>NW_024429182.1:99168236-100605736 GCF_017639785.1 Mesocricetus auratus
CCCTGCTGGACCCTGCATACCTACTAAACACAGGCTCTTGGGAGCAAGGGCCACTTCGTCATCCCAGGACTTAACTTCGAGAATGACATAAGGTAGACACAAGCATTTGGTGGTTTGAAAACATACATGCTAATGAGACCTAGGAAGAGGAATGTCAAATGCAGGGAAAGGCTAATATACACAAAGTCTGTGCTTTTAATGGTCTGGAAACCTAAGGGCACACAAGAGCTGACTGGTCAGGGAACATCATGGAAGTGACAGTTTTATTACTGCTGGGTGATGTTTAACAGAACCAAAATTTCATTTTTTGGGAAGACAAGCAAAATTGATCTCAACAAGACTAACCTTGAAAAAAGAGAGAAGGCACAAATTAATATTGGTTATAAAAAAGAGCTACATGTAAATAGAGATAGTTAAAAATTTGAAAGAATAATATTATCAAGTTTATTTCAATAAAATTTAAAATTAGAAAATATCAGTATCAACTTCTGGAACTCGCTCAAGGAGAAATAGAAAACCTGAACAAATGAATTGCATTGGAGATGTCTAAATTGTAGTAAAATATATTAATGAAAAAAGCAGGTCCAGAGGATATATAGGAGAATCCGATCCAATATTCAAGGAGCACTCCCTCTTACACAACTTGTTCCAAACAACTTAAAAGAGGGGAGTCTATTCATCTAATTTTATAACCTCATCCTAATTTATATGAATCCAATATGAAAAATGAAATTGCAGACCAATTTCACTTACAAATATGCATGCCAGTGTTTTAAGTTAAAAACAGCAAGCCAAGCTCAGCATAAAAACAAAACAAAACAAAAAAACCATTTCTTTTATCTAAGCAAGGTTCATCCCAGGACAATAGATATGCCTTAGTGTCAGGAAGAAATCTATTAACCAGACATCAGTTGATAGAGAAAATTTATTCAATAGGATCTAACAGCCACACACATTTTTAAAAATTCCTAGCAAAGTAAGAGAATGAGGAGTCTCCTAACCTGTTCTCTGAGAAACAGAGCAGACTTCATCCTTAATAATGTTAGAAGCAGTTCTGTGTCCCCAGACAGACATCTATTATCCCTCAAAACAACAGTGGATATTCTAATGAATGCAAAGCACAACACAAACAAGACATAGACACATTGGAAGCATGTCAACAGATTACTATTTGCTAGAAATATATAATCATCGCCCAGACAACTAATTACAGTGTGATAAGGTTACAAAACACAGATTAACTTAGAAAAATAAATGCATCAGGGCAATAATAAATTAGTAAATGTAATCAATCTGCTCCTCACAAAGGGAACAATAATTAAAGAAGAGCAGAAAATAAGAGAAAATGAGAGTGTGGTGTTAGTTCAGGTTAATGAAACAGACAAGGGATCCAGAAATAATATCCAAGTATATGTGATGCTTCTGCACTAGAAGAGACATCAGCTATTAATGGGTGAAAAGTAAGCCTTTAAAAAGGGTATGGGACAAATGACACATGTGATGGGAGAGGGGAAAGCTTTAATGTTTACTTTGTTTTTATGTGTGTGTGTGTGTGATCACCTAGAGCTGGATTACAGTACTTACGAGTTGCCTAACATGGGTGCTGAGAACTCAGGTTCACTGCAAGAGCAGCAATTGCTCTTAATTGCTAAGTTATCTCTATAGCTAAACCTATCTCCAGCCCTAGGAGATTTAATCCCCAAGTCAGTCTATAAATGAATATAAATACCCAGTGAGGGCCAGGTGGTGATGGCGGTGGTGCATGCCTTTAATCCCACCATTCGGGAGGCAGAGGCAGGCTGATCTCTGTGAGTTTGAGGCCAGCCTGGTCTACAAGAGCTAGTTCTAGGGCAGCTAGGGCTACACAGAGAAACCCTGTCACAAAAAAACAAAAACAACAACAAAAATCAAATAAGGTTGCTACAGACTAAACTGTAAAAAGATAAAATAAGACTTCAAAAACTATATAGATATATGGCTATATATCTATATAAGATCTTATGAAGGAAAATTATATAAGTAAAGGATGCAACTTGAGTAAAAAGCATGTTTAGTATGTTTTCATAAGGGCAACTTAATTCCTTAAAAACAGACAGCAGTGTTTTTCCAGAGATAGCCTCAAGTCTAACTTAGCAACAAGAATAGGTTTGAGGGTTCCACTTTAAACCTGTCCAGTAGAAAGCCTGAGGACATGGCCCAGGGATCTGAAGCCTGGAAAATTCTCAAGGTGGTTCTTCCACATCCTGAAGTTTGAGAAACCCAACTTAGGAAGAGGCCATAACCTGGGCTGGCTACAGAATCACTGAGAATTTTAGAATGTTCAGGTGTCCAGACTGTACCCTAGATGAACTACATCAGAATTTCTGGGTGGGACACTGATACATCAGCATTTAAAAAAAAGCATGTATGTGTACCCATATGTGCACGGGCACATCTGTACATGTGTGCATGTAGAGGCCAGAGGTTGGCATTAAGTGTTTCCCTTGGTCCTGCTCCACCTTATTTTTTGACACAGGTCTTTCACTGAGCCTGGAACTCACTGATGCAGCTAGGCTAGCTGGACGTTAAGCTCCGGGGATTTGTCACTGCTTGTTCCAGAACTGGGATTACAGGAGCATGCATCCTCACCTGACATTTTACGTGGGTTCTGGACTCAGGCTCTCACGCTTACCTTACACAGCAATCACTTTACTAACTGAGCTATCTCTCCAGGCCCTGCATCAGCATTTTAAAAGACTACTATGCAGTGAGGTTGAGGCACTCATCCTAGGCAGAGCCTTGTGCCAAGAGGTCTGTGGGTCCGACTGGCCTTCCCTGGGTGAACATTTCCCTCTGGTGTACCTTGGTGGAAATCAGGCTTTATTCCAGTTACAGAAGACATGATCTTCTTCCTTAGGTAGAATTAAAACTTTCTCATTGGTACCCTCGAACCCTGGTTGGCATATAGCAGGGCTTGGTGGTCACTTTATTCTGTAAATTAAACCATATGAAACTAAAGGGAATTTATCAATATGTAGGTGAATAAACTTTTCACTAAGCCCTAAAAATCCCATACGATCAAAAACCTTGGCACAGAATTCAGTTATGAAACATACAAACAGTACGGAACAAAGCCCTTCTCTTCGAGTGCTCATGAGATGGGGAGATGTGGGCAAACATATTTGACAAGCAAGCAAAGACCAAAGAGTTCATATAGTACACTGTGATTGGAAAGGAAGGAATCATTCTGAAAGACAGGACCAAGGAAGGTGTTGAAGGGTCAGTATCTCAGGTTGTCTTGAGGTATTGCTAGGACTTAGGAAGTAGAAAATTAGGGAATGTGTAGTTGGTGCATAGAGAGAGAGCCGAGTCAGATGGGCCTTCTCCCTCACCTTCATTCAAGGCTGGAAGGCAGACACCAAAGGCTCTTTTTTCTTTCTGATTTCCTCTTACTGCTTTCAGTTTTCAAGTATTTTGCCTCTGGTTTATTAATTCCACCTCCCAGAGCCTCTACTGATTTCATCTAGGAAGAGTTTGTCATTAGCATTTCTTCAGGGAGCACCTGCTACCACATCCATCCCTATTTAGCTGACAGCCAGGGCAATGGGGTTGACTGGGAGGAGAATTTTAATCCCTTCCTTGTGACTCATCTATTTCCTAATCGAGGATGCTGGGTAGAATGTCACAAAAATGACTTCCCAATAAAATCCACCTTTAAGACACGGTCCTCGATTTTATAGCATCATCTATGTAAAAAGAATATATTATAATTTTATCAACCTCATGATTATGAATAATGACAAAGATAGCTCAGACACCATTTGAGTGCAAAAATCCCAGGCAAGTGTGATGGGTTATGAATCAGATGAGCTGCTGAACAGGACAATGTCTCAAAAACCAGAGTCAGCCAGGAAAGAAGATGTTATTTACTGACTGTTATTTAGCATATGTATGATTCTGCATATCAAATGTACATCACATTACAGACCAGTATATGATGATGATAATGGATCATACATCTTTTTCTCTCTACTAAAGGAAACTGCTCACATGGCTGTCATATGATGTATGTCACTTGTAAAGCCCAAGAGAGAAACCAGCTGCTATGGAGTAAACATATGATGATTTATGGAGAGTGGCAGAAGAAAAGGTTTTAGAAATCAAATTGTCATCGACATGGAACCTAATTTGGTTTCTATGGTGATATTAGGCCACTCTGCAGTAATGTGGAGCATACTTAAATTAAGGATCTATCCAGAATCATAGCAATAAAAGGAATGTCAGACAATAGGCAGGGAAAAAAAAACCAAGTTCCAGATAGGCCTATATATCCCAAACATTTTTCTCTACAGTATATTTATGTTAATTTATAGAATATACTACTTCCTCACAGACACTTTCACCCAAAGTCCATCATTTTTCTAGACTCGATTAGTGTTTCTTCTGCAACAACAACAACAACAGAAACAAAGTAAATTTCACAACAAATTTGTCATAAATTCAAATCGCTCATTAAAGAAGTGTCTGTCTTTTAGCAAGGCTCATTTAATGTTTCAAAATACAGCAAAAGGGAACAAATGGCCATAAAGTCATATGTATGTATTTTATAGAAAAGGTTATTTAAAAAAATTGAGACACTCAAAGATTGTCCCTGGTAGGTTGATAGACTTCTGGTAGGTGGTAAAGGTGATCATTCTCACAGACATCAAGAGAATTGTGTCCCCTACTCAGTCTAACCATCCAGCATTTGTGTCATGAGAAACATGCAGCAGGGCGTGGCTACTACAGGTAAGGGTGTTGTGGGAAATTGCTATGTGGAACAAAGGCACAGAATAACATTTGGAGTGAGGTGCCTCTGACGGCCATGCTCATTTTCTGACCGTTTGGCTCAGCTTCCACAAACAGAACAACCCCAGCCAGCTCAGAAACCTAAAATGAGAGTGATCGCTCGAGGCAGTGTGGGAACCTTGGACTGGCATGATCTCTGTGAAGGTGAGGAAGGTCCTGCCAGGTGGTTGGTAAAGTTCCACCCGCCAGAGTAGGGCGAATAGAAACAGGAAGATGAAAGAGTCGGGAATCCTGTGTCAGGCTACCCACAGGCTTCTCAGATAACGGGCCAGGACTTGTGAACAAGGAAGCCATGGCAGAACTAGAAAAGCATGTCTGTCTTTGTGGGCTTTTAAATGCTCCTGCTTGTCCATTCCCTTCTCTCCATTACTATAAACATTATTGTGAAAACCCCGCTTCTCTGGGGCTGTCCAAGGAGAGGGAGCTTCGTCCCTGCTTGACCCAGAGCTTTGAAAGGGTGTGATATACCACTCCTGGGAGACCAGTATGGTTGTGACACCAGTTAACCCAGAGAGAGAGAGAGCTAGTGGGAGGCAGAACTCAGGAAGACATAGAATTCTGGGGCAGGGGTCTGATTTTGTCTTAACAAGAGAGTTCTGTATCTGACAGTCTTCTGCTGTGTGTGGAGTGCTGGCCATGTCCACTTAACAAGGCCATAATTCTGACCTGAGGCCACAGATAGTGCTGGCAGAAGACAATGACTCTGTAGCCCTTGCTACCACACCTGCAGGGAAAAGGCACCTAACTAACTATGGCAAGGATGAAGGCCCCAAGCAGCCACACCTAAACAACACTAACTCACTCACTCATCACGCACACCTTCTTCCTCAAAACCCCAAGTTTGGTGTTATATGTTCAAGTCAATCAGGATCTATCACGTAATTGATGTTGGTTGGAACACAAAGGCCTGAGAGCTAAACATTCAGAAATACACACTGGATGGATGAAGGGTGACAGAGTCAGCTGGAAGGCCACAAATGCAGCACAGAATTCTAGGTGTGTGTGTGTGTGTGTGTGTGTGTGTGTGTGTGTGTAAAATGGGGGACCTTTCCATCCTTAAACACATTCATTTACAAGGAATGTGCCAGAGAGGATAAGAAACACATCTACTGAACACAGACGGAGAAGGGAGCTTCCTCGCTAGGGAAGAGGGCTGTTGAGATCTAGGAAGCAGAAACTAGAATAAGGCAGCATCATGTAGAAGATTATAATGGAAACAAAAAACTCCTACTATGTGCCAGGCATGGCCAGTCCTCATGAGTCACCTCTCTCGATCCTCCCAACAGCTAGCACAATGAGTGTCACATAGTCAAAACTATACAGAAAATGTCACTTTACATCAGTACTTGTGTGGACAGTCCTAAGATAACTACTATTGATTACATCTTACAGGTAAGATCTTGAGGTGCAGGAAGGTCAAGAAGCTGGGCTAATGTGTCAAAGCTACTGAAGAAGCAGGAGGAAAATGACTTCCAAGTACCCGCGGTTGAGAAGGAGGCATTTTCCAAGGATGTGTGAGGAATGCAGAGATGGGTGTGGCGCTTGAGTGTCTGCCGGGGACTGGGAGAATCCAGCTGAGGCCAAGAGAAAGAAATGGACTAGGGAGGAGAGAGGATTGCTTGGGTGACAGTGGAGCCAACTGGGAGAGGGAGGGCAGGGCAGTATCCAGGCTAAGGCAGCAGGTGGATTGGGTGGGGCAGGAGGAAAGCACACTTAAGCTGAAGGAAACTGGCAAGGTCTCTGGGGCAGGTAGGGTGCTGAGCTAGGCAGCAAGGAGGGCAGTGTGGTTTAGGGGTGGCACAAAGAACAAGCTGGGAAGACCAGGGTGGAAAATGTTAAGGGCTTTCCAAGGGGCAGGGCAGAGAAGTCTGGGCTGTGAGGGTTCTGGAATGTGGCTAGGAAGAGGGCATGGTCTGGCACTGGAGAGGAGGCTGAAGGAGAAGCTTTCAGTGGGGAAAAGAGGATGAGGGTGACCAGAGTCACCTGCTGCCCCTGTCTCACCTGTAGGAGCTGCTCACTGTATTCGTCACCTCCTCTCGGATTTGCCTATTGAGGGCATCTGCCACGGCGCGCCCTTTGCCACCTTCGAGCCCTGCGGCTTGGGCATAGGCAGTGGTTGTTTGCTCGTGCCCCTCAGAGCGATGCACCATCCAGGCCGGCCCCGCCTTCCTGCGTGTGTCACGCTCGTCTGCTCCAGAGGCCTTGCCAGCTGCAGGGCCACCCTCCTGGGTCAGGGACTGGGCCGGGGGCAGCGGTTTTTCTTCGTGCCCTTCGGTGCGAGTCACCATCCATGCCGGCCCCGCCTTCCTGCGTGTGTCACTCTGGTCTGCACCAGAGGCCTTGCCAGCTGCAGGGCCGCCCTCCTGGGTCAGGGACTGGGCCGGGGGCAGCGGTTTTTCTTCGTGCCCTTCGGTGCGAGTCACCATCCACGCGGGCCCGGCCTTCCTGCGCGTGTCACGCTGGTCTGCACCAGAGGCCTTGCCAGCTGCAGGGCCGCCCTCCTGGGTCAGGGACTGGGCCGGGGGCAGCGGTTTTTCCTCGTGCCCTTCGGTGCGAGTCACCATCCAGGCCGGCCCCGCCTTCCTGCGTGTGTCACTCTGGTCTGCACCAGAGGCCTTGCCAGCTGCAGGGCCACCCTCCTGGGTCAGGGACTGGGCCGGAGGCAGAGGCGTCTCCTCGTGCCCTTCGGTGCGAGTCACCATCCACGCGGGCCCGGCCTTCCTGCGCGTGTCACGCTGGTCTGCACCAGAGGCCTTGCCAGCTGCAGGGCCGCCCTCCTGGGTCAGGGACTGGGCCGGGGGCAGCGGTTTTTCTTCGTGCCCTTCGGTGCGAGTCACCATCCATGCCGGCCCCGCCTTCCTGCGTGTGTCACTCTGGTCTGCTCCAGAGGCCTTGCCAGCTGCAGGGCCGCCCTCCTGGGTCAGGGACTGGGCCGGGGGCAGCGGTTTTTCTTCGTGCCCTTCGGTGCGAGTCACCATCCATGCCGGCCCCGCCTTCCTGCGTGTGTCACGCTCGTCTGCTCCAGAGGCCTTGCCAGCTGCAGGGCCACCCTCCTGGGTCAGGGACTGGGCCGGGGGCAGAGGCTTCTCCTCGTGCCCTTCGGTGCGAGTCACCATCCAGGCCGGCCCCGCCTTCCTGCGTGTGTCACGCTGGTCTGCACCAGAGGCCTTGCCAGCTGCAGGGCCACCCTCCTGGGTCAGGGACTGGGCCGGAGGCAGAGGCGTCTCCTCGTGCCCTTCGGTGCGAGTCACCATCCACGCGGGCCCGGCCTTCCTGCGTGTGTCGCGCAGGTCTGCAACAGAGGCCTTGCCAGCTGCAGGGCCGCCCTCCTGGGTCAGGGACTGGGCCGGGGGCAGCGGTTTTTCCTCGTGCCCTTCGGTGCGAGTCACCATCCAGGCGGGCCCGGCCCTCCTGCGTGTGTCGCGCAGGTCTGCTCCGGACGCCTTTCCTGCCGCCGGCACCCCGGCTCCTCCAGCGCCTTCCGGGTCCCGGGCTTCCGCAGAGGTCTGCATGATCCCGCGCTCTTGGCTCTGCGGCCGACGCTTGGGCACCCCAAGAACAGATGGGGAAGGTTGCGAAGTCGAAGGAATCTGCACCGGCTTGGGGATCCAGGGGTGGTCCCCGCGGCGAGGGAGGGGCCAGGCGCGGAAGTCCTTCTGGTACTGGGTCTCGCGCTCGAAGGGCGCGTCGGACGGCTGGTACTCGCTGCGCGGCCGGCAGCTGGGCTCTGGCCGCTGCACCTTCCAAGCGCGGTAGTCCTGTCGCATCACCGAGTCCGCGGGGCCTGAGCCGGAAGTAGAGCCCGAGGCCGCGCCCAGACCCAGCCCGCTCCGGCCGGGGGCGGTTGCAGTCTCCCGGTCGCCGCTGGGCCTAGGCGCCGGCCCTGTTGCCCGGGCAACTACATCCGACTCGCCCTGGGCCGGCTGCGTCTCTATGGCGACAGCCCGCGAGGGGGGCGCTATCGCTGACTGCAGCGGCGCTGGCGGCTGCGGCGGGGCTCCTGGATGATCCGTGGCCTCTGAGTACTTAGTGAAAACCAGCGGCACCGCAATGTCCGCCTTGTCCAGCTGGTTCCAGAAGCGGGCGATGCAGCAGGCCCTTGTGATGCACGGCCACGCCATGATGCTTGGTGTAAAACCGGTCCTCTCTCTTTTGGTAGTCCTAAATCAAACCTCTGATCTCCCTTTAACCCCAACCCAGACCCGCCAATGTGGTTCCCACCGCTTCCTCCCCCTAGCAGCTGTTTGCCTTGTCCTCCTCCCTCAGAGAGCACCCGGAGACGAGGTATAGCAGAGATAAAGTCCTTAAAGTCCCTCGATTACCAGCTGCAAACGCCTTCGGCAGGACCTGCGGTGGCCGGTGACGAATGGGAGCGAGGCGCGGCGACGTCCCAGAGTACAGGCCTAGGGCGTCTGGGCGCGCCCTCCCTGCGGCTACGGTGTCGCGGAGACCCCAGCCGAGCGAGGAGATGCTTGGCAAGGAGGCTGAGGGCTTAAGCCATGGCGCAGAGAGAGAGAGCTGGGCAGAATCCGCAAACAGGCTCGTGTCTCCTTTCCGTCCGGTTCTAGTTGACCGCCTAGCAGGGCTCGGCAGCGGTCACCTCCAACCCAGACAGAGCAGAGAGCACAGTTGCCTCTACCCTATTGATACCCCTGGTGATGCTGCAGCCGCTGCCGCCGCCGTCTCTGCTGCAGAGAGGCGGCCCCACCCTTTTTTGCGGCTCAGCAGGGGCGGGGGTGATCAAGAAAAGATGCTGAGAGTGTGCGCGCTGCAGAAAAAAATCACCTGCTGTCGTCAGTGCGCGCTGCTGAGAGGTTGCCCTCTCCCTATCCCCTCCTCCTTTCTCTCCAGCAGCTCCTCCCTCTGTTCCCAGGCAACAGCAGAACTGGGTCCTTGGTAGGTTCAAGTCTCAAGCTCTGGAGGCCTTGCTGTCCTTGGGTTGCTGGCTTCACATCCTGGATCCAGCCCCTGGAAGAGTGCATGTATTAAATTAAAAAGTATAGAAACGACCTTCCCATTGAAATGTCTGTGTCCGAATAGATGCTTTGTTCATTTTTTAATTTTTATTTTATTTTTAATTATGTGCTTGCGTCTATGTATGCGTATATGCTCGAGGGAGTGGGTGCCTGTTGAGGCCAGAAGGCCAGAGGTGTCTAGCTCCGCTGGTGTTGGAGTTATGGTTGTTATGAGCTCCCATCCCACCCTGTGTGAGTAGTGGGACTCAAACTCGGGTCCTCTGAAACATCAAAGTTTTTAACCACTCAGCTATTTGTTCAGCCCCTGAACTGATACTTTAAAAAGGGAGGCTGCTGTTAGTGGTCAGTCACAAGGCTGTACTTACACTCAGTGCTGCTGGCTCCTTACCTGAACCACGCCTGTCCATATATAGGGCTTCCCCAGGCAGACGAGATTGGGAGATGCAGACCCAATGGCACTCTGGCTGCTCCTTTTCTAAGCAATCCTTGAGAAGCTGTGCTCTCTACCCTCTCAGGGAAAAACTCGTTCTTCAGTCCAGAGGCTGCAATGGGGGAAAGGAAGATTCTGGAAAGGGGTTTAAGGAGGGAGGGAAACGGTCGGGCAGGAGAGAGTTCCTTAGGAAACGGCAAGAACTGCCCTAAAGGGACCCTATGCTGTGTTCTCGCCTTACTTTCTACTTTGGAGCGAACAGATTTGGGGGTCTAATGAACCTGGTTTGACTCTGATAGTCTCTTTGTGACTTGGGTGGTCTCCTGCTGTAGTCGCCTGGAGAGGAACGGAGGAGCTAACAGGTGTCTCGGTTTCCTGAGGACGGTTAAGTGCTCCCAGCAGACACCTGTGAGCAGTCCAATCAGATATTCAGGGATTTAGATCCTGGCTTCTGGATTTCTGACTGCAAGGTCATGGGCAAATCGTGGCAGCCTTCTGACCCTTAATGTCGTTTCTGAATGAGGGTATCTATTCTGAACTTGCAAAGTTATTCTAAACGCTAAAATGACCCAATGCACTGGAGATATTTAGCTGCAGCACCTGGCATATGATAATGGCTCCTTCAGCTGCTACTGTTAATATTCAAAAGGCTGGTCCAGAAGACCCACAGGCAGGACCTGGAGAATAGGCCCCTTAGAAGCCTGCTCCAGGACACCCCTTGCTTCTTTGTTAAAAAAAAATCATTTTTAAAAACTGTCTTTGCTTTTAATTAAATTAATTTATATATGTAGGTGATATGTATGTACATGTCCAAGGGAGGACATTTGGGTATTCTGCTCTATCAATCGCTACCTTTTTCTCTTGAGACAAGGTTTCCCTCTGAACTGGGGCTAGGCTGACTGGTCAGCAAACCTCCTTAAATTCTTCTGGCTCTGCCCCTCACAATGCCTGCCAGGGTCCCAGGTACTTGCCTGGCCACACTCTGATTTTTACTTCACTGCACAGGATTCCAACTCATGTTCTCCTGCTTGCACAGCAAGAAAACTGTACCAGGAGGCCAGAATTCTAGGAAGAAAGAGCACATTGTCCCCAGATCTGTCCCACTGATTTAACCCTTAAGAAGGAGACAAGATCATGTTCTTCATGATACAGGTTAGGTCAAAAAGTAAGCAGTGTTTCAGGTTAGAACTGACCTAGTCTAGTAATAAGCCCTAAGGACTCTTCCTATATTTCCTTAGCTTGGTATCTCATTTCTTTTTTCCTGGGCTAAGTAATTTTTTATACTTATTTATAGTTTATTTATCCATTCACCTACTGAATGGCATGCTGGTTGCTTCAATGTTTGAGGAATTATAAATAAAGCTGCTAAAACAGTGTATATGTTTTTCTACTAACATAAGCTTTGGATTCGTTTGGGTAATTATTGAGGCACAGGAGTGGGAGCCCATGGCCAAAGGATGGTTAGTTTTGTAACAAAGCAAACTGTCTTCCACTGTGATTGTACCAGTTTTGAGTTCTCTGTATTAACAAATGGGAGATCCTGTCTCTCCACTCCTTGCTGGTGTTTGGTGCTGCCTGTAGTTCTGTTTCATTGTTGCTTTAATTTGCAAGTCTCTAGCAACATACTATATTGAGCATTTTTCTTATGCCATTTTTCCCAGGTACAACTTCTTTGGCGAGGGATCTGTTCAAGGGTTGTCTTTCAGCCTCCACATGCATGCTATGGCACGCACTCACGAACGCATGCACACACACATGCACGCACACACAATAAATGTAAAAATCTAATAATAGTGTTTATCCTAGGAGTGAGCACTGGTTTAATAGCAAAACTCTGTACATATAATTCCACCCACAACAGAATAAAATGAAAGAGCATACATCATCTCAAAAGTATTATCATATTTGACACCCAATAATCAGTTCTGAAAATATGCTGGAGGGTAGACTTTCCCTAATACATCAAGGACACCTACCCTGCTCTATGCTTTATTGTGAATTGCTGGGCTCTTTCCTTCTGCTACCACCAACATGGGACACAGTCACAAGGCTTTGGTGATGAAGCTATGTATGTCTTGGAGGATTCACAGAACTGCTGCTGAGGCTGCCATGAGATCAGAGATAGGAAAGAAAGAAAGCAGAATAATGTCATCTTTGAATCCTGAAATCAGAATTAAAAAAATGATAGTATTTTAGGGTTGTAAAACATTTATTTGAAGTCCTAGAGTATCAATGTAATGAAATGACAGAGTTTCAGAATCATAAACTAAATAAATATTAAATATTAGGTTAAATACGAGAAAATAGAAATCTCAGACTCATACACACATGTACATAATAAACACATGCACACTTCTTCACTGGTTGTTGCTATAGGCTATCAAAGACTGAATGTATGTGTCCACCAAACACATATGTTGCTAAAAACCCTAACACTAAGGAGCTAATATTAGGGAAAATATAGAGAGGTCATGAGGGCCGACCCCCATTCCTTCAGATAAATACCCTTATAAGAAGAGGAAGAGCGGGCAGGCAGTGGTGGCGCACGCCTTTAATCCCAGCACTCGGGAGGCAGAGGTAGGCGGATCTCTGTGAGTTCGAGGCTGAGCTGGACCGATAGCCTCCAAAACAATACAGAGAAACCCTGTCTCGTAAAAACCAAAAAAAAAAAAAAAAAAAAAAAAGGAAGAGGCCAGAATTACGAGTTCGCAGCATCTGGAAAGCAGGAAATGGGTCCTCACCAGACACCACTGCTGTCAGTGCTTTGATCTTGTACTTCCCAGGCCCTGGAACTGTGGGAAATGAACACATGTTGTTTCGACTCTGGGCCTATAGTGTTTTTATGTAAACCCCAAAGAGGCTAAGATAGACAGTGAACATGTCTTCTTTTTATTGAACTAAAAGAAAAAGTTCCTTTAGACCACATGAGAACATTTTGAAGACATTTTTTTTGAAAAGTGTAAAGTCCTCAGATTTCTAAGTATTCTGTCACTCATCATCAGGTCCAAATATTACATTAAGCAAGATCACATGATACTGCGTGACTCTTTAGTTACTCATGGAATTTTCATCTGTTAATTTTAACAACTATTGATGTCTCTTGTCTAGAACACATATCACAATAATGTTTGTCAAATGGTGATTTTTCTGAATCCACTTTTCCTTCTACATTTACTATCTGGAGTCTTCACTTATAACACTATGGATTCAGGGATATTTCTCTTGTGGGTTTAATACATTATTTCATTTTTATTTTGAGGATTATATTGTTCAGATTTTGCAAGTGGGAGTCCTTGGTGATGGCTCTGAGACACCTTTAAGAGCATGGCCCAGATACATTTTAAATTCCATCCTAAACATACTCCTTGCCTGCCTTCCTCCGATGTTGCCATCATGTGGAAGAAAGTATAAATGCATGTTTTGTACAGACTTGACTTGGGTGTCACTGGACTTTCCATGTGTTTTGTTCGTGTGTCTTTCAGTACTGTCCTATGACACTCATTCCATCTATGATTGACATCACAGAGGTCATAGAACTAACTGCTCCATCACCACGCCGCCTCTTCTTCAGCACACCCTCCCGGATCACCTTGATTTCTCCAGCAACTACTGGTTTAGTCTCTGAAGTCCTGGCATTTGAGAGTTTTACATAGATGCAATTATGGCACAGGTTTTCCTGGAGGTTGTCTTTTTTCTTTCACTTAATTTGTAAAAATTTATCCAAACTGTTGCACGTTCCATTTTGTGGACAAGTAGTATTCCATTGTCTAGATATGCTGTTCTCTTTTTTTGTAAAAGAACATTTGAGCTGTTTCTATTTGGGATTTTTGTTTGTTTGTTTTTTGAGACAGGGTTTCTCTGTGTCTTTAGAGGCTGCCCTGGAACTAGCTCTTGTAGACCAGGCTGGTCTTGAACTCACAGAGATCCTGAGTGCTGGGATTAAAGGTGCGTGTCACCAATGCCTTGCTTCTATTTAGGAATATTAAAACATTATACTTTTATTAATTCTATGTACAAGTATTCTATTTATTTCTCTATTTGTTTCTCATGAGCACAGATACTAAGTTCTATAGCATGCATGTTTAACTTTTAAAAACAGCCAGACTGATTTCCAGTGGCTCTACTATTTTACATTTTCATCAGCAATGAATGACAGATCCAGTTTCCTTATACACTTGAAAGGCACCAGTGGTGTGTGTGTGTGTGTGTGTGTGTGTGTGTGTGTGTGTGTGTGTGTGATTTTTCAAAACAGGGTTTTCTCTGTGCAACAGTCCTGGCTGTAACTCACTTTGTAGACAAGGCTGACCTCAAACTCACCGAGATCTGCCTGTCCTTACCTCCCTAGTGCTGGACTGAAAGGTAGGCACCATCATTCCTGGTGCACCAGTGATTTTTATTTTGGCCATTCCAATAAATACACGATATTATATTCATAACCTTTCCATCACTGTGACTAGAGGAAAGGTTTGCTTTGGATCAGTGTTATGGGCATCAGTCTATGGTCATTTGACACCCTTGTTATCTTAGTTCTTTTTCTCTTGTTGTGACAAAACACCACAAAAGGAACCTTATAGAAGGGTTTGTTTGGGACTTGCAGTTCTAGAGGAATAAGAGTACATAACCATCACAGGAGGGAAACACAGCAACAAGCTCCAGGCATTGGCAGCAGGAACAGCTGAGAGCTCACATCTCCAACTACAGACAGGAAACAGAGAGAACTAGCTCAAGCAGACAGTCTTTTGATGCTCCAACCCCCCCCAACACACACAGACACACACAGACACAGACACACAGACACACACAGACACACAGACACACACAGACACAGACACACACAGACACACAGACACACACACACACACACACACACACACACACACACACACACACACCAATGACATGTTTCCTCAGCAAGGCCATAACTTCCAAGTCCCCAAACAGTATTCGCATGCCCGGTCTGTGGGAGCATTCTTATTTAAACCACCACACTTGCCTTTATGGCGGTTATGAGGCAGTACAATGTGACAGGGAGCCCCATGGCAGAAGATCTCTCACCTCAGGGCAGCTGGTAAACAAAGACAGAGAACAAGAAGGTTCCAACATCCCCAGGGCAGGCCCCCAATATCCTAACTTCTTTGCAGAAAGCAGCAATGTCAAAGGTTCCACCAGCTCCCAACAGAGCCACAACTAGGAACCAGACCTTCAAAAGCATGTTTTTAAAAAGTCAAGACTTAAACCACAGCATATTACAGGTTTTGCTGTGCATTGCCCTTTATCTGTGATGTGGAGCATCTTCCCATGACTTCCTTGGAAGGATGTACTTTGAATATGCAGCATCAAGTTTAACTGTGATCATAGATGAACCATCATTGTTAGCTGGACCAGTTTCAGACTGCTCAGGAAACACTGTTGAGTGTCTGTGAGGCTGTTTCCAGGGAGGCTTCACATTTGTGAATATGGGCAACACCATCTCCGTGAGGTCAGGACTGAAAAGAGGAAAACAGGATTGGGCCCATTGGCTTACACCTTTTACCCCATCACCCAAGAGGCAGAGGCAAGAGGGTCTCTGTGAGTTCAGGGTCAGCCTGGTCTACATAGTGAATTCCAAGCCAGATCCTACCTCAAGCCCACAGATATCCTTCGACCTCTGCCTCCCAAGTGCTGGGATCAAAGGCGTGTGACACCACCATCCAGCTTATTTTCCTGAACTTTAATAAGGATGTTCCAGTAACTCCCCATTAAGCATGATGGTGAATTTTGACATAAAATATTTAGAAACTATCCATCAACTTCTGTTTGACTCAGAAAGCCTTGTAAAAAAAACTCAAGGAGATATGATGAACTTATAAAAATGCTTTTCCAGTCTCTTTATAGACGACCATATCTTTTCCACTTTGATTTGTCAACATATTTAATTATAATAAGTCATTCCTATTCAGCCATGCTTGCTTTTTTTTAATAGAACACCAATTCAGAGGTGATGTATTGTTCTTTTGAATGTGCTTCAGAATACCCCTTACTAGATGGTTAGGGATTATTGTATTGATGATCATGAGTAAGTCTGATCTATCATTCTCCTTTTGCTTTTCCTCAGGGTGGCTGGCTTTCTGAGGTGTGGCAATGCCTTCCTCTCCCATGCTCTTCGAAGGGCAAATGGAATTCCAGCTGCACTCTTCCTGATGACCTGCCATAACTCACCTGTGACTCCTCTGCACCCTGGGGACCTCCATGTACCTGTCACAGGGATCATGTCATTTCCTCTTGAGGATCCATTCTCAGCATCCCACTACCCCTGGATAAAATCTAGATTCCCAGCCGTGGCTTTCAAGACCCTACATGAGGCTTGCTTGGGTCTGTGCACACCTTGCCCTCACCCAGTCCCCTGCTGTTGCCTGTGCTCCAGTCATCTTGCAGCCTGTGACTGAAACACACATTGGTGTGAGGTCCCTCAGTCCTTTTCTGTCACCCTTCTTCCTTAATATATACTACTCTGGAATCACCCTGCTCACTTAGAAAACCTAGTTGTTGTTAGATGTTGGTGGTATACATCTTTTTTTTTTTTTGGTTTATATGAGACAGGGTTTCTCTGTATTGTTTTGGAGGCTATCTGTCCAGCCTAGCCTTGAACTCACAGAGATCCGCCTGTCTCTGCCTCCCGAGTGCTGGGATTAAAGGCGTGCGCCACCACCGCGCGGCCGGTGGTATACATCTTTAATCCCAGCACTTGGGAAGTAGAGGCAGGAAGATCTCTGAGTTTGAGGCCAGCCTGGTCTACAGACTGAGTTCCAGGACAGCCTTACTGTTACAAAGAGAAACCTTATCTCGAAAAAGCAAAAACAAAAATTGAAAACCACAAACAAACAAACCAAAACAAGAACCTATTTGTGTGTAGTGCCCCCTCAGCCACCCCCGCTGTTAGCTGACAAGCTCTCTGAGTTCCCTGGGGTTTTTCTTGCTTTATTTACCATATTTCCATCTTAAAATTATATTTATCACAAGTTCATATTAAAAAGAAATTCATTGAATGAATCAGAGAATCAGTAAAAGAGACACTCTGAAAGAAAACTGGGACCATTGTTAGAGAAAGATAGGAAGATGTCAGCTAGGACAGAGTTCAGATCTAACAAGTTGAAAAATAGCAAAGAAGCCAAGTGACACATCCAGGTAGAACTTTGGAGACAGGATGAAGGGAAATGAAGAGGACTGGGTGTGTAGATGTGGAAGCTACTCTCACACTTTGCTTGATGCATGTCTTCACCCACCTGCTCTAGTGTGTCTAGTGGTAATGGTGGTGCTGAGACGGGATGGTGATGGTGGCGATTAAAGGGATGGGGTAGTGGTGGCAGATGATGGAAATGATGATGGCAGAGGTAGGAACGGAAATGATGGTAATAATTTCGGTGGTAGTGATAGTGATAAGGGCGATACTAATGGAGATGGTGATGATGGTAAAGATGGTGGTGATGGAGGTAGTGACGGTGGTGCCTTAGTTAGGGTTTTATTGCTGTAAAGAGGCACCATGACCACAGAAACTCTTATAAAGGAAAACACTTAATTGGGACTGGCTTACAGTTACAGAGGATTAATCCATTATCATCATGGTGAGAATCATGGTGTCAGGCAGGCAGACATGGTGCTGGAGAGTCCTACATCTTGATTTGCAGGCAGCAGAAGGAGACTGTGTACCACATGGGATGTAGCTTGAGCATATAAGACCTCAAAGCCCACCCCCATAGTGACGCTTCCTCCAAAAAGGCCACACATACTCCAACAAGGCTATACCTCCTAATAAGGCCACCCCCTATGGGTCAAGTATTCAAACACATGAGTCTATGGGAGTCATACCTATTCAAACCACCACAGGTGGCAATGGTGGTGGTGGTGGCAGTGATAATGGAGATAATGATGGCAGGGGTAGGTTTGTTAGTTGTTGAGTGAAGCCTTCCCACCAGCCTGGTTCCAGAGTCGCATCAGTCCCAAATAAACACACAAGAGGCTATATTAATTATGAAGCTGTTGGCAATTTGCTTGGTTTCTTACTGGCTATCTCTGACTTAAGTATTTCCCCATAATTGTTAATCTAAGTACTTTCTCTTACCGGAGAAAGGGATCTGGACCTCTTATTCCTATGGTGGCTACATCATGACTCCTTGTGTTTCTCTTTCCCAGAGTCCTCTTCAACTCCTAGTCCCACCTATCTTGCTTCCCTATTGGCCAACAGTGCTTTATTGACTTATACACAGGAATTCCCCACCAGTTAGTGATGGTCATAATTTTGGTGGTAGTGATATTTGATTGGGGATGTTCTTCTGTATACATGTTCCTCTTATTGGTTGATGAATAAAACACCGTTTGGCCAGTAGAGGCAGGAACATAGGTGGGTCTAGGAGACAAGGAGGTTGCTGGGGAGAGAGGTGCCAGAAAGGGACGCCATGTAGCCACCAAAGGAATAACAGGCTCAGGCATTCTCCAGTAAGCCAAGACCGTGTGGAAATACATAGATTTATAGAAATGGGTTAGTAATTAAGACAGAGACTAGCCAATAAGAAGCCCTAGCCATTGGCCAACAGTTTTGTAATTAATATAGCATCTGTGTGTTGCTGGGGCTGAAGTGGCTGTGGGACCTGTCTGGACAAGAAACTCCAGCAACAGATGTTGATGGTGGTGGTGGTGATGAGGACATTGGTGATGCTGATGATGGTGGTGATGTAGATGATGATAATGGTGGTAGTGACAGTGGTGACACTGATATGAGGGTGGTGTCTGGATCATCAAGCGGGGAAGTGTTGTCCATTGTTACGTGAGCAGCACTTAAAAATAGGTTGACAGTGGCCAGGCCAAGTCTGTGCTGCCATCTTTACAGGATGACTACAGCTTGAACAGAAACTGGACACCAGCCATGCACTTCCTGTAAGGAAAATGCATCAACGGCAATCTATCAAACTGGTTTGCTGACAGAGACTGTTTCATGATGAGTGTTCAGAGTACTTTTTTTCTATTTTAAAATATAAGCATTCTGTTTGGGCTTAAATAGTAAGGCCAAGTACAGTGGCATGAGGAAGGAGTTTTTCATTGGTCAATTTGCACTTGATAACTAGAAAAGAGTGAGGTCTTGAACCCAGCCCAGAGGATATACATTTAGCCTTCTGCACCTCTGCAGAAAGACAGGGGCCACTAGACTAGAGACACTGGGAATAGTGAAGGGAGAGCAGGGGCTGCTGGGACTAGAGAAACACCTCTGCCAGGAGGCCAAGTGAGAACACACGCCTGTGCAGTGGCCCAGTCTCCATCAGCAGTGAAGAAAACAGGCCGTCCCATCTTCCTCACATAGGATCAAATACCCGGGTGTCCTCATGCCAAGAACCAGGGAAGTGGGAAAGGAAGCTGGCCAGACTAACAGTATCGGTGACTGAACAGACTGTGGACTAAAAATAGGTGGAGGAGAGGAAACCATTGCATATCACACGAGCCCACGCCTTCTGGCTCCACTGATACCATTCACCACATCCCACAGTGAGTTTGGGACACTGGAAATTCGAGCAAAGTGTGGGAGAGCCTGTGCTTCTGGCCTCTCTCCACTTATCTTGGAGTTCATAGAGGAGACAAACGTGAAGAAAGCTGGAACTGAGCCAGCATCATGCAGTCATGCATAGGTGATTCATAGAGCACCACAAGGGAACAGGTAGCACAGGCTGGAGAAGCTGAGAATTTCCCAAATGTCCCCAGAGAAGAGATCAAACCTCTGCCCCTTTTCTTCTCCTCTCCAGGACCTTGAGGGCACAGCAGGAGTGACCTTGATGACCATGGAAGTGAGGTGCTGGGGCCCCTCCTTCCCCAACCACCAGCCCTACTATGGGGAAGCCCCAACATTTTTGAGGTCCAGGCCTCATCAAAGAGACTCAAGATGCTTTAATTGCTTTATAGCTTCAAACTTAGGTTTCCAAGGACTTACACAGAGAGTAGTGGTCCAGGAGGCAGAGGCAGACAGATAGATCTCTGTGTGTTTGAGGTCAGCCTGGTCTACATGGAGTTCCAGGACAGCTAGAGCTACATAGAGAGACCCTGTCTTAAAAAAATAATACAAAACAAACAAACAAAAAACTTCCACTTGAATTATGGAAGCTCTCAGAAAAATGTATGGTTTCTAAAATGTGATCAGAAATCAGCAGTATCAAAATAAACAAATTTGGAGTAGGGAGTTGGCCCAGTCAGTAAGTGCTTGCTGTGTGAGCATGGGGACTTGAGTTTGGGCTCCCAACATTTACATAAAAAGCCAGGCACAAGCCACCCGGCCTGTGGTGACACTCACCTTTAATCCTGGCACTGGGGAGGCAGGGGCAGGCAGATCTCTGTGAGTTCAAAACCAACCTGATCCACAGAGTGAGTTCCAGGACAGCCAGGACTGTTACATAGAGAAACCCAGTCCTCACAAAAAAAAAAAAAAAGCAAAAAAAAGCCAGGCGTAGCAGTAATCCCAGAGATAGGGAGGAGGACACAGTCTAAATGAAATCTACAAGAAACAAGATACTTAACAATTACTTCTGGTCTCCTCATACATGTGCACACATATGCACATGTACAAACATGTAAAAACATACAATATATATCCTTACCCCCAAATAAATAATCAAATAAATGTCTACAAGTGCAGGGTTTTTTTTAAGATTTGTTTATGGAGCTTAGCAGTTAAGAGCACTGACTGCTCTTCCAGAGGATCCCAGCACCCACATGGCAGCTCACAATTGTCAGTAACTCTACTTCCAGGGGATCCAACACCCTAACACAAGCATACATGTAGACAAAGTATCAATGCAAATGAAATAAAAATAAATAAACTCTAAAAAAGATTGTGAATGCCGGCATGTATGTATGTATGTATATATATATATATGTGTGTGTGTGTGTGTGTGTGTGTGTGTGTGTGTGTGTGTGTACTATATGAGTGTCTATTGCTCTCAGATACCAGGAGGGAGCACTGAACCCTGGAATTAGCGTTACAGACAGTTGTGAGCCACCTAAGTACTATGCAGGAACAGAAAGTACTGTGAATATTTTAGTCATCTCTCCAGCCTCTACAAGTACAGTTTTATGCCAATTAATCAAGAGGAACCCAGGTCAACTACAACTCAGTTGTTATACATTCAAGTTCAATTTTCAAAAACAGAATGAGTAATGCCCTCTTCCCCAAACTGGAGATGATAAAAATCCTTTTAAAACATTTACAGCAGTAAATAGGATTTAATGCAGGAGCAATTTATAATGCTCATTAAGATGAAGGCAGACCTCAGGTTCCAGAAGGCCTTAACAGAACTCTACTAGCCTGGCAGAGCAAGGTCTCTTAGGGTCACAGCAGTTTCCTACAGAGGGAAATGGAACTGAGGGTCACAATTGAGCAGGTGGGGTGACACTGGGATTATTTCCATTAATAGCTGTGGTTTCTTAAGAAACAGTGGTGAGGTCCAAAGGTAAGGGGCCCCATGGACTGCACACAGGAACAAACCCTGTCTGTGCCCTTCCCTGCCTGAGCAAGAGAGAAACACAGTTAGAAACAGGCTCCAGAAACGCCACTGGTTTCTGCTCTGTGGAGGAGGGGATGGATGGGATGTGATGGCCAGAAGAGTAAGGAAACCCTGTCTCAAAAAACAAACAAAAGAGAGAGAGAGAGAGAGAGAGAGAGAGAGAGAGAGAGAGAGAGAGAGAGAGAGAGAGAGAGAGAGTCACACCTTTCCCCTCCCACTGGCAGGCTTCAGAAGGAAGTGATATTTGTTTCTCAAAGACAGGCCAGGACAGTCAGGTGGGCATGGCAGTGCACTTGCACGCCTTTAATCCCAGCACTTGAGAGGCAGGACAGGTGCTTTTCTGTGAGTTCAAGGCCAGCCTGGTCTATATAGTGAGTCCCAGGACAGTCAGGGCTACATAGTAGACACTGTTTCAAAAAAAAAAAACAAACAAACAAAACCAAACAAACAAGTGGGTTCATACAAAGAGGTGACCACTAGCTGAGGATTTTGCTGCAGGGACGGAAGAGAAAAATGTTAGGGAACTGAGACAAGTGGGACCTGGGGAGGGCCTGTTATTGTCCCAGGCGGCTGTGTCAAGGCAAGAGGAGGTGCATTAAACCAAGTTTGGGGCATTAATTGAAGTCATACAAGGCCTTTGGAGACTGGGTATCCAGAAAGGGCCTGCTTGTCCCATGCCCAAAGACATGTGCCCACATCTTACCACCCCCAACCCCCAACTTCTGAGAGCCTAGGGAGGCCAGCATGCACACTTGTGGTTGGGCATTTTACTATAGGCTGCCCTGGATAGTCCAGACTCTTGAGTTTGGTAGGCAATCCTTGGCTGCTCAAACAGAAGCTTCAGTGATAAAGTCATGTGCTTTGTCTTTGGGGTCAGAGTGTCGGACAGAGGACTAAACAACAGAAACCGATACTTATGGAGTCTGGAAGTCAGGGTCTGTGATGGGTAATGCTGACTGTGAGCCTGACTGGATTTAGAATCAACTAGAAAAGACACATATGGGTGTGTCTGTGAAACATTTCCAGAGGGTTTTGCTGAGAAGGAAACCTCCCCCAGAGTGTAGATGGTGCCATCCACCATGAGCTGAGATTACAGGCTGCACAGAAAGGACAAAGGAGGAAACCAGCTGAGCAGAGGTGGTGTGTATGTCTCTGTTTTCTGTCTGTGAACATAATGTGGCCAGCTGCCCTGTGTTCCCACACCATGCCTTCTCCTCCATGGCGGAATATACCCCTAACCCCAAGTCAATACAAACCCTTCCACATTGAAGTTGCTTTTGCTTGGATATTCTGTCATAGCAATGAGAAAGTACAGTGTTGTTGCTAGAGTTTCTTCTCCTGCCAGGTCCCACTGCCGCCTTGCCCCAAATGAGCACACAAACGCTATATTAATTATAAAACTATTGGCCGGTGACTAGGGCTTCTAGCTCTGTCTTAATTATTAACCCATTTCTATAAATCTATGTATTTCTACATGGTCTTATCTTGCCAGAGAAAGGTCCGGACCTATTACTCCTTCCTCAGCTACATGGCACCTCTTTGTGCTCTCTCTCTCTCTCTCTCTCTCTCTCTGCCTACCTTTCCCAGAATTCTCTGCATCTCCTAGTCCCACCTATCTTCCTGTCTCTATTGGCCAAACAGTGTTTTATTCATCAACCAATAAGAGAAACATAACGTAATACCAAGCTTAATTGTGTGTCAGCAAAGTGGGTTCCCTTGGATGCTCTGTGAGAGGCCCTATCGTCTTGCCGTGTTCCGTCTCCTGGTGCGGCCCCTCCCTTGTATTCAAAGAGCATCTTCCCCAGTGTCTCTTGTCCATCCCCGTGTAGCCTCCTTCTGTGCCTCTGGTCCTCTGTTGCCCTCTTATAAGGATCATTGTGATTACATTGGACAACCAAGCATAGGATAGGTGAGGTGATTTCAGACTCTTTCCTTAAGTCATACCTGCCACATTCCTCTTGACAGTACATAAAGTACACGGTTTGTGGGGTTAAGATATGGATGCCTCGGGTGGGGGCGGGAATGTTTATCCTTCTGTATATGTCCAGCAAATGCATCATTATCAGAGCATTCTGTCCTGAGACCCAACCCTGTAGCTGTAACACTTGGGCCCAGTGGTTATGCTCTAGTCAAGCAAGATTGGAAACAGCAAGGTTGAACAGCACTGAAGGCTCGATAGATTTCTCAAAGCCTCCACCATGCCAGCTTTAAACCCAGTTCACCACAGGCTTACTGACAGCATCACACATCACAGTGTGGACACTGCTGCACAGGCCGGCCTGCTGCACTGGCTGTGCAGCCTACAGAACCTCAGAAGCGTGGGCACTTCCTTCAGCTCTTAGAAAGGGTGGAGTGGGGGAGAGAAAGGCTGCCTTCACATTTCCTCACACATCCCCCAGGGGGAGGTGAACGGAGCTCCCTGGGTTAGAGATTCCTGTTTGCTGCCCTGAAGGAGTTCACCTCACAACGTAAAACTGAGAAGTGCCACAGTCCTGGCATTAATCTGGGAGAGAGAACGAAGTTCACGTTGGCCATGCTGGTTTGAAATTCCTTGTAATGTCCAAGTGAAGAACACGACTTCTGGACTGGAACCGTGATCTTGGAGTTGTCATCCACACAGGAGAAAGGCCACCTGTGTGAGGAACAGAAAAAAATTCCAGGACCTAGTGGGTTCACAATGATCACATTAAAATGAACGAAGGCAGAGAAGGTGCCATTACTGGGTGAGCTGAAGTGATTTACACATCCGAATGTTGCCTCTGAAGATGAAGCAACGTCTCATCCTCATAGTACCTGACACTCGGCGCAGAAGTTCAGAATCCTCCATCCTGACAGAAGAATAGACAGCTCTTCTTCAGGCAAAGCCAACAACGTGGGACCAGTCAACTGACATCCAACTAACCCTTGCTTCTGCTTTCTGAGCCATCCATCACCAGCCAAGCCTTCGGAGTCCTTCTGCCTGCAGATTCTCATAATAACCACCAGAGGGAGTAGCTCTCACTGTTAAAGGCTGACTCCCAGCTTCCAATGTTCCCCTCTACCTGCCCTTTCCTTTTGAAATTAGGTCTCTGAGCCTGCGGATTTTATGGAATTTTCGGGTGTGCGAGGATGGTGCCGCTCTAGTCAGTAAATGGAAAGTGCGCAAAAAGAAATGCTGGGTTTAAATGAGTTACAAGGAGTCAAAGGGAACCTTCATTCTTGCTATAAAAATCAATCCCAAAGCCTGAAGTGGTGGCACACACCTAATATGAAAAAGAGAGGGGAAAAAAGAAAGAGAGAGAGAGAGAGAGAGAGAGACAGAAAGAGGAGAGAGAGAGAGACACACAGAGAGAGACAGGAGAGAGTGGAAAGAGGGGATAGAGGAAGAGAGACACACAGAGAGAGACAGAGACAGAGAGACAGGAGAGAGTGGAAAGAGGGGATAGAGGAAGAGAGATGACAGAGAGGAGACAGAGAAGAGAGAGGTGAGAGAGAAGAGAGAGATGGGAGAGGAGAAAAGAAAGGGAGATGGGGGAGAGGAGAGAGAGAGAGCGCATGTGAAAACACTCACAGGCACACACAAGTGCACACTTGTAACCCTGTAACTCTGGAAGCTGAGTTAAGGCCAGCCGGGACTATTTAGTGAGTTCTTGGCCAGCTAGGGCTACGTAGCAACACCCTGCCAAACAAACAACAGTGTCTTCAAATACACATTTTTGAAAGTTCTGAAGCATAGTAAAGAAATGCAGAAAATTAAGACCAACCTTATCTACAGAAGAAGAATACCTAGAAACAGAGTCATTTAACTTCAGTGATATGGAAATGCAATATGAGAAATTTTACACCTTGGGAAAGGAGGAAAGGAAGGAAGGAAGGAAGGAAGGAAGGAAGGAAGGAAGGAAGAAAAGGCCTGACCAGTGGCATCCAGTGCTAAGGATCCACGGGGCCTCTCAAGAGTGTGTCCCTTGAAAACAGTTTGGCCCAGATTTCCAACTTGGATACTGATAGCCTCTTGGATTCAGCAGTAGAGCTGGACAGTCTGAGACTATAGAAAGGGGATGGGAAAGAGGGGGCTGAAGCCACCAGGAAGTGGGAGCCATCTTCTGCAGGAGAAGCTAGCTGTGCAGAAAATGACTTTAACAAGAAATTCCCAGAAAACGATACCCAAATGCCCAGAAAGCCATTTGCAACGTGCTAAACCTTATGGGTTGTTAGGGAAATGTAGCTATAAGCACAGAGAAGAACATTCATCAACATGGTCACAGTGCATTGGGGATGCAGCACAGTGGTGGAGTGCTTGCCAGGCATAGGCAAGGTCCTGGGTTCAATCCTAGCAACATAAAAACAAAACGAGTCACAGCATTGAGAAAGACCAGGCTGGTAGCAACTTGAAAATGCATATCATGCTGTGTCACCGCATGGTACCACGATCCACCGCTTGGTACCACCATCCACCAACTCCACTCCCAGGCATACGCCACACAGAAGTGAACAAGACAGTGCAATACAGGATGTGCAAGGGGCCGGCAAGACGGCTCAGCAGATAGAGGGGCTTGTTGCTGAGCCTGGACCTGAATTTAACCCCAGAACCCATGTAAAGGTGGAAGAAGATTGACTCTGTAGAGTTGTCCTCTGACCTCCAAACATGTGCTGTAGCATGCATGTACCACCACCACCACCACACACAAAATAAACAATGTGATGAAATTTTTAAAAATATATGCAAGAATGTTCATACTAACACAACCCACGGTAGACAGAAATCTATCAGCAGAAATAGATAAACCAGAATAGTCACACCATGAAACACTATGCAGCACAAACTACCCTACCAACATACAATGTGGATGACTCAGATATACAGTTTTGAGCCAGGTAATCCAGGCTCCAAAGACTGCATACTGTATAATTCCTTTCTTGTAAAGTTCAAAACCGAGATAAGGCTGGGAGGGGTGATGCAAGCTATGGTCCTAGTGCTTGAGATGGAGAAGCAGGGAGAGCAGATTAGCTATGCGTTTAAGATCTCTGGGCTCATGAGATATTGCCTTAAAAAAAAAGGACAAGTTAGCCATTGGTGATGGCACATAACTTTAGTCCCAGCATGCAAGAGGCAGAAGTAGGAGTGTTTCTGTGAGTTCCAGGCCAGCCTGATCTACAAAGCAAGCTCCAGGACAGCCAGGGCTGTTACACAGATAAATCTTGTTTTGGACAACACACACACACACACACACAAACATACACACACACACACACACACACACACACACACAAAACCCAAACAACAACAATAATAAACAACCACTCAAAAACAAAACAATAACAAAAAGGTCAAAAATTAAATTTAAAAGCAGTGATGTTGGGGTTCGAGCAGTGAGATTGGACATGGACACAGGCCATACTCCTAACCAAGATCCTATCTGCAATTGGTCCCCAATTACAAAGGAAATATTAGCCTTTCCCAGTGGAGGAGTCTCACTGGGCATATTTAGCACACTTCAGGCCAGTCCCCATGCCCAGGAATTGATGACCAACACAAAATGAGCTCAGTGGTATTTTTGTAGACTTTTGTCTCATATTATTTTGTTTGGAAACTTTTTTATTGGTCTTTTGCTTGTTTACTTTGGTTTTAGATTTTTTTTCCTGTGTTGTTTGTTTTTTAAAGAGAAAGAAAGAAAAGATGTATAGTTGGGTGGGTAGGGAGGGGAGGATGATCTGGGAGGAGTTGGGGAAAGGGAAAATTGTGATCAGAATATATTATATGGGATTTTTTTTCAATTAAAAAATAGGCATGATTAGGCTGTGGTGGCACACACCTTTAATCCCAGCACTCAGGAGGCAGAGACAGGTGGATCTCTGAGTTAGAGGCCAGCCTGGTCTACAGAGGGAGTTCCAGGACAGCCAGATCTATACACAAAGAAATCATGTCTCAAAAAACCAACCAACCTAACAAGCAAAAAAAGAGTGATGGTCCTGGGGTGTGCCTCAGTTGGTAGAGTGCTTGCCTTCAGCGCATGAAGCCCTGGGTTCCATCTGATGTATGCATACACCAAATGTATCCTGCATCCCAGCCTCCAGGAGGGAAACAAGAGGATTAAAAACTTACTATTGGCTAGATAGTAAGTTTGAGGCTAGCCTGGGGCACACATAAAAAATAAGAAATCTAGAAAAAAAGAAGCAGAGATGAGGATGACAGTAACCTATGGGAAGGGAAGGAGCTGTGGTGGGCAAGGACGGGAGGGACACTGGCCACGCTCTTTCTGCTCTTTGTTTTACTGGGCCCTGACAGAGTGACAGTAGCAGGACTAATTGTATTTATGAAAATATACCACTTTGTACACACTTTTTTTTTCTGACTGATGGAGTTGTGATTGAATAATGTACTACTTACTCCCCAAGCTCCTTGTGTAATGGGGTGGTTCTCTTGGAGGGGCGTGAGCTTAGTGGGAGATAGATTATTGGAGAAAAAAGCCTTTTCTTTATAAACCTTTTGTCACAGCTTTTATTTTTTGTTTTGTTGTTCTTTTTGTTTGTTTGTTTGAGACAGTCTTTCTATGTAGCCCCAGCTGGCTTGGAACTTGGAACAGCCCCAGGCTGGTCTCGAACTCACAACCCTGAGTAGAAGCATTAAAGGCAAGCGCCACAAGTACTGCTACTCACGGCCCCATCTCAGATATTTTGTTAAGAGACAGAACATAGAACGGCACATGTGATACATTCTGAATCAATTTCTACCTTTACTGAGACAGAGATTCTTTTCTTAGGTGTGTGTGTGTGTGTGTACATGCACACCAACGCTAGTGCCAGCATAGGCCAGAGGTGTCAGATCCCCTGGAGCTGAAGTTGCAGGTAGTTGTAAACTTGGCTACATGGGTACTGGGAATAGAACTGGTGTCCTCTGCAAGATCAATAAGCATTCTTAATGGGGGATACATCTCTTCACCCCACGGGAAAACATTTAGAAGAACGAGCAGATGTTGGAATGGATAGACGTGGTTGGAAAAAAAATAACAAGGAATCACGTGTGACTCTGGCTATAGCCTCAGCAACTGGGGAAGCAAAATTACTCTTTGCCACGATGTGAAAGATTGAGGAAGGGCTCGCCTGGGCAGGACATGGAAGTCAACTTCCTGCCCAGGCATGTGATGTATGGTCCCTACCAGGCATTCCGGTGAAGGTGTTAAGTGACCACCTGGGTCTCCAAGTTTAGAGGTTGGGGGAGAATTCAGAGCTGGGAACTCCAGGTCTGTAGGTTCTTTCTATGGAGACAGAAAACAAGTCACTAGTCCCAACCTAATCTTCAAGGGGCAAGAGGAATAGGGTCTGTAATCCCAGCACTGGGGAAGCAGAGACTAGAGGCCAGCCTGGTCTAGATACAGTTCCAGGCCAGCCAGGGCTACATGTGAGATCATGTTTCAAACTGGAGAGGAGGAGGTGGAGGAGGAGCAGGAGGAGGAGCAGGAGGAGGAAGGAGGAGGCAGAACAAAGGAGTTCAAGAAATAGTAGCTTGGGAGCTGGGAGGCAAAACCAGAGAGTGGCTTCCAGGAAACAGATGACCCAAGGTGACTGAGACTGCTGCCGGGCCACGATAAGAACTTGTGGGCGCAGTTTTGTGGAATGTTGATGTGTGAAATGTGGAGATGACCTACACCGGGAGGGAGATGGAAAGACCCAGAGCACAGCCTTTGCAAATTCTACGGGTTAGATAAGCAGAGGGATGGCAGATGGAGGAGATGTGGCCCGAGGACTTCCTGATGGGAACTGTTGCAGCTTGTTTGTGGAGGGGGGAGCAGGGATTTGGGATAAAGAAAGGAAAGCAGCAGGTGGTGAGGGGCCGTCACTGCATTCCTCTTGGGGTTTCACTGTGTCTAGAGCAGGATTCCTGAGGCCTGAAAAGTGGTTTGGTAGATAAGGCATTGCCTATGATGATTAATAGGGATTGAACAAGTCCCTTTACCTCCTTCCTTTAGTCTGGTCCCAGCAGCAGGATTCCAATGTTTCCTCTTGGTAAAAGGATCTGGCGTGGGCGGAGCAAGGAGGCCCTGGCGAAGGCTGGGCAGGACTGGGCTGGGCTGGGCTGGGCTAGCTCCTTGTGCCTGGAGCACAGAGGTGTGTGGAGCCTCCGGAGGCAGCTCAGCATGGTGGAGTTCGCACCTCTGCTGGTGCCATGGAGGCGCAGATTGCAGACCCTCGCAGTCCTGCAGTGGGTCTTCTCCTTCCTGGCCTTGGGTAAGAGGGTAGCCACCGGCACATGGGAAGGGCCGGGCAGCCAGCGGTAGCACGGGATGCCTGATGGAGAGATTCAGGAAGGGGCTTTGCTGGGCTCAGAGCTCCTGTGCAGAGAGGTTCCTGAGGTCTGCCGGAACCTTGTATGGGTAAGCAGGGTCTTCTGTGTCTTGGGAAAGCTTTAGTTTCCGGGACCGGGGGTGGGCAGTTTCCCTCAGGCTCTTGCTGCAAGCTGGCAAAGGGTAGGGAAGCATCCAATGCTCGGGAAAGCGCTCCCGGGTTTCCTGCTACTCGGACAGGCCGCTCTTCATTTTACCTTTCAGAAAAGTGGAGGTGGAACTGAGGCCAGGAAAGACGGGACCAGCCTCTGCTTCCCCAGCTGCATCCCCATGGGGATGACAGTGTCGCCCTATGGGGTCTTTGTAGATGAAATGCAGGAAGGTGGGAACCCAAGGCAGACCCTGGGCTGGCCCCCTTGGTGTGGATCTGCCCCCTGATCTACCAGGCCCCATTGATGCCTGGCTGTACCCCAGCTCTGCTGTGGACCAGGAAGGGAGAGTGGCAGGGAGCACATGGGACTCTCCAGACTGGGGGAAGACTGTCACTCCAGGACTGGGATTCAGCCTGGGTCCAGATCCTGCTGGCTGGCTGTCAAAACAGTCATATGCAGGGTACTTGGTCACACACTCATATGCACATGTATACACACATGTGTGTACGTGGTCCCTTAGGACCACCTCACCATTCCTCAGCTAGAGGGTATAATCTTGCAAAGTGGGCCTTCAAGGGCCCCGCCTCTAACACCCATCTTAATTGGTCTGTACTTCTATCCCAGGGTTGGTAAACATTTAAAACAGCCAAGCAGAGAAATGGCATACTTGAGAGACCCAGGCTGTAAATCAGGAGCCTACCGCCTGCTCTTTCCAGTGGAAGAAGGGCTGAGGGACGGGCAAAGAGCATCGGAGGAAGTGTGGCTATAGAAAATAGCTGATGGGCCTAGAAAACAGAGAGCAGGAGGCCTAAGCCCAGAGCTGGCTTGGCTCAAAGGGCACGGGAGACCCAGAGTCTCTTAGGCCATCCCCACAAGCTCACAGGGGCTGAGGGACACCAAACTCAGTGTGCCACCTGTAACCTGGAGGGCAGGAGTACATCTGACTGGACAAGCTTACCCCATCCATGCAGCCTGTGGCATCTGCCTGGCCCTGCTGTCACACAGACCTAGCAAGACCAGGGAGTATAGCACAGGTGCCAGGAGAAGCTAGAGAAAAGCAAGGAAAGGGCTCTTGACCCTTTCATGCCAAGAGTGGGCGGTTTTACTTTACCCTTATCCTGAGGGCAAAGGCGAATCATAGACCCAGCAGGGAAGTGACAAGGTCCAACTTTGTGTTAAAGGTCCCTGTACCTACAGATGATTTTCTGCTGTGTGGCGGATGAGAAGATCAAAGGCAAAGCAGTCCAAGTCTGTATCAGTTGTCACCAAATCAGGGCCCAAGGGCCCAGACCAGCCTGAGTATTTGGTTCTCTCTCTCTCTCTCTCTCCCTCCCTCCCTCCCTCCCTCCCTTCCCTCTCTCTCCTTCCCTCCCTCCCTCCCTCCCTCTCCTCTCCTCTCCTCTTCTCTCTCTCTCTCTCTCTCTCTCTCTCTCTCTCTCTCTCTCTCTCTCTCTCTCTCAGTCTAAGATCCAAGAGTTTTTGCCATTTCTAAGAGATTAAGTTTTGAACTGCTACCAGGCAGTGGTGGTGCACATGCCTTTAATCCCAGCACTTGGGAGGCACAGGCAGGTGGATCTCTGTGAGTTCAAGGACGGCCTGGTCTGCCTGGTCTACAGAGTGGGTTCCAGGACAGCCAGGGCTATACAGAAAAATCCTGTCTTGAACCACTACCCCCCTCAAAAAAAAAAAGCTGATTAAATTTTGAGCTGCTACTCATGTGCTTCCAGAATGTCTTCTAATTTGCATCTTACATCACAGGTTCTAAAATGTCTAAAATATTTACTATCTTGCCTCATTTTTTACTTTGATAATGATGATGATGAAGGAATGGCCTCAGAGCCTTGAAAGCATCAGGAGCTGAGTTTGAGTCCCAGGATCTCTGTAAAAATGTCAGGCATTGTGACAAATACTTGTCATTCCAACACTGAGGAGGCAGAGTCAGGAAGGTCCCTGGCACCCGATGGCCAGTTAACCTTGCCTAATGGGTGAGCTTCAGGTTAGTGCGAGACACCATCTCCAAAGGAGGTGGGCAGCCCTCCGTAGGTCGACACTCAAGGTTGTCCTCTGGCCTCCACACACATGCAGACAGGTGCATGCACACACCTGCCCACGGGTGAACATACACACATGTGTCATACGGAGAGGCGAGGGAGGAAGTGGGAGGGGATGGGGTCCACAGACGGCGCTACCTAAGGGAGGTTTTAAAGAATAATGAGGGCTGGGCTGGGGAGAACAGTTTCGTCGGTAAAGTTGACTGCACAAACACCAGGTGGGGTTGGTACCCTGCCTATAATATCAACACAAAGTAAGCAGAGACTCCCTAAAGCAAGCTGGATAGCTAGTCAAATCCATGAGCCCTGGATTCAAGAGAGAGAACCTCAACATCAGAGAGCCATAGATAAAAAAAGATGGAGATCAGAGTGTGATAGGGGAAGACACCCACACATACACGCATACAAACCACATACACACTGAGAGAAAATACAGTGTGCGTCTAAGCCTGCCCATACTCTGCTTCCTAGGGAAGCAGGGAAGGTGTGGAGAAGAAAGAAAAGACTAGGTGATTTGAACAGTCAGTTCAAGTGGACATATGGAGTGCATTTTGCAAAATGGCATGGAAGTAGCTGGGAAAGTCAATCAGGACCAAGCACCAAAGGCTCAGGCCCAGAGCCAAATGCTTTCCAGATGGGCTGCTCCTTTGCTTCTGTTTTTTTTCCTCTCTCACAGCTCTCATGGGAGAGCATGATCCCTCAGTGTCGGTCTATGCTCTTCTTAGCTGGTTTTGTTTTATATTTGTTGAATGAATGAATGAATGAATGAATGGCATGGACCAAGCACTGACTCTCAGGTTTTACCCTGCTAGCTTGCTGTGTGAGCTTACTTAGACAGTGTGCATACCCTCTCTGAGTCTCTAAAAAGTAGAGCTTTAAGAAACCTCAGGGTCCCCCCTCTTCTTTCCCCTTCTCCATTTAATCTTCCCATTCCAGTCTCTTCCCTGTCTCACCATAACTATATATTCTATTTCCCCATCTTTGGGAGATCCTCCCCTCCTCCCTAGTCCCTTACTTTATACTTAACTTCTGTGGTTATATGAATTGTAGCATGTCCACTGAAAGCTTACAAGCTAACATTCACATATAAGCATGTATGTATTTGTCTTTTTGAGTCTGGTTTATCTCACTCATTGTGATTTTTTTCTAGGTCTATCCATTTTACCTGCAAATTTTATGATTTTGTTTTTTAAAACAACTATTAATATTTTATTGTGTAAACTTGTCACATTTTCTTTATCCATTCATCTGGTGGTGGGCATTTAAACTGCTTCCAATTTATGCCTTTTACAAATACAATAATAATAACACAAAAACAAACAAACAAACAAGAAAGCAACCTCAATCTTAGTTGGGCATAATGGCACACACCTCTGATCCTAGCACTTGGGATCTCTGTGAGTTTGAAGCCAGTGTGGTCTACATAGTGAGTTCCAGAACAGCCAGAGCAGCATAGTAAGACTCTTTTTCCCCCAAAATACCAAACCAAATCACTAACAACAAAAGAAACCACAGACTTGTAGACTGGGTAAAAGAAGGAAGGGTTACCTCTCTAAATCCCCAAGTATGCCCAGCCTGGGCTTACTGTTAGCAGGCAGAGGGAAAGTCTGGGAATCAGGACCCCAAAGCAGTATCTTTCCATTGATGGGAAAGTGCTCTCTGTTTTCTCCTAAACTGTTTCTTTTTTTTTCTGTCTGCAAAAGTAACTTATTCAAACAACATTCAAACATGTAAGTAAATAACTTCCCTAATCCTCCCCTTCAAGTAGCCACTGTTAATAGTTTTTCTTCTTGAGAGAGCACCTTATTTAAGCGGGAGCCACTGCAGAGACTTTTGGTTTGGCCCAAATGGAAAGAACTGTAGCTGAAGTTTCATTTATTTATTTTACATTAAAAAATCGGGGATGGGCTGGAGAGATGGCCTAGTTGGTAACCTTGCTTGTGCAAGTATGAGGACCTGAGTTGTTTCCCAGGTACCACATACCAAGCTGGAGGTGGCAACATACACTTGCAGCCCAGCTCTGGGAAGACTTAGACTTGAGGATCAGGGACATTCCTGCCAATCATCCTTGCTGAATCAATTAGCTCCAGGAGACAGGAGGATGTAGGGATGAGCTCCAGGAGACAGAAAGATGTAGGAGTGAGCTCCAGGAGACAGGAAAATGTAGGATGAATGCCAGGAGACAGGAGGATGTAGGGTGAGCTCCAGGAGACAGGAGGATGTAGGGTGAGCTCCAGGAGACAGGAGGATATAGGGGAGAGCTCCAGGCGACAGAAAGATGTAGGGGTGAGCTCCAGGAGACAGGAAGATCGGGAGCATTTCCACCAGTCATCCTCATTGAATCAGGGAGCTGCAAGGTGTTATAATTTAAGAAAAGCTGTGTTCAAGAGAAAGACACCAGGCAATGGGGTTTAAGCAGAGTTGTTTTTTTTTTTAATTAGGGAAAGAGATCATAAAAAGGGGAAGAGGGGAGACTGGCTTCTGGAGATGGGAGCAGCAGGAGAGAGGAGAAAGGAAACAGGGGGAGAGAGGGGAAAGAAGAAGGGACAGAGAAGAAAAGAGAGGACAGAGAGAGGGAGAGAAAGAAAGAGAGAAGGGACCGGCAGCCTCCAAAACAATACAGAGAAACCCTGTCTCCAAAAGCCAAAAGAAAGAAAGAAAGAAAGAAAGAGAGAGAGAGAGAGAGAGAGAGAGAGAGAGAGAGAGAGAGAAGGATAGGAGGTGGGCAGGGCCCTTTTAAAAGGGAACATAGTGAGTAAGCACAGGCGGTGCTCTTGGTGGCTGCAGCTGAGGATGTATCCTGTCAGAACCCCAAGGACAGGCCAGTACAGATGCCTGAATTCTAACACAGGGTCAATGAAAAACTCATCTCAGAAAATAAGGTGGTGGGGTTACAGACTTAGGGCAGTTGTCTAGCAAGTATAAGGTCTTGGGTTAGGTCCTCAGTTCTGGAGGGGAAAAAAGGTGGACAGTGATAGAAGAAGACACTTGACCTCTGGACTCAACACGCACACCCAAAAGCATGTGCATGTACACACACACAGACACACACACACACAATTTTTTTTAAAATAAGGTTTTCCCGATGTAGCAGAGAGTTGGCCTGAATTTGCAGTCCTGCTTCAGCTTCCAAGAGCCCCGACCCCATGCACATACTATGGCAGTCGCTGCTTTTCTCCAGTGCAAAAGGCACAGATAGACACACTTCAAGCCAACCTCCCTGTCTCCTACTCATAGGACCTTTCAGTCCCCGCCAAGGACATCTCCATTTGTGCCGGCCTGTGTTCCTACTCATGCTGGCACTCACAACTGTTTCTGAAGGTAGTTAAGACAAACAGAAAGTAAGAAAGCCATTCACCATTGCTCTCCGAATCTTATAGGGGTTCAGGCTGATGTGAAGGCAAAGCTTATACAGATTAGGGCAGGATGAGCCTCTGGCTAGGAAGGAGGGCAGATACCTGGGGGGAGGGTCAGGCTGGCCCTCAAAGTGTTGACTGTAGCTGTCTCTTCTTCCAGGTTTTCCACAGACACCACTTGTCTGAGTCTGTGTATGAATCCTCCTTGTTTTGGTATTTGTAAATAATTCCATGGCATTTGAAAACAAAGGACATATATGGACTTAATTTAAGTGTCTACTAATGGAGAAGCAAATACACACAATGGGACATTAATGGGAAGGGGGTAAATACCTATGACCCCACACTATGGTGTTCCTGGAGTAGTTAGATTAGAGTGAGCATGGGTGGGTGGGAGGAGGTGGGGGGAGCCATGTTTCTGTTTGGGATGATAAAGAGTTCTGGTGACAGTTGACACTAATGGCTGCATAAGGAATGCACTTAATTGGTACTGAGCTGTATAGTCACAATAGTAAGGAGATGCACTTTGTGTTCAGTGCATGTTATTAGAACCAAAAACCTTTAGGACAGGGCTGGGGAGAGGACTCAGTGCAAGTGTGAAAACCAGAGTTCGGATCCCCAGACCCTATGTAAACGTTGGGTTGGCATGACAGTCTGCCAGTAATTCTAGCACATAGAGGGCAGAGATGGAGATGCTGCAGCAGGGTAGCTAAACTAGCCAGTACTGGTGGGCTCTGAGTTCAATTAAGAATAAAGTGGGGCCGGGCGTTGGTGGCGCACGCCTTTAATCCCAGCATGGGGGCAAGAACAGGAGATAGTGCCAGCTCACAGAGCTGAGAACAGGCTGAGCGGTCGGGCTGTGCCTTGCAGTAATCGGACACCATGGCAGGGCCTTAGGAAGGAGTCTGGGCTTAGCTTTGACTGAGGGTGGACAGAGAGGGGGCTGGAAAGAAATTTCTTTCCTTTTTCTCTAGGAGTCTCAAAGGTAGAAGGCAGCAGCTAATTCAACCCATGGCTCCACTTACTGAGCGCCTGGCGAATGCATATGGCCTTCCTGGGGGTGGGGGCCCCGTGCCAGTGTGGTACATCCTGATGCGTGAGGCATGGAAACTGGTCTCCTCCGAGTGGTGTGGCGGGACAGGCCAGTGCTGCTGGCATGGGGGCACAGTCATGGAGGAGCTAAATTCCTTGCGGCTCTCACTCTCGTGTTTCTCTCCCAGCCCAGATCTGCATCGCCGTCTTCATAGGCCTCCTGTTCACCAGGTTCTGGCTCTTCTCCGTCCTATATGCCACCTGGTGGTACCTGGACTGGGACAAACCGAGAAGAGGAGGCCGGCCCATCCAGTTCTTCAGACGCTTGGTGATCTGGAAGTACATGAAGGACTACTTCCCTGTCTCTGTGAGTACCAGGCTTTGGGGTCGAAGGGCCTGTGGGCCACTCATCTATGTGGGGACAGGAGGGCTACAGAGCATAGTGTTAGGAGCCTGAGAGGCCTGTGGAAGAGCATAGTGTCTCTCTGGTTGTGGGGCTCAGACCAATGTGGACACTGAGGAATAAATGTGGCTTGAAGGGGATATGTGTGTCTTATAGGGACAAAGCCATCAGCAGTCAAGGTTCTAGGTGAAGATGACAAGCAGCAGGTCTTAGGAGACTCCACATTACATTTGGCAGATAGGGGGACCCAAGGGTAAGACCTGGGTCACAAGTCATACTGTGAACTCTCCTATAAACTCACTGCTTCTGCACGGGTATAGGGCCCCTAGAGTCCATCCTGCCTTACCACTGGCAGGCTGTATGTTCTTAGGCAAGGCTTAGCTCGGGCTGGCTCAGCATCCCTAGGGACCAGCAAACAGTGTGATATCCCCTACCTTGAGTATCTTTGAATCTTGGCATTTTCAGGTCGTTGTGAACACGTGGTCCTGAGTGAGCAGACTCTGGGGCTCCTTCAGTGGGATGCGGATACAGACAGGCTGAGCCCTGAAAGGCCCAGGGAGTATTGCTTACTGATGGGATAAAAAGGTGGTAGGGATGCAGAGGCCAGGCTGGGGCACTTGAAGCATGGCTCATGGAACTTGACAGAATAGGTCCTAATCCAGCTCTGCCATGTAGCAGCAGTGTAACCCTGAGGTGGGCTGCCCAGTCTCTCTGTGCTTCTGTTTTGGTCATATTTAAGATAGAGATAGCTGGACGTGGTGGCACACACCTTTAATTCTAGCACTTGGAAGGCAGAGGAAGGAAGAACTCTGTGAGTTTGAGGCATCTTGGTCTATATAGTGAATTCCAGGACACCCATTGCTATCTTCATAGAGACCATTTCAAAAAACAGAAATGTTGCTGTATACCTTCCTGGACAGTGTGGATCCCAACAGACTGTGCAGACAAAGTCCTCGATCATCTTAGCTGCTCTCATACCATGTCACTGAGTCAGTAGGACACTGCTTGGATCCTGGACACTCTGACCTTCACCTCTGCCTCCCCGTGTAGAGTCCCACCTCTTTCTTTAGTCCACGACTCGAGTCCCCAGCTCTCAAAGGAAGATGGGGGGGACAGGGTCATAGAGGTTAAGCAACTGCTTGCATCATGGGGACCCCAGTCAAGGGTCCCACCCTGTGCCCTTTTGAGAGTCCTGGGGCCACATGAAGGCTAACAAAGGTTGGGTGACAATGGCATGTAGGAGCTCCTAGCTCTCTAGTGATCAGGATCTTCAAAGAAAGGGGCTATCAGGGAGCAGGAAGGGGCTGGTAGAGACTGTCACTTAAGGACATTGAGAATCTTAGTGTCAAAGGAGAGGGAGCATGGACTAGCTTGGAGGATTCAGATGAGTGACAGTCATCTCCACCCCTCTGACTTGTTTGTTCTACAGGGACCTCTCCCAGTATCTCACAGCATAGCACAGCACCACACAGCACCACACAGCACAGCACAGGACAGGACAGCACAGGACAGCACAGGACAGGACAGGACAGGACAGCACAGCACAGCACTGCACTGCACAGCACGTTAGTGGGACCCAAGAACATCCATGAGCATGTCTTGAGCAGAGTTTCCAGTCCCCACCCCAGGACCTCTGAGCTCTGTGACTAAGCTCCCTCCTCTGCCTCACCTCCCTCCAGCCCTGTACCGGGCAGGTCAGAGTTCTCTGGGAGGGTGTGACGTCTACCTGGGGAGGTGTGAGTGGCGTCAAGTACAGACCCCAAGGAAGCCTGGTTAGTTCTGGCTTCCACTGAGTTTTGCAGATTCTGGCTCTGGTTTCCCTTTGCTTTCAAGAGCTAAGTCCTGAGCTCAGCAGAAGAAAGGCTTCATGCAAAGTGGGTGGCACAGGCAGAGGCCAGGAATTTGTCCAGAGACATCCTGAGCTGGGTCAGTGTTAATAAAGCAGAAGCTAGCCTGAGCTGTGGCTAGAGAGGCAGCTCAGGTCAGTGGAGCTCCCTAGAGGTCACTTCCCAAAGCTAGGATGGCTAGTGGACATTTTCGGGGTCCGGATAGCCCAGGGCTCTGGAGGACATCAGCTTCTTCCCACTTGGATTCCCAGCAGCAGGGCTGACAGAAGGGGAGGGGCGGGGCGGGGGTGGGTGGGTGGGTTGGGGGAGCTCTCCACCTGTGACCTACCCAGGCTCCATGCAGAAGTGGTGACCAGGGGCAGGCGATACCAGTGAGTGGCCAGCAGAGGGAGAGATGCTGGTCTCTTTGGATGTGCCAGGCTTGGAATAGATGCAAGCAGGAGAGGACCGCAGCCTGCAGACTTCATTTTCCACTGGCCTGGCAGGATACCTCCCCTCTCTTCTGGGCACTTTTCTCTCCCAGCTCTGCTGACACTGCCACCCCACCGCCATCCACAAGTCTCTGCACTCCTCATCAAATTCCATCGTCTTCTGTTGACTTTCAAGTTTTGATTATTTGTTACTACGATTTTTACAAGCTAGCTTCCAGGAGTGGAAATACCAAACAAAACTAGGACATTATTTATGACAGTACCACGGAGCTTTCCAAAGTCATCTTTACTGCTTCCCCAAGAGCTAATGGTGAGGAGTCAGGAGTTTCCGTAGAGGGAACTGTTCCTACCACATGTGATAAGATGGGCCCAGGAGTTGGGTGTCTCCGTGGAGATTGCATCACCCAGAATAAACACACTCTACACAGGTCAAGACCTCGGCAGGGACCAAGTTCTGTGACCAGGGCCATGACCTGGGATCACACTGATCACTGTCACAGTCAGCTTAGGACAGTGCAGACCACCTCTCACCCCTCCCCGTCCCTGCCCCTCCCAACAACTAGCTTCCAGGAGGATTTCTCAATCCCTGTTGACAATCAGGACCAGATAAATCCTTTGTTCTGACTATTCTCACTCCTGGCAACTACCTACTATGTACCATTACCACTGTCTTCTGCTGTGACAGTCAAAAATGACCATAGACAGACAGGGGCGGGAGATGGCAAGCTCTCTCCCCTTAGTGAGGACCACTGCTCCAGAACCTGTGTTCTGGGTCCTAAACTTCCCCCTTTGGCTTGTCCTTCCTTCCCTCTACCCTAAGAACCTCTCTTTTTCTGTATTCCACGTGTTCCACAGTCCCACTCCATTATCTGTGCTTTCACAGAACACCCGTGGGATAAAACCCATCTCCGCACAGCCTGCAAGCCCCTGCAGTCTGGGCTCTTACCTGGTTTTCTTGTCACTTTTGCCATCTCAGTTCTCCAAACATAAGCCATGTCACCAGTGCAAGGACCTAACTGAAATATAGCCCCACTTCATTAATCCCCACCACCTTTTACACAGAGTTTGCATTTGGAACCTGGGTGCCCGAGCTCAGGCTAGGCTCTGCTCCTTCATTAGTGGCTTGAGCCTGAGAAAGATCAAGGGTCTCAGGTTCCTCCTTCTGTGCCCTGGGGACACTGACAACAAAATTGTTCTCAGGGGTGACAATGGAGGACAAAGTAGGTTGTTGTTGGTACTGTGCCTACCACAAAGTCAGTGCTGGGAATGTTCGTCCACTCAGACACTTTTCCCAGCTCCCAGGGCCTCATACAGGCTGCATGTATTCAACTCTACAACAGTGTGATTGGGGAGACTTACAGTATTGTGTGGGCCATAAACACACACACACACACACACACACCTTCAATTACGATTGCAGGATGTATCTTGATTTCAAGGTGTTTAGGATGGAGAGGGAATATGAGGGATATATCCATAGATGGCAGTGACTTTGGTGTGAGAGGAAGGTGGGGCAGAGAATTTAACCGAGAATCTGGGGAGGCCAAACCTGGACCCAGGGCCACACGGGGAACTATAAGCAGGGACAGACAGAACATCCAGCCTTTCCTTCATCCATCCATCTGGCTGTGAGGGAGGATACAGGGGAGTTGCACCAGGCCCTGCATACATACATGTGCCTACCCAACCAGTCACACACACATGTATACACATTTGCACACACACACACACACACACACACAGGAATAGATACTCACACCCAAGGCCAGCACCAGATATACTGATGCTGTCTTCCTGCCAAGTAATCTAGGTGCATAAGTAGGCCATGAATCCCTTTCCTTGTATGAAAATATCGATCCACTTGCCCTTGGGGCAGTTGAAGAGGCTGCTGATACAGAAGTCTGGGGGAGGGAATCCTAGAGTTCTGGATTTTGCAAGGTTCACTAGAAAGTTCCAAAACTAGTCCTGAATGCCCTGTGCCCTAAAGCAAAGGATTTCTGGATCCCTCCTGTGCTCTCTGCAATAGATGGCAGGACTCAAATCGAAGTCACCTCTGTGGTTTTGGGCAACTCTCCCATCCCCTCTGCACTCCATTTGCTCACTTGTGCAATGGAGCTATCACACTGCAGCCAGCCCCCAGGGCCCTGGTAAGTGTTACAAGCTAGCAGTACTGGTGCTTTGTGTGTCCTAAAAGAGCCAAGAGGACAGTGAACTCTGGAGCATGTGACCCACAGAAGGGTTGAGAAGGCACAGGGCACACGTGGAGAGACAAGACTGAGCCAGTGTAAGGGTGCACTGTATGATGTTAGGGTCTTCTGTGCAGGCACGGAGAAGGACCTTGTAATTAGAAGTAACATTTTACGTTCGTACATTTTGAGGGCCACATTGTTCATAAAAGCCAAAGAGTAGAAACTACTCAAGTGTTCATCAGCTGCGACACAGCATGAAACAGACCTTGGAAACATGCTAGAATATGTATATGGCTTCATTTATATGCTATCCAGAATACACAAACCGGGAGGGAGCAAAGAAGAACAGATTAGCGGTAACCAGAAAGAAATGTGTCATAATGGATGTGGGTTCCCTTCTAGAGCTGTGAGTGTGCTCTAGAGTCAGTGGTGAGATTGCACAGCTGTGTCAAAGTGCACTCGACTGCACGTTTTCAAAGCCTGGAACTCATAGTATACAGGTGACAGCAGTAAAAAATGAATAGTCTCAGAGTCTAGCAACCTGGCTTCCCTCTCCCTCAATCCCACTGGAGAGTGCAAGGCCCAGCCAGGATTTCTCCAGACGTCCACCGCCTTGCTTGGCCACCCTCCCCTCCTCTAACAGAGCTGAGGGAGCTGCAGAGAGACTGGTGTACCTCACCAACTCCCCTCTTCTTCCTTTACTTCCCGGGGACCTGAAACAAGCCTGTCAGGGAAGCGCCTCCACTGTCCTGTTGGCAAAGAGCAACAGAGGCACCAAGGAGCCAGGAGTTGGGTGCAACCCTGACATGAGCTTCTGGACTCCTGGCTTGGGCTCTTTCTCCTACAGTGGAATCCAGGTGAGGGCAGGATTGGGTTCCCTTCTGAGGGAGCTGCATCCGCCCCTCCCGCTGCCTTCCTTCCTTCTCTCCCTTGTTCAGCTCTTCCCAAAGCATCTCCTCTCTCCCATCGTGTGTGGAGACACAGTATGTACACACAGCCTCTAACCCTCACAGAGAGCAGTTAGCACAGAAGATAGCAGTAGAAACCACCTCCGGCAAAGCTCAGCCCGGGCCTCGGTGGGACAGTCACCCTCCAGAGCACATACTTGCATGTGTGCATGTAAATACACATGCAGATAGATGCCAGTTCTCTCGGTTCCCACCCTTGCCAGGGCATTTCTCTACACGCAAATGCTTTGCTATCAAGGGTACAGTTACTCATTTGCTCATTTATTTATTTAGAGCAGTAATGTGTCCTTGTTCAAAATTCAAGAGAACCAAATAGCAGGGGTGAAAGACTATTTTAGGGCTGGGGAATGGCTCAGGCAGTAAAGCACTGGCCTCAGAAGCCTGTGGACTTGAATTTAGTGCGCAGTACTAATGTGAAAACACCAGGTTGTTTAATCCTGTCACTGGGGTGGTGAAAACAGGCGATCCCCAGGGTTCAATTGCCAGGTAGTCTAGCTTAATTTGTGAATACTAGGAAGTAGATGATACCTGAGGCTGTTCTCTCTCTCTCTCTCTCTCTCTCTCTCTCTCTCTCTCTCTCTCTCTCTCTCTCTCTCTCTCTCTCTCTCTCACACACACACACACACACACACAACAACCCTGACCACCAGTGTCTGGTGCAGCCGTAAGCAACAGTGTCCCCCTCCACTCAGCTGCCATGTCCTGCACACTGTGTCCAGCTCCTTGCTGTACACTTAACAAGCTATCCTGGCTTGCTTCATACTCCTCCGTGACTGTAGTCAGCCCTTGTCGGCCTCATGGTTTGTCCAGACAAGGTTCTGATATCAGCAAAAACCGATGCTTCCATGAATGACATTCCTCAGATTACATTTGACCAGACTGCAAACAATCCTGTAGGCTAAATCCCTCGGCAGGGGAGTTACTAGAATGAGAGACCTGTTCTTTTTGTTTTTTGTTTTGTTTTCCATAAATTTCCAGTTGTTTTCCCAGAGGTGCAGACTCTAAATATCACGTGCTTCCCCGTATGGAACAAGGAGTGAGCACATTGGCACTTGTGTGAGCTAGAGCTCTGACCCTACTGGGGTCTCTGTCATCTCCTACACCCTCTCTGTACTAGGGGAAGGGGCTGGGCCTTGTCTGGGAAGGCAACAGACCCTCTGTCTGTGGCTCCTATAGTCCTTCTTGCAGGGGCCTGTGGTTCTCTGGAGGGTTTTGATGGACTCTGTGGTAAGGGGTTTTCAGAGGTCAAGTCAGGATGGAAGACAGGAGAACTGGAAGCTTTGCAGCCTGGGTGGGCAGACAGGCTCAGGGTCCCATTTCTACTTCCAGGCTGCTGAGGCCTCTGTGGCCCCAGAGGCAGCAAGAAGAGTCCTCAGGGACACAGCTGCTGTGAGTTTCAGGTTTCTGACAGGATGACAGTTCATCTGGCAAAGCTTAGCTGGTGGAAAGGGCTTCCTCTCTCCCAGAAGGTGTAAAGGCCCTGCCACCAGCCCTACCAGGAAACTTCCTGCCCAAGGACTCCAGGCAGATATGGGCTGCTCTTAACTTCCATAGCTGTGGCTCCCAGAGCACAGGGCACTGAGAAGTAGAGAGTAGAGAAGCAAAAAGGGAAGGGACTGGTCCCTTCTGTAACGTGGCCTCCAGCAATAACCTTTGGACAGGCAGAGCAGTGCATGCGCATGCATGTGTGAGTGTGTGTGTGTGTATGAGAGTGTGAGTGTGTGTGAGTGTTGTGAGTGAGTGTGTATGTGTGAGTGTGTGTCAGAGTGTGTGTGAGTGAGTGTGAGAGTGTGTGTGAGTGAGAGTGAGTGTGAGTGAGTGTGAGTGTGTGTATGAGAGTGAGTGTTGTGAGTGAGTGTGTATGTGTGAATGAGTGTGAGAGTGTGTGTGAGTGAGTGAGTGAGTGAGTGTGAGTGTGTGTGTGTGTGTGTGTGTGTGTGTGTGTGTGTTGGAGAGCAGAGAACAGCCTTAGGAGTCAGTCCATGCCTTCCGTCTTATTTGTGGCAGGGCCTCTGCTGCTTCTTCTCTGACATGTCAGGTTAGCTAGCCTCCAGCTTCTGGGAATTCTCCTGTCTCTACCCCCATCTCACTTAGTTGCCATTCATGCTGTGTGTCTGAGTTGACATGGGTTCCAGGAATCCAGACTCAAGTCTTGCGCTTCCACAGCAAATGCTTTTACACAGTGAGCAATGCCTCAGCCCCCTCCATGCCTATGTCCTCACCCCATCTCACCTAGAACTGTTTAATGACCTCTCACTCCCTTGCTGGTGGTAACTCTGGGCCCTTGATGCTTGAGGCTTGACCAGTGAGGGTAAGTTTCTGCCCCTGCATAGCAAAGAGACTTAATGCAGTTGGCATTAGGGTCTGTCCTTGCAAAGACATTCACATGACCCAGGCGTTCCACGGGACTAGAGCCAGTCTCAGATCCACAGGCTCTGTCAACAAGATCAGAATCTATTTCTGGTCTATCTTGTGACCACTCACTCCTAGAGTGGTTGGGCCAACTTATCTTTTGAGTGAGGTTGAGATGGAGTGATCCCAGCCTGGTGATGCCCCACGTGGCCCTCATTTCCTTCACTTGTGTCTTCCCTACTTTTCTATTGCTATGAAGAGACACCATGGCAAGGCAACTTATAAAAGGAAACATTTAACTAGGGGCTTGCTCACAGTTTCAGATGGTTAGTCCATGGTCATCGTGGCAGGAGGTATAGTGGCAGGCAGGCAGACACGGCACTAGAGCAATAGCTGAGCGCTTTTCCTCAAGTTGGGGACTGGTCCTGGTGTGGGCTTGCTTTGTTTTTAGAGACAAGCTTTCTCTGTGTAGCTTTTGGAGCCTGTACTAGAACTTGCTCTGTAGATCTGCCTGCCTCTGCCTCCCAAGTGCTGGGGTTAAAGGCAAGCACCACCACCACCTGGCCTGGTGTGGGCTTTTGAAATCTCAAAGTCCACTCCCAGTCTCACACTTCCTCCAACAAAGCTACACCTACTAGTCCTTCCCAAAACTGTTCTATCAACTAGGAACCAGGTATTCAAATATCTGAGCCTATAGGAGCCGTAGCCATTCAAACCATCACAGCATCCTACCCAGTAGCCAGGAATTCCTTCTCACTTTAACCTCTCCGCAGAAAGGACAGGGTGCTCCTGGGACAGGGTCAAATGTTCCAGCTTCACACATAGGCGTGGGCGAACAATTTACCCAAAGCCATCACCCCAGCCTGGGAAACCGCCAGCACCTGTGTATCACCCACTGTCGTACACAGCCTCTCTCTGCGGAAGCATCCAGGGAGCTCAGGATTCTGATGAACCTGAGACTCTGAGTCCCAGAGTGGCACAAGCCAGTAGCAGAGTCAGAGCTGGCATACAGGCCCTGCTCTTTGTCACCAGCTTGCTGTTTCCTGCAGTTGGTCAAGACGGCTGAGCTGGACCCTTCCCGGAACTACATCGCGGGCTTCCACCCTCATGGAGTCCTGGCTGCAGGAGCCTTTCTCAACCTGTGCACTGAAAGCACGGGCTTTTCCTCACTCTTCCCAGGAATCCATCCTTACCTGATGATGCTGACTTTGTGGTTCCGGGCCCCCTTCTTCCGGGATTACATCATGTGCGGGGGTGAGTCACCTTATCTGAGACCCAGGTATCTCAGGAAGATGAGGCTACTGGGTGGGCAGGGGATCCGGGAGAGGGCTGTCAACAGTTCTGTGTTCCTTCCAAGTAGTTGTTCATTAACAGTAGAGGCTAGAGCCAAAGAAGAACTTTCTGCATCGCTGTGCTGGGAAAGCCCATGAGGCGGTGGGAGGAGGAAGAAGACTCAGAGACCCCTAGCTGGTGAGGGTGTTGTTGGGGGGAATCCTGACTCTGTGGACATTGCCGATGGTTTCTTTCTTGGACCGCTCCCATCTTCAGAGTCATGCCCCTTCACTCGGTATCTGACCCACCTTGCTCTCTTCTTAGGGCTGGTCACATCAGAAAAGGAGAGTGCTGGTCACATCCTCAACAAGACAGGTGGCGGGAACTTGCTAGCCATCATCGTAGGGGGCTCCCAGGAGGCACTGGACGCCAGACCTGGAGCCTACAGACTGCTCCTGAAGAATCGCAAGGGCTTCGTCAGGCTCGCCCTGATACATGGGTATGGAACCCTGGGAACAACACTCTGGGTCCGTTGGAGGTTTGGACAGCAAAGATGACTGTAGCTTCTATTTTGGCAAGGAGATTCTCAGGCCATATGATGAAAATTGTAAGTTGATGTCTCACAGCCAAGTTTCTAAATACGTTTCTATAATGGAGGCTGGGGGAATCAATGGCACTCTGTGAGAAGGGACATGTTTCCTACTGCTGGTGTGAACTCTGAGATCTTTGGGAATCTGGAAGGATGGGGCTGGGAACTTACTGCCTACAGAGCTGCTCATCCACCATGGGAAGAGGCATTTTTGAGGAAGTCTAGCCGGTTGGCACAAGAAGATTTTTTTAGGTGAACAGTAAAAATATTTTACACCCAGGAGGAAACTCTAGGGCATTCTGGTCTACCCATCATGGTAGCCACCTGAGAGAGTTGGGCCTGAAAAGGCTCTCTGAAGGTCAGAGAGGGGTCAAGGCAGGTGTGCTTCAGTTCCTGGCTGCTGAGTCCCTCCCTGCTGGGTGACCTTTCCATCCATGCCTTCCCTGTGTCCCTCTAGGGCATCGCTCGTGCCAATCTTCTCCTTTGGGGAGAACAACCTGTTTAACCAGGTTGAGAACACCTCTGGCACCTGGCTACGCTGTGTCCAGAACCGACTGCAGAAGATCATGGGCATCTCCCTCCCTCTCTTCCATGGCCGTGGTGTCTTCCAGTACAGCTTCGGCCTCATGCCCTTCCGCCAGGCCATCACCACCGTAGGTGAGCTGAGATCCAGACCAGCCATGACAGGCTGCAGGAACAAGGCTTGGGCTAGATACAGGGGACTTGAGGATGGGAAAGATAACATCCTCATCCTCATGGGGCTCTCATTGTGGACAGGGATACACACCCATACACAGATAATAATGTCTGAGTACTCATTCTCAGTGAGAGGCACTAATGTCTGAGTACTCACTCATTCTCAGTGAGAGGTACTGATGGCTGAGTACTCATTCTCAGTGAGAGGTACTGATGGCTGAGTACTTCTGATTCTCAAGAAGAGATGACAGGGACGTGCTGCTGGGTGTCAGACACTACACTCGTCACTTGCCATACTCAAACTTGGTTTGTCCTAGCAACCTTTGAGTTAAGGACTATTATCTCCATTTTATTCATATAAAGTAAGGCCCAAAGAAATTAAATGACTTCCAAAAGCTCCATTGCCTTTGAGGGACAGAGCTGAGGTTGTAACTGGAATCTGTCTGACCTTCATTAGGCCAGAGAAGGAGGGCTTAATTGTGATTGGGATGAGCTAATGAGGTTTGTGAAAAGAAAGCAGAGAACAGAGATGTTAAAATGCTGTGCAGGGATGGGGAGCTGGCTCATTCAATAAAGTATTTGCTGAGCAAGCTAGAAGATGTGAGTTTGACCTCGAGTACCCATACACAAGCTAGGCACAAGGCCCGGTAATGAGCACTGCAATCCCAGTGGGGGGGGGGCCTGAAATAGGAGGATCTGTAGGGCTGGTGACTGGCAGTCTACCAGTTGGCAAGCTCCAGGGCTAGTGAGAAACCTTGTCTCAAAAGAAATAGGATGAAGTATGACTGAGGAAAATGTTCAACATTGACCTCTAGGCTTCACATGTGCTCACCCATGCACACAAACGCATACATGTACAAAAGAGAATTCTTTAACAATTTGTGTGCCATCAATAGACACTGAATTAGACTCTGGGACTCTTCCTGCAAGAAATTAACATGAGGCCGGGCTGTGGTGGCACACATCTTTAATCCCAGCAATTGGGAGGCAGAGGTGGGCAGATTTCTGAGTTTGAGGCCAGCCTGGTCTACAAAACAAGTTCCAGGACAGGCAGAAAAACCCTGTCTCCAAAAACCAAACCAAAAAGAAGGAGGAGGAGGAAGAGGAGAAAGAAAGAAGGAAAGAAAGAAAGACAGAAAGAAAGAAAGAAATTAACATGAGCTTTGGTATATACACTTAACATGAGTTTCAGCTATTTGCACATCTCTTTTGTTTTCTTCTTGGATTCTCATTTGACATTTGTAGAGAGAACTCTATTTGCTTCAGCTCCACCCATCCACCCACCCATTTGTTAGTTGAGCACAGATTTGGTAATCCTTGCATCATGGTCTTACTGGGTTGTATGACAATGTCCTCATGTGTTTGAATGTTGTTGCTGCTGCCTCCAGAGGTATTTCCAAGAGGAGAGGGCACTGCTTTCCAGCCACACAGATTTAGAAGTTTTTGAGAGTCTTTCTGATTTCTCCCTATGACCAGGGAGCATTGCACATCTGCACACATGGTAGAAGAAGGCCTACCTGGGCTGTGACACCTCCACCCTGATTCTAGAAGTGCAGGCGCCTCCAATTCTGACACGTTCAGCTCTCAGATCACGTACCCTGGAGGTGGGGTGCACCCCCAGTGTTTAAAACCTAGAACTGCTTCCACCTGGTTAGTTGGATAGATTACTTAACTTCTCTGAATCTCATTGTATCACCTATCAAGTAGGAATAATAACAAGTTTTGTTTGCCTGGGACTAAGGGAGAGAATGCATATAAAGAGAATGCATATTGCCTCGCATATTGAAAGCTGGCTGTTAGTTGACCTAAACCTTGGAATTCAGTACCTGAGGACTGGGGAGGTAGCTCAGCTGGTAACGTGCACGCAAGAGGAACTGAGTTTGAAACCCCGGTACCTATGAAAAACTATGGGTGTGGTGGCACATGCTTTTAATCCCAGCACTGGGGAAACAGAGATAGAAGGATCCCTGGGGCTCACTGGATGGCCAGCCTAGCCCAGTCAATTAGTCCCAGGCCAATGAGAGACTTGTGTGTCCATAAACATGGTTGATGGCTTCTGAGGAACAGTAATGGAGATTAACCTCTGACCTCCACATGCATGTACATGCAACACGAACTCACACTTATACACACACATGGAGTGAGGGGAAGCAGGAAGAGTGGGCGATAGAGAGAGTCCAGAGTATCTGAAATCTGAAATCAGGGGAAGAGGGCTTGGTAGTGGGACACAGGCCTTGTGGGATGACCATAGGGGTGGCCCTGCTCTCAGGACTCCTGAGACTGCAGTGGTGCTCACTCCGGGCCACTGTCCTCCTCTGTCCCTTGCAGTGGGGAAGCCCATTGAGGTGCAGATGACACCACAGCCCTCAGAGGAGGAGGTGAACCAGCTTCACCAGCTCTACATCAAGGAGCTATGCAAGCTCTTTGAGGAACACAAACTCAAGTACAATGTCCCTGCTGACCAGCATCTGGAGTTCTGCTAAGTGCCTCCAGCCAGAGGACAGCTGCATCTGAGAGCCTGCAGGAGTGTTGCCCGGAGAGGGGACTTCCACGAAGCAGTGCCCAGTGCACTGGAGGTGCTGTGAGGAGAGGGGCCTTCCACAGCCACCCTGAACTCCTACGAATCCAGGCAAGATGGAAGAGGAGGCAGCTCCTAGCCCTGGCATTTGCACCTACAGCCAAAGCTCTGAGGTCTCCCTGTCCTTGGCTTGGCTGTCCATCTGTAGGATGGGGGGAAAAAAGAAATCTCTAAGGTCTCTACCCACTGTAATAACGTCACTCAGACATGACCAAAGGACAGCAAGGGGAAAAGGGAACAAAATTCTCCTTCCCTATCTTTGAGTGACAATGCAAAAGAAGCCAGCACCCCAGGCCCCCCCTGAACATGCCCCTCATCCTGCTCCCTGGATGTCCCTTCTTCCCCTGTGAGCTGGAGAGGAGAGTTAGCCATGTATGCCCTGGTACCCGCCCTCCGTTTCTTCCAGATTCTGTGTCCTCTAAGCGATGACATCGATACCAAAGGAGTCCAGAAGGTGGTTAAGGAAGGCAACGATACCAAAAGAGCCCAGAAGGTGGTTAAGGAAGGCAAGAGCTCAGTCCTCCTTAACTACCTGACTGTGACTGAGGTTAGGCCTCCTTGTCATCCTTCTAAGTCTCAGTTTCCCCAGCCTTGATGACCTGGGAGCCTCAGTGCTCACACCACAAGGGCTCCATTAGGGAGCCTCTCACTCATGCTTTAAAACCAACTCCAGCCACTGTTTGGCACAAAAGGGCAGCTGCATACATGTTACCTCAATAAATGAAACTATTCTGTTTCATCTCCCTTCTCTTTCTTTCTCCCAACTAATGGGGCCGGCTGGAGCCTCGACTTATGCCCTTAGTCCTGTCCCGTGGCCCCAACCTCACCTTGAAGCTGGGTGAACTAGGTTGTAAAAGACCATGTCAGTCTCCTCTTTTCTCACTGGTCACCCTGCGTTTTCCACCTTGAAAAGGAGGAGGAAGGGACATGCCTGTGGACATACCAACACATTGAAAGCCAGAGGGGACACATGGGTGGCTGTGTGTCTCCCAGTGGGCCATACTCTGGCCAGGAGAATTCTGGATTCCTGGGTTAGCGATACTAGACCTACAGAAGAGCCCAGGACATGGCTGGATTGGAAAGAATGCCTGACTGCCCCTCCTTTGTAATGGGGAGCACAGCCTTCCATGTAGGAGCAGTTTCTACAGTCACTGGAGAAGGATGCATTGGGATCTCAGTCCTAGACCCACCTGTCTCCAGTGACCCTAGGCAAACCATCTACCTCTAAACCTCAGTTTTAGCATCTGACACAGGATGGCAATATCCCGCTCTAGTGTTGTGAGCAGTCCCCAAGCCATAGAGTCACACCGTGCCCTCCACAGAATGCTGCGCAGTATACAGAAATTAGTAGTTCAGTGACATGGGTGCTTAACACCTCGTGCAGGCACCTGGGGTTGAGACAGGATGGTGTGGGAGAAGAACAAAGCAGGGTGTGGTGACACACACCTTTAATCTCAGCACTGGGAATGCAGAGGCGGGTGGATCTCTCTGAGTGAGTTCGGAGGCTGGCCTAGTCTACATAGTGAGTTCCAGGATAGCTAGAGCTATGTAGAGAGATTCTGCCTCAAAATAAAATAATCGCACCCAGAGCCAAAGGCAGAGGAGTCAGAGAAGGGAGTGCCGTCTTCGGGTCCAAGGAAGATTTGAGGAAGTGGCCATGGGCAGGGCCTTGAAGAAAGGGCAAGATGGCAAAGAAGATGGCGATTAGGGGTCCATAGCAGCTGTCCGCCACTGACTCCGTAGCCACCAAATAACTGAAAGCAGCGAGAGTCTTTTTTCTCCCAGTTCTGAGTAGCTTCAGCTCTGGTGCAGCTGCAGTGGGACACGTGGGTCATGTGAGGCTGGGATGGCTGTACATAGTGGTGACAGCAGGCACAGGGCCCAGCTTTATCCTGAGTGCCTTCTTAGCACCCTGTGACGACTGGATTCCAGAGGAATCAAAGTCCTGGACTACACAGCATGCAGTGTGAATTCTAACCACACGCCATGCACCTAAATGATCACAAGGTCAGGAATCAGAAATAGACACTATCTGAGTGTGAAGAGGGGCGGGGTTGTCACATCATAAAAGGTGCTGGAGAGTGCTGGTGGCCATCTTTGCAAACTGTCTACAAAAATCTAAAAGTAAAAGCCTATGGTGGAGCCCTCCCTCCCCCGCTTCTCTCTCTCTCACTCTCTCTCACCTCTCTCTCCCGTAATAAAGCCATTGCATCCCAAGGGGTCTGGTAAACCTGGTGTCTATGGCCTGCCTCCCCCTCCCCCTCCCCCTCCTTTTGACCCCACTCTCCCCCACTCAGAATCCTTCCATTACTTTCTATTGTGCCAGGCTGGGGTTTGTGCTAGTCCTGGTCTCACAGGGAACCAGAGGGCAATGGAGGTCGCGCTAAAGATACAATGTCTTGAGGTGCCCACAGGTATTGGAAATGACAATGAGTGGTGTTGTAAGCAACAGCTGTCACCACCCAGAGGCCTAGAAAAACAAATGGAGGCATCAAGTCCCTGAGCCAAGCTGGTTATGCACAGGGCTCATCCTCTGTCAAGGACACAGGCAGCTTAGAGAGACATATCAGACAAGAGCAGGAAATGTCTCTCCCTCCATGTTTCCTCCCTTCCTTCATCTGTCTGCTGAGTCCCTGATGCCCAGGTCCAGAGGAAGCTGGGCCTATGACTGCATCCAGGCAGGTGAGCTGCAGCCTGGGGGCAAGGCTTGGAGGGATCGATCAGTGGAAGACAGATAATGTCTACCTTGAAGCCCAGTGTCAGCTTGTTGTATGTGACACCCTCCTGTCCTGCTCTGGTCCTTGGTGTTTATCTTAGTCCTTATCCCTAAACTTCTGTCATAGGGACACTGTGACCACACTCACGGTCACCTCTGTGATCTCGCCTGAGCTGCTTCTCAGACTAGAATGTATCCCTTCCATCACCTTCCTGTTGCCTGATAATGCTTCAGCATGATTCACCTAACCCAGGGAGCTTCCCCAGTGCCTGTGGGTGAGAAGTGCATCCTCTGGCTTCCCCAGGGTTTCCCTTCCTCTGTCATAGCTCTCAGCACCCGGTGGACACTGGATACCACTGACAGGACATGAGTCCACTCTGTCAAATAAAACCCAGTTTCCCAAGGTCCTCTTCAGTACTTGGGATAACATCTGCGTCTCACCTCCCTTCGGTCTTTTTTTCTGCCCCAGCCCTGGCTGGCCTCGCTGTAACCTCTGCACCCCGAGCTGCTCCTCAGGGCACACTGCTGCACTTGCCCCATCTTAGGCACCTTCTGTCCCGGTAGAATACTCTTCCCTTTGACCCAGTCAGTGCTGCTTACCCCAAGCCACCCCTGTGTCACACCTACGTCCACTATTCTCTGAGTTAGGAATGGGCCTTTAGTTCTGAAGCAGAGAAGGCTCATGGTCACCAATATGTGAATGAAGGCATAAGGGGACTTTTCTGTCCGAGAACCACACACAGAGACAGACAGACACACAGACAAACACACACACACACACACACACACACACACACACACACACACACACACACATACGGTATAGAGTACCTCAACAATCCTCTAAGTGAAGCTGGCAAATTGGCCTGTATTGCAATCTGGGCTTTTATATTTGGACATGGTCAAGACTATAAATTGCAGCCTCTAACAAATTATTTTAAAAGTTATCCTCTTGCTGGGCAGTGGTGGCATGTGCCTCTAATTCCAGCACTCAGGAAACAGATGCTGTCAGATCTCTGTGAGTTCCAGGACAGCCTGATCTCCAGTTAGTTCCAGGACAGCCAGGGCTACAAAGGGAAACCTTGTATCAAAAAAAAGGGGGGGGAGTTATGTGCTTTAAGCAACACTTTACTGACTCCAAGTTCCTGAGGATGGGCACCTGGGATTGACTCTGGCCCAGGGGCCTCCCTGAGTGGCAGCGAAGCTGCTGGCTAAGCTGAGCCTTCCAAAGCTTGCACAAGGCCTGGGGCGCTCACCTCCACACTCACACACATGACTGATAAGCAAGAACCTTTGTTCCTTACCAAGTGGACCTGGGTGTCTCCACGGGCTGTCAGTGATCAGGCTTCTCCTAGAGCAGACCAGTAGGCCAGTGGGGAGAGCGCGTGCACACACACACACACACACACACACACACACACACACACACACACACACACACACACACACACACACACGTCTTTTATGACCTCTGAGTCACATGGGTCTATTGTGCCTCAGTCTGTTGGTTAGGTGTGAGTCATTCTGTTCACTTCACACTCCCTCTAGGGTGGGAGGACAAGAAGGTGCCAATAGCTGCCACTGTAATGGGAGACGGGAGCCCTCAGATACTTAGTGGGGCGTTTCTGACTCCTGTGCTGTAGCATGAGGCAGACTGCCTGGAAAACACTGAAGGACAGACACCCTGCTGGCCAAGGAGAAGGACAGACAACCCCCTAGCAAAGGAAAAAACACAAAGATGGGCGGGGAAGATCTGAGAAAAGGTTGGAAATAGGAGTGACAACTGTGACCCCCATCTGGCTGGCACGGAGGACAGGGTGGCCTTAAGATGTGAAGCTGCCAAGATGGAAACAGGAGAAGGAGAAAGACTTGAGGACCTGCCCTTTCTCACATGGCCTTAGAATCCCCATGTTCAGACACCTGCCGCACAAGCCAGAAGTGTGGAGCCCTGCACTCAGAGGAGGGCTTTGTGTGTTCAGCTTAAAGGATGCTTTTCATGGGCTGAGCCTCTGAGATGGAGAGTATTACTTACGGCAGTTGGATTCCCTGACTCTACATGTATAATGGGCTCAAGTACTTATTTTCATGTTCCCACGCCTCCTGGCCCTCTCAGAGCCTCCCTGGGGGTGCCCTACTCTGTGGGGAAGGCAGTCTCCTCCCCCTCAATGCACATGCAAATACACACAAGATTTGCCAGTGTGATACAGAGGGTCAGAAGTCCTCAAACGATGGGGACAGCTGCAGTCTCCTCCGGAATCAGACTGCCCTTTGACCACGGAGGAGTTCTCAGACATCATCACCCAAGGGGCAAAGGGCTTGCTGAGGTCCAGCCTGTCTGATGCTGCTTGACGATGACTTGAGCAGAGGTGGCAAATAGGACAGGGGTCAGGCAGCACAGTAGAGCCTGTGATCACATGGCATGGGTCAAGGCTCAACCTCCCTGGGGGCTCAGCAAAACAAGGCAAGGGGGTAGGAGCGGCGGCGTCACTTTGCTAAGGCAGCAAAGGCAGACAGGAGGGACACGGTGGGGATACTGATGAGTGATGTGATCAGAGTACAAGCGTGAAATCTGGAGAAGAGAACATTTGAAGGGTAGGGCTGTGCTCAGCAAACTTTTATCAAGCCCTCATGATGGACCAGAGGCTGGAGTTGAAAGTGGTAACCCTGGGAGAACCAGTCCGGGCTTTTCCTTGCTGGCTGCCCAATACAGCCCCAATGTTAGGGAGGCAGGAACTCCTTCCCAACGTTGAAAATGACCTGGAAGACCTTGGAGCTGGTATGGGGCCTAGGCCAGGTCACCCGGACAGATAGAATGGGCTGAACTGAGCATCTATAGTTCTTTTTGTTGTTGCTTTTATTGTTTGAGATAATTATGGTCTCACTTTGTAGCCCAGGTTGACTTGGAGCATACTATGTAAATCAGGCTGACCTTGAACTCACAGAGATACAACTACAACTGTCTCTTCCTCTAGTGTACTGAGATTAAAGGTATGTACCACCATCACTCATTTCTGGCTTCAAATTTTTTCTTTCTTTTCTTTTCTTTCTTTCTTTCTTTTTTTTTTTTTTTTTTTTTTTTTGAGACAGGGTTTCTCTGGCTTTGGAGGCTGTCCTGGAACTAGCTCTTGTAGACCAGGCTGGTCTTGAAATCACAGAGATTTGCCTGCCTCTGCCTCCTGAGTGCTGGGATTAAAGGCGTGTGCCATCACCGCCCGGCCTGGATTCAGTTTTCTAATTGAAAAACAGAATAGGATTTGGATTAGCCAGGAAGTACTAGGACTAGAGTTTGGGTCCCTAACACCCATACAAAGCTGGGGAAATGGCCACCTGGAACCCCAGAACTGTGGGGCAAGTAGAGACAAGCAAAATCCTTGGGGCTCTCTGGTCAGTCATGTTGACCTCCGGGTTCAGTGAGATGCCCTGTCTCAAAAACTAAGGCGGAGAGTGATGGAGGAAGACACTTGACTTCATATGGTTTCCACGTGCACAGGCACATGCAAACACATGCAGAAACATGAATGGATATGCATATCCACACACAAGACAAACATACAAAAAATTGTAAAATTTAAATTCTTGTGCTTGTTTTTGTCAGCCTGACACAAAATAGAGTCATCTAGGAAGAGGGAGCCTCAACTGAAGAACTGCCTCCATCAGGTTATCCTGTGGGCAAGTCTGTGGGGCAGTTTCTTGATTAATGATTGATGTGCAGAAACTAGCCCACTATGCACACTGCCACCCCTAAGCAAGTGGTCCAGGGCTGTAGAGGAAATCAGGCTGAATAAACTATGGAAAGCAAGTCAGTAATCAGTATTCTTCCATGGTTCCTAGCTCTGCTCCTGCTTTGACTCTGCTTTCGTCCCTACCCTGACTTTCCTCAACGATTGACGGTGAGTGGGACATGTGAGCCAAAGAAATCCTTTCCTCCCCAAGTTGCTTCTGGTCACAGTGTTTACCGCAGCAACAGAAAGCGAAGTAGAACTATAGAGTCAGGTTGGTGGCTTATGTCTATAGTCCCAGCAGTTGGGAAGTAGAGGCAGGAGGATCCGAAGTTCAAGGTCATCTTCAGCTAGAGTGCATTCAAGGCCAGTGGGATAAGAGGGCACGGTCTTAAAAGCAAGCAGAAATGTGCTTTAAATCTGGGGATCCCAGCCGGGCGGTGGTGGCACATGCCTTTAATCCCAGCACTCGGGAGGCAGAGGCAGGCGGATCTCTGTGAGTTCGAGGCCAGTCTCCAAAACAATACAGAGAAACCTTGTCTCGTAAAACCAAAAAAAAAAAAAAAAAAAAAGAGAGAGAGAAGGAAAAGCGAGTCAAAATGCTACCAAACAGTAGGAAAATAAGAGACAGAAACTCTAGAACTTAGGGCATGGAATAGCAGCTGCAGGGCTAACATCAGAATGAGATGGACACAAGCCTCCATTGTGTCTGGGGATGCAGAGTTCCTCCAGGGGTGCAAGCTGCCATTATCTGAAAGTGCTGGACTTCTAGATGGGAACAAACATCTAAGTGGTCACCGGAGCCAGTGTTCTCAATGCTGGAGAAGGAAGGCTAGAATAATTCCTGTAGGAAAGGGACAAGTCAATGAGAACTCACGGTATCTTCTCACAGCTTCAGATGGATAGATACAGAAAACAATAAGATACTATAATAAGATGGGCTAATACGCTCTTGTGGGCTGCCTAGTTCTGGCTTCTGAGAGAGCCTAGAAGCAACAGCACCCACTAGCAGCTAGCACGCACTGAGTTCAGGTTTAGTTCCTAATACCATTCTCTAAAGAAGGGCTTTCCTAGGGCCATTGTGATGGCACAGTGGATAAAGGCACTTGTCAAGCCTGAAGACCCAAGCTGCACATGGTGGAAAGAGAAAACCCACTCCCACAGCTTTCCTCTGCTGTCCATCTGCGTATTGTTGCATACAGGTTCTCTCACACACATGCACATCAGTCACGAATACATTAATTAGCTACAAGGAAGGAGATTCTTGAGATACTTGAAGAAATGGCAGATTCTAGGGCTGGGGCATGTTGGAGTGCCAGAAAATCAAGACCAGCTCAAAACCAACCGAAGAAAAAAACAAACATACAAACAAACCACCCCCACACAGTGATAGTCATTTTACACAGGAGCCAAATGGAAAGATTTAGTGACCATGGCCAGGACAATTTGAAGAAGAAAACAATATCATAGCCTTGAGATGCCAACCTAACATCCTGAGCACATGCCAACAAACGAATAATACATAATCAAGGGAGAAGAGTCAAGTCTCCCTTTCAGAAGACACCCAGTACTGCATGGCTGTGCTTCCCTTAAGGAAATGGAGTTTAGCTCTCCGGGTTGAACTGGGCTGTGTGTAACAACCTGCTTCCAAAGGTAGGATATTCAAAGAGTTGGGTGCGGTGGGGGGGGGGGAGGCACAGGAAGTGACTTCATAGGGAAAACGTTGGCAAACACTACCTTGAGCAGGTAGATGACTGAGGCTAATGTGATCACTGATAAGTCACATTGATAGAATGAATGTTCCTTTGATATGACAGTGGTACTTTACATCTCCAAACTTCCTCCTAAACCCCATAATCCCTGTATAATCTTTTTAGTTTTTGGTTTTTAGAGACAGGGTTTCTCTGTATAGCCCTGACTGGCCTGGAACTTGCTCTGTAGACCAAGGCTGGCCTTGAACTCACAGAGATCCACCTGCCTCCACCTCCCTGAATCCTGGGATTAAAGGCATGTGCTACCGCCGCCTGGCATCCCTATGTAATCTTGAGAAAAAAACTAGACAGATGCAAATTCATAAATATTCCACAAAACATTTTTCTTGTGCTTTTCAAAACTAAAGGTCACCAGAAAGTGTGAGAGCCTGAGCATTGTTACACAGGAAAGAATCCTAAGAAAATGGGACATCCTGCAGGAGGTCTCAGGACAGATAGAAATCATTAGAAAAATCAGTCACTAACATATGGAGTTTAGTAAATAATAGTAACGGACCAGTCTTGGCGCTGTGGATGTGACTAAAATATGATCATGTAAAGTGTAACATTTCAGGGTGAAGGTATACAGGAACCTTCTGTTCGTATAAATCTAAAATTGTTCTAATATTATTAGTTCACTTGCACTCCAAAAAGTTGTCATAGGATGCTATATTTGCTTTCTGGGGCTATTGTAGCAAATAACCATAAGCTTGACCACTTAAAATACCAGACACTCGGGAGGCAGAGGCAGGCAGATCTCTGTGAGTTCGAGGCCATCCTGGTCTACAGAGCGAGTTCCAGGACAGCTAGAGCTACACAGGGAAGCCTGGTCTTGGTACAGGGAGCCCAGATGCTAGGGTTAGTGAGATGGCTCAGTGGGTAAAATCACTTGTCTACAAGCTTGATGACCTGAGTTTAGTCTCTGAGACTTGTATGATGGAAAGGGAGAACTAAGTCCAGAGTTGTCCTCTGAGCTCCACAGGTGTGCCAAGGCATGTGCATACATACATACAAAAAATTAATCAATAAAATGTAACAAAAGAAAACATGAAAAGAAAACCAAACCCACCATATATTAGCTGTGGGGTAGTTTAGTGGCAGAGCACTTGCGTTAGACTCCTTGTCAGGAAGACACACAAATTAGACAAGTTCATCAGCCACTGGGCTGGTTAAAGGGGAAGACAGGAGCCTGAGACTTCCCTTATCTTGGGTTTAGGAGACCTGGTACTCCCCTCAACATACTCCATCCCCACACAAAAGTGTTATCTACGTTAGGATATAATGGTTGATCAAAGAATTGGAAACAGGATTCTGAGGCCCCAAGTCAGATCTTAGCTCTGTCCACAGCTTTCAGTGTGATCTCAAGGACATCATTGTCCACATAGTGGCATATAAATAATTCAAGCAGTGAATGGGAGTTAATATTGTCCTGTGAGGTCACGATTACAGGATGTTCATATGTCCAGTTATTTCATTAGCCAATCTCAGTACCACCCAGGAACTGAGTAATGCTTAGTAATGGTAGAAATGACCATGGTACAGGCAAGATGGCATCAAGGGTGATGGGCAGAGGGAAGAGTCTCCTTGTTTCACACTATGTCACCAAGCTCTCCTTAGTCTAGGCCAGGGTTAGCAACTGACAACCTGCTCTGGAATGACTGTGAACCAAAAGGGGTTATCAATGAGGGCTTGCAGTCAGTCTGATGACAGGAACTAGGACTTTGAGCTCAAGTTAAGGGAAATGTCATTCTTTAACAGAGAACACCAGGGCCAGTGAGATCACTTAGCAGGTAGAAGAGTTTGCAGTGCAAGCCTGATGACCTGAGTTTGATCCTCTGAACCCACAGCAGAAAGAAGGGATTCCTGAAAGGTGTCCTTTGATATCCACTCACATGTCTGTATGTGTACATGTGTGTACACACATCATCTCTCTCTCTCCTACACACACTAGAGAATTCCATTCTTATTTGTAGACCTCCAATACAAAAAAATTACACTTGAGTTTTTTTTTACTTAGAGTATAGTTCCTTTGTTCTGCTTGCTAGGACACTGCCGCTGTCACCTTTGCCTTTAAAGCTCACTAGTCATGTAGTAGTCAGTTTGCCCAGTAGCCCCTATCTTCCCCTTTAACCAACTTGACCTAAGCCATTCCATGTCTTCCTTCTATGACACAGCCAGAAAAAGCTTTCTGGTGATATTTGGCCTCATCGGTTTCCAGCAGCAAGCTTCCCTGAGTCCTGCACGCACGCTCTGGATTCCCTGGGGCCTTGGCTGTCTGCACTCGTCACTGCTTACTGTTTGTTCTGCCAGCCACTCCCTCCCCTTCAGCCAGGGAAGATGTAGCCTTCCGCACCGTGCACAAGCTTCCCTCTCTGCCTGAGACACAGTTTCTACCCGATGCTAGTCTTCAGGGTTATTGAAGGCATGACCTGCCCCTGGGAAGCTTTCCCAGCTCCTCTTCCCTTGTTAGGCACCTCTGCTTCCTGTCATTCTCATTGACCACGCTCTTTAAACGCTGGTGGCCTCTACTAGCCTGGGAGGCCCCCAGTGCCACCGTTGGTCCAATCGTATGCTCAATGACAAGGTGCCTGCCCTCCCTTGCTACTTGAGTAAGGGGCAGGCAAGGGCTGGGACTGGGTATCATGAAGCCCAGTTCATTTTCTTCTTTGTGCTACTGTTCATCTGTAAAATAGGGGTAGAATGTCCCTTGCTGGCTCTCAAGCCTGGGTCAGAGGTGGGAGTGGAACCTTGTGTGAGCATAGTGACAGCAGCTGAGCTCCCAGTCAACTTGCTCAGTCCTCACAGGCAATCCCAGACAAACACGGGCCTAGGCCCTGGATCTGGCGTGATCCGGATCACGGGAGTCAAAAGTCAATCCTCTGTGACCTTGTGCAACTGACCCTGGTCTGGACACTGTCTGTTACCACCTGTTCCATGTCAACTCCCACCCACCCCATCCCCCCCCATCTCAGCTCCCCCAACAGCATCAAGGGTCAGGAATGAAAAGGACCTTGGATGGCCAGGCTTCTCATGGTTTATGAAGGCTTCTGCAAGATAGCTGTGTGGCCCTGGGCTGTGTGAAAGCACGCACATGACAAGGCAGGTGTCCTGGATGCATGTCTGTGCACACTAGTGTGCACACTTGAGTGTCTTCCTGTACCCTAGGAGTAAGAGTGTACATGGCTATACATGTGTAACAGTGGGATCCCCTTAGTTCCTCCCAACTGCTACAACTGGTTCTTTGGGGGCTCTAATGGCCCTGTACCCCTCCCCAGTGTTCCTATTCAATACCATGCTTGGGGATCCTGGTCTCTAGGGACTCTCACCCATTTCTCCATTTGTCCATTGCTGTTAGTAGAGACCAGAGCCTTGAAGTGATAAGGGTGAACTCTCAGGGAGGTACAGCAGACAGTAGCCTGTCCCAGCAGACTCCCTGAAACCCCTTTTGAGATTTGGCAGTGATGGAGATTAAGCCCAGGGTTCTAAGCATGCTAGGCAAGTGTTCTGCCACTGGATTTTGTATCTCAGACTTCTTTCATCACTGCTAAATATTCAGTTCTGTGCTTCCAACCCTGCTCATCTCTCTTGCTTGCTGGGACCACTGAAGACACTTCCAACATGCAGGATGTGGCAACTGTCTAGTGACCTTCAGCCAAGAGGGAAAGGCCACTGTCTAAGTTAAGCTGGAACAAACTCTAGGGTACAAGTCACATTCCAAGGTCCCCTTTGGGGTTGGGCTGAGGCCCTGGACCTAGCTCGGTGGTTTGCTTAGCATCTTCTCCTGCCGTATCATGCCCTGCCCTGCTTTCCCAGCTCCATTCTGGGTTATCCTCAGGGATTACATTTTTCATTGTTTTGTTCATCTTGTTTGTCACAAGGTCTTGCTATGTAGCCCAGGGTTGCTGAAACTGGTGAGCCTTCTGCCTCAGCCTTCCAAGTGCTGGGATTATAGGCATTTCCTTAGTTAGCCAGCCTCAAAGGGACTCCTTGCCTTAGGGGTCTGCTCTGGATAAGCCAGGAACAAAGGGCCTAGAACTTGCTCAGACTCCAGCAACCTGCTTTACAAAGAAGGCACTGAAGCACAAAGCGTGTGAGGTTTTAGAGACCCTCCCTTGACTGCTGAGGTCCTGCATGCTCACTTTCCTCTCCTCTGCAGGGCTGAGGCCATCTTGGCCATGATCCCCCCAAACCCAGAGCTTGGAAGGTTTCTGATCCGGCTCGGGTCCTCCAGTCCTAGGATGGTCCCCTTAGCCAGGCATGATTACTCATGCCTTTCATACCAGCCCTCAGAATGCAGAGGCAGGCAAATGTCTGAGTTTGAGGCCACTCTAGTCTACCAAGAAAGTTCCAGGACATTCAGGTCTATACAGAGAAACCTTATCTCAAACAAACAAACAAACAAACTGGGTATGTTTGTGCACACCTATAATCCCAGCACTTGTGAGGCAAAGACAGGTAGATCTCAGAGTTCAAGTCCAGTAAGTGCTATGCAGAGAAACCCTGTCTTGAAATACCAAAAGAGAAAGGAAGGAAGGAAGGAAGGAAGGAAGACAAATAGCAAGAAGGAAAGAAAGAAAGAAAAGCAAGTCTTGGAAAAACAAAGCCAGCCAACTCACCAAATTAACAACAGAGGAGAGGACACGAGAAGATGAGGAGAAGATGAGGTGAGACTTTCTCTGCAGGCGTCTTTGCCACACTGCTGTCAAGATGGCTACCAATGCCTGGTGGTGGTGGCCCACGCCTTTAATCCCAGCACTGGGAAGCAGAGGTAGGTAGATCCCTGAGTTCAAGGCCAGTCTGGTTCACAGAGCTAGTTCTAGGACAGCCAGGACTGTTACACAGAGAAACCCTGTCACAAAAAAAAAAAAAAAAAAAAAGAAAGGAAGGAAGGAAGGAAGGAAGAAAGGAAGAAAGAAAGAAAGAAAATATGGCTACCAATAAGGCTGATGGATTTGGGTGATGAAGTCTTAAACTCCTCACTCTCAGGTGGGCCTTGCATAGTGGAAGGTCACTACTTCAGAAACTAGAGACTTGAATCCAGCCTTTACTCTCCTACCACAGCCTGAGTGACTTTAAGGGGGTCAGCCGTTTCCCTGGGACATGCCAGCCTCTTGTGCTCAGAATGCCAGGAGGGAATCATGGTGGGATACAGCATTTCAGAGCATGAGACTCAAGCCTCAGGCTAGGGGTGTGGCATAGTGCATGACTGTCATGCCTGGAGCCTTAGCTTTGATTTCCAGCACACACAACCTAGCATGGTTCATGCATTTACTACCAGAGTTTGGGAGACAGCAGGTGGATCAGAAGATCAAGGTCACCAGGGTCTACATGTGCCACTGTCTGAAAACAAGAGACTTAAGCCTCACTTCCACAGCCCATGCCCACGGCTCTTTGAATAATTGAACCAGTTACTTACCCAGCCTGTGACTTAGTTTCCTCATCTGTCAATGAAGACCAGGAGGGACCACACAGGCTCTGGTGAGAATTAAGCGTGATACAGCACACAGAACACTTGGCAGGCCCATGGCACACCGTGAGCTTTGAGATCTGGTGTCTATTTTTGCTCTTGTTATGTACAGAGGTTGTATAACTGACTCTGTCCTGTGGCCTAACTGACTTGACATAGCTCCCAGGCTTTGTGACGGTCAAAGGACACTGCATAAAGGACATACTAGTGGAAATTAGTCTTAAAGGTTCTTCCCTCCCTAGTCCACCTGCCCAGCCTCTAATGCTTTCCAGTTGGGTGCACAGCTCACCCGATTTATGGTGGGCCTGTCTCAGTATCTGCAGGGTCCAATGATTGGCATAGCCCATCAATTTGCTGAGTTGAACAGAAGTCATACAGGTTTCACCTTTCCCCTATTTCCCTGACAGCCCTCATCCAGGAAGGGTCATGTTTCATTTTGTTTCTTCAAGTTAGAAATGTATTTATTTTGATAAGATTCCTCTTTTTGATTTTTATTATAGTTATTTATAATCTTTGGTGGTATGTGTGTGGGGGGGGCTGCATCCCAAAGCATACATGTGGAGATCAGAACACATCAGTTGTCCTCTTCCACTAGTGAGTTCTGAGGTTTAACTCAGTGGCAAGCTCCTTTACCCACTGAGCCATCCCACTTTTCCATCTGTAATTATGGCAAAAGACGGGTAGCATTAATGTTATCACTGCCCAAGTACATCATCAATCCATCACCACCGTCCACCTCCAGAATGTCTTCCCTCTACAAAGCCCAAACTCCGGTTTTCTGTTACACTGAACAAGTTTTCCATTCTCTCCATCACCCTTGTTTCTTTGTTTTTTTCCAGTATTTTATTTTATGTGTTTGAGTGTTTTGCTTGTGTGTATATATATGCCCCATGTGCTTGATTGGTGTCCAAGGAGGTCTGAAGAGGGCATTGGCTCCCCTGGTGCTCTGAGCTGCCATGTTTCAGGTGGGACTCAAACTTAGGTCCTCTGGAAGAGCAGCTCTTAACCACAGAAACCACCCTCCCCTGGTTTCTGTTTTCCTTATGCAGGAGAGAATTGAATTTGGTAGTATGATACTTTTGTTGTTTGTTTTGTTCTTGTTTTTTGAGATAGGCTCTCACTATGTAGCTCCAGCTGTCCAGTAACTCACTATGGAAACCAGACTGAATTCAGAGATCCATCTGCCTGCCTCTGCTTCCTGAGTGATGGGATTAGAGGTGCGCACCACCAGGCCTGGCTGTTTGTTTTTTGTTTTTGCTTTTGTGTGTGTGCTCCATCTTTTTATAAATATTTATTGAAACCAGGCGAGGTTAATTCTAGCAGATCTCTGAGTTAAAGGCCAGCCTGATCTACATGGTGAGTTCCAGGACAGCCAGGGCTACATAGTAAAAACTGTCAAGGAAAAACAAAACAAAACAAAACAAAAAACCAGAATCAACCAAACAAACAAGCTAACAAATTAACAAACAAAAAAAAAAAAAGGAAAAAAGGTATTTGTTGGTCATCTACATGCCTGACAAACCTAGACTACAGGGGAGACTCATGAGTTGTCAACAACTATAAAGATTTAAGATTCCACCGGGTGTTGGTGGCGCACACCTTTAGTCCTAGCACTTGGGAGGCAGTGGCAGGTGGATCTCTGTGAGTTCGAGACCAGTCTTGACTACAAGAGCTAGTTCCAGGACAGCCTCCAAAGCCACAGAAAAACCCTGTCTCGAAAAAAAAAAAAAAAACACAAAAAAACCAACCAATCAAACAAACAAAAAAGATTTAAGATTCAATAAACTTAAAAAAATATAAAAGATACATTTGGTCATTTATTCATTCAGCAAACCTCCTCTGCCCCCTCCCCCTAATCAGGCTCAAGGAACCAGGAAACAACAATACAGGATTCCATCTCCTCCTCTTCCTGAAGTTTTTCTGACTAGTGTCAGAATAAGGAGCTCCCATCCCTACACCTCTCTGCTGAGCTAGCTCCTATCCAAGAAAGGCACAGCTGCTAGGGAGATCTGGGCACCCATATTCTCTGGATGTCTGGGAAGAGGAGTGCTTTCTGGAATTCATATACTGGGGCCAGCCCAAATCTACAGCAGTTTTGTTGTTGTTGTTTTGGTGAGCGGTAGGGGAGGTTGACATAGGGTTTCCCTGGCTGTCCTGGAACTCACACTGTAGACCAGATTGCCCTCAAACTCACAGAGATGTGCCTGCCTCTGCCTCCCAAAGGCTAGGATTAAAGGCGTGCACCACCACTACGGCCTCTCTCTACAGGAGTAAACTAGATCATGAGTGTGGTTCAGCTCTGACAATCGAGGTGGCGCTCCATAAACACAGGGGCTGCCACATTCTGTGGATGGTCATTTGTGACTTTAAATAGGCATACCACCACCATCTCTGTGGCTGACTGTTCCAAAGCTGTCCTTGATGCCCCTCCCCCTGTTCTTTGACAGAGATTCAAACAGCCCCAGATTGCTTGCTGGTTTACCTCCACAGTACAGTCAGTATGGTCCAGAGGCAGCTTGGGACTGGGCCAGAGGTCACAAAGCGAACAGACCCGCCTTCCTCTTCACAAGTGAGTCACCTGTGAAGTTACCTGGCCCTATCAGATCCTCTCACACCAAAACAAACAAAGCAAAAGTCAGGGTGCAGGCCATCCATCAAGAGGGATGGGGTGCCTTTCCTACCATGACCAAGACAACTGAAGCAGGAGCAGCAATGGTTACTTGCCAAGGCTTTGTTTTTGAGCTTTACGTGGTCCAGTATAATCTTCACACCTTCTCTTGGAGGTTGGGCAACACTCTGGACAGATGAAATAACCAAGGCAGGAAAGGTGAAATAACTTGCCTGGGCTAGCCCATACTACAGGACATGGGAAGGCTAGATTCACACCGGGCACCCTATTTTCCAGGCAGCCTAACTCTGGAGCCTGTTCTGAGTACTTGTTGTGGAACTGTACCACACAGCTCAGGGGGCTGCGGGGGCACCCTCCAGGTCCTGCCGGTGGGGTGTCTGCGCTCAGTTCCCTGTCTCAGCTCTGTAGTTAGGAGACCTATTGGGGCACTGTCCTTTCTTCTCCTCACCCATCTCTTCAGTTTCTCCTTTCCTGTTTCCTTTTCTTTCACTGTAGCACTAGGGATGGGAACTAGAACCGTGTGTGTACATGCTAGACAAGTGTTCTACCACTGAGATGTCACCTCAGTCTTTTTATTTTTCATTTTGGAACAGGATCTCGCTAAGCACTCCAGGCTGCCTTGAACTCACTCTGTAGTACAGGCTAGCCTTGAATTTCAAGGGACATTCATCTTTCTCTGCAAAGTTTAGACTTCTGCTTAGATGGAGTTGATGTGACGAATCCTCTGGGGCTTCCCATGTGAATGCCAAGTGTCCTTCAAGGGAGTCTTTCAGCGTGGGTATACAGCAAGAGACAGCCTCATGCAAACTCAGAAGCAATATAAAACAACTTAACTTACGGGTAAAGTTTTAGTGTGCGTGCGTGCGTGCGTGCGTGCGTGCGTGCGTGTGTGTGTGTGTGTGTGTGTGTGTGTGTGTGTGTGTGTGTGTGTGTGTGTTGGGGGGAGGTGCGGGGAAGCCAGAGTTTGGATTTACAAGCTCTTCTCCAGGACTCCTTAACTCCAAGAGCACTCACGAAGATGCAAGGGGCATTATACTGTTTTGCATAGTCAGGAAGTCTAACCTTGCTCTGACCCACCACTTTGCAAATCAAAGGTTTGCTAGAAGTCCTTAGGGAAATAACAGTAGATCATCCTGCCCAGGTGGCAGTACACTGCCTCAGGTGAAGAGTCTAAGCAGCTCCCAGAACACAATTCCTTGTTAGTCCTAAGAGGCTGCTGTAGGAGCGATAGACACAAAAAGCCCTTGCCTGGGAAGGGCCAGGAAATCATTGCCATCCTACGATCTTCACTGGTACCAAGCAGAGGTGGGCCACACTGTGGAGGAGAACTCCTCTCTCTACCAAAGACTAACTGTGGATTCAAGGCAGCAGGTGGCTGGCATGGGGAGAGTTCAGGAACACAGAGATAGCTTGTGAAATAACTAACAGGGGGATGTTAGATAGATAGGGTATGAGTTCCCATTCAGTGAAAACAAAATCCAATTGCTGCAAGCAAAGAAACTGCCAAGTAATATCTACCTGGGGACTTTCTGTGGTCTGCCCCACCCCCCAAGGGCCTTATTGTAGCCAGTCTTCTTATTTGTTGGTAACTTCATATTTCTTTGTTCAGTCTATCAAAGCTTGCTGCTGTGCTGTCCCACTGGGTCTTTCTGGACCTCTTCCAGTTTTGAGCATTGCCCAATTGAATCCTTTAATGCTCGTAGCCTCAATTTTTTTTTTGTTTGTTTGTTTTTGTTTTGTTTTACGAGACAGGGTTTCTCTGTATTGTTTTGGAGGCTGTCGATCCAGCCCGGCCTCGAACTCACAGAGATCCGCCTGCCTCTGCCTCCCGAGTGCTGGGATTAAAGGCGTGTGCCACCACCGCCCGGCTCATAGCCTCTATTAAATGTAGTCTTTAAGAAATTCCCACTTTCCACTCGGGAGGCAGAGGTAGGCAGATCTCTGTGAGTTCAAGACCAGCCTGGTCTACAAGAGCTAGTTCCAGGACAGCCTCCAAAAGCCACAGAGAACCCTGTCTTGAAAAAACAAACAAACAACCAAAAAAACAAAAGTCCCACTTTCAAGACCCAGGTAGATGAAGCTGGACCTGCCCAAGTTCCAGCTCCACCCACTTAACAGAGAACCCCCTGTGTATTTCGTGACTCTGTCACAGATCAAGAAGGCCACAGCAGTTTACCCCTGAATAGGACAGTGGGAGGCTGAAGTATGTGACATTGTAGTTATGGAAAACAGGGTAGAGTGTGAGCTCTGAGTAAGACTGTATCAAAATTGCCAGTTCTTATGCTTGAAAGGACACTGCTGGCCGACTCAAAAGGCGACTACAATGGTCCATTTTGGCTGAAAACCTCATTGGGTTGAAAGGCGCTGAGGAAACTGGCCAAGCGGAACTTTGAGTGGGTCTTCAAGGATGTTTCCACAGATAAGGTGATATGAGACCTTTGACACAGGCAATGATTTAATTCATTGACAGATTATTATTGTTATTATTATTATTGTTGTTATTATTTTGGTTTTTTGAGACAGGGTTTCTCTGTATTGTTTTGGAGGCTGTCCTGAAATTCCCTCTGTATACCAGACTAGACTCGAACTCACAGAGATCCGCCTGCCTCTGCCTCCCGAGTGCTGGGACTGAAGGTGTGCACCACCACCATCTGGCTGCAAATGAAGGTTTTAAATAGACTTTTTTTTTCCTAAAGATGAACAAATAGCTAACAACCACAAAAAAGAAACAAAACACCATGATTCACCAGGGAAATACAAATCAAAACCACAGTTAGACAGCACTCACACCAACTACATGCCCCCTGTCAGAAAGCCAGAAGGTAAGTATTGTCAGGAATGTGAAAACATGGGGCTGCAGAGATGACTTAGTGGTTAAGAGCGCTGAAGGCTCTTCCAGATGACCAGAGTTGTATTCCCAGCACCTGGCACCTCACAACCATCCATAATTCCAGCTCCAAGGGATCTTCTTCTGGTCTCCCTGGGTACCCGCCATGCATGTAGTGTACAGACATACATGCAAGCAAAACACTCATACACATAAAATAAAAATGAATTCATCTTGATTTTACTTTTTTTTTTTTTTTGGTTTTTTGAGACAGGGTTTCTCTGTGGCTTTGGAGGCTGTTCCGGAACTAGCTTTTTGTAGATCAGGTTGGTCTCGAACTCACAGAGATCCGCCTGCCTCTACCTTCCAAGTGTTGGGATTAAAGGTGTGTGCCACCACTCCCGGCCACCTTTATTTTAAAAACAGGATGTAAAAGCATTGCAACTCTCAATTAGTCTAGGGGCACAGGCCTGTCATTCTAGTTACTTAGGAGGTGGAAGCAGGACTGGGAGTTCCAGGCCAGGCCAGGCTGGCCAACTTTGTGAGACCCTGTTTCAAACTTAGAAAGTAAAAAGAGGGCTGGGGATGTAGTTTGGTGGCAGAGTGTTTGTCTAGCATGTGTGAAGCACTAGGTTCAATCCTAGATCTCTTAGTACAATGTGCAGGTAGCTGAACAGATTGGTGAGCTTCTTCTCCAGTAGTGTTTCTTGCTAATGTAAACTTGGGCAAGGAAGGGGCCTTGTGAGCCTGGAAAGCTTTAGGGCCTTGCTGAACCTGGAAAGCTTTAGGGCCTTGCTGAGCCTTGTAAGTTGCCTTCTTCCTGAGTCTTAAGGAGCCTCCTTCCAGGTTGGACTGTTTCAACTGAAAGGAAGTTGCTACAAGGCACATATATAGCAAAAAAAGTGAGCCCACATTCCTTTAAAATTTCATGCACAAGTGTTCATAGAAGCATTTTTCATGGTAGACCAGAGGTAGACAGAAACTATAAGTCCATCAGCTGGTGGACAGCTAAACACATGGCAGGCAGTACCCACAAAACCAAATAACTGAAGGTGGGATTTAAATGAGTTCACCAGGCCCAATATAAATGGTAAATAGATGTTTACTAGAAGGACTTACACAGATAAGAATACATAACTGCCCCAGTCTTCCTGTTCCAGAAGATGCAGTATCTGCTCTTCCAATGCTCTCTTCTCCAAGAGAACTCAAGCCTGCTTCCCTTCTACCTTAATCGGTCAACTCTGCACCTGAAACCACGCCCAAAGGGTGTGGCCAGTGCTACAAGTTCACTGGCAAGGCAAGATGCCATTACAAATAATTGTGATCATGAAAAGAAGTACAGTGCCGTGCATGATTCCACACTGATGGACCATGAGGCTACATGACAGAGGCACAAAAGATTATGTGACTTGGCTGCCATGAAAATGTCCAGAACAAGAAAACACTGAGGGTGGGGAGTATAGAGCTTCCCATTTGGAGTAATGGGTTGTCTCTTTCTCTCCCTTCTCTCTCTCTTTCCCCACTCCATGCCCTCCCACTCCACTTGGCTCAAGTTTTCAAAATCACTTATGGTACAGCGGATGAACAGCACATTTACCACTGTAAGCGTATGGATCAATATGAGTGGCACTCACCGTTGCACTAACAACGCCGGGTCTAACTCCAGAGTTTTAAAATCCGCAAACAGGAACTCTTCTGCAATTTCCCTTACCTTCAATTTCTGGCAATGGCTGGTTTGTGGTTTTCCCCTCACCCTGTGATGAAATGTTCTAAAAATAGACTGTGATGATTGCATGATTCTGTGACATACTAAAATCCATTGAACTATGTGATTTTTTAACAATGAAATGCATAATACATGAGATCTCAGTGCTGCCATCACAAAATGGGGTGGGGGGAAGGCCAAGACACTACTTGAGGCCATCCTCAGCATAAGGTAACAGCTGCCAACCACTGGAAAAGGTTGCAGTGAGTAGGCAGGTGACTGGGTCATTCGGCCCCTGTGTCCTGCAGCATTTCCAGGTATAAATTCTGCTCACCTCAGTTTTATTTCCTGTTCTGTACATCATGTTTGGCATTCCATCAAGAAAAGGAGGGGGGGGAAATTCCTTCCACTGGGGAAAAAAATCCTTCCACTATCAAGAAATAAAGCACACAGCAAAACCAGATGGTCCGATGAGCAGAAATGGAGGGGTGGCAGACCTATAAGACAGAAACTCAGCTCTGGTTAAATGTGAGTGGCTCCAGTAGAAGTCATAAATGTCCTGTATGAACTTATAGGAAATTTACAGAGACACAAAATTTATTTATAAAAAATGGTTGAATGAAATACTAGAAGTAAATAATATATCAGAGAAGTAGTGGATTGACCACATGGCTTATTGGGTAAAGGAGCTTGCTACCAAGTGCGACCACCTGGGTTCAATTCCTGGGACCCACATGGTGGTGAGACAGAGACAACTCCTGCAGGCTTTCCCTTGGTCTCCACACAAGTGCCCCAACATATGCACATATAAGTTAATAAATGAATGTAAAAACACAAAAAAGAAGAAGCATTCACTAGTAGCTTGGAAACAGCTGAGGAAAGAAATCGAACATTCACTAAGGCAATAGTCACACCCAAAGACAAACAGGATCATGTATGAGGGGAGAGAAAACACAACTGGAAATGTGGGACAATAGAAAACAGTTTAAATGTACATGCAGTGGGAACCTCGGGAGGGAAGAAGAGAACATATTCAAAGAGATAATGGCTGAAAAATTCTACAAAAGACAACAAATCATAGACTCAAGAATTCTGGCGAAACCTCCAAAAGAATAAATACAAAATATGTACATGCCTAGATATATAATCAAACTGCCAAAGACAAAAATAAAAGTAAAGGCTAAAGGAGGCAGAGGCAGGGATCTCTGTGAGTTCGAGGCCAGCCTGGTCTAAAAAGCTGCACAGAGAAACCCTGTCTTAGAAAAAAACAAAACAAAAACAAAGACAATACTGACTTCAGGTTCTTGCCAGATGTTATAAAGCCACAGCACAGTAGAGTGATATCACCAATACGAGGAAGCAGTCATCCTACTACAATCCCACCCCAGTGAAAAGATCATTCCAAAGGGTAGCTAAAAATGTTTGAGCCATGCATGATGGTACATGCCTTTAATCCTGGCATCCAGGAGGCAGAAGCAGAAGCATCTCTTTTAAGTTTGAAATCAGTCTCGTCTACATATCAGGAGTCCAGGAAAGACAGAACCACATAGGTTCAATCTCTAGCATTGAAAAAAAATGGGGGGTTACCACTAAACCAAAAGTAATAATGACATACTGTAGTGTTTATAGTATCTGTAGAAGTACACACACTAGAGCATAGAACAAAGGAGAAAATGGAGATAACAATCTAAAATAGTGCCTTATTACTCAGGGTAGACTAATAAACTTAAACTGAATGGTGTAAACCCTAGCTTAACTCCTAATTCTACTGTCAGTACTGGGGATCAAAGCCAGAACATTATGCAAACTCGGCAAACTCTTTACCATGAGTTATACCCCACTCCCTCTTTGCTTTTTTATTTTGAGACAGGGTCTCACTCAGTTACCCAAGATAAACTAAACTCTCCCTGTAATCCACACAGGCTTTGAACTTGTGACACTTTAGACTTTGCCCCCTGAGCAGCGGTAACACTAGGCTGGCCTTAAACATTTTAAAGAAGTATAACTAAGCCGGGTGGTGGTGGTGCACGCCTTTAATCCCAGCACTTGGGAGGCAGAGGCAGGCAGATCTCTGTGAGTTTGAGGCCAGGCTGGACCGACAGCCTCCAAAACAATACAGAGAAACCCTGTCTCTTAAACAAAAAACAAACAAAAAAGAAGTGTAACTAAAAACCCAGCAGCGGAACAGAATGGCATAAGAACAAAACACTAATCCAAAAGAGGAAAAAAAGATTTAGAAATTTTAAACCAGGAAATGATCCAACAGCACGTGAAGTGGTAGACTCAGATCTGTTTTCTGGATGTGATGCCAGCAGTAGATGGTGCAGTTGGACAGGTAGATTTTCTTTTTTAAGATCCAACTGTATAGACTGTGTGCGAGAATTCCACTGTTAGTAGCTTCAAAGTAAAATGGAAAAAAAGCTGTATCACAAAAGTATTACTCAAACGCATGGTCACAAGATAATTAGGTGGTTATGTTAATATCAGACAAAGGAGGTTTCAGAATAATAGCATTGAGAATAAAAAGGGTGTAATGCGTTATGACAAAGAGCCAACTTACAAAGTCAAAACAAGCCTAAATATACAGAGTTTCATAGCCAATATTTAGGGCTGGAGAGATGGCTTAGCATTTAAGAGCACTGGCTGCTCTTCCAGAGGACCCAGGTTCAATTCCCAGTGCCCACATGGCAGCTCACAACTGTCTATAACTCCAGTTCAAGGGGATTTGACACCCTCACAGAGACATACATGCAGACAAAACTCCAGTGCACATAAAAATAAATAAATCTTGGGCTGGTCATCTGTTAAAGTCTAGGCTCACAAGCAAAAATAAATAAATCTTTACAAAAAGTAACCGATCTTTGAAAAAAAAGGTAAAACCTGATTAAATTGAAAAAAAAAATGCACCAACCCAAAGTTGCAGCTGAAGGCTTCAAATTTTCGCTTCATTCTTGATGACAGAACAGTTGCTGTGGGGTTGGAAGAAGACTTGGCAGGACAGATGATATATCAAGACTCTGCCTGAAAAAATAATCCTCAATAAGCTTTTAAAAATTGAAGTCACCCCAGCACTCAGGAGGCAGAGGCAGGGGGAATCTCTGTGGGTTCGAGACCAGCCTGGTCTACAGAGCAAGTTCCAGGACAGCCTCCAAAACAATGCAGAGAAACTCTGTCTCGAAAAACAAAAACAAACAAACAAACAAAAATGAAGTCACAGAAATCATGTCTTATAACCAAAATGGGATTTAGCCAGTAGAAGCAAAGCTGAATTTCCCTTCCCAAAGGTTTGGAAACAACATATTTCCAAATAAACAAACTCAAAGAAGAAATTACAAAGGAAAAATGTAAATATCTTCTACTGAGTGAAAATGTAAGCATAACATATTAAAATTCATGGGATACAATTAGAGCAGTTTATAGAAAGGATTAAATGCTTAAGCCGGGCGGTGGTGGCGCATGCCTTTAATCCCAGCACTAGGGAGGCAGAGGCAGGCGGATTTCTGTGAGTTCGAGGCCGGGCTGGACCGATAGCCTCTGAAACAATACAGAGAAACCCTGTCTCGAAAAACCAAAAAAAAAAAAAAAAAAAAAAAAAGAGAAAAAGAAAAAGAAAAAAGAAAAACCAAAAAAAAAAAAAAGAAAGGATTAAATGCTTACATTAATCCCAGCACTTGGGAGACAGAGCAGATGGATCTCTGTGAGTTTAAGGCCAGCCTGGTCTACATAGTGAATTCCAGGACAACCAGGGCTACATAGTGAGACTCTGTCTCAGAACAACAACAATAACACACACACACACACACACACACACACACACACACACACACACACACACACACAACAAACAAACTAACTAAAAAGCAAGAGAGGCTTGGAATCAATAAAGTGAAGAAAAAAGCAAATTGTAGCAAGGCAAGCAGAACATAGGCATTAAGATAAAAGCAGTGGTAACTGAAATTGAAAACATTAAAAAATGAAGCTGGTTTATGGGGCTGGTCTACAAGGTTGGTCAAGGGGGAGAAAAGGAGTAAAGACGTAGACTCTCAGTGTGGGGATTAAAGAATAGTTACTGCTTTTCGATAGAATTAATCCAGAAATAAAATTAAGGCTGTCACATTATGATTTGAGCTAATATGAGATCTTCGATGCCAAGAAAAAAGAAGCAATCTAGAGGCAATACTGTGTGGTTAGTTATTCAGTGTATGTAGTTACTAGTATCTAATGACATTTAAATTTCTTCAATTACATTGACAAACTAATAATTTAAGACACAAGAAAAAATGAGTATTGACTATATGTTTTATCTTTCTACACCCAGTGAGGACATTTTCACATTGCTTATGCTTCTGTTTTTGTTCCAGTATCGGCAGTCCAAACTGAAATTAATGCTGGCTTTAGAAATGGCAGCTACCTTCATCAGTGATGGGGCTACTTTGCTTATGCTGAAAGTCGTATTCAAATGAAGACCGAAGTTTTCTTCCTGCTACACATCCACTTAAAAGTATCTCATCCTACTGGTCTGTGGTGACACACACTTTTAATCCCAGCTCTCAGGAAGCTGAGGCAAGCAGATCTTTGTGAGTTCAAGGCCAGCCTGGTCTACAGAGTGAGTTCTAGGACAGCCAGAGATGTTACACAGAGAAACCCTGTCTCAAAAAAGTAAAAAAAAAAAAAAAAAAGTTATCTCACTCTTAGATTCAAACAGCAGGATAATAAAACTGAGTGTACATTTTCCCTTAATATCCTCTCTAGACTGGTTCCAAAAAGCCTGATAGTAATAGCACACTTCCCTAGGGTTGTTTCCCAGACTGTCTAAACGAGCTACAGGGAACAGAGTGGAGGCATGTGCGCATTGTTTCCCCTCTGCTCTGGATGAGGTTGTGAATAGCTGCTTGACTTCCCTGCCGGGACAAACTGTCACCTGCAATAGTAGCCAAATAAACCGTTCTTCTTTTAAAAGACACACACACACACACACACACACACACACACACACACACACACACACGCGCGCGCACAGAGAGACAGAGAGAGAGAGAGAGAGAGAGAGAGAGAGAGAGAGAGAGAATTACCATACCATCACGGCTCCTATAGAGAGCAGAGGAATAGCAAGTGACTGTTACGGACAGCTGTATGGCACTGTATTTGATATTTTAGCCTCAGTGTCCTGGTGGAGGGCCTCAGAAGTAGCCAGGTCATTTCTTCCACAACTACTCCTTGTATAATAGTGAGTTTGAGGCCATTTAAGAGGGAGGGGGCAGGATACAAAGTGTTCATTGCTGTGGAAAAGAAACCTCTGGTCCCAAGTGGGGTGAGGTTGACCTGGCAGAGAACAAATTGGGCTAGCTAACTGAGTTCAAATTCCCCTGAGTTTATCTTGGGTCTGAACCTATTTCTCAATATCAGGTACACAAGAAGTGACAGCTGTAGTGGCAGACTTAATCCTGGGGATTGCCCAATGGCAGTGTTGTAAAAATCCCCAAATCCTCTCCACCCCTCCCTTTATTCTACTCTAACTCCTCTCCATTGAGTCCCAGGTGAACAGAAACAAGCAGAGGCCTTATCATTGGATTAAGTGGGACTAAGCAAGTTGGGCTCCTTCTCTAACCAGTCAAGTTAGCATCGGACTAACCAGGACTAAGCAAGTCCGGCTCCTCCTCTAACTAGTTAGTTGCCTTTCTAAGCCTCAGTCCTCATCTCTGCTCTAAGGTTGTGAATTAAAACCTTCAAAGCTGTTGCCATGCTCACAGAACAGGATGCACACCCGGTGTGCTCAGCACAAGGTTAGATCTGAATTTGTAAGTCTCTGGCCTCTTCTGTAAAGGATTCTCAGACAACTCCATTCAGACTATACTTTCTACTTGACCTTGAACTTTAGCTGTTTCAGGAAGGCAAAGATGGGGCCTTTTTTCTTCCTAATCCACACACAGAATTTGGCAAAGAGCATGGTAGTGAGAGATGGTAGTGAATGAGCAACTGAATATACATCTTTGGATGAATAAGTAGCATCAGCCGGTCTAAGTCCTATGAAATTTAAAACTGTGTGGTCCAAGTCCATTGAGCATACGCGATTGCTGAAATCGGAGTGAACAATGAGATGGGTAAGATTCATCCTTCATCCTTAAACGATTCAGCATATGTTTGCTGATGTCCACCTTCTGTCAGATCTTGGGCAGGTCACCACACCCAGGTTCTCAGTGCTTCTGCAGCTGAATAACTTTGCCCCAAAGATCACAGATTTCTGGGAAGGGTCCCTGGCACACCATTAGAACATTTGTTTGTTTGTTATTTAGTAGTGCTGGGAATGGACCTCAGGGCATGCTAAACACAAGGTCTGTCACCAGCTTGCTGGGACACTGTATTACAGAGCAAGCCCACACTCCACAATAGTCTTCTCACCAGCGCAGCTCAGGGAGTTGTTCTCACAGGGCCCACTGCAAATCAGAAGCAGCAATTCCTGGGAACTTGTTAAAAACACAAATTAAGGGCTCCCAACCCAGAGCCACACAACAGAAACTCTAGGAGTGGGCCCAGGCTCCTGGTAGAGTGTGCAGTTTATGTATGTTTGGGGAGTGGGTGCATATTGCATGTGTGTACATGGAGGCCAGAAGTTGCTATCTCCATCTTGTTATTGCTGCTGCTGCTGTTTGACAAGGTCTCTCACTGAAACCCAGAGCTTGCTGATGTGGTTAGCTTGCCTGGAGCTCACTGATCAGATCTGGCAGGCTGGCCAGAGAGCTCCAGTGGTCCTCTGTGTCTGTCTCCCCAGTGCTGGGATTACAAGCACACACCTTTCCATTCCTGGCTTTTTATGTGGGTGCTGGGTCCTTGTGCTTGCATGACAAGTACTTTATCAACTGAAGCATCTCCCCAGCCCAATTTAAGGATGATTGTGATGCACCCCAAAGGTGGATAAACAGTACAGTGCAGCAGTAATTATGACTAAATACAGACTGGCTCAGTTTGCCCCTCCTCCGCAATGTATCGATTGCCCATGCCTACCTTTTGCTGGCATCTCTAACTTCCTCCATCTGTTTACGTCATCTATCACAGAGGTGTTTGCCAGGGTTACAGGTTTCCAGTTGCGTTGAAAGCAGGGCAAGTCTTGCCCACTTCTCTGCAACTTTGGGCAGCCCAGAACTTACTAGAGGAGGCTTTGTTTGGAAACAAGTCCTGAGGCTGTTGTGGAGTTCAGGTTCTTCCTGACTAAGGCAGCTGTGATGGCATCAGCTCCTTCCAGGTCCCCCTCACAGGGTTTTCCTTTGTGAGTAGCAGTCCTCTCCTGGGCTGAGGGGGATATTTCTGGCATTTCTGGTCTCCTTTAGCTTTACTGGCTTCTCATCATCTCCCCATTTCTACTCCTGTCATGTCTGAGTAAAACCCTTCCTGCAGGCAGGAAGCTCTCTCCTGCTTCAACTATGATCCTTCAGTGGGAACCATTGTCAAGAACTGTGCACCAGGCCCTGTACTAGGCACTGTGTTCATCACTTCGCTCCAGGCGGGGAAGGGGGGGCACTGTGTTTACTTCCAGGGAATGTAGCCTAGGAAACTGAGGCGTGAACAGCAACATGAACATAGGGCAAGGACAGGGGTTTGTGGTTTTTTTGTGGGGGGAGCAATCCCAGTGAAGGTTTGGGTGTTTTTTTGTGGGGGAGCAACCCTGGTGAGGTCTGGGTGTGTATAGATTAGAAGTGTTTTGGTTATAGAGAATACCCAGAACTATCGTAAAAAACCATCTGATGGAGCCGGGCGGTGGTGGCGCACGCCTTTAATCCCAGCACTCGGGAGGCAGAGGCAGGTGGATCTCTGTGAGTTCGAGGACGGGCTGGACCGACAGCCTCGAAAACAATACAGAGAAACCCTGTCTCGTAAAAACCAAAAAAAAAAAAAAAAAAAAAACACCTGGTGGTCCCCGACCTGAGCTCCTACTTGGTACTATGGGTCTGAGAGGGGCCAGTGCTTTAGAGTCACACCTTCTGCCTTGTGTAGGGATACAGGCCTCATCATCTGCCTTCTGCATGCCCCTGGCCCATGGTTTCAGATGGTGCTTCCCAGTCCCCCGAAGACTTAGACAAGAGGGTTAAACATGTATTGGGGGTGACTATATGGAACCCTGGGGCTACCCTTGCTAAGCTAGACCGTCCCTGTTACCCATGTCACTTCTTGGGCTTCTGAATAAAGCTGTTCTTGAAGCAAGGACTCGGACCGCCAGGCCTAGAGGGACATCCCAGCACTCAAGAGGCTGAAGGAGGAACAGCTGCGTGGGCTTGAGGCCAGCCTGATCTTCATTGTGAGACCCTGTCTCAAAGAATCAAAGCCGGTAGAGTGGCTTATGCCTGTGATCCCAGAACATGGGAGGGTGAGGCAGAAGGATTACTGGGAATCAAGGGCAACCTGAGTACAGACAAGCAACAGTGACGAAAATGCTGGGGCTCAACAGTAGCGGCCGTGTCTGCTGCTTCCCTAGGCTCTAAGCTCTGGAAGCTCCTGAAGGCTCAGAAAAGGTGGGCCAGCCTGAAGGGCAGGTGAAAACTGCGTGCACCGTGAATTCTCTGTAGTTAAGTGTGCAAGTCTTCCATCCCCCCTCCCTGTGGGGAAAGGCCTTGGGTGAGTTGAGTAAGACTGTTGCAGACAGAATGATGCAAGGGGGCTCTCTGTACACATTGCAACAGAACATTCTAAAAGGGGCCTGGGGCTACTTGGATGATGCTTCCCGAGGGGATCAGCTCAGCACTACTCTGCTGTCAGTCAGACCTGTCACACAAGACAGGACCACAGGCCACAACTGAGCTCCCTGAGGGAGTGTGTGCTCTTGGCTTTGATTTGAAACCCAGTCTCTCTCACTTAGCCCCTTCCCTCCCTTAATCCTCTACCCATATCACTGAATCTTGGAGATCTCCAGTGTTGGTATACCTCAAACCACCTTTTTTGGTCCTTAAACTACCTCATTTTGTTCTGGCTATGTCACCATTATTCACTCCCCCATCCCCTCATTCCTACCACCAACATCACCCAAGTCTCTTTGGTGCACAGACCAGTACTTCTGCCTCAAGGCAGGCTCTCCATGGGGGAGATAAATATGTAGGTATCAGATGTTACAGGCCTGGTGAAGGACAGAAGCTAGAGATCTGATTGGATGCAGGAGGGGACAGGCAGAAGCTAGAGATCTGATTGGATGCAGGAGTGGACAGGGTCTTCACAGGGCTATGTGCTGCACACCTACCATTGTCTCTCAGCCCTGGTCTCACACTGTCTGTTCCGCACTTTCCCTGGTGCTCAGCATGGTTCACATCAAGGGGCTTGCGTCGCTCTCTGGGTGGAAAGAAGCCCTGACATTAGCCTTGGGGAGGAAGGAAAAGGCAGACCACAACCCTGCCAGGTTACATGAGTCGTCCTTGCCCCCAGCTCCCATGGGCAGCCTTCTCCCCTCAGCTCCTACTCTGTAGGGCTTTCTCCTTTGGGTTCTTCTGTCCATGGGCCTTAAATGTTAATAGTTTTGGAGAAAGTCTCCCATGTTCATGCCCACATCTTTGAAAACAGTCTTTGTATTAAACTTTCCTCAAATTACCCAATTTGAGGAGGCCGTTCCCTGCAGGGAATCTAATTTAAGGCAGAGGTGATCAGGAAGGATGCCATAAAGGTGAAGGTTAAAGGTGTTCTTGTTAGTGATCTTTCAGAGCATAAAAATGAGCATGCCTCACTTCTGCTAAAACCTTCCATGGCTCCTCATTGCTCTGAGGACAAAGTTCACATTCTATAGCCTGGGAATTGATACTTTACCCTCTCTGACCGTTAATGAACAAGTGACAAGTAGGGATATCTACTAGAAGGACAGTGAAGGGCTTAGAAGGGAGGAATGAGACCCAGGAGGGTGCAGCCCTGCCACACTGCAGTTCCAGTTGGCAAACTCCTGCCTAGAGAAGGAGATGGGTGAGCTCTGAGCCAGTGAGCCATGCCAGGCTGCCTTCCCCTTGCCCAAACCTCTGTCCTCCTTCTCTCTGCAAGTGAGGTAAGCCTGTCCTGAGTTGAACCTCAAAGGCCCAAGTGTATGGATGGAGACTGATTTAAATCTTACCCAATCCCTGCTATCCATAATCTCCCCCAGATTTATTTAGTCTTTTCAACTACAAAATGGGAATAGCCAGCCTGGTGGTGGTGGTGGTGGTGGTGGTGGTGGTGGTGGTGGTGCACACCTTTAATCCCAGCACTTGGGTGCCAGAGACAGGCAGATCTCTGTGAGTTCTTGAGGCCAGCCTCATCTACTGAGCAAGTTCCTAGACAGCCTCCAAAGCTACAGAGAAACCCTTACCTGGGGGAAAAAAAGAGGCTGTTGGGGAATGCTTCAAGAGAGTGGTGGGTGATGAATCCTTTCACCTAAGACTTCTGTGTTCAAGGTGGGCCTTCTTCCAGGTAGCTGGACAAGGAGAGCAGGGAAAGCATGTGGGTTGCAGGCTAGAGAGGCCAGGATATGAATTCTAGCTTTCCCACAGGCTGAGCACCCCTTGTCTGAAGTGCTAGGAACCAGAAGCATTTCTGATTTTTTTTTTACGAGACAGGGTTTCTCTGTATTGTTTTCGAGGCTGTCGGTCCAGCCCGTCCTCGAACTCACAGAGATCCACCTGCCTCTGCCTCCCGAGTGCTGGGATTAAAGGCGTGCGCCACCACCGCCCAGCTGCATTTCTGATTTTTAATTAGGGAGGTTCTGCCTGTGTCCATTTACATTGCAGCACTGGTCATTTCTCTTTACCTCTCTGCACCTCAATTGCACAGCAGAGTGGTATCAGTCTCATAGTGATGTGAGGATGGAAAGGATCCCATCATCTGGGGCCTAGCGCAGAACAGGATGCTTGGCAAATGTTTTCTTCCTCTCTGTGCCTGTAGGGCAGGCATCCTCTCTGCCTCTCTGCCTTGTGAATCCCCACTTATTCCCCTCTTGTATGTGATGGAGGGGGTAAGTTCCCATCCAGGCTTTACACAAATCCACAAAAACACACAGGCATGTACACAGTTCATAATATCAACTTGTGGGGCAGTGGTGGCATATGCCTTTGATCCCAGCACTTGGGAGGCAGAGGCAGGCAGATCTTTGTGAGTTCAAGGCCAGCCTCATCTACAGATAGAGTTCCAGGCCTACTACACAGAGAAACCCTGTCTTGAGTGGTTGGGGGAGGAGGAACCAATCTAATAACAACGTGACATTAGTGACTGTATGAAGTATTAGAACTGAACACTTAGTAAAGTCCACCCTGGCCAAGCCCTTCTTGGACGTGTGACTTGACCTGTCTCTGGTTGTTCAAAGTGTTCATGAGCTAGGATGTGTGGCAAAGAAGGAGAGGTGACACAGGTCTAGAACACACCTTATATCTGACCGGTTTGTCCTTGTGAAGAACAAGCAGGCTATCACAAAAATTCTAGGTGTGTTTAGATGTATGGAGAGGAAACTAGAGGTCAATAGTGGCTATGAATCCCAAAACCCATCTTCCTACAGAGGAGAAACCCAAGCCAATATTCTGTTATTTTGATTTTATGTGAATGGATGTTTGCCTTCATATACGCCATACATGCCTGGTAACCACTGAGACCAGAAGAGTGGGTTTAATTCCCTGGGACTAGAGTTTTGAACAGTTGTGAGTTGTCCCATGGATACTGGGAATTTAACCTGGGACCTCTGGAAGATCAGCTAATACTGTTAACTGCTGAGCCATCTCTACAGACTCACAACGTCTTCTTTCAATGTTCTAACAATGATTTTCCATCCAAGTCCAATGTGAACCAATGTACATAAGCAGTGGGCATAGGCATAGAAGTGGGATGATAAGGGAGCTCTTGGACTTCCTCTGTAGGCCTTGGTACATGTTTCCACATATGAAAGGTCTAAACTAGGGATTCGATTTTTTTTTCAAGACAGGATTTCTCTGTGTATCTCTGGTTGTCCTGGAACTTGCTCTGTAGACCAGGCTGGCCTCAAACTCAGAGATCCTCCAGCTTCTGTCTCCCAAGTGCTAGGATTAAAGGTGTGAACCAGTACTTCCAGGTATTAGGGACTAGATTTTATGGCCCTGTTTCCCAACCTTCCACCTATACACTGCTAGCTCAATCTATCTGGCTAACCTATCATCTTATTCAGGACCTCACATCTTTCCCTTGCTCTATTCCAGACAGGATGAAGCCAGACCCAAGTGCTGAACCATGAGGTCCCCCAGATTCAGCTCCTGTTGTCAGCTTTTCAACGTCACCTCCTACCTTCTCCTTACTTTGCCATTTATGTCATTTTCCCAGCCATATTAGGGTCCCACTTCTAGCCCTCTGCCCGTGCTGGAACCTCTGAATAGATGCCCTTCCTCTCTGATCAACAAAACCAGATTCATCTCATATCCAACAGAAATATGGCCTCCTTTCTCATTTACTATCCCCTGACTACTGCACATCTATTGGACAATCTACTGTTCACTGAGACTCTTAATTAAGTCAGATCCACAATGGGCACAGACCAAGGGCTCCCGAGCGTGGGTAGATTCCAAGCTCGGTGGAGGCAGACAGTGGCAGCCACGAGGGAGGGGCTGACCTTGGCACCATATCCTGGCCATCGTTTGGCCACTAGTCTCATCTCTTTGTTGAGTCTTCACAAACGCAGGGACGAGGTCTGGTTCTCTGTGTTCCAATCGGTAACTGGCCCAGGGAAGGTGCACAGAAAAATGCTGAAGTCCACACACTTGGGATCTGAATGTTTCCAATGGGCCTTGTTTACCCAAAGTCTTGTCATTAAGATAATGGTATCTTACTCTCATTGCATAATGGTAACACCCTTTCCATATTATTTTAGTTGATCCATAAGTACTTAAGTATAGTCTATAAGATAGGAACTGTCACCCCTTTCTTTCCATCTTCCTATTTCTTTTTTGAGACAGGGCCTCAGGTAGCTTGGGCTAGCTTCCAACTCATTTGAAGCTTCCAACTCCAACTTGAACTTCTGGAGGAGGCTTCCTCCTCACCTGCAAAGTGCTTGGATTATAACAGGTGTGCAAACTGTGCCTGGCTTCCTACTTCCACTTTGTGATGAACGACTAGTGACTTACCCAAGAACACTTGACAAACTAATAGAGGAGAGACCACACCTCAAGCCTTGAGCCTTCCAGCTTAATCTCTGCCCACTAGACAGTATTAGAGATAAGAGAGCAAGCCATGGTCCCAACACAAGGTCTCCTCCACAGAAGACACTTCTAGAGCAGGCATATGCCATACAGTGACCTGAGGTCTTCATGTAATCACGAGATTGTGTGTGTGTGTGTGTGTGTGTGTGTGTGTGTGTGTGTGTTGTTAGGTTCTAAACCTGGAGCCTTATATGTGTTAGACAACCATTAGGAAGGAGGCTTGCCTCCAGTAATCCACTGGCACCATAGCACCCACATAGTTGAACGCTTATTTGCCCCCACCCAAATATATTCCTGCTCTCTCCTGACAGTTGTCACCTAGCATACGTCTGTCTCCTGGGTCTCCCAAGGACATGGTATGCCACTAACCTCCCTCCATTCCTTAAAAGGACCCAGCTCTACATGATGATTCCTCTGCCCTGGGATATTTTCCTTCTACTTCTGACTGACTCAGTTCTCAGGGTTTGGTAGCATTTTCTCAATGAGATTTGTGCCCCACCTACCCAGTCACCCACCCACATGTCTTTGAAGAAGTTAAACAATTGCAAATGTTTCTAGGTTTCACTAATGGCATTTGTCACATGCCCTGGGATTGCTATCCTGCTTCCCTCTTTGGTTTAAACTCACTTTTCTTTTCCATTTTTCTGTAGGCAGAGTTTTCCTGTCTCAGCAGTCATTCCCCAAATAACCAACACTGAGACTTAATATTACTTATAATTGCTTGGCCAATAGCTCAGGCTTGTTACTAACTCTTACATTTTAAAACAACCTTTATTGGCATGGCTTAAAACCCTCTTTTTTTAATTAGACAAAAAGGGGGAAATGCTATGGGATAATTCTTTTGTACACTGTGAAGATTTGTCGCTGTGATTGGTTTAAGAAACAAGCTGATTGGCCAATAGCTGAAGAGGATAAAGTTAGGTGGGAAAACTAAACTGAGAATGCTAGGAGGAAGAAGGGCAGAGTCAGGAGTCTCCAGCCAGACACAGAGGGAGCAGGAAATGAATGTGCCATGCTAATATAGGTACTGCCATGTGGCAGAGTGTAAATAAGGAATATGAGTAAATTTAAAATGTAAGAGCTGGTTAGTAATAAGCCTGAGCTATTGACCAAGGATTTACAATTAATATAAGCCCCAGAGTGATTATTTGGAAGTAGATGCTGGTACAGGAAAACTGTCTACATTCTCCCCCTGTGCACCAGGCCTTATGTATGCAAACCCAAGAGTGAGCCCCACCCCCACCCAGCCCTCCTATGCTTTTTTTGTTTCTGCAGGATATTCTTTTACCACTGCCTTTGCTTGAGGTTTGTCCTCTCTCACTCAGCTCCCTCCCACAGACTGCCCTCCAGTCTATTGCTTATACTGTCTAGAGGGTTCCTAGATTCATCTCACTGCTGCCTTTTCCTTTATTAGGATTCTCCCAAGAACCCATTGCCACCCCAATGTTTGGAGAGATGACAGATACTCAAGGAACTTCTAAGACCAAGCTCTCGCCCATGTCACCATGTCACTGCAGTCTCATCCCCTAGAGTTGCCTGGACTACAATGCTGACTGTTCAGATGTTATGTCTGTTCTTCTGCTTGCCCTCACACCCTCATTCTGCAAAACTCTACTCAGACGTGGGTAATAGAAAAAGTTCCCAACCTTAAGTGCAAGAAGCAAGCTAAGTACCTTTCATACCTCAACTCATTAGTTATCAAAGCATCTCATGTTTTTTTCCCATTTACAGACGTGAACATTGAAGTTGAAAAGCGAGCGTGGTGGCATTTGCACCACCTCTAGAGGCAGAGGCAGTTGTATCTTTGACTTTAAGGCTAGCCTGGTCTCCAGGACAGCCAGGGCTACATATAGAAACCCTGTCCCAGAAAACAAACAAGAACAAACAAAAAGAAACCCCAAAACCAAAACAACAACAACAAACAAACAACCCCGGCCCCAACTTGAGGAAAAGAAGGCTGGGACTGGATTTGAAGTAAAGTGCATAATTATGTTCCATAATATTGCCTCAGTCCTTGGTGTTTTGAGACAGGGTCTCACTATGTAGCCTAGGCTGGCTTCAAATTCTTGATCTTCGTGCCTCAACACACACACACACACACACACACACACACACACACACACACACACACACACACACACACACACAGACACAGGTATACATGCACATCCCTCAACTGCTATGATTTCCAGTAGTAGACTTCATCGCTCCAGGTTCTTCCTGATAAAAAGAATGGCAGAGGCACTTGGGGTGATTGTGAAGCCCAGATGTAACCTAACTAATCTCAACACTAATGACCGCAGGCTAAGGAAAGCGTAGCCAAGGAAGAACACAGGCACCCGCACGCTCCATATCTTCCTACACGTGCTCAATTTCCCGGCCCACGTTCCAGATGCTCGACTGTACTAATGTCTGCAAGGGAGGAAAAGGAAGAAGACAAGGCGGCCGCTGGAACAACCAGGCATGCTTTTATGCACCGGGACTCTAGCTCCTTTCCCCATACTTGCTGCACTCTGTTTCGCACCGGTCAGGCTTTGGCGCTGTTCTGGGCTTTGCACATAGCCTAGTCTCGGGAGTCTTGCCCCCGCGAGGACATGGTACGGTCCAGGGCGGAGCCTTCCGCCCCGCCCTAACGTCACGGCCCGCCCCGTTGTGAGGTTATAAAGTGCGCGCGCGGCGGCGCTCGGCGCCGTGGCCGCGCTTCCCTGGCCTTTCGGCTCACCTGGGTTGGCGGCGGCTGCCTGCCTAGGTCTCGTGCGGTTTCCGCCACCGCCTGGGCGCTGTTCCCCGGTTTCCGGAGCTCAGCACGAAGCCCTGGCCCGGCGGCCGGGGCATGGGCCAGGGGCGCGGCGTGAGGCGGCTTTCTGTACAGCCGTGACGTGCACCGGACCGACTTCAGGATGAAGACCCTCATCGCTGCCTACTCCGGAGTCCTGCGGGGTGAGCGTCGGGCCGAAGCTGCCCGCAGCGAGAACAAGAATGGAGGATCTGCTCTGTCACGCGAGGTGTCTGGGCGATGGGGTGAGTGTCAGTCACCCCGGGGACTTTCATCTTGGGGTATCCACAGCAAAGACGACTTTCAGGAAGGGACTCTGGCTAAGACATGCTGCGCTGCGCTGTACTGGACGGCTAGCCATTTCAGGTTGGCGTCTCAGACAACTACTTGCAGTTTTTAAAAAAGGTCTCACCTTGTAGCCCAGGATGGCTTCCAACTCGGAATCCCTCTGCCTCACATCCCAAAATGCTGGGATTGCAGGTGTGTGCCACCACGACTGGCTTCTCCTTGGCGGAACCTGACTCTGCATCTTGTCATTTCTGTCTGGGATGAGGGTTACCAGTTTGAGCCAGGCAACCTGGCATCCTAGTCAAGCCTGGGTTCATTCTCCATCCTGGTACTCACCAATATTGCAACATGTGTTACATCACTTCCCATCCCCCAGCTGATGAGGGCGACACCACCCACTCTCCCCAGTTATTAGTGATATTTCACTCTTCAGCCCCCAGTACTGTTCTTTCTCACAAGGTGGAGCAGGACTTGGCTGGGAGAAACTGGATGGAGCAGGGGATAAGGGTTTTGCAATCACCTGAAACAGCCACTGGATGGAGAACATGCCTGCCTGGAACAGGTGTGCCCCAAGTGTCCTCTGCCCCAGCTTATGTGTGCCAAGCCAGACTGCAGAACCCACTCAACAGCAACCCTGATTCTGATGTAGAAGTGGAGTGGCAGACCCCTTGGTTTTTTTTTTTTTTTTTTTTTTTTTTTTTTGAGACAGCTTCTCTGAGTATAGCTCTGGCTGTCCTGGAACTCACTTTGTGGACAAGGCTGGAACTCCAATGGGCCTGGTTTTCCTTCTTGAAGGTCCTCCTTCAAGAAGAATTGAGGCCTTCAGTGAACCAGGGGCAGAATTAAAATCACACCACTGCTTTCCCCATACAAGGCAAAGCATCCCACACGCCTTATCTATAGTTGGAGAAAATGAGGGAGAAAGAGCATGCTACTCAAGGTGTCCTTAGCAGGGCAGTGGTAGGGACTCTGGAGGCAGAGGCAGTTGGATCTATTGAGTTGGAGACCAGTCTGGGAGTTCCAGTTCATAGGAACTTGGAATTATGGGAATCTTGAAAAGTAGAGGTAATCAGAAAGAAAATAAGGTAAATTAGCTATCTGGTGGTTACTTCCCCCACCACACCCCCCAAGCCAGGTTTCTCTGTGTTACAGCCCTAGATGTTCTGGAACTCACTCTGTAGACCAGGCTGGCCTCAAACACACAGAGATCCACCTGCCTCTGCCTCCCGAGTGCTGGGATTAAAGGTGTGACCCACCACCGCCCATGTTACTTCTATTAGTACATATTATATAAAGTCAAGAACATGCTATAGATACAGCTCTAAATCCAGTTTTGTCTTACTGTTTAGTCACAAATATTTCTTGCCATTTGTCAAAGTCATTTCTTGAATGCTGGTGGCTGCAAGGTAACCCATGCTGGACCTCCATCACAGTTTATCCAATGACATAGGCATTAGTCCTAGTTGACTGTTGATGTGATTATCTGGTCCTGGAGAAGTACTGAACTTTCTGTCATAGGGACAAGCAGTTTGAGCTGCTCCACGTAATAACCTATAGTATCTTCTTTACTGTGCCTTTTGATGGGGAAGGAAGTGACTTGCCTACGTTCATGCTTTTAAAATATTCTCATTGCAAGGCAATGGCATGGATTTGCTGTCTACTGTGGTCCCTTTGGAGATATCCTTCCTGGGTTCTCTGTCTTCCAGGGGCAAGAAGCCTGTTAAATACATGTTTTTGAGTTTTTGACAGTTTTTTTTTTAACTCAGGGAGATTTGTAGTCTCTATCAGATGATTTTGAGCAGAAGAATTTCTCCATGTTGTTGTCCAACCTTGCAAATACAATGGGAAAAAAGTGGGTGTAATTACCTCATAGACTAACAAAGACTAATATGAAATGCAAACTAGTCAGTTTAGCTCTGTGGGATCTACTTTGGTGACAGACTAGGTGGGGTAGGGGAGGGTGTTCAAGCAAATTTTATGTTATCTTGACATCTCTTAAGAGGCCTCTTGTACCTCCTTGGTCCTTGAGGCACTCCCTAGTGGCCTAGTTTGCCTCAGAAGATCAGTTCTCATTGAACACCCTGTAGTGACAGTGTTTGAGGAAGGAGGAGAGCATGGATTCCGGGAAGGGAAGCTCCATGATGGGTGAGAAACTACATAGTTAACTCAGTGACTGTTGTTTTGATGTAAGCTTGGGTGGTTGTGCCTTGTTGGGAGAGAGTGAGTCTTTGCTATTTTTTTTTTCATTTGGCTTTTCAAGACAGGGTTTCTCTGTGCATTGCTGGCTGTTCTGAAACTCACTATGTAGACCAGGCTGGCCTGAACACGGAGGACCCCCTGTCTGCCTCGGTGTGCTGTCCTGGCTTGTGGTAGTATTTTTTTAATCTCTGAAAGACTGACTTGGACTGTGGTTTGGAGGCTTTAGCTAAATCTGTGTACATCCCTGCCTTTCCCTTGGATGGGAAGATTTTCATGGTAGAGCCCTTGAATGCTTCTGGCTATTCTTAGGATTTAGTGCAGTACAGTTCTGAGCTGGTACATTGTGTGACCCTAAAGCCTCAGATAGGGGTGAAGTCATAGTTGTCATAGTCTGGGTTTTCATAGAAGAATCACAACAATTGCTGCTGACTGCATAGCCTGGATGGTGGAGATGGAGCTCCCCATCCCTGGGAATATGCTAGGTGGAATCAGATTGTTGGGGGTAACTCTAGAAAAGAGGGCTGGCAATCTAACCCAGTTCTGTGATCACAGAATAAAAACCTCACTCCTGTCCCTACTCCCTCAATTCTGTGTAGCTTTCTCCCCAGCTGCAAAGACTACATACAGCTCATCTAAGCTTGGGAAGGAGGGCCAGTTATTAGCAGGTGACTCAATGGCAAGTGTGGAAATTCTGCCGCACCTTAGCCTCCCCCTCCTAAATTCAGCAACAAGTACTTGAGTTATAAACAACAGTTACCCACTGGTGCTGGATCTGGCCCAGCCTTCATAGTACAGATGAGAAACTGAGGTCCCCAGAAGAACTAGTCCAGGGGTGTGAAAGACAGGCTAGAACCTGATTCATCTCCATCTGTGCCTATGAGCCTCCTTAAGCCACAGAGGTGTGGGGACAGAACACTTGAGAGCAACCAGCGCGTGTGCCATGCAGTTGCCAAATGAGTGTTGATTGCTTCCTAACTCCATATAGGCATGGTGTCTCCTCAAGGCTTTTTGAGAAAGTTTCCCTAAGCTTGGTGGAAAGGGTTACCAACACCCCACAGAACAGAACTTTGTCTGGCTAGGTGAATTGTCGCCCCTCCCTACCCCGCCTGCCTGCTCCAATTACTTCAAACCTCAGATTGTATGAGGCTGCCTGAACACTTTCCACCACCTCATAACCTCCTGGCCACCGTGCCATGTGCTGGCGATCTTCGTGATCCTCCATCATTGTCCGTAATTCAGTTCTCTCAGGGTCTCTGCGCTTGCTTACCCTTCTTAGATCTTGGCATGCCTACCCCGATTGTCACTCCGCCCTCTAGTTCCCAGATCTTTTACTTTTGTGGTCCTTATCATTACCTAGTTGTCACATGTACTTACTGTTTGGGTAATTGTCAGCCCTTGGGACCAGGGGCCTCATTTGTCCTCTTCAGTGTTCTGTTCTAGCATCTAACACTAACACAGGTAGTAGGAACCCTGTAGGTATCTGTCCAGTGAATGAATCATTAGTGGGACTTCCCAGGTCCTTTTGGCAGGAAGCCCTGTCTTCCTTCAGCTTCAGTGTAATTCCTTAGCTTTCCCTAGGCCTCTTGCCTGTATGTGCCGAGTGTCCTAGAGACACTGACAGTCTGGTTAAGAGCTTGCCTTGGGAGCCGTGTGCCAAGTGAGAAGAGCCAGGTGATCCCCGGTCCCCACATAGTTCCAGACTACAGAAGGCTGAAGCCAGTATTCCTGCATTGCTTTTCTCTCTGGGACATGATGGGTTCATTGCCTCTGGTGATTTTATTCTCCTGTTTTGAAATAGATTCAAAGCTGTTGTAGTGGTACACACCTTTAATCCCACCACTTAGACAGAGGCAAGCAGCTCTCCAAGTTCCAGGATAGCCAAAGCTACACAGAAAAATACATCTCTCTTTTTTTTTTTTTTTTGGTTTTTATGAGGCAGGGTTTCTCTGTATTGTTTTGGAGGCTATCGGTCCAGCCCAGCCTCGAACTCAGCCTCTGCCTCCCGAATGCTGGGATTAAAGGCATGCGCCACCACCGCCCAGCAGAAAAAACCATCTCAAGCAAACAAAAACAACAACAAAATTCAGATATCTCAGAATTAGCATTTGAGGGGTTAAGGTGAGTGGGAAGTGTTTTGTTAACTGATTTGTGAGTAAGCCCCTTTTTTCTTTGTAAGTCATACAGGAAGTCATACTGTTGACAGAGGGCCTGTGGGGTCCTTAGCAGTCATGTTATGGTCTGGGTTGTAATTCCAGGGTGTTAGGAACCTGGGAATCTTAAGTGGCCTACTTCCTTGGCTTCATCATTAAAGATTCTATCTTACTTCATGAAGACAGAGTGTGTGAAGACTTGTTCTTGGAGCAGACTCTCCAGGGTGTGGGCTCACAGTTTGGTGGCTGAGAGTTTATGTGTCAGCCAGCATGCCTGACTTTGAGGACTCAAGGCCAGAGGGGTGTACACACATTGAGATGATGTGCAGAGGGAGCTGAGAAGTGACCAGGAGGAAAGAAGGAGTAACTGTGGGTCTGGAGGATGAGGAACTAAATCGCCTTGGACTGAGGGAAGGCTCTCCAGGAGAGGTGATGCTCAGTGTGACTCGTGAAGGATAAAAAGGCATTAGCAAGGCCGGTAAGAACATGGAAAATAGGGCTGGTGAGATGGCCCCGCATTTGCCTTGACACCTGATCACCTCACGAGTTCAATGCCCATCACCCATGGTTGAAGGAAAGGACTCCCAAAAGTTGTCCTTGGACCCCCTACACACACACACACACCAACTTTGTAAAAGATATCCTAGGTGTAAGGGGTAAAGAGACACAAGTTTGGGTGGAAATGCAGTCTGACTGTGGGTCTTTGAGGAGCCAGCCTGGGCTGCAGTCCCAGTGTAGTCCTCAGTAAAGACAAATGAGACAGAATGTTGTGTCCTGGTCTGGAGGGGTTAATCTGCATCTACCTTAGAAGACTCAAGAGTGCCAGGAGAGGAGCCTGGGGTAGGCAGTTTCTTGGTCTCTGGCACTTCTAGGTACCCATGGTATGGAACTGCTGTTGGCTTCTGTGGGAGTTTGGGACTGGGAGGCAGGCTTAGGTGTGCATAGTCCTTACTCTAACCCTGAAGGTCTGTGTAGCCTCAGCACGCTGCTGCCTCTTGCTGATTCTTAGTTCCTTCATGTGAAATGGACAGGGTTGTGGCAGAAGTATTTTTCCCATCGTGGTGCTGAACCTGGAGACCCTCGTGCCAACCCACGGGAGCAGGAAGGATGAGGGCCTGTTCTTATTAGAGCAGTTTGTAATTCCGAGCCAGTGCAGGAACTTGCTCTTCCTACCCTGCCTCAGAGCCTCAGTGCAGTGAGGAGGGCTCGCTAGGTCGATGCCTTTGGTTCCTTCAGGATCCACTGGAGAGTGTTGCCAGACCTCTCCCACTGCTCTTCCTCATTCTTACCCATAGTGTCATCCCAGGAATGGGGCTTCATCCTCCTTGGGGCCCAGCTAAGTGCCCCAGAGGAACTTACATCCCCATGGATTGTCATAAGGGCCTATTTTGGGGACTCCTTGGTGACGTACATGCAATCTGGTGGTGTTGCCATAGCAGCCCCTCCTACTCCAGTATTCTTGAATGTGCTGGGCCAGAAAGTGGGGGTGGAGAAAGTGGGCCACTCAGGTCTTCAAGCACTTGTGTCACATATCGAGAACCTGACATCCTAAAAAACTTGCTTTTTGTCTTTACCTTCCAATACTCTATCTACCGTATTTAATGAAAACTAAATATGTTAAGCCCTGGACCTCTGAAATGACCCCTGTGGGGTCAATGTCCCCGTTAGAAGGACCATTTGTAGATTAAAAGCCATTAGTGAATTCTAGCAGAGTACAGAAGGTCTAAGCTGACAAGATCTCAGACATCATCTGTTCTTTCCTTACCCCTTACTAGTGCTGTGGAAACAGACCTTTAGAGCAGGAAGGGTCCCAGAAAATCTGTGGAGACTTTGGGATACTGGGCTCCCTGTAGCAGGCTTCTAATATACAGGTCTTTTGGCAGGGGGTGAGACAGGGTTTCTCTGTGGCTATGGAGGCTGTCCTGGAACTAGCTTTTGTAGACCAGGCTGGTCACGAACTCACAGAGATCCACCTGCCTCTGCCTCCTGAGTGCTGGAATTAAAGGTGTGTGCCACTAATGCCTGTCTTGATACACAGATGTTGATAGCATGATCAGGTACTTCTACCAGCACAGCATGGCTGGGGTTTGGATCTGTAGTGGTTTGTCCTTCCCTTTGGGCCAGATGTCACTATTTTAGGACACATAATTTCCATAAGAGCCCTTAAAGGAAATTGTTCATCCTTCTGGGAAAGAACTCACCAGTGTGTTAGGACCAGGTAAATGACTGCTTGCTGTCCTGTCTAAGTTGTTGGAAGGAATGGGGTATTGGCTGGCTCTTTCTTGTGTTAAGGGTAGAGGTCAGCATTTCATGGCCTTCTAGTCCTCCTGTTCTCCTCTCTGTTCTTTCAGATTCAGTCTGCTGAAGCTCGACTAGACCTTTGCACTTAAGTCCTCAAATGTATTCCTGTCTCCCTTTGTAGATGCCCTTTGCAGGGCCTGGTGCCTCTCTCTTTTTAGACTGATACCTCATCTGATATCCCCTCCCCAGGATAGACTGGGGACATCCCTCTATGCCCGTCAGGTCCTTTCAGGCCCCTTGTGTATAATTCATAGCCTTGTTACCCCTGTCTGGGGTGCATGTCCACGAACTAATAGCCTCTGGCAGATGCCTGAGAAACAAAAGGGAGGTAGAGAATGAAAGCGTCCCTCTTGGTTCAGGGTACTTAGATTTCTTTCTGGAACCTTCTGTGTTATCCCTGGCTTTGGCCCATCCTTCCACTTAGAAGAGACCTCTCCTGATTCCCTCTGATACTCTCTTTGACCCATTGTCATGGGCCCTTTTTATTACAATGTCTTCAAGCATTCAGGCACACATAGACCACACATCTACTCTTTGTATATAATTGCTCCATTCTGGGCATAGGAACCCAAAGTGAGACATAGTTCCCACAAGTGAATATACACCTCCCACAGTGAAAAGGGCTGTTAAGTGTAGGAGTGAGAGGCAACCTGTCGGGCATGACCAGGCCATCCTGAATTGAGCACAGGAAGACTTCCCAGGGGGAAGGTAGATAGGCTAGTTGGTCAGGAGTCAGTGCCTGACAGAGTTCCCCTATATGTGCCAAACAACTGACCAGACTCGGAAGGAAGAGAATGATACTTGGTGGCACTGTGGGCTGGGTCAAAAGAGTCCCTGGCAAAGCATGAGGCAGTGGATTGACAGTGGGTTGACAGAGCCCGGCACTGGAGTGGGACTCTAGTAACAACAGGCATGCCCTTCCTTCCAGAGTTGTCATTTCCACCGTGTCTGGTCTTGTCACCATCACGGGTGTGAAGTCTCTGCCTGAAGCAGCCCAGGTAGCTACCTCTGGCCTCAAAGGAGTTATGTCATCACTTGGCACTTGAATGGGTGTCTTGACCCTCCCAGGAATCTGCTGAGGGTCAGTATGTCCACCTGCTATAACCACGCAGCGTATGCCAGTCCTTGGAGTAACTTGTGGGTAGCTTTCTCACTCCTCAAATGAAGGCAAAGCTTCAGTTCACATGGCCCAGATGTAGCATCCTTGGAGGCTGGGAATGTGAGCAGGATACCTTCCTGCTCTGGGAGCCCCAGAGGCCTTTCATGCCTCTGCTCTCTAGCTCTTTCTAGACCTACTAGCTGGGCCAGTTCTGATTGGACTTCCCACAAGCTACTGGATTCCTCACAGGGACCCATAACTAAGGAGGACACTGGGTCTCAGGAAGGGTGGCAATTTACAAGAAGTATTAGGACCAGGGTTTGTATTGCTTTAAGAAAACGGAAGGACACTGAGACCCACTTGATAATTAACTGCCACTCATACAGATCCTTGCTTTTTATGGAGTTTTTGTCTAAACATTATCTCACTTAATTTCCTCAGCATTCTGACGAGGTAGGTATTAGCCCAACCGTGCAGTTGAGGAAACAGAGACTTATATAGGCAGTGACTCATCCAAGCTACACTTCCTGTATGTTGGAGGCCAGTTTTGTTCTTTGGACTTCTCGTGGGTGCAGCCCCTGCACAGATGTTTGTTGCGGAGGTGTCCAGAGGCATGACCTTCCACCTGTTCTGTGTACCACATGCTTCCCAACACATGCTTGCCTCCTATGGCCCCAGATTCTTTTCCTTTATAGGCCCCGTCTCCACCTGATAGTTCACTCTCCTTCAGCAGTGTCTGAGCTTCCAGGCAGGTGGGGCACCAGTTCCTGTAATCTCCACTGACACCCTCCCTTCCTGGCAGCGCCTTTAAGTAAGACTGTGCCTTGTGTCTTATTGTCACACCACGCTGACGAGACAGTCCTCCGTTTCCAACTGCTCTTGGGGTATTCCAATGCCCTGCTCCCATTTCTGGATTGTTGGTCACGTGCCTTGACCCTGCCTTATGGGAATCTTCTTTTTGTTCTGGTAGTTGCACCACCTACAGTCTCTGGTCACCTTCCCTCAGAGCCCTGGAGAGCCTCCCTGCACAGCACGCTCTGTACCTTTTCTCCTAATGCACAACCTTGCCACACCTGACGCATGCCTTGTGAAAAGCTGTCTGCTTACTGTTTATACCCTTCCACCTGCGGAGGTGAAAACAGCAACAGTCTCAACTGGCCACATGTACCTTGCATGCATTAACATCAGTTTGTTACCTACATACATGCACGCACACGTGTACTCTACATATAGTTCCTGTGTGGAGGTCAGGGCACAACTTGAAGGGGGGTGGTTCTCTTTTCACCATGTGGGTCCCAGAGACTGAACTCAGTACATCAGGCTTGGTAGTAGTTCTACCTTTATCTGTCAGGCTCCCATACATTTTCTCAATCTTTCCCAAAACCTCAAGGGTCTTACACTCAGAGAGGTTTAATCATCACCCCAGGTCACAGACCCAGACAGAACAGAACTGGTCCTTTCCCCAGACCTGGGAGCTTAGATTCAGACTCTGACCTTCTTAGGCAAGGATGAGAGAAGGCCAGAAAACTGTTTTCAGTCTCCTTGAACAGAGAGGTTCTCACACAGTCCTCAGCACTCTCATTCTTGGGCCCCGAGATGGTGGCTGTTGGGTTCACTGTGATCAGCAGTCCTTATGACCTCACTGCAGAAACTTGACTACAGGAGCATTTGGGTGGGGTTCACCCTGCACAGCCAGTCTGCACAGAACTGTCCATGTGACAATGGGACATGGTGTAGGCAGAGCAGGCAGCCCTTCTCGCCCAGGTGTTATCTGGAGTTTGGGTGTAGACTACCAAGTTTATTTGGGGACCAGCCCTCTGTAACATGGCATTGCTCAAGTGACGAAGGGACTTGGAGACCAAATACCTGCCTTGAGTAACCAGTGAGGTCTCATTATGCCTTAGTTTCCTCCTTGCCTTGTCTGCCCTCCTAAGGAGTGCTGTGCACAGTGGCATGGCATAGCGTGGTTAGAAATGTGCTCTGGGCATCTTTAGCACTGCCCTTCCATCTGTCCTCCAGACATGCAGTAAAAAATGAGCTGTGTGTATGGATCAGCGCCACAGATCAGCCTCCTGTGGGAGTCTTTGCTTCATAGGACTAGTGTATTTGTTCCACGCTATGCCTTATCTTTTCTGTGGAAAATGATGTCTGCAAGTGAAAAGCAGAACCTGCAAGCAGAGTTTCTGTTCCCTTCACAAGTCAGGGAACTTACACTTTAGAAGGCAGGAGAGGCTCCAGCATTTTCACAGCAGGGCTGGCCTGGCTGAAAGCAGCCGAGTGCAACTTGGGCATCTAGCCTTCTCTGGGGCTGGCATTGTGGGATTTGTCCAGCCGTATAGTAAACCTCTATGGCCCTCCCCACCCCAACCCTGTGTGAGGTTCTACACATACAGATGAATCAGGTCTAGTCTTGGTACTCACAAGTCACTGTTAGAGGGGGGTTGCCAGGTACTATACATGGGATTCAGTGAGACTGGTGCTGTATGAGAGAGCAGAGGAGAGTGGGTGGCCCAGGGAGGCTTGAGGGATGAGGAAGTTGGACTTGGCTGGATGCTAAGACTCTCTGCCACCCTCCCAGGAGTCAAACAGGCTGGGAATGGGGGTGGTGGCATTTGATTGTAGCTTCCGCACCAGCTGGATTTCTGCCAACCAAGCTGAAGTAGAGGAAGTGTTGACAACCAGGTAGCAAAGGCTGATTATGCCCTAGGGATATGCAAGGGAACCCTCACTTCCTAGTTCCCCAGGTGGCTGTCCCAGGGCTGCTGCCAGCTGGTGAACTTTAGGGTCCAAATTCTGGCCAGGAGGTAGACATTAGGGACCAAAATGATCTAACTCCCTCCATTTAAAGATGGGGAAACTGAACCCCAGAGGAGGAAAGTCACTTGGCCAAGTTGTCACAGGAACTGGTGGCCCAGCTGGGACTAGAACCCAAAGGTCTGCTGCTTCTATCTGCTCTTTAAATCTGCTCCAGTCGCCATGGTGTAGCATGCCTGTTATTCAGCTCACAGGAGGCTGCAGCAGGAGAATTGCAAGTTTGACTCCATTTTGGGCTATATGAGTCTCAACAACACCAAAGCTAATTAATAAAAAACAAATTGTAACCAAAAGGAAAATGAGGCTATTTCGGTCTGCCCTCTGAATGACAGCAGAGAGAAGAGAGAAGGGATTTGAGACCAGCAGCCTAGGAGTAGATTTGAGCCAGGTACTTTCACACTCTGGCTGAGAGGCCTTGGAGCAACATCAGAACGAGGATGTTAGACACCCACGATTCTGTGTCTGTGCCAATGGTGTGGAGGGTCAAAACTCAGCGACTCCTCAGGCCTCATTCTTACTGCTCTGCCCTGCATGGAAGGAACCCTAAGGGCCTGAATGGCTAGAGGATGGACTACATCCTCCTTTTTAGCAAGTCTTGCTTGAGTGCCTTTCTCTAATACCAGCCAGGCCCTATCAGGGCACCAGGGACCCAGATGTGGATCAAAACTGACCTGGCCTCAGGCACATCTGGTCTCATGTGACAATTAATATGAACTGTGTAGTTTGCATAAGGAGGGGGGTGTCAGACAGAAAAGCTTCCTGGGGTGGCAGGAAAGTGGCCGGTGGTTCTAGGCTAGGGTGGTCCCCATGGAAGAAAAGATTGTATCTCTGCTGTGGCACTCGGGACAGAGTAGCCGGGTGGTGACCTGGGAGTGGACCTGAGGAATGTGGCGTTGCAGCCCTCCAGCCTTTACAGGGATCTGTGCTTCCCTGCTGAAATGCAGCTGGTCTTCCCTGGACTGCATTCCTGCTGGGCTGGCCCAGTGTGAAGGCTGAGAGCAGAAGGGCTCTGTCCTGCTGGATATGGATTTGGGGAGTGTCCCAGGCTCTTGGTTTTATCTGTATAGTGGAATGAGGATTGGAAGAGAATGGGGTGTTACTCTGCAATCCTATCTACTTGTAAGCAAGTTAATAAGATTAAGCGGATTTGGATTATTTTGGAGGAAAAAAAAGTTTAGGTTTTCTCAGTTTGGGGTGGGGCATATGGCCAGTAAGGAGTTTTGACATGCCTCCCGGAAGACTCTCCCAACGATAGTTGGCTGTGCTGACTGCAGTGCAAGGCCTGCGAGTGTAGGATGAGGGGTTCAGGCTTGGGCCTCACTTCCCAGCAGGTTCCAGGTGCCTTCCTGTGTCCTGTGTGCCTTTCCTTAAACACTGGTCCAAACTCTAGCCTGGGTTCTACATCCAGTAGTGGTGGGGCTCATAATTAGAAGGCAGGTAGTGTATGCCCTTATTTCCTGCCTAGCCGAAAGCTTTACCTTACTTAATCCCTTACTCTTGTGAGACTTAGACACTTGTAGTTGTTTCTCAAATTTATCACCTGGGAGTGTTGACAACTGCAGAATTGACTATGGACCCTGGCTGCTCATAAGCGACATATGGGGTGTTCCCCAGAGCATGCTTTAGATAAGACAGTGCTATGGCACCTTTTGTCTTTCTAAAGTAGAGCACCTAGCCTGCCCAATGGGCACCTATGCTTAACCTTTGTGGCCATTGTTATTGGCAGTGATGTAGCCAACCAACCTTAAGTCAAGAGTCCAGGCTGTATCTTAGAGGTTCAGTTGTGACAGATCTATTTGTCTAGGCTCAACTGGTGGACATATGTACCAGGCCCTGAGTTTGGTTCACTCTTGAACTTCCTGTGCCCCCTGGTCAGAGTCCTTTGCATTCATTAGCTGCTGTGTCAAAAGCAGCTCTGAACAGAGGCAGGAATCCTGGGTTCTGCTTTTTTTCTTTTCTTTTTTCTTTTTTTTTTAAGGCAGGATTTCACTATGTAACATCCCTGGTTGTTCTGGAAGTCACTTTGAGTCCAGGCTAGCTTCAAACTCAAAGACATCTGCCTGCCTCTGCCTCCCTAGTGCCTGGAATCCTGGGTTCTTATTCTGGTAACCTTACTAATGCTATAATGCATGATCCCTCCAGGGCTCAGGATGAAACCTAAGGAACAATTCTGGTAGAGGAAAAGGGCCTAAGGTAGTAGGAGAGTTACAAAAGGAACAACACACCTACCCTCTGGAATGACCATGGGATCCTTTGCCCCAGCATTCCTGTAGAGCATTGGGTGTTACTAAGTGTTAAGTATCTGATGTTTGACTCCTGTGCCTGCTATACCCTAGGGTGACATAGTGAGTGAAACCAAGAGTTTGCCTCTGCAGTGCCAAGCCCTCTCCTCATGGTGTATTAGATCAGAGAGGCGAAAGGACGTCCGACATTTCCTCCCCATGCGTAAAAGTTGAGCTGAGAGGAGGTATATTCCTTTCTGAAATAGACTGCGACCTTGCTGCTACCAGTTTTGACAGAAAGCAAAGGCTCAAATGTGACCTCCTAGAACACTTTCTCCCTCTTCCCAGCTTATAAGCCAGGTGAACGGTCGGGAGACCCTCAAGGACAAGCGTGAGTGAGTCATGTGTGCGGGGCCTCGAGCAGTGGGTAGGCAGGCATGCTTGAGTGGCATGACAGGCACTCAGTAAAGATGTGCAGAGCTGGGGTGTGGGGTGGCCTCAGTGCTTTAGTCTGGAGCTGAAATGAGTGGCCCTGGGTCTTACCCGTGCTCTTTCCTAGTGCCACTTCTCTTGTAGGCACCAGGCTCCATGGCCACACTGTCTGTCAGCTATTAGAGTCCTGGGGTCAGCCTGGGGGCACAACTACCCTGCCAACTAATTGAGCACATTTTGTCCTGATTTCTAGTCTTGGCACTTGCTTAGAAGCAAACATACGTACAGCCCTAGATCAGGTGCCTCCCTGTGTCCTGTGCACCTTTCCTTAAACACTGTTCTAACCACTAGCTTGGGGTTCTATCTGCAATGCTGGGGTACACAGCCCCCACTTTAGGGGAAGTAAGATGCCCTCCTGGTCTTCCCTGAGCCCCAAGCTTTGGGGACTGTGGTGAGATGAATGTAAATCTCTCTTCAGCTGGTCGTGGTGTAAGCCTGGTTGTTGGAGTGGGTATGATAGATAGTCAGCTCCATGGAAAGAGGCATCCAGGATAAAGGGAGTGGGGTAGGGACTGGGATGCTCAAAGTACACTTGGACAAAAATCAAAACAAAATATTGCAACTTCTGTCCTTGGCCTCATAGACACAGATAGCAAAGATTAAATATTTGTACTAGATCAGATAAAGGAAGATATGCATTTGGGCATTGGGGATGGAAGAGAACTGGCCTCCCTGTGGCCCAAATCCAGGACTAGCTCTTAGATTCCCCACTATCATATCATGTTTTTTGTTTTATATGCAGAAATGATGATATAGGGAAGTCACAGTTTTTATGGTCTTTAAGCTGTAAAGCAGCCGTTAGGAAGACATTTGGTGGCAGAGTGAGGATTCAGTCATTTGTGATTCTATGGCCCACATTCACCTGTCTAGGAAGGTACCTATGGGAGGTGGGTTGTACTGGGGTGTCTGAGGCTGGAAGGCAGGCTTATAATAACTTACAGACTGACATCTTCTTCTACAGGAACTGGTTCCAGCATCCTCTCAGCCCTCCAAGACATCTTTTCTGTCACCTGGCTCAACAGGTCCAAGGTGGAAAAGCAGCTACAGGTCATCTCAGTACTACAGTGGGTCCTGTCCTTCCTGGTGCTAGGTAAGCACAGCTAGGTTAGGGGTGACACGGTTGCATCCCCATTGAGATCATCTTCTCCCCCAGCCTCTTCCCATCCTTGGGATCCATGGTCAAGTATTCTATTAGGCATGCCAGAAACCTAATGAATTCATGGAATATGTAGTATGGCTTTCATTTTGCAGATTAACTTACCCAAAGTTACTTGAATCTGGGTCTATAGGATACCCAAAGCCTGCACCCTTCTAACTGCCTCTTTCCTGTCAGCAAAGAGCATGTGGGTTGCTTTGCCTTAGTGTGCGTTGTCAGATTTGAGACCTACTCCAGATAAGCTCTGACTTTACCTAGGCTTCTTGAACTCTTTCCTCTGGCATTTGAAGATGCTGTTGCTTGCCTTCTCACATGGGGATTGAAGATGTGGATTGAAAGCCACTACACAGATTCTGGTGGTGGTTGTCCCCATGGCAGGAATGCTGTTGATGAACCTTGTCCCAAGATCCTGATGACAGTTCTAATCCCCTTTGCTGAATGTATGCCCCTACCTCTTCATGCCCAGGCCTTATATCCTCAGCACAGGTTAGTTTCTGAGCAAGGCCCTTGGAGTCTCTTTTCTCAAATTCCTACTTCATGGGTGAGGAAATGGAGATTCAGAGGCTCAGTGACAGATCATGACACCCATTAAATGACAAGTTGGAGTTTTAAGTTAAGGCCCAGTGCATTCCCTTACTGTGAAGGTCCAGTATTAATGGATAGAGTCTAGGGTGGGCTTGGGATTCATGGAAGCCCTAAAATTAAATGCAAGGCCATACATACATTTTCCCTGCTAAAAAGCTATAGCTGTTCTCAAATTCTTACAGGGTCATATGGCCTCAGAAAGATGAAGAAATTGTGATTTGGAGACAGATAGTTAAATTGGCTCCCATAGGGCTCTGACCGTGTGTGTGGCTTGCATTTGATCTCTTATTAGAATACCAGAGGTAGAGAAGACAGTGTAACCTCATCTTTTTTCAGGCAGGATGCAAGAACCTAATGGGGACAGGACCTTGTCAGGGTTATAGGAGAAGAAAATAGGAGGGACCAAGACAAGAATGCAGTGATCCTGGCCTCTCAGTCCTCTGTCTAAATCTGCTTTGCCTATTGTCTCTATTTGCACTAGAAGCTAGCATTTACCTTGCCTTAGTGGGTCAGAGCTTGGCTGTGGGGCACTGAGTAAATTGTGCAATCCCATATAGCATGTGATAGGGACTGGCCCAAAGCTGTAGGTTAATGATCTGTGAAGCCCAGTCACAGCCCAGAAACTGGCCCAGCGTGTCTTTCCAACATGCTGGTGTAGGTGGGAGCTAAACCTGGGCAGGTGATGAGCCCTGCTTAAGCTACTGATAATTACTACATGAGCAGTCCCGGCCACTCCCTCCCACTGTGTCCCAAACCTGCTGGCAGAGGCTTGCCATGTATTGCAAGGGCTGCTATGGATACCCTTCATGTTTCTCTTAAACATTTTTTTTTCTCTTCTAATGTGCCATGTAGTCCTCTAGAATTGGTGAAAGTTGTGGGCCTTTTTGGTGCTTTTAATTATATAATATAAAGTACATTGGGTTTTAAAGGAACTAATAATGCTGAAATATGAATATGTATCCTTTGAAATCCAAATGGACACTTAGTAATGTGTGCTTTTTTATTATGTTGTTTAGTTAGAAAGTAGCAGCAGCTATAACAGTTAATCTTAAGTAATAAATGAAGTGTCTTCAAGATTGCTGAGACTGCTGTAATGCAATATGAAAATGCCTTTTCCATCTATTGGTACTGTGTCAGCAGGCTTTGCTAAAACTCCTGTGGTTTGTCACTAAGTGAAGGAAATGATAATTTTCCATGTGATTCTAGTAGAAAACTTAGATGTCACTTTGCTCCCCCATACAAACTCAGCTGTGTTACAGATCATATGTTAAATTCCACCATCATAACATTTTACCTTCCCAGCTCTCTGTAAGAAAGTAGAGACTTGGGTAAGGGTAGTGGCCAGTACATGGCAGGGCCAACTCTCTGAGTCTGCTTGGTCCTGTCCCTGCTCTCCGCAGCCCTGCTACTGTGTCTCCTACTGAAGAGCACCCACACATTTCCCTGTGCCACCAGCCTGGGGGCCAGAGCTCTGCAGTGTGAGTTGCTTGTGGCTACCATGTACATGTACAGGGATGTATGCAGGTAGTCCTGAATGTTCTCTGCTGTTACAATCACGTCCTGGGCCCAGTGGCATTGGTGGGCGTCGGCCTCGTTACCCAAGAATGTGGGACAGAGAGCTGTTGTAGGTTTCCCAAAAGGAAGACATTTTATGGGGTAGCTCATGGTTGTCCTTCCAACTCTCCATAAGGTTTTTTTGATACAGGTTCTCACTATGTAGCCCTGGTTGGTGTGTATGTATGTAGACCAGATTGGCTTGTATGTATGTAGACCACCTGCCTCTTCCTCCAGAGTGGTGGGAATAAAGTTGTGGGCCACCACTTCCAGCAGGTAGCTCTTTTTTTTTATATATATATTGGTGACTGGGGCTGGAGAGATTAATCTCACCTAGTTCCAGCTCCAAAGGTGCTCAAGGACTGAGCTCTGTTGGACAGGAAAGGCAGGTGGTGAGAGAAAATGCTTATCATGAGAGGGCAGGGGCAGCCCCAGCTGTGTAAGGCCAGGACTGGAATACCAACTTTGGGCCTCTGTCACTTCTCTGTCTTGGTCATGCAGAAAGGACAGGTGTGTATGGATACTTTCCTCCCCATAGAGACCAGCCTCCCACAGTGGGGTTTGGGCTCCTTGATGGCAGCAAGGTCTTCAGGATGTTCACGCTGCAGTCCTTTCTGAACTTGGTGGGCCTTGCCTGGCCCACTGGAATGTACCGATCCTTTCTTTGCTTGGACACTGTGGAGGCTAGGGCTGGAGTGGACCCTTTTCTGGGACCAAGGAAGGAGCCTGCGGCAAATATAAGCAAGATTGTTTTCCTAGCTGCCTTACAGACCCACATTATCTTCAGCAGTATGTGTGGGCTGCGGTTGTTTCCCAAAACTCAACTCCTGTGTGTGTGCCGCTGCTAAGTTGTCTTAGGAAACTGCATACTGTTCTCTAGGAACTGTAGCTTGGTGTTAGCTGTCCCAGGGGAAGGCCAGCTCAGGAGTGAGACTGGGCTGAGGATGGTGAGGACCACAATTTCCCTGCTCTTAGGTCCACAGAAATCTGTATCTGGACTTACTCTTTCCCATGGACACATTCTAAAACAGGGTTGGCATTGTGGATGGAAAGGCCTATGAAGCCTGAGTCCCTGACCCCTCCCCAGTTGTTTCAAATGCCAGGGGAAGGGAAAGATGTGCCTGTAGCAGTGTGGAGAATTCAGGTTGTGTGATGGGGCAGTTTGATACTGAGGGACACTCTGGAGGGACCAAAGATCTGAGTAGGGCTGAAAGACTAGATGAAAGTTGGAAAGAGAAGCCCTGGTGAGGACTTCTAGGGGTGGGACACGAGATCTGGCTCTCCTTCCCTCTGGATCCAGGCCATTCAGCCTTGTGGTCAGCCAGCAGCCCAAGGACAGTGACCACAAATAGAAGGTGTCCTGGGAGAGTCCTCCCAAGTGTTTGAAGAGAGGGCCCCTAGTGGGCCCTGACTCTGGGCTTGGGCTGCCTGGTGACAGCCCTCCTGTGACAGGTGTCCCCTTTACCCCCCCCATCCCTGTGGTGACAGTCTAAGAACCTTGGCTCTCCTCTGTCCATCTGAGTAAGCTTGGGCAAGTCACTCCTGTCAAGTTCTCATCTAAAATAGAAAAGTCACCCTGCTTTAATGACTCAAAGGGGTCATGCAAGAGGAGGCATTCAGAAATGCTGCACAAGAAGCTGAAGTCTCCCCATATTGCCCATCCAGCTCAAGTGCAGGTGCTCCTAGCACTAGAACCCACCTGTGCCCATTGGCCCTGAACCTCCTCCCCGAGCCACCCATCAACCACTCCAAGTGCCTGGGCATCTGGAACCTCTGCCTAGATTAGTGCCGAGGGAAGTGCTTCATCCTTTCTGAGAGGGAGGCCATGGCACAGCCAGGACGGAGCCTGGGAGCCTGACTGGTTACCCTGCCTCCACAGGAGTGGCCTGCAGTGTCATCCTCATGTATACCTTCTGCACTGACTGCTGGCTCATAGCTGTGCTCTACTTCACCTGGCTGGCGTTTGACTGGAACACGCCCAAGAAAGGTAAGCGTCTGGGCCTCCCACCTGTGTTTCCTCACACCCTAGGAAGCTCCTCTAGTAGGCAGCAACTCCTCCTCCTGGTGCTGCCCCTTTATGGAACCCGTACTTTGTGAAATGCCTGGCTGGGCTGGGGTGGGCTGGGCTGGGCTGGGCTGGGCTGGGGTGGGTAATGTAAAGCTCCCTCTGTCTTCATAGCAGCTCACACTTCATTAGTTTCAATCTCTTCTTTAGGGATGACCGGGGGCATGCATGTGGGAAGGGGCACAGTGGGCAGGTGCGAAAATGCTGTGTGGGCTGACAGACAGCTCCCTTAGGGGTTCACACTGGCTCTGGCTGGCTGTGTTGTTACACCACTCCTTCCCAACACTGTGCTTTGTTTCCTGGAAGGTGGCAGGAGATCACAGTGGGTACGAAACTGGGCTGTGTGGCGCTATTTTCGAGACTACTTTCCCATCCAGGTAAAGACATGGTGTGTTGTCTTGGGAGGACAGGAAGAGATGGAAATATGAACAGTGACAGTGTTGAGTTGAACTGTCTGGGCTCTCCCACACTGAGCATCTGTGTATGCTCTACTGGCCCCATGCCAGATTGGGGCTACTTTTGACATATAGACTAGGTAAGTGAAGGCAAGGGTTGTAAAGGAAGCACTACTGTTTACGGCTTAAGGGAAGCAGAGTCACTGTAGTTAGACATGGCAGCAAGAGAAGCTCTATTGTCACTGACTTTTTGTTTAATTCTCTGGGGGAAGAAAGACTTGCTTGTCAAGACTGGTTTCTATCTAAAAGATGATGCTACACTGACCGTCTATAGTAAAAAACAAAACAAACAAACAAAAAAAACTGGCATTGCCGTATGTTTTATGGTGTTGCATCTCACACTGAAGTGAAGGTTGAGGATATAACTTAAAAGGAGGTGACCCTTTGAGAAGTAGGATGCCTAGAGCGTGTGGTGCTGAGGAGGCAGGGAAAACCCAGAGGATAAGCCTGAGACAGACACAGTTGGTGAGGCGTGAGGGGAAGGGAAGCACAGTGGAAAGGGAAAGCACACATCTGCACCTTAGCATCTGAGATGTGTGGGCAGGAGGGTCAAAGTTCAAGGTCACTCTTAGCTACATAGTAAATTCCAGTTCAGCCATAGCTACACTGTGAGATCCTGACTCAAAAAAGTGATTATGAGCCCGGAGGTGGTGGTGCACACCTTACCCAGCACTCGGGAGGCAGAAGCAGGCAGATCTGTGTGAGTTGTGAGTTAGAGGCCAGCCTGGTCTACAGAGCAAGATCCAGGACAGTCAGGGCAGTCACACAGAAAAACCAAACAAACAAAATATTAATTAACTAATTTTAAGCATTAAAAATTTAAAGGAATACAGTGAGAATTCAGTTTCCCTGCCTTGCCTATCTGCAGCCACCCAGGTCCTGCCCTGGAAATAGCCAACTCTGTGCCTTCCAAGGGTTCTATAATAGGGGCCATTGTATTCTGTCATCCACACAGTGACAGGATGCACTCCAGCTCCTCACACTGGAGCTCTTGCTTTGTCAGTGCGGGTAAGGTGCCTCTTGATGGATGTCCCAACTGCCCCCAGAGGGTCAGGGAAAACTGAGAGGATAAACCTGAGGCTGAGGAACAGCTGGTGGGCAGTGTGAGGGGAAGGGAGTATCCATCACCTTCCATACTGCTCCCAGGAAAGCAGCCATTTATTTGATCTTCTTTCTACCAAAGAGGAACCTGGGGGACTTGGTGAAGCCAGTCAGCAGCTGAGCAGAGCTTCCAGTTGCTGCCTGCCTCAGCGCCTGGGTTCCTGCACCATGGCGTGCTACCTCCTGAGTCAGCAGGGCAGAGTCCACTGGGGTGCAGGTGCTCACACCGGGAGAATGGAGGCCAGTATGATCCAGAGTAGGACTGTCTTCCTGGACACAGAAGTCCCCTCTGAGCTTCCACCTAGTGTGCCCTTGGCTGTTTGAGGGCACTCTGGTTTTCTAGGTGTCTGTCTTCTCTGGGATGGACCTGAGTTCCCAGCAGCAATAATGTTGGTGTCTTGGCTCCAGCTGGCCCTGCCTGGTCTGCAGGCTGGGTGGTAAGGCAGAATAACTAACCTAGCCGTGACACACTAGAGGACTGTGCGTGGGCCTGAAGGTTTCCCCATAGGGGAAAGACCTGTCTGGCCAGCACTTAGCACCCAGCCCTAGAGGCCACCCAGCAGAAGGCAGAGTGCCTAAACGAGGCAGTGTGAGAGTGTGAAAGTGCCCTGTACATGACGCAGGGTGGTGTGCTTTTGTTGCTGTGAGTCAGTCATGGAGACATCCTGATGGGCTGCCCGGGAAAGGTGGTCAGGTAGCCCCGCATTCCTCTACTGCACTGCTTTGTGGGAGTGGCCCTAAGCTGCTCACAAGCTCTGCCTACTGCTGCCATTCCCAGGGTTCTCCTATGCCCTGCAGTTAGGCATCCCTCCTCAGAGGGCCAAAGCCTTGCTCAAGATGTCCAGAAAGTCCATGGCAGCAGTACCAGCCCTTCTGACATACAAGCCAAGGTCCCCCATGATTCCTAACTGCCCATTTCTCTGTGAGGGACTTGGCCACACATCTTTCCCCAGCTAGAAAGGTTCCCTCTCCCAAATCTCCTTGACTATTGGGTTTAAGTTCTTGCTCTGCCATTCCATCTACTGATGCTGGGCTTTTCACTTGGCCGTGGGTAATGGAGGAGAGTCAGCCTTGGGTTTACGGTCTCATGACTCCTACTGTATTCTCACTCTGAATAGCTTTCTCAGCTTTACCAAGTACGATTTGCCTCAACTACAAATGGGAGATGCTACTAGGTCTGCTTCACTCTGTCTTCTCTGCCCCCAGTGCTGGTGTCTTCTGCCACTGTGGTCTCATTCCAGGAAGCCTCTTGCAGGCTGGTAGCTCTCCTCCCCTAGCAAGTGATGGTGGTTGGCCAGACCTAAGCATTCCAGTGTTCTACTCCAACTGATCTTTACCCTTTCAAAAGACCTAAGCAATGTGGTGAGCTGGAGAGATGGCTCAGTGGTTAAAAGGACTGGTTGCTCTTTCAGAGAACCCGGTTTTAAATCCTAGCACTTACATGACAGCTAATAACTGTAACTACAGTTCCAGAGGATCCAGTGCCTTCTTTTGGCCTCTGAGAGCACTGAACGTACATGGTGCACAGACCCATGCATGTAAAATAAAAATAAATAAATCTTGCTGGGTGGTGGTGGCGCATGTCTTTAATCCCAGCACTTGGGAGGCAGAAGCAGGTGGATCTCTGTGAGTTCTTCAAAAAGAACTCCAGGACAGTCTCCAAACCTGAAACCCTGTCTCAAAAAACCTAAATAAATAAATAAATAATCTAGTGGGGTGTAGTGGCACATATCTTTAATCTTAGGCAAAGGCAGCTGAATTTCTGTAAGTTTAAGGCCAACCTAGTCTACATAGCAAAGCTATAGGCTAGCCAGGGCTCCATAGTGAGACTGCTTCAAATAAATGAATGAATAAATCTTAAAAAAAAAAAGACCCAACTGAGACCTGTATTCTCACTGTCTCTGTTCTGCTGGGCACAGGGCAGATGACATCTGTGAGCTGCCCTATGAGGTTCCTGGGCCTCACCCTGAGTGACAGGCTCTACCCCTTGCCCTTTGTTGCTTTACGTCAGGTCTAATAATCTGTGCCAGAGAGCTGTGTGTGACCTGCCTGTTCCACCCCTTTTTCCTGAGCTACTGCCATGGGTTATATAATAGAGATCTCCAGCTAGATCCATACACCAACCCTCTCCATTTCTCTTACTGGAGCTCCCTTCTCCAAAGTCACCTAGCTGGCTCAGAGGGCATCTCTTTTGGCAGTGGTAGAGCTGGCTCCTTCAGCAACTACTGGACTACAACCTCCTGTAACAGAAGTGGCCCATGTTCTGGGGCTCCTCTCCCTGAAGGGAGAACAAGACCTTTGGAGACTAGGAAAGCCTCTCTGAGCTTCAAAGCAGCTAAGTCTAACTGGTCATTTCACATAGGTAGACTGGGGCCCAGAGAGGAGGGACTGTCAAAAGTTCATAAGACACTCGGATGCTGTGCCCTGCACTAAGCCTAGGCAAGCTGCTGCAATTATCTGGGACTGGGTGTCTTTCTTTGTATGGGGTTAGGGGTAAAATAAGCTTATCCTAGGAGCAGGGTGTGAGGAGTGACCTGCCAGGAATCTGCCCAGCCAGCCTGACTTGAACACCATTGGTCTGGGACTTTGCCACCCAGAAGGCATGTCAACACAACAGTCAGCGGCAGTGACCTTCCCCCTCCATGTAGAGTGGACTTTTGTCCAGTTGGGAAGAGTGATCAAAGCTATATCAAATGTTTCTATTCTTCTTGGTACTGTATAGGGGCCATTAACCTGTACAGTGCCCCAAGGACATTATGAACTATATATCCCATTAGATAAGAGCCGTGGGGAGGGAAGGAATTATTTAAAGAGCCAATTAGGTTCCCAGGAAGTGACATCACTATCACAGTGTCTAGGGAAAAGTGAAACTGGAATGCCCTTGTGCATATGTGGAGTTGGTTCACTCTGACTTCCATAGGGGAGGTAATGACTCCTCTTTTCTCTGGACTCGTTTAGCTTGCCATCAAGAAACACCCTAGATCTTCAGGGCACTCCAATCCAACTGTGCCTTGGCCCCCAGTTCCAGCCACTGGCTCCGGAGAGAGTTTCTAACCCAGCTCCTCCCTCAGAGCCCGCCTTGGTGTAGACATTGGCCGTGGTGCTTGATTAAGAGCTAGCTAGGTGGACAGATCTACCTCCTGTCTCAGGCAGAGCACAGCCACGGCCTTGCACAGTTCATGTGCCCTGATCCTTTGTGATTCCCCCACTCTCTACCCTGGCCCTGGCTGAGCATACTGCTGTTCCTGGTTATTTGGTGGAAAGCTGAGAGCTGTTTCCAGACAGTATAAACCTGCTTTACAAAGGCAAAGTGAGGAAAGAATACTAGTATCCCACCCAAAAGGGGTGACACCAAGGCTGGCGTGCTCACATTTGCACATTTACTCCAGCCACGGAGCTGAGAGGAACTCAGATGCCCTGGCCCATCCCTCCCCCACCTCCGTCTTGTCATGCCATCTGCACCATTCCTCTTCCCCAAATGGAGCAGAAGGACCTGTGCTCAGTAGGAGGCTCCCCTCCCCTATCTGAAGTAAAGGAAAACTGGGTCTCTTAACATTCATCCTGTAGCCAGGGACTCTGCTAGCCTGCACCAGAGCACTGAGGTGGGGATGGTGGGAATGCCCCTCTCTGAGACAGAGCAGCCCCAAACCAACATGTTCAGACTCTTCAACTCAGGAACCGTATTTCTGGAAGCTTTATGTCACAAAACAGCTGGAAATGTGGATAGAGAGGCTTTTTAATAACACATTATTCTAAGAGGGAAAGTTTGGATACATTTAAAGTGTCTGCCAGTCAGGATTTGAGTGGGTGTTGCCATAGTGGCATGGCAGGGAGTAGGGAAGTACAGCTTTGAGGAGACGGCACGGAGGGCTTTGGTAAGCTAGATAGGGTGTTTAGAAGATGGTACTAATGCTATGACCTCTTTTAAAGAAAGGCCTGTTTCTATTTAAGAAAGAAATAAACCAAGTAGTTTATTTCAATGGCATGAAAAATTAATGCAGACCTTTTGTTTGTTTGTTTTCCTTTATTTAAGAATTCTGGTTGGGCAGTGGTGCCTCCCCAGCACTGGGGAGATAGAGGCAGGCAGATCTCTGTGAGTTTGAGGCCAGGCTGGTCTACAGAGAGAGTTCCAGGACAGCAAAGACTACATAGATACCCTGTCTTGAAAAATAAAAGAAAAAGGAAAAACGGAATTCTGAGTATTTTTCTAATCTAAGAGAGTGATGTTTTAGGAAGAGAAGCCCTTCTTCCCCCTCTCATCTCCACCGTGCTCCTGGCAATGCTGTCTCAGGATCTCAGGCTTGATGTCCCTCTTTGGGGTTTTATAGGTACTCAGCCTCAGGGCAGGTGGTGGGCCCTTAGGAAGTCAGTCATCAATTGTAGCATTTCAGGTCAGCTTTGTTGACAGTATGGTAGCTCAGACCATCAGCTGCTACAACCACACAGCCAACCACTTCCCCCTCCTCCCACAAGGCTGCCTGGCATGAGGGCTGATTGTCCCGCCTGCCTGCCTGCCTACCTCAGAACCTGAGCTTAGCCTGGCTGCTTGGCAAGAACTTTGTATTGGTCCAGCGGTACTACCCTTTTGCCACACTGTGTGGGCCTGTCCTCTGAGGTGTTGAAGAGCCCATAGTATGCAGGGAGCAGACAGACCATACCTCCATGGAAATTCCTGAAGCCTTGGCTCTACTGTACCAGAACCCAAACTGTACCCAGTGAAGGCTGAATGTCTCTTTAGGTCTGAGTATTCCAGCTTGGATGTGAGTTTTAGGGAAGTCACTGTGGTAAAGAGCCTAGAAAGAGGAAGGCAGGCAGGAGACTGGTTGAACATGAAGTAGTAGGTTCGGACTGTGTTTGGTTAGGGAATAAGAAGAGCACCCAACCAGGGACTCATAGCCCAGTTGCTGCCAGCCACTGGCACTGTGCTTCCAATAGTGAGAGTCTGGGGACAGGTTTGGAAAGCCACTGCAGTCTTTGGGTTCCTAAGCATAATAGGGCATTAAATACAAGGTCCCTTCCCCATTTGTTGGGTGTACTCCTCTCCCAGCCAGTTCTAACACATGTTTCCTTATAGCTGGTGAAGACACACAACCTGCTGACCACAAGGAACTATATCTTTGGATACCATCCCCATGGCATCATGGGCCTGGGTGCCTTCTGTAACTTCAGCACAGAGGCTACTGAAGTTAGCAAGAAGTTCCCTGGCATAAGGCCCTATTTGGCTACATTGGCTGGTAACTTCCGGATGCCTGTGCTTCGGGAGTACTTGATGTCTGGAGGTGAGAATCCACTTCAGCTACTCCTGCTGGGCTCCACTGTCAAAGCTTGAGCCTCCCCATTGAGTATAGCCATACAGGGAAGTGAAGTACCATTCCCATGAGGTGCTGGTCCGATGCAGGTCGAGAGAGCCTGCAACAGTTATGCTGTTGTGTTGCCTATTGTCTGTGTCCACCTACCCATGGTCCTCAATAGCTTGACTTTCATACCATTTCCCTCCATTTTGTAGATAAGTAAACTGAAACTCAGGAAAAATGAATTTCTAAGGAAGGCAGGATCATATGTCTTCTAAGAGGGTAACAAGTTTGGGATCCACCTATAGATACTTTTATTTTATCCTTGATTATATATAAGGATAGGGAATATATCCATGAGCAATCCTGATTGTGTGTTCCCTCACCCCAGGCATTTGCCCTGTCAACCGAGACACCATAGACTACTTGCTTTCAAAGAATGGGAGTGGCAATGCTATCATCATTGTGGTGGGAGGAGCAGCTGAGTCCCTGAGTTCCATGCCTGGCAAAAATGCAGTCACCCTGCGAAACCGCAAAGGCTTTGTAAAACTGGCCCTGCGCCATGGGTAAGTGCCTATACAAATCTCTAGTATTTTCCTCTACCTAGAACAATAGGTCTCTGGAGGTGGTGCCTAGAACCTAGGAAGGCAATGAAAGAAGTTGGAGCCCACATTGCATGACTTGGCTTGCCCAAGTGTAGGTGGTGGTGCAAAGATGTGATCTATTGTCCCTGGGCACTTGCAAGTAACTGAGAGGCTAGGCTTACACATAGAACACATGAGAAGGCTTACCATTTAAGGGGTCAGACATGTGAGACTCAGTGGTAGAGCAAATACTTGGTTTGTGCAAAACCCTTGGTTCAGTCCCCAACATGTGTGTGCACATGCACACGTGTACACACACACACATACACACACACTCAGGGCCAAAGGGGGCAAGAGGCCAGAAAGGAGATGCCATTACTTGAAGCACCAGGGAAGGCTTGCTCATTGGAGGGATGACCTTTACACAAGAAAAGTGCTGGCATCTTGGAACTTTGACTTTTCTAGAAAACCAGGGCACATCTATTTGAGAAGCAAATCCACTTTCTAGACTCCTTTAGACTTCCTAGCAGGTGAGGAGACTTGAGTGCCCATTTCCTACAGGAGAAGACTGAGGATACATGATCTGGGGGAGAACTTAAGTCTAGAGCCAAGCTCCTTGCTTTATCTCTGCTTTAGAAGACCTTGGAGTAAGGTCCTAGAATGATGGACTTTTGTGAGACAGATTAACTTCGGTGACACAATAGTCCAAGTCATTGAGGGCAGAGAGAGAGAGCTCTGTCCATAGTCATGCTCCCTGAATCTTGGAACAGTGGACAGAGCTTTCTCTCTATCCCAGGCTCTCTTTGGGGTTTCAGAAAAGGCTCTTATACAGTCTGCTGTCAAGTCAGGCCAGACCAATGATAGGAGGGACAGAGACAGATAGTGTGCTGAGGCTGTGACATGAGGTGAATCAGGCTGAGAGACATGAGGTAAATCAGGCTGAGAGGGAGCTGAAGTGGGCTGGACAGGCCCTGCTGGACACGGTCCTCTGTGGTGACAGAAGGAACGAAACCCAGTGACTGGAATCTGGCTAATCTGGGCCTCTCTCTTGCAGAGCTGATCTGGTACCCACCTATTCCTTTGGAGAGAATGAGGTATACAAGCAGGTAATCTTTGAGGAAGGCTCCTGGGGCCGATGGGTCCAGAAGAAGTTCCAGAAGTATATTGGTTTTGCCCCATGTATCTTCCATGGCCGAGGCCTCTTCTCCTCTGACACCTGGGGCCTGGTGCCCTACTCCAAGCCTATCACCACTGTTGGTGAGTCCCAAGCCTGCATGCTTGAAGACGATCCTGAGCATGGCAGGATCCTGGGCGAGTAACTTAGCTCAGATGAGAACCTTGTCATACATAGGACCTTGAGTTGGGTACTGGTGGGAGTGATGAGGGAGGTAGAGGTTGAGCCGTTGCTATAAGCCAGGGTACCGTGGTGGTGATAAATAACAAACCTGTTAGGAAAAGGTTGCAGCAGTGGCCATGCAGTCATAACAAGGGTGCTGTAGGTATTATGCTGCTCCTCTACTCTTCACTTAGTAGATGGCTCTTATACTGCTGGTGATGGGAATTCTCAGCAAAAAAGGGGGATGAAGAGCCAGATATAGTGTGCATACCTTTAATCTCGTGTGGAAGGCAGAGAAAGGAGGATTGCTGCAAGTTTGAGGCTAGTCTTGTCTGCACAGAAAGTTCCAGGTCAGCTAGGGCTACATAGTGAGACACTGTCTCAAAATAAAATAAAAACTGTCCAGCAAAAAGTATAGAAACAAGATATTTTTAACAGAAAAAAATACAACTAGAGCATAGACCTGCAGGAACTAAGAAAAAAACTGTAGTGTTATATGTTTGTATTTGGGACAAGTTAGAACATTAAGAAAATTACCTACCAGGGTTGTGAGAGTATATGTGGGCATGTGTTTAAGGTCACAGCCACAGACTGAAATGTCCAAACCTGAGAATCTCGGGCAGGCATTTGCCAGTGCTCCATGCAGGACAGCACTTCTCACAGGGGTGGCTGGAGCCAGTGCCTTGTCAGCTGCAGGATGGAAAGCTGCTACAGGACAGTTGGGAAGGGAGCTCATTCTAGTGTTGCTTGTGTATATGATTTCAGGGCTGACCTCTTGGTGCTGATTACCAGGAAGGGGACTTACCCCTGGGGAAGACTTAATTCTTCCTCTCAGCAGGCATTAGTTGCCTGGATTTATTTGCCTAGGAGTGCCACCCCCAAGTTCCCCTTCCATGTTAACGTGTCTGTTGGTTTTGCCATGTTGTTGAAATATCATGGTTGTAGCTTCCCTGTCATTTTTAGGAGTCACAATCTCTCAGCAAACTTCCTGGTCCCCTGACTCTTACAGTCTTTGTCTCCTCTTCTGAGCTGTCCCCTGAGCCTTAGGTGTGGGGTTGTGATGTAGACAGTTAGGGCTGAGCACTCCCAGGATCATATTTTGACCAGTTTTGGCCTTCTGTAATAATCTCTACCTGCTTGGAAGAAAGGGTTTTTGTTTTGTTTTGTTTTTGGATGAGGGATGAGAACTACATTTATCTACGAATTTAAGTCATGCCTGGGATTGCTAGGTAGAGGGGAGAATAAAGGGTTAGAATGCAGGAGGCCAGTCTGGAGGTTCTCAGGAGCCTGGACTGAAAGTGGCAGTGGAGATGGGCGTGTGTGCATCTGGGACAAAGCTCAGAGCAGTGCGGGTGGCATGGGCATGGGCTGGCCTTGAACATAAAGCAGGGGAGGAAATAAAGCAAAGCACAGATGTGGGCGGGTGTTCTCCCCTCGACATACCCTTACCAGGAGCTCAAGCATATTCTGTTCTTCCCAGAATCCTTAGAAAAGATCTATGAGACATGCCGGGTGGAAGATGAGGAAAACTGAGGCTTCTAGGGGCAAAGAGTTAGTCCTAGATAAAGCAAGAGCAAAGCCCGTACTTGGTCCTGCACCTCGCACTGAAGCTTGTAGCAGAGTATGGAGCTGGGTCTCCCCCACTCAGAGAGACCACAGTCTTGGGTGGGATCTTTCTCATACTGCCAGGCCACAGTTAAGTATTCTCATCTGGACTAAAGGACAGTCCCTAGCACATGGCCAGCACACAGCACAGGGTCATGTCATATTGGGCACCTAGGGATGGGGTACTCAATGACATTGATTGTTGAGAGCCTCTGCCTTTTTCTACAGTGGGTGAGCCCATCACCATCCCCAAGCTGGAGCACCCAACCCAGAAGGACATCGACCTGTACCATGCCATGTACATGGAGGCCCTGGTGAAGCTCTTTGACAATCACAAGACCAAATTTGGCCTTCCAGAGTCAGAGGTGCTGGAGGTGAACTGACCCAGCCCATGAGGGCCAGCTCCTGGAAGGAACGACTGCAAATCCTTTTCTACCAAGTTCTCAAGTGCATTTTGTTCTGTAAATTTGGAAGCGTCATGGGTGTCTGTGGGTTATTTAAAAGAAATTATAATTTGTTAAATCATTGCAATGTTAGACCTTTTTTAAGAAGGGATGAGTTAGTATTTTAAGCTCTCACTTCTAGTGTGTCCTGCTCAAGGTGGTGACTGACATTTCTGGGCCTTGGTGGTTTCTTATCCATCCCTTCTAGAGTTCCCCAAACAACAGACACCTGGCCCTGGTTAACTGGGGAAGGACAGCCACTTAGATGATCCTCTTTGCTCCATGGATTCTTGAGAGACAGAGGCCATGTTTAACAAACATCTCCATTCCCACCACCCCACATGTGACTGCAGGTCTGGTCTTTCTTGCCAAGGGGAGGATGCAGAGGGCAGAGTTGGCCCATTTGGGGAAGGTGGTAGATAGCATCTGGAATGCCCAGCTTGGCTTGAGTCTCCTCTCTGTGCCTCACCCCACCACCGTTCTCCAATCTGAGCCTACACTGGCCTCCTGTATACCGTGCTTTAGGCCTCCTGTATACTGTGCTAGGGACAAGGATGTCCCACAGGTACCGTCTTGGGTTAGCTCACTGCTGTTGGCTGGTTTTACTCAGCACAGCTCAGTCTCCGTTTGGAGCATGTTCTGCCAGCCACCTGAGCTCTCCTGAGCCACACCCCAAGTCTGGTGTGAGGAAGGGTCTCTCTTCTGTTCACAAAGGGCCTGGCTTTCTGTGCAGCACATGGGTCCAGGACAGGAGGCCCCTCACCCAAGCCTCACATGTGTGCCTTCCTGAGGCGTTGGGCGGGGGACAAAAGCCACCCCTCCTGTGTATTGTGTTTTCTCTCCATGAGATTGTTGTGCCATGTCACAGTTTTGTATATTCCTAGACTAATAAATGGAAACAAGAACTGCCTGCTGCTGTTGCTTACTGCTGTCTCACACTCTGTCTGTCCCATCCACAGGGCAGACTACAGTCCCCACTGCACTCCCTTTGGATTCCATTAGCCTTGGGCCTTTACTGGCTGGATAACAACTGGCCTCACAATTGAGTAGCTTCAAGGCTGGAGAGAGTGCTCAGTGGTTAAGAGCACTAGGTGCTTAGGACCTTGGTTCAATGTCTGACATCCACATGGAGGCTTACAGCTGTCTCTAACTCCTGTCCTCAGGGATTTGACAGCCTCAGTGGGCACAAGGCACCCAAGCTGTGTGACAGAAACGTGTAGGCAAAATACTCATACATAAAATGACTTCTAGCATTTTCCCTCACCATCCTCAAGGAGGCAATGGTGCTTTACCGAGCCCTCTGCTTACTGTCTCTGCCAAGCCACAGTCTAGGGTTTGGAGGCATTGGCCAAGGCTATAAGCATCTATCTCAGTCTGAGAAAGAGAAATCCACTCTCCCTGTTGTGTGGGTGTGGCAGGACACTTCACCACACACACACACACACACACACACACACACACACACACACACACACACCACTGGCTTGTGCAGAGAGCTCCTTCCCCTGTATTCCTTTCATGCATAGCAATGAGAGGAGGCAGTGTGCAGAAGTGTGTGAGCCACAGCTCTGTGTAACTGACCTTGGGAATGATGTCTTACGAGTCTTACTTTCATTAGATGTGAGAAGGAGGTGAATGCCGGGAGGGCCAGGTAGCCTCGTTGCAAGTTCCCACCATGTGTGGACAGGTTTCTAGAGTTGGAAGGGTCCTTATGAACTATTGAAGCAGTCACCTGTGCTTACTCTCAGCTAAACTACAAAGGTGGAGATCAGGCCTGATGTCATCTCTGTGGTTACAGGTCTCAGAATATGCAACTCCTCTGTTCTTGTTCATTCAGTTGGTGACTCTCAGTAACCAGAAACCCTGCTGTTAGACCACAGACCTCATTCCCACTTCCTTACTCCCTGTTTGCCATCCCCTACCTCAGGACATCTCCTCTGCCTGAAGACCTAAGTGGGCCGCAGAGGCCATGGGACACTCTGAGCTGTGACAGGGACCCTGGAGTCATTGAAAATGTAGTGACTAAGCTAGGCCTCAGCAGAGGTTTGGGGGGGGGGCAGGCAGAGAAGCCAGTGCAAGGACGGAAGGGAGAGCAGCCGATGCAAAGGTGGAGAGGCCTGCACTGCACTGCTGCTGTTCAGATCCAGTGGTTGTAGACAGCTGCGTCTGTGAAGCTTGGTTTTTTGAGGGCAGGGAGTTCATGTCTTCAGTTTCAGGGTGGCAGAGACGATAGAGTAGGAGGAGGCCTCTGCCGACTTCTGTTACACTAGACAGTCCTCAAGAAAATGAAAGCTCAGACCATCAGACAACCGTTTCCTTCTGGTGGAGACGAGGCCTATTTTCTGGTGAGAGCCTCAGGATCACACCAAAGTAGTTCCAGTCCAGTGTACAGCCAAATTGGACAATACATATAAAAGCCTCTGGCTCCAGGCTAGTCCCTGGCCTTAACCTAGGCTATCCCATAACAAAAGGACAATCCTAAGGATCAAGCTTCTTATTAGTGAGTGTATACTATGTACTAGGAAACTCAACTACCTCAGCGTGGATAAAGGGTTTCAGGATCTAGTAGCAGTGTGTCCAGAGCTGAGCCAGCCTGATCTCGGCTATAGCTGAGGGACACTGGGTAGATGCTTGGAAGGTTTGCCTTGGTAGACGGAACTCCCTTATCAGAAGACCTCTGCTGTCCAGTGAGAATGGGGATTGAGGTTTTAGCCTACTACAGTGTCATTTCCACGAGTCTTCCTGTGGATTCCAGACATAGCCACAAGGGGGCACTGGTATTGGTTCAATGGCAAATGTGACAAAGCTGTCTGAACGCTTCTCATTTTGACACTTTTCTAGCTCCTGTTCTAAGCTAGAAGCTACATATAAATGGACTAAGAGGACTAGACAGAAACTTAGCCACCATTTAGAATACGTTACTTGGAAAGTTGGTGTAGAGGGGCCAAGGCGTCTGCTTCCATCACACAGCCAATCAACATTCACTGCCTGTTTCCTCTTGACTCAGAGATAGATGCCCCTGGTTCCTAGGCACTTGAAACATTAACATTAGGGGGGAAACACCCATATTTCTAAAAGGCCCCCATCTATTTCCCCATAGTTCTGAATATTGAATTCCTTCCTTCCTCACCCTTCGAATCACAGACTACTGAGGTTGGAGTGCGTCCACCTAAGACATGGCAGACACCATCAATCACAACCTATGGTGTAACTTCTAAGTGCCTTAGCTTCTGCATCTGTAAAACGTACACATCTCTCTCTCTACTCCTGAATAACAGAGAACACTGACATATCTGACAAATGAACTGAAAACGTTCACCCCAGGGCTTACCCCATAGGCCCTATCCAGAAAATGGTAGCTGTGATGGTAAGTTAATTCTGCCATTGAAGTACAGCAACAGCTATAGGCAGCCAATGTAGAAGAGCGTATCAAAAATGAAAAGAAACCTAATATATTAAATAGAATGTAGGATTTGTAACATCAAAGTTAGACTGCTTTAGAAGTTGTGCTCACAGTTGGGCTGTGGAGGCAAACGCCTTTAATCCCACTCAGGAGGCAGAGGCAGGCAGATCTCAAAGTTCAAGGCTAGCCTGATAGAGTGAGTTCTGGCACAGTCAAGGCTACACAGAGAAGTCCTGTTTTGAACCCCCCTCTCCCCAAAAAGAAGTTGAGCTCAGTACTACAGCTTGATCCTTCTAATCTCATATGCTGTTGCTAGGATACACACAAACTGCTTACCACCATGTCTGCCACATCACAAAAGTCAAGTGTCTTAATATCTAAGCTTTGCTAGTCATGGTATTCTATGCATATAACTCTAACACCGGGCAGAGAAAGAAAGAGGTCAAGAGTTCAAGTCACCCTCTACTACATAGTGAGTTGACCAAGAGAGAAAAATCCTTGTCTCCCTGAAAAATTCCCTTGTCATAGCCCCAATATTGAATAAAGTGGCTGACTATCCTTTAATCAACCAATAAATTAACAAATTGATGAACATTAAATCTTACTGAGTAAAATATTATGAAGAGGGTAAACCGTGTTTTCATGTTTTTGTTCTTGGAAGTTATAAAATGAACAAGAGATATTTAAAAACAAGTCTCAGAAGGAAGCTGCAAGTACAGTGCAAAGCAGTGAGTCAGGTGCAGACAGACAGACACTTAGGTGCAGACAGACACTCAGCTGAGGAACCGAAGCACAGAGGGTGCAGCTCAGAGCCGGGCACTGTCCTCCCCTGCATAGGGTCCTGGCATCAGTCCCTACCCAACCGCAGAAATGGAAACGTGTAACCACAATAAAACCAGGTGACTGGGAAATTCACATATAACCATCACTGCCATCCGATCCTCAGAGATGACTCAAATGACACCTTTTTGTTTCTTTTTATTGAGATGAGGTCTCTCTATATAGTTCTGGCTGTCCTGGAACTGAGTATGTAGACAAGGCTGACCTTAAACCTTAAACTCATAGAAGCCTACCTCTACCTTTTTATTTTTTAGGTTTTTTGAGACTGAGTTTCTCTGTAGCTTTGGAGGAGGCTGTCCTAGAACTCGCTCAGTAGACCAAACTGGCCTGGAACTCACAGAGATTCCCCCGCCTCTGCCTCCTGAGTGCTGGGATCAAAGGCATGCACCATCACCTCCTGGCTACCTCTACCTTTTGAGTGCTGCGATTATAGGCACCACCACACCTAGAATCGTGCTTATTAACAATGTCTATCTTAGTAAATGGATCAAGTTTGAGGTGACATGTTACTTAATTCTCTATCTGAGATAGTTGCTCCTGGCTGACCTAGCTGTCTCTCTAAGCATGGCCTCTCTCATCACACAATTTTCCTTTGTCTGATAGATAATAGTCATGATCACACGATTAATGGTGACTGCCATTCTTTTCTCCTATATTTTCCTTCATAGTTCGAGACTATGTAAAATACTTCCTTATAAAACATTCTGTCTACAAAGACTCACTGATCTCTTAATTCAGTGGATAATAAGACATCTCTCTCTCTCTCTCTCTGTGTGTGTGTGTGTTGTGTGTGTGTGTGTGTGTGTGTGTGTGTGTGTGTGTGTATACACTGGTATGTGCCCAAGAATTTGGAGACTAGAAGTCAACCTTGAGTGTCATTCTTCAGGACACTACCCCATTGTTGAGGCAGGGTTGTTCATTTGGACTTGGGGCTCTCCAGTTAGGTTAGTCTGGCTGGCCACTGAGCTGCAGGGTCCACTTGTCTCTACCTCCATGGTGCTGTGATTACAACACAAGTACATGACACCATGCCCAGAAATTTTTTAGGTGTGGGTTCTAGAGATCAAAGTCCTCATGCTTATGTGGTATACACTGTACCAACTGAGTATCTCTCCGTTCTATTGTCATTATTTTTATACTCAAGCTGCCCGGGTTTGACCAGTGGGAGTCTTTTAAAACTGCCTTCTGTGTCCTGTTGATACTACTGGTCTGCATCACTGTCTCCATCATTTTCCTGAGCATTGGGTTTCTGGCACAGCTAGATGCCTGAGATCATCTCCTACCCTTCTTACCCAATCTTGGAATCAGCCACATTTTCAAAGACTCCTGGTTTCTCCAAGTGAGGATGGTATTAAGAAACCATAATCTGGTTGGATATCTGTGGACCACAGGGTCTATCCTAACTTCTCATAACTCCTTCTATAGAAAGATGGACCTATCCTTTTCCCTTTTTTATGTATTTGCTCAGCCCATCTTTGAGGAGTGACTGTTGACTGCTGCTGGCCTTGTCTTGACTCTGCTAATAAGGCTTTCTGTCAGGACTTTTGTCGTGGCATAGCATCCATGAGCTCATGCTTGATTGACTCTTTTTTGGAATCTATACTTTTGGAGCAAGGGAGAATTTGCATTTTCACTATTATTAGGTTTTTCGAGACAGGATTTCTCTGTGGCTTTAGAGGCTGTCTAGGAACTAACTCTTGTAGACCAGGCAGGTGTTGAACTCACAGAGATCCGCCTGCTTCTGCCTCCTAAGTGCTGGGATTAAAGGTGTGCACTACCATCACCCAGCCAAGCACCCAAATCATAAGACCAGTCCCGCTACTTGTTAATTTATTAGAATGTGGGGGCTTGAACCCAGGACCTTAAGCATCCTAGACAAGTGTCTTATCACTAAGCCCTGGACCTTTTAAAATTTGTTGACAGTGTCTTGTTAAGAGTTCCTCAGTATCAGGCAGGATTTGCACTTAACAGTCCTCCTGCCTCAGCTTTCTCAGTAGGTAGGGTCAGGTGAACACCACCAGGCCCACCTGAAGCTCATCGTGCTTGGATTTTGCCACTGCTCCAAGCTGTCTGCTACTAACACACTCTGGTTCCAACCTGTGTGCCAGCATCCTCCTTTCCCTGCCATGTATGAAAACCTTCCCTCATCCATGGTTCTGTCTTTTGGTTTGTTTTTTGAGACAGGATTCCTCTGTGTAGCTCTGACTGCCCTGGAATTCACTCTGTAGACCAGCCTGGCCTTGAATTCAGAGATCCTGCCTGCCTCTGCCTCTCAAGTGCTGGAGTTAAAGGTGTGTGTCACTCTAGCTCTGCCTTTTTCTCTGGTTTTCTCTCTCTGCTCTGGCTCCCACCCCTTCTCACACTGATGCCACATTGTTCATGGATCTGCCCTTGTGGGTCATGGGCAGGCTTTTTTTTCTTTCTTTCTTTTTTTTTGAGGAAACCTTCCTAGGGAGTTTTACCTTTGTTTCTTTGTTTTGTTTTTAAAGATTTATTTATCTTATGTATACGAGTGCTCTGTCTGCATGTACAACTTTATGGTAGAAGAGGGCATCAGATCCCACTATAGATGGTTGCGAGCCACCATGTGGTTGCTGGAAATTGAACTAAGAACCTCTGGAAGAGCAGTCAGTGTTCTTACCACTGAGACATCTCTTCAGATTTATTTTTGTTTTATGTAAACTAGTGTTTTGCCTGCAAATATGTAAATGCACTGTGTGCATGCCTGGTGCTTGCGGAGGCCAGAAAAGGTTGCAAGATCTTCTGGAATGGAGTTACAGGTGGCAGGAGGCTGCTCTGTGGATGCCCCAGGGCAAACCCAGGTCCTCTGGAACAGCACTGAGTGCTCTTGACTGTGGATCGTCTCTCCAGCCCCTTAGTCTGGACCTTTAAGACAGAGTCTCACTCTGTTGCTCATGCTGGTCTGGAACTCATTCTGGACTCCTGACGTCAAATTCATGTCAGTCCTGGCTGCTCTTGCAGTGGACAACTGTAACTTTTGGTCTCTGCAGGCACCATGCATGCACATAGTATGCATACTTATATACAATAAATAAATACGTACTTTAAAATGCAGGTCTAGACTGCATCTTGGACTTCAGACCTCTAGGTTAGTCTTCTAAACTCTCTATGTTATATCCAGGGGACTCCTACAGCCAAGCTAGCTCTCCACCCACCTCCTTTCCTTCCTCTTTGAGACAGAGTCTGGTATAGCACAGTCTGGTCTTGAGCTGATTCCACCTACCTCTGCCTTCCAAGTGCTGGGAATATAGACCTGCACCACCATGTCCAGCTCAGAATGACTTTAAAAAAGTAATTTTATATTTGTGTATGTGTATGCTCACGTGCATGTGTGTTCATGGGCATACTCGTGCCTGGAGGATCAGAAGACAACTTATAGGAATAGGCTCTCTCCTACCATGTGGGAATGGAACTCAGGTGGTTAGGCTTGGGGGCAATCACCTTTACCATTGAGCCATTTATGGTAGTTTGAATGAAAATGGCCTCCAGAGACTCATAAGGAGTGGCATTATGGGAAGTGTGACCTTGTTGGAGGATATATGTCATAGGGGGTGGGCTTTGAGGTCTCAGAAGCTCAAGCCAGACCTAGTGTGTCTTAGTTGCTTCCTGCTGCCTTCAGATATGGATGCAGAACACTCAGCTACCTCTCCAGCTCCATGTCTGCCTGTGTACCTCCATGCTCCCTGCCATGATAATAATGAACTAAACCTCTGGAACTGTAATACGGCCCCAATTAAGTGTTTTCCTTTACAAGAGTTGCTGTTGTCATGGTGTCTCTTCACAGCAATAGAAACCCTAACTAAGACACCATCTTACTGATGCTCAGAGTGACATTTCTAACACAAAAATCATATCATGCCACTCCCCCATTTAAACCCCTCAATGGTTGTCCCTTCAAAACATGGGAACCCTGTAGTAGCCTACAACAATCAAAGGATTGTCCCTGCAAGATCTCCAGCTTAATTCAGTATCGTTGAGAGGCCAGATCACAGTGTCCTCAGTGCTAAGCCCTGAGAAGATGGTGCTGCCTCTGCCTTGTGAAGTGACAAAAAGGAGCAACATAAACTAAAGCAAGTGTAAGTCCAGTTTCACTTTTATTTGATTTTTTTTTTTTTTTGGTTTTTCGAGACAGGGTTTCTCTGTGGCTTTGGAGGCTGTCCTGGAACTCGCTCTGTAGACCAGGTTGGCCTTGAACTCACAGAGATCCGCCTGCCTCTGCCTCCCAAGTGCTGGGATTAAAGGCGTGCGCCACCAACGCCCGGCTTATTTGATTTTTTATATAAGTTCGTCCTTTAAAAAAAACTGACCCCCCCTCCTTCTCCCACTTCTCCCCAGCACTGAGTGCTCCCCACGCTCTGCACCTGGCCCTCACTTCAGTTCTGTGGTCCATACCTCTTCTTCAAGCTAGTGCTCCCGTTCCTTCAACCTGTACCCTTCCCCTTGCTCTCACCACTTTCCACAGGTGACTCCTCTGTGTGCTTCAGGCTCCACCGCGAAAGCCCATTCCTAGGGAACGTTTTCTCTGGACAGCTCTTGCTAGATCTGCACTGGGCTTCTACATGTCAACAGTGTTGCTTCCTTGGCTTGCCACATGTTCCCAAGCTCCTGTGCACACATCGGCACATTTCTAGTCATGAACATGAAACTGCATGGATGGAGCAAGCCGAGTGTCTGTGTCTGCTCTGCTCCACTTTCTGTGTGGCAGGTTCATTTCCTCTCTCTGGGCTGTTCCATTTGGGGGTGATACAGAGGTGTTATAGTTCAAGTCTGGGACTTCAGAGGCCCATGTGCTGAGGGCTGCTCCCTGGGGCTTTTTGGAGGTGGTTAGGAGGTAAGGCCTAGTGAGGGAAGTTAGGCCACTGAGGATGCACCCTTGAAACAGATTTGGGAACCCTGTCCTTTCTCATTTCCCTTTCTTTGTGTCTTAGCTGTCATGAAGAGAACAGGCTTCCTCTGCCACACACACACCTGCCATGATTCATTGGGGCTGCCACAGGCCTAAAGCAATAGGGCTGAGACACAGAGCAAAATAATCTCTTTCTTGCATTAAGTTGATTGTCTTCAGGTACTTTGACACAATGAGAAGTTAACACACGAGGCCGGTGTGTGACCCCAATACTCAAGCATCCATCCATTTGCTCACTGACTTCACTCTGTCATCTCTTGGTGATGCTTGTGAAGTCTCCCTTGTGTCTGGGCGCTGGGGACTCAGAAAGGAATCCAAAGCAGAGGTCTACACAGAGTGAAGGTGATTGACTGACCCTACCCAGCATAACTGGTCACATGGATAAACTTAAAAAGACATGCCGGGCAGTCATGAGGGAGTGCAGAGGAAACAGCCATCAGAAGGCTCCAGAAAGGCTTTTCAGGAATGTGACTGGAAAGGAGGGGAGGAGAAATGACACCCAGGGACCTGCGTTCCAGGTCAGTTGGGTGTGTGCAGGCTCCTCGGGGAGCCTTTGCTTTCACAGTTCTAACTTGGTCTTGTACAAACCTCTGGTGTGTCTCATCCTGCCTCCTCCAAGCTACCTCTCCAGGGCTATCTAGCCATCATCCTAAAAGTGACCTCTTATCACTGACACACAAAGTAAGTTCTTCAGTCAGTCAGGCCCCACCATCTTCCCCTAGCTTCCTTGCCCAAGGCTCTCCTTGCAGCCTTTGCTTCAGGCAAACAATGCTGATGCCAGGTCCTCTGCTGCGCGCCTTTGCCCATCACTGCTGTCTGCCTAGAACACTGTCTGCTCCCTCCTACCTGCATGATGTCCTGTTTCAGGAACATTCCTTCCTGTGCTGTCATCGTACTTCATATGACATTATTGCACTCAGCACCGAGGACTGAACTGAGTAAGGAACTCTTCCCAGCCAGGGCTGCTACTGGCATTGTTTTCTTAAAGAGAGAGAGGGGGAGGGAGAGGGAGGGAGGGAGGGAGAGAGAGAGAGAGAGAGAGAGAGAGAGAGAGAGAGAGAGAGAGAGAGAGAGAGAGAGAGAGAGAGAGAGTATGTGTGTGTGTATGGTGTCTCAGGCTGGATGCCTGTGAAGGTCTTATGGCCCTTGGGTTGAACGAGTGAACAAACAGAAGAGGCTCCGATGAGAAGAAGGAAGGAAGGGATACATTTACTTTAACTAAGTTTGGTTTGAGTGGAATGGTTTCCGTAGGCTCGTAAGTTTGAGTGCTTGGTCCCCGGTTGGTGGAACTGCATGGGAAGGACTAGGAGGTGTGACTTTATTGGAGGAGGTGTGCCACTAGGGGCAGCCTTTGAGGTTTTAAAAGGCTTGTGGCATACCCACTGTTTCTCTCTGTGTGAATCAAGATGTGAGCTCTCAGCTGTTCCTTGGCTGTCATGAACTCTACCCTCTGAAACAATAAGCCCAATTAAATACTTTCTTTTATAAATGTCTTTGGCCATAGTGTTTTATCACAGCAATAGAAAAGTAACTAAGACATCATGCTTAAAAATTCCTCAAGTCAGCTCTGAACTTGCCCTCGAGCCTCCATAGAGACAGTCATGTTGTTTCTACCTGACCTTTAACTTTCTTGGCGTGGCATGTATGCTGTACTTGGCCACTTAGATCAAAGGTTCTCAACCTATGGGTCATGGCACATTTCAACAGGGGATATATATCAGATATCCACTTTATGATTCATAACACTAGCAAAATTACAGGTATGAAGCAGCAACAAAATAATTTTATGGTTGGGTTCACCACAACATGAGGAACCGTACTAAAGAGTCACAGAATTAGGAAGGTTGAGAACCACTGACTTAGTTACATGTTTCCCTGGGAAATACACACAGGGATGTATAAATATCATGATAATTCTAAGCAATTTGAAGTATTTTTTATGTTGAAACTACCACATTACAGGCTAAGTTCCCAAAGGATACAAAGTGCTTTAGAATAAAATAGCATATATGAAAATGATTATAGGATGAGTTTCTTGAACAATGTTTCCAAGATACTGTCCGCCATGGATGATACTCTGATACATGGTTGATACTTGAATACTTTGCAAACATCAGGGTGAGTTTCCCACTAGTACATGAGTCACGCAGGCTGAGAAATCTGAGAACAGTCATGCATTTGAGGAATGCATTTCTGGTATCCAGCAGGCAGCCTGTGAAGCACTGAACCCCATTGAAAGCTTGTGGGGACATGGACTCTGTTGAAATCCTCTCCCTCTGCTCTTAGCAGCTCTTCAATACCCTTGGTTAGTGTCTCCTCTGCTGTGAAGTTTGTCCGGGTGACACTGTCCTTGGGTTTCATTTAGTACCAGTACTAGCTCAGTGCTAGTACTGAGTGATCAGGCTGTCACTCTTCACTTATTGGACCCTTCTACAAGGAGTTGGCTTGGGAAGGGTCTGACTTCCTGATACCTAGCAGAGGAATTCTCTGAGAATTTGTTGAGTGAATAAAGTAATAAAACTAGTTGAAAGATGTGCCCCCAAAGGAAGATGAAGTGATTCTATGTTCTCTCTCTAGGCCTATTTTTATTTTTTACATTTACATGTATACTATGTATTTATGTTTATGTGTGTGGGCTCCTACATGCTACAGGTGTGCATCTGCAAGTCAAGGGACAACTTATGGGAGTGAGTTCTTTCCCTCTGCCAGGTAGGTTCCAGGGATAGAACTCAGATCCTCACCACTGGCAGCAAGCACCTTTACTGCTGAGCCATCTCAGTGGCCCACAGACTCAGTGTTCTTAACTTGTGTTGTAGGCTGAGTGATGGCCCAGATATTCAAATCATTTGAACCTGTGGTTATAACCATGTTTGGAAAAAGGTATTTACATATACACTTATTTTTCCTCCCTTCTCCCTCCCTCTCCTTCTCTCTTATTTTTTTGGAATAGGGTCTCATACTGTAGCCCATGTAGCTGGCCTGGAACTCATTGTGTAGTTCACTCATGGTAACTATTTAAGTGTTGCTATTACATGCATAAGCTACTCTGCCTGGCTCTGCAGATGTCACTTAATGAAGAATCTCAAGATGAAATCTGGACAGGACATCTAAATTCAATGTCAATGTCTCCATATGAGAAAGAAGACACAGGGAGAAGTGGAGAAGGTCAGGAGAAGACAAAGACTGCAATTATGCAGTCACGGAAGTCTGAGAGCCACTAGAAGCCGGAAGAGCAAGGAGGGAGGACACCCCAAACTGTGGGAGAATGCATTGCAGTTCTTTCTAGCTACCAAGTTTGTGATAATTTGATATGGCAGCCTTGGCAAACAAGCACAGCTTAGAAACAGAAGTATGTTTTCTGTGAAATTCCACTGGATCTTGGCACTGCATAGGTTGAGCTAGATACTATTTGGAATTTCCCAAAGACTCATTTTTCAACAGACACCTGACCCTATAACTGAGGCTCCAGTCATGAGGAACTGCTCAGTGTTTCAAAATAGGAGACTGACATCAAAGCAATTCAGATGCAGTTCGTCTTCCCCTGAGAGATAATATGTTCTCCTTCTATTTTAAGAAGGGGGAGGGGCTGGAGAGATAGCTCAGTTGGTACTTACTGAACAACCATGAAGATCTGAGTTCCAGCTCCAGTATCTTAATAAAACCCCTGGAAATGGCAGTGCATACCTTTAATCCAAGTGCTAGGAAAGCAGAGACAGGATCCTTAGGGTTCACAGGCTGGCCATTCTCGCCCTACTTGATAAGTTCCAGGCTAATGAGAGCCCCTGTCTCAAAACACGTGGTGGACGGCTCCTGATGAACAATACTTGAGGCTAACTTCTGACCTCTTCAGGCGCACACATATGCACACGCATACCTGGCAACACACAAACATGTGCACACACGTCACTTTTTAATAATGGTGCTAGGAATTGAACCCAAGGTCCTGTGAATATTAAGCATCTACGTAACCACTGAGCTATAGTCCCTCCCACCCAGTAAAAGACTCAAAATCCACCTAATATATGCTAAGGTTCGTGGGCACTCATTCTGCTCAGCGATAGAATCCCAAACTGCCTGCTTCCTGTTGTGTCTGCCCTTCCGAACACTGTGTTCTTTCTGCTCTACAGTCCAGGTGGCAGAGAAAGTACCACTCTAAGCAAGGAGGGAATCAATATCCTGCAAAGTGACTCAGAGCTACTTATAGAAGCAATGGCTATGGTTGCTATTATGATCAAAGGAGTCTTCAGGAAAGAGAGGGCATTTGAACTGTGCCTTCATGTTCAGTTCCTTATTCTTTGCGGGCACTGGGGATTCAGGGATGAATCAGACAAGGTCCTCTGGTTGAGGAATCCACGTGTGCCTGTTTGTGTGTGTTAAATGCCTATTAAGACAGAGTGGAGGTTGGTGTAGTGACACACACCTGTAATCCCAGCACTTGGCGAGCTGAGGCAGACCGAAGTACATGATGAGTACCTCTCCCCAAACAGACAAAGGCTACACAATAGAATAAACTGGATGGTGGTAGAGGCAAGGTTCCTAATTCAAGAATCCCAGAGAGATGAGCGAAGTCTTTTTGAAGAAAGGATTCCTGCCCCAGCAGAAATATGGCTAAGCAAGAATTCGTCACAAGCAGTAAAGGATTTCTAGGCAGAACATAAGCATCCCACCCGCAGAGGTGAGTCTCCTGGGTGGTTGACACACTTTGTGGCTAAGCTTACTAGTACTAGAAGCTAGAAGTGTCGTGGACTTGCGGGTCTGAGTCGATTGTTGAAGAACTGGTGGACTGCCGGATGGATCTCTGGTCTCAGGAATCCTCTCGGTGGCGGCTCCCCTCTCAACCATAAAGCTCGGCTTTTTTTGTACGTGAATGGGAACACTGGGCCAGACAGACCCATCCATTCCGACTCAGCTGGTTCCAAACTCCTTCCCCTGGCCCTCCTCTGGAGGCTCTGTTACTATGGCAACTAGGTTAGGGCGGAAGTGGCTTAGAAGACCGACTCTCACTAATCAGGTGACTCTCCAGACTTCTGCACGTGACACCAGAGCCCAGGCGCGCGCTCTATCTAATCAAGATGCCGTCCCTCTTTCACCGACAACTGACAGCGCTCTAGAGCAATGGCCTATGAGGCTCCACTAGGAGACCCCACCTCTCAACAGTGAAAGGACCAATTAGGCTGAGGCAAAGAGAAGTAACGCCCCAGGTTTCGCCCGGGTTTGACAGACGCAATTGAGGCCATCCTAGAGTCCCTCCGCCCCTAACCATTGCGGTCCGTGATGGACGGACTTGCTACCCAATAGCACGTCCCTTGGCCGCTACTGGGTCCCGCCCTCTGAGGATCGGAACCAATGAGCACGCCAGCTCCTGGCCGGGTGGAAGGGTTGCACTGCGGTAATATGGCTCTTCCTTAGCCAGCGGCGGTGGCCAGTGCGGGCGCCTAGCTGCCGGCTCTCTCGGGTGGTCCGTTTCTAGGCTGCAGGGGCTCGGTGGATAGCGACTCCGGAGGCGGCGGCGGCGGATGCGGGAGGAGTGCCCGCCTGGCCGCTCGGCGGCCCAAGGGTCCAAATGAGCTCCTGTGCCTCCCTCGGGGGCCCGGTGCCCCTGCCACCCCCGGGCCCGTCCGCCGCGCTGCCGCCCGGTGCCCCCGCGCGGGCCCTGCATGTGGAGCTGCCGTCCCAGCAGGTGAGCCTGCCGCGAGCCGGGGCCGGAGAAGAGGGAGAGGTAGTCGGCTGGGCTCGCGGGACTGAGGAGGGCTGACAGGAGGAGGACCCCGCATCCTGGGCCGGGGGAGCCGGGCGTTCCCGCGCTCAGATCTCCGCATCCCTCCGGGAAGGCGCCGGGTAGCCCTGCGCCCTGCTGGCCGACGCCGCGCTTTCCCTTTCGCTCCCGCGCTGAGGAGTAGGTTTTCTGCACTTATTCTTAACGTTATGGGGTACCTTTTTCTGCTCCTCCTGAGGAAGGCATCTGGGACGTCGGGGTTTCTTTCCCAAGTCTCAGATTCTTATGGCACACTTCACTCCCTTGGGTGAACGTCTGGAAGGATGATTTGAAATATGTATTCATATCTTGGACCTTAGGTTGCAGGGGTAGAAGGACGAGAGAATACTGACTTTGGGGATCTGACAAAATTCTTGGTGACACCCCCTATCTATATAGTGAGTCTTCTACTGCCTTCCCGTACTCCTCAGGATGAGACTCTATAGGGTCCTTAGCACTGAAGAGGACCAGGAGAAACTGTTAGTCATGGAGAAGCTACCGTGCTAGGTATGTGCAAAATGCTCATTGAATCCTCACAACTCCATGATACAGCTGTTTTTATCATCCCGATTTTTCTGTTCTAGAAACAGGCTTGCCCACTGCCTTCCTGTTACTGTTAATGGTGGGACTGGGTTTCCTAATACAGTGTCTGACTATAGCAGAGTTTGTTTGAGACTTGAGCAGCGACTCCGCCACAGTCCACAGGACAGAGCAGGCTCCCTTAGCCCCTTCCTGTAACTTTCCGTCCTTGCCAGAGACAGGAAGGAGCCACACAAGAGCACAGAGGCTGTGGGAGAGAGGGCCAGGCATGAAGTGAATGTAAAGGAAAGGGAAATGTTGCACACACTCCCACATCCCCATTCCCCGCTACCCGGAGCCCTATGAGTAGGGAAGCAGCATTAATTGCAGAAGACAGGCTCTGTGGCAGGAGAGGGCTTAAAAGATCAGTAGGCATGTGCCCTGGTTTTGTGGTGCCATTGGGCAGGGACTTTGTGGAGAATATTAGGAGTTGGAAGGTAGCAAGGTTCGGATTGCATTTCGAGGACGTGGGAGAGGATGAGAGTGACTGGGAGAGTTGTCTGTGGATTGGGCATTAATGTGAATATTTGTATGTGTGGGAGGTGGATTACGAGGGAAAGCTGGAAGAAGCAATAGTTGGTACTGTTAGAAGCGGCCTAGATAAATCCTGGAGTTGGGGGATCTAGATGGGCATAGTCTAGGGAAGCTATGAGAACATGTGGGGTTGGAGAAGAGAAAGCATTCTTTACTACATTGAGCCTGTTCGGTTAATAACAGCTCACAGTTTAACACTAGGGGAAATATTCCAAGCAGACTGTCCATGGATTCAATTCAGCTCCATTTGTTAGTGTTTGTCGAGTTTTTGGATTGGTATATAGTGGCCTAAGTTTGCAGCTGCATGCTGCAGGAGTTTGGCATGCTATTTACAGTTTTCTGTGGTTGATATTAATTTAGCTTCCTAGATCAAAACTGCTCAGGTTTGGGGAAACATTTTAAAATAAGCATTTTGTGGATTAATATATTAATTTACTATGTAACACAAGTTCCAGTAGTATCAGCTTCCTTCCACCCAACCCTATCTGCGTCTAGAAAAGATTTGGGTTTTCGAAAGAGAGCCCACAGAATTATTTATAAGATGTATAGTTTATTATTTTACGTTTTAGTTTATTTTTTTTTAAATCAGTGTCTCTTAATGTAGCCCTTGGAAGCCCAGAACTCACTATGTAGACTAGGTTGGCCTTGAACTCACAGATAAACATTTGTCTTGGCCTCCTAAAATACTGGGCTTATAAGCATGCATGACTACACCTGGCTGGGACTACAGGCATGTGCCCTCATGACAGGGCTAGCTTGTTTTGTTTTGTTTTTTTGATTTTTTGTGTGTGTGCTTTGTTTGGTTTTTCGAGACAAGGTTTCTCTGTAGCTTTGGAGGCTGTCCTGGAACTAGCTCTTGTAGGCCGGGCTGGTCTTGAACTCACAGAGATCCGCCTGCTTCTGCCTCACAAGTGCTGGGATTAAAGGTGTGTGCCACCGACACCCGGCAGAGTTTTTATTTTTATTTTTTTTTGTTTATTTTATTTAATTTACATATCTAATTGAGAACCTTGCTTTTAATGGTTGGGTACTAGCTCTGGTCCACTCACCCCTCCACTGGCTCTAATGTGACTCATACTACAGATCTTTAAGCACCTTTGCTTCTAGGTCCTCTCTCTTTAACTGTTATTTAAGCACTATGGTCATACACTTTGAAGATGTGCTGTTCTTTCATTTTTGGTTGATGTTTGCCATTATTCAGAGAATCAGTATAGGCTTAGCCAAGGAGGAACATCTTACACACCCTTGGATCTAGGAGTTTTAAGATGAATTGAGTGTGTGTGTGTGTGTGTGTGTGTGTGTGTGTGTGACATTTCATATGTCCTTAATATTAAGCTTAACTGAGAGAATTTCTTCCCTCCTCCAAATTTCCCCAGCCACATTCTCAGATACTCGGAATGAAGACATTTTAGAGCATTTTTAGTGGTTACCCTTTTTGAAGGTCACATGTTCCTTCAAGAATTCACAAAAAAGGGGCTAAGAGCACTGGCTGCTCTTCCAGAGGACGTGGGTTCAGTTCCCAGCACCCACATGACAGCTCATTGTCTGTAACCCCAGTTCAGGCGCTTGACACCCTCACACAGACACACATGCAGGCACCCACATGGCAGCTCACCATTGTCTGTAGCTGCAGTTCCAGACCTGACAGCCTTACATAGGCATACATACAGGCACAATCCCAATGCACTTAAAAAATAAAAATAATTAGAAAACAATTAAAAAGTAAAGGAATTAATGAAAGATACAGACTCTTAGGAAATGTACTTACAAATGCATATGAACACCTAATCTTGCACGAGGTTTGGTTTCTTTGTTTAAATGGAAGACATAAGATTGAGTGAGTTTTCCTAACTTGGCTTAGTCCTTTTCATTTAGAAGTGTTACAAAATTTAGTTCTTCGACTTTTTCTTGGATAGTCTTCCATATATATGTGTGTATCACCCACCGTTTTCTTCTGTCTACATATGTGTGTTTGTGTGCATATGTGTGTACATGCATATGGAGGCCAGTGGACAATTTCAATGTCATCCCTGAGACACTATCCGTCCCTTTTGTGAGACAGGGCCTTAGTCCACGTTGTGGAGCTCTCGCCTGAGGTTCCGGAGTGCCAGGATTGCAGGTGTGTGCTATCACACCTTCCTGATTTTTTCCCTCATGTGATACTAACCCCCTCCTTGTTGAACTATTTCCAGCAATTCTCCATTCCACTGCACTGGGTGGCTATATTGAAGGAGCTCTGAATACATGTGATGTTCTGTAGGATAAAGGTAGAACAGTGAAAACCCAAGATAGGTAGTGTGTTTGTGTTTGTTTGTTTGTTTGTTTGGCTTGCCTGAAACTCACTGTTTAGATCAGGCTGGCCTCAAACTCACAGAGATCCACTTGCCTCTACGTATGCCGCCACTCCTGGCTCTGGGTGTATATGTTTAAGTCCACAGGAATCTTCCCATTTATACTTGTGCCATTGTAATAGAGCCAATTTCTCTTTATTTTTGCCAACTTTGAACACTGAGTGTTTTCTAACCCGAGTTCATTGATTCAGACCACATATGTGTGCACGAGCATATATATGCATACATACGCAGTGCATACACATATGTATGGTTTTTGTTTTTTGTTTTTGTTTTTATTTTGAGACAAGGTTTCTCTATGTAGCCCTGGCTGTCCTAGAACTCACTCTATAGACCAGAGTAGGCCTTGAACTCAGTAAGATCTGCCTGACTCTGTCCCCCCAAATACTGGGATTAAAGGTGTGGATCACTAGCCACCACTGTCAGGCTGTGTTTGCTATTTAAATGTGTTGGTTATGTTTTAGCAGCTTCTTGTATTGCATATTAAACTGTATGTTAAGCACATGGTCTCAGTTTTCCTGTCCAGCCTTATGAGTGTTAATACCTTTGCGTATATTTTTTTGCTGCTTGGATTTCTTCTGTGAAGTGCTTGCTTGTGTCCTTAGCATTCACTTTTCTAATTGTTGTGCTTATGATTTTTACACTCTTGAAGAATCCCTTTTTCTTTTTTTTTTTTGCATTGTATTTGAGAGAAGTAGGTTAGAACTATTAGCCTTTATTGTTTTTATTAACTTTATCTTAGTGTGCATGTGTGTGTTTCTTAGGGAACATGACACTAGGTTAGAGGACAACCTCAGGTGTTGGTTTCCACCTTGTTTGAGAAGGAGAATCTTGTTTTCTCTGTGGCATAAGCCAGGCCAGCTAGCCTGCATTTTATATGAGTTTCTGGATTACTGAGTTACCGAGCCTGGCTTTATGTTGATTCTAGGGAATCTAAACTCTAGTCCTCTTGATTTTAGGGCAATGCTTGTCCACCATCTCAACTAGTTGTGTTACCATCACCATCGTCGAAGCACTGGGGTTGAAGCCAGGACCTTGTGCATGCTAGGCTAGTCCTCTGTCCCTTCCTCTGAGTTACAGCCTCAACCCTTTCTCTATTTTTTTTTTTTTATTTTTATTTTTTTGAGACAGGGTTTAACTGTATAGCCTGGAATTCACAGAGACCTATTTGCTTCCCTTTCACCACTGCTGGGATTAAAGGTGTGCACCACACATCCAGGCCTTTTCTGTTTTTGTTTTTGATTTTTGAGACAATGTTTCATTAAATTGCTCAGACTTGCCTTGAACTTGATCTGTAGCCCAGATGGACCTTGAATTAAAAAAATATTTTAGGTTTATTTATTTTATTTTTTTGTGTATGAGTGTTTTACCTGACTGTATGTATGTGCATCACATGTGTGTCTTGTACCTGCAGAGTACAGAACAGGGTGTCAGAGCTCCTGGAAAGGGAGTTACATATGGTTGTGAGCTGCCATGTGGGTGCTGGGAATTGAACCTGGGTCTTCTGCAGGGGCAGTAAATGCTCTTAACCTCTGAGCCATCCATCCAGCCCTCCACTTTAATATTTTTCTAAGTGAGGAACTGAGTGCCGTCAAGGACATGCTCAGTGTTGTACAGCTGTTTTCATCATCCCAAGCACAGCCTGCAGACCCAGGGAACAGCTCTCCACTCTCTTCTACTTTGTTTCTGTGAACTTGACCATCTAGGTTCTTTGGGTATGTGGATTCTTAGTGTTTGTGCTTTTGAGTCTGCCTGATTTCCCTCAGCATAATGTTTACAGGGTTCATCTGGAGGTAGCATGTGTCAGAACTGTCCCCTCCTGCAAGGCCCACCCATTGTGTAAGTCCCACATTTGCAATGCTCCTCTAACTTGTCAGTGATCCTTGCTTTTCACATGCTAGTTTTCTGTGCATAAATACCACATGGCATTTTGTTGTCCTGGCCTCCTTTTAGCTGTGACAGTGTCTTACACTTTCCCTTTTTGATGCCCTTAACTGTTTTGAGTACTGGTCACATATTTTGTAGGATGTTTCTGTGTTGACTTTAATATAAATTGTTTTTCATAGTTACAATAGGGTTGTAGGCTTATCAGAGCAAGGTTTAAGAGTGAGGTACCATTTTTACTATGGTGTACAGGTTATTACACTATTTGTTTTGATAGATTTGAACTGTGGTCCTTACTAGCTGAGGTGTTAAGGGATTAAAAACATTTTTTTTCTCCTATTCCTCTCCCAGGTCCCCCAACACAGCACTTTTGATACCAAGTGTGGGAATTTCCCCCCAGAACCATGTGGTTCTTCAGGGAATACCAGGAGGGTGACCTGTAATTAAATTGTGACACTACCTGCCCGGAGTCCACAGGGTAAAGACTCAGCCCTGCCCCCATGCCCTTCAGATGCCTATCTCAGTCCTGGGCTTTCCAGAACTTCTGGCCAATTGGCTGTGAGTTGAAGGTTTGTCCAGCCGTCTCAGTTTTGATCATCTGCTAGAATGACTCACAAGGTCAGGAAAACTTTTCAGTTTACTGGTTTACTGTAAAGAGATAGGGGAACAGCCAGATGGAAGGGACTTTAGGGAAGGGGCAAGCTTCCCTGTCCTCAGGCTGCTTACCCTCAGGGTTCCTGAGATCATTGTGTAGACACTGTCCATAATTAACTCAGTTGCCAGCTCCTTTCCTGAGATGAGTGGGACTGATTGTTCCAGCCACCCCGGAGCCTGCCTAGCATCTCCTCATTAGATTATAGGTGCTCCCAGGAAATGGTCTGTGTCAGGCACCAAAACCGGAAAGGAAGGTTTCCCTTCATACTCCTTACTGGGGAAATTAGGAGGTAAAGTGCTGGGGACTGAAGACCACGATGAGTGTTTACTGTGCATCACCACAGGCAGCGACCACAGGTAGCGAGCAGGAAGTGCGCCCCATAGGCATCACCACACTGCTGGTTGGTTGTGCTCCCTATAGGCATCACCACTCAGTGGGTTGTGCTCCCCATAGGCTTTACCACAGGTAGTGAGCAGGTAGTGTTTCCCATAGGCATCACTACACTGCAGGTAGTGTTCACCAGGACGCCTTACTGGACGCCTGCTCATTGTGGAATATTATTTTAACTAGGCAAATTGTTTATGCTATGGAATATTTAACTGTCTAAAGGTGTGTTAGATTTGTTTGTGCTGCATTTATTTAACTATGTAAAGATGTGTTGCATTTGTTTCATCTTGCCTGCCTAAGCCACCTGATTGGTCTAGTAAAGAGCTGAATGGCCAATAGCTAGTTAGGAGAAGGCAGAGAGAATAAGGAGAAATCTAGGTTCAAGAAGAATGAGAGGAAGAAGAGAGGAGAGAATGAGGGCCAGAAGCCAGACAGATGCCAGCCAGCCAGACATAGAGACAGTAGGAAAATAAGACATACAGAAAGAGTGAAAAATAAAAAGCAAGGCAAAAGGCAGTTAAAGAGAAACGGGTTAAGTCAAGAAAGCTATCCAGAAATGAGCCTGAGCTAGGCCAAGTATTCATAACTAATAATGAGTCTCTCTGTGTCATGATTTGAGAGCTGGCTGGTGGCCAAAAGAAAAAGCCTGGTACCCCTGCTCATGCTGTTCCACTCCCCCTCATGTGCTCCTTGGGACCAAGTCCCTCTGTGAAGACCACACTTAAGGAGTGGGGAGGTTTGTTCCCCCACCCCCTTGAGGACAGCGCATCTACATAAAATATTTGAAGTGATTCAGTGGACATGTCGATCCTTTTACAGATGAGGAATCTGAGGTCTAGGTGACTTTCTTAAAAGTCATAGGGAGCGTCTATTTTAGGAACTCATTCTCAGTCGCCAATTCCCATTCCCTGTAGCCTCCCACGCTGTGGGGGTTCTGATGAAAAGATTTTAAGATGCCTTAATGTTTTTGACCACCATATTTTATTCTTAACTCCAACAGCATTTGCACTTAGCCACATGCTGCTTATAAAGTAGTAACTCAGTATTTAGTTGCTTATGTGACTTCCCTTAAAGAATTTAATAGCTTACAGAGAGTTGATTGAATAAAATTGAAACATACTGTAACAAAATAACAAACAGAATGTTTAATATAGTTGCCAAAGGTGTATTCACTTCCCCTTTGCTCCTGTGTGTTTATATACAAGGGCTCTGTGTAGCCCAGGCTTGTGTGTGTGTGTGTGTGTGTGTGTGTGTGTGTGTGTGACAGAGAGAGACAGAGAGACAGAGACAGAAAGAGAGAGAGACATAGAGAGAGACAGAGAGACAGGATCTCACTATATAGCCTAGCTAGACTGGCCTTGAACTCATAGAGATCCACCTGCCTTTACCTCCCAAGTGCTGGGATTAAAGGCACACACAACCATGCCTGGCCATATATACTTGCTTCGTAAATCCAATTTATGTTTCTGATTTTCAAAAATCTGTTGTGTTGATAAGGCCAGGGCAGGCACAAGGGAAAGCTGGATCTTAATGGGGACAGATGCCTTTTGCAGCACAGTGCTCTGCCCTGTACCATTATTCATTCCATAAATATTCATCAAACTCGAAGGAAGGAAATGCAATCTATAGTTGTGTATCTGTAAAATAAAAGCCTGGAAACTTCTGAGCAGGGTTGGCTCTTGTAACTAAACCATGGGGAAACTTTGGAAGCTTCCGATGTCCCATCTTAAAGTCATTATTTTACATGACAAATGCCATTAAAAATTTAAGTGCTTTTTTGTTTGTTGTTATTTCTTTGTTCTTCCTGTGAAAATGTTTAGTTTTTCTTTGAAAGGAAAAAGCTATGTTCTTATTTTGTGTTTTCGTAAATATTTCTTAGCAGACTCACAGTTCTTAGTTCTTGGGTAGAAAATCCAGAAGTGAAACTGACTGGAAATAGAGCAGAATTGAAAGTTGGGGCTGCAGTGTGTACTAAGATGACAAAATTTACATCTTGATAGTTTCCAAATGTGCATTTTACTTTTATTTTTGAGACAGTGTCCCTCTATGTAGCTCATACTGCACTGGAATTTTTACTGTGTAGACCAAGCTGGTCTTGAATATATGGAGACTCACCTGCCTCTGCCTCCCAAGTGCTGGGATCAAAGGTGTGTGCCACCACCACCCAGCTAGATGTGTATTTTTAATACACTGTGTAATTCTGCTTGCAAGCCAAGACATACTTCCCCTGTGGCCAACAAATAATAGTCATTTTTAGTATACTGGGATGTGTACAGTTATAAACTTTGTGGTATTTTAGAGAAATTAAAGACAGATATGCTTTAGAAATATGGGTTGAAATATTTACAACTGTATACTTTAGGTTCAATGGCACTGGTTCAGTTTAGTACTGCCAGAGCTATTTACTTATTGATCTGAAATGGTATTGATCTTTAAAAATTTGTAGTTAATACTGTTTTCCATCTTATTCTAAGTTGGAAACTCATGTTTTGGGATAATGGAATTTTATAGGTATAAAAAACTCTGAGCTGGGCATTGGTGGCACACACCTTTAGTCCCAGCACTCCGGAGGCAGAGGCAGGCGGATCTCTGTGAGTTCGAGACCAGCCTGATCTACAGAGGGAGTTTCAGGACAACCTCCAAAACAATACAGAGAAACCCTGTCTCGAAAAACAAAAACAAAAACAAAAAACAAAAAACCAAAAAAAAAAAAAAAACCCACAAAAACTCTGACGTTCTCAGAGGTGGAACTATTTGCCAGGGCATGAATGTGCTCCTGAACTCTCAGGGACTTTGTTTAATGGATCTGTCCGAAGCCTCTGACTCTTCAGCTCCCATATCTTCTAGGCAGATCTGTGTGTACTGAGAACCTGCTTCTTTAACTTCATTCTGGGCTTTGATGTGTTGTCCCCAGCTTTGGTGACATTAGGCTGGGACAAAAATGGGCTAGTGGCACTGTTTGAAACTTCCCTTAAAGGGTAGGGTAGGGCTGAACACTCAGATTCTGCCCCTTCCCCATTCATGGTGCGAGCCAATGAAGCTTTGAAACCCCTCCTCACCACCCCCCTGGACTCCAGGGCTGGTCTTCCTGTTTTGTCTCTGTGCTTTACCAAGCCTGTCCCTTTTTGAATATTCTTGGGAACAATGAATTCTCTACCGCCTTAACTTTCAGAAACAGCAAACATCTGGTGACTGGTTTTTCTCCATGCCAGCAGTTTGATTCTGTGTAATATTTAGCACTGATTGCTGTAGATGATAGTTGTGATGTCATTAGTCATTTCTTAAAATGAAAACTTGCAAAGTGTGTTTGTTGAGGCTGAGATAAATAATCCTGAAGTTGAGCATTTGAACCCATTTTTTTTCCTGTTGTGGTGTTTAGAATATTCTAAAAGATGTGACTAGACCATTTAAAATAGCAAGATATATCAGAAAGCTGAAACTAGTGTCTACCTTTGGTAGTTTATAGGTTCCTGAGTTCCTGAGCAAGGAAAAAGGGAGCAAATAAAAGAAATTGGGAATCGGGCTTCTGATTTATGTTTTTCTACAAAAAACTTGGTGACTTTTACCATGACTGTACATTTTGTGACTAAGCGATTAACTTTGAACTCTAAGTAATTCAGTATGTTTATACTAGCAGATGTTGAAACCAGTTCTGAGTGCTGAGTAGGAAAGACTGACCAGTTGGCCATCTCCTCGGTAGATATTTGTGAAGTCTCTGAATGTGCTAGTGCTGGACCTGAGGCTGGACGCCTTGATTCCGTCGGCTGGACTGTGTCTTGAGAGGACATGGGTTATTTCCTTCCTCAATTCCAGACATTCTTTGTACAAGAGCTAATTTAGAAAACCTTTAAAAAGTCTTCATGAAGAAAACGCTTTGCTTTAGACTTATATGGGATGTTTAAAATTTTGCCCCTTTTGGAAAGAGAAGTCTTGGAAATATTGTTACTGCTAAAGTGTTAGCTTTCTGGTACACGAGGAGCCTGCCAAGGCTTGATTCATAGACGCCAGCATGGTTGGCAGGTGGGCTGTGGGCATTCATGAAAGGTTGAAGGTAGGTTACAGGACCACACTCCTTATGGGTATGTGATTGTACGAACAGGAAGGCATTTCAGGCCTCTTTTCATGAAGTGACTAATGGAGGATTTTCAGGACAAATAGGAAAATAAAGAGCCAGCTGCCTCTCTACTATGGAGAGATTAATTTATCTCTACCAGAAGACACCATCTAATTATTAGATTTGTAGAATTGCAGAATTTCTTTTCTTTTTAAAAATATTTTTAATTAGCATATTTATTTATTTTGTGTACATATGTGCTAGTCATAGGACCACCTTCAGGAGTTAGTTTTCTTTTTCTACCACATGGGTCCTGGGGATAAGGCTCGGGTTGTCAGCCTCTTGACAAGACCCAATCTTGTCCTTTTTTTTTCAAAGATAGGATCCCATTTTTTGGTTTAGACTGGCCTGAAATTTACTATGTATTTTAGGGTGGCCTCAAATTCCTATTAGTCTTCATGTTTCAGTCACTCTTGTGCAAGGATTACAGGCCTTTTTCACTATGCCTAGGTGTTAAATTTCATTTATCGAACGAATCATTATAATACTGGGATGGAACTAAGGCATTTTCTGCTTTGTCCCACTGACCCATGCTCTTACAGTAGCTGGCTTGTCTGGCACTTTGGTTCAGTTCTGAAGCTGTCTACCCAGAGTTAATCTTAGATCCTGGAAGCTGAGAAACTGATTCAGACTATAGCTGCAAGTCTTGGGCCACATGTACTTTTACCTATAATCGGGGTGCTCCCATCACCCTCTCTGTGGGTTATTTGCTGGAACGGCCCCTGGAGCTCTACAAACCAGCTTCCTCACCATTACAGCGTGCAGCTCAAGAGCTCCAAACGGAGAGAATCACAGAATAAGGTTTGGAGAAGGGTCTGGGGATGACCTGTGGGGTATACCACCCTCTCAGTGGCCCGGTGTGTTCAGTTCAGAACCTCCTGTATGTACTTAGGGCATCATGGTAATTCTGTTATACAGGAATGCTTACTAAACACAGTTATTGGTGACTGCTCCAGTCTCTAGTCCTTCTCCCCCTTGTTGGTCAGGGATTGGGATAGAAAGTTCCAGCTCTCTAATCATGCTTTGGTCTCTTACTCCCTCTTTTTATTTTTATGTTTTGGATTTTCAAGACAGGGTTCCTCTGTATGACAGCCCTGGCTGTCCTGGAACTCCCTCTGTTCCCCCGTCTGTCTGCCCCTGAGTGCTGTAAAAGTGTGTGCCACCACAACCCAGCTATGCCTTGGTTTTCTGTGTGGAAGCTCTTTGGGGCTTTCTGTCAGAATAAAATAACAAAACAAAACAACTCCCCCCTCCCCCCAATAACCAATTTATGAAGAGAAAATGTTTGGAGGTTTCAGTTCCAGGTTGGTTAACTTCATTATTTTGCCCTATGGTGAACCAGCCTGCGCTCCGTGAGCACAGTGACACAAAGGGACTCTCTTTGTCTGGGATATGGAAGGGAAGAGGAAGGGGCTGGGGTCCCACCATCCTTTCAGGGCGCACTCCCTGAAGACTCCCACTAGATCTCAGCTCTTAAAGTTTGTTCCACTTTCCAGTAGTGCTATACCAAGGACAAAGCCATTATTGGAGATGTTTTAAACCTGGTCTCTGGTTCCCCTTCAGTTCAGGAGCTAGCCTCTGTCCAGGTGTTACATTTAGTCAACTTATTTCTTTTTTTTAAACAAAGAACAGTCTTTGCCTTTTAAAAGTGTCAATGTGGCTCAGTGGGTGAAGCTCTTACCTAGCTTGCATGAAGCCTTGGGTTTTCTTTGCAAGTAGAGGAAGGAAGGGGAGCAAAAAGAGAGGGAAAAAAACCAACCAACCAACCAAAAAACCTCATCTTTGTTTGTCATGGTGGCATACCCCTGTATTCCTAGTACCTGGGGTTTTTCAATGTCTTTTTGTAGTTGGTAGTCGGAGGTGTTGCTAGCATGTCACCAGTAGTTAGGAGATACTAAACCATTCTGGTTTATTAGGATGTGGCGTGTAAGGGGAGCTCTGTGAAGATGAGAATGTTGTGGATAGAAAAGGGTTTGGGGACTAAAGATGGCCCTGGAGCTTTGGAGCCTTTGGATTTTGGATAAGGCTTAATTGGAATGAGAGGAAGGAGGGCCTTGTTACATGGAGGAGTATGTGTTAGTTTCAAAGAAAGGATATAGCCGGAAAAAAAAAAAAAGAAAGGAGAAATCAAAGTTCTGCCTTAGAAAGAGTGAGTTCTGGCTTTCTGTAGTCCATGCCTGGGACCAGCACGTTCAAGGTAAAAGTCTCTCAGTGTCTTGAACCTTCTTAAGACATTGTCCTTGGCTTGATGTTTGCAACTGGACAGTTTGTTTTCAGGAGAGCAAGTTGATATGGAGGCAGGAGAAGGAAGCTGCTTTTCCTAGTGTGACAGAGCCTTAGGCAGTGAGTGAAAGGCAGCAAAGAGCCACTGCCCATCATGCTGAGAAGACGCAGATGAGCACGGCTGGCCAGTACGCTTGGGTGGAACACCCAGACCCGAAAGAAAGAACAAGAGGCCTCCCAGGTTTGGAGGCGCGGTGTCAGGGAGGCAAGCTTGGTGCACCCATCTGGGAGATCAGGCTATGGCCCAGTTTCACTTTTGTTTCTTATTAACAACGAGAGTATCCCTTTACTTCGGTCTCAACTTTCTCATTAAAAAGTAAGTCTGATGCTGTAAATCTCTGCTTCTGCTGAAAACATGCATCTGGAGTACCCCGGCCCCCGGTTAAAATATGGGTTGTGCTGGAGTAGGTCAGTGCTATGCTAGGACTGTGTTCTGCGTGTTGAACACATTCCCAGGTGAGGCGGGGCTCAGGTGACCTTCAGGGGCCTCTCAGCTCCACAGCTCCGGAATTCTATTCATTGACTGTTTCTGCATCACAGGCCTGTTTTACTTCTCCTTTCTCATCTCTGTGAAGATGAATTCCGTTTCTTCCCTTCAATCCTAGGTCCAGTTACCTTTCCCACTGATCGCCACACCCCTCTCCACAGGCCTATCAGCTCATTTTCATGACGTTCTTCACCCATTTTGCAGAATGTTTTCACAGTCCTTGCTTTATTCCCCCGTAACCCACATAGGCACTCAGATGGAAATGTCTACATTCAGTGGGAAGGGAAACAGCTGGTAGTTTGTTCACAAGTCCAGAGTCACTGTTGTAGTTAAAGCTCCTCCCACTGTGTCACACTCATGCTGGGAATGGCCATTGCGTATGTCTGCATTTTAAGGTTTGTTGCCATCTGTTTTTAAAATGTGAATTTATTTTTCATTTAATAATAGGGAATAAATTTCTCTGCTTTTTCATATAAAATGTGTATAAAACAATACATTGCCCAGTCATCCCACCACTGTGTTCTCCCCTGGGGCAAATAATGTTGTCACTTATATACTTAGGCCTCTCTAGGAATTACATCATTATACTCATTTCTCTCTGTGAGATACAAATGAGAACTCAGTGATCAAATAAACTATTGAGAGACTAATCGTGTCTTGACTGTTGTTTCATTGCCACCACATTCTTGTTCTTCACGGCCTTGAAATGTTTTCAATATAGGATCTATAGCTTAACTACCGGTGCTGCAGTTTTTCGCTGGTGCGAGCCATACTTTATGATGTTTGCATTAGTTAACTTCATGTTTGTCGTATACTCAGCATAATCAGCTTACAAAGAGGAGTGGACTGTTTTGGGTCACAGATTTTGAGATCTCAGTCTGTGGTCAGGTGGCTTTCGTCCTGTGGTGATGCTGCCGATCATGGCTCTTTCCTTCAGCAAAGAGCCATTTTCCTCTCAAGCAAGACTCAAACAAGGAAGGGGATGACCCAGGGTCACTGTCTTCGTCAAGGACACACACCCAGTGGTCCTCCTGCTAGGCACCCCTGACTCTTAAAGCATCACTGTGGGAGACAGATCCAAACTGTCGTTGGTAGAGGCAGGAGGGTCAAGAGCTTGAGTGAAGCCTGGACTGCATAGGGGGTTCAAGGCCAGTGTGGGACCTTGTCTGCCCCCAACCACTGAAAAGAAGATCCAAACTCAGTATATTATATCACATGCATATCTGCAAGTATATTTTTAGCACAGATGGAGAAACGGGTTTGTGTGTTGAAGGATATGTGCAGTGGTTGTCTAGATTAGGCTTTTGCCAGTTGCTTTGCTGTTTGCAAGGTGCCTGCTTTGCCAGTGTTCTGCCTCAGAATGATATTAGCCCCTTTGACCTGTGCATCTGGTTTGTACACGAGTGTTTTTTTTTTCCACGTTTAAGTATCTATTCATAGTCTTTCCCATTTACGAGAATTTTCTTGGGAATTGCTAGGAACTCCTTATGTGTCAGTGAAATTGCTTTTGTTACGTGAATTTAAATATTTTCCTCAGGTTATTGTTTTACTTTTACTTTACACTTGGCCATTTTTTCATAGAGTTGCTTTTTGGTTTTGTTTGTTGTATTTTTTTGAGACTGAGCCTTACTCTGTAGCCTAGGCTGGCCTTGAACTCATTGTAGCCCAGGTTGGCCTCCAACTCATGGTAACTTTCCTGCTTCAGCCTCTTAAGTGTTGGGATGACAGGTGTGAACTGCCATGTTCTGTTGTCATGTATAATTTTAAAACACTAACAATTTTGTGCTCCTTTTAAAAAACTTCCTAAATTTTATTTACTTGTTATTGTGTGTGTGCACACACACATGTGCGAGTGTACATGTTCAAGTGAATGTATTGTACAGATATAAGCAAGCCGCAGCACCTGAGTGGAGGTCAGTGGAATACTTTGGGGGTTCCTCCTTCCACTGAAGATCCTAGGGATGAAACTCAGTGTGTTAGGATTGTGTGACAAGCGTTTTTATCCACTGAGTGTCTTTCTGACCTTTATAACATTTTTATGTAGTACCTTATTTTTCTCTTATTACATCTAAATTTTGTGTCATTCTTAGATCTTTGAGCTTATAAAGATTCTCTGGGTACTTTTATGCTTTAGCTATTTGCTTTTCAGTATTTTTAAAATTGATATTAAAAAATTAAAAGTAAAATATTTTAACAAAGACATAAAAGTTGAACATATTTCTGGGGTATGGTGTGGTTTTAAAGTAAGTATACTTGCGTATGTTACTTCTTTATGATGAGGCCATTCAAAATTGTCTTATAGCTTTTCAAGATATACAATGAGCTAGGCATGGTGGCACATGCCTTTAATCCCAGCACTTGGGAGGCAGAGGCAGGCAGATCTCCGTGAGTTCTAGGCCAGCCTAGTCTACAGAGTGAGTTCCAGAACAGCCAAGACTACATAGTGAGACCCTGTCTTTTCTCTTGCTTTCTGTTTTTTTTTTTTTTTTTTTTTTGGTTTTTACGAGACAGGGTTTCTCTGTATTGTTTTGGAGGCTGTCGGTCCAGCCTGGCCTCGAACTCACAGAGATCCGCCTGCCTCTGCCTCCCGAGTGCTGGGATTAAAGGCATGTGCCACCACCGCCCGGCTTGCTTTCTGTTTTTAAAAAGATTTATTTTATGTAGATGAGGGTTCTGTCTGCATGTACAACTTTATGCCAGAAGAGTGCATTAGAACCCACTATAGAGGGTTATGAGCTACCCTTTGGTTACTGGGAGTTGAACTCAGGACCTCTGGAAGAGCATCCGGTGCTCTTAACTGCCAAGCCATCTATCCAGCCCCATGAGACCCTATCTTAAAAAACAAACAAACAAATAAAAATCCTCAAAGCACAATATAATATATTGTTTTCTGCAGTTACTCTACTATACAATAATAACACACCAGAAATTATTTTTTAAATTTTTTATGCTTATTTTATGTGTATGAATGCTCTGTTACGCAGAGAAACACTGTCTCATAAAAACAAAAACAAAAACACAACAAACAAACAAAAAATACTTGGGAGTCAAAGGCTGGGGTGAAAACCTGCTAGCTCAGAGTGTTGAGTAGCAACTAGCTGATTTCCTTTTTTGACCTGAGACACTGCAAGAGATGCCTCTTCCCCCAAAAGGAAGCATCAAGCTTAAGTCCCCTCCCTTTCCTTCCTGTATGTCTTCTCTATCCAAATTTCTCTATGGCCAATTCCAGGCAGCTAGTCAACGGCTCTGCCCCCTGATTCAAGGTTTAACTTTATGGGCAAGTCTCAGGAGTGTCAGAGTGCAATCAAAATATCCTACAGCACCATAGTGCCTAAGCACAGTGTGTGAAGAAAATACCAGTCAGTAAGATGGAAGAACTGAGCTGGGAGAAGAGGAAAGAGATACGAAGGTGGCTGTGCTGGTTGTCACCTCAGGTCCCTGTTTCTCAGAGCAAGGCCCAGGGCAAATGGAAGAAATGAGCAGGCTTGAGCCAAGATTGAAGGTGAATAGAGTAGAGGCAAGAAAGTGCAGAAATGCTTGACATTCTGAGGGCTGCTGGGTCTCTGCCCTGGAGAAGCCTGTTTCATAAGTTACAAGTGCTCATTGAACGACTCATAAAACTAATTCTTGGGCTGATTTGGAGTTTAAAACAGGGTTGTTAATGTTAAAGTTACCAATGGAGAAGCTGTGTAATTTGTGGCAGAGAAAGACTCAAAGAAGAACTGTGAGGTGTTTCATGGGAGATGTGTTGTTGGGTCAAGTCTGAGACATTGATTCTTGGCGCCATTTGCTTAGGTCTGGAGGTCTCAGCCCCAGTTTCTAAAGCATCCATCTCTGAGAACTTTCCCAGGGGGTCTTTCCAGTGGGACTGGAGGCAAGGAGAAATTAGTGAAAAGTGCTGCAGTGCCCGAGGGGCTTTTCTGTTTCTGAAAAGTCTGACTTGATGGCAAACTGACATCCCTGTCTCCGTGAGTGTCTTGACCTTTTTTGCATATGTGGGAGACTTTCTTCAATGCTTCATTTTCTTGTCCTCCATTAAGTTAAAACAGATGAATAGGAATTTGGATTTACCTGAGCTCACTTGGGTCTAAACCCAAGAAAGCATGGTTCCAGTCTAAGAATAAATGCCTGAACCAAGAAAGCAAAGAGACTAGGAGTGCTTGCTGAGTGTGAGTAGAGAAGGCTCTGGGACAAGTGTGAAGACATTTCTAATGCAGATGCTGTGAAGAAACCTCCTAACGTCGTTAAAGGGCTGTAAGCAAATTAGAAATCTGAAGAGGCTGATGTGCCCTGGAAAGCTTAGAAGTCACTCGGTGACCCTTTCAAGCTCGTAGACCCTTGATCTCTGATATTTAGGGAGTATAATTTTATTTATTTCTATGAATAGGTAACATTTTCCCCCCCTGGCATTTCATGCCCATACTTAAGTGACCTTTTAAAAATGGTAATATGTTTTCCATCGTATGGTGTATTACCACTTAAGTGGGTTTACTGAATTTTTGCTTTTTAAACAGTACTAGAAAATTTTAGTAATTTCTAAGTGTCCTTGCTTCAAGTGAACAATTTATAGTATTTTTCTTTTTACTTGTGTCAACCTTGACAGAGACTAAAATAGCCTGCTTAGTCAGATAGAGCTCTTTAGTTATCTGCTGTTGTGTAGCAACTAAAGAAATTAGTGACTCAAACCATTTATTTTGCTCCTAAATCTGAGTCTGGCCAGGGTTTTGTGGAAACCACTTGTGTCTACTGGGTGTCACCTTTAGAGGCTCAGAGGCTGCAGGTCTGCCTGCCTCCTGGGATCAGTTGGGGTTGTGATGAGCACAGAGAGGTCCCTCCATGCAACTGCTTGTCTTCTGTGCTATGTGACCATGGGGTTGCCAGGAAGAGCATTCCAAGAGGATGGGGGAAGCTATCACAGTCACTTAGAATTCTTTGGGCCATGGTGACAGGCCTGCCATGTGTGAAGGTGCCTGGCACATACACACACTTCTTCATTGTGGTGTAGCAGCAGCATCACTGTATTCAAGAGAACATGGCCATGGGATGCACTTGAGCCACTTTTGGAAACTAGTCTGCCCCTAGGGGAGTGTTTGGTTTTTATATGTTTACTGATGGTCATGATTGTACATTCTTTTCATGTGTTCATTGATGGTTTCTCTCTTTTCCTGTGGCTTGCCTTTTTGTAACCTTTACCCACTCCTCCTTTGGCTGGGCCTTGTATTAGCAACTGTTGTGTATGTTATCGATCTTTAATGGCACTTGTAATTTAAACAAATTGGATTCAGAGTTTATTTTGGAAATACCTCACTGATGACTTGAGAATCGTGTTAGACTTTTTATTACTGTAAGAAATATCTAGTAGGACATTCTAATTGTCCTCTGTCAGTCCTTCCTCCTCCTCCTTTTGGGAGGGTTTCATGGAGCTCAGGCTGGCCTCAAACTCCTGATTGTCTCCACTTACCAAGTAATAGGATTACTGACATTTGCCTCTGTGTCCAGCCTGACAAGACAACTGAAAAGGAGGAAAGTTCCATTTTGACTCAGTTCTTGACTCCGTTGATCCTGCACCCGTGGCTTACCCGGCTTTTATGGCAGCAGGGGTGTGTGGGTGGCAGAAGCTATTCACCTCAAGCAGCTGAGAGAGACAGGAATGAGGCAGGGATAAGACACCCTAAGGACGTGACCCAGTGACCTACTTCAGGCCCTGCCTCCTAAAGTCCCCAGAACCACCTAGACTACAACACTAGCTGGGGACCAAGCCTTTACTGCATGAATCTCTTTGGGGGCACTTCATATCCAGATCATAACGGGAGTCATCGATGGGATGGTTTTGTTTGGTGGTGGTGGGGATTTGTGAGTAATTGTATTTAAGATCCACAGTCCTTTGGCTTTTAAACAAGAGCACAGAAAGGGGTGGCAGATGAAAATCACCATCCTTTGATCCCTGAGTGAGTCTCCGTCAGTGATGAGACACACGATAAGGATGCCTGAGTTCCTTTGGGCATCGTTACACCTGATAAGCCAGAACTCTTCAGGTACCAGGAAGGGCAAGGTGGCATGTGGGAAGGACAGAGAAGCCCAGTTGGGTATTGTCACTACTGAAAATTGCTCTGGGTTTCTGTTAGTCTAGGATGTGATTTGACTGACTGTAAAGCCTTGTATGCTGTGTTGAGGTTCCAAAATACATAACAGAAGCTGACTGACCCAACAGAAATGGGGATATTTAAAAGCATTTCTTTGAGCTGGGCTTGGTGACTTGTGACTGTAGTCTTAAAATGGAGGCTGAAGCAGGAGGATCTCCCGAGCCCAGGAGTTGAAGACCTACACATTCAACATAAAGAGACCTTGGCTCAAAATCAGACCAGATCAAATCAAACCAAACCAAATTATTTCTTTCTACTTTGCTACTAAGCACACTGTGGGATTTTTTTTTTTAAGTCTGTTTTTTTAATCTGCAGTGGTAGAGATGTAATCTAGGGCCTTGAGTTGGGTGTGGATGTAATACTGAGCTACATACCCAGCCCTGGATAAATTAGTTAACAGTTACTGTACTAAGTCCTTTCCAAATCTGTGGTCTTTGACTGATTCATAGGGGTGAAATTACTATGAACTCATAGGGTTGTAATTACTACTTGTTGATATGCTCTGTCCAGAGTTAACTGTGCTAGTGAAACTGAATCCTAGTCTTGGCTCTTCTCGCTGTGATGGAAGGTGGCAGCCAGCCTCTCTGGTCCTGTACCCTTCCCAGCTTCAGGGCCAGTGGGGTTGGAATAGGCTAGTCATCCCCTCCAGCCCAAATTATTTATTTTTTGAGTGCTGGGAATTGAACCCAGTACTTTGTGCTTGCTAGGTCAGCATTCTGCCACTGAACTTCGTCCCTAACCCTCTGCATGGTCTTTTGTTGATCCTTGAAGAGGTCAGACTGATGGGGTGTATGCACTTTATTACTGAGAGTTTGGGCAGTGTTTTCCATTGGCAGCCATGCAACAAATGAAATGTGATTGTTGTCTACAGAAGATTCTTGTCAGTGTGTGTGTTTAATGCATCTGCTATGGCTAATGTGTGGAGGTCAGAGGACAACTTTAGAGAGTCGGTTCTCTCCTTTTACCATGCAGGTTCCCAGTATCGAACTCAGATCAGCAGACTTGGTGGCAAGTGCTTCTACCCACTGAACCATCTCACTACCTCCCAGTTAAAAAGTTATGAATGAAGGAGTTAATGAAGCAGGAAGTGGCTATAACCTAGGGTGTAAAAGGAATGTACTCCAGACTTGATACAGTCTAGTCTGACCTTGGACATGTGGTTATCCTGTCTCTTGTCTCCTAAGTACTGGGGCTACAGGTGTGTGCCACCGTGCCTGGCTCTGCCAGCATGGTCTTTCTGCTATGACACGATCGATCGGGCTAGCTCTTCAGCTTGTCTTCTCTACTTCTGTTGAAGCTCTATTTGTGGAGCTTTTGTGTTTCAGACACAGTGACCCCACATAATTCAAGCATCCTGGTTAGTGACACTGAAGGACATTAGCCTTGATTAGCAAATAGGCACTGGCCGGCTGCTGGCAAAGGGCTGCTGACTGGCTGGAATAACCAGTGAGTTACTATTTTTAGATTGTTTTTCCTTGCCTATAGCCTCTTGTAGTTGTACAAATGACCTGGCATCTAGGCTAAACTAATAACAGGGGCATATGTTTGTCACAACTATCTGAAGCCTGTAGGAAAAACCCAAGTCTCCATTTAGTTTATGTCCCAGGGATATGAACACACTTGCAGGTGGATTTCAGTTGTGCTTTTTCAAAAAGATTTCAGGGGCTGAGAACATGGATGTTGGTAAAGCACTTGCTACACAAGCATGAGGTCCTGGGTTTGGGTTCCTAGCAGCCATGTACAACGCTAGATGAGATGGATGCCCTGTGGTGGTGTGCTCCTGGAGTCCAGCTCTGGGGACATGGTGGCAGGCAGAGCCCTGGGTTCGGGGAGAAACCAGGTGAAGGAGTGACTGGGGAGGACACTTGGCACTGATCTTCAGTGTGCACTGCACACAGGACAGCATTTCTTGTCTGTTTCCATTCTGCGTCTGTAACTGCTCTTTAAGTGACATGAGGGAGGTATGCTTCCTGTTTGTGGAGGACGTGCTGAGGCATAAATAGGAGACTGGGTTATGTTTTGGGTTCAACAAACAGTGCCTGGGATAACCTGTCATATTCCATTGTGTTGTTTTGAACTGCTATTTTCAGAACATAGAGGACTGAAAAGCTGAATGCCTGTTCACTTGTGATTCTGTTTTAGCGGCGTCTTCGGCATCTCCGGAACATTGCTGCTCGGAATATCGTCAATAGAAATGGCCACCAGCTCCTTGATACCTACTTCACTCTTCATTTGTGTGATAATGAAAAGATATATAAAGGTAAGGGACTCAAACCTTGTTGGTTGTCACATTTGTGCTGTGGTTTGCAGTTCCTTCTTCTTTTACTGACTATTAGGAAGTTAATTATGCTTTATGAACATCTCAAGTAGGTGACATATGTTAGAGACATGGCCAGAGGGCAATTCTGGGGGATAGCCTTTCATTGTTAAGTTCGTCTCCCCTTGATTAACATTACGGTTGCCATTCCAGTTGTCAGGTAAATTTGTTTCCCCTTAATGAATGTTACTATTCTAGTCCCTAGCACTTGAAACAAATGATGGGGGTCTAGTGTCTTATACTACTTTATATTTCTTTAAAATATTGCCCTTTCTAGTGACCAAGTTTATGGAACCAAGTTGGTATCTTCTCATGTTTGGATTTATGTGTATGGGGTTATTTTTAGAATGGCTTGGTTTCTTCCAGTTCAGTTTTTAAAATTAGATTTACTAGTTTTATTTTATGTGTGAGCATTTGGCCTGAATGCATGTAAGCACACCACATGTGTGCTTGGTGCCGTTGGAGGTCAGAAGAGAGCATCTGATCCCCTGGAACTGCAGTTACAGATGCACAGTGTAGGTGCTGGGAATCAAACATGGGTCCTCTGAAAGAGCAGCCAGTGCCTTCACCACTGAGTCATCTCGCCGCCCCCGGTTCAGTTTTACATATTATGCTGAGGATTCTTCTAGAAGCGACAGTTTTAAGAGGAGATCACTTATTTGAGTCAAGATCACAATCACCTTTGGGATACACACACTGAGTAGAAAGTACTAGGGAGCCATCAGTTGGGTTGGGTGGGATGGAGCGAGGGGATTAGGGCGCAGCTCTGCTCCCTACCACTGACAGGCGCTCTGCCTCAGGCCTCTGTCTTCATTCTTTGGGTGAAAGTTTTTTTGGAGATTGAATGAAAAAAAGAAATAAAAAAGAAAGGACATGACAGCTCCTGCGTATGGTGGAGGAAAAGATTTATTGCAGATAAAAGGGAGAGACAGCCAGAGTCAAGGACATCTGGGAGAGTCCAGAGTGGACATGACCTGCCATTGAGGGGACTGGGGATGGGAGAGCCAGACCAAGAGGCAGGGGGATAAAGGGTCAGGTAACTAAAATGGCTTGACTGTGTAGGAAAGGGCAGCGTTAGGCAGGGAAGCCCAGCCCAGTATCTGGGCTGGAGAAGTTTAGGGGAGGAGGTAAGGTATACCAGCCAGGAGGACCCTGTTGGGGTTGAGGACTACAGGAAGAACCTGGCAGCCAGTATCCCCTTTGATATGATAAATAGGTGCTTCAGCTGTCTTTCCCAGGTTTGAGACCTAACAGAGATAGCCATGTCTTATAAAGTAGGTAACTTGGGTTTTTATGAGGATTGAGAGAGAAAATGTGATAATGCTTGGTAGGATGCATTTTATTAGCTGATTTATGCAAACAAAAGGCACAGAGATTCTTTGTGTAGCCCTACTGTCCTGGAACTCTGTAGCCCAGACTGGCCTTGAACTCACAGAGATCGACCTGCTTCTGCCTCCCAAGTGCTGGGATTAAAGGTGTGAGCCACCACCACTTGGCAAGTATTTTTAATTTTTGATGAGTGTCTATATAATTAATCCTTGCTCATCTTTTTTCTTTTTAAGAGTTGTTTATTTTTATTTTGCTTGTATGCTTGTTTTGCCTGCATGTCTTTCTGTGTACCACTTTATGCCTGGTGCCCTTGGAAGCCAGATGAGGGCATACTGGATACCTTAGGGGGATTGCAGATGTCTGTGAGCCATCATGTGGGTTTTGGGAACCAAAGCCAGGTCCTCTGCAAGAGCAGCAAGTGCTCTTAACTGCTGAGCCATCCTTCATCCCCAGTCCTTAATTATCTTAATAAAACTTCTGTGTCCTTGTTCCAGTGTCACTGTGACAGCAGCAATGAATGTACTTAGTGCATTCTGGGAATTTGGAAAATGGTGGCCTTATTATTGGAATTGCAGTGTTATTGATATTGGTTTCTAAAAAGAGCAGCCTTGGGACTAGCTGGTGACTGTGATGGGACTGGCTGTTGACTGGGATCCAGCACCAGTGGCAGCAGAAGTGAGCATTGCAGTTTCGAGGTTGCCTGTGTTGTAGATTTTGTTTGCAGATTTCAGGTGGGATCCTGAGAGATAGAGTGATGCCTTGTGGCACTGTTTTAATCTTGATTTTCAAGACCCCTGCTCTAACATTTTTTTTTCTGATAGGACAAGAGCAGTACTGAGTACATGATATAAACATGGAAACAGAATGACTGTGTTTGCTCTTTTGTCTCTTCTGTCTCTGATTACTTTTCTTTTCTAATCCTTTCTCAGCTCTGGCCCCAAACTCACAGAGATCTGCCTGCTTCTGTCTCCCAAGTACTGGTATTAAAGGTGTGTGCCACCACACCTGACCTGGTGATTGCAGTCTTTTGAAATTCTTAGACTTTCTTGAGGTTACCATTGAAAAGATGATCAATACAAATAGGGGATGACAGTGCCAGTGCCCAGGCATGCCCCCGGTCTGCAATGGGAGAGCCTGTACTTCTCAGAAACCCCTTAGGTAGGGCCGTATTTCCTCCTATGAGCTTTGGTTAATTCACCATTAAATGAGACGACTGATAACTTCTAAGACATCTCTCTGCTTCAGCTAGTCATGGAATGAAATGTGTTTTCTGGGCATTTGTAACTCTCATCATAGGAGCTGGGGAGGGAGTCTTTCTAGTAATCCTGGCTAATGTTACCTTCTCTGGGTGGATGTCATGACAGTCATCTGTAGTTCATGGTCCTTATTAGCTCCTTCCATGCAGAATAACCATGAGAAAGACCAACTGGCTCTTCTTCCTAAACCACCTGAACTGTCTATTTCATCTCCTGGTTTTACAAGAGGTGTGTGTGTGTGTGTGTGTGTGTGTGTGTGTGTGTGTGTGTGTGTGTGTGTGTGGTGTGTGTGACTGTTAAGATTATCAGAAATGCTGACTTCTCAGTTGCTCTTTATCTCACTTGAATTCATAGTAGATCCCAAGTAGATAGGGGGACATTCTGTGGTCTCTTTTTAGTTTTCATAGATTGTCTACATCAAGATAGTTCACATCAAATGGTATTTGATAATCATGTTCAGAACAAAGGCTGGGCTGATGAATGGAGATTCAGTTCTAATCCTGTTCTCCCTTAAACCTGGAAATTTCAAGTTTGTAATTTTACTTTATTTTACTTTTGAGACAAGGTCTGTCATGGTAGCACAAATTGACCTAGAATTTACTGTGCAGCCAAGGGCTCTCAAATTCATGGTAGTCCTGCCTTGGACTCCTAAGTGTTTTGATTGCAGGTATGAGCCATCATACCCAGCTAGAGGGCTTGTTTGTCTCTAAAGATTCATTATTTTAAAATTGTGTATATGTCTGGGTCTGTCTGGGGATCTGTGCATGGGAGTGTAGGTGTCTGGGAGGCTAGAAGAAAGGTATCGGATATTTTGGAGCTGGAATATTGTAATAATATAATATAATAAGTAACCTGATTAGTGCTGGAAGCCAAACTCAAATCCTGCAAGAGCAGTGCATGCTCTTCGCTGTTGAGCTGTCTCTCCAGCCTCTCTAGCTTGTTTTAGCCATAGTCGTTTTCTTGCCTGTGCAGTGTACGTGCCTGTCCTCTTCTGGAATACCAGCTGGCATGAATACATCAGAGGTAGAGCTCTGTGCAGCCCCTGAGCTCATCCAAGTTCATCCTCTGATGACCTTTGCTCTGAGGTCATATCCTTCACCCTGCTGTGTCCCCCTTGGAGTCAGTAGGCGACTTAAACTTGGTGTCTTCAAGGTGGAGTCTCTGATGTGCCTGTTCACTGGCCTTGTGCTTTTCTCTCAGAAAATGACCACTCCATTTCCTGGGCTATAACCCAGAAGTTGTCCTAGGTTGCCTTCTTCCTCTTAGATCTCACATCCAGCCTTTCAGTGATGCTTTTCTGGTGATGATTTCTTTATCCTTCTGTACCACTGTCCTCCCTTGCCTGGATGGCCTAAGTGCTCTCCTGATGTTTCTTTGTCCAGGCCCTCTCACCCAGTCTGTCTTCAACCCAGACCCAGTTCAAATGGAAGATCATGTCATCCATCTTCAAAAAATGCTCTTATTGGTGGCACACACCTTTAATCCCAGCACTCGGGATGCAGAGGCTCTCTGAGTTCAAGGCTAGCCTGGTCTATAGAGAGTTCCAGGACAGTATGGGCAAACACAGAGAAACATTTGTCTCAAAAAGCTGGGAAGGGAGAAAAATGTTCTTGTGGTTTCTTAGCTCATTCTGAATAAGGCCAAGATCCTTTTGTCAACCACTCAGAACTCACTTCCTGCTGCTCGTAAGCATCCATCCCCAAAGGTTTAGTCCTCCTGCTGTCTCTGTTCCAGCCTCACTGAACTGACAGTCTGTCTCCCTTCCTTCTGTGTCAGGAACTTTGCACTGCCTGCACTTTGGCCTGACCACCTTCCCCCAGGTACCTCCCCGACAAGTCCATCCACATTCCTGCTGGCCTTTACTCCCCATGCTCCCGGGAGCCACTCTCCTTGATTGCTGACTAACCCTTTTACAAATTCTGACCACCTATTTGCTTGGTTTTCTTCTTCTTCTTAATTCCTCCCCGTAGTTATTTAAGATCACCCGATGTTGGTATGTTTAGCTAATGTTTCTGTCCTTGCTGTAGACATAAGCTCCACAGGGACAGACATTTTCCGATCTCTTTAACTGCTCTGTCTTTAATACTCAGAAGGATGCTGGGTGCATCTTCTCTCTCCTCCCCTTCCCTCCATTTATTTTCAATTTAAGTTTTTTTGATAGGTAATTCAGTCTGTGGTTCAAAGCATAAGTGAAGGTTTCACCTATGATCCATCAACCTCCTTTCCCCACTCTGGCATGGTAATCGCTGTTACCTGTTTCCTGTTTGTCTTTCCTGAACTACTTGCACAAACAGGAGAAAGATAAGACGTTCTTACTCCATTCCCAGCAGTTTCCGTGCACAGATGCCGCATCGGGTGTCATAGATTCTGTGCACTTAGCACTTTTCACTTAGCATGTCTTAGAGCAAGTTTCTGATGGACTTTTCTGCTTTGCAGTGACTAACTGCTCTACAGTTTTTTTCAGTTGGCCCTGTGCAGTCAGTTAGGTGTTTCAGTCTCTTGTTGCACAAAATACTGTGTTGGCTAATTTTACAAGTGCATTATTTTGTGTTAGTTAGCCTGCAGGGTAAATTCTAGGAAGGGGAGTTCTTGGGACGTGGAGAAGGTGTTTTTTTGTTTTGATAGGTATTGCAAAATTTACTAGACGGTAATTGTTTTATGTGTGTCTTTTCCCCTACAACCTTATCAGTAGACCATGTGAGCTATTGAGTCTTTGCCAATCTGATAGGTGAAAAAGAGTTTTTCAGTTTAGGTTAAGCTTGTATTTCTATTATGTATGAGGTTGAGGCACTCATAAAACATTTACTTAGTGAAGGAATGTAGCATAGCAGCCAGCATGTGCCATGAGCTCTGTGCTCTGCAGTCTCTTCATTGCTGGTCCTTTAGGTGTAAACATGCTGTCTGGTCCTTTAGGTGTGAACATGGCTGTCTGGTCCTTTAGGTGTGAGCATGGCTGTCTGGTCCTTTAGGTGTGAGCATGCCTGGCTGGTCCTTTAGGTGTGAGCATGCCTGTCTAGAAGAACTCTTGCATACAGTGATCCACGAGGACATAAGGCTCTGAAAGTACCTTTGAGGATCTACTTGCATATGACTATATTCAAATGGAATGAATAAGATGAGTAGAAGTGGCCGAGCGTTGGTGGGGCACGCCTTTAATACCAGCACTTGGGAGGTAGAGGCAGGCGGATCTCTGTGAGTTCAAGACCACCCTGATCTACAAGAACTAGTTCCAGGACAGCCTCCAAAGTCACAGAGAAACCCTGTCTTGAAAAAAAAAAGAGATGAGTAGTTTATTAATAAACATCATGACTCATAAGATATTTTTAATCTAGTATTTTATTTGAACTCATAACAATCTTGTTATCTCCTGGGTGCTATTCTTTTTAGGAATGTAATGAGACAATGATTGGTCATTAATCTTACACATGAGAGATTGAGGACTGAGCATGTTTTATTTTATTCTCAGAATTCTGTATTTATTGTTTTCAATCCCTGTTGCCATTCTGTTGTTTTAGATATAACAGAAGGGCTGGTGGTATAGGCCAGGCTTAGTGTGCTGGAGATCTGCTCATCCATCTGATCTCTTTATGGAGTCTGTGGTCCTTCTACTGATCCGAGTCCTTTCGGTCAGCCAGTGCATTGTGGAGCACTGATGGAGATGGCAAACTGTCTAGTTGGATGGTTCACACAGTCAGCCACTCATCGTTTTTGGAAGAAATAGCCCTATTCCCCTCTGAGAAGTGGAGAGTTGTGTTGTGAGAGTGGTCTGAGTTAGACACTTTGTAGAAGAAGTTAAATCATTCTTTTAAAAAAAAAGAGTTAATATATGTCTTTGTTATCTTTTCACTGATCTTACATTTTAATCTTTTGAGGTATTGGGGATTGAAGTAAGGGTCTCATGCAAATTAGGCAAGTGCTTTACTATTGAGCCGCCATGCTCCAGCCTAGTTTTCTTTCCCACTTTTAAAGCAATACATACTTGAATGAAGTAAAAATGAATGTAGTAAAACTTTTTAAAAAAGAACAACATGTATTAACTAGAAAGTAAAAAAAAAGGGAAGACTTTGTTATTAAAGAAATACTTTGGGCTGGGAATATAGCTTAGTTGGTAGAATGTTGGCAATGTGTACATGAGGCCCTGGTTTGGTCTCCACACCACAAACAATGACAAACAGGAACGAAACCATAATAACAACAAAAACAAAACAAAACTGAAGACACAAGAACACCTCTTTAAAATCCTGCCTTTGATTTCTTTTTCCTAGGGAAAAGAGTATGGGATATATATTAGAATATACGTACATGTATATTTACAGTCACGTGATAAGAGGTTGTAGTGATTGATTGAACATTTGAACATTTGAGAGTGAACGAAAATAATAAAATTGCATGGTACTGGGGAAATAAGTGTTTCCCTAAATGAAGGAATTGTACAAGTTAGTTAGAGAGTGTGTCTCAGGGCTCCTGTTGCTGCAAGGAAATACTATGGCCAAAAAGCAGTTGAGGAGGAAAGGTTTATTTGGCTCATACTTCCAGATCATAGTCCAACAGAACAGGAACTCAAGGATGACAGGAACCTGGATGCAGGAGCTGATGCAGAGGCCATGGCTGGGAGCTGCTTACTGGCTTGTTCCCCTGACTTGGTCAGCCTGCTTTCTTATAAAATCCCCCTGACTGCCAGCCCAGGGATGGCATCATCCACCATGGACTGGTCCCTCTTCCACTGATCACTAATTGAGAAAATGCCTTACAGATGGATTTTATGGAGTCATCTTCTCAACTGAAGCCTCTTCCTCTCTGATGATATTAGCTTGTGTCAAGTTGACACACAAAACCAGCCAGTATAGAGTGATTCGTCATTGTCTGTCATAGACCCCATTTATCCTTAGATCTCATGATTTTGTTTCTAATGGTTTGTTCTCTAAAGCCACACTGTTTAGGCTACACATCTTTAAAAGATTATTTATTTCTAGAACTATTTGAAAGATGTTAAAATTCTTGGCAACTTCAGGATGTTCCCTTTTAAAAACATAGAATTTCTTATTTCAAACAGTTATTCATAACAGCAACAACAAAACCCCCCTACTATTCATCTAGTGAATGTTTAAGTAACTTGAACCTGCAACCTAAGATGAAAACTGCTAGGTTAATTAGAAGAATTGGATCCTGTTGGAAATCCTCGCTCAGTACCTGGTCTTTCACTTAATGTGTGGTAAATAGTTCTCAAAAACATACAACAAAAATGACCTTTATTGGAAGATGAGGATAAAGTAACACAGGTAGCCTGTTTGCTAAGAAATGCCTTAACCCCCAGCAGAGGCAGGCGGATCTCTGAGTTCAAAGCCAGCCTGGTCTATAGAGCAAGTTCCAGGACAGTCAGGTTACCCAGAGAAATAAACAAACAAAACAACAACGAAACCCAAAACCCAAACAAACAAAAAAAGAAAAATGCCTTAATGACAAGAGCTTGCTGGAAGAGGTTCACTTTTCGTCACTTGAAGCACCCCACACATGAACACCTGGGCACATGATTGTTCATTCATAAAAACAAAATTTGTCTAGTGTCTCCTCCTGTGCTAGGGACAGTTCTAAGCGATGAGGAGATGGTAGCTGTAGGACACAGGCACAGTTTTATAGGCCTACAGTTACAAGTAAGATGTGCAAGGCATACATTTCAATTAGTAAAACACGTTTGCCCCGTGTCACCTCAGATCATCTCAAGGACCAGTGGTTTGTGCATCACACTTGGGAAATAGTGCCCCGCAGCTGCAGGGAACTAAGAGTCCTTTAGGCTCTGCATTGACAGTGGCATGGAGGTAACTTGGGCAGGTGGCTGTGGAACACTGGAGGAGGGTGGGTGGGAATGTCTCTCAGAGCCTCTAGCTTATTTTTATTTTGTTTTGGGTTTTGTAATTTAATTTACTAACATATATGAAGGTTTGTAGAGTCAAGAAACCTAATGCTCACAGAAGAACTTCACTTATTTGAATTTTCCAAGTTGAGAGATGGAACGTTAGAGACAAGCCAAAGTCAAGCTCAGGTTGCTTGGTTTCTAGGCCATTCTGCACAACTGTATAAGGTGGTGCTTCAGAGGTGTGGAGAGCATCGTCATAAATCGTAGAAGTGGGGCCTGGGGAGATGACTCAGAGGCTAAAGTACTTGCTGCACAGATGGGCGGGAACTGGAGTTTGAATTCCTAGGACCCGTGTGGATGCTGAGTGAGTGTGCTGGTTCACCCATAACTCAGCCTCCAAAGGCAGAGATGGAGTCCCCAGGGCAAACTGGCGGGCCACACTAGCTGTGTGGGGGAGCTTGGAGTTTGAGTGAGATATCCTGCCTTAGAGAGAATAGTGGAATACTCAACCTCTGGCGCCCAGGTGACCACACACATGTGTGTGCTTGCTTATTATGTACACGTGGAAAGAAATGAGTGGAAATGGGAAAAGAAGAAGAAATTTGATTTTTTAAGGGTTTAAATTAGAATGTGCTCCAGGAGACAGGTAACAATCATGAAATTAAATCTGAAAAATTTGTAATCTGCTTCACTGATGTTTTCCCCCTTTAAGTCACTTCCATCTAATCTTTGTTTCTATATGTATTTGTTTTTTTTTTTTTTTTGAGACAGGGTTTCTCTGTGTAGCTTTGGGAGCCTATTCTGGCACTCACTCTGTAGACCAGGCTGGCCTCAAACTCACAGAGATCCACTTCAAACACCCGGCTCTATATTTATCTTTATTGATAAAGATAATAGAGGGTCCTCCACTCCCCTCCCCCCAATTTTTTTCCAGGTGGTGGTGGTGGTAGTGGTGGTTGCAGCAGAAATGGCGCACGCCTTTAATCCCAGCACTCGGGAGGCAGAGGCAGGCAGATCTCTGTGAGTTCGAGGTCAGCCTGGTCTTCATAGCAAGTTCCAGGACAGCCAGAGCTACACAGAGAAACCTATCTCAAAAAAGCAAAACCAAACCAAAACAAAACAAGGATAAGAACAAGAACAAACCAAACCAAAAAATAATAATGCAGGGCCTAGATCCCTTGAAGTATCCTAGACGCCTTACCGGGTCATATCGTCACTTTTACAGGGCTTAGCTAGTAAGCTTGTTTTCTTTCATGTCACTTACTGTTCTTCTTCTTTTTTTTTCCAGAATTTTATAGAAGCGAAGTGATTAAGAATTCCTTGGTAAGTTTGTTTCCTGACAGGTCCATGTGACATGGCCTATACCTATTTCTAAATTGTGAGGGGTGTAAACTGAGGTCCAGTTCTTGTGTCATGGACCTGCTCAGTTGTTCAGTCATGACTGAATTTTTTATTATTGTTAAAAACTTTATTTGCATGATTTTTTTGGTTCTGTATTTATTTTAGCAAAATTCATAAGAAAAGTTTGTGCCTTTGTATATAGGACCTTATTTCTTGGGAATAAAAGCTTTGTTCAGTGAGATAGCTGAAGTGTCTAGGTGGACATGGTGCACACGCCTGTGGTCCCAGGGTTTGGGAGGAAGAGGCGGGAGGGTTGTGAGCCTTAAGGCAGCCTCAGCCAATGAGACTCTGTCACCAAAAAAAAAAAAAAAAAAAAAACCTAAACAAAAAGGAAAACATCAAAGAACCAAGCATGCCACTTTTTTCTGTTTGGAAATGTTACTTTTTAAAGTGTGTATCTCTCTCCCTCTCTCTCTCCCTCTCTCTCTCCCTCTCTCTCTCCCTCTCTCTCTCCCTCTCTCTCCCCCTCTCTCTCTCTCTCTCTCTCTCTCTCTCTCTCTCTCTCTCTCTCTCTCTCTCTCTCTCTCTCTCTCTCTCTCTGTGTGTGTGTGCATTTGAGTATGTACAGTAGTCTTGATATTTTTACTGGTTTTTGAATTTTGTATGAATGAAATAATGCAGTAAGTGGCCTGGTGACTGAAATCCATGTGTCAACTTGGTTGTCAGGATGAGTTGACCCTGTATGGTGTGTATCTGATTTGCTTGTGTGTATTCTACTGAGTGAATATAACAGGCAATCCATTGTTTTCCTCGTTTGATTAGCATATTTGGTTTTTAGTTTGAGGCTTTGTGTAGTATGATGCTGTAAATATTCTCCTGGGTGTCCCTAGTGGAGATTGCATTTATTTCTCTGGACTCTGTGTAGGTGTGCGGTCCTGTGAGTATGCATACAATCTGCTAAAGTTTCTGGCTAGTTTTACAACATTGTTTCTGTCATAGTCATTGCATATCTATGAGAATTCTGATTATTGTAAACACTTGATGTTTTAAAAAATTTAAATGTTGATAGAAATCATATACAAAATTGTGTGTGTGTGGTTTTTTTTTGCTTTTGCAATTGAGGCAGATATTCTAAACTTAGAATATCTAGTGCCAGCAGTACGGTTAACGGAACAGTTATAGCTGTTTTTAAGGGTGTGCTTGTAGACACAGGGCTTCCTGAAGACTGCCACCTGGTGGTTAAATACTTTAGGACTTCATTGATTCTTATTCTCCCTTCTCCCTCTCTCGTCATCCCTCTTTCCCTCAAAACAAACAAACAAACAGAAATGGAGGTGGGTGGGAGGAGATGGAAATGTGCCTCCAAGTTATATGTGGTGTCCTTTAGCCAGTAACAGTTAATGTTGGTAATTCTACTTTACTTGCTTTTGGTTTCAGTTAGATACTCCTCCCCCCCCCAAGTTATTATTATTTCTGTTGTTAATGCTTTTTGGTTCCAGCGGAGGTTGTATCCTTACTGTGAGTGACAGGTTATAAGAGTAGGCATTGACTAAAATGATTGAAGAAGTTAATAATGGGAAAGGCTAGGTGGGTCCCCTAAAGTTGTTTTTATCCACAGACCCGATGGGTGTTTGGAAGTTCTCTACATGAGTTTCCTTAATAAGGAGGTGTAATTGTGACCTGTCATCTGAGATCTAAGAGCAGGTTAGGTGTGCTCTGTACATGTTTCTCACTGATGCTAATGCTGCAAGCTTAGGCATATTCTTATTTCACAGTGAGGAAACTGACCAGGAACTTGATGTTAGCCACGCAGTTTGTGACACATAAAACTGATGTCCTGAGGCTCCAGCCATGCTACCCACACCACATTTCCCTCAGCTTGGCTTTCACCTAGAAGCCAGTGAGCCTTGCTGTTGCACAAACAAAACTTAGAGCATGTATTTCTAGAGAAAACATGAGGCACAACTTACCAGAACAATTGCTGGGATTGTGACTAGAGTTGTTTTTTAGTTGGGGAGGGAGGTGCACAGTATAAATGCTCTTTATAGATTCTAAGTCTCTTCTGCTTCAGTTGAATTGTGGCTGGATAAATTAACACTTGAACTGCCTCTATGTCGCTCATGTCAGATGTTACCCTGGGTTAAACTGCGTCATCACCAGGATTTTCCAGCTTCTTCTGCCCCCCAAGGGTGGGAAGGAGACTGAGGTAGTTGACACATTCAGTTACAGTGCAAGGCAGTTAGAAGATACAGTGAAGGCTGTGAGTGTGCCCATCTCAGCGCAGAGGGCGGGTAGCTGCTAGCAATGTATCATCCCTGAGCTAGGTAGGAAGCCTGAGCTGGACTTCTACTAGTTATAAAATCAGTATGAATTCTAGTGAGATCTCTTGTGACTATGTACCTTTTTCTTAAAAATGGCAGAGAAATGAATATTGGTAATGAATAATGATTATTTTTTTGTTATTTGGTCTTCCTTCCTTCCTTTCTTTTCTTTCTTTCTTTCTTTTTTTTGAGACAGGGTTTCTCTTTGTAGCCCTGGATGTTCTAGAACTCGTTCTGTAGACCAAGCTGACTATGGACTGGGAGATTTACCTTCCTCTGCCTCTGGAGTGCTGGGATTAAAGGTGTATACCACCACACCCAACTAATAATGACTTTTGTTTTTAAATCTTCTGATAAAAAATAGTGGTTTTACATCCTTTGGTGGGTAGTTAGTAGGCAGTGAACTCTCAAGACTATAAATCCTAATATTCAGTGGAGACAGGGTCAGCAGATTTTAACTACTTGAACAGTCTCCTCCATCTGGACATTGGGCTGGTATGTATATTAGATATACATTTAAAATTCATCTGGATCTAGACAGTGAAAATGTTGGGCAGTAACATATGAATAGGTGGCAGGCTGTATCGTCTGTGTCTGCATGTGCCAACTTAGGGATTCTTCCTCATACACTGGCAATTGTTTGTGAGTTTATAGAGGAAAGGCTGTGGGGGAGAAGATGACAGTACACCACTGTGTGAGGGTATCAGCCTAGAAAGGAGCCCTGTCCACCATGTGATCATATGAAATCGGCCCCTTTCTCTCCTAAGGTGGTTCTTAGTTTGGATGATGCAATTGAGGATGCTCTGTATTCCACCCTCCCTACCACGCAGCCTGGCCCCTCAGAAGCCTTTGTTCAGCCTCCCTTTTCAATGTGGAGGAAAGTGGTTACTTCATGTTTTTTCTAGCACCTTGTCATATGGGTGGTGAGAACTTGGAATGATGCTGTTTCATATTCTAGAGTAGTGTTTATTGTGATGTCATCTCATAGGGATTTAAGTGGCTGCCATTTCAGGCAGTGCAAACCAACTCCTGCCTTCACGATTTTGACTGACATCACAGTAGACAAAGAAGATGTTGATTTTTTTTCCCATTTAAAAATCTTAGAAACAACACTAAACCAAAACATATTTTATTATTTTTATGCCACTTGTGGTGGTGTACAAATTTTAATTCTAGCACTTGGGAGGCAGGTGCAGTATGAAAGTTCTAGTGAGACATTGTCTTGAAAAACAGAAATACACAAACAAAAAAAGAAGTAGAGCCTGATGTGGTGGTGCACACCTTTAATCCCAGCACTTGGGAGGCAGAGGCAGGTGCATCTCTGTGGGTTTGAGGCCAGCCTGGTCTACAATAATGAGTTCTAGGACAGTCAAGGGATACACAGAGAAACCCTGTCTCAAACAAGCAGCAAGACAGCCTTCCTAAACAAACAAGAAGAGGAGCACAGTTGTTTTTCTCCTTTGTCTCCTTCCAGTCACTAACACGCCCCAAAGAGGCCAGCAGCAAGCGCCCCTTGCCTGGCTTTCTACCGAGAGTACTTCTGCCCAGCTTGGCCTGTATGTGGCACGTGCTGTTTTGTTCAGCATATTGTGAGACTGCTGGCACATGCAGTAATTCACTGACTCTAAAGAACATCTCCTCTGTGAACAGAAGAATGTGCTTCTCTGCTGTGTGTGCTTAGGTGTAGAATGGCAGAGCGATGGGCTTCATTCTGCTCCATTGTAGTGATATTGGCCTAATAGTTACCAAATAGTTTCCATACCAGCTATGTCCCTCCCAACAGGGCAAAGCTCTTGGGGTTGTTCCATATCCTAGCCCAAACTTGGAGTCTTTTAAACTGCAGTCATTTTGGTGGGACTGCGGTATCATTGTGACTTCAGTTTGTCATGTGACTTCCTCATAGACTGTTTGGCTGAACACCTTTCCAGATGTTCTCACTGTAGTGGAATACAGTGGAGGAACATCCCAGCTAATGCCAAATGGAAAATAAGCAGATCCAATGTAAGGATTGAGATTTTAATTAATTAGAGATAGAATCCTACTATGTAACTCAGGTTGTGTAGAACAATCTTCTTGCCTCTGCCTTCTGTGTACTAGAATTACAGACATTAGCTGCCTTCCCCACCCTGTGCCCTGCCTGAACCTTTAGGTTTATGGTATACATTTGATATAGCTTGGTAGCCAAGACATGCCCTTTTCATGCTCTCCATTCTCGACTATTCAAAGACGTGTGGAGTTGCTGGGTCTGTTGAATCCCAGTGAAGTGAAACGTTTGTTTGTGAATTCATGTCCACCTCACCTTTGTGTGGTCTCCTTCCTCTCCCTGTCCTTTTAAAAATTATTTTACATGCACACAGCTTTGTCTACATGAGTGTGTACATAGACCTCTCTGCATGTGTGGGGGCCAGGAGAGTGTTGTATCCCTTGGAGCATATGTAGGGCACCCTCTTGTTACATGGGTGCTGGGCTCTGAACTCATGATTGTATGACAAACACTCTTAACTGCTGAGCTGTTTCTTCCTCCCCACTTCCCATCCTTCATAAGGGAAAAGTATTTCACTTTTTCTCAAGAACTTGGGGTTAGCACGAGGAATGTTAGTTATTATATTTCATTGGCTGCAGTGTAAATCCCAATCCGTAGCTCTTAACCATGAATGGTCTCCAGGGCAGCCCATGTCCTGTTCGACAGTTGTCTAGGGCTGGAGATGCAGGCAAGCTGATAGAGTACTTGACTCTGAGTCTGATCCCTAGAGCTGTAAAACTGTGGTGGTGCTTGCCTGCATTCCTAGAACTTGGGAGGTTCAGGCGTTCAAAGCCATCCTTGGCTTTATAGTGAGCTTAAGGCTAGCCTGGGATACATAAGACATGTTTTTGTAGAAAGTTTCCTATTGCTTTCATGCCTTTGAGTCAGCTGTAACCTTTGATTGGCAGCTCCAGCTGTAACAACCATATGGCAAGCAGGTTATTTAATGTCTCCTCAGCATCAGTTTCTCCTCAGAAGAGACGATCATGTTACCTACTTTACACAGGGCTCTGGAGTTAGAAGATTAAGTCACAATGTGTACACACATTGCTGTTGGGGGCCTGGCACGTAGAATACGAGGAGACAGGAAATGCTCTGGGAAATCTCAGCCTTTGAGGAGGGCATGGCAGATAAGGAAAGCCTGGTGATGTTCCCGAGGAAGTGTGCACGTTAGGGCACCACCACTCAGGCACTCTTCTTTTCTAGTGATAGTTACACCAGAAGTGAGAGTGAGCAGGGTCATTGTTATTCCCCTTTTAGAAAACACGATGCACATCAGACAAGAAAATGAGCCACCATTTCCAAAGGAATCTTAACCTGTTTTCCACTGTGGTGTTTTGTTTTGTTTTGGCTTTGGCCTCAAACTGGTTAGAACTCCTTTAGTACAGTACCTGGAATACAATCTATCTATCTATCTATCTATCTATCTATCTATCTATCTATCTACCTATCTATCTATTTTGGTTTTTCGAGGCAGGGTTTCTCTGTGGTTTTGGAGGCTATCCTGGAACTAGCTCTTGTAGACCAGGCTGACCTCGAACTCACAGAGATCCGCCTGCCTCTGCCTCCCAAGTGCTAGGATTAAAGGCGTGCGCTACCACCACCCAGCTATAATGTACTTTTTTGTTTATTCAGCAAATATTTGAATTCTTGCCGTGTCTCCAATACCTAGAGGGGAAAACAGTAGCAGAAACGCAGCTTTACAGATGGTCTGGTGTAGAACCTGACAGTTATGAGGCAAGCATTGGAGGCTCCCCCGAGGGAGAAAATCTTTAAACTCTAAGACCAAAGAAATGTTAACCAGGAAAAGAACAGCTGTGGGGAGTCTGGGAAGGCCTCTGCCCAGAGGCCTCAGCTTCCTCATTTCAAAACTTGAGTTGGACTTACAGGTTCAAAGGTCCTTTTTTTAGTTCTGACATTTCTAAAATACGTAAACTAGGAGATACCCTTATTTTGTCCGTTACTTATTCCTTCCTCATTTGTGCTGTGGTCTGTGCTGATTAAACCAGGTACAATGATCAGAGTAAGCGGACTATAGCCAATGGCTGTTGTCAGGGTGGTGAAGGAAACATAGACTGAGGGGAGCAGAGGGAGGATGGGGGACAAAAGGGGGGCGCATAGTCTCAGGCTCTAGAACTAGAGAGTTAGCCCAGAAATCTGCAGAGTTCTAGGTTCTAGATGAGCTAAGGCAACCGGCAAGGACCAGCTCCTCCCTGGCTTATCCATAATGGATATTTTAGACTAACATTTGCTGTCACATCCCGTCACTTAGTTGTTTCTTGCTTGTGTATCCATTGGCAGGGGTGGCTGGCTTGAGGTATTTGAACACAAAGTCTGAGTAATCACTGGTCGACCACTGAGCTCTGCAGAGAGGTAATACTAGAAATATGGGTTACAATTAGCATCAGTCAGCCCAGACCACAGGCTGTGGAGTGGCAGGGAGAGTCGTTTAACGTCCTGTCAGTGAAGAGAGCAGAGGCTAGTGCAGTAGAAGGTGCATAATCAGGCTACATTGCTAAATCACACAATCCCTTTTGTCTAAGAATCTTCAGCTATATGAAAACCGAAACACTATCACCTGGCAAGACATCATGAAGCTTAAGCAGGATGGTAGTGAATGCTTCCTCGTGAGAAATGTAGAGAAGCCAGGTGATACGTGAAGGGGCTTGGGCACGGCCTGTGTGCCTGCCTTCTGCTTCCTTCCCCGAGTCTCTCTAGCTGGGGCTGCCACTCCTGGGCAGCTGCTCTTAGTCCCTGCTCGCAGTCGCTGCCTCACACCTCTGAGCCCTGAGGTATATCATATTCCCTTTGCCCGGAATTCCTGATCCGAATCTGCTGAAATTCTAGTTGTGCTTTCAAAGCCATGCTCCCGTAGGCTCGGATGTCTTCCCTGCCTCTTAGAGTTGGTTGTTTCTTCTGGTCTGCTGTGTAACCTTTAACATAATTCTGTCACCAAACTTTCCATGGTTCCACTGTAATTATTTTTGTTTATGTGGTCCTGGGAGTTGAACCCAGGGCCTTGCACTTGCCAGGCAATCACTCTACTGTTGGGCTACGTCTCCAGTGATACAATTGTTTTAAGTGGAGATTTAAGTTGGAGGTCCTGTGGGGCATTGTTTATAGGCTGCCTTCCTTTTTATTGTTTGTGAATTTCATGCATACATGTAATGTGGTTTGATCACCTCTACCCCCTTTACCTCTCCTCCAGGTCCTTCCCTGTACTTGAAGAAAACTGATCTTCCCTCCTGGGCAGCTATCAGTTGCCAGCTGCCTAAGTCCTTAGCTGGGGTGGACCTTAACTAGTGCCCCCCCCCATCTATGCTGGGAATTTGGCTAGCTTGATCTTATGCAGTGTAATGCATGCAGTCACAGTGCTGTGTGCAATGGTCCTGACGTGTTTGGCAAATATTGTTTGACTGTGGATGTCCACTACCTTTGGCTCTTAGAATCTCTCCATCTCTTCTTTCTTGATACTTCCTGAGCCTTGGAGGTAGAGGATGTTGTATGGTTGTCTCAGCTGAGCACTCTGCATGCTCTTAATCTTTGCATGTTGACCAGTGGTGTGTCTCTGTATCAGTCTGTGTGTTGGCTTCTAATAGTCATGCATTGTGTTGGATAAATGAGTGAAAGTATCGTATAAACCATATTGGTGAGGGTGAGAGTGATCCTGAGTCAGCAGATAAATCCAGAGGTGTCATTGTCACCTTGCTTCGTTAATTGCAGGGTTGTATCTGTTTATAATACCTTTTGTCTTAAAAAAAAGCTTTATTTTGTATATGCCAGGGAGCAAGGAGTCTGAGCATGCCAGGTATATGTGGAGGTCAAAGGACATCTTGTAGGAGTTGGTTCTTTACTTCCATCACGTGGGTTCTTGGGATTGAACTCAGGTTGTCAGGTTTGGTGGGTAAATGCTCTTACCCACTGAGCCATCCTGCCAGCTTCTGGTATTTATTTTTTATTTTATCTTTTTTATGTATATGGGTGTTTTGCCTGATTGTATATCTGAATAGCATTTGTGTGCCTGGTGCTTGCAGAGGCCAGAAGGGGGTATCAGATTCCTTGGAATTGCAGTTACAATTCCCCTGGAATTGCCTTGTAGGTGCTGGTGATCAAACGTGGGTCCTCTGGAAGAGCAGCCAGTGCTCTGAAGTACTGAGTCGTCTCACCAGCCCTTATTTTGGTTTTTAAAAACAAAATGATGTACCATCCAGTCAGAATCCTTGTAAAGAAGTTAGAGTCTTCCTAAAGCTTGTTTTAATTTCCATCAACAGAATCCAACGTGGAGGAGTCTTGACTTTGGAATAATGCCTGACCGTCTGGATACATCTGTGTCTTGCTTTGTGGTGAAGATTTGGGGCGGAAAGGAGGATGCCTATCACCTGTTGATAGAGTGGAAAGTCTACTTGGATGGGCTGAAGTACTTAGGTCAACAGGTAATTTTCAGAGTGAGATTTCAAGTGTTGTCCTCTATGAGTTATCTAATTTTTCTCTTGATTCTCTTCTCTTTACATTTTCAGTTATAACAGACGCTAATAGAAAATAAAAAGTAAAAAAAATAAATGAGTGCAAAAAATATACATAACTTGCCAGGCATGGTGGCATGTGCCTGTAATCCCAACACTCAGGAGGTACAGGAAGGAGGATTACTGTAAATTAGAGTTGGGCCTGGTCTACACAGGGTGTTCCCGCTGGCTGTCCTGGAACTCACTCTGTAGATCAGGCTGGCCTTGAACTCAGAAATCCCCTGTCTTGACTCCCAAGTGCTGGGATTAAAGGTGTGTGCCATCACTGCCCAGCTTCCATCATCCTTTCTAATAGCTTCAGAATGCAGCCAGAAGTCTATCAGAATTGCATATAGTACAAAATCTATTTACTGTCCCATATAGAGGTTATTATAATTAGTGTTTAGAGCAACTTGGTGAAGGTTGATATTTTTGCCCTTATTTTCCCATTGGGAAATTGAAGCTTCAGAGAGTTTAAGAAAATACTTAAGATCACGTAGTAGGGTGAAGCTAAGATTTGGATTCAGATCCATGCAACTTAAAAACTCCTTCTTGTGTTGTGCTAACATGGCATGTCAGAGTGGGCCCTGGCAACCTTCTGCTCCACCTTGGAGTGAAAACCAGTCTTCTCCTGTGGTTCCCTGTTACTGCTGTCAAAAGTTACCCTAAAATGTTGGCTGTAGGCTGTTTATACACATCCTTAGTGCTTTGGTAATATTTTTTCAGCGTGTACATACTGATACTTCTGAAAAGAACAATTTTAGTGTGATCTTTTTTTCAGGATTGAAAAATCTCTACATCCAGTATGTTTACTATACTTTAATTTTTATTTGAATATTTATTTATTGTTGATTTTATTTTTTGGTGGCTGAGATCAAACCCAGGGTCTTACACAAGCTTGTTTGACCAGTAAGCTGCATGCCTAGTCCCACAATGGGTCTCTCAACCTTTCTAACTGAAACTTCATTCTTTGATTAAGTACCCATCCCTCACCCAGTCCCAGCCCCTGAAGGTCACCATTCTCTCTGCTTCCATGATCCAAGTCTTCTAGGTCCCACACGTGTGAGGTCAGGTTCTTGTCAGATTTTTATTTTGTGTTATTCTGTAGTGACCAGAGTGATGCTTTTAATATCACGGTTCCTTCTTTAACCAACTTCTTCTACTCTCCTTTTCATCTTTGTTCATATTTTACTGCTGGTGTTTTGGAAATCTGCTTTGGAGTGACTTGGCCTTGGAGTTAGTACACACTTTAGTGCTCAGCTACACCTCAGTCCTTAGAGCTACCTGGTTAAAACTTGCTGGATAGTGATGTTCCATTTACAGTCTTTTGTTACTCAGGTCAGCTGGAGGCACATGTCTGTCATTTGTGAATATCTATGTTATGTGGAAGTGATACTTCTTAACCCTGGTTGAGGCTTGGCTGCAGGCCTGCAGGGGACATTTTGGCAGTGATGGCTTCATTATGTATGCTGCCTAACTCACACGCCTTTGGTGGTGGTCTTAAGATACTATGCTGTGCTCATGTCTAACGAGCATATTTCAGAGCTGGCATTGAGAACTCTTTAGAGAGTACTGACTGTACTGGGAAGCACACTGGGATGACAGAGACGAGCAGAGTCCTTTTGTAAGCCAACCAGAAAGTTATCATCAGAACAGGGAGCCCAGCCTTGTCTCTGAAATGAAGGTGACAGTACACACATCAGTTACTGTAAAAATCACAGTTGTAGAGAAAGAGAAACCAAGGTGGATTAGGAAGAATAGAAATTAGTTAGGCTCCTGGATAGGATAGAAAACCCTGTCTCAAAAATCAAAAACAAAGCAAAACAAAACAAATTAGTTAGGTTCCTTGAGTGGTCCTGTGCTTTCTACTGGTTCTTGTTCTTAGTGTTAAGGACCCAGGGAGGTGGAAGATGCCATCTTAAATATGCTATTTTATTTTATTAAAAAAACAATTTTTTTTTTTGTTTTTTGAGACAGGGTTTCTCTGTATTGCTTTGGAGGTTTGTACTGGAACTTGCTCTGTAGACCAGGCTGGCCTCGAACTCACAGAGATCTGCCTGTCCCTGTCTCCTGAGTGCTGGGACTAAAGGTGTGAGCCACCAATGCCCAGCTAAATATGCTATTTCAAGTAGAGCGTAGAAAGTATGTGGAGGAAGTATTCAGACTAGTCCTTATAGAGCCAGGAAGGGTGGCTTCAGAAGGTAATGTACACACAGTCGGTTTACCCTTTTAAAGTGTATATGGGCTTGGAGCGTAGCTCAGTGGTAGAGCATCTGCCCAGCAAGTTTGAGGCCTGGGCTCCATCCTCAGCACTGCACTGGATAGAGTAGAAAATCCATGTATGTGGAGTTGAGTAACTACCACCACGATGATTAAAGCTGCTGTCAATGATTGACTGTAGGCCTTTGTGTTGTTATATGCTGTCATTTCTTCTGTGTAAATACCCAGGAATGCAAGTTCTGACGGTAAGTGTGTGTGTTGGAATTTATAAGGGATTGTAGGTGGTTTTCAAAAGTCAATGTAAAGGTCTCCATTTCCAGCTACAGTTTCACACCTTTATAGATGTGTTAGTCTTTTAAACTTCAGCCATTTTAATGGTATAAAGTGGTATTTTATCAGGTGGCAGTGGTATATACCTTTGACTTCAGATTTTCCTAATGAATCAACCAACTCGGGCTCCCCCCCCCCCGTCTCGTGTGTGTGTGTGTGTGTGTGTGTGTGTGTGTGTGTGTGTGTAGTGTCTGTTTATGCCTTTTGTTCATTCTTTGTTAGGGTGTTTAGATTTTAATTACTGACTTGTAAAAGTTCCTTATAGAGAACTCAGTGGGTAAAGTATTTGTTCCACAAATGTGTAGCTCAGACTTTTGGACTTCAAGAATGCACTAAAATCCCGGGTATCATGCTTAAAATCCCAGTTACTCATTTATTTTTAAAGTTCCAGACCCATCTAATCTGGAAACTGGCTTTGAAATATTTTGCCTTTGAAGATGAAAACTCTTGCTTGGTTTATGGCGGCCTTGTACAGCTCCATCCGCGCTGCTACTGTGTTTGGTTCTGTGAGGATCAGGTGAACAGGAGCCATGCGGCTCACAGAAGGAGGGTGGCAGAGGTCAGTGCTCACAGTCTTCCAGGGGCTTTGGCTGTTCGGTCTGTTAGAAATACTCCTGATGGGCAGCCCTTGTCTTTACCCCGCTTTGTGAACCTTCATTAATTCTTCTACCAAAAGCAGGTCCTGTTTTCTTTTTTGACCATAAGTCTTTTTGATGAAAGAAATAAATTTGTGTGTTCATTTCATAATGTGTATTATGAGTATTGTTTTAGATCTCAGTTCTTTTTCCCCCCATGTTATTTTATTTTTTTGAGACAAAGTCTTGCAATGTAGCATGAGCTGACCTTAAACTCATGATCCTCCTGCCTTTGCCTCCCTCCCACACGGTTAGGATTACAGGTGTGTGCCACCGTGTCCCACCAGTTCTTTACTCTGCTTTTTAAAAGATTTCTTTTTATTTTATGTGTATGGGTGCTCTGGCTATTATTTCTATGCACCGTGTGTTTATGGGTGTTCTGACTATTGTGTGTCTATACAACATGTGTGTAGCACCCACGGAGGGTAGAAGAAGGTATTGGGTCCTCTGAGATTAGAGCTACAGACACCTGATGTGGATGCTGGGAATTGAACCCAGGTTCTTTGGGAGAACAACCAGTGCTCTTAACCTCTGAGCCATCTCCAGCCTCTGTTCTTTAATCCTTTAAAGTTGTATTCTTTCCATCTTTCAGTTGAGGTTAGATCTGGGGCAGCTCAGGGCAGTTGCATCTCAAAAAGACCAGAGTTTAGCAGCTAAGACTGAGGGACTGAGTGTTCTTGTTTTCAATCTGTCCTTTTGGAAGTAGACGCTAATCTGACATCATCATTTTAAAGCATTTGTAGAAATTTTTAAAAATAAATCAGACCATGTGTGGTTTGTCTCTCCGTCCTTTGTTCTTCAGACATAGCTGTTCATAAGAACTCAAGAAATGGTGGTGATAAATGTGTGAATGAGGCACCTGTAATCTCATGGGGTGCTTTTGTGAAGTCCTGGACTAAAGCTGGGCACCATCCATTCAGTCACCTGGCCTCTGCTGACATCCTTTGTTTAGGTGCTGCCAGCTGTTTCTCAGCTTGGGAATGGGTGAGGTTACAGCTGTCCTCTCCTGACCTCTGGAATAACAACTAATAGTGTGTTTTCCTCATTCCTTAGATTCATGCCCGCAACCAAAATGAAATCATTTTTGGTCTAAATGATGGCTACTATGGTGCTCCATTTGAACATAAGGTAAGAGATTCTTCGAATGTTCTGGGTTTTGGTGAGTGCAGGTGCCTTGTCCCTGGGAAGATGATCTTCTGGAGAGCTGTGTGCAAACAGAAGCATGTTCCAAGTATCACCATGAGCCTGTTTGAGGGCTTTTAGAGTGAGAACTTGTTTTGTAGGACATGCAACCACTCTTAGTTATCATTCCTAAATCCTGATTAGATTTTCTTAAAGGGAAACCTAAGCTAGTTGTTTTCTTTTCTTCTACTCAATTCCACGGGGATTAAGAAAGAGTGGTGAGCTGGGCAAGGTGGCAGAGGCTTGTAATCCACTTAGCAGGCTGCAGCAGGAGGGTCACAGTTTGAGTCCTGCCCAGGTTCAGGGTGAGTTCAAGGCCACCCTGGGAAACCTAGTTGAGCTGAATCTGAAGATGAAAAGAGGCTGGGGATGTCACTCAGCAGTATGGGACTTACCTACCATGCTGTGAGTCCTGAGCTTGAGCCCCAGCCCTGCTCTCCCTTCAAATGGTGACTTTTGTATACATTGAATAGCTTAATAGCTAAATACATTAAAGTGTTTAGTTATGCTTTATCATTCTCAGTATGCCTGAGAAACCCAAATTATGCTGGGCATAATGACACCGCCTTTAATTCCAGCAGTTGGGAGGCAGAGGCAGGTGGATTTTCATGAGTTTGAGGCTAGCCTGGTCTACAGAGCGAGTTCCTAGCCAACCTAGTGTATGTACATAGTGAAATGCTGCCTCAAAAAAGAGAAAGAAAGAAACTAAAACTGAAGCTGTTTTGATGCCATCGCTGTCTGTGCATTTGAAGGTAAAGGGAGAAAGGAGGAGGAAGAGTCATTCTTAGCAGGGACCTTCTGTGAGTGTCCCTGTGACCAGGGGCCACAGCATCTTTCTCCTGTTTCATACTCTCAGAAAGCTCCATGCTGTTTTGTTCTCCCTATTTCATGGCTGTGGAAACTGACTGGGAGGATGCCCTTCACGGGGTCTAGAGAGTGGCTCAGTCTGCTTTCCCGACTGTGACCTAAAAACCTAAAAACAATCAAAGCACACATGACGTGTGTTTGTTTTTGCTCAGGTATCCCGTTGTTTCAGCATCTCCGTTGTGTGAGACGCCATTGCTCGGACGCTCCGCAGTTTGCTGAGTTCAGGTTTAGCTCCTATACTCACGTGCTGAGAGTGCAGTGGTGAGGATGGGCCTGGCGCACACCTCTCTTCCAGCTGCGTGTCTAAGGCAGGGGATCTCCTGGGCCCCAGAATTCAAGGCTGGCCTGCACTAGTGCCATGAGAAAAGTGCTCTTGGGGACTGGTTGCTCAAGTTATGATCCAGGCTATGAGTAGTAGACAATTATGTGAAAGGCGTGGGCACCGAGTGGAGAGAGCATCCCAGGAGAGGAGATGCAGGTTGAAAGGCCCCGAAGTGGAAGCAGACATGGAGTCTCAGGGATCGAAGGGACGGCAGAGTAGCACCAGACAGACCACCACTGCAATGCTTAGGGACTTTATCCAAAGGCCAGAGGCTTGCGCTTTAATCAGATACACTGTAATGGTTTTACTCTAGGAATGTGTGTGTGGAAAGAACCTTGTGGTACAGTGGGTAAGAGATGGTGACATTTTGGAAGAGGGCCATGGCAGGGTAGGAGAAGAGGGCTTTTGTTTGTGTGTTTGTTTAAAGTTCTAGGAATGGCCCCCAGGGCCATGCAATGCTAGGCAAGTGCTTTACCACTGAGCCATACCCCCAGCTCAGAAGACAGGGTTAAAGGAGATAAAATTATTAATTACAATTTGTTGTGGTTTGTATTTGAGGTAAAAGGAAAAAAGAGATGTAAAGAGTGAGTTTGGATTTCTGGCTTAAAGAAACTGGGTAGATAAAGATGACAGCCACAGGAAGCTTTAAGACCTGGGGTGGGGTGGGGTGGGGCGGGGTATGGGTGTGTGGGGAAGAGAAGAGCACAGATCCTGAGGTGGAAGAGGTGTCCTTAGACATATGTTGATAGCCATTTGGATATGTGAGTACAGAGGATGTGGGCTGATGGCAAGGTCACTGAAGTCATGTATGCGTGTGACATAGACTAGGAATAAATAGGCCAAGGCTCTTTGTCTTATTCCTTTCATTTAAACTTGTGGGGTCTGCTGTTTTTGTGCTTTGTTTTTTATGGAGACAGGGTGTCAAGTAAACCAAGGACTGAAAATTGCCTTTTGTACTTTAGCAAATGGAATTTATTCTAGGTGATGTCTTTAGAGGTTCCAGCTCTGAAAGGCATTCCCCCTTCCATTTCCCAGCTATCACTTCTCTGTTCCTGCAGTATTTCCAGACCTTCTCTGTTAGATGTCCTGTTCTGTATGGGAGCCTGTCTTCCTCCTGTCTCTGATGGAGGCCTGTCTTCCTCCTGTCTCTGATGGAGGCTTGTCTTCCTCCTGTCTCTGATGGAGGCCTGTCTTCCTCCTCTTTCTGATGGAGGCCTGTCTTCTTCCTTTCTGTAAGCTTTGTAAGGTCAGATTGACATGCACAATGCTGGCTCCCTATACCCTGCTGCAACACTTGGGACTTGGTATTTGCTTAGTGAAAACATTTGTGATTAAGTCAGAGCATAGTGAGGCTGCTGGTGCTAGGCTGTTTGCTATTCCCAAGGCTAGCTGTCCTGGAACAGGAGGGGTGACTCATCCTACAGCTGGTCTCTAACTCATCACCCTGGGGAGTCTGGCAGTCAGAGCTGATGGTAGTATTCGGAGTGGTCCTGTGATGGCACCATTGTATCTGCTTTTGTAGTTAGTCCCTCAAGAACCTCATTACTCTCGACTGATAGTTGGTAAGTTTTGGGGTAGGCACCAGTACCAGTCAACAGAGGTGTGTGTGTGTGTGTGTGTGTGTGTGTGTGTGTGTGTGTGTGTGTGTATGTGTGTGTGTGTGTGTGTGTGTGAGAGAGAGAGAGAGAGACAGAGACAGAGAGAGACAGAGACAGAGAGAGACAGAGAAACAGAGAGAGACAGAGAGAGTACAGGAGTCTACAGAGGCTGGATGTGTGTGTGTGTGAGAGAGAGTGCGTGCAGGAGTCTACAGAGGGTGTGTGTTTGTGTGCATATGATTATAGGAACCTGCAGAGGCTGGATGTGAGTTACAGGTGGTTGTGATCTGCCTGTTGAAGGAGCTGGGAACTGAACTCTGGTCTTTAGCATGAGCAGTGCTTAGTATGTGCTCTTAATGCTGTGCTGTCTCTCTAGCCTTAGAAAGCATTGCTTTAATCTTTTTATTTTCCATTTCTTTATTTAAAGTCATAGGCAGGCATTGTGACAATATGTGTATATCATTAAGACCACTCTCTATATCAAAGCAAAAGCAGAATTTGCCAAGCCAGTGAAATATAGAGACACCTTGTTAAAGCCATCAAGCACGGTAACGAACATTTCTGGAACAGGCATAGAATAGAATCTCAAAGAAGTGTGCAGACACCAACACTGTAGACCCTCTCCTGCGGGAAGTAAGCAAGTGAGCTCTCCAGGCTGAGATAGTCTCCCTTTTATGACAAAGGAAACTTAAAAGCTGCCGGAGGAGAGGTTTTCTTACTAATGAGAGTCGATCCTGCATCCGCTTTGGAAAACTACTACCCACTAGTGAGCAATCCTGTTTCGGGCAAGATCGAGGAGGGCAGAGCAGCCACATTTAATATCCAGTCACTAATCTTGTTGCTGTGACAAAACACCCGAGCAAGAGTAGCTTCAGGAAGTGGAGGGTTGTTTTGGTTTAGTTTGAGGGTATCCGGTCTATCATGGAGGTGAGGGTTGGCTGCAGCAGGACAATGAGGTGACTTAGTCAGGAGACAGAGAGAGATGAATGCTGGCACTTAGCTTGCTTCCCTTTCCCTCTTTTTATTATCCAGCCTGAGACCTCAGCTCTCGAGGTGGGGCCACCCACATTGGGGGTTTGGTTTTTCATCCTCAGTTAAGTTTTTGGAAACCGTCACAGGCACACCCAGAGTTGATTCTAAGTCAAGCTGATGATGCAGATTAACCACCACAGGAAGTTTTAAGAGAAATCAAACCAGAGGTGGGCAGTGGTGGTGCATGCCTATAGTCACCTGTAAGGGGTGGGGGTCAGGTGGATCTCTGAGTTAGAGGCCAGTCTGGTCCATAGATTGAGGTCCAGGACAGCTAGAGCTAAACAGGGTGTTTGAAACCCTGTCTCAAAACACAGCACAAAACAAAATACAACCATGCTAGTGTTGCTCAGAATGCAGTCTGCACTAAGAACAGTCTACCGTCAGTGTGTGGAGTGTACTGAGGGGACATTTAAAAACCTTATACAATTTAGACATCATTGTGACACTTTAAGTTATGGTCTTTGAAAGTATCAGTTCTCAGTGGATTGAATAAAAATCTTCAACAATTGGTGCTTCCCTAGAAGGAGTGAAACGTCTCAGTGGGCATATGTAAGGTGATGGCTTTCGTCACTGAGGCCATCAATTTGTTTGACAGGAGGCTAGAAATAGTAAGAAGTTGTAGGATTTGGTAGAAAAAAATTGAATTATAGTCACGCATGGTGGGAAGTAGAGGCAAGAAGATCGGGAAGGTTAAAGCTAGCCTCTGCTTCATAGAAAGTTTGAGGACAAAAATAAATAAAAAGGCAGACTTTGAGCCCAAGTGTACATCTTCAAAATTTAAGAATACCTTGTAAATGCTTGAAGTTTCTCAGGGGGAAAGAAGACTGAAAATAAAAATAAAGGGTTATCGACTTAGTGTTAAACATGGGGGCAGCAATGAGTCCACAGTGTTTGTGGTCCTGGTCATTTTGAATCCCATGCTTGCATTTGAAACATTTAACTGCTAAGCTGACAAGGTTTTGTGAGTGCTACGATCCTAGTTGAGCTTGCTGCAGTGACATTGACTCTCCCTCCCAGAGGGTGAGCAGTTCCCTCAGGGAAGGTCTCTGCAAACCACACACCGAAGTTGTGATCCCATGTTCATCCCCTCTGCTAGTGTCATAAAGGACTACTTTGTTCTTGATAATTTTATGGAATAAAATTTATTTATTTGGCAAGTGTGTGGCCCATGAGTGTTTAAAAAGCAACATAGAGATCTTTGAGTAAATGATAATTACATCTTTATCATTATAAAAATGGTTCTCTCCCCATCTCTCTGTTCACACCCCAGGATTAAGCACCTACTGTATACCTATTAAACTAAGTGTGGTGAGATTAAAAAAATGTAAAGCATAGATAGCAGTCATTCATGTTTTTAGTTAAAGAGGGAAGACAGTATGTATTTCAGACCCCAGTCTGCACTGGGCTGATTAAAATATTGTTCTTAGTGATGAGTTGCAGGTAAATCATCCAAGAACTTTAAATAAAATTTGGTGACTCCAAGAACACTGTGGTAGTTTGAGGGCTGGGTGATGAGGAGAGAGGCTGCTGGGTGACTTTGGGGAGGGTGGGGAATAAAAAGGCTTTTGGCCAATATGCTCACAGCCTTTTAGATGCCCGATAGGATTTTGCCTGTAATGTATGAAGGTTGGCTCCCCTGCCCTGGGTTTCCTTTTGGCAGCTGCTCTTTTGGGAGGCTGTTGGCTGCCACCGTGGTGACATAAGAACACTGACTTTGAAGTCATACTGCTGTGGATTTCACCACCGCCTGACTGCTGCTTACTAAGGAGATCCTGGGGAAACTGGATTTGTTTTCTCATCCATAAACACAGGAAACCATCTGTACTTCAATCCTCAGTCGCCTGGGGATTAAACATGATAGTGTGTATGACACAGCTGGCATGTGAGTGGAGTTCACCAACAAATTGGAATCGATTCTCACTAGGTTCTAACCCCCATGATGAGTGTTCACACCTCTCCTGCTCACCATTGTATTGACATGGTGTTCCTAACTCATGGCTAGCATGTTTTGTCAATGAATGCAGGCAACAGCTTTGTGTAGGTCTGTCATAGTATTGGGAATTAAAATCTTGGGAGGGTGGTACGTCTCTCAACTCCACTAAGTCTAACTTCTGGCATTTAGGTTTACATAGCTCACCCTGATGAGACGCTTAAATTATCTGCCCTTGACAAATCGCAAAAAATTGAGACTACAGGATTTTTTTTCTCATACTGAAAATTGCAAAAGCAGTATCTGTCGAGGTCAGTAGGTGGCGCTGCTTTCTCACTTTCTTGAGAAGAAAATTGGAACAGGAATGGAATTCAAGTCAAAAGGAGCAATATTTTTAAATGAAAGAAACACAATTGCAATAGCAGCTCACTGATGAGTTTCACACATGTAACTGCATAAACGATCATCTGTTAGATGGCAAAGTGACATTGAGGGTCTGAGGGACAAGAGCAAGCTTCCAGATCTGTTTTGAGGTCTGTGCAAATCAGAGTTACTCATTATATATTTTTTCAAGGCATGCCATCCTTTGAAATGTAGGATCCCTGACTTGTAATCCCAACTTTGTTCCCCAATAGTGTTTATTTAACAAATCACTTCGTCTCTCTTAGTTTTAGGTGCTTCATCTCAGAAGTCAGGAAATCTAGTTTGCTTCAGGGAGCAAGCAGCATGTACCCTGATCTGAATGGGGAGCCTGGCATGGCAGCATGCATCCAATCCCAGTGTTTGGGAAGCTGAGGTGGGAGGAACTCAGGTTCAAAGCCAGCATGGGCTACATCTAAGACCCTGTCTTTTTTTTCAAAAAAGCAGAAAACATTAGTATTATCTAGCCTAATGCCCTTATTTCATAAAGAGAGAGAGCCTTCTGGCTTCTGTGCAAGCATGTTCAATGCTACAAGTGATAATCAACAAAGCCGTCATTATATGGGATGAGCACATCTATAGATGATGTAGTATCTATATACTGCATCATCCTCTCACATCTCTTCAGTTTCTAAGGATTTGCCTGTGGTAATTTTGCTCCGTCTTCCCACCGGCTGCAGAGGAGGACAGGGCAACTCTGCTTAGGGTTGTTTGCCTTTGAAGCACAGAGGTTCAGTGACTTTCTTTACCGTGTGACTTAACTTGCTCTGTGCAGCGATTGGTGCTGCTCTTTGCTTCAAAAGCCTTTGGACAGACAGAGCTCTGTGGGTTCCAGTGCATTATAATCTACTGGAGGGTCTGTCTTCCTTTGTAGAGAGCACAACTAATGGCAGGACCAGGAGCATGTGTCTGCCAGGTGTGCAGTAAGTAACCGCCATGACAAAGAAAAGGCTAGATAATAGGATGAGTTAGTGGCAGATCTTGGACTCTGAGAATATCTCTATCTCTTTTTATTTTCTTCATTATGCCCATCACCATGAAGTGGGAATGGCCATGCTTCTCATCTTTCCGGTTTGTTTTGAGATTTCTTCTGTCCCTTAATTTCCTTAGCTGCTGGTGTCTTCTTTGACTTACAATAGCTGAAGTGGACAAGTGTGAAAGTTTACATTTTCCGGGGGGATGCTGGAACCTGGGAAAGTGAAGGGGCTTTCATTTAACTGGCCTTCTGGATGGAGAGGTTGAACAGTGGATGCTCGCTCCTCTTGGTCGTCATGTCAGTGTATCTCACTTGGTGACAGAGCACATCCCACCCAGTCGCACACAGTAGGGCACTTAGAAGTCAGGGTTTTGTCTCAAGTTCAGCCTGTGTTTGAGTGACACGGAACCGGGCGGTGGATCTTTCTGCTCAGGTCTTTGCAAAGTTGGAAAACATTTCTTTTTCCTTTTATGTACATGAGTGTTTTGCTGGCATATGTGTAATTGTGCCACTTGGGACTTGAGTTATAGATGGTTCTGAGACACTGTGTGGGTGCTAGGAATTGAACCTGGATCCTCTGGAAGAACAGTAAGTGCTCTTAACTGCTGAGCTATCTCTCCAACCCCAAAAAGCCAATCAGTCATTACCTCTCTCCTGCCCCCCAATAGAAGAAATATAGGCTGGCCAGATCCCCAGAGCTGTTTGTTTGCTGCCTGTGTTATTCTAGCACATTTTGGTATCTGAGCCAATGTAGACCCTGGGGTGCTTGTTTCTGAACCATCCTTGAAGCAGTACTGCATCGAGCAGGTGTGGCTCTGAAAAAACTCCCATTGCTGGAGGCATTGTGAGTACCTCAGATGTCAGACCTTATACCAAATACTGTGCATATTTTCATTTTATCTGGAGCAACTCCACGAGACAGCCATTCTCAGTGTATGAGCAAAGTGCCTTGGAAGAAAACATTAAACTTGGGACCCGGGATTATATGGCCCAGAGGTGGACAGCAGGCTCTGTGTTTGAGCTCTGGTCTGACTCAGAAACTGCTGCTTCTGAACTGGACCACGTGGCATCTGCGTTTCCTTCCGCTTCAGATAGCGTGTCAGTGTCCCCAGTCTCTAGAGATGCCCAGTGACTGTGCAGTGTGAGAACTGGAGGAGAACGCCCGGGCCAGAGCCTCGAGCACTGCCAGCGCCTTGTTAGGCAGACTCGAGGTATTATCGACGAGGAGGCGCTCAGGGAACCGAAGCTGTCGACCCATCCAGATCCACTAATGTCACACCCATCAGTCACCGTACTTGGCTTCCCTCTGGCTCCCCCACTCCCCTTTTCTTTTGGATCAAATTAACTTTTTTGACAGATGTTTGGAAAACAGTCTTATCCTGTAATTTATATTTATAAATCCTCTGCTACAGTGTGGTCCCCATCCTCTGCCTTCACCGAAGCCAGAAAATAACCTGGGAAAATGCCACGTTTCCTGTTCGGAGTTTGGAGGCTCTTGTCTTCTTAGCACGCTTTTTGAGCTTTTGACAATTCTAATGTCAGGAGGTAGAGAGCCAAGCGTGATTCTTCCTTGAGATGTTTTAGATTCTCGAGAGGTAAACAGAAACAGCTTGCGGTTTGTCCTTCCCCAGGACTCAGAGCTTATCGTTTTGTTTGTTTAAAGTCCAGGCGCTTGTTTTGCTATTCTCTTTCAGATTAGATTTGCAAGAGTCAGTGCAGTTTAAGCTCTTCTGCAAGCTGGCAACCCCCTTGCGCTGGCTTTTCATCTGTCCAGGAATGCCAGTAAGCTGGCTGTCACTACTGCCTTCTCTTCCTCCCGTCACTTCTGCTGTCTTCGCTCAGGTTACTGTAGATTTTGTATGTGCAGTCTTCCTTCAAGGCATATGCTCCTTTGCAGCTGAGGTTGTGGTCTGTGTGTGTGCGCGTGTGCGTGAGCGTGCGCGTGTGTGTGTGCGCGTGTGCGCACGCGTATGCACACGAGTGCACATGTGCACACTGATGGGTATGGAAGCTAGGGCTTATTGGCAAGTGTCTTATTTCATTGTTCTCTACATTACCACCATTATCATCATCAGAGACAGGCTCTCTCATTGAACCCAGAGCTCATCAGTTTGGCTAGGCTGGCAGTGATTTCTCTTATCTCTATACCCTAAAACCAGTTACAGACACATACAGTTGTGCTTGGCTTTTATGTTATTGGAAGAAACTGAACTCAAGTCCTCATTCTTGTCTGGCAGGCACCTCTGTGTCACTTTTACAGCCTTAGGATTTAGTGTTTTCTCTGCTTGGTGCACATTTTTCCATGAGTGAGTGAAGTTCACTAGAGTCATTTTCCTGTCTCCCCTCCACTCTGCTGTAAAACAGACATTGCACTCAAGGGATGGCCACTCCAGCAGGGTCCTCCTGTCCTTCTGCAAGGAGTAGTGCTGAAGACTCTTAATCGGCTTTCTATGTGACAAAGTTTATAGCAGTGACTTTCTACTTTGAAAGTGCCCTCGAGCAAGAGCCTCTTCCTTGTTGCTTTGAGTGCTCTTTAAAAAGTAATATTGCTAATCTTAGGATTCACATATCTTCACTTACAATGGCGTCCTTATTGCACGGCGCTTCTCACTGTTTCAAGAGAAAGAGGAAAAGCATGTCTGAAACTGTGGCCAAATTGGGGGCAGGGGAATGTCCATATTGAGCTCAGTGTCTGAGAAAAGGTCTCCCCCTCCCTCTTTAACAGCTCAGCATCTGGGCTTCATCAGAACACAGGCACAGGGTGTCCGGGGCCTGCAGACTCTTAGCAGGGACACTTGCAGTTTTGCTCAGTTTCAACTTGGCCAGCACTTGAAAGTGTATTAGTGTCCATGCAAATGTGCACATGGGACACAGGCTGTCTGTGGATTCAGCAGGTAGCCCGTCCACATGCGTACTTACTGTAGAAAGAACACTTCCCCGTCTGTGGGAAAAGCTACTGGCTTTGTTCCCCTCCCCCTTGCTCATCTGATTCCTTATTCTATGCGATTAGGTGAGGCTGGCTATGCAAAGCTCACTTGCCACGTGAAACCAGTGTGCCGCCCACCCATACTCACGTTGGGCAGACCTGCAGTGGACTCTTGTGCTTGTCTTCAGGCTCCACTGGATCTTTGTTCTCCTTAGCACAATGTATCAGAATTTTTAAAACATTTATTTGTAGGCCAGGCGTTGGTGGCACACACCTTTAATCCCAGCACTCGGGAGGCAGAGGTAGGTGGATCCTAGCCTGGTCTACAAGAGCTGGTTCCAGGACAGCCTCCAAAGCCACAGAGAAACCCTGTCTAGAGAAACCAAAAAACCAAAACCCATTTATTTGTGTGTGTGTGTGTGTGTGTGTGTGTGTGTGTATTTGTGTTTGTGGGTACCCCTGGAAGCAAGAAGAATTGGCTTTGGCTTTCCCCAGCTGGAGTTACAGATGGTTGTGAGCCTTTGACCTGGTGCTAGGAGCCCAACTCCAGTCTGTCTCACCCAAGTCTCCCTTTCTGGCCAGCTAGACTTTGGTCAAGTGTGTGGGCAGTTTAGAGACTGGTGCCTCCTCCTGCCTCAAACTCAACCAGGGTTTCTCTCCGTCTCCATTCCGTTCTTTAATTCAGTGAGGAGTACCAGTGTGTGTTCCCTCTCTCAGGTCAGATCAGAAGGGCAGTATCATCCCCTTTCTCTTTGAAGCAGCGCCGGTGGAGCTCAGCACCCACTTCTTCGCTGTGGTTTTTTTTCCTTTTTAATTGTTTCGAATCAAGGCAGTAGCATCTGTCTGTCCTCACTATTTAGTGACTTGCAGTGTCTTGCCATAATCTGATTCCTTCTTTGTAAACCTCCTCCTTGACGTTTTCTCATGCTCAAGTTTGTCCTTATCACTTAGACTCATTTCCCTAGGACGGTGTTCTTGTCCTGTGGCATGACACCCACATTCAGCATGGGCATTCTTATGTTCTCATGATGCCTGGCGTCTCCCGTATCCTGATTGCCTGTTCACTCACCTTCTTGCCCGACTGTCCTGTGTGTGAAGGCAGAGCAAGAGCTGCCTTCGGGATAGTTTATTGCCTGCCGGTGTGTAGCACTGCGCCTGGCATATAATGCTGGCAAAGCACATGCTTGCTGGGAATGGATGGCACATCTGTGGCAGGGACCCCTGCAAGGCTTGTGGGATGTGCTACTTGGTTGTTAGTGGTTGGGAAGCTTCTTACCCAGAATTCTGTATTTCTCACTGGCTTCCTACCATTTCTTACAGTCACTTGTCATTTACAAATTATACCATAAAGGGGGCACTTCCTTTCAGCTTTTAGACTTATTTTTTGTCCAATTTTCCACATTGCCATTAACTATTGTTCTGTCTATTCCAGATCTCATGTCTCTGGTGAGGTCTGACTCTTTCTCTTTCTTCATCTGCTCTATTCAGGCAGCCGCTAGGTTCCTTTGAGTCCTTTGAAACAACTGGTCTCCATTTCTGTAATCGGAGCTCAGCCTGCCACCCCAGAGGACTGGACCCCTGCGGCGGATTCCTGGTGGCCTATGGACTCTGCTGCTTGTGTCTACCCTGTCTTGCTCAACACTTCTTATTAATCTTTCCATGGCATACTTGGGTTCTTTTGTTCCTTTGCCTGGAAGTTGTATAGAGTAAATTTCCATTGCCTGCTGTGCGCCTGTGCCCCATTCTCTGGTCTGTTCCCTGCATTGTGCTCCACCCTAGCTCTGGCTGTGCTCTCCCTCCCCTCCCTCTCATTGCCACTGTTCTTAGGTGTGTGTGTGTGTTTATGTAGCTCTGTGTGTGGCATATGTACATGTTTGTGCTTCTATACAAACATGGCTACTCCTAAAATAGCTACATGCTGCATCTACGGCCTGTGCCCCACATGTTCATTTGCACGGACACTAACGGGCTTTCAAGTGCTAGCCAAGGGTAACCGAGGAAAACTGCAGCTGTCTCTGCCAGGGGTTGAGTGTCCTCCTCAGTCATTGTCCACTTTTTGAGCCGTCTCCCTGACCCTTGTAGACTTTTATAACCGACTGGTAGTTGGGCATTCTGTCTCCTCCAGTTCATCAGATTAGTCACTTCCTAAGTAACCTTCACATGCAGCTCCGATAGTCATGCTACAGTGTCGGAAACCCTTCCTGAGTCTTGCTGCCTGTAAGTTGTCTCCACTTCTGGCCTGGACAGGGCTCCCTACCTGCTTACTCAGCCGTGTCTCCCATGCTTTCATCTTTAGGCCTCCACATAGTTTCCATGTTAGTGAAGCCGAACAAACCAGGCCGCTATTTGATTTTCCCTGAATGCAGCTTGTGTTTCCCGCTGTCATGCTTTGGCTAAAGGTGTTCAGTCCAGGCAGGGCTTTCTTCCCTGCCATTCAGCGTTTCAGGACCATTTCACCTACCCCAAATACCGCCACCCCCGCCACCTTTGATGTTCTGTGCTTGCTAGATGGGGTCCCCGCCACATCAGAATGTGTGTGGCTTTCTTTGGTTTCAAGTTAATCTATGGTCTTTGTAATTATCTTTTTCACTTAGACCTTAACTGGCATATGTGTTTTCTGAGGTTGGTGAAAAACAAGCCTAATGTTCTTTGTCAGGTGTTTAGTGAGTGAAATCAATACACGTGTATGCGGCCTGATTGGCTTATAAGAAGTTTTCCTACCAAGTGAATTTTTCTTTTTTTCCATATTTATTTTTATCTATTTATTTTAATTTTTTCAAGACAGGATTTTATTATGTAGCTCTGGCTGTCCTGGAACTTATGGTATAGACCAGGCTGGCCTTGAATGTGCATGCTGGGATTAAAGGTATATACCACTATGCCCAGCAAGTGAGTTATTTCTGTTGCTTTTGTAGGTGTAAGGATGTTAAGGAGAGCTAAAATGTCTCGTGTTTTTCAAGGTTACCTTGCCAGGAGTGCTAACATAGTATATATTTTGTGTGGCCTGTAAACCAACAGTGATTTGTTTTTTACATTTTCAAGAATTTGAATGAGGAAACAAAGAAGAATGTGTTCCAGATATGACAGGTGTCTGCTAAGCTAAAAGCACTATCTGAGTTCTGGCTGTGCCCCCAACCCCCTGCCTCAGTACTGGGGATCAAACTCAGGGCCTCATCTGCCACTTAGCTATATTTGAAGCCTCAGAAATACCCTCTGACCCTTTATGGAAGAAGTTTGCTGACCACTAGTCTAGAAATACACCTGATCTGCCTGGGATTGCTGCTCACCCGGAGATGGGAAACTGCTTCCCTAACAGTTTACCAGGTCCTCCCCAGGCAGACAACAATTCCCTCTGTGGAAAAAATATCCTTAGGCCTGACTTCAGAAGAGTTTTGAGTGGCATGCAAATCTTCCCTGGGCTCTTTGGCACTTGACAGTATCTTCCACAGATAACCAGATACAAATGAGCCGTTCCTTTCCATAAAAACCCTCATCAGAGCCTGGAGGATCGCACAGCTGGTCCCGTTAGACGTCATTGAGAGGGAGGCTCTTAGCATATTTGAAGAATGTTAATTGCTAAGTGTGGGCTGAAGCCAAAGGGCTTCATAATGTCCTTAAGCTGCTGTAAATGTACATAGACTGAGAATTGTAGAATCAGAACAGGTCTGGGGGATCATCAAGTTTAGCCCCTTAAGAGCTAGGGCTGTGAGCCAGACTGCGTGGCTCTTCCCCTTAATCCTCCTGTGTCTCGGTTTCCTCACCTTTAAAGTGGGGCTAAGAATAGCATCTAGCCACTGGGTGTGCAACAAACGTGAACATTCCCCACAGCAACATTTGAATGGCAATGCTAACTATGGGACAGGACTCTCCGCACATGGATGTGTGTCTGCACAAGCATTCATGTTTCATTAGTGTTTTTAGGAGTTGTCTTGTTTTGTAGTTACAGACACTGAAGACTAGAGGCGTTAAATTATTTTCCTTCATTCCTTGACAAGCAGAGTGGCCTAAAGCCTGGCTGCAGCTTTTCATTTCGGTGATATTTCCTTGTTACCATGTGCTGCTTGTAGATGTGTGTTTAACAGGTGTGGATTTAAATTTTCTGTGTGTGTTCATGCACATGTGGGGATATATGTATACATGTGTGCTTGCATGTGAAAGCCAGAGACAGATGCCAGTGTCTTCCTTAGTCACTTTCCACCTTATATTTTGAGACAAGGTCTCTCATTAAACCTGGTGTTCACAGATTCATGTAGGCAGGTTGACCAGCAAACCCCACAGATGCTCCTGCTGCCGCCCCACTAGTGCTGGTGTTAACACACCCATGCTGCTACACTGGGCTTTTCTGCCAGTGCTGAGCTCGGCCTCATGGTTATGCAGCAAGCTCTTTACTGAGTGGACCATCTTCCTGGCCCTTAGTTTTATTTTTCACACAGGATCTCACTCATGCTGGCCTTAAGCTTGCCAGTTCTGTCTCAGCCTCCTAAGTGGTGGGATTACAGGCATGTGTCACCATAATTGGCTTAGATGATTAAACAATATTTATTTTTTACTTTGTATGCATGGATATTTTAAAGCATGAATTAATGTATAATACATGTATATCTGCTGGATCCCCCGGAACTGGGGTTATAGCCAACCATGTGGATACTAGGAATCAAACCCAGGTCTTATGCAAGAGCAAGTGCTTCATCCCTTGGGTGATTTTTATAGCCAGACAAAAATTTTTGGATAAAATAGAAAAAGAATCATTTTATAGCTAATTGATACCATTGTCTCCTGTCTTCCCTGTTTCTCCTCATCTGCCTTTGTGATATGTACAATATTTCATAAGATTGAAGTTCTGTTCATGTAACTATTGCCTCTATCAAGCTGAAAAGCATTTTGTCATTCTAAAGAAAACTTAGAGGGCTGGGAAGATGGTCCAGTGGTTAGGAATGCTTCCTGCTCTTACAGAGGATGTGAGTTCAGTTCCCAGCACCCACATCAAGTGGCTCACAACTGTTTGTAGCTCCAGTACCAGGGGATGTGGTGCCCTCTTCAGGCCTCTGCACATACCTGCACTCACATGCACATAACCCCATACAGACATAGATGGGCACATCAGTAAGCTTGGTACTCCATTGTGCCTTTCTCAACCCCCCTTGGTGGCTCTCAATCTGCTTTTGGTCTTTAAAGATTCACATATTCTATGTATTCCGTGTAAGTGGAATAACACACTGTGTGATCTTGGGGTCTAGCATCTTTCACTTAGTGTAGTTTTGCATTTGCATATACTATATATTATCTACATATTATATGTACCAGCACTTCATTTTTCTGGGGATGTATCACACTTTCTTTTTCCATTAGCCCTGGATGGACATTTGGGTTGTTCTGTCCTTTGACTGTTGGTGCTATCGTAACATTTGAGGGCAAATTCTTGTTTGAATGAGTGCCCATGTTTAGTTCTCTTAGGTTAGCATCTGGGAGTAAAGTTGTTGCTGTCCTCTAATTCCAGGTTTCACTTTTTGAGGGATCGCTGAATTTTCCTTTTTGATGGCAACAATATTGATCTGTAAGGGTTCTGATTGTTCTGCTCTTGTCAGCATAAGCTGTTGATTACGATTATATCATGATATAGTCATTCTAGTGTGGATGGAGCAACATTTCAGCGTAGCCTTCTTTGCATTTCTCTAACACCAGTACTGCCAAGTGAGGGGGTGTCCACTCCCTCACTGTTGGCCTTTGGCTTGCTTTCTCTGTAGAAATCCATCCTCCAGTTCTCTGCCCACTTTAACACCCAGCTGCTTCTTTTTGTTGTTAAATTGTAGCAGACTTTGGATATTAAACATTTTGTTAGATATATATTAAATCTTTCCTACTGTTCTCTGTGTTTTTTCTTATACTAATGTCCTATATAAGGTGTTAAATTTTAGTAAAGTCCAATTAATTGTTTATTTTGTGGTCATGCTTTGGCTGTTGTAGCTAAGAATCTGTTAGTGTTAAGCTTACTAGCTTTATTGTTAAGGTTTTAGTGAATTTGGGGGTAATTTTATTCTTGGCTGCTAGAGGTGGGTACAACTTCAAACTTGTGTTTGGCTATCCAGTTGTTTCAGCGCTGTTACTGGAGAGCTTGTTTCTCCCATGAATAGTCCTGGCTCCTTGCCATTGAAATGCTATGAGAGTTGATCACAGATTCGTGGTTTTTTGATCTCTACACTCTCAGTTCTGTTTCTTTTCTTTCTTTGGCTGTCCTTCTGCCTGTACCATCTTGTTTTGATTGTTATTGCTTTTCAGTGCATTTTGAAATCAGAAAATGTAAGTCTCATTTGTTCTCTTTTCAATATTTCTCTTGTTATTTGTCAGCCTCCTTTGATTCCATGTGAACTGCAAGGTTTTCCCCTTTCTGTAGAAAAGGCAGATGGGATTTTGATAGAGAGGTGTTGAATCTGTGGATGGACTCAGGTATTGTTGCTGCCTTGACAGTATCCAGAACAGGAGATGTTTTTCCATTTTATTTTGGTCCAATTTGGATATACTTTGAATTTCCTGCCTAATTGGTCTGGCTAGAACTTAACTTGGATCATGTGCTAGAATTTTTTTTTTCTCTTTCAAGGCTAAGTGTATGAATAGCTTGCATTTTGTTTGTCTTTTCCTCTGTCTGTGGACTGTTGGGTTGTTTCCATCCATTGGCAGTTGTGAATAAGGCTACTATGCCCACAGAGACATACATCTTAGATTCAAATCCTTGCTTTCTTTTGGGGATATACCCAGAAACAGTTGCCAGAGTGCATGGAATAATCATCCTAATGTACTACTAGATTAGTTTTGCTAATGTTTTGTGGAAGATTTCAGTGTGTATATTTATGAAGTATATGATTTTCTTATGCTTTGTTTGGCTTTGATGTAAGAGTTGTGGTGAGCTCATACAGTGACTTAAGAAGTCCCTCTGACTCTCTCCTTCCATTCCTTAACTTCCCCTCTCCTTTCTCCTCTTAAGACTTTGAGATGGATTGTTGTTATTATTATTATTGTTATTATTTTAATAACTCTAGGATTGACTGGTCAAGTCTTCTACCCCCCACTTTTAAACTTTTTATTTATTTCTCCTGGAAGTATTATGGTTATTGATTTAACTTCTTTATGTATGCAAAGTCTGTTTAGATCTTCTGTTTATTGTTGAGTCATTTTTGATAGTTCATGTATTCCTAGCAATTTGTACTTTTTCCAGAAACTTCCACATGGAATTCCATAGTGGCTGTTCTAATTTACATCTCTCCTTTTTCCCTCACATCCTTGTCAGTATTTATTATTAATTAAAAATATCTGTACTGTGATTGTAGTAGCTACTTAGAGTTTGCTGCACGTCTCTCACTTTGTAAATATTAACTTTTCCTATAACATTTATGAGATGTATACTACTGTCACTTCTGTGTTACATACAGAGAAAACACTTGTCTGAGGTTTAGGTAACAGTCACAGAGCTGGTGTATTAAGGGCTTGAAATAGAATCAAGGTCACAGGAAGCTCAGGTCACAGTATGTAGCTAAGGATGGCCTTGAACTTCTGACCTTCCTCCAAAGTGATGGTTGCATGTACACCACCATATCTGGTTTATGAGTGCTGCTGATGTAACTCAGGGCTTTGCACATTGGTGGGCACCAACAGCTATAGCCTCTGCGGCCTGTCTTCGTATTACCTACAGTTCGTACTGCCTTTTTTAAGTGTCAGAGATACCGGCCTTGTTCCTATGTCACTGTGCTGTATTCTTGTTAGAAACCATGGTGCTGGCATGGGTGGGAACACTTGTTTCTTACCTTCCCCAGTAGGACTTGGGCTTCCAGAGAAAGCATGGTGTGGGGGCTCAGGCTAAGGGAAAGACTAGCACCCCCTTCTGCAGTCGTGTAGTGTTCTGCTGTTACTGGGAAATTGACTGTCATCCTCAACTGGAACTGTTTCTTTTGTTGGGAATGGAGAGAAAGAATTGATTTTAAGTGTACTTGTCTGAAAGTTTGACAGCGGCTCCACTGAAATTACACTTAACTTTGGGAAGTCTCTGAGATTTTAAGTGGACCCTGGTCTTTCATAAGTCATATCTGTAGAAAGGCGAACGCGGTTGATCTATGCACAGATTTTGCTTCTTTTTATTTACTTTTTTCACCAATGTCTTCCAGGGTCATTCAAACACACAGAAGAACATCCTTCAGGTGGATCAGAACTGTGTTCGCAATTCCTATGACGTCTTCTCTTTGCTGCGGTAAGAAACTCCTTGGAGTCTCCTGGATTTGGATGGCTCTCTCTCATTGTGCGTTTGTGATCTGTGGTGTGAGGAAATGTTGGAGCTTGAGAAGTCATTACTCAGGCTTGGCATTTTTTAGTGAAAGCTCGGTAAATTCTGTAGCTCTAGTGATTTAAGTTTATCTCCTTGACAAAGTCTTTGAAAAGCCATTTCCTCTCATTGGGCAGTGGGAAAGAGCAGTTGGAAACTGGAGATCTTAAACAGAAACTGAGGTACTGGCTGGTCTGTCCTGTAGGCTGCAGAATGAGGACATATTGGGATCTTCCCAACTATACCTTCCCCAGGAGAGCCCACCAACAGCCCTGGGCGTGGCTTAAAGGATCCTGTCTGACAGGCCTTGGGAGCTTTGGAGATGTCTAAGGCTCAGAGGCTTAAGTGCCTCAGCTCTCTGTATGTGTATGTCTGTATATACAATGTTTGAGATTAACTTTGAAAGATTTAAAAATTTAGCTTCACATGTGGTAGATCATCAGAAACATTTCCCAGGAGGCATTTCCCTATCCAGTTAGCAGTGACACTCAGCCCTTGCTCCCTCAACTGAGACTGCTAGTCAAAATTTGATTTGGGTAGTGTTTTTCTAGTGTTTATCTAACACATCATAAATTTTAGACCAGTACATATCCTCTATAGGTCTTCTAGTGGAAAAGCCCAGAGGGTTCTCAAAGAATGGTTATCTTATAAACATTATGCAAGGGGCCTTCCCTTTGTGAGCCTCGAGTCTTATATTTGATGACATAGCGTTTGGTTACACGACTTGTGAAAATGACTCCTAAGGGACAGTGATTCTAGAGCAGCCATATACGCATGGTGACTTTTAACTTGTGTCTGAGAGGTGCCTTCACTTTGACTGCTTAGGCTATGTAACAGAACAGATAGGATTTACTAGAACAGACATTCTTTTGAGTCTGCTGAATTGGAGACACAGTGTTAACAGTGTTCAGAATTAGTTGAAATGTACATAAGCTGCTAAAATTTTCTGACCTCCTTTTCTTAGTAAAATGATAGAGAGCATTTTCAAAAAAAAGTTATAAGTATGAGATTGTGTGATCCTATTAGAGGAACCAATAGAATTAAAAAAAATAGAAATCCCAAATCAGAGGAAAGGGAGGCCATTTGGGATAGTGCAACAGAACAGGAGGGTACTTTAAAGGTTGCTGAAAGCTCTAAGTTATTGAAGAGAATAGGAGGTAAAGAGATATGATACTGTAGGAAGTGCTGTGAGTGGGGCTGCAGGTATAGCTCAGTGGAAAAGTACTCACCTGCCATGTGTAAGGTCCAGAGTTCAATCCCCGGTACCTCTAAAGTCCCTGTTTACTCCAGTGCATTTAACTTCTCTGGTTCTTGTGATGGGAGAAGTGGTATTACTAAGTATATAACTTGTATAATTTACAAGTGTTTCCTATCACTGTTGTGGAAACTCATTTCTGCCTAACAACACAGACTCATTTTCTGTTGAGTGTATGTGGGGTGTGGTGGTGTATGCACATTTTATGTGTGTGTGTGCACAAGTGCGTGAGTGCGTGCACACGGGATGGGTGTAGCATACAGAGGCTGGACACGGGATGGGTGTAGCATACAGAGGCTGGAGGAAGGCACTGGACGTTTCACATCATCACTTTCCTCTTTACGTGCTTGAGACAGGCCCCTCACTGAACTGTAACCTGCATCTCTGCTAGCCTGGTTGGCCAGTGAGCTCCTGGGGTCTTCACGTGTCCATCCGCAACACTGTGGTTGGTTACCGTCCTGTTAGCCACTCCCAGACTTCACATGAACCCTCATCTACCCACCAAACCCTCTCTCCAGGCCCAAGACACAGGTTTCTGAGCCAGATTACATGCCACCTGAATAAATCACCCTGCACCCAGGAACTCCTAAACTGTCCTTGTCAAGGTTAGTGGATGTTGTACTGGTTCTTTCAGACAGCCTCAGGCAGCCATGGTCTGCTTTATTCAAAGTATTCTTCCTGTGGTTTTTTGCTGTGGTGGATGTGGGATGATTGCTGGGAAGCTTGTGTCTCTCTCAGACTTCATTTCTTTGTTCTTTTCCCTACTCAGTTAACATTGTTCCTGAATGGGGATATTTTTAAAAATATATTTTCTTTTCCTGGTTTTTCTTAATATGTAACATGTTTGCTGCTTGGTCTATAGTTAGAAAACAGTCACAGCTGGGCGTTGGTGGTACACATTTGTAATCCTGGCGGGCATCTAGGCGGTGCAGGCAGGTGGATCAGGAGTTTATAATCATCTTTGGCTACATGTGGAATTCAAGGCCAGCCTGGGCTACATGAGACTCTGACTGCAGCAACAACAACAGCCACACTGTCTGCATTTGTTACTAGCCCTTAGCTCTAGAGTGAGAACCTTAGTCTCCAACTGGTGTTATTTAGGAGTATATTCTAATTAATAACTTGTACAGGATGGGAGGTGTAGGTGGTACTCACCTGCCCTAACACTGAGATAAGGTATTTTCAAAGTTGAGGCCCACTTGGGCTACATAGTAAGTTTCAGGCCAGCCTGCACTATGCAGTGAGACCTTGTCTCAAAATTAAAAATAAAAATTAAAAAATATCTTTCACCGTATTGTTGTGTTCCTAGGATGCACAGTTTCTTTGTACTTTTTGCTCATGAGTGTCATGGAAAACTAGGAAATCTTGTTGAGTTTGGAACACGTAGATCAGGACATGCATTGAAGCTACATACTTGTGATGGGAGTTCATGATTTTGCAAGAAAGCAGCTAGCATGCTTTGCCTCACACTGGAAACCTAGGCTAATTAACACCCCGCAGGAGAAGCTGTGGCTTCCAGAGTCCTTCAGTGTGGGGTGAGGCGGTTAGAACACTCTCAGGCTGAAGATTTGTTTTCCAGTGAACAGACAATTTGGAGCCATTTCGCTCTTGTGTTTCATACTTTGGGATGTTCACCACAAGGTGTCAATGTTGTTCTTTAACTGACTTTGAAATGTCATTTACTCTCCAGTTCGGGGTGAGCAAGCTGGCAGGAGGGCTTCAGTGGTGTGTAAATAGGTGTTAGGAAATACTATTGAGTAAGCAGTTGTTTAAATCTAGTCTTTCTGGTTTCAGGGGCATAGGCTAATTAGAGAGTGGGGTGGGGGCTCTGGGTTTGTTGTTATTGTTGCCTTTAATTTTTTTTGATGGTAGTGAGTTACTGAATGGTTATAAGAGAGGAGCACACTCATCTTCATACTGCACCACTGACACGTCGCTGCACTGATGGCATCTGCATTTGACTACAGTGGCATGCCTTATCCTTCACTGGTGTTTAGCTGGTGGCTCTGAGTCCTCTCAAGTCTTTGTGCTGTGTCACCCTTCCCGGTTTCTTCTTCTCCTAATAGTCCTTTTACTCCAGTTTTTCTCACATGGTATCGGGAGTGGTGCTTTATTGAACATTTTACAATAATACAACTTTGGTGGTTGGAGATGGCTCAGTGGTTAGGAACACTGACTGCTCTTGCAGAGGACCAGGGTTTGTCTCTGGCACCCACATGGTGCTGCCAACCATCTGTTCTAGGCAACCCATTGTCACTTTTGACCTTCATGGGCTCCTACACACGTGGTGCACATATATATGCTCAGGCACACATCTTAAAAGGAGCTGAATCAGGTGTGCTGGGATTAAAGGTGGGCACCACTTTGCCCGGCTCACCGTTGGTGATGATGATACAACTCTTCTTCCATACAATGTCCCTTATGTGGTAGAACCCGTTCCTTTCCCTTTTTATAGGCGAGGAAGTTAAAAGACCAAGCGGTTAGTAGCTTACCCATGGTCACACAGTTGCTTAGTGTGAGAGCCTGTCTTCAGACTCCTGTGTTCCAGGCCCAGAGCCTGTCTGCAGTCAGTATGTCTTACCTCTTTGCAGTCCCCTGTGCTACTGTAGTGCCGTTCACCTGCCACCTTGCTGCCAGAGCAATCTGTCAAAAGGTGCATCAGTTTGGTCACTTTGGATTTAGAAATCATCGAGCCGTTATGTGCAGGATGAAGCTCACACGTGGTACTCAAAGACCATTGAGAGCACATCTCCTTAGAACTATTGTCTTATACCCACTGAGAGCACAGCTCCTTAGAACTATTGTCTTGTACCCAGCTTGCCCCACTCTCTGTAATTACAGCTGTCACGTATGGAGCACTTACTGAGTTCAAGTTAGCCCTTCACCTTTCTTCTCAACACCCCCACACTGGGAGCTCCCCCTTTGATTGATCTTTGTGTTAGCCCTGACACCTGGTGTCATATATGCAGAAGATTGTCTTATCAGCACTGTTTCTCAGCACACAAATTAACAGGTTTCATTATGACGTTTTCATTCTTAGTTTTGGTCCACCCCCCCACCTCCTACCAGCTCCTCTCCCCATCTAGCCTCAGCCACCTTCCTCGGACCGTCCCATCCCCAGTATCCTCCTGCCCACTCGCAGTCACGAGTTTTCCCACCAGTCCCATCACACTTCCTTAAAACCTCTTCCCCCTTTCCTGGGCCTTTCTAGGTTTTCACCTCCATGAATTCCCAGACATAGATGTTGTTTCCACTGGCTACAGCAGGCTCTGTCATTTCAGTTACTGTTTGCAGATGGCAAAATGAGAGCTGTGGCGAATGTGCTGGGTAGTTATCTAGTGTCCTCAGACCATGCTGCCCTCTTCTCTCTGCCCTGCTCCCCTGAGGTTTTCAGAAACCTATGGCTTCTAACCTTTCTCTTTTCTGTAGGTTTTTCTGAAAGGCCTTCATTTGGCTCTGTAGAGGCAAATTCCCTCCCCTCCTTGGTGGAGAACACCTTCACCTATCAACTTTCTATTTTAAAAGGGACCGCCTGTGCAATGGCAAGTAAGTGAGTGATTTTATAGGACGTGGGACAAGAGCGTAAGAGTCAGGCTTTAAATATGGATGTGACTCTCAGCCCTTCCGTGTGGGGAGAGCTTTGTTTCCTTTCTCTCTTCAGCTTGTTGTCTCTGAGGGGACAATGACAGCTACAGACAATTAAGAGCACCATGTTATGCAGTAAGTGCTACAAAGTCGCTATGGTAAAAGTCAAGCTTCTCTGCCCAAGGCAGGGACCAACCTCTTCCCAGGGTGTGTGAGCTCATTTCTAGTCAGCTGCCGGAGGATGGGGGCTTGTATTAAGATATACACACTGACAGCAAGAAGCAAACATTGGTAGTTTGTTCTCTGTGATTCTTAAATAGCCTTGCTTTACAATATTATGGAAAAGGATCCTGGTGGTCACCACTTCAGCCCTTAGGGAGGCAGATACAACACAGGTGGCTTCCTCCCTCCCGAGCACACTCGTCTTCATAACTGCACCCCTGACTGGCATCGTTGCACGGATGGCATCTGCATTTGAGTACAGTGGGAAGGCTTATCCAGGTCCATGGCTGAGTGCTAAAGCAGGTTTGATAACCATTGTCCAGGTTCCAGTATGTGTGCATTTCCTATCAGGCCCCATGGTTGTTAAGTGTCAGTGGAAAAGGGAGAACAGAGACATAGAATAAGTTTTAGAAAGGTTCTCAATCAGGAGATAAAGTTTTGGTACTCCATGCAAGTGTGATTTGTATTTATCTATAATGACATATTTCTTCTATTTTTAATTTTTCCTTTTCTCTCTCTATAATATAGATCTATCTATATATCTATATAGATATAGAGAGAGAGATAGGCACATACATCATAACAATAGGATCTTAATAAATGTTAGTGTAATTTTAGGTGCCCCCCCTTTTGGCTTTTCTTCTTTTTTGAGCTCCCTTTTCCCATTCCTTGCCAGAAAGCCACCCAAACACAGAACACATATGATCCCCAGTCACACATCGCTGTCAGCAACCTCCAGTCTCATCCATAGCTGTCTGTATTTTTCCCAAGCCCTCTCTGTATATGTCATCGATATTATGTGTGGATATGGTTTTAATTACCGGTTTACAAAATGGGGATGGAAAGTGTATACAGTAATGATTCTGCATCTTGGTTTTCTTACTCAACATTGCATATACAGACTCCTCCAGTTCATTCCTTTAATGATTTAATAACAGTCCCTGGTGGAGCTCAACCATGTTTATTCCAACATTATCTCTTTTTTATTTTTACATGTACTTATGTTTAGAACTTTTCTTTTGCAACCCAAGGATCAAGGAATTAAACATTTAAAAGATTATTTTAAAATACCATTACAACTTTTCAAGTATTAGTCACTTAAGACAAAATGATATGTAAATATAATTTTGTGGACATGGTTTGTCTTTTTATTTTGTTGTTTACTTTTTAAAAATCAGCTTTGTGCTTTGGCAGGGTCACTCTATATGGTGCTGTCTGCTGATTTTTCCTGTTCTCTAATCTCTTCTGTCCTTTTAGCCCTCCTGTCCCCGCCCAGTCCCTCCCCAGATTTGTGACTTTTGTTTTGTTTTATAAAGATTTTAGTATAACCAGGGTCATCTCTGTAACCTTTGGATTGTAATTATCCACTGGAGCCTGCAGGGTCACCAGTGGGCACAGTGACACACCCACCACCTTTGATAGACATTTACTATTTTTACACTGATTCTAATTTTTAATGTTTGCTTTGCTAGTGTGTACAGTGCTGAAGTGTGTGTGTGTGTGTGTGTGTGTGTGTGTGTGTATGACATAACATACATATGCTTTTCATTTTAGATACTTTATTTCTGTGTTAGAATCCTAGGAGTAGGGTTTCTTTTAATGATTGATTTATTTTTATATTATGTGCATTGGTGTTTTGTCTGCATGCATGTCTTTGTGAGGATGTTGGATCCCTTGGAGGTAGAGTTAAAAATATTTGTGAGCTGCCATGTGGATGCTAGGAACTGAGCTCATGTCCTCTGGAAGAGCAGCCAGTGCTCTTAACTGCTGAGCCATCAACATCTCTAGCCCCATTAATGGAAATTTTTGATTAATTGAATTTTCACATTAACTTTGGGAGAACTATCATTCTTGTGTTAGTATTACCATCTAAGATATGTTTTTTTGTTGCCCCTTTTGCTCATATTTCATTTCTTCAGTAACATTTTGTGGTTTTCTTCATGTGATCATTTATCTTTATACTAAATTTACTCTCAAGTATGTTAGATAATTTTGGATATTATTTTATATTATATAAAATAGCCACTCATTTGCATGAACTATTCCTATTTTAACTATAAGTTTCATTTCTTTTCTTGAGTACGTATTGCTATCAAAGGAAAAAGCTATTATTTTAAGAAAATCTTATACTCAATTACTATATACAGTTATTCATTGTATTCATCTCCCTCCCAACCTTATCCTGGCATGCATTGCTAGGCATGACTTCTTGTTTTCTCAGGAACGTTCTCTCTTGGTTTTCTTGGTATTGTCAAGAAAGGATATGAAATGGTACACCTGGAAAGCATGGTGGTGCCTCTAATGCCAGCATTTGGGCAACTAAGGCAGGAGGATCTCTAGTTTATTGGATATTCATAGAGAGTAGAAACATAGGGTTTAATTACATGAGTTCTTCTAAAGCCCTGTGGAAGATCCTTGGCTTAGCATAAAAGTTAATTTTCAAATGTTATAACATGGTGAATGAAGATGAAGATGAGCATGAAGAGATGAAGAACATTATTGACAAGCAAAGTCCTTGGATGGTCTTCTGCCTGAGACATGCTCTCTATCTCTGCCCGAATGCGCCTGCCCAGGCCTGGATCCACAGGGTGACTTGATTAAGGCGACTTTGTTTAAGATGTCACTGCAAATTAAGGCTTCACCATCACACCCCTTGTGGCTGCCTTGTAACTCCATTCTTGCTGTGCCAGGCATGTTCTAAGGCAGCTTTCCAAGGGTTAGTGATTTCACCCTCATGTTTGTGCCAATGAAAATAACCAGTTACCATTAAACACCCACCCCACCCATAACTTGATTTTTACATCCAGTTTTATTAAGAGAATGTATCAGAGTTCTTGGACGATTTAATACCTTGTCTGCATCAGGATATCACGATGGCCCTGGTACCACCTTTGTTCTAAAGGTGATGGCTTCACCTTTGAAGAAAATCAGAGTTTAACATGTTATCTGTTGACAGTGAGTTTGTAATAACCTTGTTCCTGCAATTGGCTCTTTATGACTGGAAACACTCTATTAACATGAGAAGCCAAGTTCTACTTTGGGGACTTAGATTCTAGAGAACAGATTAACAGGTCTAGCAAGCAAACAGTCTTTCATTCATTGAAAGTTAGTAATAATTTCTAAATGTTTTATGTTCTAGACATATCAAAATTCTTTCCCTGCAGTAGACCTGTACCGAGGTCAAGGAAGGAAAGTAGTATCTGAGCAAGCATATGGACAGTATTCAGTGCTAAAATTTTTACATACCTTTATTTAAACAAAAATTTTGTCTGTGTGTGTGTATGTGTGTTTAATTTTGTGTGAGTGCCTACATGTGTACCATGTGCCTACCTGGTGTTCAGAGATGCCAGAAGAGGGCATCAGATGTCCTAGAACTAGAGTTACAGATAGTTGTGAGCTGCCATGTGGGTGCTGGGAACCAAACCTAGGTCTTCTGCAAGAGCAGCAAGTACTCTTAACGGCTGAGCCATCTCTTTGGCTTCTGAATACATATTTTTATAGTATCACAATAGACATGCAGCTGTTATAATTCTGACACTGTGATCCCTTGTGCCCTTCCCTAGCTGTTCTCAGGCTCCTCTCCCTTGCATTCACCGTGGAGATAAGATGATTTTTGCACAGAAGCACTGGTGTTCTTTTTCTGAGATTCTTTGATTCTAGTGACAGAGTCATATCTGAGCCTCGAGTAGAGCTGGCAGCTGGAGCGTGGAGCTCACGAGGACTTTGGAGGAAGCCAAGCAGTTGACTCAGAAGCATTTAAGAAGGAACTAAGATTGTGTTACGGTGCATTAATGAAAATATATTGTCTAGATTAGGTGGGATAATGGCTGTTTGGACTTTGAATTCATTAGATCATATTTGGAATATTCCGATTGAATGCTGGTTTACTTGATGAGAAAAAGTCAGGGGAGGTGGCCAGCATCATGGCTATTTTAGAGCATTTAAATACTAGTTGGAATAGAGGACATTTAACCTGGAGAAGGGACAACTTTGGAGATATTCTTGCTGTCTTTAAGCAGTTATTTGATTAATTTGGTGAATAGCAATAAAATACATGTCTGTTGAGCAAGTACTCTCTTCCAGGGAGTCATTATGTGCTTCGTGTTGTTTACTCTGCACAGGAGATACCCTGCCCCTCCCTCCCTCCCTCCCTCCCTCCCTCCCTCCCTCCCTCCCTCCCTCCCTGCCTCCCTGCCTCTCTCCCTCCCTCCCTCCTCGCTCATTCTCTGATCTATAGGTCTCAGAAAACTGAGATCCAGTATTGGGAATTGACCCACCAAAGGTGGCACTGTGTCAGAGACAAAGGCTTATGATTTCTTTCTTTCTTTGTTCCTATACTGCTTACATTGGTAGATTTTTTGAGCTCCTTCTGAAGGGATACAACTTGGAAGCCAAAAATGATAGGCGAGGTATGCTGTCCCAGAGAACAAGTGTTGCGATGCCCACACATACTGATGTCTGAGGGGTACCAGATCCTGCCTTTGGAAGACAAAATAACAAGTTCTGTCTTCACAGAGGTTACTAACATTCCAAGGGATATTGAGAACCAAACAAACAACTTTTGGGTAGTTTTTATTTTTCCCCTGGTAGTAGTCAGTGATGAGAAGCAAAACTAGGGCAGGGTGGGACATGCAGAGGGTGGCTGAATGGAGTATTTCAGGTCAGAGGAGGACTTCACTGAGAAAAACTATGTGAATAAAAAAGACTTAAGAGATAAGGCAGTAAGCCCAGTGGGCATCTGGAGGAAGAACATTCCAGAGAGGAGAGATCACAGGTATGGAAGCCCCGTGTGGGAAGGAGTTTGGTTTGTTTCAAGAACAGCTCTAGCCAGGAGGTCAGTCTTACTTGAATACAATGAACAGAGTTGGCAAAGGCCAGATCTTTCATAGGGTTTTAGATCCCCTACCCTCATGCACAATATGAAGCTTGTTCAAGAACCCAGAAGCAAGAGAATAATGTGATCTGAATTGCTTAAAGAAAATGGTTTCTGACCTGGGGTGTAGCTCAATGGTAGTGCATGTAGTGGCATGTCCAAGGCCCTGGGTTTGATTTCAGTACCGCAGAATAAAGTACATGGACAAGATAAGAAAGTAAGAAAAAGCAAGTGACTGTGGTATGGTGAGTTGGGAGGTGATGGCACAGAGAGAAGAGAGATCACTGGAGACATTTGCTGCAGTTGTCTCTGCAGATGAGAGTGGCATAGTGGCAGTTGGGGTAAAAAGAAAGTGGTCAGATGCTAACATGTTTTTCAAGACAGTTAACTAGACTTGCTGATGGACTAGATAGAGGTGTGTGATGGAGAAATTGGACTTAGGGATGCGTATTTGCCCCAAGTAACTAGGTGGATTATGGACGATGAAAACAAATACTTCAAGATGCCTTGATGGGGGTAGGCATTAATAGGAAATGAAGAGTATGTTAGTAACATGTTAAGGTGGAGATATCAATGAGGCTGTTTTATATATCTATATATTATAATATATGTATAAAATATGTATATATATTTGATCTCAGGAACCAGTTGATGCCTGATATATGAATTAGGCATTGTATCAGTGTAGTTAACATAGACCCCTCCCTGGGAAGTGAATATTTATTAATTATCTTAGGGCCAGGGAAGTAAGTCAGAGACTGCTATTAAGCTCCAGGAACGTGTTAATATTGCTTTTCCAGACCAACCCACTGTAGCTCCGAAGCAGCTGCTGGTGAAATGGTCACTCCACTCTGTATGCCTGAAAGAGGAAACTGTCCTGCAAAAACTCAGGCTTGAGGAGCCAGCCAGAAGGATGACCTCCACCAAAGCCCCCAGATTCTGTTTAAGGAGTCCTACCATTTAATAAAAAAATTGGGCTGATGAGGTTGGGGGAATCTAGAACAGCGTGTTCCAAGAGTGTCTGTAAATTAAGTGTTTTGAAGCATGGGACCAGCTGAATGCCAGGTTGCAGGTTGGATAGAATGAGGACTGAGAGCAGAATGCTGACTCTAGCAATTTGGAGTACAGTGGGGGCATCAGAATAGTTTGGACGGTGTGATGGGAGTGGCTAAGGGGTCAGTGGGAGTGAGGACATGAAGACACAGTAGTCAGACAAACCTCATTTGGGGAGTCCAGTGTTCGGGTGGGTGGCTTGGCCTCAGAAAGGGGCTGTGCATGTGTTGTCACAGTGGGAAGTAGCAAATATGGGGACAGTTATAGAATCCCTCATCACATGCGGTGATGGGAGAGTGATGCTTTTGCCTCGGGTTGAGTCTGTTTTTTCAGTAGGTTCGTCTGGCAGGTGAGGATGGTGGAGGAAATGTAACATTTGAGAACAGAGGAGCAGAAAGGGAATTAGCTATCTGGGATTGCAGAATGGCTGGACCAAACATTTCCCAGTTTTACCCTCTGTTGGTTTCAGTTGGGGACCAGGATATAAAGTTCCTGTGCCCTATTCCTACAGTCTCTGAATCACTAGGTCAGGGTTTGTATTTCCAACTGTGTGATCATCATGGCCCAGGGAGTATGCTCAGGCTGTGCAGTTAGAGAGAGATTTTTCTGAGTACTGGATGTATTTTTCCTGTGGTATTTAACTTTTTGGGTCCAGAGAATTGATGTCTTGCTGGTGTGAGTTCAGGGGCCAGAAGAAAGGGCTGAAGAAGTGATTTATGCAGTAAATCTTGGGACTGAGCTGATTGAGAGAAACGAGGACAATAAAGGGAGTGGTATTGGGGACTGATGGATTGGATTTCTGGTGATGATGACAGGATGGTGGAGTGGATACTGCAGGTGTCTGGAAGCGTGAATGTGGATAATCTGAGAATGAGATTAATGGCGTTTAGGTTGGAGGTATTATTATTAAAATATGGGAATAAATGGATGAACTGCATGGAGGTCAAGAATCAGGGAGGTGGCAATACTGCATAGGTCTTCTATGTGCTGTAGGTGGCATCTAGAGTAATGGCAGATGGAGACAGAAGAGCTTCAGGTGCTGAAATTTCCCATGCCTAATCTAGAATCGCCACTGGAGGACTATGGGTAATAGCAGCAAGCCAGGAAACTGGCACAATCACGTATTATGCCCAGCGAAGGGCCTGAGAAGAGCTTTTAGGGGGTGGAGGAAGCCAGTAGTCTGGAAAATGACAGATGTGTGAGGGAGCTACCTTAGTCTCCAAGCTCACTGTTTTGTAAGGCACGGGATAAGACACTGGAACCAATTTGAGATACCCTGCTCTTACTCAGTTCTCAGACAACCATCTAACAGGAGGGGCCCCCGTCCTTATGAGTTGGGACACTGAGGCTGAAAGCCACTGTGTGAGAGTGAATGAGCCCATGGAAGATAACAAGTGGCTCAGTACGGTTGGTTTGTACGCTGAGAATGATGTGCAGCTCCAGAGGAAAGTGTGAGCTCCCTGCCGGTTGGTTTGTACGCTGAGAGATGATGTGCAGCTCCAGAGGAAAGTGTGAGCTCCCTGCCGGTTGGTTTGTACGCTGAGAGATGATGTGCAGCTCCAGAGGAAAGTGTGAGCTCCCTGCCGGTTGGCGAGTGTTTGCCCTCCACAGGCTGCTGACAACTCAGTAAGTGGTTCCTGGAGAAAACCAGCACATGGTAAAACAATGACACAAACCCATACTCTTGGCCATTGCCAGGGAGGGTGGAGAGTAAGGGAGCTCGATTCGTTTAATTCTGACATAAGAACCTGTGATCGTGGTGGTTGTCCATTATGAATGTACTGAATACCACCAAACTGGATTTTTTCTAATAGCTCATTGTATGTTATATTTCTCCTCACTGTGTCAAGGTGGTTATTGCTTTTTCAGTGTGTTGGTAATTCATCAGTCCCAGTGTCACATGAGGCACTTTGAGTACAAAGAAATAGAAAGGCAGTCTTGGCTTTCATGGGATCTAGGTGTTCAGGGTGGGGATCATGATTCTGTGTTCAGCACTCACTGTCCCACAATGTGGTGCACCTTCTCACTAAAACATTTCAGCCTGTTGCGCTCTGGTAGAGAAGGAGCATTCTAGGGTCTGCCGGGCACTTCTCACCATGGCATGCTCAACACAGGGCATCTTTCCAGGTAGCCTCCGCTCTGCAGTGTTAGCATCTGAGGTTGGGTGGGCCTCTTTGCTCGCTTTTCAAGACCTTCAAGCTTGAACTGTTTCATCAGTTCAGAGTTAGCTGGACAAGGATTAGATGGTCCGATTGGTATTTTAAAAGTGTCTTTTTTTTTTTCTTTTTTTGATTTTTTGAGACAGGGTTTCTCTGTGGCTTTGGAGGCTATCTTGGAACTAGCTCTTGCAGACCAGGCTGGTCTTGAACTCACAGAGATCTGCCTGCATCTGCCTCCCAAGTGCTGGGATAAGAGGCGTGCGCCTCCACCACCTGGCCAGAAGTGTCCTCTTAACTGTGTCTTTTGTCAAAGAGCCTGGTGGCAAAGAGAGGATTGTTGGTACAGCAGAGGGCTACAGGGTTTCTGTGAGGCATAACTACAATTTAGCAGAATTTCTTTGAAAATATGTTCCTTTGTTTAAAGTGAAAGTGTTGTTTGGTTTGCTGGCTAGTTTCCAGTAGGATTTAGGCACTGGATTTCTTGTAGTGCTGGCATAAGCAGCCTGAGTCTGATGTTATGACAAATTACCCTTTCTTTATTTTGTGGTTTACAAAATTAGCTTGAAACTTTGTCAGAATTGTAACTGTTAGTGCCAAAGGCATTTTCTGACATTGAAAACAATTTAAAACAGCATTATGTAGACAATTGCTACGATAGTGCACATTTTCATATATTCTATGCTTGATTAGTTATACTTTCTATTAGTATGACATGCTCACTGCAATTAGTGAACCAGAATTAACATGTTACTACCTAAAGCCTGTACTTTACTCAGATGTCATTGTCCTGGCCATCACAGCAGTTCTATTCATTATTTTTCCCTACGCTCCTCTTGACTGTCAGTTTCTCGGATTCCTGGTATTGATGACCCTTACAGATTTGAGTATTTTATAGAATGTCTCACTGGAGATGCCTGATGTTTCTGTCATTATTAGGTTGGGTTTATAGGTTTTCTAGCACTTTGTCATGGTCAATCATGATTTTAATTATGAGAAAGCATACAATATTAACAGTCAAGGACCTTGCTATATAGTATCCTTATGACCCATGGGACATAGGTTGTGTGACAAACACTGTAGTTGAGAATTCAAGGATTAGGGTCCAGTAATCTTGAAAAAGAATGCTAGTCAGGTATTAGAAATTCAATGTCATTAGCAACAGAGTTTTGTTAGGTTCCTGCTGTTAGAAAGGGCCTGTGTTGTCTCTGTCAGTCCTTCCATTCTATTCTGGGAAGCCTTCCTCAAGAAAAGGAGCAGAGAGCCCTGCTTCATGAGGAACCATACCAGGGCACATTCAACCATTGGGACTCTGGAAGGAGACTGGCTTAACATAGGTGGGTTTAAGCCTCATGGAGCCCTATATTTAAATCTTGACCTTAGCTTGCTCTGTTACTTTGGGCTTTATAGTTGTCGAGGAAGAGGTTGGGGGGAAGCACCATGTTACAAGTAGTGTGTTAATTAGTCTTCTGTTTACGTGACAAAATACACAAGATCCCTAGCTTGAGGGAGAAAAAAAATTATTTTGGTCTTGGTTTCAGTCCATAACCACTGTGTACAGCATCATTGTGGGCCTGAGGTAGGGCACTTCAACATTATGACTTGGGGGCTGTAGAGAAAGGTTTTCACCTTACTGTGGCTAAAAGGTGAGGTTGCAGGGGAGGTGGTTTTTCTTTGCTTTTATCTCTACCTGAAGCCTATGGCGTGGTGCCATCCATGTTCAGGGTGTGTTTCCCTTCACTTAATCCTTCCTGGAAACATCTTCACTGACACCCAGGTTTGCTTTACTAATCCCTTAGGAGCTTCTCAATTGAATCAAGTTGACAGTCAAGATGATCTCAGGCCCTCCCCTTGTCAACTTACACTCCCAAACATTTCCTTAAACCATAGTATTCTGCCTCCAAAAGGCTCATACCTGTAGGGAAGCACAAAATGCATCAGCTCATCTCCAAAGGCCCCTATGTCTTTAACAGCCTCTGCATTGTTCAGAAGTTCTGAGTCCAAAGTTTCCTCTGAGACTCACGGTGATTGTTCTTAGCTACAGTGTTTTGTGAAGTAAAAAGACAAGTCATGTGCTTCCAGGATACAGTGGCATAATGTACATGTTCCCATTCCAAAAGGAAAGGATAGGAAAACAGTAATGCAAGGCAGAATTGGACCAAAGCAAGCTGGATAGCCAGCGGCAGTCACTGAATCCTGAAGCTCCATGTCCAGCATCTGGGACACGTGTTGGTGTGGTGGGAACTCCCAAGGCTCGGCAGTACTGCTGCTACCACTCAAGGCCATGCTCTTAAATGGCTCTTCTCATTACCTGCACCCTTCCTCAGCTGACATTCCATGTTCCTGTCATCTTGAATTTTCTAGAGTCTCTGTTGTGTCTTCAGTGTCACTATTACAGCTTCATACATCACCACCTTGGGAATCCTCACCCTGCTACATACTGCCTGACCTCTTAGGTCTTCCTTTGAAGTCTGGATACAAGCATCTCTGAGCTTCTTAACTCTTATTCTATATGAATGCATGACAGGGACATAATGATGATGTCAACATTGACTGACAGTTTGAACAGTGGCCTTGACAACTTTCACCATGACTATAGCAGTGCCTGGATGGCTGGACACAGGCAAACACTTCCCTAGATAGCTAGATGGCCTCATGACAGCAGCAGTCTATTAAAAGTGAAGTTGTATAAGTTTTTGGTTCTGGGGATTAAACCTAGGGCGTTGCATATGCTAAGCAAGCGCTCTGCCATGAAGCTGTGTTCCTAGCCTTCAGAGTATTTCGGATTAGTTAAAATTGTTTCGTCCTGTGTGCAGGAACTAGCCAAATTCTTGGATGTCATTAAGGCATTTTTCCTAATGTCCAAATGGAATATGACTTCTTTTCAGTGGGCCTAGCCATGTCTTCCTCAGTCCCAACTTTAGGCTTTGTTTATGAGCAAACTGCAAGTTTTTCACATCCATTTGCTCTGCTTTTTGCTGTCAGTTCTCACTCTAAACTTGGCTAAATCTGGCTGTAGTGACGATGAAAGCCTGAATGATGAACTGACTGGGTTTCCTTGCCTTACTAGTCTGTTACCTATAAATTCAGCCTAAAAGTCTCAGAACCCCAGCAAGGACCCCAGTTCTTTCAACAATATGATATTGAATGGCCTCTAGTTCAGGTCCCAGTAGTCCTGTTCCCATCTGGACTCCTGTCTGAAAGTGCTTACACCACTCTGTGCTTGCTCACTGCCTAAGCCTTTCCAGCAAGCCAGGTCTAAAGGCTTACAGAATGACATGATCAAGGTTAGTCACAGAAATACCCCTACTCCCAGTAGTAATTTTCTGTGTTAGTTTTTCCATTGCTATGACCAAATAACTGAGAGAAAATGTTGAAGAGTATAAAGATTTATTTTGGTTTATGGGGTTCAGAGGTGTCAGTCCATGACCAGTGGTGCCATTACTGTAAGCTTGAGTGGAGGCATGGTGACAGTGGTAGTATGGAGGAACTCCTTAGCTTTTGGTAGCAGGAAGCAAAGAGATAGCACTCAGTGCTAGTGGGCATTCTCCTTTCTCCAGAATATTCCATTTAGGATCATGTGTGTGGCATGGTGCCACCTACATTCAGGGTGGGTCTTCTCTCTGGTAGTGCATTTTTTCTGGGACTGCCCCCACAGATACACCAGAGATGTGCTTTCCTAATATTCTAGGAACATCTAGTTCAGCGAAGTTGGAGGTCAAGACAAACAACCACACACAGTGATAGAATTCTCCATTCAGTTACTCTCTATTGCCCAGTAGGTGGTAAGCCAGTGAGTACAGGGACCAGTTTTATTCCTTGGTATATAGTAGGTGTAAACAAAACAACTGGACTCTTATCAGGCAGTGCGAAGATCAGAAGAGTGAACCTGTGGAGCAACAAGAGGAACAGAAAGGGATGCTTGCTGGACTCCTTAAAAGAAGTCTTCCAGATATGGACTGTATGCCTCTGCTCTGTGAAGCCTCCGAGGATCTCACTTCGTTCTTTGTACCTTTTTGTATTTTACAAGCCAGTTATGTTCTGGACACTTAGTTGTAATAATCCTGCATTTTTCCTTAAAAAAAAAAAAACTTTGGCTTGTGCTGGAACTCACCATGTAGACCAGGCTGGCTTTGAACTAGCAAAGATCTGTCTGCCTTTACCTCTGGAGTTCTAGGATTTAAGGCATTCACCAGGCCTGACTGCATTAGTCTTTTGATAATGGTTGTTACTTCTGTTTTTAAACCTGGTCTCATTCTATTGCCTGTTTCTTAGACTCAAGGGATCTCTTGCCCGAGGCTGTCAGTTTACTGGGGCTGTAGGTGTTCCCCATTTTGAATTGTTGTGTATAAAGATTATGCTCTGTGTCCCCTTTAACCTCTTCAGCAACTCTGTATGTTTGCTACGTGGCTCAGGAACATTCAGGGAAGTTTAATGGCTTACACAAGCTTGGATAGTATTTTCTGATTCTCTCCTCTCAGCTTTGTGCTCATTCTGACGGGATGCATGGGTTCAGCAGACCCTGTGCTCAGTGAGGCCCTTTCATCTGCTCTGAATGCACCACAGCTCCATTTGGTCTTTGTCTGTTTGATCAAAGAGCCATATAATCCTAATGCGTCTTCAGGCTTCAGAGCTGAACATCGAAGTGAGTGAAATAGCTAACTTCAGACAGTGGGTTTCCGATGCAAAAAGCAAATTTCGTACTTACCGATCCCTCAAGTTATAAACCATTGTTATGGGAATGTTTATACAGAGCACATTAAAAAGGCGACATGTATAATTACTCTCAGAACACATCTATTCACCGACATGTGTCAAGCTTGCCAGTTTTGAAGCCTCAACATGAAGTTGTCCTGTATCCTTGGAAACCATGACATCTCAGTGCTTGTTTTTAAGCCACAGTTTTCCTTTTAATACAAGTAGATTTTTGATGGTAGAAAGAAGTTGTCATGTGGAATTACTTTGTGGAGTCATTTGAATAGACTTGAAACATCGTTTACACATAAGTAAATTCACTAGTCTTAAAGCTACCCTGGCAGGGCATGGTGTACTCCCCCACCAAAGGCACAGTGTGTGCCTGGGCCCTCTTCAAGGTGACCTGCATGCTGCTGCCTTGCACTCTGCAAAGGTGGTGGCAAAGGCTCTCTCTAAAAGGAAGCAAATGGGAAAGGCACTGTTTTTCTTCAAGTTTTTCATTTTTAAACTTTTGTGGGTTTTCATCAAAAGTTTCTTTTCTAAATGAATTTTTGTGAGATGTATTTGTTGTGGCACAAATAGAGGAGTTGAAGTTTGTTTTTATAATTTGCCCATTTTTTTTGATACTGCTTTTTAAGTAAAAATTGGTCTGAGCAGTTTTATTCCCTATCACCATCCTTCATATGTCGTTCATTCCTTGGCAGGTGTTTATTGCAGCTGCGTAGGTGAGATGCTGGGATGCTAGGATGCTAATGGCAATTCTGGTCCAGCCTTCATGGAGACTCCATCCAGGGCCTTACATACAGCCAAGCCCCCACACAAAGGACAGTGTAGTGAATGTTCTGCTGGTCTGTGCTCAAGTCTCTAGAAACAGGAAGAAGAGGCCTCAGGTGGTCTCAGGAATTCCCTGGAGAAAACAATAAACACCTTTCCTGCCCCCTAAAAATTAAAATGGACTCACAGTATACATCTTAAAAAAAAATCAAACTCTAAAATAAAAATTGGAGGCTCCTGTTCTGCCCTCCTCCACTTTGCCCCATTTCCACCCCTTAGCGACAGCCACCTTTACTCTTTCTGTTTTGACTTGTGGTGGTTATCTGTAAAACTCGACACCAACTTCTTTGTTTCTGTTATTTGACAAATGAATTTTAGATAATGTGCTCTTGGCTTCGAAACATGAGGGATGAGGAATTCAGTATGTTTACCTTCTGCCCACACTTGTCTCTCTTCCTCTATTTCCTTCTTGTACTAGTCATGTTTTTTTTTAGCATGATCAAATTTTAAAAATAATTTTATACTTGGTAATATTTAACTATTTATTGTCACTGTACAAGGACTGGAAATAGACTCCGGGGGGACCCGCTTCATTGTCTAATGGTAGATGCTGATGTGCTGACACCAGAGCAACTTCCAAAGAGCCCAGACCCAAGGACTTAAACAATGGATAGACTTTTAAAGAGATTTAAACATTTTAATTATGTATCTGTGCATGCATGTTCATGTGAGTGTGCATGCTTGCGTGTGTGTGTGTGTGTGTGTAGTGTGTGTGTGTGTGTAGTGTGTGTGTGTGTTGGGTATGTGAGTGCAGATACCCATGGAGGCCAGAGGCATTAGATTCCCCTGGTGCTGGAGTCACAGGTGGTTGTAAACTTCCCATTGTGGGTGTGAGTAACCAATCTTAGGTCCTCTGCAAGAACAATCCATTCTCTTGACCACTGAGCCATCTCTCCAGCCCTGAATAGGTTTTTTAACTGTGCTTTTATTCATTTGCTTATTTATAAAGGACAGAGACTGTTTCTCATGTGTGGATATGTGAATTCCAACCATTTGTGGGTTTAATACTTGGAAATTGAAATAGAATAGTGCCTCCTTCATTTAGCAGAACCCAGAGACTGTTTCTCATGTTTGGATATGTGAATTCCAACCATTTGTGTGTGAGTAACGTTTAGTACTTGAAATAGAATAGTGCCTCCTTCATTTAGCAGAACCCATTTAGACTGCCTATCCACGTTGTCTAGCATTCATACACTATTCCATCTTTCTTTAAATAGTGTTAATAAACCATGCCTTATTCTGCTAATAAGCCAGTTTACAGTTGCACATTTTATGCCACTTACAGAGAGAACGTTCAGGCCAGGTTCAGAAACTATTCGCTCTTCTGTATTCTAGAAATCATGCCTATCTAGTCTTCAAGCCCTCAATGACTTATATGTTACAATTTAATGATAGAACTGGCATTGAAAATTCATTCTCAATAAATTAGTTACTATACTGGATGGTTTTGTATGTCAACTTAACACAAGCTATAGAGTCATCAGAAGAAGGAGACTCTGCTGAGGAAATGCCTCCTTGAGATTCAGCTGTAAGGTATTTTCTCATTTAGTGATAATGGGGGAGGACCCAGTTCATGGTGGGTGGTGCCATCCCTGGGCTGCTGGTCCTGGATTCTGTAAGAAGATAGGTTGAGCAAGTCATGGGAAGCAAACAAATAAGCAGCTTCCCTCTGTGGCCTCTGCATCAGTTCCTGCCTCTGGGATCCTGCCCTATTTAAGTTCATGTCCTGACCTTTTTCAGTGATGAACAGTAATGCTGAAGTGTAGGCCAAATAAATCCTTTCCTCCCCAACTTGCTTTTTGGTCATGGTGTTTCATGACAGCAATAGAAACTCTAACTAAGACTGTCGCTGTATGAATTGTCACTGTGAGATACCTGATCTTGTGAAATATGTCAGCTAGAGAAAAAGGCCAGACACGTGCTCCCTGCTCGGTGATGTTGCTGGATGACATTCATGAAATGAATGGACTTCCACTAGCTGTTGGTGGGTGTGTTGTCTTTGGGAAGTTTGGATTGAGATTCTGAAATCCTGGTGTTCCTGGCCTCAGTTTCTTAGGCATTTTATATTTCTTTTCCTTTGAAATATTTCCAAATTTATGGAAGCATTGCAGAAATAGTATTAAGAGCTCTGCCCTGTCACCATTGAAAGTAAATAGAAGCCTCCCTCCCTGCCCCCTCCTCTGCTAAAAGCATCAGTACAGTGTCTACAAACAAGAACATTCTCCCAGATAACCATGGTGCAGCCATGGAAATCAGGAAGTCCCCATTCACACATCACTGACACCTAATCTATCTGTGCAAGTCAAGTCTCAAGTGTCTCCATCTGTCTCCATGTCCTTTATAACAAAGGGATTCCATCGCATACCACTCATTAACTGCTGTGTCTCTTTATTCTGTCAATCTGAAACAGTTCTTCAGTCTTCCCTTGACATTTGGAGAAAAAAAACAACCTTAGGTCAGTTATTTTATAGTGCTCTATAATTTTGTTTTGTTTGATGTTTCCTCATGAAGAGGGTAAGTATTTTAAGTCATAATATGTAATCGAATCAGTCCTGTCTAAGGCACATCTCAATTTGTCCTATAATCGGCATTCTTGTGTGGGAACGTTTGATCAGAGTGATGGCTGCCATCTTTCTTGTCTGTGAAGTTAACCTTTTTGACTTTGCAGTTTTGTTGGGAGATGTTTTTAGATAATTTTCCGTCAAAATTCTGCATACTGGTTTTAGCACACATTTATGTTGGCTAAATTATTATATGATGGCTGCCAAATGATTATTTTCTAATTCCTTCATCTCTTCTACTTTTATCAGTTGACATTCCGCTATAAGAAAATATCTAGTCTCTCTCTTTGTTCACTTGTGTCAATACAGACAGGCAGACTCTGTTTGAGCCAGCGGGTAGTAGTGTGCACTATAACCCCTTCTCTGTTTTCCTCACTCTCCAAGTACTTCCTCACTGTCTGACGCTGTGATGCTCCACAGACTTCCCATTGCTCCCACATTGGAATATATCATTTGAGGAACTTTGGTTTCCTTTAGTGCAGTTTAGAAATTAGGATCAGGAAGCCAGGCAATGGTGGCACACTCCATTAGTTCCAGCAGAGGTAGGCAGATCTCTGAGTTCAGGGCCAGCCTGGTCTACAGATGGAATTCCAGGACAGCCAGGACTACACAGATGCTGCCTTGAAAAACCGGCACAGAAAATTAGAATCTGGGCCTATGTATCCTTTGCTGCCGGTCTACCTCTGCTTGCATCCCTCTACAGCTACACACATACAGGTATGCACATACACGCCTATATGTTTATGTCACCTATCCTTCTTATCATCTGCCTGTGTTGAAAACTGAATTTATACAGGTATCTCTGGTTCTAGTATAACGTTAGCCAGAGGTTCATTTGAGGGTTTTTTGTTTTACTTTTTTTGTTTATTACCCCATCCTCCAACACTGTGAACTCCTCTGCTTGCCCCCATGGTATTCATTATTCACTCAGGTCCTCGTGTGTATAGTCTGTCTGGTTCTTGGTGCTGCTGTTTCACATACCACTCAGACACGGGCTCCCGCCACCAAGACTCTGCATCTGCAGTGAGTAGCTACTGTCCTATTTCAGTTGGATTCTCTGGTGGCTTTTCCTGGGCTATTGTAGCCTATTCCAGGATCCCACCCCGCCCATATCTCCAATGCCACATGGAATTTTACTTTCTTTGGTTCCCCAAAGACTTTTCTACTGAATTGTTTAGCAAGGAACAAAGAATGGAGTAGAGGGAAGATTCACATTTTCTGACATTTCTTTTTAAGCAGGTTGTGTGTATACCTTGATACCTAATGGAATCCCTTTCCAGTAAACTCATTTTTCTTTAAGACTTACTTACTTTTATGTGAATGAGTGTTTATCTACATATATGTAAATACACCAAGTGTATGTCTAGTGCCAGCAGAGGTTGATAGAAGGTGTCAGATCCCCTGGAAGTGGAGCTGGAATTGTAGTCAGTTGTGAGCCACCCTGTGAGTATTGAGAACTGAACCTGGGTCCTCTGTAGGAGCACTAAGTGCTCGTAATTGCTAAGCCTTCTCTCTGCCTCCTTCCCCCATAAGCCCATTTTACGTTAGAAATGCATTTAGTACACCTGACTTCCTGAACAATGTAACTTAGCTTTAGAGAGCCTCCCCTAATCCATAGCTGCACACAGTTGCTTACAATGTGTTTTATAATAAAGGGTAAATTTATAATAAACAGTAGACTGTTCATATAATTTATTGACTGTGTCTCAGGAAACAGATGGAATATGAAATTCTCACCTGGTGTAGTCATATTGCACAGGCGTATATTCATCTTTCTTACCAGTCTAGTGGCCAAGTCTATTCAAAATATACAGCAGATCTGTCTCCTTAGCACAGATGGAAGTGTCTGCCTCATGACATTCTGCACCAGCTTTGTAACAGTCTAGCATTTGCTATCTCCCAGTCTGCACATGCTTATGTCTGTCTCCATAAGGAACCAGAAAATGAATAGTTTCTGTTTACTATTATTAATAGATGCTTAAACCTTTCAAAGGAGATTGTTGAAAAACAACTGACCTAATTATCTTCGTCCTATCCTGAGCATCTAGCTCAACACATCTACATTGTAAGTCCTATAGATGGGGCCACTGGAGGGATGAACAAATGCTGACGGGTGGGTGGTCTGTGACCTGGTGGGTTTTCCTCAGTGGCTTTAGAAGAGTATCATGGTGTCCTGTAGAGGTATATGCCTGTTAGGTGGTGTTAATAAGCCATAACTTTTCTGAGCCTTTCACCTGCTAGCCTTTGTGTATTTTTATATTTAAAAAGGGTTCTTTGTAGACAACATGAAGCTGTATTACTTTTTCTTTTTAAAATAGTTTCTAATTATTCTTTCATAATTCCATCCATGAACACAATGTGTGTTGGTCATAGCCACCCAACTCCTCCTCACACACGCCCCCATCCTCCGCATGCACCCCCTCCCACCTTGACTTTGCCCTTGCTTATCTAGTATGGCAGTCTTTGCCTACTAAGTGGGGGTTTATAGGGTTTTAGGCTTTTTCTTAGCAGTTCTGGGGACTGAACCAAGGATCGTGTGCGTGCAGGGCAAGTGCTGCACCAATGGGCTGACTTCGGTCATTTTTAGTTCATGTTTATGACAGTTCAGTGCTGTCACTGGGTTTAAATTCCATTTTGCTGTTTGTACTCAGTTTGACATTAGTTCCTTTCCTTTTTTATCTGTTTTCTTTTGGATTTTATGATTTGTTGTCTTATTAGTTCTGTTGTATAGTTGCTTTCAAGTTTACAATGTAAACCTCCAAGTGGTATTTACACCTTCACTGGTGTGAAACCTCGGTTCAGCATTCTTTTGTTTTTCCATTAGCCAGTTTGGATAAGTATCCCCCACCAGCCCACATGTGAAAGACAGTGGTGCCAGTGGGACATGGTAGGATTATTACCAGATACAACCTAGTAGGTGAAAGTTAGATTATGGGAGTGAACCTTTGAAGGGGAGATTGAGACCTCAATACCATTGAAGGGCAGATTGAGATCCCAACCCTTCCTGTATCTCCTGTTTTATTTGTAATTTCCATGAGGTGACACTGTTTTCTATTGTGGGTCGCCACCATGATGTAATTCCTCATCAGAGGCCAGGAAACAACCGGTCTCTGATTGACTGCACTGAAACCTGAAGCTAACATTTTTGCCCTAGAACTTGATCATCTCAGGTATTTTGTCACAGTGGCAGAAAGCTAAGATTTCAGTGCCTTTTTGCTTCTGTTACATGTTTCCCTTTGGTTACAAACCTCAGAATATTTATGCATAATTCTTATTTTTGCTATCAATGGTTGATTCATATCAGAAGAGGTTAAATACAGTCATACATTGTTTAGCAGTGTGGGTATGAGCTGAGGGATGCATTTGCTGGTGATTTTATCATTGTGAAATCATCATATACAATTGTAAATGGTGTGAGTCAGTTGTACTATGTGCATATGCCATGTGCACAGGGCATGATAAGGTGTATGGATCTGCTGCCAGCGTAACTCAGCATAGTGTTACACCCTAAACTCTTTTTTTAAAGCAAGTGTATACTCTAAAGTGAGCGTGGGAACCAGCGATGGGCATTTACAGTTGATGAGGATTCATGCTGTATATAGCTCTATGTGCCATTTATTCTTATATATTAGATTTGTTTCTATGCCAGCATCACCACTAGCATCCATAAATTGTACTACAACATCGAGATAGCCAAGGTGTCACTTGGCAGTAAGAATTTTCTAGCTCTCTTGTGGTTAGAGGGATCACGTTGTTTATGTAGGCCATTATCGATAAAACACTGCTCTGTGGAAAAGGTCGTGTCTGTCCACATATTGACTCCTGCTGGTGCTTTTCGTTCTCGTGTTTCAGGGACACATCTCCATCTGGAATCATTTTCCTTAGGTCTGAAATATTTCCTTTTGCATTTTTTGTGGTACATTTCAGTTGGTAATTGAAAACTTTCAGTGTGTCTGAAAACATGTCTGTATCATCTTTATTTTGAAGGATATTTTTGCTGGACATAGAATCTAGGTTAAGCTTTTGTTTTTTGCTTTTCAATTCTTTAAAGGTTTTGTTCCATTGTCTAAAAATATGTCTGTATCGTTTTAATTTTTGAAGGATATTTTTCCTGGACATAGAATCTAGGTTAAGCCTTTGGTTTTTTTGTTTGTTTGTTTTATTTTTTGTTTTTAATTCTTTAAAGGTTCTGTACCATTGTCCAATCTTATTTTTGTTTTTGTTTTTTTTCTTTTTTCAAGACAGGGTTTCTCTGTGTAGCCCTGGCCTGGCTGTCCTGGAACTCATTCTGTAGACCAAGCTGGCCTCGAATTCATAGAGATCCACCTACCTCTGCCTCCTGGTTGTTGAGATTAAAGGCGTGTGTCACTACTGCCCGGCTCCAGTCATCTTAGTATATTCATATATTCTCTGTTTCTAGTCTTAGGCTGAGTTTAAATTTGTTTATTATTTGTTTTTAACTATGGAAAGCAATCCTTTAATTCAGTGTTTTCTTTTACAAAGATATTTTAAAAATATTGTGTGTGTGTGTGTGTGTGAGAGAGAGAGAGACAGACAGACAGACAGACAGACAGACAGGAAAGATGTTTCCTCTGACACTGGTTTTTTATATCTTAGAAAATCAAAACTGGAGACCAGGTGTGGTTGGAGGTACCTATAATCTGAGTCCTGGGGAGGTAGATTGTAAATTCAAAGCCAGCCTGAGTTACATGGTTAAACTCTGTCTCAAACAAACAAGGGCAGAGGATGGTTAGGGGTAAAGTACTTAACTAGTATGTACAAAACCCTAAATAAAATTCAATTCCCAGCACCAAGAAAGAAAGAAAAATGTTTCCCATGTCTCTCTTTAATGTGCTCAGTCTATTTTGTAGTGTTTGAATGTCAAGTGCCATGTTAGGGGACCAACAGGCGGCACTGGAACTCATGGGACACACTGGGCAGTCAGTAAAGTCATGCCTGAGTGAGCCTTAGAGAGGCAAAGCCTTGAGGACTAGTGTCCTGAGGACCTCATGCTGTTGTTGAGCAAAGCTCTGATTGTTGCCTTGTGAGCACTGCATCCCTCCTAACCTATGGGCTGTGTGAAAACCCTCAGGTGTCTAGCCCCTCACCGGGCAGTGCCACTGCCAGTAATAGTGACTGACTTTTCCCAGGCATTGCTGCTGGAGCAGGTTGATGGTTCAACTACCACACTTAGAAAAGAAATTAGATATGTAGTATTGTTAATAAGGCTTTGAGTAACAACTTCAAGTTTAGAAAGGCACACTTTTAATTGTTGAGCCCGGAACTCGTTGAGGTCAGGGAACAAAAACAATGGCAGCCTGGTTACGGCTGGCTTGATGGACCTCTCTTGCTAGGATGGGTTGGTGAGCAAAGTCAGTGATGAATTCCTTTCTTCCCTTAGCTTCCTGCTGTGATTTAATAAAAATCTATTGATGACTGGGTATGCATCCTGAGGACTTAGAGTACAAATGACTGATTGCTTTCATATATAAAAGTGTAGTTTTGTGATTGTTTTAAGATTTTTTGAGATAAATAACAAAGTGATTGATCCCTTCTTTGTAATTTTCAAGATGCAGCCTGACATTAAAAGAACTGGCTGAGAAAATACCTTGCTTGTCTATACTTTGTTAGTCTATAACAAGTTGCTTGGACATGAATATATGTGGGTTCTTGGAAATAATTTTTCACCTGTAATACGTAAAATGTTTAATCATGTAAGGGTATTGGGGAACATGCTATTTTTTACTTGTATTCATTGTAATCATTCACTTAAAAAAATAGAAGGTAACCACATTATAATTTTCATATTGCTTGAAAGATTCTGCTGGGGTATATATAAGCTGGGGTATATAAGAATCTCATTCCCAGTCTCTCTGACCTGTGGGAGACTGAACCCACTGTGTATGAACACACACGAACACACACGTTTTTGTGGTGGTAACTATTTTAAGACCTATCAAGTAACCCTACCCTCTCCATCAATTGTGGGTCACTTTCAATGGAATAATTTTGCTCTTCATCTCGTATTTTTCTACATGTGATAATTTTCTGTTGAACTCCAGGCATCCATGGTCAATCTTACGACACTATTTGTGGAGTGTTTTATATTTCTATAAATGACTTTGAGCTTTATTCTGAGATGTAATTATGCCACTTGCTCCTTGCCCTTTTGCTTTTAGGCTTCCTTAGGCTGGGCCTGGGCAGCTTCTGTGCTAGGATCTAATCCAACCAGTTTTATCTATTTCTGAAGCGAGAGCTTTATTGTGTGGATCCTGCGTCTGGAGCCCCATCCTGGCTTCTGCAAGCAGGTGCTGTTCATGGAGGGATCTCTGCTGATGGTCTCTTCTGGCCCTTTGACATAGCTGTCTTCCTGGCACTGGAGCATTTTCTCAGTGTGCAGCTCTCTCTTCAGTACCGTGCGCTGAGGACTTGACAGTACTTGTGGTCTCTCCGGACTCCTGCTTCTCTTCCATCCAGGTGAAACTCTTCCTTCCTGGCTCTAAGCTGGGAAACTTCCTCTAGGCCTTGAGCTGGGGTAATAGGGCTCCCCTCGTGTGATTCCTGACTCTCAGTATTAATTACTCTTTTGTTAAAGACAGTCTTAAAGAGCTATTGTTTCCTGTGTTTCTTACTTAGTTCATTAAAACTTTTTAAAAACCTCCATGGTTATTAGGTGGAAATTAAACATGGCCCCCTTTGTTTTGCCAGTAGAATAAATTATACTGGCCCTAAACATTCTGATATCAGAAGAGCATTTTGGTGCCATCAGGGTGTCATGTGACTTCTCTGCACTGTTCTTTAGAGGAGGGTGTGGCCTCTTACTTTGCATCTCTTTAGCATTCCCTTTGTCTCCTTTGCTTGAATTCAAGTTCCAGCCCACTTTATGGAAAGCCTGCTTTGGATCAGGGATGCTGGAGTGGGAGTTAGGGTCAGATAGTCAGTTTCCTTTCCATGGAGAGCTCAGAACTTGGAGCTTCTGAGGGTCACAGAAGACCCTTTAGACTGTAGCTACCGAAGTTTGAGTCCGATCCTTTGGCTTCCATTTGACTCCCCCCCCCTGCACTGTAGCAAAGTGTCCTTGTGTGACCCCTACACACACAGACACATTCACTCACACATACATGCATACATATACCTGTGTGTACACATGTATAACCCATAGAGCTCAGGAAGCTTCCTGTGCATGCAGTCTGAATCCTTTTCTTTTAATATGTAATTTATTTGTTCATTGGTGTTTTGCCTGCATGTATACCTGCGTGAGGGTGCCAGAAGTCGTGGAACTGGAGTTACAGACAGATCTTAATTCTTAGCCTCGTTAGATTTTTTTTTCTTTTTGGTCTTATCAGTGATCAAAGGACTTGGAAGGCACTCGGGAGTGTGTGAGGCTATAGGAATGGGCTGAGCTGATGGGAGGGAGGGAAAGGAGAGTGTGGTGGTTTCATTTTGGAACAGACTTCAGAGCTGTACATACAGTGTGCCGGTAGAAACTCGTCTGTGGAGACACTGTAGTCATTTTGATCCATGTCCAGTGAAAACTACAGCAAACCTGCCAGCATAGAAGGAATTCTGGGTCTGCTCATTTTCTTCAGATAGTGGGCCAAATGGAGAAACTTGTTAAGCAATTCTGAAACACTACACCCAAAACTAAAATGAGCAAATGTAATCACGTGCATTGGCAATAAGGGGCTCCTTGAAAACCTTTCAGATTTTCTTCCACCAGTAATAGGACCATGTGTATAACTGAATGTAGCATGCAGATGGGACAAAGAGGACAGACAGAAAGGTCACGTGTGGAGGGAGCAGCTAACTGGAAGGTAAACTTGGGTGTTGGCCCAGCTCCCTAACTATAATAGCTTTGAAACATTGGGCAAGTCTCTTACTCCAACTGGGGTTCTGTATGCATAGTTAAGGTGAGAGCATGAACAAAGGAGTCTCAAGTAGCTCTCAGTAGATCTTTTGATCTTCAAGGTGACCTTAATTGACTGACACTCTGTTCCTACCTTATTCCTAGAACTAACAGCATAAACCGGAAGCATTGCTTTACCTGTAACTGCTTTCTGTTACCTGTTAAAAGTCATTGTTCTGTGTGCTTACTCAGCTAATTCACAAAAAGATTCGGCTCACACCAGTTTCAACCATCCTTAAATATCAAAGCCTCCAGCACAATAGAGCTCCAGCTTTTCTGAGGCCTTCAGGGACTGGGCTGCAAGTTTAGTGGACATTTCCCCAAAGTATTTTGAGCAGTGACTTTCTTGCTGGGAATCATTTTTGATGTTTGCGCAGAAAGAAATCAAGTGATAAAGTTAGAGATGCCTTGAAATATTTAGCCCTCACAGTACCTTTAATAACAGTTGTGCTAAATGTGGTGGTTTGTGCCTCTGATTTTGGAGGTGGATAAAGGAGGATCCGGATTCAAGGTCATCCTTGACTAAATGTGAAGGGTTTGAGAGCATCCTGGACTACATGAAACCCTGTCTCAAACAGTATAAAACAAAAGCCAATAGCTTAGTCGTGGAATCACCCTAGGTATCTGTCAGTGGATGAGTGCTATAGAAATGTGGCATTTATACACAATAGAAAATGGTTGGAATTGGAGACCCTCATGTTGAATGAAATAGGTGAGTCTCACATGGTAGTTATTGTGTTTTCTCTCATGTGTGGGATCTAGAGGGTGGGGAGGAAGTTAAAGCAAGGGGGCGAATTAGGGATGCAGGAGGAGAATCACAGAGCAGGTCAGTCTCATCAAAGCAATTACATGCACATGTGGAAATGCCATAATGGACCTTTCCCCTGTATTATCATTGTGTCCTCATAAGTGCAGGGTGTTTTAAATAGCTGGAGTACCAGTGACAGTTCAGCTTTGAGTACTACATTGCAAAAGAACATCGATTGTTGGGTGTATTTACCGTTTTCATTCCTGATTAGTGTCAATCACAGATCTTCTTCTCTTATTCTCTTTTTCTTTCAGCTGTTTAAGGCTTTTTACTAGCTGGAGCTCTGTGTAGTGAGTTTTTGAGTTTTCTGAGTTGTGTTGTTCTTTTTTTCTGACCTTGAAGTCAGTCTCACTGCAGTCTTTGGATCTGTGTAATAGTCTGTCCTCCTTGCTTCTGCCCTTGGACAGGCACAGTGGTGGAGCTTCTCACCAGCTCCACACGGCAGTGACCTCATGTGGGACAAGTTCTCTCTGCTGTCTACAAATCTAGTCCTTTCTCCATGGTTCAGCACCACTGCTTTCTGTTAGGACTTAGCCAAACTCGGTAATTTCCTTTTCAAATGTTCTTCTTATGAAGTCCAGCTAACTGAAAATACTACTTAAATGAAAGTTTCAAAGTGGCTTCTAAAATCGTCCAGTGTTGCTAGCGGTGGGTGTGGCTGTCTTTCAGTGCAGTGGAGGACAGGTGCAGATGACAACAGGGAGCCAAAAGTGAGTGCTGGGCTTTGCAAGTCATGTGCTTATTTGAATAAAACGGCATATGAAATTCTCCTTAGCTGTAGCTTTGTGTACATTAGTACAAAGTTAGAAAAAAAGAAAAGCCATATGACTTGGGAAGTTTTCGGGGAGGGATGCAGAAAGCCGCGATTTGGAGGGGAGTTTGAGAAGCCTTGGGTAGGACAGGCAGAGTGAGGCAGTCAGCGGTGCGTCCTAAAGCTGGTGTGTCCTAAAATGCAGTGCCATCTCAGTGGCATTTTAGAAACCAGCATGTGTTGGCTCAAACACGTTCTTCTTTCACTCTCTTTCTTGTGAGCAAAGATTCAAATGTGTAAGCTTTTTAACCAGGGTTAGAGATAAACCCATGGCCAGGAGCCAAAACAGAGTCAAACAGTCCATAATGAAATGTTATTGTAGCAATGAAATCTATGCAACGCTCTCACTGTAGTTTCACCAGTTGAGATAATCAGTTTGTTGATACTGGGTTACTGAAGAAACTTGAAATTAAAGGCATTTGAGATGATGTATGTTGGCTGCATGTAGTTACTTTGCTAAATTTAGCCTAACTGTTGCTTTTTGGTGGTTTTTCCATCCTGCTGTTATCATCGTTTTGCAGGGCTTTGTTATTCTATTTATTTGTTTGTTTTAAAATTTGTTTTTTACATACAATCCTAGTTCTCCCTCCTTCCTTTCCTCCCGCTCCCACCACTTTCCCCCAACCCCACCTCCCATCTGATACTTGGAAGGGTAAGGCCTTCCCTAGTAGGTCTACTAAGTCTGTCCCATTATCCCATTGAGGCAGGATGAAGGCTATTCTATTTATTTTTTTTAAGTGGCTGGGTTTTGGTCTTGCTATGTTGCCCAGGCTGGGCTGGAACTCCTAGGCTGCCAGGACCACAGATGGATCATACCACACCTGAGCATTTTTCAGTGACTCTTTTGAATGTCTAAGGTGGGTTGATACATACATTTTGTTGGGTGACAAGCCTGGGGTGCCTGATGAGACTGTCTCAAGAAAATATGTAAAATGAAATAACAACAGGGTGTTTTTTATTCCAGGTCCTCCCAGTTCTGTGGGATGACTTGAGCTTAACTGTGTACAGTGGCAGTGAGAGCTGCAGCCCAAGTCAGATGAATATCCTTCCTCCTGGGCTCCGTAGCTGCATCCATCACATTACTCAGCTGGACCTCCTTGAGCAATGGGGGCTGGCTGGATGTCTGTCTTCTGAGCGCCTTTCCATGTGGCTAGCTTGAGCTCCCTCACATGGTGTTCTCAGGGTAGTCAGATTTCTTACATGAAGGCTGAGAAGTCTTAAGTTTTCCAGGCTAGTTTAAAGTATCATTTACTCAAATTTAATTAAGTTTAAACTCTTCTTGTATTCCTGGGACTAATTTTACTTGCTTGTGTTCTTCCCCTCTCTTAATACACATTGGGTTAGATTTGCTGCCATTTTACTTAATATTTTGCAGTTCTTTTTAAGTGAGGCTTCCGCATAGTTTCATGTTTTATGTGCATTCTCGTACAAATAAAAACTAGTAAGGACTTTGCTACTGTAAAGTGAATTGAGATGCTTTCCACATTTCCCATGATCTGAGATTGTTTATATAACTTAAGATTTAGGTGGTGGACCTCATCTATTACCTTATCCATTCTGTGCTGCTGTAACACCTGAGGCAAACATTCAACCCATTCATTACCCCTTGGCTCTTCAAGCCACATGTTCTCATCACATGCAAAACATACTCAGTCCTTCCAGTAGTCCCAAAAGTATTAGCTCATTCCATCACCCGCTGCGGAACCCAGAGCTTCATCTAATTAGATACAGGTAGTTCTGAGGCAGGAGATTTCCTTCCAGCAGGAGTTGAACAGGTTATATGCTTCTAAAATTCAGTGGTTGGACAGCCATAGGATAGATATATCCTTCCAAAAAGGGGGATATGGGGGGGACAGAAGGGGTAGCAGGTCCCAAGTAAGTCCCATATTCAACAGGACAAGCATCTCTGAGTCTGGTTGTAAATGATTCTTTTTACTCCATGTGTTGCCTCCTAGCTGACAATTGGGTCCCCAACAACTTCTATGGCTTTGCCTAGCTCAGCTCATAAAATGGGTCTCATAAATTGAGGTCTCACTTTGACAGCTTTATGATTCTAGAGTCTCAAGGGCAGCTCCACTTCCACTATTCCACAAGACATTGCCCTAATGGGGACTCTGCAGCATCTTCACCACCTGCTCCGCTTGACCTTGACTTGCCTGAGTGAAAGCATTCTTAGAGAAATGCCTTTAGAGGTCATTCTTCCATTGACTTGATGACTGGCACCAGGCTTCCTGGTATCCATACTGATCTCCTTATCAGTTACTTGACTGTATCCTTGGTGTTCTCTGCTGAACATATTTGGCTAGGATGAGGGTTTTTCTAAGTCTTTATGTTCTGAAGTCATTTATTTCCTTTTACATTTTATAATGCAGTTAAAAGAAACCACACATTGGCTGGAATGTACCAGGCATTTTAGTGCATCTCTTTTAAATCCTGTCCCATGCTGCACTCAGACTGTTACTACATGGATACAATTCAGCCAAGTTCCTAACCATTTTATAACAAGGATGCTCTTTCCTCCAGTATCTATCACCTTGTTCCTTCATTCCCATCTGAGGATTCATAATAATTGTCTTTGCTATGCATTGGCATAGAACTGTCTGCGGTATTCATAGTCTATCCCACCAACATTCTGGTCTTACACATACACTAAGAGAATGCAGATGTTTCTTGTAGTATACCTCATTTTCTGAGCATTCACAAAAGCCTTAATCCTCCTTTCATGTCAATCTCAGTCTTTCCTAGTTTGTTCCTACAAATTCTTTTGTTTTGTTATCCAGGCCCAAAGCTACTTTTTCACTTTTATTTATATGTTACAGAATACCCATTACTTAGCAACTTGTAACAAACAGAAATTTATTTCTCATAATTCCAGAGACTGGTACTTTCCAGGATCAAGGTCCTAGCATATGGTAGGGCTCCTGACTGCATCAGAAACACTTGGGAGCATCTGGAGCGATGGCTTAGCAGTTAAAAGAATTTTCTACTCAACCAGAGTTCATTACCTAGGACCCATATTCTGCAGCTCACAATCACCTGTAACTCCAGCTCCAGGGATCCAGTGCCTTCTTCTGGCCATCATGGGCACCACAGGCAACATAACATGTATTCTGACACACAAAAACATATTTGTGTGTGTGTGTGTGTGTGTGTGTGTGTGTGTGTGTGTGTAAATCATACAGAGAAGGTCAAAGAGAGGACCAGAGAGGGAAAAGAAGGCCAAACTAACCCTTTTATGATGACCCCATTCCTATTATCATGGATTAATTCTGAATTGTGGAACCTTCCTGTCCTAGACTCTGCCTTCTAGTGCACGCTGTCACAATTCAGTTCTAACTTGAGTTTCAGAAGGACAAACATTCAAGTACCTATAAATCAATCAGGGCCATCTGAGCCCCTTCTCTGCTCTGGTTGCTCATCCTAATTCTTTGTTGACTATTGACCCTTTCAGGTTTTCTAACCCTTTTTGAGATGATTTGCTAATTTATACTTTGCTAGAAGATCATAACTTATTGACATGAGTTGTACATGTGTGTCCATATCTGCAGTTTGTTCCTTTTCTCATCTCCAGTTCTGGCGTTCTTTTCTGTGTACTTCCTCAAGTGTGTTTATTGTGCAATGAATACATTTTAAATTAAACTTGCTAAAATGCACATGGATGGTATTAGGAACAAATCTGGGAATGATTTAGCCCATCTTATGCCAAGTGTGGTGGTTGTTGCCTGAAATGAGTTACTTGAGTTGTAAATTGGAAATGCGAAGACTTGATTATTGTTCTGTAACCATTGCCCCATCATTCTTGTTGCTGGTTCTGAGAGTACATCTTAGTTAGACCTGACATTCTCATTAGCACATGCTTTCACACCACCTACCATCTTCTCAGTAGAACTTTCCCACCCACAGTGCTACCAGTTACTTTTCAATGAAAGTATATTAATTTTATGTGTAGCACAAGTATTGTGTTTTATTTGATGCCATTACCATGAGACTGGGTGTTCTCAACTATGTGAGTGGTCTAGACAGAGGAATGTAGAGGGCTTTAGGGTAGATTCCTGGTTTGGGGAAATAATACTTAATAAACTCTTCAAGTATTTGAGCAATCCCCATGAGTCTAAGACTGCTGTAGGTGCTGTAGAGATGCAAATGATTTCTGGGTGGACCAAGTATACAGTAGTGGAGGGAGCTTTGGTCGCCTTCCCGGCTCTTACATACTTTTGTTTTAATATATCACTTACTCTTTTGTTCTGAATGTGCAAAACACTCTATACTCTTTTAATGACTTTGAGAAGAGATTCCTAATCCCCTCTCAGGCTGTTCCTTTGCATATAGCAGCCAGGTTCCTGCATGACCTTCTTTCAAATTGCAGCTTCTTTTAGGCAAGACTTTTCCAAGAACAAGTTATCTCAGACTGATTTATCTGCAAAAGGATAATTTGACTTGCACATATACATAACTCTGGTATGTGCTTGACTAGGGATGTGGTGATAGCTTTGTCAGCAAGATGAAGAAGTACAAGCTAAATGACAGAAAAAAACACATTGATAATCTGCTTAATGATTCATTATCAGCCTGGAAGGAAATTTTTAATAACATGACATAGGGTTCTGGTTTTGATCTGGTGCTGTTCAACATGTCTGCTCATTCCACTGCTTACCAGTGAAGTGTTTGTTGAGTACCTCATGTTGGAAGGTGCAGCATGCTGGTGGTGATATAACAGTGAACAGGAGATGTCTTCTTCCTTCCAGGTGTATTACAGTGTAAGCACTTGAACCAGGAAGACTTACTAGGCTAATGTAGTGATGATACGGAGTTTGCAGTAAGGTGATCATGTGCATAACAGAATTAGTATATAATTATGAGGCTCTCCGAGGACTGGGAAAGTGGAAGATTTATCAACCCATCTGAAATTTCAGGATGAAATGTAATTGGGATAAGAATATAGCATAAGAAGAGGGAGGCTTGCCATGTGGATAACAGCCCTATTTATTTGTTTGTTTATGTATTTTACTTAAAATTGTGTATGGTTTTGTGTGTGTGAGTGAAGTGCTCATGGAAGTCAGAAGAGGATGTCAGATTTCCCAGAACTAGACTCATAGGTGGCGTGCGCAGCTCAGTGTGAGTGCTAGGAATCAAAATCCAGTACTCTACAAGAGTAGTGTGTGCTCATAAACAATAAGCCATCTCTGCAACTCCAACAGCTTTATTGAAAAAGGCACGCAGAGCCGTTAGTCACTAATCTAGTCAGTGTTGATAATTAGTGAGGTCTAAGTTGTTAGAAAAATTGAGTTACATATGTAGACATGTAGTATCCAGAATGAGAAATGATGGCCTTTCTGCTTTGCTGACTTTTAAAAATGATCTCAGGGTAGTTTCCCAGGCATTTTTCAATGCTTGACACATTGTAAGAAAGCATAACTAAACATGTCAGTTAATATATTTCATAGGGCCTGAGAAAACCAGAATTAATAGGAATCAAAACAGTCAGCAGTGACTTAGTGTACACAATGCAATGAAGATCTCAACAGGGAGGGGAAGGAAGGGAAGTGATTCTTGTGAAGCCATGTTCTTATACTTTTGGTTGTGAGCCTAGCCTTTAACGACTGAGCTATCCCTTCAGCCCTGAAGCCATGTTCTTAAAGGCCTGTGTATAGTGACACTACAAAGACGCTCAGGACACTAGCACTATCAGGATGTAGATTAGGTGTTGAGTCTGGAGGCCTGTGCTGGACAAAGCCAGTGAACAAATGATTGCAGCATGGTCTTGGATGACGGCAGCCATAGTATCAGCTGTGTCCTGTTGCATTTTGGAGCTCACTGTCCTTATTTAGGCTCATGTGGTTGCTGGCATAGTTTACCTCTTTGTGGTTTTAAGACTCAGGTCCCTAGTTCTTGCTGGTTGTCATCTAGGGTGACTATCAACTCCAGAGAAGCTGCTATAGTTCTTTGCCAGGTACCCTACCCTGTGCTTTAAGCCCCTTCTTTCAGGAAGGGCTAGTCACTTGAGAGTTTACCTAATGAGGTCAGACCTATTGAGTGTATTAGTGTGGGCTGCCGCAAGATTCTGGAGACTGGGTGGCTTCAACAGAAATGTGTTTTCTCATAGATCTGAAGGCAGGAAGTCTGAGATCAGAGTGCCCACATAGTCCGTGTGTGGGGAGGGCTCCTTTCCTGGCCTGTAGATGGCTGCCTTCTCACAGAGTCTTCCCACAGCCTTTCTTCTGTGCATGAGTGGAGAGGGACAGTTCTAGGGCCACCAATCCTATAGTATTAGGACCCTAACCACATGACCTCATTTAACCTTCGTGACTAAATTCCTCATCTCTAATGTATTTACATTGTGATTTAGTACCTTAACAGTGGGTTTGAGCAGACAAGATTAAGTCGATAGCACCTTGATAATCTCCTTTCTTATTAAATCATAATCAACATGGTTCTTCATTATTGTTAGTATTCAGGCATCAATACTGGCTGGTCCTTGGGGTTCTGACAGGACACACCCTCAGCTGTAGCCATTAAGAGCACCACCTGGCCAGGCTGTGCTGGCACGCCTTTAATCCCAGCACTCGGGAGGCAGAGGTAGGCGGATCTCTGTGAGTTCGAGGCCGGGCTGGTCCAACAGCCTCCAAAACAAAACAGAGAAACCCTGTCTCGTAAAACAGACAAACAAACAAAGGAGCACCACCTGTGCATATTCACTATGTTCTCTTTTAAAAGGACCCTATCTACCTTCCATCCTTCTGTCTCTCTGCTTCCCTCTCTCACTCCCCCTCCCTCCCTCCCTCCCTCCCTCCCTCCCTCCCTCCCTCCCTCCCTCCCTCCCTCTGTTCCTCCCTCTTTCCTTTCTCCTCTCTCCTGCTGCTCCTGTATCCAAAAGCCATTCTCCCCCTTCCCATCTCCCCTTTTTATAATCCCTTTCCCTAATTAAAAACCCTCTGCTTTATCCTTGTCTCATGGTCTTTCACTTGTGCACCACTTTTCTTAAATTACAACAGTTATATCTCCAGATTCCTTTGCTCTGTAAAAGAAGAGTATGGGAGGAGGGTGGTAGCCTTTCATTTCATAGCCCTGCTAATATCTGAGGGGATGAGATTATAGGGCATATATGACAGGGGTGGAAATCTTAGGTGGGGCAGGCCTATGAGAAGCCTGCCTCTACAGATAGGCTAAGAGCATTTAGTTGCCATGTGAAGTACACTGTGTGTAGAAGGGAAAGGTACACGGAGGCCTGGTGTGTTGTGAAGAGCTAAGAAGTTCAACACCAAGGATGTGTCTGGGAAAAGCACTTGGGAAACAAAAACAATGTATTTGATATATAATGATGTTCATAGCTAGGTGCTTGGAGTCCACATGGGAACAGTGGATTGGTAGGTAGAGAATGAAGCAGTAGATACTGGTTTTTTCTATTGTTGTGCGTGAATTTTGGTTGGGTCACTTACCCGATTCAGTTTTCCACCTGTAGGAGGGCAATGATATATAGAGTTTATGAACTCATGTGAAGGTTAAATGAATTATGTAGGTCATGTTTTTAGTCATTGCCTAGCACAAAGCAAATCCTAAATAAATGTATATTCATTCAACACAATTATTAAGTCAATACATGTATATGTTGTTTTAGATAAAACATTTTTTAGCATAGCTCACAACTGACCTTACACTTGTAATCCTCCTGCCTCGGTCTCCTAGTTCCTGGAATTAAAAGCATGTATCACCACACATGACTCTTATCTCTTTTTAAATAGACAGGTATAGGTTACTTTTGATCAAAAAGTAATATCTAATCATAGATTTTTAGAACCTGTGATCATTTAGTTCTAGAACAGGGCTTTCCCCACTGTTGGTCCTGATTATTGATCCACAAAGACATCAAGCATCTCTTGAGCCTCATTTACTGTTGTGATTTCTGTTGGCCTCTGTTGAGATGTGTGTTTTGGACAGTCATACCCAGTGTTCCATTTGGATCGAGAAAGTTGGATTTCAGAAAGAGAAAGGCCTTTTACTAGTCCTGAACAGGTGGTAAATAGGAGAAAAAGAGGAAGGATGCAGCAGTGGGCACTGAGGAGCAGCAGCAAGGCTGTGGGTTGGATAAGGAGGAGAGTGAGGGAGAGCAGGCCCTGGTCAGTGCGGTATTGTTGGCAGTCACTTCTGTAGCATGGTGATTCCTGACTGCTGTGAAAGATTTAGCATGATATAAATATACACTGAATTTTTTATTTAGTGCGGAAACTTTATAGGCTGTAACCCTTCTAGTTACCAGGAAAAAACAATTTCTAAAGTGAATGGACAGCGTTGACATTCTAGAAGTACATGTATAGTGTGTTAGGGATGTCACAATTGTGAAAAGGACAGTAGAGAACTGACTAGTGATAAGAGACCTGGAGAACGTGAAAGGTTTGTATTTATCAGAGACGAAGAGAGGAAGTGGCTATGTCTAACTGTACTAGACAGCACTAGTATTTCAAATTTTGAGTTTGTAACCTGTGGTATCTCTAGTTGTCTCTAAGGAAATTTAACCCCAGGCTAGCATCAAAGCCTCTGTAATGGCAATCCAAATGGGAACCTTTAAACTCTCTTCTGGCCTATGAGAGGAGAACTGGAGTCTGTACTGTTGTTGGTGGGAAAGCTTGAGGTCTTGGGTTATGTTTTGCTGTATTTGCCCAGAGTTTGGCTGACCGGTGACACAGTGATTCTAAGTAAAACCAGTGGAGAAGGCACATTAGGCTATTAGGGCATCTGAGCTACAGTGAGTGCCTGAGCAGATGAAGAATGGGAGTGCTTCAGGGAATGCAACCGAGAAAAGCATGAGCTGATCTGGAAGCCAGCTCGGAGGCTGTTAGCTGGCCGAAGAGGATGATGGTGGCTGTGGGTTTAGAGGTGAACAGATTAGAAATGATGTTTTAAGTCAGTCCCTTATTGCTAAATGTGCTGACACTGCCCAGACCTCAGGTTCCTAGATTCTGAGACAGTGGTCACTGCTTCCCAGAGGCATTCTGTCTCTAACTGCTGTGACATCAACTCTTGCAGCTGTGCTGGGTCTCTGCATATTCTCACTTGGATTTTTTTGTTTTGGCAGGCTTTTATTTCTTCTTTTCTAATTCCTCCAATATTGATGTTCCTCTGAAATCTGTTCTAGGCTCTGTTCTCTCTCATTCTCACAGTCTTACAGGGTGATCTCACTCACTCTTCTCATGTTATGATGTTATGAAATGTTGTAATATTTCATAACATTATTAGCATCTGTGTGCTAATGATTGCCACATTTTTAGCCCCGGCCAAGATCTATGTCCCCAACACCAGCCTCTGTATTGAACAAATAACCCCACACTGCTATTGATGCGGCATAGGCACCTCAGTCTCAAGTAACAAGTGACTGGCTCTTCTTGTGCTCTCTGTCCCACACAAAGGCATCACCATTGTCTTGGTTCCAAGTGTGATGTGATAAAAATGTACCTGTGTCATCGTCATTCAAATCACAACACAAGATTCCTTTATTATTCTGTAAGTCCTCTCATTCTCTGCCCGTCACTCGAGGTGGGTGTGCCCGCTCCTGGATGAGCTAGTTGTTTGCTAGCTTTTCCAGCTCTTCGGCGTTGTATGTGTTGGAGAGAGGGGGAAACAGTGAAGATGCGATTCCTCAGCTTCCTCTTCTCATTATGGACTCACCCTCTGGAACCATAAGGCAAAATAAACTCCTTCTTCCTGTAGCTGCCTTTTGTCGTAGTGTGTTATCATGCTAACAGAAAAATAACGAATACAACATTTGACAGTATTAATAGCCAGACTATGCAAAGAAGTCAGAAAAAATTAACAAGAAATCAAACCAACCCAATCAATAATAAATGGGCTAATGAAATGAACAGATGATTCTCAAAAGATGAAATACAAATGACCAATAAACACACACAAAAAGATGTTCAACTTCGCTAGATGTCAAAAAATGCAAATCAAAACCACCAAAATTCCATGCCACCCCAGTCAGAAAGACAGTCCTCAAGAAACAGTGTTTGGCAAGGATGCCAACAAAAGAGAATCCTAAATACGGCTGGCAGAATTGTAACAGTCCAACCCCTGTGGAAGGTACTAAAAGTAGATCTTCCATGTGACCCGTATATGCCACTCCTGGGCATTTACTCAGAGGTCTGAGGCAACACATCACAAAGATATTTGCATATAACTGTTTACTGCAGCTTATTCACACCAGTTAAGTTATGGAGCCAGCCTGGGTGCCCGACAATGGAGGGATGAATAAAGAAAATGTATGTACACAATGTAATTGTTTTCAATCATAAAGATGAAAAAGGGAATCAATTGGAGAGAATCATATTAAGCCTGCTTATATGCTTTCTGTCATTGTGGTTTTTAGATTTTATATAGAAACCTAGAAGCATGTTAATGTATATGCTATAAAAGAAGGAATAAAGTTGTCTAGGAGGATAAAGGTGACTAGTGGCAGGGGAGGAGTGAGAATAGGGACAGAGTAAACTATGATGCTCAGTATCTTAGTTTGGGTTACTATTGCTGTGATGAGACTTCAAGCAACTTGGGGGTAACAGGGCTTATTTGGCTTACACTTCCACATCATGGTTCACAATTGAAGGAAGTCAGACCAGCAACTCAGAAAGGCAGGAGCCTGGAGGCAGGAGATGATGCAGCAGCCGTGGAGGGGTGTTGCTTACTGATTTGCTCCACATGGCTTGCCCAGCCTGTTTGCTTATACAACCCAGGACCACCAGCCCAGGAATGGCACCACCCACAATGGGCTGGGCCCTCCCACTTCAATCACTAATTAAAAAATGCCCTATAACCAGATCTTATTTCAGGGACATTTACTAACAGGGTTTTCTTTTTCTTGTTATATAGTTATATAGTAAAAAGTCTGTTTTATTATCTGAATTGTACTTCATTGTTGTACTTGTACAGGATCACATGACTGCAACTGCCCCACTGTAGTCTTGTGTAGGTGCTATGGTCTGGTAACATAAGACCTCAACTGCAATTCCTCAACATTTTCATGGCTATTTCAACTCTTGTATTTCTGTATCATTTCTTTTAGAATCAACTTCTTAATTTCCAAAGGAAATAGAGGTAGTAACTTGATTTTAAAAAGATCAAATCAAAGCTGTGGTAGTTTTGCCTGGGGTTGCTTGGCCAGTGTCGATCGGTTAGGAAGACAATCAGTAACAGTGTGGGACTCATTCAGTGTATCTCCATCTATCCCGCCGCTCTACTGTCTCAGCAGTATTTTATGGTTTCTGAGTTGAAACCTTTGACATCCTTCATTAGATTTATTCTTAGTTATTTGTTGATAGTATATGTAAGCAGCAATTAGTTTATAAACTTTATTCTGGAATCTTAAACTTGACCAAATTTATTTCTAGTAAGGTTAGATTATGGAGCCTTTTTTATTTTTCTATGTTCACAACCATAGTATTTCCAAATACATACTTTGATTTTTACTTTCTTGTGGAATGACTTCTTTCCTTTTTTAAATTAATTTGTGTTAACTTTACAAAGTAAGGGGCTCCATTATGCCTGTGTCCATACATGTATACACATACTTTGGCCACACCTATCCCTTGTTACTTTTGTCTCTTGTTTTCCTTCCTTCCCATGTCTCCAGTACTTCCTCCTTTAGTTTCCTACTCTGTTCTTGGTTGCCTCGATTGCTTTAGACTTCAGGCCTCTTTTGCATTAAGTGCTGACGGTGGATGTCTTGTCTTGCTCTCTTCCTGGTCTTTGGTGTAATCTCCACTGTAGATCATTATTATTGTACCAGTCAGAAGGTCTTTTTGTGATGGTCTTGCTTTGCTTTGTTTCAGTGTTACTCTTGTCCAGTTGGGATTTTCTTTGGGCTGCCAGTCAGCTCCCAAGTAAAGACAAGGGGACTTATTATTAATTATGGATGCTTGGTCTTAGGCTTGTTCCACTAGCTCTTTTAACTTAATTTAGTTTGTTTCTATCTACATTTTGCCTCAGGGTTTTTTGCCTTTCTTTTATTCTGTATGTCCTACTTCCTGCTTCCTCTGTGTCTGTCTAGCTGGCCTCTGGTGTCTCCCTGCTGTCTCTTTTTTTCTTCCCTATTTTGAGCCTAAAATCCTTCTCCTGTTTACTCTCCCTGCCTGGAAATTGTGCCTATACCTCCTCCCTCACGATTGGCCATTCAGCTTTGTATGAAACCAATCAGATGCCCTAGGCAGGCAAGGTAAAACTGATGTTAAAAACTAAAAAAACACATATTTATATAATTAAACAAATGCAACACATCTTTACATAGCTAATCAAATGAAACACATCTTTACAGAGTTAAGCAAATGCAGCACATCTTTGCATAGTTAAATAATATTCTGCAACACTTGTCTTTGTCTCTGAAAGATTCTCAATACAGCTGGTGTTTTACCAGCAAGCCTTTGAGCCTGGTCTGGGTAAGCAGACAAGGTATTTTGTTTTGATGTTTCTAGTGCAATGAGTTGAAACAAGGTCCCACAGGTTCTTGTTAGGTACTACCACTGACCTGTACCATGGACCCGAGATGGTTCTAATTATGTTTAATTTTTAAAAAAGATTTATTCATTTATTTTATGTATGTAAGTCCTCTGTCTGCATGAATGACTTTATGCCAGAGGGCATCAGGTTCTGCTATAGATGGTTGTGAGCCACTGTGTGGTTGCTGAGAATTGAACTCAGGACCTCTGGAAGAGCAGCCAGTGCTCTTAACCTCAGAGCCATCTCTCCAGACCCTAATTCTAATTAAACAGATAGTAATTGTTTATATTTTCTATTTGATCTAAATAGAACCTATGGACCTGGAGTTGTTTGTGAGTCTCCCTTAATTCCTCTAGATGCCTAAAGGGTCTCTAGAGAGGTCTTCTCTTCCTCGTGGTGTGCTGTCACTGTCACCAGGCCATCATGGAACAGAGTTTTTCTTTTAGCTCGAAGTTCTGGAGTCCACATAGCAAGCATAGGCTACAATGTCCATGGTGGATGGTAGCCGTGCAGGGTCTGTGGAAGGATCACAGTTTAAATCAGGAGCAGAGGCAGCGTGGGTTGGGGCAGGCTCGTCCCTTTTATAACAGCCCAGGCCTGAGCCTTGAAAGGATCTGTGAGAGCACATCCCCAGTGATGTCCTACTAGACCTCCCTTTTTAAGGCTTCTATGACCTCCCAGTGCCACCACTCTGAGGACAGCGCTTTTCATCACGCCAGCCTTTACTGGACGCCGTTAGACCAGAGCAGTTGGTGATTTGTTTTCAGGCATCAAACTTTCTCCCTCCTGCTGACCTTTCACACCCCTCCCCACCATTTTTGCTGTCATTGTTTCATTCAGGACAATGCCTGTTTTTGCTCAAGTGGTTGCTATAACCACTCACTGGCATTGTTTACCGCCCACACCCCATTTACCTTATTGTGAGATGGAAGAGTCTTCTCTTTTATTATAATTATTAGCACGTATGTGTTGTAAGAACTTACAGAGTCTGCTGTGGTATTTCTTTGCATCAATGGCTGCCCTCCCTCTAGCCTCAGTTCCTTCTCTCAGCCCTCACCAGTCCCTGATAGTTCCCACATAGAGCTTTCAAAAGTACAAATACAATGAAATCTTTCCCAGCTTAAAAGTTGAATGGCTTCCCAATGCCTTCTGAATGAAAGCTCTTTCCATGGTGTGTGGGGCTTTTCACAATCCATGCCCATTTGTCTCAATTAGTCCCTGTCATCCCTCTTTCCTTCTCCCACTGTGTCCCTCCTCACAAGCTATAGGGAATTGTGCTGCTCCCTGGGAAGTTCTGATTGTAACTGCTCCTCTCAAGCTTGCATGTTCCAATTCACGTGCCGTATGATCAGCATTGTGTGTACAGAAATGCCTTCTCACATCTCAGTCTTGAGATTATGGTTAAAATTGTTCTCAGTATTTACAAGTATCTATTAGATATGTAATTTTTCATTTGACGTATACCTTCACATTAACAACATCTAGCTTCCAAGAACTTTCGTTAAATTCAGTTTCTACTTCTCTCTCTCTTAGATAACATTAGGTGACAAGGTGCATCTGAACTCCATCACCAGGGTGACTGTGAGATAGCTCCTTGATCCCTTCTCCCAGTATGCTAGGTGTTGAGTTTTACCTCAGCTGGGAGCAGGGGCTTTGACCAGTCACCCAAGTGACTAGATGGTGTGTTTCTCTTTATAGATGTGTTTCATAGGCCTGAACTCCAGAAATGCTCTCCTCCTCAGGCAGTCAGCCATCCTACGTGAAGGCAGAGCAGTTGTTTCTTCTCTTATCAGGCCTTGCCTTCCTCAACCCCCGGGAGGATCAGGATGTGCCATGTTATTTTGAAAAGCCTAAATACTCAAAACTTTTATTCTCCTGTTGGATTTGAAAGGGGGCCATTATGAGCCCTGTCTTGATGTGGCAGGGGCTCTGAGGGTCTATTTGGATAACACTGAAGATTGGAGGAAATGTGACTCTGTCTGTGGGTTTTAAGCCCCTAAGGTAAGATCAGAAAGCGTCTGGGGCAGTGAGAGCCAAATAGTTGAAGTCATACATTAATTATGGTCATGAATCATTTTTATTTTTAAAGTCTTTACCATTTGACAAGGTTGTTTGCATAGTACCAGTGGAGTTCTAGGCAGCTCCCCCCTAAAGTAACTGCTTTTTGTTGACGTCTCTCTGGGTTGATAATACCTATTGTTTTTAGTAAAAATTGCTTATTTCCCCTGCCTGACGGAGTGCTCTCTATGCAGTTTTTCTTGATAAAATCTTTTGAACTTATAAGTGTAGGAAACAGTGATCTTTCAGTTAATCTCCCACTCTATCAATCAAAACATCCAATCTCATGAATGTGCTTACATTATACGTAAACTCTGGACAGTCAAGAAATATATTGAGAGCCTCTGTTGTACCACACTCTGTGCTAAGCATCTAGAATGTGCGCGAGAAGATGAGTATTCCTGCAAAGATCCTCAGAAAAACCTGCTAAGGAAGAGGACAAGAGAAGAGCCATTTGCTGTAGTGTGGTCCTTAGTGCTGTCTGTTGTGATATATGTGTGGTGTGGTGTGTATTTCCAGAGCAAGGAGCAAGTGTCTCCAGCTGCCTGGTACAGCCAGGGAAGACCAGTGGAGCACAGGCTATGACTGAGCTGCCTCAGTGGGTTAAGGCTTTGGTTTTACCTGTGAGGGGACAGAGAAAATGTGTGGGCAGATACACAGCTTACAAAGAGGCACAAAAATTAGAAATGGAAGATTATGTCCAGGTAAATGCCAGTGGACCAGTATTACTGAATTTGAAGATTCAGGGAGACAAGGCTGGGGATGGAATGGGGACCATATCGCAAAGACCTTCCCATGCATTCAGGTTTCTGTAGAGGTGCCTTTGTAAGACCGTGTTACTATCAGTGTAACTAAGCACACATACTCATATCAAGAGGCAATAGGATGGCATAACCCTGAGGGAGCTGCTGAATGACTGATCTCAAGAACAAAGGCACCTCTTTAGAGTTGACAGTTTTCAGATGGTCTCAGTAACTATGAAGAAATTGCCAACAGCCTACAAGTGTGCCATTGACGTGCCATAAAATCAATAATAAAATGAGTGGACCCCCCCAAAAAAGAAGACATTCAGACTAAAATTGACAGCTAATTTTTTAAATGAAGTAAAATTTACATACAGCACATCATAATGTGAGTTTTCCTCAGACTCCTTCAGCTCCCTAGTGTCGTCTGTTCCTGGCCACAGAAGCAGCTACCTACTCTTCTGCCACCAAAGGTGGGTTCCACCTGCTGGCGGGTTTTAGATCAAGAGTGGGCCACAACACTGTTCGTGTTTTGCCTCTGACTTTCCCTCATTCGGCACGTTTTTGGGACTTATTCATATTCTTGTGTGTATCAGTTCCTCTCCTTTTTAATTGTCATCATACATGTCTTAATTTGGTTCTTAGTGTCCTATTTGGTGGATATGTGGATTGTTTGCTGTGACTTCCATTTTCTTTTTGGAGATGGTGTCTTATGTAGCTTTGAACTCACCATGTAGCTCAGGCTGGCCTTGGCCTTTTGATCTTCCTGCCTCTGCTTTCCAGGTATACACAACTACTCCTGGCTTCTGTGAGCATTTCAAAACAGATTTTGTGGACTTACATTTTTGTCTTTTCTGGGTTAGCACTTAGGATCAGAATGCTGGACCAAAAGTTAGATGTATGTTAAGTTTAATAAGAAACTGCCTTTTCAAAATGTTAGTATTGTTTAACTTACCAGCAGTGCTTGTAAATTCCAATTGCTCCCCACCCTTGCCACCATTGTAACTTTAGTTCTTCTAATGACTATGAAATAGTATCTCATCATGAATGCAATTTACAGTCACCTCAAGATTAAGATGTTAAAATCCTGTTTTTATGCTTACTTCCCTTTCTCTTTGAAATCAATTTTTAGTGCACAAAATACTGGACTTTATCATGGTAGTTTCTTACACATAAACACACACACACACATATACATATTCTTGTACTTTGCTCATTCCCCCCTCCCCCTTACCTTTCCCTGCCCCACCTCTCCTGGTTCCCTATCTCTGCCCAATGCAGATTCCCACAGTATTGACACAAATGTATATTCCTAGCCAGTATATAATGTCTCCTGAGTAATCCTTGCACGCTTTTGGTGTCCTTTGTTTCCTTGGTGCTGACAGGAATGGGCCACCCATACAATTTCACGTTTCATCTCTCTGGGGCAAAGGCTGTAAAGCACTTTTTGTGTGTGTGTATTTATTGGTGATTTGGTTTTTTTTTTTTTTCTTTTGAGAATGTCTGTTCAGTTCGTTTGTCCGTTCATTGAACAAATAATCTGTGGGGTTTTTGGTGTGTGTTTAATTTTGGGTTATTTTATTTTATTTTTTTTGAAACTAGGGACCAAATCCAGGGCCAACCACTCTCTCACTCAACTAAATCCCCAACCTGTTGAGATTTTCTTTAATGTGCTATAGGGATGTTGGTGGGGAAGATTCCCCCACTCTTCGGCTGTCCTCATCCTGCTCATACTGGCTTTGTTGTGCAGCTTCCTAACTTCTCTCAGCACCACCATCAGCAGATCCCGCTGTGCTGCTGGAGGCCCTGCACAGAGTCTTTGCCTATGTCTGTATCTTGAAGCTGCCTGTGCTTTTATCTTGAAGTGGTTTTTGTTTGCTTTGTTTTGTTTTGTTTGTTTTTTCCTCTATCAGGTTCAGAGTTTTAGGACTTTGATCCACATTGAATTGCTTTTTTGCACAGTGAGAGGGATCTCGTTCATTTTCCTTTATGAGGAAGAGTCTATCTTTTCTCTGTGGGGCTCCCCACACATTCCTTTGTTGATGGTGTTTTCTCCCAGTTAGAAAGCTACATTTTCACTTTTCTTGTGGTTTCTGTAGGTGAACAGATATTCCTGGTTCTAGTAAACAATTGTTGCACGTGTGTGTGTGTGTGTGTGTGTGTGTGTGTGTGTATGTACATCACGTACATCACGTACATCACGTGTGTGCCTGGTACCCATGGAGACCAGATGGCTGTAAGCTACCTTGTGACTTCTGGCAACCAAATCTGGGACCTTTGTAAAACAAGTGTTCTTCACTACTGTACCATCTCTCCAGTTCCTTGTTTGTTTTTGAGATGGAGTCTCGATACTCTGTCTCCACTGGTCTCAAAATCCCCGGCTCAAGTCATCTTGCCTCTGCTGACCTGTATGTGTAGGAGCACCTACTTTTTGATCTATTTTTCATCTTTATGTTAGTAAGATACTTCCTTTATCATGCAACTACAGGCAACAATGATAACTGACAGATGTTCAGAATGGTTTGTTACTTCTAGATCTTTTACTCTTTATATAAATTTATATAAAATTATATAATTTATATGAAGTAAGCTCCATAAATCCCCATGTCTCTGCAAGCTTGTGCTGCCATGTCCAGCTTTTACATGGGTGCTGGGGATTGAACTCAGCTCCTCATGCTTGAGCCCCAGGCTCCTTTCTGACTAAGTCGTCTTCTCAGCCCCTCAACCCGATCGTTTTCTAACATGCTTCCAAACCTCTAAAGTCTTTTACCGTAATTATGTTGTAGCAGAGGTAGGCGTTTTAGAGCACTGTTATTTTAGGACTTGTAATTCCTATTACTTCATTATATGTTTGACTCTAGAAATAATTGGTTTGTTCAGGATTGATTCTATTTATCCTAGGAGATTTATAATTCATGTCTGTGGCTCTCTGTGTTTAGACTTTGTAATTAACTCACTTACATTTTTCTACAACTTGTATTTCTAGGCTTCATAGAGCCCAGTGTGCAATTAAACAGACTCAGGTAACTGTTCAGAGAATTGGAAAGGAAATTGAAGAAAAACTAAGACTCACATCGACGAGCAATGAGCTGGTAGGTCTTTGTGCAAGTACCTGTTCAAACTCCTTGTTTTCTTCAAGTGATTGTCATATTATTCTTGGAAAAAACCTCTAGACAGTACTAATAATGATGTTAATAATGTTGCATTGAGGTGGCTGCTGGTGTATTTTAAATGTTAGAAATAAAAGTTCCCATCTGCTAATAACGTAAGGTAAATCTGCCATATTCTGTTAGATGAAACTTGAGATTATATATAATTACTTGGAAGATGACTAGCAGACTATTTTATTCACATCTTATAAATGTGAACTCCAAACATGAACTGTATAGTGAGTGAAAATAGCTGCCAGGTTGGGGGAAAAAGACCAGTAGGGACTAATTTACTCAAAGTAAGCTTTTGGGTGGAACCGATGGCTCAGCCATTAGGATACCCGCCCCCCTGCCTAACAGCCTGAGTATAATAGTCCTTGGGATTCATGACAGAAGGCTAGAACCCACTCCTACACATTGTCCTCTGATTTCCAAAACACATGCACATACAAATACTAAATGAGTAAATGAATGTGAAAACCCATTTCATTGGTATATATACACAAGGTTAGGTTTAATGAAGACAGTTTCTTACAACTTAATTTGTACTTTGATTATTTTCACCCAGGACTAATCCACTTTAAAGATTTTGGAATTAATAGGATCAAGTATAAGAGGCCCATTTGTGAACAGTGTTTACTTTTAGAGAAATGTGGGTTTAGTGAGGCATCCCGAAGAAACTGTGACCCCCATTCCAGATGGAAAGATCGCTGATCTTCATAGATTTGATGCTTTTGTGTACTCTTCCTTGGGAGGAAAAGGATGGCAGCTTTGGAATGGCTGTTCTGTCTCTGTAAGCTACCTGTGAGCACTAAGTTACACTTTGCTTCAAGTGAAGCCACATGAGTATGCACAGATTTTTATATGCTATTGGTTACAGAAATACTTAAAATTCACAACTTGCCATGAAGTCACAGTCATTGTTTGTCCACAGAAACTATTATTTCACATATGCAGCCTCTTCCCACTGTCACTTGCAAACACTCATCTAAAGTCACCTCTTTTATTGAAGGTTTGTCCACACAGTCACATGCTCTTGGAGGCTCCCTCCTGGGATTTGATCTAAATGTACTGTTCAACCTGTAGAAATTTCCATACAGTTGATCTTCACACATACACTTGTGCTATACCTGGCACATATCCCGTGTCTAACAGTACCCAAATAGCAGTAGTAACGGACGGTTTCTTCATAGCACTTTCCTTGTCTATGGAAAATCCTCCAAGCTAGAGAAATGACTATCTTTTGTGTTATAACTTAGGATCAATAAAGGACTGAATTCCAGCCCATGAGTATGTTGTAGGGAAAGGAAAAAGTGTCAGGTTTTAATCCTTTCTGTAATGCACAAAAATGCTGCATTTTTTAGGACTCTTGTCTGGGGAGAACTTGCTAGGTTTTATTTTTCTCTCCTCTCCCAGGCAAGACTGGGAAATGACTTGCGTCACTAAGTGGCTGCATATGCTTTGTCTCAGTGTGGAAACATGTATGCTTAATCCTGTTTTTCTAACATATAAGTGGTGACACACGGAGTAAGGTGATAGAATGTGTGAGTTTACTGAGGTCAGGTTCAAAGGGTCATGCTGTGTTTTCATGCTGCCTAGTTAACACAGAAGGAAGTCAAGGGAGGTTTGAACTGGAAGTGAACCTAGAAATCATCTAGTTTCCTAAAACCCCATTGAAAATCACACCCCTAGTACAGTTCCCTGTCGTGCTTGGTTTTTCTCTGTAGTATTTATTACCATCTAACATGAAATCTATTTAATATATTGTTGTCTCTCTAAACTTTATAAGACTTGGAATCCCCTCCCTCCAACTTCGCCATCTTCCTTCAATTTCTTCCCCTTCCCTCCCTCTCTCCTTACTTCCCAACTTGCCTCCCATTTGATTCCCAGCATCTAGACAACTGTTTGCTCATAGTAGATGTGAAATAAATATTAAGTATTTATTGAATTTAAGAATGAATCTATTAGGCTGGAGAGATGACTCATCAGTTAGAGTGTTTGATTCTCCTCCAGAGGACCTCAGTTCATTTCCCAGCACCCCAATGGGGAGACTCACAACTGCCTGTAACTCAAGCTCCAGGGAACTGATGCCCTCTTTTGGCCTCCATGGGCACTTGTACACATGTAGCATGCATACACAGAGAGACATACAAATATACAAATAAATAAAAGTTAAAATTGAAAGAAATGAATCCAACACAATGGCTTGTTATAAACTGTAAGTTTATTTGTAGCATATTAGAAGTACTGTTACCTCCCTTTGCAAATTGGTTCAAGTTCATCTACTCCATCCCAAGTATTTTTAGTATATGAGAATCACTCTTCACTCCATGCCCAGCATAAACTCTGACATTTAACTATATTTCCGAGGAAATGTCTGCTGCCACCATCATGGATAGTTACATTATGTCTGGGGTTTTCTTTGCTGCTTTTGTTTCTATGATTGTATGTCTTTTAACTTTTGTTTTGTTTTGTTGTGGTGCTATGCTGGAACACACTGGTTTAGAATGCTAACCCCACTTTTATTCCTGAGAGAAACCCTCTTGCCACAATAAGTTATTCTTAGCATATTACTATGTTCAATTTGTTTAAAAATTTAGAAAATGCTTTGCTTTTATTTTCATGGGGAATGTTGGTCTGTAGCTTTGTTTTCTCGCTCTCTCTTTTGTGTTGGGAATATCGAATGTATGTGTGTGTAGTTGCATGCACCCACGTTCATGTATTTGGAGGCTAGCAGAGGATATTTGAAGGCCTCTACTACCACCTTCTGCCTTATCCCTTGAGATGGACTCTCCCCAGCTTTTGACTAGACTGGTGGCCAGCAAGCCCCAGTGATTGTTTTATTTCCACATACATTCTCCCAGAGCTGGGATTATTAGGTGCTGGGGATCCAGACTAGAACCTCAGGCTTTTCCAGCAAGCAGCCTTCCCTACTGAGCTGTCTCTGTGTTCTTCTTAGCTCTTCATTTGGTTTTTGTTAGCGTGATACTGCTCTTCTTTGCTGTTAGGAAATGCCCTTCTTTTCTGTTTTCTGTAGGAATAGATGCAGAATTGGTTGTAGTTTTCTTTGTAGGTTTTGAGCTAGAAATGTAACTTCTTCAACAGTTATGGGGTTATTCAGGTTATCATCTTGTCTTCTTTGGTAGCTGTGTTCTTGCAAGGACTTTCATTCAAGAGGTCAGCCTTTGTAGCATTAATGATTCTAAAGGTTATATAGTGCTCTCTTCTTGCTCCTAAGTTACAGTTCTGTGATGAACATGCCGTGTCTTAGTTTGTGTCCATGTCTCTCCATAAAAACAAAATTTGTAGGTTGATAAGAATCTTACAATGATAATTTGGAGTTTCCCCATATATTTCTTACAGTTTTCACTAATGTTGACATCTTCTGTACCCCTGGTGCAATTGGCATGGTGTGTAGTCAAAGCTAAGATTAATATGTCACTATGAACTCCTGATTTTTTCAGATTTCACCAGTGTTTCCACTCAAGTCTGTTTTAAACTGGTGTTTACTTCTTATTGGAGAGCCATTTGGGATATGTAGATTTATCACAAAGATAGTGCAGGAACTTATTTACCAATATTTCCTATTACGACATCTTAATAGACTATCATTTGCTACAGTTAATAACACTATACATTATACATAATGTATATTATTAGTCATCTTTAACCAAAGTCCATTCTACCTTAATGTCCTTTTCTGTTTTACATTCCCATACTGCACTAGCAGTCATCCTTCCTTCTCTAACCTCCTCTTGTATGTGTGTTATTAAAGATTTATTTTATTTATGTGTTTGTAGTGTCTGTACATTTGTATATGTGAGTACCCAGGAAAGTCAGAGGTCAATCCCTTGGAACTGGAGTTATAGGCATTTGTGAGCCACTAGATGTGGGTGCTAGGATCTGAACTCTGGTCTGCTCATAGAGCAGTGAGTGCTGTTAGCCTCCCAGCACCTCTCAGAACTCCCACCCACCCTCAGCTCTTCTCGGACTCACTTTGCTTTTGATGACTTGACTGTTTTTAAAGATCACAAGCCAGGGACTTTGTGCAGTGGCCCTTGCTTAAGATTTGTCCTCTGTTTTCTCAGAGTAAGACAGGGCTGCTTTTCCGGGTCCAGGCCAGGACACAATGGTACATTTTGTCATGTCTTCTTAGGCTTCCTTGATCTATGGCAATTGTCAGTCTTTCCTTTTTAAAAATCACCTTGTCTAATCATCGACGATACAAGCCTTGCTCATTTGACTAAGGCAGTGCCTTCTGGGTCTCTGTGCTATAACTCTCTTTCCAAACTTCTCTTTTAAAAGGAAGTTGCTAAGTCCAAGCTCAGGGAGTAAAATTGACTGGGCACAAAGCTCTGCCTCGTGGAGAGGTGTCCACACCGACTGTTTGGATTCCGTTGTGAGGAAGCCTTGTCCCTACACCTTTGGAGTCATTTGTTTTTGCTTTGGATACAATCTGGTAGTATGCTGTTCAGCTGCCTGACCTGAGTATTTATGGGTTTGGTCATTAATGGGTTTCTCAAGCCTGGCCTCCCTTCAGAGACTGAGGCTGAGCACGAGTCCGTTTGAACCCCGTCTAGGACACCTTGTCTTGTAAAGGAGAGGGAAGAGATGAAGGGTTAGCTCAGCAGTAGAACACTTGCCTCACATACTCACGTCCTGGGCTTTGATTCCTCCTAGCACTGGGGTGGGCACAGGGGAGATCATTTAGTTGAGCTTGGTGTAATGGTCCTGACTTGTAATCCAACACTCAAGAACCCAAGCCAGGATGATTGCCATATATCTGAGGCTAACCTAGGCTACTTAGTGAGTTCACAGTAAAACCTGTTCTAAAATAAGTAAGCATAATAAACACTCTCTCAGGTTGACTTGCGTTTTTTGTTTTTGTTGTTTTTTATTTTGTCATCTTTTTGTGTTCTTTACTCTGTGGTGCTCTGTAGTCTGGTTCATTTTGTATCTGCCCTGTCTTGTCCCCGGCTTCAGCCATCTCTCTCACTAGAACCCTGCTCCTTAGGTTGGCTGATGGTGTTTAGAAACAAGATCTGGTCACTGGGTATGCTTCTTGCTTTTAAAGCCCTCTCAGTGGACATGACTATCTCTCTATGAATGTATACCTATCTGTAGTAAAATAAACATGAGTTCATAATAATGTTTTCACTTCTGATGCCACAGAGTTTATTCTGGCTTTCTCATTCATTTTGTTTATTTGCAGTATCTTTTTCTGATAGTGAGAAACCTGGCTCTCATTAAATACAATGTATTTATCTGCTAAGTCCTGGCATATGTGTAAAGTGGTTCCAAGTTCTTTTGCCATTTGTTTTGTTATTTTAATTATTAATGTATATTGAATCTCTATATTAATGGATTTCACTATGACATTTCCACATATACATATGTATTGCTTTCATCATATCTACCCTCCCAAATACTCTCTCTCATCCCTCTCCCAGCCTCCTTGCTTGAGTAGTTTCTACTACTTTGTAGTTTCTACTACTTTTGGGTCATCTGTTACATTGTTTTTATCTTAGCTTTTGCTTATGAGAGAAAGCATTCAATACCTTTTTCCTATTTTTAATTAGAATATTTCAGCCTTATTCAGAGGGTTTGTTTATTTAGTTTTATGTGTATGGGTAGGTTTGGTTTTTTTTTTTTTGTTTTGTTTTGTTTTTGCCTGCATGAGTGTCTGCACACTACATGTGTGCCTGTTGCCTATGGAGGATAGAAGAGGGCGTCAGATCCCTAGAAGTGAAGTTACATAAAATTGTGACCTGTATGTGGGTGTTGAGAATCAACCTTGGCTCTTCTGGAAGAACAGTCAGTACTTCTAAGTGCTGAGCTGTCTTTCTAGTCCTTACTAATAATATACGTGTATATTTACTTCTGTGTACAAGTTCTTTTCCAGGTAGGCATTTGAGGAAAATGTTTTTGAGATTGAGGCTTGTGTTTTTCTCTTTTAGTGAAATAATTTGTTTTAAAGATTATTTAGGTTTTATGTATATGAATGTTTTATCTGCGTGTATATGTGTATACCACATGTTGGTTGGGTGTATGTGTGTGCCACATAAATGTCTGGTTGTATATATGTGTATACCACATGCATGTCTGGTTGTGTATATGTGTGTACCACATGCATGTCTGGTTGTATATATGTGTACCACATACATGTCTAGTGCCACTGGAGATCAGAAAGGGGCTTTGGATCCCCCAGGACTCAAGTTACAGGTGGTTGTTTACCCATCTGATGTGTGGGTGCTGGGAACCTAATGAGGTCCTCTTCAAGAGAAGGAAGTGCTCTTAACTGTTGAGCCATCTCGCCAGCCTGCGTTTTCTTCTTGTTGTTCTTATTAATGGTATTTATTTAGAGAGGAAAACAAATTTTTGTTAATTGAATGAAATCTGCTGTATTTGTCTATATGTTTGTGCATGTGGGTACATGTGTGTGCAGCAGTGCATGTGTATGTGGGTACACAGTGTGGGAACTTCCCTCAGGTGCTCTTCTGGAGGAGCCTCAGCCTTGCTTTGGGTTTGTTTTTTGACACAGGGTTTCTCTTTATAACAGTCCTAGCTGTCCTGGAAGTTGCTTTGTAGACCAGAGTGGTCTCAAACTCACAGAAATCCACTTTCCTCTGCCTACCTAGTGCTGGGCTTAAAGGTGAGCACCACACTCAATTTTGGTTTTTAAGACAGTATCTGTCACTAACATGGAGCTCACCAAGTTGGCCAACCTGTCTTCCCAGTGCTATAGCTATAGATGTGTGCCCCTGGCTACCATACCCAGCTTTGGTTCGGGTTTTTACATGAGTTATGGGGATCAAACTTGGGTCCTCTGATGTATTTTTTCTTTATGTTTTATGTCTTTCCTGTGGTCTTCATAAGAATCTTCTAATTCAAGATTACACAATACAGAGAAACCCTGTCTCGTAAAAAAAAAAAAATTACAGAAATTTTCTGCTGCTTTTTTTCTAGAAGTTTTAGAGTTTGGGCTTTGTGTTTGTATGTGTGATTCATTTCAAGTTATTATTATTATCTTAACTGAATGAAGAAAGAGTAAAAAATTCCCCCCAAACTCTTGTTCAGTTGACAGAATAGTATTTGGTGAACAGCTTTTCCTTCCCTCATTAATTACCATGGCATATTTGTCTAAAGTCAGCTGACCTTACGCACATGCATCTGTTTCATCTCTGTCTCACGGTCCTGTCGGCCTATCTTTCCCAGCACCAAGCTGCTATTTTGTAGGTTTGTCAAGAAAATCAGGTAGGGCAAATACTCTAACTTTTTATGAAGTTCCTGTTTTTTACCCCCCCCCCCCGGTTCTTTATATTGTGGAATGAGTTTTATAACTAGTTTCTACAAGAAAGCCTGTTGGAATTTTAACAAGGATTTGTGGAGAATTGTGTGAATGTGACATTTACGTTTTTATGTAGACTTTTCTTTAATTCTCTCAATAATGTCTTTAAGCTCCTTTGTTAGAATTACTAAGTTTTTGTGGGAGTTTGGGCAAGCTCAAGGTATCATGACACGTTGAGCCAGGTGTTAGAGGAGCCCACAAAGCCCTGGTTAGAGGAGAAGACAGGCCGTGCTTTTGATAATGCAGTCCTAGCAGAAGTTTGTCTGGTTTTAGGGTATTCCCTCTTCTTAGTTCTGGGACTTTTTTTTTTTTTATCATGAATAGATGTTAAATTTCGGGAAAGCTAAGGCAGGAGGATCAGGAATTTAAGGTTAGCCTAGACGAAATAGAAAGGCCTTGTCTCCAAAAAATTGGTAATACTAAGTGTAACTACTTTTGAATGTTTGTCATTTGTCTATAACTAGTATGTTAGAATGCTATTCATTCTCATTTACACAAACAATAATATCTATAAATTTAGATTTTGGTAGGGAATTTTGTTGTTGCTGCTGCTGTTTTTGAGACAAATTTTTGCTCTGTAGCCTAGTCTGGCCTCAAACTTGCAACAATCCTCCTGCTTCAGCCTCCCAAGTGATAAGTGTCCCAACCCTGCTTTTTGTTTGGATAATCCTAAATTCTCTGCTCATTTCACTATTGGGAACCTTTGTATGCTGAACAGAATACACAGGGATTCTTGCCTTATGCCTAGTGTGAGGAAGAATGTTGTCCTTGCTTCATTAAGTATGACATTAGCAATGGTCTGCATTTGCTTAGATTTAACTCTTTGTAGTTTGTGGGAGATTTTTGAATCATAAATGACTTAAATGGTTTGCTGCATATAGTGAAGCAATCATGGTTTTCTCATTAATTTAAAATATAATAAAGCAAGCTACATTGTTTTAGCTCCAAATTTTAATGATTTTTGCAATACTGGTTATTGAACCTCAGCCCTCATACATGCGTACATTACTCTTGCATTTTCAAAGTAACTCTGAACTGATGACAATTTGCAATCGTTTTGTATCATGTTAGATTTGATCTGGGGTGTGACTTTTGTTTTCGTTAGGGATACTGAAATGCAATGAGTATTGGTATTGGGTAGGGTAACCATGTATAGTTTCCTGCTCGTTGTCCTTTTGTTTCTACTCCCGTCTTGACCTGAAACAGAGACCTAGATATTTTCATTAATCTCTAGCTCTCTGCTCAGATTTGCTCTCCTTTTATTCATTATTAGAGTAGTTTGCTTTTCATCTGAGTATATTCCTGGGTGGCTCTTATTTTTCTGGTGCTTCTAACATCTTCATTGACTTTTAGTTGTCCATATGTTGATACCTCTTTCCTAGAGAGTGAGTCGTATTCTCTAACTCTTCATGGGTTGAGCAATATTGCAGAGCACATTCTGAATGTAATGTGTAGACTTTGAGTCTTGGCTTTGGAGAATGTATTTTAGCAGGTAATCCACTTGCTTAAACTCTAACTGCCATGCCTCCAGTTGACATGGCTCTGATTCCACCTTAGCTTTCACTCTTAAGCAGGAGCAACTTGGTGTTTATCTATACATGTGTGGCTTTGGGGTCAGTTTGGAGTTCATTGGTTTCTGGTTCCTCCAGGTGGAGACAGTTGGCTTTCTGCTGGCTTCCAGAGCCGCCTTCAAGGCAAAGTCACAGAATAAAGAGGGAGAATTGTCTGTATGTGTTGTATGCTTCCAAGTTTGAACTTTTCAAAACAGCAACTGTCGATCACTCTAGAAACTTTGCAGTATCTTCACATATTTAATTTATTAGAAGGCCAGTTTGTAGGTGTTTATTCTTATTTAGAAGCCCAACTCTTTTACATTTGAAATAAATATATACATAAAACTTTAATTTTCTGCTTACACCTGAGATCTAGGCCTAATACTACTACTGAGTCTGTGAAATTAATAAATTGGGTTAAATATTTTCTGAGGAAGCATTTTCTCTTTCTTAATGATTGGCTGCTTGTAGATGGAAGAAAAACAACCTATAAATGACATTTGGAAGCAATTTGTTAGCTTGCACAGTTCTGAGACATTTTCCAGATTGTTAGTTACTTCCAGTTGTAGGTGATGACTACAGATAAGATAAAATATGCTCTAAATCACTAATTCCTCAAATGTTTTGGTCTTAGGACTCTTTAATATGTTAAAAATTGTGATAATTTCTAAGAGACTTAGGCTGCACTATTATGTTGGAAGTCAAATCTGAAAAATTTTAAAAATATTTTTTTCTAATTAATTTTAAAGTGCCAATAGCATGTCTATGTTAGCAAAACAGATTTTTATGAGAAATAAGTATTTTCTACAAATAAAAATGTAGAGTTTTGTTTGTTTTTTAATGATTATAACTTTATCAAACTGAGTTCTTGCTTAATAAAAGATCGATGAGATGGCTTACTGGGTAAAAGGCACATGCCACCAGGCCTGGTGAGCTGAGTTCAGTCCCTAAACACCATGTGGTTGGAGGAGAGAATTGACTCTCAACTCTCTTGACCTTGACGTGGGTGTTCTGGCTTGCATGAGAATAGAAGCATGCATGCACGCACGCACACACACACACACACACACACACACACACCAGTTTCTGAAAGGCCTCTAGAAACTCATCTAGTTTGACAGTAAAGCCTTTGCAGTATCCAAGCAGACTGTCATGTGCTCCATACACAAATGAACATGACATGTTACTACACATGTGTTTGAGACCTTCATTATCCCAGGGCCATATTTTATGAACTTCTGTCTGAGGATTTTTAGCTCCAGTATGATCTATGAGAAAATATTTGTATTAACATATTATTTATCAATCAATCTGTCATTTTTAAATGTGTTTAGCATTACCCATGATTTTTAAAAGACCCATAAATAGGAATGTGTGCTTACAAACATGCATGTCTGTGATTTCTGAGTGTTGTATAAAATCTAATTAGAAGGGGTAGATATATGGGGGTAAATGTGTGACATTAACTCTACTTGGAGTGAGGAGATAACTAGAGTGCAGCAACCCATAGAAGATACTTATGTGACTTTAAGATCCCTGATCAGCTGCCCTTTGAAGTGAGAGCAAGAAAACAGGCACGCACATGGGCAGGGTTTGTTTACTCTTCAGAAATGGGAGCCAACAATCCTGGTTTGAGCTCATGGATCTATTTCTGTAAATGGGCCAGTTTCCTCACACAGACCATAACAAAAACATGCAGCACTCACGCCTTCCCGTGTTAGCTTTGTATTTTGATTAACTTGTACGTTTTGTGCTTGAAAATGAGAAAACATTCCCAGTTTGAGTGTGTACGCTGGCATAGAGCGAGTTGCCCCCACTAGCCATGTTGTGTTTACTGAAAAATGCCTCCCCTCACTATCCCTCTGCCCAACTAAACTTTTATTTGAATATTTTGTGAAAAAAATTGGGTTAAAGCAATTGAACACGTACATCTTTCTGAAAAACCCACTTCTGAAGGGTTTACTTATTTCCCCTCAGTGATGTTGGAAGACCCACAGATTTCTGATCATACTAAAGAAAAACCTATTGGGTTTGCTTCCTTTTTTCCCCCACAAGTAATCAACCACCTCATTGACCCTTCCCTCGATTTCTTTAATTATAAAACCTGTAACAGATCATTTCTAATCTCAATGATTAAAGACCATTTGCTTATTTATTTACTCATCCATGTGCCATGGTGTCCATGTGGAGGACAGACAGGTTTGCGAAGTCAGTTTTTTCCTTCTACCAAGTGAGCTCTAGGGATTGAACACAGGTCATGAGGCTTAGCAGCAAGCACCTTACTCACTGAGTCAATCTACCAGCCAGTCTCTCTCTCTCTCTCTCTCTCTCTCTCTCTCTCTCTCTCTCTCTCTCTCTCTCTCTCTCTCTCTCTCTCTCTCTCTCTCTCTCTCTCTCTCTCTCTCTCTCTGTGTGTGTACATATATATATATTTATATATTTATGTGCATTGGTGTTTTAGCCATGGGTGTCGGTTCCCTTGGAACTGGAGTTACGGACAGCTGTGAGCTGTCATATGAGTGCTGAGAATTGAACCCAGGTCCTCTGAAAGAGCAGTCAGTGCTCTTAACCACTTAGTCATCTCTCCAGCCCCATCTCTCAGTCATTTTTTAAATGTATAGTTCATTGGTATTAAATACATTCATAATGTTGTACAACCACCCCCACATCTGTCATTAAAGCTTTTTATCTCGTAAAACTGAAACTTCATAGCTGTTAAGTACTAATTACCTACTCCCCTTTGCTCCCAAGCCCTGCCACCAAGCTGTCTGTGATTCATATTCATTCTCATTTCTTATCCTCCTCACACCTGCTGGCAGTGAATCCAGGGCTTTGTGTATGGTAGGCACGTGCTCTAGCACTGAGCTACATTCCCAGCCCGATTTTGACTATTCTAAGTGCCTGGCATAAATGGTGTCTGACATAAAGGGACTGTTTACAGCGTATTCATTTCACATAGCATAATAATCTTAAAGATTTTTCCATGTTATTGTGTACTCCAGGGCCTCTTCCAAGTTATAGAACATCACTGACTTTTGGGTCTTAGTTTTTGTGGTGTTTTGGCAAAACATAATAAGCACCTATGTTAGTAAAAGCAGCTAAAATTATATAATAAATCCCTCATAAGTGTTTGTACTGTTCAAAAATTATACTTAGCGCATTGTTTTTAAGGCCATATTTCCTAGATTTTTCAAGCCTAATGTAATGGTTTGGAAATGAGGTTTTGTGCTGTTTTCTTGGCGTGTGTGTCCTTAGTGGATTATCATGCCATCAGTTTAGAATAATTGTGTCAGGGATGAGGAAGAGAGCATCTGTGTGAGAAATGATTGCTGCAGAGTGCTTTCAGTATAATTGCCCAGAACCATTCTTTTTTATTTCTTTTTTCTTTTTTATTTATTTTTTTACTCTTGCTTCTACAGGGTCATGTCACCATGTATCTCACTCAATTTCCAGGTTTCCTTATTGTCTATAAGTCATTCAAGGACTGACTTCTTCCTTTGAGAAATTCCCAGCAGTTTATTCCATATTTTGTTAATTTTTAGTTTATTAAATAAGTATATTTTATTATAATTTTAATTAACTATGTTATACTTTTGGAAATGAAAACAATATACCAGGCATAGCCAAATTACAATTTGATTAATACTTATGGAAAATCATGAAAGTATATTATTGATACCATGTAATGGAGACCAGCAAAGATACATCATTATAGTATATGTTCATATGTGCAGGCACAAATAGCTTCATCGTACAGTTAGGATGTCAGATTTGTAAATGGAAGCATGAATCAGAGAAAATATTTGAATAAGAGGAATTTGTCCCCTTTTGCATACATGTGCATGTGTGTGCGCAAGTATGTGTGGTATATATATATGTCATATGTGTGTGGGCTCACACCTCATGTGTGTGAACGTGCATGCCCATCAGAAGCCCAAGGTTGACCTCAGGAGTCTTTCTTAATCCTTCTCTATCTTTTCACTGAAGCAGGTCTTTCAGTTGAACCCAGAGCACATCGATATGGCTAGTCTAACTAGCCAGCTTGCTCAGGGATCCTGTCTCTGATCCCATTTCTGCCATCTCAGCAAGACAGGTTCTGACATTGCTCAGGTGCTGGAGATCCAGACTCCAGTCTGCTGTAATTGCTCATGTGTCAGAGGCTGGCTTTTATTTCTATATGCTCCTTCTTCTCTGTTACATAAATTTTCACTCCTTGTCTTGCCTTTTTTGTTTTTGGTCTTTTGAGATAGGGTTTCTCTGTATAACAGTCCTGGATGTCTTGGAACTCACTATATAGACCAGACTGGCCTTAAACTCACAGAGATCCTCCTGCCTCTGCCTCCCAAGTGCGGTGGTTAAAAGTGTAGGCCTCCACCGCCAGGCTTCTTTTCTTGTCTTATTGCCATGGTGATGATGACTTCTGGTCCATGTTCATTAAGTGGGAACAGTAAAAGCAACTTCTCTGTTCTTAAACTAGGGGAGAGGGCTTAGTTCTTATAATTAAGCATGATGTTAGGTGCCAGCTAAGGGAGTTTCCACTTGTTCTTTGTTCTGAAACTTTTGTGCCTTTATATCATGACTAAGTAGTATGTTTTGTTGTATGTCTTTATTGTATAACTTTAGTATCTGTACACATGCATTGATCTCAGATGCCTTTCTTCCTTAGCCTGCTATTGTGACATTGTGCTTGAATAGTAACAAGCCTGTGTCTCTGGAATAAATCTCTTTTGACTGTTATACATCATCCTTTTACATCCTTAGATTTGACTGCCTGGTATTCTGTGTTATTTTTATCTACTTGGGGTATCTAGCTGGTGGTCATCTGACACCACTGTTCCCTCTGCTTCTTATTTCTGCAAGAGATTTGAGTTTCTAGAAAAGGCTCATTTCTTCTTACTCTATTTCTGTCTTCTTTCCATTACTGGGATCACTCAAGGATCTCTAGGTCCACGAGTACTTGGCCATTATTGGTTTGAACATGGTGGATGTACAGTTATAGCTATGACTTTCTTTATATTCATAAATTTACCTGTGATTTTACTTACTTAGAAAAAAGAAAGCGAATGTCTGCGATTAAAAATTCTGGTGCTTCGAAATGAACTGGAAAGACAGAAGAAAGCACTGGGACGGGAGGTGGCCTTCCTGCATAAGCAACAAATGGCTCTACAGGACAAAGGTGAGTAGTGCCGCCATGCAGACAAACCTTCCTCCATGCACACTAGTTTCCTTCTTCCATGGGACCAGATAGACAATTTTGCAGACTTTAAAAAAAAATTTAAGTATTTTTTGAAATATCTTGATGGTGCTAGCAAGCATAAATATGTACCAATCTTTATATACTGAGATATATGTTAACTTTTCACAAAGTGAACACACATGTAAGTAGAATTTCAGTCAGTGAAACCGTTACTAAAGACTTGCAACCCTGTGGCACCCACTGGTGCCTCCGCCATTCACCATGGTTCTAACCACACTAACCAAGTACCTTCACTTATGAGACCAGAGATTGGTTTGACCTAATTATGAACTTTACAGAAATCAGATGTATACTTTTTGTGTGCTAACGTTTTCAACCTGTTTGCTAGAGTCATCCTTGCCTTCCTATAATTATAATAATATTATAATTCTTAAAGCCAAAGCATATTCCATTATACAAATATGTATTTATTTATTTACTTTCACTGTTGGTAATTTCCTGTTTGAGACTATTGCAATTACTATTACTATTACATTTCCATGCATGTTCTAGTGCCTTATGGAGATAAATGTGCATTTCAGTTGGCTAGAAATAGGAGTAAAATTGCGGGATTGTAGGGTGGCTGTCTCTCTTCAGCTCTAACAGATGGTGTTTAAAGCTTTTCCAAAACAGCTTTTCATTTGCGGCCTCCATCTTTGCCCTGCTCTGTGTGCGACACTTGGTCTTTGTGTGGGGTATGGAGTATGCCCTTGTATCTCTGGGTTCCATTCTCACCAGCATCATTCTGCACACTTTAAATGAATCCTTTGTAGTGTCAGTTAAGGGCTTTTGAATGCAGGTTACAGAGGTCCTTGTTCTTTGTGGATGTAGGGACTTTCTGTGACATGGGCATTAGGAGCATGTTCCCATCCTGTGACTTGCTGCTGCTGTCATTCTTTAGTCTACATTTGAGGCTTTGGGGCCTCGTATAAGGAACATTGACCTGTTCGAAGACCTTAAAGGTCTTCTTCTGTGTTTCTTCAGAACTCTTTACTGTTCTACGTTCACATTTGTATCATCAGTTCACCTGGAATCAACGGTTGTGTGTCCATAAGTCAGAATTAGCATGCTGTTTCTCAGACAAACTGAGCATGGCAGTTCATTTTCACGTGGGTTAGGTCACTGTAACCTTGCTGCACATCTGCTACGGACCTTCTGCTCTAGTTCTTCGACTTTCCAGTTCCTATTTATTTTCCTTTTTCTCACGTCATGCCTTGTTTTGATGCTTGTTGAGTTCTTCAATTTAGTTGTTTTTCTTGGAAGTTACCTTGAATATTCACATTTTCATACAAACTTCTAGATAAAACAAAAAGCCTTGCTAGGAGGTTGATGGGGCTGCATGGAATATATCTGTCAGGATAGTTGTAGGAAATAGAATCTCAAGGTTTTGTCTACCACCCCCAAGAAAACCCCACGTGCTATTGTTTGTTAGATTTTTTTTTTTACAAAGTGCTGTTGAAACAGTAATGCATGGGTCTTTGCTTAATTGAATTTATCCCTATTCTCTAATGATTTATAAGACTATTGTAGATCTGTTTAAATTTTATTTTCTACTTGTTGATGGTATATAAATTTATAGTTGGCTTTATTTTAGGTGTTACTGATTTTTATGTTATATTCAAAAGAAAAAATTTGACTGGAGAGATGACTGGCTGCTCTTACAGAGGACCTGGGCTGATTCTCAGCACCTACATAGCAATTGACAACCACCCATAATTCAGTCCTGGAGTATTCAACTCCCACTTCTGATGTTCATGGACATAAGGCATGCATGTTATGCACAGACATACATGCAGGCAAAAAAAAATCACTTAAAAACGATACACGAATTTAATGCTTTAAAAGCTGTGTGATTCTGATAGGAAAACATTAAAGGATATGCTCATTTGATACTTACCCACTAATGAATGATGTAGAAAGTCTTTACTTTTCATGTTTCTGTAAGAGCAAAAAATTCTATATTTGCAGTGAACTCTGAAGTTCATAATGTAGAACAGTCTTGGCTGAGTAGAGAAGAGATGAATTAAATTCATGAGCTAACAATGTAGGGATGAAAATATTTCTGTGACTTCCATAACTCTGAAGCACTGCATAGTACTTTTTTTTTTTAAAGCAAGTAGCATGGTGGTCTTGGGAGATGGCTCAGTTGAATTGCTGCCTAAGCATGATGACTTCCATCCAGATCCCCAGTGTCCACATAGGAAAACAAATTTGGAAGGATCCTTGGGGTGTGCTAGTCAGCTAGTCTAGTCAATCAGAGAGGGTCAGATCCAGTTTGAGAGCCTGTCTGGATTAGGAGAAGAGTGGTAGAAGAAGATAACCCAACACCGACCTCTGGCCTCCATGATCTGATGTACAGGGAAGCACACACAGTCATACACATGTGTTCAACACAACACACACATAAACAATATGATTCATAAAGCCCATGGCGTGTATATGATTCCACTGCATGGTCAAAAGACAGGGATCTGTACTTCCTTGACTATGTTCCTTTTTATATTTTTGCTTTCTATGATAGAAGAAAGCAGCAAGTTGTCTTATCACCAGCCTACAAGTGATGACATTTTTCAGTGATTTCTATACCATTAAGAAGATGAAAAGAGGCCGGGCGGTGGTGGCGCATGCCTTTAATCCCAGCACTCGGGAGGCAGAGGCAGGCGGATCTCTGTGAGTTCGAGGCTGGGCTGGACCGATAGCCTCCGAAACAATACAGAGAAACCCTGTCTCGTAAAAACCAAAAAAAAAAAAAAAAAAAAAGAAGATGAAAGGAGAGGTGGTGGATGGGAATGATCATGATACTTTGTATACATGTATGATTACTAATTGCTAATTTTTAGAGATGATGAATGTATAATAATATATGGTCATATTTATGAGTTTGTCTTTATAGGCAATATTAATGTCAGGCAATATCATGTTTCCTAGTCTTTCTCTCATTTAACCATTACTAAGAGTCCTATGAGTTAATGATAAAGATGTGGTATAGTGCTATCCATTTTACAGGAGAGGAGGATTTGTCCAAAGGCACATTGAAAGTGTGTTCAAGCTTGTATTCAGTTACCAGTGCCCAACTGTGCTGTAAGCAATGATTGTAGGATTATTGGTTTCTGTTCTCGTGTTTTATTCAGGCAGTCATGCTATTGCATTCTTGTATCTCTGTTTTATCCTACAAAGCCAGAATGGTGGTCCCTGAGCTAGATGAGTATTTGGCTTGATGGGTCAGACCTGTGGTTTTTAACAGAGTTTATACTTAAGTATCCTCTCTTACATTTACAGTAGAGATTGTGTTGTTCTTGTTGTGGCATCCAAAATCAAATCCATGGCCTCCTGCATGAGCTCTACCACTGGGCTATGCCCCCACTCCCTATGTGTATTTTTGAACTGAGAATTCATTTATATTAGAGGCATCAGAAAGCTAAGATCTAATGTTTATCCTGTGGTAAATACAGTAAAGCACTGGACAGTGAATAGAGCATGTAAGAGCATATCTGGATACACGTAACCAGGCTTATTTACTGATAGATCTTGATATATTTTGAGGATGCTCTTGTTTGCCAAGGTCATACTTGGTAGGAAGACACATACTTATAAGTCAGAGCCTGGTGAGGGGACAAGATCAGGAATGTTTGGTATTTTCCCCCAGTGTTGCTCCTGATTCTTCTGATAACCCTAAAGGAACTACTTCTACATCTTCTAACTCATCTGTTCAGTAGTGTCACCGCTTAGAACAGAGCCATAGGGATTCACTTGTGTGAACAATTTGAAGAAGCCAGGTCCCTATTATATCTGTCTGTTTTTGAGGATACAAACCCATTGCAAGATGATTTACTGGAAAGAGACAAGTTCCTGCTACTGGCTTGCCAAGTGCCACTGACTCCTGGGGGCCGAATTAGCCCCACCCAGAGGTTTTCCCTCCCTGTACCTCAAAGGCAGTGTTCTCACCTTGCCTGCAGCAGTTTTCAGCTGGGCCATGAGTAGATCTTTTCAGAATTGATGGTTTTTAATGTAAATATATTTATTCCTAGAAGATATTAGTAGTTGGTTTCCTCATTAGGGTCTCAAGCCAGATAATTCTCGCAGTAATGACTTGTATTACTGGCAAGGCCTCTTTCCTGGCTCAGCCTGTACATCTTTCTGAGATGCAACATCCTATCAAAGTCTGCTAGAAACTAGGTTCAGAAAGTAAAATGGAATCCTGTTTTTAAGGAAACATGTGCAGTAAAACCTGGATCTTTTATGAGTAGATGTTAATATGTATCAATTTTATAAGAGTGGAGTTCTCTAATATTTGTAGGAGGTGGCTACTTTTTTCCAAGGTGGTTGGGATCAAACCTGGGGCCTTTTGAGTGCCTCATAGGTGTGCTGCCACTAGTACTGATAGTGTATTATTATTGTGGGTGCATGCATGCCATGTGTGGAGATCAGAAGACAACTTTCAGGAGTCAGATCTTTCCTCCAGGTCACCCCGCCCAGTAAGCTTCCAGGTAATCTTTTGTCTTGGCTTCCCATCTCGACCAAGGAGTACCAGGATTAGGAATGCCTGCCTCCCACATTTAGATTTTTTTTCTTGAGTTTCATGAATCAAACTCAGGCAGGTCTTGAGACTTGTACAGTGAGTGCTTTTTCCCATGGAACCATCCTGCCAGCCTCTGATGCCTGAGTTAGCATCTTTCTCTGGACTGTTGGTATTGTATGCAGCTTACAGGAGGTAGTAGAATCCAGATGGCTTTGGATGGAGAGTGAAGAAGACACATTATAAGTCCTAAGCAAACTTAAGCTCTTACTCTCAAGACTATTAATTAAATGTACTTATGATGATTTGTTCTGGTAATGTTTTAAATGGATTATAAGAAGGGTAAAGATATAAAGAAATAAAACACCTGACAATAATATTTTGGTTTATTAGTTTTCCCACTTGCTCCCCCCAAAATTCAGCAAGTGTCACTTAGTGGAAACACATTGCAGTGAGATAGATTAGTGTCAAAGTAAAAAAAAAAGGTCACGAGGCATAGAAGGGACACAAGACAAGCATCGGTACAGCATGCGTGGGCTCAGTGTGTGTGTGCTTGTTCAGTTGCTCAGGTACCATTGGTGGAAGGAATACTTAGGAAAAATGGGACACTGCAAGACCTTATAACCATAGGACAAGTGTGAATACTATATGACAGAGTTAGTTAGAGGGTGTTAGAGGAACACAGAAGGTATGCTAGCCAGGAGAGATGGTGAGACCTGCCGGTGAAAGGAAGCGGTTTCTAGGGAGGAGTGACAGGACATTAGGGAGCTGCTGCCAGTAATGGGAGGCCATCCTTTCAACCAGATTTTTTCTTTCTTCCTTCCTTCCTTCCTTCCTTCCTTCCTTCCTTCCTTCCTTCCTTCCTTCCTTCCTTCATTCCTTTCTTTCTTTTGTATGAGCAGTTAGAGAAGCCAAAGAGCTTTTACCAAAAGGTTTGGGGATATGTTAAAAGTAACACACAAATTTCTGAAAGAATAGATAGACTTGTATTGGTGAGTACAATACAGAGTGCAGGTTAGATATATATTTTAGAAAATATTCTTTGCCAACCTTGTTGAGGGCAGAGAATTGCCAGGGAGGTAGTTCTTCTGGTAATTTAAACACTACATGATTAAAACCTAACCAGACTGGGAGTGTTAAAGGAGCAGAGAGTATATGGGCCCAAGGGATAGTTGGTAAGTTCCACTGTGATAACTTACTGGGTTAAAGCAAAGAACAGAAAAACACGGGAGCTTTTCACAGTGGCTAAGACATGGCACGCATTTCATCTCAGCACTCAGGAGGCAGGGACAGGAGCAGCTCTGTGAATTCAATGCTACACAGTGAGACCCTGTCTTAATTGATTAATTAGTTAATTATTTTATTAGCTAGTAGTCAAAACAGCCCAGTACAAAGAGAGAAGGCACAGGTAACCAGAGTCAGGAATGGTGGGGAGCATCACTACAGGTCCTATGGACAGTAAAGTAATAGTATGGTTCAAACAGTATTGTGCAGCATATCACAGTGACACTGGAGCAAGGTTGAAGAGAGTCTTATAGTTTAAATCTAGGGCCACTTGATCATTAAAATGAGTATGTGCAACATACATGGATAGTGAGTGTGAACCTAAATGTCATGTAAAATAAAAAAGATACAGGTTTAAGGAGGAATATTTAGCCTACAGAAGATGAGTGGTGTTCCTTGAGTTTGGGGTCTTAGTCTTCCATTTATTCTCTTTATAGTTGAAAGAGAAGAAAAGGGTGCTTAGAGAAACCTTGGGTATAAACTTGTCTAGGGCTAGGGGTTTGATTCTGTAGTATAGCATTTGTCTAACATGAATGAATTCCTTGGCTAAATTAAAGACAAACAAAAACTGCTTAGGTATGGATTTTGTACTAAGGTCCAAACTGTATTTTAACCAAATAAGCTGCTTTCTGTTTTTCCCTGGGTGGGTAGGAGACATGCAGAAAAGCTTAGGGTTACTCGCTCTTATTGGATTGCAGTTCATGAAGTAAAGTCCTTTGAAGAATAGAAAACTTAGTATATCAGGATCTTGCACTGTTTCTCTTTGCCAGAGGACCTCTGGAGATGTAATCAGGCCTGGACTATGAAGAATACAAGCTCTCATTTTTCTCAGAGTAGGAAGATGGGAAAGATTGTATTATCTCAAAACTGCAGTTCAAACCCTTGACATAGTTGCAAAATTCAGGCATATGAACACACGTACTAATTATTAACATACTAAAGCAAATACTGAAAGGAAATTAAATGTTCTATAATAGGATTCAAGTATGAGCCTATGAGATAAAATGTATAATAGTCCTATAAGCACATCTATAGAGCTGAGTTTTTATGCAGTCATAGCTTCAAACTGTCATGGTGTAAAAATTCTTGTGACATAATATGGAAAAATCAGAATGCACATTTCCTGTGCCCTATGATTTTCACTAAAATATATACAAGCAAGATGAAAGTTCATAAAACTGCTTATATGAACTGTAATGTAGCAGTCAAAATATAGGTAATTTTCCTGTTCTGCTTTTTATATTCTCAATAATGTTATGTAGAGTTTGTGATTGAAAATAAGCTACCCAGTCTGGATTTTGAAAATCTCATAAAGGTTTCTTGGTCAGTATCCAGAAATCTATGGGCAGAGTCCGAGTCCTGCTGTTTGACTTCTGCTAGAGACTGGACCAATGTAAACTGAGCCAATGGCAGTTTGTTCTGGTTAATCCATCTCAAAACCTCTCTGTACTGAGGTTCCTTGCCTGCTGACTCCTTTATCCCTTTCACAGTCAGGAGACTGAGCTCTGCATGTGCACATGTGGTTGAACATCGTGTCTGTAGTGTTATATTTGTCGTTGTCTCCTTCCATTGCCCCTTGTAGGAAGCGCATTTTCAACTGAGCACGGCAAGCTTCAACATCAGAAGGAATCCCTGAGTGAGTTGCGGAAGGAGTGCACTGCAAAAAGGTAATCGCAACTGAGAATAGCTTCTCTGGGTTTTGAGCTTACTGTTCTGGGACAACATTTTAAAAGACTGCTACTGATTGACATTCTGTGTGTCTCAGCACCTCATTCACTGGCTCAGCAGATATATGTGAATACCTACTGTGTGTCTGTACTACGCTAGAGCCTAGAAACACGGACAGTCTCTCATTGCCCAGCCACAGCACTATGGCTGATATTTACCTCCCCTCCCCTCCCCTCCCTCTCCTGTTCTCTCCTCTCCAATCCTTTCCTCCCTTCCTCTCTCCTCCCCTCCCCTCTGCTCCCTTCCTGTCTTCCATGCCACTTCTTCTGGTTGGTTTTCTGTCTTCAGAAATTTCTTCAAACTTCTGCTTCTTGGTATCACATTTGGTTACCTCAGCAATACTTAGAACGTTTCTCTAATCCCCATCTCTCCAGCTTTCCAGTCCTGTCTACCCACCACCCCAATGCTGCTATCGGGTCTTTCCTCTTAAAATACCATTTTCCCCATATTTTCCTCTTCCCAATATGGTGATTCTTTGCTTAATTTTCACATATCCTTCAACAAACTAGCATTATACAGCTATAGTTAATTTTAGTTTTTCTCTCAACATAAAATGATGACAGTAGCAACCCTACCCCCCACCCCCATAATTCATGGTCACCTCTGTTCTTTCTCTTCCCTTTACTCGCTTCTGTGGCAATTCTGCCATGTCACATTTTTCTTTGAGGAACTTTACTAGTAGAGGACTCAAGAATCTTAGTCCTAGAACAAAACAGAGGCTGTCTGCTCTCACCCCACAGTGTGCAGATGGGAAAGCAAGGCTCTGAGAAGTTGCTCTGTCCAGCTCACTGGCAGTGCCCACAAGTGCTCTTCAGACAGAAGGCATCAGTGCTTCCCAACACACTGACTTCACAATACTTTTGACCCCAGATTTTCCCGAAAGCATAATTGTGTCTTAAGATTGAATTCAGTTCTGACACTGCCTGGATACCTCTTGACAGTTCTTCCAGACTGACACCTGCAAGCAGATAACCTTCACAAACTCTAGATGGTGACCTGTGTTTGCCACCAGCCAGCTATAAATAGTGATTGCTACAAGCTTCTCCTTCACGTCAATTAATTGGTGATTTACTCAAGGGTCTCACAAACTCAGAGAGACCCTGATGTTCACTGGTATCCTAAGGGTAGCCAGTGACACAGATAGTCAGCCGGGTGGAGGAGGCTCTGCGTCCTTTCTGGGCTTGTGTCCTCTAGGTACCGTCACCATCTGAAGCTCATCGACCTTGACCCTCAGGAGTGATCTAGGGATTGCTCTCCAGCCCCACCCAGCCCCTTCATGGAAGGTGGTGTGAGTGCAGCTGAAAATTAACCCTCTACTCCTTGGGCTTTACAGTGTACCAGATCTGTCCTTGGCATGTCATTACCCTAATGAGATTATCACATAAGAATCATAAAAAAGGAACCTCCATCATTCAGAAAATTCCAAAGGAGTTAGATGCTCTGTGACTAGAAATTGGAGCAGAGTTCGCCACATTAGCTGGTGTAACAGAGGCCCTTGGCACCCCCCCCCCCCCGGCCCCCACTCTGCTCTCACCTGCGGCTTCTTTTCAGACAGGAGGAAACATAGTCTGTGGATGTTCTGTATTGGCCATTTCCAAAGTCACTCAGGGTAAATTCCCATCTTACCTGATGCCTTGAGTGTTTGCTCAGCTGTTCATTTTATTTGCTATTTTTCTTGTATCATAGCACAGTGTTTCTTGAGACAGCTTTAGCACATAGCTGTGAAAGGATTCTTTGGCTTTCTTTTTTAAGGAAATGCTGTTTAGATCAAATTATGAAATCAAATCAGCTTCACTAAGGTACTGGTTATTAAATGTTTACTAGACCTCTCGCAATCTTATTATAAGTGAGTATAATGACAGCTCACTGTGACTGGTAGAATAATTGAAAACACCTTGTAGTGCTCCTGGTATGTGGTGGTAGGTGCTCAAGGCATGGGTGTTTGATTGTTATACCCTTTATAGCTTTTGACTCAGTGCTGGGCACGCACAGTAGTCCACAGTATACAGTTAACATAATTGACATTGTTGGAAATGGGTCAGGACTCAGGATGGGTATCATTCCTGCCTCCACTGCTGAAATTCTCTGGCCAATTACAGACCATTAATCTCCTCTGTATTAATCAGGTAAAAAATAAGTGTTAGAAACCATGTGAACATTTTTTTCATGAATGTACTTTTCCTTTTTCCTCACTAGAGAACTCTTTCTGAAGACTAATGCTCAGTTGACAATTCGTTGCAGGCAGTTACTCTCTGAGCTTTCCTACATTTACCCTATTGATTTGGTAAGTTTCAAATTCCTAAAAATATATATATATTTTTTTTTGAAAGATGATTCCACTTGATATTTCCTTTCAGTGAAAAAGCCACTGCTCTGTGTGCTCTCTCATGGGTTAGGAGAACACTAAGAACTAGCATCTAAAACTCACCTAGGGGAGCCGGGAAGGCAGCTCCACCCTCCAAGTGCTGGCCACACAAGCATGAGGACCCGAGTTCCACGCCTGGACCTCAAGTGGAAAGCTGGAAATGACAGCATGCTCTTGTCCCAGTGCTGGGAGGTGGAGACCGGAGGATCCCTGGACTCAATCAGCCTCCCCAATTAGCAAGCCCCAAGGCCTATTGGCTTAAAAACAAGATGGACAGCCATCTTGAGGAATACATCCCAGAGTTGACATCTGGCCTCCCTCTTTCTTTTTCTCTCTCTCTCTCTCATGCACACACACACACACACACACACACACACACACACACACACACACACACACACACACACACACACACACACTCTTTGTTGGCCTCAGATTCCATAGTTTAAAGTTTGATGTTTTATATATCAGCTTGATGCATAGGATGTGTCATCATCAAAAAGAATGCCAAACTATTTCTGGTTCCTTCAGAATGTTTTTATTCAATTAGTTATTCACTGTTACTGACACATTTTCTGATGTATACGCACTGCTTAAAAACATAATTGCTAAGTGACCTATGTGTATTGGTGTTCATTATGGTATTCCTGAGGTAACTGCCATTAATTCATTAATTCATTGATTTTGAATGTATTTTTTTAAATCAATATAAATGGTGATAATGAAATAAAACCAATTAGGAATATTATTTAGAAAACCAAGTCTGCTAAACTTAATGGTGTCTTTGTTAATTGTAATCTATTTAATAGACTATTTTCAGAGGGGGAAAAAACAATAGAATTTGTATTTGCTCATGGATAGATATGGGTTAATCAGAATGTTTCTTTTTCCATTTTTTAAAATGGATATCATGTGATTTAGGCTTCTTCAAACATTCTACGCAGCTAGGAATGACCTTTGAACTCCTAGTCTTTCTGCTGCTTTGTCCAAAGCGTTAGGATTATAGACATGCACCACCACCGCCATACCCAGCAGGAAGATATTTTATGGCCTTGTTTTCACGTGCCTTTTTCTTTGGATGATGCACATGTGATTTTACTGTGAAAATGTCAAGTGTAACAAAATGCACCGTTCATCTCAGAGGGTGACACTGACACTGGTCCTACTGAATTCTAGATTTGACTTGGTGGCTTCTTTGCCTTTTAGAACAATGAATTAATTTCATTCTTTGATTAAATTCACAGAATGAGCATAAGGATTATTTTGTATGTGGTGTCAAGTTGCCCAATTCTGAGGACTTCCAAGGTATTCTATTTCTTTTTAACTTCTAAAGATTTGGTATATGTAATATGTATGGGGATAGAGTTATTTTGGTAATGGATACCTAGCATTTTGTCCAAAGGGGATTTTAGAATTTCTGCCTCTTTCCAGTTAGAAGTACATAGAATCTGCTTCCCTGCTAGGAAATATAACAAAGTATTTGACCTAATTTTGGAATAAATAATTATTGAACCTTTGTTTGAAAATTTTTAAAAAATTAATGGTCTACAGATATCAGGCTGGTAATGCCTAGTCTTTTTAGTTGGGTTTTATGAAAAATCTGTGTATAGCTAGGAGCAGAGTTAGAGCATGCGTTTGTCTGTTGTTTATAATCATTTTATTACCATTCTGAAAACTATTTGAAGTTTTATCTTGTGGTATTTCTATTAGCATAGCTTTAATTTGTTGAATTCTTGCTTCTCATTTTTTTTATATTAGAGGGACTGCAGAATTCAGATTCAAAATAATTCCTGTATTTTAAAATCTTTTCTTTTTTCTAGTTTCTTTAACATATACCAAAGAAAAGAGTGTGCATGCATGTATTAATGTGAGTTCTGGGGATCTGAACTCGTTTCTGCAGCAAGCACTGTATTTACTCAAATGCTGCTTGCAGGTCTTCTAAAATGCCTTGTAGAGTATTCCCAAACCAGCCGGCCACCACAGAACTCGAAGGAGAGGGTGTTCTTAGTGTCTTAGTGTCATGTTCCCATGTCCCTCTAAAGAACATTGCCATAATGGTCATAAACATTCAAGCGTAGTTTATCAGTCACCTGTCAACCCACATAACACATGGAAGCTGGGACATGATATCAGGACAGTGATAACCAGGAGATGGGAAATCTCCGTTCAAGTTCTGGCCCGCTTCTGTAAGCCTGTCATGTTTGAGTTAATTTCCGCCAGTCTTATGTAATTGCAGTGAGAACTGGGATACGCCCAGGTCTGTAAAAGCGGGGAAAGCTGGAGGAGTGGTGTGAGTGACAGAGCTGGGGAGGTCTACTACAGGGCGTACAGACCCTCAAACCTCTTCCAGTCAAACAGTGCACTTTGGGGTTTGTTCTATGCAAAGTTGTGATGTTCTAAAGCCGTGGTGCATTATTTTCCTCACTCATTAAAAAAAAAATGCACTGGAGAGATGGCTCAGCAGCTAAAAGCACTGGCTGCCCTTCCAGAAGACTCGAGTTTGATTCCCAGCACCCACATGACAGCTCACAACCATCTGTAACTCAAGTTCGTGGTGATCCAGCACCTTCATAGCATCAGACATGAACAACATGCACAGATATATGCACCCATATACATAAATTGAAATATATTTCTAAGTGTCTATATGCCAAACACTGTGCTGAGTTCACAGGGTGTAATTATTGAAAAAAGCAAACATGTTCTCTCCTTCCATGGAACCCACAGCCTACTGAGGGAAACAGCCAATCAATAAGGACATAATTAATAACCAGATACTTATCAAGACAATGTGTTGCCAGACAGTGAGGGAAGCTACTTTAAATATTCAGAGAAGACCACTCTAAGGAGCAACACTTAACACACAGTTTCAAAGCTAAAAGAACTAATTAGCTGTGGAAGGCTTAAGTTCAGAGGTCATAGGTCATGGTGGAGGAGGCCTTGGCATACTTGAAAAACTCAGGATTGGAGTATTAGAGGAAAGACTATTTTAGGCAAATCAAGTACTGTCCTAGCTTGTTATTTGCATCAGTAATACCTTGGGATGAGTGAATGAGATGACATTTGAAAGAGCTTTTCATATAGGAAGTCCTCAATAAATATAATTGGAATTACTTGCAAATAGGAGAGGAAGGAAGATCAGATCTATGTGATTGATCTAAGCACCATGGGAAGAGGGGGAGAGAGGGGAGAGAGAGGTCAGCAGGGCCTTGGGGCTGTTGGAAGGCACTTCTGTTTCTTTCTCCCTATATGGCCAATGCCTGAAGGGCTTCTGCGGGACTGGCATGCACTGAGCTGTGCTGTGCATCCCTCTGGCTGCGGAGTGAGTGACCTGATGGAAGCAGGGCTAGTGTTAGTGGTGCGCTCGTCCCCTGGTCCACTCGCGAAAGGTTCTTGATTCTATTTTGGTTTTCTTTGAAGTGCCTTGTTTCTCATGGCTTCCATAGCTATCTACACTTAGAATGCTCGGTAAAGCCAAATCCATCCCCAGCCCTTTAAAAATGCACAGTAGCCCTTCATTGAAGTCGCTGAAGAGTGAAACGGGAGATAAGATGAAACATTGTGCTTAATTTTAGCCTGAGGTCCTCTTCAGTCCACTCCCCATGTCCCCTAGGAGTCAGCAGGTTTAAGAAGGACATACGGTAGTATTGTGTTTGCGTTCTGTGGACATGTATGTAATATAACAACATAGATGCCCTGTTGGTTCTCTACTATGCTAGATGTCAAAGGACTATGGAGAGAATTAAGGCATTGATCTGGCCTAGGGAAGATTGTAGTCCTGTTGTGGGCATCAGCTATGTAATCAAGACAGACAAGAAGTGATTATTAAATACATGGTCTTTGTTAGAGACTCAGAGTGGGACTAATTCCCTTGGGCCATCAGGAAGACTGCTTCATAGAACCAGGGAATGCCTTAGTTGTCTTCAGAAACAACTTACGTCCCTATTGACAGGAGGGTAAGAGGGTGATTTAGACCAGGTGAGTAGAAATGCAGTAACATCAACCAGACACTGGATAAGTGCCTGTATTTCCAACACTTGGAAGCAGGAAGAACAGGAGTTCAAAGCCAGCTCCCAGTACATGAGACTTTGTTTCAAAAACTGCAAAGAAATACAGTGGTTTTTGATGTTGTGTTACTACTGTAGTCCTGTGAGACTCCTTTTGTGGGCAGAGAATTGCTTTGGGGATGTTGTTTGTTTCAATTTGAGAGAGGGAGGGAGGAAGGGAGGGAGGGAGGGAGGGAGGGAGGGAGGGAGGGAGGGAGGGAGGGAGGGACGGAGACTTTGAAAAATTCAAAAATGTTCCATCCAAGGACTCAGCTGGTGGCAGAGCTGAAGTTAACACCGATCTTTCTGAATCTAAGGTCCGTCTTATGCCTGTCGTGATGTCATTTTCTTTCTTCTCTTTGAATCATGACCTCACAAGCCTTTAAAGACTTAGTGCATTCTGGGAGAGGTTCTAGGAAAGGAGCTTCCAGCTGATTTTCTCATGATGTTCATGAGCCTCTGCTAGGTAGGGATTAACACTGCATGGGTCAGTAATGTTTGGGAAACTCCACCAAGGGGCCTGGTATTTGTTATGCTTTTCTGAATGGGTAAGTGGCTGTTGTTAGAGTGTGCCAGAGAGTGCTGGACACAGTGGGAGAAAGTGTCCAGAAAAGAGTGTTTATCTGAGTTCCGTTGACTGAGATGCTTAGTTTAAAAAGAGAAAAGAAAAAAACCAAAAACCAAAAACCCCAGTGTTTGTGCTTGTGTGTTTTTAAGTGATCTATAACATGAGAACCCTTTGTGGTAATGAGACCCAGATGTCCTCTGTATCTGTGTCCCTTCATGCAGGCATGATTTCTTGGAAAAGAGAGTCATATGTCAAACAGTGTCTCATGGAGAACATGGAATGATTCCATAAATGCTGTGGCAGTGATTAGAGTCTTAACTAGTTTGTCCTGTCTGGATCAGTGTGCTTGGTTCCCTGACAGGCTGCCTCAGGGATTGGGAAGGCAGGATAGTAAGAGCTTTGAGATCACTTACTATGCTCGTATGTGTTGCAACACAAAATTTGTTCAGCATATAACTCAAAGGAACATTGAATTAATGTAAATGTTTGTGTAGCTGTTGTGTGTTTGTGCATTTTTAATCATAGAGATTACACAAAAGCTACAACTTTGAGAGATGCCCTACATTTTAAAAACAAATAGAAAGCCAGGCAGTGGTAGCCCACACCTTTAATCCCAGCACTCAGGAGGCAGATAGATCTCTGTGAGTTCGAGGCCAGTCTGATCTACAGAGTGAGTGCCAGGACAGCCTCCAAAGCTACACACAGAAACCAAAAAAAAAAAAAGAAAAGGGCATACCTATTATGAAGGAACTGTGGGCTTTTGATTGGCTTTCAAGCTCTTTGAACCCTGTTGAATTAGTGTCACATACCTAAATCTTACAGTTCCTTCCATTGCTACTAAACCCTCCCCTCTCATTCTGACTTCTCACCAACATTACTATCATTCATGACCTTTCTACTCCCCAGAGCAGCATAGGAAACCTACACCTCTCCTCTTGTTAGGTGTTGTGGACGTCATTATTGCTTACTGTAAAAGCACACCTCAGAGGGCCATGTTTTGGCTTTGGCAGGTAAAAAGTCTTTCAGATCTCACAACACTGGGAACCTTAAACCTTTTGGTCTTCAGTTAAAATGATTGGCAACAAAATGTGACATCTGAGGTTGCATGGCCTGCAATTGCCATAATTAACCACATGAGCTCACATTTTCCCACTGGAGGCTCAGTGGTCATGGGGTGATGAAAGTGACTTCCCTACCAGGAGGTGGTTTTCCTTTTGAGGGTATTGAAATGCTCCTGGGCCCTGTAAGGCTCCACCCATGACCCTTTTAAAATGCTTTTAATATAAAGCTTCAATATTGGAAATTCAACACCACAGTGTTTAACTGTGGGACTGGTGGAGCGTGATGGCCTGGAATGGGAAACATCATAGGGTGTTTAATAGGGAGAGCAGGGAGTCCTGTGGCAGCAGTGGTGAGTGTGAACAGCCTGAACTGAAGGTCACTTCCAATGTCACTTAACTCTGTTGTCCACTATTCCTTTTGATTTATTTTTCATTTCTGTCCATAAAATTCTCTTTGAGATGCCCTTTGGATGTCTAAATTTAAGCAAAATTGGTTTTGCTTACTGTGGGAAGGTGATGTGAGATTGTGTCTTTGTTCTCTTAATAAAAATATATATGTAATGTAAAATTATGCAAATGTACCTTTTCTTACCATTATCTTTTAGTAATATGAGAAGCATGTAGATGCTTGAGGTATTAGCCATTAGTAGTCTGTATTTGACTTCTTTGGAAAGCTCATTAAAAGGCTTTTTGTTGAAAAATTTCAAACCCTTTTCTACTTGGTCATTTAGGAAAGGAATTTTAAATCCACAAAGGGAAGTTTTAGTGTAGCAAAGTGTGAGCCCCTCTAAATCTTCTTCGTCCCCTCCCTTCGAAAGAAGGTTCTTTTCAGCACAAGTCCATTTGCTCTTAGGAATGTTTTCAGTTTGGTGGCTCTGCACTTTCTAAAAAGCAGGAGGCAGAGGTCAACCGCTGGGAAGGCATTCCCAGTCTCAGCTATGACTCCAGACTTAGACATTTGGAAAGCAACATATTTTGAGGCATAGAAGCAGTTTTCCCACTCGCTCCATTGCTTATGGTTTTTACCAATATGATCTTGACTAAGCTGTCCCACCTGGACCTCATCTTTGTCATCAGTGAGTTGATGGTATTACATGCTGTGATAGCTAAGATTTCTCTTGGCTTTAATATCCTGAGAGAATTTGTAATGTAAAGCACTTTTTTGGCTGGAGAAATACCCCAGCCAGTGAAGTGCTTGCCATATAAGCATGAGGAACTGAGTTCAAGCGCCAGGACCCATGTAAAAAGCCAAGCGTGGTGGTGCATGCCTGTGATATCCCAGTGCAGAAAGTTGGTTCCCTGGGATTCAAGTCAACCTAGTTAAATCAGTGAGTCCCAGGTTCCAATGACAGACTGTCAAAAAAAAGATAAGACAGATCCTGAGAAATCACACCTAATCTCTCTTTCTCTCTCTCTCTCTCTCTCTCTCTCTCTCTCTCTCTCTCTCTCTCTCTCTCTCTCTCTCTCTCTCTCTCTCACACACACACACACACACACACACACACAGAGTCCTATACTTTTAGTCACTACTATAGAATTATGTGCAGGTTTCTATAGAGGCAAATTTGTTAATAATCAACGTATTTGGATGTACCTGAGGCATGAGGACACAGTCTCTAAAAATAACTAGGATCTTAATTAGTAGTGACTTTGTAGTCATTGGAAATGAATGTTGTTCCACTTTTTCACAAAATTGTTTGGAAAGAATGGCAAATCCTGACTGTGAAAGATTTTTATGAAGTAGTATAGAAATGGGAGATTGCAGACTTTATTTTGAAGATTTACTTATATTATTTTTTATCATGTATGTATATCTGTGTCTGTGTGTAGTTATGTACACGTGTGTGCAGATGCCCAAAGAGGCGATCCTCCTGGATCTGGGATTACAAGCAGTTGTGGGTGCTGGGGACAGAACTCAGGTGTTCTGAACCATGGAGCTGCCTCTTCAGCCCCAGATCACAGACTGTTTATGGTTCTTTTCTGTTAGTACGAAGGTGTTAAGATGCTGGGACAGTGCATTTGTCAAGTGTCTAATATGTTCTAGAACTCTGAGTTAAAATGAGTAGATGCCAGCTTTTTTAACAAGGAGGTTCTGCGTTAGTTTGGGAGAGTGGGCAGGGCCAGAGGGCTCCATGTCTGGCCAGCTTACCAGCTTCGTTACTTTGGACAGTTCTTTGGTCTCTTTGAGCCTTAGTTTTTGTTTTATTTTGATTTGATTTTAATCTGTAAAATGGATGAGATAATATATTAAAGAGGAGTCCCTTTAGTATTTGTTGGTGAATAAATGACTAAAGTATTACTACAGACAACTTCTAGGAAGAAGAAAAATGAGTGTTATTTGTATACAGGATGATCAAAGAGAAACTAAGCAACTGATGTTAAACCTTAAGGTACTTAAGGAATACTGTATGTTAGGGAAGCAGTTTTACTTTTCTTCTTCCTAGGGACATGTGAAACTTGCTGTTGAATTACTGAGTTCTGAGAACTTAAATAATCATTTATTAACTTTAGGTGGGAGCAGAAATAAGAATTATGAGTTTTTAGAATATAATTTGTTTATAGCTTTTCAAAAGCCAAATGCTTTTGTTTGTATGATACATGTGTTTTCCCCTGTAGTTATTTCCACCTAAATTATATGATTACATTCAAGTTAAACAATATGGTTTTTTATCTTCGCTTCGCTATGGACCATATTCCCCCTTTCTCCTCAAAACTCCTCAGGCTTATTTATGCAACATATCCTTATCAATGTCCAAAGCATACCCCATAAGGAGGTAATGCGTTCTTTTACTTCACTTCAGAATTAATAATCTTGTACAGCATTTGGACTGGGTTACATTAAAACCTCTGACTAATCACGTTATATGGTGGACTCATATTAATTCCTCACTTTATAAGGATGGGAAAGTAAGTAATGGCTATTTGGATACACTAAGAACTCTTGCATAAGTTGTATATCACATGTTGACATCAACACACTGATCATTGGGAGATAGATTTAAGAATAGTTAGTAGGTGAAATTTCAAGTCTTGTTAATGTGCTTAGATTTGGACAAATTCGTGTAATTTAGATAAGTGATTAGTATTTTATTTCCCACATATTTGCAAAAGACTTCATTAGAGCTACATTGGTAGGTAAATGTTTGTTTTAATTTCCTCTGTTTTTGAATTTACAGCAAAAGATGATGGAAGCATTGCCGTTGCCCTTGGTTACACTGCACACTTGGTCTCCATGATTTCCTTTTTCCTACAAGTGCCCCTCAGATATCCCATAATTCATAAGGGGTCCAGATCAACAATCAAAGATAATATCAACGACAAGCTGACTGAAAAGGAGCGAGAGTAAGTGTCTTTCTTGTTTGTTAATATAAGATGATTGGAAACATGGGTGAAGTGGTGAGTATATTGGAAATGGGAAATGTCCTCTAATTGAGGATGGTTTCTACATGACCTGTAACTTTTGTAAAGCACACCTTGCAACATGGCAACACTGTCCAAAAGAAACAAATTGTGGAACAGGAAATATGACTTAGTGGTGAAGTGCTTAGTAGTCTGTGTTGAGGTTTTGGTTTGACCCCTAGCGTTGGAAATGAGATTTAAATAGCCTACAGGTAAAAGAAACCATAAAGTATAAAATTTGAATTGAATATTAATGAGAATATAGTGTGTCAAAGTTGATGGAGTGTAGCTATATCTGGGCTTAGGGAAATTTATATCTAAGTACATGCACCAGAAAAGGCATTTGAAAGTAAACTATCTAAGTCTCAAGTGAGGCAACTGAAGGACAGTTAGCAGAAGCCCAGGAAAGAACATGGGAGGAAGAGGTAAAGGTAAGAGCGGACCTTAGCTGGGCTGCTGTGCAGTGTGCTAATGTAGGAGAGGCACACGGCCTGCTCCTTTGAAACAGCAGAACTGCCCTCAAGGCCCTGGAAGGGTGACTTTAGAAGACAAGAAAGAAGATAGAATAATAGTTTGAAGGATGAAAAAAGGAGAAACACTACAAATATGTACACAGGCATTGGAGAGTGAGGAGGCAGTGCAGTCAACTTTAACACATTAGAAATTCTAGTCAAATGGCTTGATTTCTAGAAAGATAAATTTCCAACACAAACAATTGACATTTAGAAAAGACCAGAGTAAGCATGGTCTGTGAGTTGTAATCCCTGCAGCCCAGCTTCTGGGAGGTGGGGTAGGGCAAGAAAGAGAAGGGCAGGGGAGAGGAGAAGAGGTCAGGGGAGAAGAGGAACAGTGGCCAGGCAGAGAAAAGAGATATGGAATATCCTAGTGAATTATTCTCAACTCTGGCTATGCATTAAAATCATCCTGTGAGCCTTAAGAAGGCGAGCTTTTGACCCCTAGATTCCTGACACCACTCCCCCTCCTCCCAGAGATCCCCTCTCTATTGATAGCACTCAGATATGAGTAATGTTTAAAAGCTTCAGTGGTGGTTCTGATGTATAATGTGATTGAGAACCTCTGTCCTAGATTAGAAAGATCTCGTTTCCATGGCATGAAAAGTTAGGTATTACTAATTATAATTAGGGAACATGAAAGCAGTTTAGCATCACTGTCTTTAGAGGTAAAGCAGGCTCTGCAGAGAGAGCACCAATGGCATGGCTTAGCAGTGTGACCGGCCCTCGGCACCCATGGGTTTAGCAACATTCAATTGCAAATATTGGGGCGCAGTTGTTTCTATATTAAACGTGCAATATAGTAAACAAGTACTTTTAAAGATTTTTCTCTAACTTTTTGTTTTGTTTTTTTTTTTAATTATGTGTACATGGGGAGGAGGGTGTTGCACAGGAGGCCAGAAGTCTTCAGATGCTCTAGGCAGTTGTGAGCTGCCTGATGTGGGTGCTGGGGACCAAACTCGGAACCTCTGTAAGAACAGTGCGTGGTCTTAATTGCTAAGCCATCTCTTCAACCCCAGTATAACCTCTTTTTAACCACCAGTCAGTAGTTCTTCTCTGTTTATTTGCCGGTGTCTAGTACCTATTTCTGTTCTTTTGTGCACCAGTGGGGTTGCTAGGACTTGTGTTTACCGTCATATTGTAGGACTTAGAAGCAGCTTAAAAATACTTTAAATCTTACAGAGAGTATGTGTGAGCTATATGCAATACCATGCCATTTATATAAGGGTCTTGAGAATCATGAGCTCTAGCAACCATGAAAGAGGGTGGGAATCAGTCTCCCTCAGATATTAAGGAATGATTATATGTCTGGAAGAACAATGTCTCTCAGCTAAGGAGCACTTGAAGAAGTTTTCCAATATTGTGATTGACTTGAACCCAAGAATGCTTTTCAGTTTAAAAAACATAAGAAGTTGAATGAGAGCCTGTAATGTGTATATTTGACAAAGGGAACATGAGGTTGTTTTCTTTTCTTAGATATTTTTTAAAAATCAATTTGAAATTCACGTGACACAAAATTCAAGATTTATTTAAGTGTTCAGTGGTATTTTAGTATATTTTCACCATTGTGCACTTAGCACCTCTATAGTTCTGAAACCCCGAATAAAATTCTGTTCCCATTAAGCAGTTACTACCTAACCCCCTACCCATCTTCAGGCCCTGGCAGCCATCAATCTGTTTCTGTCTCTAAGGATTCTCCTATTCTGGATATTTTATATAAGTGGACCATACAATATATGACATTTTTCTTTCTGGCTTCTCTTGGTTAACATAATGTTTTCAATATGTGTCCATGCTGAAGCACAGTCGTACTTCATTCATTTTTATGGTCCAATAATTTTCCATCAAGTGTGTATACCACATCTTGTTTCCTCATTCACCTCTTGATGGACAGCTGGGTTATTTCTACCCGTGGCTCTCATGAATAGTGCCACTATGAATAGTGTCTCATAGTTTGAATGCCCATTTTCAGTTCTTTCCTTCACCTCCATGAAGTTTCAGGACGTGCAGTAAGTGTCTTTGTCTTTGAGATTAAACACCAAAGGGCTGTCCATTCTGCATTGCCAGATGTGAAGTGCCCCCTGTTGTGGTTTTGCTTTGTTACTTCCTTACCAAATAGTGCTTGTTTTCATTGTTTTTTTCTTATGGTTAGTGACCATTTGCATATCTTCTTTGATGAAATATCTCCTCATCTATTGCCCATTTTCTAATTGGATTATTTGGTTTGGGTTGTTCGTTTGTTTTGTTTTTGTGTGCATTTGTGTTTTTTGAGACAGGGTTTCTTTGTGTAGGCCTGGCTATCCTGGAACTAGCTCTTTAGACCAGACTGGCCTCAAACTCACAGAGATCTGCCTGCCTCTGCCTCCCAAGTGCTAGGATTATAGGTGTGCACCACCACCACCCAGCAGGCTATTTGTTTTTGTTGTTAAGTTGTAAAACTTCTGTATGTATTCTGGATATTTGACCCACATCAGATAACTGAATTGTAAACATTTCTCTCATTCTGTGAGTTGTTACAGTTTAAAGTGAAAACTTAAAGCCAATAGCGTGTGCCTTGGCATATGGTAAGAGCAGGAAGGCTTCCAGTGGGCCCCATTGCCAGTTCCCACTTACTGAGGGATCACTGAAAGAACCAATCACATCCTACTCTTGCAGCCAGGGTTTACCTCCATTTTTGATACTATAACGCTTGTGTGTCTACACAGACCCCATGTCTAATCAGTTTGCGCTATTGTAGCAGTGTGTGTGCGTGCACAGGTGTGCATGTGTGCACATGTGCTGGAAGATTTATAAACAAGGTGTTTCTTTGTCATGGCTCTGGAGGCTGGGAAGAGCCCTGGCATGTCCTCTGTCCACTGAGGCCTAGTCTCCCTCTTGCTGCACCCTCCAAAGACGTCATGTAAAGGAACCAGACTCCTCCTGTGAATCCTTTTGCCATAGTTTTAATCTATTCATGACAACAGAGTCCTTATAGCCCCACCACCCCTTAAGAAAAGGCTCCACCTACTATTGAATTGGGGTTACATTTCTGGCATATTCATACTTAACATTCTGATGGTTCACTCTTTTTCCTGAATGCAACCCCTAATCACAATGTGCAGTGTCCTCTTCCTCGGTGGTATGAGCACACGTGTCTGATAACCTGCTCTTTAAGCCCATCCATCGGTCCAGGGTGAGATGTTGCATGTTTAACTATCACTGTAATGCTAGAATAGGAATCTCCCTCCAATGAGTAAAGAGGAAACAATTCAAACCATTGCTTCACAGCCTTCTTGGTTCCCCCAGTACATAAGAGATTTTTAATTTTAATAAAGTTAGTTTTTCTGTTGTCTCAGGTGCTTTTAGTGTCATATCTGAAATCCACCATTTGGTCCAAGGTCATAAAGATTTATCCTTATGTTTTCCTATACTAGCTTTGTAATTTTAATTCTTTTGTGTAGCTGTTTATGCCATTTTTGGGTATTTTATTTTTATTTATAGTTGTTGAAAAGCTGTTCTTTCTCCCTTGAATGGCCTTGGCATCCTTGTTGCAAAAGAATCAATTGGTCACGGATTATTTCTAGACTCTTATTTCTATTCCAGTTGTCTATATGTCCGTGTTTATGCCAGGACCATAATAATGTTTACAATTTTGAAGGGAAAGAACTCCAAATTTGTTCCTTTGCAATACTGTTTTGGCTATTTAGGGTCCTTTGCCATTCCTTAAGAATTGGAGGATCAGGCTTGCCAACTGTGAAAAAAGAAACCACTTTGATTTTGAAAGGGATTGTGTAGAATCTATGAATCAGAGAAAAATTGTCATCTTATTAATAAGTATTGGCAACTTACTGGTAATTAAAATAGTAACAATTTGTTTTTATTTAGGTCCTTTCCAGTTCTTCTTGGCAATATTTTATACCTTTCAATATACAAGTCTGGCATGCCCTTGGTTAAATACATTTCTGTATATTTTATTTTTGTCATTTCACAGATTGTTTGAATTTTCTATATATTGGTCCATGTTTTCTGTGAACAGAAAAAAAATCTGAATTCTTTCTGACTTGGATGCCTTTTGTTTTGTCTTGTTTTCCTTACGTAATTGCTCCTGCTAGAACTTACAGCATGGCACGGAGTAATAGTGGGAGGAGCAGGCGTCTGTCTCTCCATTCCAGAAGAAAGCGCTTAGACCAACTCTGCCACTGAGTACCACATTCTTCAGGAGTGTCCCCAGCCATGGTCAGGAAGCTCTTTGCTTTCCCAGTGTCTCTGCCATGAAGGGACAATGGGATGATCAAGGGGCTGCATTGCTTTCTGCTATCATTGTGGTGTACAACATCCGTCAGTTGTTCATTCCTGCGAAAATCCCACTTGACTGTGCTCTCTAATCCTTTTAACATGCTCTTAGGTTCAAATTGCTAAACTTTGTCAACAGTTTTTACACCTGTACTTGTAATCCTGTCTTTTTCTGTTTGTTAACCCGCATCTGGCTTTAGAATCAGAGTAGTTGGACTTCCTAAAATGAAAAAGGAATTGATTTCCACTTAAACTTCTTGGAGAGTTCGAGGGTTCTGTTAATCCTTTCTTAAATATTTGTTTGAATGCACCAGTGAAGACGTCTGGTCTTGGACTTTTATTTAGAGAGGTTTCCAAGTCACTGAGAAGTTCCTTCTTATTATGCATCTGTTCCAATTTTCTGCAATTACTCTGTCACTCAGCTGTGTTTCTAGGTACATACCCATATCATCTTGGCTGTCAGTCTGAATTGTTGGTGCAGTTAGCTGCTCATACTGTTTCCTTGTCATCATTTTATTTCTGTGAGGCCTGTGTTGTTGCCTCCACTTTTGTATCTGATTTTAGTTATTTGTCATAGTTTAAAGGTTTTTCAGCTGGGTGGTGGTGGCACACGCCTTTAATCCCAGCACTCGGGAGGCAGAGGCAGGCGGATCTCTGTGAGTTCAAGGCCGGGCTGGACCAACAGCCTCCAAAACAATACAGAGAAATCCTGTCTTGTAAAACCAAAAAAAAAAAGTTTTTCAATTTAGAAAACTATATTTTAGCTTCATTGATTCTATTGGTTTTACATTGTAATCTGCACTCTTTATAATAGTCTTTCACTGTGCTGGCTGGTTTATTGTTTTCTTTTTCTAGTTTATACAATATATAATTATATTGAGATATTTTAATGACAGTGTTGACATTTATAAATTATTATATGTGTTTTGCTTTATTTGTCTTAACATATTTTCTGATGTCCCTTTTTTCATTAACCCATCAGTTAAGGAAATGCTATTTGATTTTATATATTTATTTTAGAATTTTTTATTTTCCTTCTGTTTTATCCTATTGTGACCAGCTATTTTTGTGACTTTTTAAATTAAGATTTATTTTGTGAGTTATCTTGGAGTGTTTCACATACACTGAAGAACATGCTTTAAAGTGCCTTATATCTCCACATTGTGTGTATTGTGTGTGTGCATACGCACATGCGTGTGCAAGTACACAGCATATGCCTGTTGAGTCTGGCTGCCTATAGTGTCATCCAGGCCCCTGTGTCGTCATTCCCATTTTGTCTGGATGCTCTGCACATTACTGATAGTGGTATCTGAGCTCTCAACCCTTTGGTGTAAGGATGTCTTCCTCTTGCCTCAGTTATGCCTGATTTGCTTCATGCACTTTGCTTTGCTGTAGTACACTGTATATGTGTCTAGACGTCATCAACTCTTTATGGATTGACTCTTTTGTCAGTGTATAATGACCAGTTTGCCCTCCTACAACAATTTTTTACTCAAAGATTTTTTTTTTTTGCCTTAATTCAATAATCCCTACTTCTCTTTTTGAGAATTTCTGAAGGGTTGTTTTTTTTCCACTGGGGGGGGCAGAATTTTTTCTTTTTTTTTTTCAGTTGGAGAAATGGGGTGGTATAATTGGCAGTTACTTTTGAAACTTCTTGGCACATCTACAAAAAGACTTTGCAGATCTCTTGAGGATGGGCAGCTGGGGTTTTTCTAGTGGAGTTGTTGAACCCTGGGAAATGTGGATGCTGTCTTCACATTCATTTTCCTGGTTTATTTGTTTGTTTTGTACTTAAGTTTATTCAAGTTTATTCCTTTTGGAGCATCAAGATCCCAGGAATTCCCTCTTTATTTGGTTGAGTTTGATTTCTTTTAGGAATTGAATTTCTAAGTACAGAGAAATTGTGGTATATCCAAACTCAGATGATATTGAGCCAAGTTTATGGTCATTGCCTGTGGGTCTGATTCTCCTGAAGGTGGAGAGATGTTTTGCTTCGTGGACTAGCACCTTGTTTTATGACCATAGTGTAAAAGGGCTCACCACACAGGCCCCCACCCAAGTCTTGAGTCTTTTCCTTTCCTTGCAGCCCCCTAAGCAGATCTGGAGGTCCATGAAGCTCCCTTTCAGCAAAACATTTAGGAAAAGACACAGGAGTCTGTCGAGTGACTGTGAACTTCTTTGTCCCTCTGTTCCCTCCTCCTGCTATGTAGCTGCCAATGCCAGCTTGTTGAATGACTAACGGATGGGTGAATGAGTGGGGTCTTTTTAAATGTCATCTTGTTGAAGCAGATAGAATAACATGAAAAGCTGAGCACCTGAGAGTCACTGTTACAATGCTCATAGTGAAATGTGAAGGAAAACTCCAGAGCCCTCAATTGGAGTGCTGTAACTCCGTCTCCTCATTCCCATTGCCAATCTTGGGCATTCTTACCTGTCCACAACGTCTTAAACGATCCATAAATTCCTTTCGGTAAAAACTCTTGGCTTCCATTTATTAATTGACTTCATTTCTTTCCATGATAAAATACCCAGCAGAAGCAGTTTAGCAGAGAAAAGGTTTATTTCAGCTCACAGCTCAAGGTGCTACCTGTCAGGATGGAGAAGTCAGGACAGCAGGAGCTCGAAGCAGCCAGGCACACTACATCCGGGATAGGGAAACACAGGAGTCCAATGTGTGAGCATCCTAGAGTCCTCACTCAGGGACTGTAGAAGCCTTCGTTCTTAAAAAGAATGCGGACTGTGTTCAGACTAAATAATTCCCAGCTGGCCTATTGCTAACTCTTGGGTCGCATCCCCAGTTTGCTCCGAGTCATAACCCATGCTTGAGTGAAGCTGAGCATTTTGTTGTTCCAGACACCTCATGTTACTTTTGACCTTGTTACTCATCATCCATGCTGGCCTTTAATGCCTTCCCTAACCACATTCACCATCAAAATCGTAGCTGTACACAGCCCTTTTGCTCTCCGCAAGGCACTTCGTAAGCTCACATCCCTTGCCATTCTGTTTTCTGTCATCCAGCTCTCTCTTGTTACACATCTCTGAAATGAGCACTTTGATGTTTGTGCTCACTGATCTCAACAAGCAACTGCCCAGGTTGACTGTACAAGTATATCTTCATCTTTGCTAGAAGTAGGGGAGTCTTACCATATAGCCCAGACTCGTCTTCTGCCTCTACCATCCTCCTGCCTCTCTTGTAAGTTTTAGGGTCACATTTTGTACCACCATGCCTGGCCTTACTTGTTTTATTCTTGTCTGAAATATTAGCAGTGTAAGAACTACATTTTTCAAAGAATTAAAATACTTCCATTTCAAGCCGAGATTCTTGTATTGACATTCAAAAAATAAGGTTTTCTTTTTTTTTAAGTCTAGTTAGGAGAATAAGGGGATGTTCAGTTTTTGCTATTAGGTAATCTGACCCTCCATACTGTGATCTACAGTCTTAACTCTAGATGCTATCGCCAGAACAATAGTTATTTCATGGAGTCCCTTAGGACCACAGCAAGCTGTTTGCTTCTGCGATTGCTGTAATCCCAGGCCCGGCAGCACTGCTGAGCTAGTGATGTTGGGAGTGAGAGCAAAGAATGTTTTAAACTGAGGAATCCCCATGGAAATGCAGGCAGGAGAGATCAACACAATAAACATGCAGAAGGTGAGACAGGAAATGAACGCCTTGTGAAGACCTGGCATTCTGCTGAGGGGGAAATGTGGGGAATGAGTCAGAAGGAACGGCATGGCTGTTTCATTGCTGACACTTGGAAGTATATTGTGTGTGTCACTTTTAATGAAGTGTGTCTTAGCAGTGCTGATGTTATTATCTGGATGAGGAAGTCTTCTCGAGTAGTTTTGTCATCTCAGTTTTCTGCATCCAACTAAATTAAAATTCAGTAATGTAACAGGACAGTGGGACAAGAAGGAAAACCAGATGACGACGACATGTGGCCCCAACCTGAACTCCTGCCTTTCTGGTTTGTAATATATTCAAATCATAATAGAGGCTCAGAAATTCTCAGAGGGGAGATGGGATGGAGGGATAATGTATTTAGTGATTGGTGGGCTGTGGTATAAGTGAAATCATGTTACAGTATTACAATGCATGACATCATGTTTGTCACAGGTGGCCCAGAATAGCAGTGAGGTGTTCCGTGGACTGGCCTCTGCAGTCTTTCGTATCATCTTATGGCAGTGTAGGTGCTGTGGACTCTGGCAAGGATCACCCAAGGCTTCGTAGATGTTTTATTAAAAGACGTGTTATTGTTTCCTTTCATTCTCAGGCATTTTATGGTTTGGGGCAGCCAAGAATGGGGAGGTGAGGACACTAAGAAGCCAGCATCTACAGTCACTCTGTGGAGTAGTCTCAGAGTTGCACTCCTTTATCTGCTGGTTCAGGTTCTACAATTGTAATTTCCCTCAGCAATTGTGGTCTAGGAAGACAAAAAACATTCAGTCCTGGGTAACGTGCTTTATTCTATAGATGGCCTGTCTGTGATGAGAGCCACTTTGTCCAGGACACTCTGCTGAGTGTGCTGCCTGTCCCTGAGCCACTAGTGGACATCTCAGTTAGCAGATCAGCTATGCCATACAGCAGTGCTTGGATCTGCAGACATCCATTCTGGTGTAGGAGGGGCTGATAAGCAGCATGGGGCCAGGCTGGAGCATGCCTGCTGGAGGGCCGGCAAAAGCATGCTTGAGACATTGGTCCCTAGACATGAGCCCGTATGTATGGTCGCAGTTAGAAGTCCGGGTAAAGGCTAGATGGCATCAAAGGGCAGGTGTGCTGGTCCAGAACAGCTGCTGCCCACTTTGCATTCACTGGAATGCAGTTCAAATCCCTGCCTGCTGAGTGATTTATTTGAAGCTTCTCAGTTGTTTTCTTTTAGGTGTAAATGGAAGAGAAATAAATTTGTAATTTAATCTTGAAGCAAAAATTCAAATTCCATTCAAAAAAGGCTTAAGTAGTTAATAAATTTACTCAAACTAGGCTTGAGTGGTTAATAAGTTTAGTCAAAACATATGAATATATATTTATTTTGGATCACATTGGTTATAATAAGCATAACTTTATTTAAACATACAGTTGCTCCTATCTACCTAACAGAGATGAGCTGCATTTGAATCATGGTGTGGCCATAGTTTTCATTTTTTTCTTTTCTCTTTTTCTGTTTTTGAGAGAAGGTAACGCTTGCTTCCAGCCCTGAGAGCTGTGTATCACTATAACCAAATCACACTGGTTTTGAAAGGATAAAAGCTGTATGTTCTTAAGGAGAATTCGTGCTTGCCCCCTCCATTCTTTGAGACACCTTTGGGAAGGTTCATTCTCTGAACATTTGCTTTATTCATCTAGCTCCTGTTTACTCATCTGAAAAACCAAAGAAGTGTAAGCAGTACAAGAGAATCCATACAGAGCGATGTATACCTGTAGGTCCTCAGTAGTCAGTTTGTGTCTGTGTGTGCACCAACTCCACATAGTAGTTACAGTTTTGTTCCCTGCTAGTTGAACTTTTTGGTCCAGTAAAAATGAGATTCAGGTTTTTGGAATTAAAACCTCCTTGGCTTTGAATCCAGAAAGGATTTCTTAAATAAACCACAGAAATAGCCCATACCATGAGAAAGATTCTGTAAGTTTGATTTCATTTAAGAAGAAAAGCAGCTTGCTTATAAACCAAAGAAATAGAATAAAAAAGCAAGCCACAAACAAGAGAAAATACTTTAAAGCCCACAGATTAACCCAGAATGTGTGAGTGCATGTGTGTGTGTGTGTGTGTGTGAGAGAGAGAGAGAGAGAGAGAGAGAGAGAGAGAGAGAGAGTGTGTGTGAGTGAGTGTGTATGTCTGTCTGTCTGTCTATCTGTTTGTGGAGGGTTGTTCATAGACCATGGCATCTGACTACAACATTGCTGTGGAGGTCAGATGATAACTTCAGACACAGGTCCTGTTCATTGTAGGGTACCCCAGGCTAGCTGGCTCACAGGTGGCTAGGGATTCTCCTGTCTCTGCCCCATCATTGCAGTAGGAGTTTTGGGATACAGATGATAATGTGCCTGCCTTTATGATTCAAACTCCAGTCCTCACATTTTCAAGGCAAATGCTTTGCCTGCTGAGCCATCATCTTGGCTCCATAACGTATTATTTTCATATTTTTATATAAAAGTAGTAAGAGCAAACAGCCTAATGGAAAATGGACGTAGTGTTTAAGAAGGTGTTATAGCAGAACAAACCATAAGTGTAGAATAATACAAGAAAAATGACCACACTAGTAACCAGGAAAATGCAAACTAAACCCAGGAGAGGCCAGCAAGGTAGCGCTTGCCACCAGATCTGAGAATCTGAACTGGGTCCCCTGAGTCCGTATGATGAAAGACAGACACACACATAAATGTAGTAGTTTTTAAACCAGGAAGCATTGTTTTATGTCCCTCAAACTGCTAAAAACTAGAGTGTCTATTTGAAGCCAAATTTATGGGCATATAGAAGAGAGATAACTCCTTTGGTAATGATGTTTTCATTTAGTTCATCTATTTTAGAGAGCAGTTTAACAATACAGATAAGTCTACACAGTGCTCTCCATCTGACACTCTGCTGTCATAAAATGTATCTGTGTGCAAATACCAACTGCCTTTCGGTTTGGATAGTTAAGCCTCTTGACCTTGGTCTTTGTTCTTCCTGCGACTCACACACAGTGGTGTGGCTAAGGTTTGTACTAACCTCCTCAGAATCTCCATTTCTGTACGTTGTTTGCTTTACTTACTAAAAGGTTTCCTTGAGACTACACTCCATGTTTCTTAGGCATAGCTTCTCCTTCCCTTCACTGTGAGCATGGTGTTGATGTGGGTAGCTAGTTTTGCTCATAACTCATACATTTTCATATGTCTTTTAGCTTCTGGATTGTTTTTAAATTTATAGTAGCAGGTCTCCATATTTTCTTTTGAGCCAAGACTGGTGTTAATAATGTTGAATGCTCCTCATATTAATAGAAACTTTTTTAAAAGACGTAGAAAAGAATTAATTCTTCCCATGATGCTTGTTAGTAACTCCCATTACTATAAATGATGGCTCCCAGGTCTGTGGTGTGGAGAGTCTACTGATGAAATACTAGAAGTGTTAACTGTAGTTAGGTATAGGAACTTACTGTTGTAAGTTAATTAAACACACCAATAAGCAACTGAAACGTTTTATTACTTTAATTTGTATAAACCTAAGTTGGGTAAGCTAATGAGAAGTGGCAGATCACGTGTAGTTTGATTGACACCCATACTTAAACTTTTTTAAATGTGTGGGTGACACATGAATTTATTCAGGCAACTTCTCTTACAAAATATTCCACAGGTGTCATATTTATTTTTGAGTAATGGTGCAGGATTTTGTCATTTCCAGCCAAAACATTTTGTTACTAAAAGGAAACCTTTCAGAAGTCACCTCCTAGTAGTGAACTTGATTAATGATATTCCATCTGAAAGATGTAAGAATTTGTTTTATTATTTTGTGGTTTCTACATAAATCACAAAATGAGAGGTTCATAAGTTAGTTAAAAAGAACTTGGTAAATAGCATGTTTTTTTTCCTCAGAGATTTGAGGGGATGTTGGTCCTTTCTGAGAGGATGCAGATTGGCTACATCTCACTGAAAGATACTCTCCCACCCAAATTCTACCTCTTTGCAGACTGTAATGGAGAGAAAATTGTGATCGTAAAGAAGAATGTAAAACCTAACCTGGCTGTGTTGTCACTCAATGATAGAGCACTTGCATAGTATGTTTACGGTTTCTGGGTTCAGTCCCAGCACAGGGGGCAGGGAGAACATTAGTTCCTGTGGCACGGGAATCAGCAGGTGGCAGATGGGCCTGGAATTATGATCCTTTAAGAGAACAGAGGAGGAAACCTAGGAGTCATCAAGCCACACATGAGATGAGCAGAGCCCAGCCGCCTTTGTGAGGCTAATAGCTGGGGCCATGCTTCCCTATCAGGGCCAGTGCTATAGTGGGTACCAATCCACTGCAAAATACCTCAACTGGGGCCAGTTTCATCACCCACGGGTCAGGATGCCTCTGACTGGGGGCAAAAGAGCATGTTGTGACATCAGAGGGAGAGACCAGGTATGCTGTCTTCTATTCTGCAATGTACAGGGCCTCTTCTGCTGCCACAAACCCCTGAATTATCTGGTCCCAAGTGTCAGTGGTGCTGTTGTGAGAAACATTATAGGACAGTGGGTTACGAGCAGTTCAAGGCAACATGCAACTCCTTGTCTAGAGGGAGTGAGCACAGGATAAAAAACTCAAAGAGGAAACCAAGACTTGTGGGGAGAAGGGTAAAAAGAGGAGAATCCATGCATTGAGGAAACAGAAATAATAGAAATCTAAAAAAAGACTTTGAAGAAAGGGTAGCGAGAATTCTCAAAAGATAAGGGAGGAAATAACATCCATAAAACTCAAGTCAGAGTTCATGAAACAAATGGAGAGCTATGGGTGTGTGACTCAGAAAAATGGCCTGAAAGGAACTCTAGTTACTGTAAACTCAAGCTGAAAGGCAGAGTGGCCTCACCCAGCGTGCACGTACACCACTCTGATTTGTTAACACCATTTCTAATATTTTCCTCTAACACCGTTGGCATTTGAAGTCATCCGCTGCAGGGTATTGAAAATCTATTTTCCTCGTACATTATCAGACATAATCTGCCAGCAACCAAGCAGAACAGCTTTGGCCTGTACGGCCGGAGTGCACAGATAGCAAAGCCAGATCTGCAGCAAGCAAAGCTATTAAACTGCACTTTATACTACAAGTGTTGACGTGGAGTAGTGGAGAGACAAACGGTAACATCGGCACGCAAAAACAGGTTGGTGCAAGCTATTTGACATTAAAAACGATAAATGGCTGAATGTGGTGGCACATGACTGTAATTCCACCTCTAGAGGCAGAAGCGGGAGGGACGACTACCACAAGTTGCAGGCCAGGTTGGTCTGTATAGCAAATACCAGACAAGCTCGGAACAAAAGAGTAGAACAAAAGAATGATGATATACACATTAGTACAACCATAGGAAGTCTGTACAACAGCTATATGAAAGTGTATCGGGAACATAGTGCTCAAAACTAACAACACCTACATGTTTATTCCAAAAATGCATAGGAGAGAACTCTCCTTTATTTGTATGCGTTACTGAATGGAACCATGAGCACCTAAGTAGGAAAGGGGGAAAGAGAGGGAGGGAGGGAGGGAGGGAGGGAGGGAGGGAGGGAGGGAGGGAGGGAGAGAGGGAGGGAGGAAGGGAGGGAGGAAGGGAGGGAGAACAAATGGTGGAGGCAATGAATGGGTCAGCCAGAAAATTACCAAAGGTATTAAATCAACTAGATTTTAGTCAAGACAACCAAATCAATGTAAACATTACAGTATTTGTACAGTTGTGGGAGGAGCTAGAGAAGTAGACATTCAAAAGGGGAAGTTGGAGGACCAGGGAAAAGCCACTAGCCAGCTCTGCTAACCTCTGATACAGGCAGTCAGTTCAGGACGGGATTTGGAAGGCAAGGTAGATCCATCCAGCTGCTGAGTGGGACCCCAAAGGGGAACAGGTGGGGACCACAGGAATCTGTTGCCATCGCATCTGCTAGTGAGACCGGAGTTGCTATATGCAGAATGGAAGTGCGGAGAGCAAATCTCCAGGCAGCCTGTGTCTCCTCCTCCTGAGTCTAGTCACTTGAGAGTGTAATGGCTCCACTCTCCCGATCTGCTGCAATTCTCTTTTGCTCAGCTAACCTGGATACATCTGAACATCGGTCTTCTGGGGATGTTTCCAGCCTGGCCAAGTTGACCCAGCACATGTGAATAGGCCTTGTATTATATTCTAGGGCTATGAAGATTAAGAACAATAATAATCACTCAGAAAACTGTAGTTGTCCTATGCTTCAGGGACTGGTCTAAATTTATACATTTGTCTATATACATATATTCATCAAATATGAGACTCATACTGCTATTTTTATTATATTAATGTGTGAACTAACTTAGAGAAATCAAGAGGTTTCCTTCCAAGACTTACACTTGTTCTGTAATTTAATAGTAACAACCATTTGGCAGACTCTAATTCAACAGGACACAGTGTTTCTAAGTATATCTACTAGAGAGAAATGCTCAAAGAAATGCATGTAATGATATTTAATGTGCCATTTGTTTTAGTGAAAAATAAAGCAAATCGAAATAGACTAACAGTGAAATACTAACTAGGAGGTCAGAGGAATGTACTAGATATTGCTATCAGTAAAAACCACTTTCAGAAAACCACAAATAAAGAAGTAAATCACAGAATGACAGGCATGGTTCTTTATTCCCATAGGAGGAAGCACTTAGGGTGACATCCACGGGGACTCACCAGATATCTAAAAGCTGTGGCTGTGGGACACCATGGGGCAGTTACAACAGTCACTGTCCCTCCCAGAGCTCTGCCTCCTTTGCCTGAGACAACCAACCACAGCTGGCTTTGTCCCAGTCATGGTGATTCTGCCCCTCACCAACAGTTGGCTCAGGAATTGATTTCTAGTTCAGAGAGTTGTGCTGAGTACTTTTGGTAGAAATTCTACACTGACCTGCATGCCAGCAACACTCCATTTCCTGATTCCGGTGCTGGATTTAAAGGAGTATTGGTTCTGTGATAAATAAGCAAATGTTGTACTTAGTAAATGTGCAGAAGAGACACACAGCAGAAAAGTCGGCCCTCTTCATTTAACCTCCTGTATTCTCGCATTTCCCAAGACCACGAGGCCACTTGAAGCTGGGGCACAATTACCTGCACCTGGCAGTGCAGGGTAGGAGGAGTCAGCTAGAACCTCAGGTGGGGGTGCAGTAACCTTCCCCAGGCACCTTCTAAGAAGGTTCACAAACAACCCACAGGCCTGACCCTGAGGGTCACCTGTTGAGTTGGCCCAGCAGTTCTGACAATGATAGCGGTTTTGCTAGTAGACAACACTCTACACTAAAGACTTACATGTCTGAAACGCAACCCCACACTGCCTGCATGTTGGGCTGATGATTAATTTGATAGATAAATCTAGGCTGTAGAAATAATTTCCCCTCAGAAAACCTTAAGGCCCCAAGGATGTCATCCACGTAGGGTGAAGCTTTCCAACCATGTGGCAGCTCTGGGGACACCCATGCTCTGTAAGTAAGCCAAGTAAACTTTGGTGGAGTTGTACTTTGGTCTGTCCTCGGGTTAGACATTTGTTCCATCAACAGACCTAGAAAGGAAGAAGAAAGCTATCTCCGAGAATGTGGACTCGGTTAGCCTCAGGTCATGAACTGAGCACCAGGAATCCATTATTCAAGAAGAGAAAAACCCCAGTGCTGCAGAGTGGGAGGGGTCTGAGGGTGGAGGGACACAATACCTCAGCTCCCTGGACTGGTAGAGCCAGGGAATGGAGGTCTTAGAGAAGAAGAAACCAAACGATCACTGAAGGCCTTAATTACACCAAGAGGGGAATTCATCATGTTCAGATCTGGAAAGAAATTAGACACACAGATAAACAGCAAATGAAAGAAAAAAAACAAACCTAGGTAGGCCATGGAAGCCAACTTTAAGAGAAACAAATACAACGATGGTACTTTGTGTGGCGAGGCTTAAACTAATGACTTCGTGGCTGTTTGTTGATGTAACCATAGCTTGTGGTGGTGACTCTACTGAGAGTAAGAGGGAGGGGACGTGTGGTATGTGGGGAAGTGGGCGTGAGGCGTAACAGAGCCAGAGCCGCCTCTTTACCGTAGAGTGTAGACCATTTCTAAGCCATCAGTCAGACAGGGCTAGAAGGGCATTAATTACAAACAACGAGAGTACAACTCACGGTGGGGCTTAAAGTGTTGAGAGTAATTGGTTCTGGAATCTAGGAAGCGAAGATAGAGCTCCTGTATTTCAGCTAATAAACATGTAAACAAATTTTTATTTAACCATCAGGCTTCTCAAATACCTTGACTTATAAAGCCACATACATATATCATGTTTGTACAAGTAAGCTCTACTTTTTAAGTGTTTTATGGTTTCATTAGTTTGTTGGTAACTAAATTGTTGGATGAGTGTTTACTCAATGCCTGGCACCAGACAGATTAGTGATGATAAAACAAAGCCGGGTGTGAGTATCTGCGGCCACATGATGTGTGGATGCTGGCAGGGCTTAAGGGAGGCCCTCCGCGCTGACTTGGGACTGTAAAGGCCTCAGAACAGACACTTGCAGAGGCCTCAGACGAGGAAGATCTGAATCCGACATTCCCTGCCAGCCATGGCCAGTGTTAAACCCCTGCGCTGGAGGGGCAGACATGCCCAGGAAAGAAGCAGGAGCTGCAGGAGGCGGGGCTCCCTCTGCTCTGCTAGACATTGCTGTTAGTCACTTTTTCCTGGGGATTTTCTCCTGCCCTCGCACCCAGACACTCTTAATTTTGTTATTGACTTTGCCATGCTGGGTTAGGTTGTTGAACTCTCTTTGCTGGCTCCCTGCCTCCCAAACTTTTGGTCTAATTTAGAGAGGCATGGGGGAGGGGAAAAGAAAGCCTTGGTTTCACCTATCCCAGTGTAAATTCCTTCACTCTCTCCTGACCACACAGGCAGCGAGATATAGCTATTAGCTTCTTTTGAGGGACGGAGATAAAGTAGTCATTTTCACAGTTTGAACATGACCTAGAATTGTCAAGAGTGGTGTTGGACATACCTAATTTTTTTCAAAGAAGTGTAATAATTTCATATTCCAGAGTATCCATCGCTCTGTTATTTGTGGGAAATGCTGCTCAGAGCAATTGTGCAGATCGTTTGGGGGTGGGTACGTAACATCCTCGAATGTAGTGTTTTGTACCCTGGATTTGTTTTCTTTTATATGGTTGGGTCCAAAAGAGGAAAGACTGGCTTAGGGCAAACTAGCAGAGCTAAACCATATGTTTTGTACCAAATTAGAAACAGGTGAAGGTTATTCAAATGCAGCGTTTGCTTTCCAAAGCTTTAGCTTGGAGTTTGTATTAAAGGCAGGTGGATATATGTACAATAAAAGCAGTCCCCAGCACACCGGCTTATTGATACATATGTGATTGATCTTTCTGGATAAAACAAGGCGGAGTTAATAAATCACTGCACATAGCTATAAAGATGTTTGGGCTTGAAAGCCTCGCCTGTAAGAGCAAATGTGGACCCTGAAGGAAATTTATGAAGCATAGATCCTTTTAGCTTTACTTAACAGCTAACATCTGACTGACCCAGGGGGACCATGGAAATTTATTGCTGGGCCATTCAAATATTTGAGCTGTTGTGTGATGTAGAACAGGTAAAGATTAGCCCAATAACAAATATGAGGCTATAAAATAAAATGAGATTTCGATGGCTTGTAAGTACTTGTCAGAGGTCAGCTCCAAATGACTGGTCAGAACTGGGCAGGTCTCGATACTAATTAAAGGGAGTTGAGTACAACAAGCTGGATGTTTACGCTGGTCGCTGTCAGGTGGGCATCCTTGGATCCTCCATTGCTGTGAAGTCTGTACTTCTCATGTGATTAAGGAATTCTGAATTGTGTTTCTGTGCTCTGAAACTGTGCAAGATGATGAGCTGAAGTGACTTTTTTCAGTTGCATAATTGAAATACATCTTTCTCAAATCCGTTCTGAATGGATGGATTCCTAGACAGCATATGCCCTTGGAAAACATGTCCACTAACTTATGTGTATAAATTTGAGCTTTGACATTCTGAAAGAGGTCAAGGTATTTAGCCTCTGTGACAAATGACCTAAAATTAGCCTTCAAAGCTCAAGTAGTTAACAGATTTATGGATAGTTATTGAAAACTTGATTTACTGGAGTTCTGTGAACTTATCTCCAAATCTTTTATTCCCTTTTATTTACATAAGTCTGGAAAGTAATGACATGTGAGTATTGTTCCTGGGACTTTAGTAGCTGCATTTAGGATTTTAATGAGGCAACAGTTATTGGTGTTGACAATTTCTGCCTTTTTGATTTAGCCCTAAACCCAAAATGTTGTCATAAAAGAGTCAGTGGTTTTCCGAGTACCAGCTTATCAGGCATCAGCCGGTGACTGTGGTGACCACTGTGTGAGTGAACATCTGGTTTGTAAGGGAAGAACATCTCCACAATTGTTAGAAAAATGCTAAATAAGACTTACTGGAAGGGGAAACACAAAGCAACATGCAGAGCTTTAGAAGTTAGGTGTGGGCTAACATCCCTGCCTCTCCCTCATCCACATATTCCCTCCCCTTCTTTCCACAAACAAGTGTGTCCCCAACATGGTGTCAAGAGACTGCGTTATAGTCCTGGGAATGACATGGCTCACAGTATACAACCATGTGTAAAATTCAAGGAATCCACAGGTAAAGTGAAAGGTTCTGGGCTAAGAGTTGTACTGGATTTTGTGAGGCAAATGAGGACTGAGGTAATGGGACCCAGGTGACCACCATGGAAGGTGGGGAGAGACCAGGATCATGGGTGCTAGTGTATGTGCTGAGTTCCCTGTTGCTGTGCCCTCAGCAGTGCGTGTGTGTGTGTGTGTGTGTGTGTGTGTGTGTGTGTGTGTGTGTGTGTGTGTGTGTACTGAAGACCTAGTGTCCTGCTGTGCTCTCAGTAGTGTGCATGCATGTGTCATGTAAAAACAAGGTTGGAGCCGAGCGATGGTGACTCACGCCTTTAATCCCAGCACTCAGGAGGCAGAGGCAGGCGGATCTCTGTGATTTTGAGGCCAGCCTGGTCTACAAAGCAAGTCCCAGGACAACCTCCAAAACAATTCAGAGAAACCCTGTCTCGAAGAAAAAACAAAACAAAACAAAAGCAAAAAACAGAAAAACAAGGTTGTTGTCTAGAGGAGTATTAAAGAATGAATTATAGAAATACTTCCAAATCTTAGTCTTCTGACCCTCATGGCTCATTTTGAATTCACAAGGCTGTAGTCACCTAAGTATTTCTCAGTTGGTATTTGTCTGATGTTTTCATTCGAGCATTTGTTTAGATGGATGTGTTTAACACCCACCAAGAACTTCAGCTTAACCAGCCAGGTCCTTAAAGAGATTATATCCTCACTGATTGAGGAGACAAGACATTTGTGTAAACAACTAAAGCATAGGCTCAAAATGTGCCAGGTTCATAAAAATGCCTTGTGATTTCAGGAACAATTAAATGAATAAAATATGGGCTGTCTCCCAGAGGCTCCAAGGGAGGGAGGTTTGGAGGGGGGGGGGGATGAACCTGGTGCTAATGGAGGTAATGGTCACCGAATGCTGACTTTCCTGGGAGGTGTGAGAAATCCAAATTTTGTTGTTGGAGTCTCATAAGGATCCTGGAAGCCTGTGAGTTTAGGATGCTGCCTTGGAGCAGAGTGCCCTCACTCTGATCACAAAGCTAAGGCCTGGACTGCTTCCTCTCTGGCTCCCCAAGCTTTAATTGATTATGCCTCAGCCTCTCTGTCCCCCACCACCCCTGGTTAAAGAAGGTATTAGATAAATAATTTTCATACAGGGGACTAAGCCCCTGTTGTGTTAGTAGCACCATGTAAGACTTGCCGTGAATGTTCATTAGGAGACTTGAGCTGTTTAATAAACAGACCTGCATTGCAGGGCCACATTGGGAAGGGTTGTCTTAGACATTGAAAATACTGAATGACTTTTCTTCTGGGTTTATGTTCCAGATGGAAATGTCTTCTGGCATTGCTGAGTGTTTATGTACCTTTCGTGCTTTAATTGTCGAGTTTCTTTTTTTAATTTTTTTTAGCACTTACAGATTTTTGTGGGAAACAGGTGCTGCTAAAGCCAGGCAAATGCAAGGTGGCTGTTAATGTTGTGGAATGTGATTTTTGATTTACTTGGCAGAAATTTTATTTTACAAAACTGACTATTAAAAAAGACACGTTTTCCATCCTTTAATTATGTTCTGTCCACTGAACTTTGCCTTTGGACTATTTTTCAAGTTATAAAAGAGATGTGGGATCTGGGAGCCTTGCTTCTATAAGGAAATTGGTACTGAGTTCATTAACAGTTTCCACAGACCTGCCACTTTCACCAAGTTATTTTGAGGGTGGGGTATTTTTAGCCTTATGAAATTATGTGGAATTTGATTTCTTTGAAATGCATTCTCTTCTTAGTAGAGCTCTCAGAGACATACTCAGTATGGGCTCCCGTTCAAAGTCTTCTCCACATTGATCCCGTCGTTAAAAGTCCAGGGCTACATCTTGTTCCCGGTTACAGCCCATCTTCTCTGTGGCACACACGATCCTTCATTACAGATTTTCTTTCTTACCTCAAAGGAGGCGGGGGGGAGTGCTCCCTGGTGTTTCCATGGCACTTTTGTCACTCTGTGTCTCATGGTCTCAGGGGTCGTGTCTGACATGTCTGTGTCTTCATCTGCCTGTCCGTTGCCACACATCCCCTCTCACACATCCCAACTTTACTGGTTGCCTTTCCATTCCTTAAGAACAGTGTGCTTCCCCTGACTGGGCATTCCTTCCTTTAGTTCTTGCCTCTGAGGCCTCAGCTAGTCTCTACATCCTCCCTTTCCTCTCTGAGTAGTGTCTTTTGCACTAGAATGCTTTATGGATTACACATTTGTTGGCATGGTTAGGTGAGCAGTGCCTGTCTACTCTGCTGGACTCGCTGCTTCCCATCTGTTTTCCCAATGTTGGCATTTTACCTGGCACACAGTATGGCCTAGTTTGCTTTCTGTTAACCTGGAGAAGAAAGAATTTATTTAGCTTATGGTTTTCAGTCCATCACTGAACTAAGCCAAAGCAGGAACTCATAGTAGTACTTTCTTGTCAGAACAGCCAGTTTGCAGGTGACACTAGGGAGACTTATTAATTATGAAATCTAGGCCTTAGTTTAGGCTTGTTCTCAACTGGCTCTTATATACTCTTATATACAATAAGAACAATTATCAAGTAAGAAGTACATTCACACTGAACTGTGGTGGCTCATGACTTTAATCCCAGCACTCAAGAGGCAAAGGCAGGTGGATCTCTGTAAGTTTAAGGTCAGCCTGGTCTACAGTGTGAGTTCCAGGACAGCAGGGCTACACAGAGAAACTCTGTCTCAAAAAAAATTATATTCACAAAATATCCAGTCCATTTCTACTTGACAAATTTGGAGAATTTACTCTATTTCTTATCTTGATGAGTTCAAAGTTTTATACCTAAACCATTTTCTATCATAATTTGTATTACCATTCTAAAAACATCTTAGATAAACAGCTTAAGCTTTTATGTTTCTCAACCTTATAAACTTCACACCTCTCTTGTGAGTTTCTTTTCTGAATTTGGTAACAAGGAAAACTGTAACTTGAACTATCTAGTCTTCAACCATATCAGAGACCCGAGAAGGATATAATATTATTACCTGAGTAAACAGGAAGTGCTGAGCAAGCAACTTCCAAAACTGTAGAAACAACAGAGACAGCTGCCTGGACAGTCACACAGGGTTCCTCTGAAATGTTGAGGCATACATTTTCAGCAGGTCTAGAATATCTAACAGACTTTCTGTGAAGCAGGAATTTTTAAAGAACTGCCCTACCTTGTCTTGACAAAGCTTGGTAGTCACCTTCTTTTGTGTCCTGCTTGTCCAGTTTGGACAACATACTGTCAGCAGTCAAGGCAAGAGCAGTTTCTTGCCTAGTGACTAACTTTGCCACAATGAAAGCAAACTTCATATGGAGGTTCTTCAATGGCCATCATCTTTTGAATTAAGTTGGTGCTATCATGAGCAGACATGTCTCACTGTCATGAAAAGCCTTATGTTATTAAAACATCTTAAACGCCATATTCTGTAAGTCTCTGAAGTGTTTGAAGACTATCTACTTTAAATGTATGTTTGACCTTGAAAGCATACCTAACATGACTGTAAGTCTGATTGTTATAGATGACAAATTACTAACCTGTATTTCCTTATTATACTAAATAGCTTTCAAGGACTAGAATGTTACATTAAATTTTCAAATGAGCTGCATAAGTAGGATACCTTAAACAAGAGTAGAAACATATAAACTGTGTAACAAAATTAACCTTAATTTGTATCAATATACAAAATCCTTACCAATGTAAAATATTTGAGATTAATACTTGTTTTTTAGTTTAAAAGTAGATTCGATAATCTACCTTTTTATCCTATCATTTTCTTTTCAGAAAGAGATCCTTGAATCCAGCCTCCCTTGTTTTTGTTTTGTTTTGTCCTTCTGATCATGACCAATAACAACTAATCCCTTCTAAATAATGACAAACATCCACTGAATAACCAGAAACCATCAACCTCACCTCTTGGGAATGTGGGCATTGTGTTCTCTAAACTGCTTCCTGATGTCTGGGGGTGACAGCATCTTTAGGGGACCCTGAGAAAATTGGGATAATGGTTAAGTCTAGGGAAACTAGTTGTATTGTTTTTTTGTTTAGTCTCTGTGTAATGGGAAAGTGTAGACCTTATCTGAAGTCTGGAGTAGTCTGTGAGACTGGACCATCTCATCTAGCAGCTTTGAAGTTGTTCTAGATGCAGAATTTTGAGGAAACTGCAACAGAGGCATTTTGGGCTACTTGTTTTCATTGGTGTCTGGTCCTTTTGTCCTGAAAATATACAAACTTTTAAAGGCAACATACATATCTGCATTAACACAAGTATGGAATGTGCAGTGTTCACAGGTCAGCTCAAGATGATTTTTTTTTGCTTTGTTTGAGTAGGTAAAAGACAGCTGTCAACTTTATTAGTCTGTTTAGACTGTGTAATCAAACCTCTATTCATGCTATGTGAAAGAATGCCATGTAATAAGTCGTGAGGATTCTGTAGTCAACAAGATTCATCATGTCTCATCCAGTCTCAGAGCTGTTCCCATATAGAGGACAACACCTGTCTTGTATTCTTTCTTAGCTTTTCTCCCCATGTCTATAGCCAAGATCCTCAAGAGGTCTCCCACAGTCAAATTCAATCTTGATTTACTTTGAAGGAATCTATAACTTTTCATTTCCTGTGGAAACAAATGCACAACCTCTTCCCCAATGCAACATATTTTCTGACTTCCATTCTAAAGTTTAGACATTCTTAAAAAAAAATATATATATATATATATATATGTTGGTTTAATTTAGCAGTTTCCATAATCCAGTGTCTCTCAGCAGCTATTGTTTTTGTTCATTAGCATTTAAAAAATTCAAAGTCAACAAAGCACCATACAGGATCCAGTTACCCTATGTATTTCCCATTTTATGTGGCTTATTCTTTTTACTTTACTTTATTTTTTCTTTAAAGACTTAAAATTTTAAACTATTATTTATGACTATCTATATCTATTTTCTTTTCTTTGCCTTTTTTCCCTAGCACTTACACCTGTTCAAACATACTGTATCTGTTTAGAGGTTTTCTCAGCCTAGACCTGACTATACTAAGTGCCTGCAGCTTTCTGTGACCTCGTGAGACAAATCTTAAGTGGTTTGGCTGAGACCAGGCCTTCTGCTCCATAGGTCCTGGTGGCTGCCTTTGCCCCCTTTGGGTTCAGACCCATCCCAGCTATGGAAAGCTGCTGTGTCCACACTGTAGTAAGCATGTCTATCTAGTCTCCTGCTGCAGAGTAACGCATCAACTGCTCATAGTAGGTCTCTTAAATGAGCCAAGAGCTGTGCCTCTGTTTGCGACCAGCAATGGCTTCTATGTATGTGCCCCATAGTGAGCACCAAGTGCAGCAGTGCTTTCTCATCTGCCCCCCACTCACAGATGGCAACAGGGAGACTTTTTTTCTCGAGAGGGTTTCTCTGTGTGGCTCTGTAGACCAGGCTAGCCTCAAACTCACAGAGATCCACCAGCCTCTGCCTCCCAAGTGCTTGGAATTAAAGACGTGCGCCACCACCACCTAGCTGAGACTTATTATTAATTATGAAAGCTCGGCCTTAGCTTAGGCTTGTTCTCAACTGGCTCTTATACCTTAAATTAACCCATTTATATTAAGCTATGTTTTGCCATGTGGCACCCCCTCGTCTCTGTAACTTCCTATCCTTCTTCCTTTGAGTCTGACTGGAGACTCTGCCTTTCTTCTTCCTAGAGTTCACTCTCTGCCCAGAAGTCCCACCTATACCTCCTGTCAGCTATTGGCCCTTCAGATTTTTATTACACCAATCACAATACATCTTCACACCTTGTACAACTACCTCACAACAGGAACTTAAGACAGAAACTGAAGCAGAGGCCATGGAGGAACACTGCATACTGGCTTGCTCCACCTGCCTCACTCAGCTTGCCTTCTTATACAACAGGATCATGTGTCCAGGGTGGCACCTGGGCTGGTTCTGCCCACATCAATCTAATCAAGGACATGCCCCATACATTTGCCTACAAACCAATCGGGCATTCTCTCAATTGAGGTGCCCTCTTCCCAAATGACTGTAGCTTGTGTCAAGCTGACAGGAAAACTAATCCTCACACTGTTAGCAGTTTGTTGAAATTTGTTGAATGAGTACCACATCCACAGAGATGTCTTGCTTCCATCCTTCCAGTGTCAGTGGGAGAGCTGTCCCTCTGCCATCTAACACTCTGCTGGTCTCACACTATGACATGGAGAGCCTTGGACCAGCCTTTCTGCTGTGTCTCACTATGACCATCTGCTGGCCAAGCTCTCCTCCCCATGCCAAGTTTGTCATCTCCATTGTCTCCTCTCCAGCTACTCGTGGGTTCACACCAGGCCATCCCACTACAGCAAGGCTCTTCCCACACTACCAAAGCTACCCACCAAACTAAATAACTACATTGCTTTAGCTTGCACAGCTAAATCTATTAGGTAATTAGCTTCCTTGCCCCTTGGCCTCTTAGGCAATGCTGACTGTTGACAGCCTCCTCCTTCAGGTGCTGCTTTTCCTGAGCAGCCTGGTTTGCCTCATAGCTTAGGACCAGGCTTTTCAGAGTCCATTTTTTTCTTGCAAATCATGTTGGCCTCATAGTCATCATAGACTCTTCCTCTCTCTGCAGCCACCACGCTGGTTCAAGCCAGTGGCCTTTCTCTGGACGTATTGTAGTAACCCCTCCGTGTTTCCTTCCCTTCTCCTCTATAACTTGTTCCTTTGGAACCTCTAGTCGTTTTTTTGAATTTGTTTACTTTTAAGTGACGTTTGTTGACCCATTAGATGTGGGAAGAATAATTACGAAAAAGCTGATTCCACTCATGTTTGAACAAGTTAGAGTAAGATGTGATATACTGGGTTCTGGAAGAGAGATCTGGTCTCTGTATGAAGGGTGGTAAGTAGAATACTTATCCCATTCTAAGTTTTGGGACTAACTGTTCACAGGGGACAGAGAAGAAAAGCCATTACAGCATGTCTGTAGGATAAGATAACATGCAATTTTGAACATGGAGAATTTGACATGTTTATGGGACATTTAGATAAAGATGTCCAGCACATGATCATGAATCTGATTATGGGATATGGAAGATATAATGTTAACAAGTGATAATCATGGCATAAGTGGATTTTGATGCTTTTATTTTTCAGCAGCATTTATCAACTTTCTCAACTATGGAAAAGCAACCTAAATACTAGAAATATAATAAAAAACACAGATAAAAATCTGTCTTCCCAGAGCATACATTCAGGTTGAAGGAAATGGACTCAAATGAGAAACAGATGATAGAGTGAACCCAAGGGCTATTGTTTTCTTTCGAATTAACTTTTATTATGAAAAACTTGAAGCATGTATACAAAAGTAGAGAAAATGGTATAACATACTCTTAAGACCAGCTGTAACAATTAGGTGCACTCATTAATCTTTTTTATCTGTGTTCTTAGTCTCTCCATCCCAGGGAATTATTTTTAAATAAACCCTGGCTATTGTAGCATTTTCTCCATAAATACTTCAGTGTGTCTCTAGTCTAAAAGATATGTTTCTGACACAGTGTTATGTCACCATCAGAGGTTAAAAAAAAAAACAAGTTCCTATTTAGCTAGGATGACCTTGAACTTTTGATCTTTCCTCCACTTCTTGCATGCTGGGATTAAGGCATATACCACTAAGTCCAGAAGAACTTTTTGGAAAACATGTTAGCTAGTTTGATATTATATAAAAATAGCCGGGCAGTGGTGACGCATGCCTTTAATCCCAGCACTCGGGAGGCAGAGGCAGGCGGATCTCTGTGAGTTCGAGGCCGGGCTGTACCGATAGCCTCCGAAACTTATGCAGAGAAACCCTGTCTCGTAAAAACCAAAAAATAAAAAAATAAAGGAAATGATCACTGAAAATAAAGGATTCATAATAGAATGGTATTTTGTGGGGCACTTATAATGTTTACAATATTAATAAACCAATATACACTTTACCATTGTAACTGAAATAACATAATCATTCTTATGACATAGAAGGTTCACTTAATAAAAAAGCTAGGCTCAACATAGTGGCTTCTGTGTTGCCCCAGCTACTTAGAAGACTGAGATGGAGGGAAATGTATGTTCAAGGCCAGTAGCCAGCATGGGCAACTTGGTGAGAACCTGTCTCAAAAAATAGAAGGTTTATAGGCAAAACATTTACAAAGCTGCTATTATTGTTGTATCAGTATTAAAATGTACCCTACTTTAAATTGTTTACTAATTTTTATTTTAGAATTTATATGCTTTTTCATTTGAGTACTCTGCATGTTGTATAATTTCATTAAACTACTGCTTATATGCTCCTAAAAAAAAAAAAAAACAAGTTCCTTAGTGTTATCAAATAACTATTAGCTCATACTTCTCCAGTCATCCCATGTCCTATTTTGTATGGTTGATTTCTTCAAGTCCAAAACCAAAAGAGTATTTATATTTCCTTTAGTTACTAATATCTCCTTTCTTAAAAACATTTCCATTTTTGCCAGGCATTGGTGGCGTACACCTTTAATCCTAGCACTTGGGAGGCAGAGGCAGGCGGATCTCCGTGAGTTCGAGGCCAGGCTGGTCTACAAAGTGAGTTCCAGGACAGCCTCCAAAGCCACAGAGAAACCCTGTCTCGAGAAAACCAAAAAAAAAAAAATTCCATTTTCATATTACCATAAATTTCTAATTTGTATTGATCTTATATATGCCTCTGCCTAAAGACTTCATTACTTTATGTGCATTTTTTCTCACTTTGTTTTTTTAACAAAAATGACTGATTACACAAAAAAGCTGAAAGATTTTTACGTGGGTATCAGTACACTGATAGTTAGCATTTTGCTGTATCTACTTTGTTACTAATTCTGCACTTAGCCATCCCCCTGATTATCTGTCAGCCTGTTCATCTTGATGCCACAGTGATTGCCACCAATGCTCCACCTGGGGAGTGGTTAGCTAGCGGGCCAGGATTTGTTTACTTTTTTTTATTAAATGAACCATCTCTGAGATCCTTAGATGTAAGTATCTGTGCAGTCCAGTTCCTATTCAGATACAGAACATTAAATCTCCCCAGCAGCATCCCTGCCTCTCGTAAATCACTGCCCTTCACAGTCCCCCAGGCAGCCATTATTCAACCACAGATTGCAACATGAACCTTTTTGTGTAAGGCTTCTTTCACTTGGTATGTTTGTAGCTTCATTTACACTGTTGTGTGTAGCAATAGTGCATTTCCTTTTTGAGTAGCTCATTGTGTGAATAGACCTGTTTATTCATGTTCTTAATGATGAATACTGTTCCCTGTTTTTGATCATTATGAACAAAGCTCCTGGGCACATTTCTGTACACAGCTTTTATGTGCAAATGTTTCCCTTTGCTTGGTTGTAGTTGTAGAATTTATCTTTAGAGTTCAACATTATGTGCTTGTGTCTAGCTTTATAAACAGGCTTGTTTATACACAGTGCATGTTATAGTGTGTGCTTTCAGTTGCATTACAGTATTCTACAGTTTGTATTACAGTGTGTACCTTTAGTTATATTACAGTATACTACAGTGTGTGTTACAGTGTGTACCTTTAGTTATATTATGGTATACTACAGTGTGTGTTACAGTATATGATACAGTGTGTGATACAGTGTGTGCCTTCAGTTGTATTACGGCATACTATAGTGTGTGTTACAGTGTGTGCCTTCAGTTGTATTACGGTATGTTACAGTGTGTGTTACACTGTATGCCTTCAGTTGTATTACGGTATACTACAGTGTGTGTTACAGTGTGTGTTACAGTGTGTGCCTTCAGTTGTATTACGGTATGTTACAGTGTGTGTTACACTGTATGCCTTCAGTTGTATTACGGTATACTACAGTGTGTGTTACAGTGTGTGCCTTCAGTTGTATTACGGTATATTACAGTGTGTGTTACACTGTATGCCTTCGGTTGTATTACGGTGTATTACAGTGTGTGTTACACTGTATGCCTTCAGTTGTATTACAGTATACTACAGTGTGTGTTACAGTGTGTGCCTTCAGTTATATTACGGTATATTACAGTATGTTACAGTGTATGCCTTCAGTTGCTCCACATCTTAAGTCTACTTTCACTTGATGTATCTCTGCTTTACTTTTCCTCCCATTTTTTTCTTGTGAAACTAAATATACAGCTTCCCCATTAGAGCCCCTACATTTTGGATTTTGCTGGCTACATTCTTTTGCTATCATTTAACATTTTCCCTGTAAGACTGGGATAATCTCCTGGCATTACTGATGCTTCCTGTTGTGTCACATCTGGAAGCCCATCGTATCCAGCTGCTCTTTCATCAGCGATGTTAAAGCTGGTGAGTAAGCCTGGCCGCTCTGATCTGTCCATTTTTCCAAAAGGAAGGTTTTAGATTGTGTGGCCATTAAGAAGGCCTCTCTGAAGGTGACTTTAATCAGTGGCCAGAATGACATGACAGTATCTGCTCTGGGATAATAGAGGAAAAAACTCTGAGCCAGAGGAAATAAGAATTCCAAGGTAGGGAACAAATTTGTCCTATTGAAGGGACAGAGGAAAGGACAGTCTCAGGGGCCTGCTGAGCACAGAATGATATAGGTGTAATCACAGGAACCACTGAATAGATGGTCCTGACCCCTGTGAGCTATGTTATGCAGATTGCACTTTGTTTTGGGTACAGCACAAAATCTTTTTGTGGTCTAAGGGAGAAGAGTGTGTGAGTAATCAGATCTGATCTTTCAGAGGTTGATTTGACTATGGGAAATAGGGTCAGAGGAATCCTTTGTTCAATCCTACTCTTCTAATGTGTTACCTTTAGCCCAGAGCAGTGGATATATATGGCTTGCTCTGTCACCTTAAATTGATTAGCAAGCTTAAAATAATATTATCATTTGTTTGATAAATGGTCCTCAAACTAAAAATTTAAGCCAAAAAGAAATGGAGGGCCAGAAAAATGCTCAGTAGGTGAAGGTGTCTTCCACCAAGCCTGACCACTTGGTTCATTCCCGAGAGCACACATAGAAGCGGAGGGGAGAGCTGACTACACCAAGTTGTCCTATGCCCTCCACATTTGGGTTATGGTGCAAACACACATGCATGCACATATGCACACATACACATGCAAATAAAAATACATTTAAAACAATAAAACTTGAAAATAAATTAGAGTAACAAATGGCAAATGGAAGTGGAAGTACTGTTTTAAAATGTTTTTAAGGAGTATTTTTTGGGTTGGTTAATAAATGTGACCTTATGACATAGAAACACATGTTGAAATATTTTTCCAGTTCAAGTGAACCTCTGTAGCCAAGTGTTCCCATCTCTTGTCTCCCTGTGCCTTCTTTCTTTCTGGACTCACCTCAGTGTCATAGACAAGGCATCAGCGATGTTGCGAAAGCTTAGGACATGTCATGCTCTCTGCTTAGTCTTGGAAAAGTAAACAATCCTTTGCCTATCTCTTATAGCTACACAGTATAGATCTGTGGATCTCCATTTTAATCTGGATCAATGTAATTTTAATATTCGGTCAGTTCTCTAAGTAGTGGGGAGGCACTAGAGAGGTATGTTGGTAGCATTTTCCCTTTTCTCTCTAGAGGGTTTAGTGTAATTGATTAGTCTCAGTTTTATGTTGTGAGTAGTAGTTGTTGTTCTTGTTTGTTTGAAGTTCGTATAGCTTCAAGATTTAGCAAAGCCAACCAAGGATTGCTAACTTCTGCCAGAGGATCACCTCAGTGTCACCACCTATCTTCCTAATTTTCCTATAGGAGTCAATTCGATGGGCTACACAGAATTGCATGCCAGAATTGACTCCAAGCTATTATAGTTGGTGTAAGAGGACTTGCTTGAAAAAATAAATCTTTACAAATATCTTTTTAAAAGTGAGCTTTTGAGGCTGGAGAGATGGTTCAGTGGTTAAGAGTGTTTGCTGCTTTTCCAGAAGACCCAGGTTCAATTCCTAGCATCCACATAGCAGCTCACAACCATCTGTAACTGCATTTCCAAGGACTACAATGCCCTATTCTGGCCTCTGTGGACACCAGACATGCACATGGTTACATAGAAATACATACAAGCAAAAACACCCATACACATAAAATAAAAATTAATTTTTTACCAGTGAGCTTTATATTCTTAAGCTGATGCTCCAATTTTAGTTACTTTTCTTTTCCCTTTTATTTTTTCTGAGATACCAGTTACTCTACATGTCACTGGCCTGCCAGAGTGAGTTGAGGTAGTCTGTTAGGTTTTTTTTGTTTGTTTTTTTGTTTTTCTTTTTGGGTTTTTTGTTTGTTTGTTTGTTTTTGTTTTTCAAGACAGGGTTTCTCTGTATTGTTTTAGAGGCTGTCCTGGAACTCGATCTATAGATCAGGCTAGCCTCAAACTCACAGAGATCCGCCTGCCTCTGCCTCCCGAGTGCTGGGATTAAAGGTGTGTGCCACCAACGCCTGGCTCATCTGTTAGGTTTTTAAAAGTTGGATTATAATAGAAAAGACTTTCTGGTTTCAGAAGCTCCTTCTTCACTTACATAGTCCAAGATCCTAGCCAGGGAACAGTGCCACCCACAGTAGGCAGTTTTTCCCACATCCGTAATCCCTAGAGGCATGCCCAGGCAGCTCTCAAGTAAGGTCAGACTTACTTGAATTGAATGTCACTCTAAGCCCAGGAGAAAGGTTGTGATGGAAAGCTAATACAGAAGACAGTGTGTTTTGTGTGAGGTAAAGTCATGTCCTCAGAATATATTAAATGTTGTCATACGTTCTATAAACACAATGGACATGTGTGATCTTAACACAAAATGCAAGAGTGAAGCAGTTCCCACAGTATCTCAGTCCCCTTTCCTTGTGTCAAAAACCTAACCTGGATGTGAGTCTGAAAAAGGAAACATGAAACTGTCACCAATCTAGAGTTCTTTGTTTACAAAAAAGAAAAACTGCTAGTACTGACAGAGAAGTACATGCTTATAATTACGTTTTTAAATAAGAGATTTTTTAAAAAATCACTTCCTTTTAAGATATTTTCCTAGGGTGAGTCTCACATAGTCTTCATTTATTATGTTTCTGTGTTTGTTTTTTGCTTTGTTTTTAAGAAAAGAAGTCTCTCCAAGCAGCTAGGTTTCCCCTGAACCCAAGGCTGCTTCAACCCTGGGATACTGAGATTTAGAGACTTCATGTCCAGCTCTGTGCGTGGTGTTTTATGTATATATGAACTTAATGCAGGAGTCAAAGGGCTCTACATCAGACCAAAACTAGCATCACTCAATAGGTCTACACTGCAGCCCTAGCTAATGCCTGTCCAGATGCCCCTTAGGCAGTGTAGTGTTGAATGCCTTCTGGGTTTCTGGGGAAAAACTGAATGGTTCTACATTCAGTTCCATATGTGCCAGCTTCAGAGCCTCTATGCTAAGGAAATTCTCTATCTCATGCCTTTGGTGGGAGCCAGTGTTTCCTTCCATGGTGGTGTCTAGGGCTTTCATTAATTACCATGAACTTGATGGCTCAAAGCATTAGAAATATATCTCTCTTGGATGCCGAAAGTCCAAAATCAAAGTGTCAGTAGGGCCACCCACCTTTCTTTCCTGTTTCCAAGCTTCTAGACATTTCCTGGCTGTGGCTGTAAGGTCACATGATCTCTCCTCTGCTGTTCCCTTATAAGCACACCTGCTGGATTTAATGCCCACCTGGATAATCAAAGGTGATCTCATTCTGAGATCTTTTAATATGGGGGGGCTTTTTCAAATAAGGGCACCCTCACAGGTTCTAGGAATTAGGATCTAGACCTACTTACTTTTTGGGAGGCCACCATTCTCTTCTTTATATGGTCCCCATTGAGTGACTGTGGTGAAATCAAGCTAGCATACACTTCACCCTCTGATGCCTGAAGCCATGCAGAGCAGACCCAGTGCTGATACCCCTGTCCTCCAAGATGAGCACCCACCCCTGTTCCTTCCATCCTTGCTCTCATCTGGCTGACATTCTCCTGATCAGTCATCCTGGGTGTGCCACTGACTGACACAGAGCAAGGGAGAATGCTGCATTTATCCCTGAAGACCGAGAAATGAGGTCATGTCTCTTCCATTTACTAAATAGGTGACCAAGGCATCGGTTTCTTTGAAATAATAGTGACACTGTTGCAAAGTCAAGTCAAGAGGTTGTCACTTGCACATTCATTCCCAGGTTTAGCCTCCCTGCTAATCCCACTGGGATCACATTAGCATCTGGGGAGTCCTGTCACAAATCTGCCCTCATTTTGAAATGGCCCAGTATAATGAGCTCCAAATCGTTTTCATACATGATCTGTTTCTTTAATTGAAAAAATATTTGCTTAGTGTCTATTAGTAAAGGTGAAAGAACAAAATCGAACCTGTCTCTAAGCTGGTCTCAGTACAGCTCATGCCTGCAATCTTAAGGAGGCTGAAGCCAGGAGGATTGCCTTGATTTTAGGCCAGCCTAAGCTACATAGTAAATTTTAGGACAGTTGTTCAGTCTTGTCTGAGAAAAACAAACAAAACCAAAACAGCAACAACAGCAGAAGAACCAGTATCTATCCTGTGAGAGGTAGCCATGTACTAAGGGAGATATTCGTATGCTGAGATGTACACTAAGAGAGACACAGATTAACCAGATAATCACACAACATGTGCAGAATTCCAAACTGGGATGACTGGGCAACGGAACTGTGGTACAGGCTGGACTAGGATGATTAGATCATGCAAAGTGGTGAGACCAGGCATAGGAGACAAGCTAGGCTCCTGTCCCGAAGCCACCTCCTCCCCACCAGGCTACAGTGGTAGCGACCTCAGATGGACTTCTTCCACACATGCGGTGTTCATTGCTTTCTGCTTCTGAGATTTTTTTCACCGTGTACAGTAAGTGCAATCCTAATAGAACTTGGAAATATATTTAAGTTGGCAAATTTAACATTGGCTGTTTAATTGTGTGTGCTATTAATAGTTCATATTGACTATATTAATAGTAAATATGTGTTTCATCATACAGTTATTTAATGCTATTCTCTCCTTCCTGTTTTTTGTTGTTGTTTTTTGTTTGTTTGTTTTTTAGACAAGTCTTGCTATGTAGCCAATGCTGACCTTGAACTAGCAATCCTCCTAGACACTGGGGTTCACAGGTATTCACCATCACACTGGCTTTAACACTCTCCCGTGATAAGTCCTTCTGTACTGTGAAGGATGCTTTTCTGCTTATATTTGAATGGCTGAGTTCTTATCTAAGCTGTCCATGACTTGCAAATGTAATTGAAATAAAATGCCTTTGGTTCCTATCTTATGCCCTGACGGTGATAGACTTCACCATTTGCAGTGGATTCCACCTATCTGGGTTCCTGAAGAGGTCTATAAACCCATGTGACTCTGCAACAGGAGGTGAATGTGAAAGTTATAAACAAAGTGTTCAACTTGAAGCGACCCATTAAGAATGTGAAAGGAGAATGAAATGTGAACTCTGTCCTGATCCCTGGTCTGTTCTCAGCATCGCCCTCTTCCAACCTTTGGCTCTAATCACTCTCTGGTTTTGTTTTAATGTTACACACATACCTTGTGGCTCTTTCCACAAAGTCCCAGAGCAGTCATAATAAAGTCAAATGTTGTGAGATCCAGTTTTCACAAATGTAGAGGTTTGCTTTTCAGAGTGAGCTGATCTCAATTTACTCTTATGGGCATATGGAGTTTCTGGGCTTATAACTTGAAAGCGGAGATAACTTTGGGTGGGGAGAACTGTTCAGAGAGACTACCTATGTGGGGTAACTTATAGAATAGCTCTACAATGGACAGATTGCACTAAAGAGCCTCATTGTTATGTCTACAGGTAGGAAGTTTCCCTGCACCCTAGACCATGTGAGTACAAAGGGTTCCCAGGCACCTTGCAGAAACAAAACAAACAAACAAAACTGCCCTTTCGTTGCTTATCCTGCCTTTGCTGTTATTTTTATTCCTCTCTATTGGGGATACACACATGTCCTAGTTTATGTTTTACTGTCCCAGTTAAATACAAAATCCTGTGTTCTTGATGGGTGTCTAAAACATTTGGTTTCCTTTAGTAAATTTTTAGTTCATAACCTTGCTCATTCCCCAATGCCTATAATTTTACAGCACATCAGATTTACCTTTTGGATACTATGAAACCACAGCTCTTGAGAATTTAATAGAAAGCTTTTAAATTGTACTTCCTTCTATTATTTTATTTGAAAACACTATCCCCTCCGGGCTTTCTTTCTTTTTTTTTTTTTAATGCCTTTTTTTTTCTTCAGACAGTTGGGACAATCAAAATGAAAGTTAGTAATTATTCCACACCCTTCATTTCACTATTGTTATGTTATTCTTGAGAGTAATTCAACATTGCAGAACTAAGCAAGATGTCATTTGCTTCATGACTAAGTTGCGGTTGATTTTTTTTAATTAGTGTATATCGACTGCACATCATGTTTTAAATTGTTGTATATCGACTGCACATCATGTTTTTAATTAGTGTACATCGACTGCACATCATGTTATTAATTAGTGTACATCGACTGCACATCATGTTTTTAATTATTGTATATTAACTGCACATCATGTTGGGTTTCAGATACTTTGACCACCCTGCTCCCCTCCTGTGCCCTTTCTTCCTCTAGTCATCCCTCCTCCCTTCCCTTCTTTCCCTCAGCCTCCTTTCTCCTTTATGTCATTCTGCATGAATGACAGATGAACAGACAGACAGGTGTATGTTTTGATATAGCCACAAAAAGGTGATATTTGTCTTTCTGTGTCTACTTATTTAATTTAATATACTAGTTTCCTGTCCTAGTCATTCTCCTGCAAGTAGCATAATGTTGTTCTTTATGGCTAAATAAAATTCCATTGTGTGTATACACCACATTTTCTTTCTTCATTCATCTGACAGATGCCCAGGCTGATCCCATCACTTGGCTACTGTGGGAGATACGTCTGTGGTGTGCTGACTTACAATGGTCAGGTACATACCCAGAGTGATAGCTTCAAATGTAGCTTTTTTTTAAGACCCTCTATACTTAGTTTTGAAGTGGCTAGGGCATTTGCATCCCTACCAGTAATGTAGAAAAATGGGCTAATAAACAGGTAGTCTCAAAAGATGATTTAGAAATGGGTAATAAATATTTAAAACAATGCCAAACAACCTTGGCCATCAGGGCACTACAAATTCAAACCACACTGAGATTTCATCAGTTAGCATGACCACCATTAAGAAAAAAACAGCAAGAAGTGCTGGTGACTGATCTTTCTGTAGGGAAACCTGTTTCAGATCATTGCACTTATTCTTGATCTTGAGACCGAGAAGTGGGGGACAATTGTAAGTGTACATTGTCATGAAAGGGGAAGAAAGGAATCTCATGAGAGAAATATTTTCCTGAAAATACTGTCTCATCTTAAGGCATTCCCAAGCTCACATCTTGCTGCCTCAGTGAGGCAGGGCACTCAGTTTTGTGGCACATTGCCCCATGCAGACACTGATTGCTTTAAGTCTGATGTTTGGCCTTAATCTTTCTTTCCCATTTAGTGGTAGAAGCTGAAATGCCAAGACCAGGGTATTAGAAAGAACACTTGCAGCATCTTTGCTGTAGGATGGTAAAATTCTGACCTAGCAGGAAGCAGAGACTCAGCTCCTTGGAGGTGTGGGTCACTGGTACTCTGCATCCAGGTTCTGTGTTCAGTTTCTCCATGGGAAGATGGCAGCTGCTGTCTCTTACACAGGTTTTAGTAGATGGCAGCGACCATATCCAAGTCTGTGGTTAAGTCCAATCACAAGATGTTTGTGCTGCACCTATGGAACTTCTGCCTCTGTCAACAGTGTGGAGGTCATTTTACCCTGTTCTTGTTTACCTTTCTTAGGTTTCCACTGTATCCAAAGGGAGGGGAGAAGCTGCAGTTTGATTATGGTGTCTACCTTCTGAACAAGAACATAGCACAGGTAAGTGACTCTTCTCATTCCTCTCACTCACTCCAATGTTAACCCTCTCTCCATAATAACCACAGCCAACCCTTTAGCCAGTTACATGGCCAGTGCAGTTGTTGGCCATAGTGTTATTCTGTGACATTAAAGTGAATTGGGAGAGGCAGTGGGTATGCGTTGGAATCCATCTTTGACTGTAGCAGTCCTTTTCTGAGTTCTTCCTGGTAGACTTGGGCTTGAGTGTGTGGTCTGAATAATCCCTTGACTCTGCTGCTGGGTTGGTAATAGCTTTCTTCTCTTCGACCACTTCTGGGGACTCGTTTTGCATTATTGTTTATGGAGTAGAAGTTTAGTGCTTTTGGCAAGTCCATAATGGTCTCCTCACCTCATTATTCAGGGCCCAAAGGGAAAGACCAAGCATATGTTCCTTCCAGCCCATCTTGGACTCTTGTGGCTCTTTCAGCATCCCATTGGTTAGTGTCTCACTTGAACAGTGTTTTTCCATGAACCACGGAAAGGTATCAGATGCCTGAGTTTGTGTTTTCCTAAAAGCAATCCATAGCATTTCTTTAGTGCAGTTGGCTCTACTTCAAGACGTGGACATTCCATGAATGTTTTAGCTTCAGAGGAAGGCCTCCTTTGTCACTTTCCTTTCCTTTGGACATCCATCTGATTGCAGTGTCACATGGTGGAGTAGCCACAGTTTGCTATTCCTTACAGACATTGTCAGCTGGATGCTCGGACCTTTTGATTTTGCAGAAGTAATAAGCTTTGTGATGCTTCACTTTTACAAGCCTCGGTTGCGTTTTCTCCATGTGAATCTAAAGGCCGATCAGACTAGAATTATTCTTCCATATGTGTTATCTTTCCTTTTCTTCCGCTCGGACAACCTCCGTTTAATGTTGGGTTTTTTGAAATGTGGTTTTTATGAAGATCGTATCCTTTTCTGAAATTGGATCATATTTCTAGCTTGCCACACTACATTAACCACTTGCTTCTAACCCAAGCTACACATGCTCGGGGGCATGCCATTGCCACCTTCATCTCCCTGCGAGGGTGAGTGGCCACACACGCAGGCTTTGCCCACGACTCACCTTCCTTTGAGCCCTTCTTCCCACAACTGATGCCTTTCCTCCCTCCATTTTTGGCAGACAAGTATTTCTGTCAAAGGAGCAGGGCTTGATACCAAGGCTGTCTGGCTCACACACCTCTGTCACAACTGTGTCATTCTATGATAAGGACCATGCATTGACAGCCTGGTTTAGTCCCTAAATACCCAGACTAATAGTACACCAAGGAAGATTTAGTAAATTAGTGAATTAGTGAATTTGACAGCATGTCCAGGGAGCTCAGCCATGGAGGAGAGAGTGTACGGTTTGTCTAGCAGTAAAAGCGGCATTGTTAAGAAGAACTAATTTCTAGTCTGAGCTCAGAGGTTCTTCTCTCCTGCCCTTTTTACTGCTCAATCTTGCACTGTATATGTAGGCACTGAATTTGGAAGCTTCCAGGGTGCAACCTAGCCTGCTGCAGCTCCTGGACCTCATAAATAAGTATGTTTATCTCTCATAAATATACATCAGCTTCAAACTCAAGAATGCATAACGTATACACGCCATGTTCCCAATGGAAATGGAAAAGGTGGTATAAAGAGTTGCTAGGAGTAGCCCAGCTGGAAGGCCAAGTGGAGGCTGTCTGTGTGCGATGGGAAACGGAAGTCAGTGCTCTGCCTTGGCTCACAAATGGAGCACTCGGGAGCACATCCCAAGAAGCCTCTGACTTGTTGGCCAAGCCCAGGCCAAGTGTGCTCACTAATGTTCTCATCTGCATAAGAAGTAGCCTGCCTGTAGTATTTGCATGTGCTCAACTTTGTATTCTTTAGCTTGTCTACTCTAGCCCTGGGAAACAAGTAGCCTACTCTCTGGTATCATTTTCTGTTTCTTCAAAACAGACTTATATAGATTTGGAATCTTGTGCAGGAAACAATTTTTAAGCATATAAAAGAAAGTTTTAGCAAATTTGTGACCCTGAGAAGCTTGGGAAAGTTTCTTTTTGTTTTGGCCCTACTGGCATCACTTTTCCATGTTCTGATTTATAATAAAGTTATTAATTACTGTGGTTCATAAGCCAGCCTTACAGCAATAAGATGTGTAGCTTTGGTAGGATTATCTGTATACACTAATGCATGTTTTCAAAGAAGAACTTGTCTTTTCAGTCAGTCTCATTTATACCCCATCTCCAGAGATGTGAACAAGTCCTGCCATTAAGACAGCCCCACCTCCATGATTTACAAGCCATGCTAGTGGAGGCGGATGAAAGCACTGGCAGGCGTTAAAGTGCCAGAGAAAAGGGGGTGAAGTCATTTAATGCCGCATCCATAACTTGGTCGAGAATTTGAATAGTCAATAGGACCTTTCATCACAACCAGTAGTAAAATCACTTTTCTGGTGGAGGAAATGACAGAACTTAGTAATATTTGTTACTTCAGGGTTTGGGGCCAGTCCAGCCCGAGTTTTGAAAGCACAGGCTTAGGAAGACAGGCCTTCAAGCAGAACGCCTGAAGTACGGTAAAAACAGCGGAGAGCCCAGCCAACCTGCCTGCCCCCTGCATGCCACTTCAGTCTGAGGTGTGTGTGTGCTGGACCAGGCATTTGAGAGTCAGTCAGTCCAGCAAAATGCTTGTTGGCGGCAGCAGCTACTAATGCCTGTCCAGAGCCAGTCCTCCTCAGTAGGAGATAGCCTTCGCTGTGGGGCAGCAGGTGATGCTACAGGCTCAGGCATCAGTCCTGCATTGCAATTTATGCCTATAATCCTAACAGTAGGGAAGCTGAGACAGGAGGATTGCTGTGAACCCAAGACCGACTTGGACGACATAGTAAGTTCCAGGCTAGCTTGAGATAGTGGCAAGTTTCAAAAAAAAATCCAATAATATGTTCAAGCATAGTATAATTAGCATTGATTTTTAAAATGAGGTGTCTGTGGCTGGGGATATAGCTCAGCTGATAGAGCACATGCCTAATAAGTTTTAAGGCCCTGGGTTCAATGTCCACTACTACCAAGAAATAGATTCCTGCTTCATGAGATTTCTAGTTGAAAGTAGAAAGGCATATGGTAAATAAAAGCATCTCTGGCTATAGTAAGTGAAGTGCTAGAGATTAATTAAGTAACATAGTACACAATAACTTGAGAGGGACCTGCTTCAGATAAAGTTGTCAAATAAGCCTTATTGAGGAAGTGGTTGTTGAGCTAAGGCATGGAAAACCAGCTGTGCAAAAAATAAGGGCACATAAGTCTTCCTAAGGCCATGAGAACAGCAGGGACAAAGGCTCTGGGGCAGGAAAGTGCTTGTTGGTTTTCTAGTAAAAAAGGTGCATGTGGCCTGAGTATTGTAACAGGGCAGAGGGAAGCATAGGGAACACAGGGGGGAAACCTCAGATTAATTCTGAGTCCGCAGGCTAGGTCCAAGTGAAGAGAGGGTTGGAGATACATTATGGGAGATGGATTCATGGTTTGACTATGGGAATTAAGGGTGAAAGGAATTGTCAAGAATGATGTCCAGGTTTTATTTATGAGAAATAATACTGTTTATTTTAAAGGGAGGAGTCCAGAGATGAGGGTGGCCAGGATGAGGCATACAGATCTGCTTTGAGAGTTAAGTCTGAGTTGCCTTTTAGAAATCTAAATAGGTTCATTAAGTAGACAAAGGGATAACATGAATTGGAGTCCAGTGCTGGAGATGGAAATCTGGGAACAGCAACCTGGATGTGTTGTTTAGATCTGTGGAACCAGATGAGGTTAACAGGAAGAAAATGCAGAGCCCAGCTCATTATTCGTAACACACTGTACAAGTGTGAGAACCTGATTCAGATCCTCAGAATCCTCATATAAGTTAGGCAGGTTCCAAAGCTACACAGGGAAACCCTGCCTTGAAAAAAAATAATAATAAATTAGGCTGGCATGGCAGCTGCCTGTAGTCACTATCTCAAGCTGGCTAGCCAAATAAACTATCCAGGAAGTCCTGACGCAGGAAATAGAGTTGAAGTTATTGGTGCCTGACATCAACTGCAGGTCTCCACACTATGTGCACACATGTGTTTCCGTGTGCCACGTGCATGTCTGGCACCCTTGGAGGCCAGAAAAAGGCATCAGATCCTTTGGAACTAGAGGTACAAGTAGTTGTGAGCTGCCATCTGAGTGCTGGGAATCAAACCTGGGTCCTCTGCAAGAGCAGCCATTAAGTCATCTTTCCAAAACACAAAACAGTTTGTTTTTTAAAGAATGCCCATAGTGAAGCATTAGCACCTGTACTAAAGCTGGGGTCTCCGTGACTGTCCCTCCTACTCTGTCCTTTCCTGTCCCCACAAATTATTGTAAGACTTCATAGAAAGTGAAAGAACCTTCTCCTTTTAAACAAGCCGTGTCCTGTGAGGTCATGGTCTTTCTCTAACACTCACTGTTCCTGGTGCCCATGGTACATGGCTGTCTAGATGGGATCAGTGCCTGCCCATCAGCACTTAAATCTGTGCACACGTCTCCAACATACAGTTCAATATGTATGACACAGGGGGAAACACAGTTTATTTTATAATTCTCCTGGGAATTAGGAATGCACATCTGAAAGATTTTTTTTCCTTCACTATTACTGAAAACTGAACATGGGACTTCACACATGCTCACCAAGCACACCTCCTTGAACTCCAGCCCCAACCCTCCAAGGATATTTTCATAGTCAAAATGTTCCCCCTGCTGCCAACAAAAATTTGGCAATAATGTAGCAAAAGCTCATATTTAAAATTCTTAAAAAGATTTTATTAAAATGTAACTGACATGCCTCACTACTCACCCACTGAAAGTATAAAATCTAGGAGCTTGGTGGACGCACACGTGTGTTGAGGTAGTGGCCCATTCACATGCATGTGGAGGTCATGCGTGTCTACATTGAGTGTTTTCCTTTACTAATCTCCTCCTTATTTTTTGAGATAGTCTCTCCCTGATCCTGAAACAGCTTGATCCTTACTTTAGACTGGCTGGTCAACAAGCCCTGAGGATCCTCTGTCTCTGCCTTCCCCTAAACACTAAGGTTACAAGTACACAGCCATACCCAGTGTTATATGGTACTAGAGATCCCCACTCAGGTCCCCATGCCTGCATGGCCAGCCCTTTACCCACTGAGCCATCCCCAGCCTTTGTTCTTTTAATATTTGACAAATAGTGTTTCTTCAAACATAGTCAATTTAAGGACCTTGTCATTAATGCCCCCCATTTTCCAAAGCCCCTCCATCCCTAAACAGCTAGCGGTCTGCTTTCTGTCTGGACATTACTTGATGATGGAATCATAAAATATGGGGTCTTTGGTGACTGGCTTCTTTTGCTTAGCATAGGTTCACCCACGTTGGAACCATGAATCAGACATTCTTTTTTATTGACAAGTCATTTTCCCATTAGAAGACATATAGAGGTGGTTTTGACTTTTTATTTAACATTGCTGCCATGCATATTTTCATTATTGTCAAGTATATATCTAACAGTACGATTGCTGAGCCATATAATTGTGTTTGGTTTTCTTTCCTTCCTTCCTTTCTTTTTTTCTTTCTTTCTGTCTTCCTTTATGTTTTAATCCTATACTCAGGATCAAGCCCAGGGCCTGATGCATGCTAAGCAAGCATTCTGCCACTGAGTTATGTCTCCCTATGTTGAATGTTTTAAATAATTGTCAGACATTTTGGATGGCTACACCATTTTGCATGTGTGCCGACGCTGCATGAGGGATCCAGCTGCTCTGCATGCCTGCCAGCACTTGTTATCTTCTTTTTTTTTTGTGGGCTTTCTTTTTCACTTTCTTGAGCATATTCATGGGAGTGCAAGCTTTTTTGTTTTGAGGGTATCCAGTTTTGTCTGTTTTTCTCATCTTGCTGAGCTTTCCTGCAAGGCATAGGCAAGGTTGCACACATTTACTTTTAGGCTTCCTTCTGTGTAGTTTTTTTGAAGATTTGTTTGTTTATTTGTTTGTTTGTATGAATGTTCCTTCTGCGTGGATGTATGTGTACCACATGTATGGCTGGTGTCTGCAGAGGTCAGAAGAGGGTGATGGAACCACTGGAACTGGAGTTATGAACTGCCACGTGGGTGCTGAGAATAGAGCTGAGTCCTCTGCAAGAGCAGCAAGTGCTCTTAGCAACCAGGCCATTGCTCCAGCCCTGTGTAGTTTTGCCTCCAGTATTTAGATCTGTGGTCCATTTGAATCACAGTTGTGTGTGGTGTAGAGAAGGGCTCTAGCTTTTTTCTTCCACGTGTGGCTATCCACTTGTCCCAGAAGCACATGTTGAGAGATCACTTCATATTACTATCTAAATTGCCTTGGTACTATTGTCAAAATAACTTTACTGTGTGTGAGAGAACTTATTTCTAACCTCTGAATTCTTTCCCATTAATCTCTATGCCTATCCTTAAACTAGCAATGCCATGTGTCTCTTTCCTTTGACATAAAAATTCTGGACCTAAGTATATAGTTCAGTGGGCAAACGCTTACCTATAATACTTGAGGTCCTTGCTTCAGTCCCTAGAGTCAGTCACACTTATGTGTATACAAATTACAAACTTAAAAATAGTACATGCCCGGGGCTGGAGACATGGCTCAGAGGTTAAGAGCACTGACTGTTCTTCCAGAGGTCTTGAGTTCAATTCCCAGCAACCACATGGTGGCTGACAACCATCTACAATTCAATCTGGTGTATACGTAATAAATAAATAAATCTTAAAAAAAATAGTACATGCCCATTGTCAAATTTTTGAAAATTACAAAATAATTTAGAACAGAGTATTTTAAATTCTCCATAATTTCACTAATTCCAGGTAACTTATAGATCTTTGGCTTTTTTTTTTTACTTATATATTTGCGATAGTATTGTAGATCACAAAAGGAGTCTCAGTAACTGTCAACTGTCACTTATGTTATTGCCGATGCCGTTCTTATTGGTGTGCATAGAAGGAATACTAGTCTGAACTGAAAATACAAGGAGGATGGCATCTGAATCTCACGGGAGATGGAGAAGGTGCAACTTGGGCAAGTTAGTGCAAGACGCAAGGGACAGAGGAAGTATTGCCTGGGGCATGTGCAGACCAGTCTGGCAGGAGCAGAGGCTGCCTCCATAGGGAGATAGGAAAGATGGTTTTGGCTATCTATGGTGTTTCCTAAGCTGTTAAGTACAGATGTTATATCAGAACCTAAATGTGTCCAGGTAAGCTCACTGGACATGTCTGGGATATTAATAAGTATTGGGAGAATAAACTGGAAGCCAGTGTGTGCTTTCTTCCATAAGATAGTTAACTGACACTCCCTTCTACTCCTCTTCCTCCTCCCTCCCTCTGTCCCCCCTCTCTGTCTCCTTGTGGGTGCCTGCACAGGCATAGTGAATGTGTTTAAATAGAGGAGATATATATTTAAATGAAGACACAGAAATATATATATATATTTCTCTATAATTCTCATCTGAACTTAGAAGGATAGCATGCTTTGTACTTTAAATGATTTGTTGAATGTTTATACACTAATATGTTAACTTTTAAAAGAAGTATCATCAGTTATTAAGCTATTTACTAGACATTTTAAATTTTTATTTTTACTTTATGAGCATTCTTGTTTTTTCCTGTATGTATGTCTGTGGGAGAGTATCAAATCTTGAAGTTACAGACAGTTGTGAGCTGCCATGTGGGTATTGGGAATTGAGCCTAGATCCTCTGGAAAAGCAGTCAGTGCTATTAACTACTGAGCTATCTCTCCAGACCTTTAGCAGATATTTTAAGTATTATATTGGCTGTAATCACTATATTCTTCAAATATGGAAAATGATAAATTGATAAGACATTACATCATTGAAATTTCTTTCCAACTTTAGACTGAAACAAGAAACCCATACCAGGAGCATCTTTTGCAATAAGAAAAACAGAAGTGTAACTCTTTCATATTGCTTACTTTTGGTCACAAAGCCCTTTTATACATATCATCCCCTTTTGCTGATTGCAAAAGCCGTACAAATGTTGGCATTATTGTACTCACTTTACTGTTGGGAACACTGAGCGTCTGAAAACTAAGCTCTTGGCACTCCATCACAGAGCTACTGGGTGAAAAAAGGCCTGGAGAGCCAGCCCATCCGTCTCTAAGAGCAGGGACCATGCTTGCTAGTTTCTTCCTAGCTGACAGCAAGAGACATATTATTGCATAACCTTTGCTTTTTTCCTGCTGTTGGGAGCTAAGGTATACTTTTAGTATCTTAACTAGACTTAGCGTTTGTAATATCTCGCTTCCTCTGTTGTAGTTTTACAAGACTCCTTTTAGCTTCTTCGTCTATGGAGTTGGCTTTTCAAAGCACTGCCTTGAGTGACATCTGCTAGGAGGGAGCTATGCAAAGAATGCATTACCACGGAAAGGAAATCGTGTGGGGTGCAGAGAACTAGGAATCCTGACTATATTTTTTTGTGATTGATTGAGCCTTATAAAATGAATTATGAGCCATATGAAAAATGAATTTGGTCTGATTTTAGTTGGCATCAAACTGACCAGCATAGCTTATACGTAAGATATTTGAAGACTTGAACTCCAAAAAAAAAATGATATATCTGAATTCTGGAGCTCATCAGAGAAGAACATTTTAAAATTTATAAGCTTGTGTTTCCAATGATAATAAAATCAGTGTCCTTACTAATGTAAATTTAGCAAGTAAACAACTAAAAAATTTTAGATTAAAATTAACTAATTCAAGGGCAGCATAGCTGAATGGTTAAGCACTTAGCTGGCCATAGTAGTCTACTTGTATAATTGTCCAGCACTCACAAGGTTGACAGGAGGACAGAGACTCCACTAAAGGTAGGGAAAAGTGGGGGTGCCATTAGAGCAGTGTTTCATGGAAATATATAGCTTGTAACTTATAGAATAACAGCTTAAAATGGGTACTCCACCCAGGGCAGTCTGATACAGAATGCTTGCTGTTTAAAAATTGAGACCTGTATCATATCCGTATAGATCAGAGCGGCCTCAAACTCCCAGTCTTCCTGGCTCAGCACCCAGGATACCCAGAGTACATAGTTAAAATATATACAACTTTAAATAAATAGCTTTTGACTTACAGTATCAAAAGTATGTTGTACTTTCTGCTTTTTTCCATTTAACTATATTGTGAAAACAGTTTCTGTTGGTAAGTAGAACTGTATGAAAGTTGCTTTATAGTGTGGATATACCATAATGCATTTAACAGTCCCCTTATTGGTAGACATTAAGGTCATTTCCAACATTTCTTCATTCTTCCACTGTAATACTGGCATTATATGCTAGAATAAATGCCTAGACCAGGTGTGGTAGCTCACACCTCTAATGCCAGCACTTGGGAGGCTAAACAGGAGGATTGTCGGGGTCATCCTGGGTTAGATGATAAGTTCTAGGCCAGTCTAGACCATAGAATCCTATCAAAAATATGAGACAGACAGACAGACAGACAGACAGACAGACAGACAGACAGACAGACACTGGGCTAGAGAGATGGCTAGGTCAGTAAAGCTCTTGCCATTCATGTATAAGGACCAGAGTTGAGATTTCCAGAACCCACAGAAATGCCAGGCAGGGATAACACACACTTACAAGCTGAAAAACAAAGATGGGCACATCCTTGGAGGATCAGTGACCAGTCAGCATAGCCTACTCAGTGATGTTCTAAGCAAATAAGAGACCCTATTTCAAACAAAAGGAGGAGGGTACTTGGGGACCACCCCCCTTAAAGTTGTCCTCTGAACTAAGAGCATGCACACATGGGAAAGGAGTGATCAGAGAATGCAGACATATTATTTCTATGCCTTTTGAAGAAAAGGCAAATTATATAAAAATCAATATAAAATATATTCATATATAAATTACATAAAATATAACTATATAAAATAGTTTTATATTTATATAAAATAATTTATATTGTTGGTATTAAATATTAACTATAAATAGTATATTTGTGTTATTAAATTTAATATTAGCTTAATATTAAACTAATATTAAATTATTTCAGTTCTTAATTATCAGTGAGTGCGAAGTTCATGCATTTTGTGTATTTGTTTCTTTTATGGTTTTATGAATAACCAATATAATTTTGATAAATAATACTTTTTTAAAAGGTTATAAATCATCTATTTAAGAGTCCCCAGAATGTTGTGCTGACTTAATACCTATGCCTTGTAGCTTAGATGTGGAATTTGCTGACATTTTGACTTTGGCCAGCCTGTGTTTACCCCTTCCCAACCTAGCCCACCCGCAGCCCATGTCAGCATTCTCTTGCCTACAGTGTGACAGCTGCTAAAGCCACTGCCAAATCAGCCTCACACTTCCTGGAGATGTTCCTAGGGCTCCCCTAAAAAACTTTTAGCAGTATGCATTCTGATTGCTATTAATAAACTACAATATTTTTGAATCATGGTGAAATGAAGTCAGGATATTTTAGGGCTGAACTTAGAATCTGATGTCCAGGAGGCTGAGGCAGCAGAGTTGTAAACTTGGGGCCAACCTGAGCTACATAATGACTGACAATCACTGTGGGGGGAGGCAGAATGATGCTATATATTCAAGGTACTGAAAACAAAGACTGCAAATTGCCTCATTCTATTCATGTAGATGAAAGCATAAGCTAAAATGGGCACTGAGGGATGAAGCATGGCAATTTAGGCTTTGTGTATTACACTCAACTTAAAACGTCAGAAATAATTGGACTTGAGCACACTTTGGTAACAGAATGTGTGAGTACTTACAAAATTATCTATAATTTCTTTGGGTGAAAACTGAGGCCTACTGACTTTTTTTTTTTTTGACCTTCTCAAAATGGTAGAAATACTTGGTAGTAACTTGAGACTAGAACACAGGGTTCCTCTGCATCCACTTTTCGCTGCGTGGCACCCAGCATCAGGGGACAGATATGTCAAGAGATGCAGGCTCCTGAGTTAGAGGTTGCCCTGGCTCTTTAGGATTTGTTAGTTCATAATGAAACTGAGAAGATAAGTGTATTTTTTCCCGTGCTCTCTGAAGTAGAGCACTATTCTCTGTATGTGACTGAAGGACAAATGCAAGGAGTAGGCCTGGGTTCCCTTCCTGGTCAGTGTTGTCACATTGACTGAACATCATGCTGGGAGCTTCTCTCTGGGTCTCCATTTCCTTGTTTTTATATGATGGGGCCCATGGCCTCTTGTGCCACAGAGCATCTCCCACTCTTTCCAAACTGCTCTAAAGCTTTCTACCTTTGCCCCATTGTGTTCAGTTTTACGACGACAGTCCTGTCTTGTTCCCAGGGTGCCCTGTAAGGCAGCCTCGGTCCCCCAAGCCCCAGATGTCCTCCACTTCAGAGCTGCATCTCACTGATTTGCTGATGCCACATGCCTCTTCGTCATGCTGACACCAATGAGCGTCCGGCTCTCTAAGCCCAGGATTGTGCCCTAACAAGGAGACTGAAATAAATAGCTACTGACTCCATTTCCTTCTGTCAGTGCTCTGCTGCTGCACCTTCCAGCATGGTTTTGGAGCACATACACGATTTTAAAGCACGGAGGCATGCACACTCACTCACACACAGGCAGACACAGAGGTTACTCTTTAATTTTAAATATATATGAATGTTTTCCCTGCAGATATACCTGTATACCACATGGCTATCATTACTAGCCACTGATGTTCTAGCCTGGCATGTTGGAACATGTCGATAATCCCAGCACTCAAGAGATGGAGGCAGGAGAATCACCAGAACAGTTCTGGTTTCTCCTTGGCTAACATAGCAAGTTTGAGTCCAACTTAAGATACATGAGACCCTGTCTCAAAAAGAAAAATAATAATGATTTGGCATTATCCAGTGCAGTTGAACATCTGTATGTGAAAGTGTTTGTAGCAGCAGTGTTCACATTATCCAAAGACTAGAGACAAGCTGAAATATATCAGTAATGTGTCCATCGTTAATCACAGTGTGTTTGCATATGGAATACTGTGCCACCATGAAACCATGGCAGTGACTAGAAGAGATTTTAGTATCGAATGCTAAGTTTCAAAGTGGATGGGGTGGTAGTAAGAGATCTCTGTAGCATTGTTCTGTTCATACACAGTTCAAAACCAGACAGAGGTCAATAGTGTTGTTTAGGAATGAAAACTATGCATCAAATTGAGCTCAGTTAATCGTGGGAAAGAGAAGGAATTAGCACAGAAAGGGGCTCCTGGGGACCCTCTGGAACCCAGAAACTTCTCTCTGTAGACTGAGTTGTAGCTGCACAGGTTTTTATTGTCCTGACCCTTTAATCTGTATGTCATATGTTATGTGCTTCTCCATGTGACAGCAATGAAAGAGGTATATAGAGCACTATGTCAGTTGAATACTTGTTGCCTTTCCAGATGTCATTGGCCATGATGAAAGACATCATTTTGTTGTCATATACCCCAGAAAAAAATTATTTTGAAGGACAGCCCTTTGTTTAGCTTAGCATCACAAATAAGTCTGCTTTTATTGGTTGCAATAGTGAATATCTAGGCAGAGTGTATTTTTATGTGTGTGTCCTATAGACCTATTTCCATGTTATTAGTTCATTTCAGATGTGGAAGCAGGCTTGTACTAAGTTTTGGTGGAGAAAAAATTTTAAAGAATTGACTGAAGCAAATCTGTGGAATATTTCTGGTATTTTTGTTTTTTGTATTATGGAAAGATATGTTAGAAACAGCATTTGTGAGCATCTTAAGGACATGTAATAAGTTCTCCACAGATGAGCAAGCTGGTTTTAAACAGATGTCTTTCTTTCCAACATTCCTCCAAATGTGTGGGATTTCCCAAAAGCCCTGTGGTGAATGAGTCTGTGGGCATTTACTGAGTATAGGTCAATCCTTGCACTGAGCACTGAAATCAAAGCTAATTAGAAGAGAGTTGGAGAGCCTGTGTCTGTGCCATTCACACACTAATTGTGGTGGTCACTCTATCCAAAGATGGCTGAACTCTGACCGCTAAGCTAACCACAAGAAGGAAATTACTTTGTATAGCTAAGCCAAAAAAATTTTTTTGGATTTCATTTGTAATGTCACTTGGTATTCTTCAGAAAGACTTGTGAAGTGTTGCTTTCTTTTAATAAGCTCTCATAATGACAAGTCCCCCTGAGGATGAAATCATGTAAGAGGAATGCGCCTGTGTCTTAACTCTGATAAACATCACTCCACGGTACTTAGAAGATTTAAAAAGACTAAAACATGTAAATGTTACTTTCAGGTTATTACAACTAAGGAGGCCCGTGGCCCAGCTATCAAAATAGCTCAGCCCAGCCTGTTGTGAGCGGTAGCCTTGCCCAGGCTGGCAGGACTCACTGCTCTGTATTGTGAGCTGACCTGGAACTTGTGATGTCCTGGAATGTAATTGCTTCATCTCTAAGGCACATTTATGTGTCCCTCTGCCCCTTGCCCTAATTTATCATCTGCTTTATAGTAATTCCACTCAGACAAGACCGTCAGGCCCCACTGGAGGATGCGAAGTGCCGTGAGTGGATGCATTTTCTAATCAGTGACATTAGTTTATATCTCCTTATTAAGATGCCCATTACATTCATACCAAGAGCGATAACATGGACACTAATGCACTTTCCATCGTCCATCAGGGCTTTTTTATTTATTTCTATAAAGGCCACATTAATAACCAAGTGTAAGAGTCTAAGAGGATGTAGAGCTTTTAGTCGTGCTCTAAGATATTTTAGTGAGATGTAGCTGTGAGAAGCAGAGACATCATTATGTTGTCATTTTTATTCTCTGCCCCTTCCTAAAATGCAGTCATTATTATATACTTCATCTTGTTTATTTTAAAAGTTGATTCATAACTTTGCTATAATCATTTCCAAACAAAACATGCTATCCTAGTTTCCCTATACTTTATAAGTTATATATTGCTTTTGTTATTTTAAACTGAAACACAACATACATACAGAGGTTTGTGTACTTGTTAAACATACTGTACTAGGTTCTGGGTCTTGGCAGAGTAATATAAAAGCTTCTTTTGAAAAATAGTGCATAGGCTGCAGAGATGGGTCAGTGGTTAAGAGCACCCATTGCTCTTGCAGAGGACACAGGTTCCATCCCCAGCACCCATGTAGCAGCTCACAACCATCTGTAACTCCAGTTCCAAGGGACCCAACAGCCTCTTCTGGCCTCTTTGAACACCATGCATATATACTATGCACATACACACATGTAGACAAACACATATATACATAAAACAAAATTAGTAATCCTTTTTTAAGAAAACAGATAGTTCAGAGGCTAGGAAGTTAGTGGTTAGGAGTACACACTTCTCTTGCAAAGGATCTGAATTTGGTTCACAGCATCCACATAAGCGAGGCTCATAACCCCAGGGAATCCGTGTAAGATTAAATTGTCCCCACTGCATTTCACCAAAGTATCTGCTCAGTAAATGTCCTTGGATTGTTTTATTGTCTCTTTTTGAGCGATTTGTCTCAGTTGCTAATGTGACTACATTCTTGCTGTCCCATGGCTATGTGGCATCTTTCTATATCACTTTTGATTTTCCTTTTATGGCTTTTCAGAACTGTGCATTGACTTCATCGTGCCAGGAAGTCACAGTTCTGCAAGCCTGCTAGCCATGCACTCTTCTCTCCCTTCCAGCTCATTACACATTGAGTCCTCATCCCTGCATGTTATCCCAGGTGCAGAAGGAGAAAGTGAGCTTGGCATGCCTTTTGAATTTGCTCTTTGTATCAGACTTCCCTACTGTGAAATGCATCTGCGGCTCACTGTAGGGTAATTCTCTCTTGGTGTTCTCTTCCTCCTGAGTCATCACACAGGAGACTAGATTTCACATTCATTGACTGTATTGGGTCAAACGAGGAACAGATTCCTGGAGTATATTGAAGAAGGGTGGGAAAAGATGGAAAAGTCTAAGGTGTAGAGGATGCCTATAGAAGGAAAGAAGGAGGGGGAGGGGACTAGTTGGGAAGAATTTTGGACTGTAACTCAGCTCTGAAAAAGATCCATCCACATATATAGGAAGCCTCAAGCTTAGCTGCCCATTGGAGAAGGCCCATGTACCTCAGGCCTTATTTAGCATCTCTGCCATACAGTCATTGGCTAGGGTGCTGAAGCACCATATAGATCCAGAATTAGTAGCTGGAACCATCATCCAATTGTGTACCCTGTGATAGGAGGTCTAAAGGATGCACACCATGGCTTCCATGCTCATGGTTCCCTTTATATCAGTATAGACGTTCTCTGAAACTCAGCTCAGAATGGTGATACAGTCAACACAGGTTTATTTGATATTAAGTGTATAAATAAAATGTGTAAATCATTAGAACATAGTCATAATAAATATTAGTTCCCCTCTGTACCCACTGTCTACTAGCCTGTGGTTAGTTTTAGATAGTTAAGGGCACACCATCAAGGCAAAAGTGATTCTGAGGCAGCCAGTGTGATCTGAAGGGCAGCATGCCATCTGCAGTCCACACAGATGTGTATGTTTTTCCTGGGCTGCAGTCAGAGTAGGAACTTACTCCAAATGTAAATCAGCCATGTCAGCCAACACTGCTCTGTCCAGGTGCTACTTTTTTCATTCATAGAGGACATTTTTTGTCAAGGAAGCATTGTGTCTATTGGTGTTTTGTCACGGCTCCTTGTTTGCTCTCATTGGTGCTTTGAGAGTGGCATTCCAGTTTAAGTGGCTATAGACAAGCAGAACCAAATCATTTTAAAAACCAACTTCTCTTTGTCATGGTCTATGGGGTTCCTGACAGGTGTTCTGCCTGCCTGCAGGGTAAAGCCCTCCTCACTGTGCAATGGTGATTTGTGTCATTGGAAGGACCCTGGTGCCTTTATCATCCTTTGGCATCACAGCCAGTTTTGTCATATTTTCAAGTCCTTTTCCATGGCTTCATTCACTTTGCAACTCACTTCTCAGCATTTCAGGAGTTCTTGCTACACACTGGACACCACGTGCCAGCAATGACCCTGAACCTCCTTGAGTCCTCAGTTGTGCCCAGTCACATCAACTCTGCCTGGACCTTACAGGAGACTTGAAGAGTCTGACCTGGCTTAAGTAACAAAGGTGACATGCCGCCTGGCTATATGTCTGTAGTGAAGAATGTAACCCCATTACTGCTATTATCTAAGACACATTTTGAACTGTGAATGCCCTCATTTGATCTACGAGCCTACATGTTTTTAGTTCTTTTCACCACATATTCCAGAAATACTTGTCATCATACATCCATAAAAGTGCTGGCTCCTGCCCTAAAGTGGGTGTTGGAATTTCCTATGGCCCTTCTCGTTTGTGACTTTCTTCCCTGGAATGACCTTGAGCACGGAGCTGTGAATCCAGGAAGCTGCTCAGCTCCATCCCTTGTGCAAGGATTTGAAGTGCTGGCTATATTTTGTTTTTAATTGTCAGCATTCTTTCCTGTTTGAAACTGATTCAATGGAGATTTGCTGGGGGGTTTTTTCTGTGCATTCCCAGATCTAAGCTAGCTTGTTAACATGATGTAGTAGACCAGGAATATCCAGTGTTGCTTTCATATTCTAAAAACTAAAGTGCATGTTTCATAAAATTAAAGGGTCCCAAGAGCCAGTTAATATAAAGCAATATTTTACCAAGGTCAGAAGTGATTTAAAATGAAAGATCATATTTTATCGTAACCATAACAGGCTTAACAAAATCTAGACAGACAAATTGCTAGTTTAGAAATGATCTGAACTTACTTTTTCCCAAAAAAAAATTTTAAAAAAAGCAGAAGCCCACAAGATTACATATATGGCACCAGGCATGGTTCTACTGCTCCCCATGGCTGTGGCTCTGCAGTAGTGATGAGAACAAGCTTTGTTTTCATTGTCACGGTGCTTACTTAGTCATCTGAATCCCAGGCGTCACTGTTTATAGCAAGAAACTGCATCCCAGCTGGGACAGCCCAGTTGCTCATACCTTTTCATTGATGTAATTTGACTTATTTTGGTTCCTTTCCTACTGCCTACACTTCGTGAAGCCCTAACATAAATTATTGGCTCGTATACCCCACGGCATCAGCTTCGTTCCTCGATGTGCTGTCTCTGCAGTTCCTTCATTTTCACGTGGGGGAGATTGATTTTTCCTTAGTGGGTCCTAATGTTTCTCTTTGTGCATGCATGCACACTCTCACACACCCTTCCGTGTGTGTGCTTGTGAATGTGCACAGAACACAGAAGTAACCGGTGAGAAAGTCAGACTCCTCTGTAAACTTCCTGGGAAATATTTCAGCTGACAGGTATGGTTCTAAAATTGATGTGCTCACTTCGTAGTGTGGTTGTTTTTAAATCTGTTTTTGCTTATTCTTCTTAGGGATTCTGATTTAGCCGGACCCCATCTGCTTCATGTCCGCTGTGAAAGCTTGTTGACTTTTACTAACCAGATGGTATTCCAAAAACCAACATAGGCATGGAAGATACTGTCATAGATAATAGACATGATGGCGGTGTGTCAAACATGGTCCTTCTGTCCTTGCAGGTGGAATTTCCCACTTTACAGATGAGCCCCTTAAAGCTCAGAAAAATGAAACAACTGCAAAGCCATGCAGTTAAATGAGGCTAGGACACTTCCTCAAAAGATTTTTCTGTTATTATTTGATCTGACAACATTCATGAAGATTGACAGGGGGAATCTTCCTGTTTTCCCGTTTCAGAGTTGGGTAGATGTGGCAACTTCCTTGGTGACTAAAGTAGGCCCATTTCAGTCCGGGGACATTTGTATGCCTTGTTTTTTGTTTGTTTTTGTGTTTTTAATCTGTTATACTGGTTGTTTGTTTGGTGGTCCTTTGGCCATAAAACTCAAGTCCTTAAATTCTGGAAGTGTCCTTGAATTATGTCTTGAGTGCTCAGTTTCCTGAACAGATCTTCTAATCTTACCTTTTCAGTGCAACTTGAGAGGGAAAAAGGGGTGTGTGTGGTGTTTTCTCAAAGACTTCAGTGTATAGCCTCAAGAAACTCAGCAAATCGCAGGCAGGTTAAATATAGCATACTACACGTGTGCACCCACACATGCACACGCACACACACACATGCCATGCCCCAAAACTTATCAGCGTTTGAGGCAGATAATTAGAATCAAAGAAGCAGCCTAGAGGAACAGCAAGGAAAAAATAATACAATCTATTCAGAAGAAAAATATTTAAAATAACTGTCTTTTGAGTAATGAGAATATGAAATACTAAAAACTTCTCTAAAAATGCACAGAAAAGAACATGCCATTACTAACATAAATTAGGGTTCCAGAAGGCTTCAGAAGTCAACATCTTCAGGCAGTCTTCTTAGCCCAGAAGTCCCCCCACAAGTTTTGAAGAGAAAAGAAAATGATATTTTAAAGTTACATGAAATTATAGTGAATTTAAATCTTTTTCTTTTAACCAAATTATGATGTTCAGCCTTATTTTGGTGTTTTCAGCATTCAGCCTTTTTTTTTTAATCAATTTTTCCAGTCACTTCAATTTTAGGGTCAGTGGCAATTTTTTTTATTTAAATTAGAAATAAGCTTGCTTCACATGTCAATCCCATCTCCCTCCCCTCCTCCCCTGTCTCCCCACCAGCCCTCCTAGCCTCCCACCCAACCCCCACTCCATTCTCCAGGGAGGATGAGGCCCTCCATGGGGGGATCTCCAGAGTCTGTCATTTCATCCAGGGCAAGGGCCTAGGCCCTCTCCCAAGTGTCCAGGCTAAGAGAGCATCCCTCATTGTGGGATAGGCACCCAAAGCCCCATAGATTGCCTAGGCCTCCTCACTGACACCCACATTCAGTGAGTTTGGATCAGTCCCATGCTGGCCTCTCAGCCATCTGTCTGGGGTCCAAGAGCTCCCCCTTATTCAGGTCAGCTGTTTCTGTGGGTTTCACCAGCCTGGTTTTGACCCCTTTGTTCATCAGTCCTTCCTCTCTGTCACTGGATTCCAGGAGTTAAGTTCAATGTTTAGCTGTGGGTATCTGCCTCTGCTTCCATCAGTCACTGAATGAAGGTTCTAGGAGGGCGTTTAAGGTAGCCTCTCCAGCATTCAGCCTTATTTTGTTGTGTTCACTGGCAGAAAGAGATCCAAGCACACTAGTGAGTGAATGCTCAAGTCACTGTTGTCAGAGAGTGCTCTCACTGCCAGCTCTGTGTGGGTACTAGAAATTCCCAAGTAACTGTCTTTGCACTTCCTCCTAAAACCCTAATTGATGAGACATTCACTGCCTTCTAAACCACTCTATACAGGAAGAACACTGAGCCAAAAGTGTTCTTCATACTGAGCCATATTTAGTTCCTCTGTGATCGTTTAGTCCCTCATGGTTTACGTGCTGTAAAGAAAGTATCTAGAATGAGGGCACATGATAATGTTAGACATTCACGGCTTGAAGTAGGTATCCAGGGTTTGAATATCTTTTTGGCTACTTATTAGGCATGGTATACCTTTTCAAACGTCAATACTGTCGTCTCTAAGGCAAACAAGAAACCGTGATGGTTGCCTCCTGTATGTTAGATACAGAATGAAAGACACGACAAAGAACTAGGCATGTGGAAACGGATGTTAAATCATGCAGGTTGTTCCCACCATCAGTCAGGAAAACCATCTCAGTGTGTAAGGTCTGAACGGCAATCTAAAGCTAAGATTTTGTAGATCGCCCAGTGTCTTAGTCAGTTTGAGCTGTCTTGAAGCAACCTCTGTCATGATGTGGAGGCTGGGTGTCAGGTGAGGGCCCTTCGGGTTTGCAGGTGGCCCTCTTACTGTGTCTTAGCTCAGAGACGAGAGCAGAAAGAAATGTTCTCTCCTCATCTTCCACCCTGAGGGCCCCACGCTCATCATCTTCCTCCTCTAAGCCAGACAGCATTGTAGAGTAGGGACCCACATGAGAGGGTGTCAAGGAGATCCCACACATCAGCCCACAGCAGCCAGGGTTGGAAGGAACTAGGAGGCTGTGTCAGGCAAAGGCATAGCATGGCGGGGCATAACTGTAAAGACTCAAAGGCAGGGCTTACCCCAAGACCCGCAGTGCTATTCGGGAAGGGACAGGCAGAGACTGGGAAAGTGCTCTCACCAGGCAGCCATTGTCACAGACAAAACACAGAGCCACTGGGGAATCAAGGACCCCTTCTCTGTTGACCTTTACTTCACTGTGGTTTCATGAAAGCTTACTCTGATACAGAATAAAACTGTAATGGAAGTTATTGATAAGCCCAGGAATATATGTTAAATCTAACATTATTCTACTTAATTTAAAACACAAGTCAAGAATATGTCCAAGGGAAGGAGATAGCCATCTTCATATTTGGAAGGTTGTCCAAGAGGAGTGAAACTAAACCTGGCTGAGGCTCTGGGTTAATATTTAGAAATCAGAAAGGCAAAATGTTTAGCTCACCAGAGAAATAATATGTTTAACAGGTAGAACTGCCTGGCAGTGGGCTGGGATGCCTGGGACAAATTAAGTCTCTGCATTACTTGCTGGATAAGTCTGTTCTGTAAAGCCATAGAACCAAAGAGCCAAAAAGGGCAAGGCTTCCGTCAAGGGAGCTGAGCTTCCCCGGGCTCCTTTTGTCACTGCTATGTAATCCTGGCACCAGACTTTGCTCGTGAGAGACTGTTCCACACGCTTATTTCCAGGCAGGCCTTCCACAGTCCATTGTGGGCTTCCAGGACCTCTCCTGTCCTGTTGAGGACACCAGAACTGTCTCCATCTGAAGGAAACCTCAGCAGCCGCCCTCAGGGGCATTGGAATGGAGCTCAAGACACCTCCAGGCAGGGTAGGCCAATGTCTTACACACATTCCCAGCTCTCCCCTAGGGCAGCCATAGAACTGTCCCTTTTTCTCTTTGAATGGGAACCTGCCACCTCCTTCCACTGGAGAATTGTTTCTGGAAGTCTACAAGAGCAAGAACATGATGGAGGGAGAGGGGGGCATGGGAATTTTTGTCCATGTCGCTACCCCATGGTTCTTTTCCGCCCTTGTATAAAATTGACCATCCTTCTTTGAGGTGCTTTATTTACTCTGCACACCCATCACTGTCAGTCACTGTCACCTGACACACCAGCTCCTTCTTCAGGACCCTGGGAATTTGGAGCCCTGCTGTTTAAGGTCTGCTGTCCCTGCAGCAGGCTGCATTGCTCTGCCGCTGTTGTCCCTCCTCCACAGCCCCTGTCTGGAGGACTGCTTCCCTCTCTCCTAGCAAACTCCAGATTGCAGTGCCTAGCCTGAAGGCTGTGGTTCCTGGGATTTAGTCAGGGTTGCTTCTCTATGCTTGAGTACTGCCCTCCATTGTGATATTTTTACCATACTGTGTCTCTGACTGTTAAGTAACGTTTCCTTAATCTTATGATTCCTTTCAAAACCGGAGCTGCCTTTTCTGGTGTGTCTTTGTAACAGAGCCCATGGCCTGTGACAAAAAGGTGTTCAATATCTTCTGACTGACTGAGTACATGGGTCTGGCTGCCTCTCATCTCTGCACCTCCATGGGAAGGTTAGACAGTGTCACTAGCAAAGCTGGTTGGATGGGTAGTTCACATCCCTTTTGATACTCATTAAGTGGATATATTACAGCTGGTAAACTTAGGTCCTGAATAGTTGTCTGTTTTTAACTCCTGTATTATTTGTTCTCTCCTAGTGACCCCACCAATGTCACCCCCCCTTGTTTTTCTGTCTATTTTCTAATGCCCTCACTTCAGTCACCCATGAGCAAGTCTTGACTTTTTAAACATTCCTTATCCGATTAAGACCCCCCCCATAGGAACATAGAATTTTTTAGGAAAAGAAGTTAGAAAGAAAAATTGATGATGAGAGAGGCAGAAAGATATAGTAGTGATGGTTAGTTTTGCAGACCACAGTCATGTTCTTAGGGAAGGGAGGGGGGAGGGAAGGGGAGGGGAGGGAAGGGAAGGGAAGGGAAGGGAAGGGAAGGGAAGGGAAGGGAAGGGAAGGGAAAGGAAGGAGAGGGGGGCAGTTAACATTTGTGAGGCACCTGCCACTCATGGACTACAGCATCTTAAGCCCCACCATGACTAGAAGGTGCAGGCTAAGGAGCCCCTGTAGCTGGGGAGAAGAAGGGGAGACTGGGGCAGGGGAGAGGGCATCCTGCAGGACCACACAAGTAGTAACTAGCAAGGCAAAGCAAAACGAGAATTCCAGCTTCCGGGCTCTTTGGAATATTAAGTCACCTGTGCCATTTCATGTGGACTGAATTTTTTTTCTTTCTTTGTTTCTTTTTTTAAGAAAAAAATGTCCCAGCGTGTTGCTCGGGCCTGTCTCAAACCGACAGTCCTGCCTCAGCCTCTTGCATGCTGGGTTTAGAGCCACGTGCCACCAGCTAACTTGACTTTTAAGTATATTATTGTTGAGTCAGAAATTTGGGGCGTTAACTAGGAAATTAATGTCAAAGTGGTAATTTGAAGGTAGAAGATCACATTATTTAATAGCCTTGGCATAGTCCTGGAAACCACTAATAGATTCAATTAGCAGCTTTGTATCATAGTTTTTCCAAAAATTAATAGTACCAGAGAGTGATATTTAAAAGGAAAATTAAGCTTTTACCTGGCAGCCCATTTCAGGGAAATTTTAACACAGCAAAGCCAATCTGTGCTGATTTCTTCACACCCCATCAGGTTATCTGAAGTTGTCCATGCCTACTTAGGTGATGAGCACATGATATAAGCTTTATTTATTAAGAAAAAATTTCAGCCCTACTTTTTTGTATGAAATTCAGCAAAAAAAGTTCTTTGCCCAGTAGCCTAGACACAGCTCACGTTTGCCATGGCCCTTCTTGCCTCCTAGTCTTCAGACTCCAGTGCCCTACCTCACCCTCTCTCCTGTGTCCAGGTAATAGTTCAGTCCTGTGCCTCGCAAGAACTTTTCCCGAAAGGATCTCCTCACATGGCGGGGGGGCGAGGGGGGGGCAAGTGCACTTCCCTCCTGTATTTGACAACTCAGTTCCCCCAAAATGCATTAACCACCCTGCATGGGGCAAGGACATCTAGCAATGAGTGTGTTTTTACTTTTACCACTCCCCACACTACACTCGTGTGCCTGGAGGAGCTGGTTTTCTCTACCCTACCCACTGAGCCATCTTTCTAGCCCTGTATTTATTGTTTTGTGTAGAAATAAACTTTTTTATATGAAGATAAAATGGACCTTCTTTGTTAGAGTTTTACAATGATAGGTTGGTATTATACAACACTTAAAGCAGAGCCTAGAACATGCCACCAGAGTGTTTTTGTTTATAAGTCCGTCCTAGCCAAGTGCAGGGTATGAGTCTCCACTTCCTGTGGCCTCCAACATCTTCCAGTGGGATGATAGTAAGGTTCCCTTAATAAATAGTTTGAATTTCTGATTGTTCATTTCTAGATATTTTATCTTTTTTGCTATTTAAAATGATACTCTATCATATTCTAACTCATCCTTGGTTTGTTTGGTTGTGGGTAGGGTGGTGGTGGCTTTTTGGTGTGTGTGCATGCACATTGAGCTATCGTATGTTTCAGTGAGTTTTTACTTGGCTTGTTTGAATTTTTAGATTTATATTTATGTATCTGTAAAATAATATTGCTTTGCCTTATTCTAGTTTTTATTTCTCTTAACTTTATCTCTTACCTAATAGATCAGTCCTAGTTAATATGAACTACTTATAGTGATTATCTCTGTCTTATTTACATTGACTCTCTTACTTGGTTTTTTGAAGCAGTGTAACTCAGGCTGACCTCAAATTCACTATATAGCTAAGGATGACACTGAATTCTGATCCTCCTGCCTCTACCTTCCAGTGTTGTGATATTTGAACTGTGACTATTATGCTCAAAACATTTTAAAGAATGTATGTGTTGTACCTCCAAAGCATGAGAACTGGATTCTGTACCATGTGTCACTGCCACAGACCTGCCCTGTTCATGTGTTATGAGTGACCCAAATCTGCATCCTGTGAGCTTTCGAACATCTGAATTCAGTTCTTACCCTAATGAAACTATGAAGAGATTTTAGAAAACCACTATCAATGAAGAATAAAAACTCCGAGTCCCCAAATGAGGTGAAGTGGGATATTCTCTAGTGCTTCTAGCCCTTTCCCCTGGACACTTAAAATAGTTTGCCCACAACCCAGTGTGCTTCCCCGGGGCTGTCCACAGGGTTCCTGGATCACGGCAGAGGCGTAGAGATGTGTGTTGCAAGTGCTGGATAGAGTCTCACAGATGTTCTCACCTGGCCATCCTGCATCTGAATGTTATCTGTCACCAGCTGCTCAGACCTGGCCTCGTGATGGATGAAGGACAGATGGAATCTCACCTGCCTATATTATCTCACAGTGTGTGGGTCAGAAGTCTGGTTCATCTGGCTTGTCTTCTCAGGGTCTCTCAGGGTCAAAATCAGGTGTTGGGCCAGCCTGCTCTTACCGAAACGCTCGTGGGAATTATCCATTTGTGACTTGTTTAAATTGTTGGCAAGAGTTCATTTCCCTTCACCTAGAGGTCTAAGGTTACTATTTTCTTGATGGCTGTCAGCCGGAGGGTCACCTTTTCTCTCGTACGACTCCTCATCTTCTGACCAGAAATGTCCCATTAGGACCTTCTCTCATTTCCAATTTCTCAGACTTTCTCTTTTGCTGCCTCTCAAGGCGGGGGGGGTGCTTCTGAAGGTTTGTGGTTAGATTAGACCCAATGATAGCTTCATTTGCTGTAAACATAAGATAACAAAGGCAGTAGGACCATTTTAAAATTGTGTCTGCTATGATCCACTTCAAACTCAAAGAAAGGAGGAAGTTATAGTTCCTTTATAGATTTACTTGTCACTCTTTAATGGGTAATCTCTTTCCAAGGAGTATTTATAGCTGTCATTTTGTGATCCCTTTTCAGACCTTGCACACAGTGTGTTCAGCATGGGTGTATCCCCCATTGGTCCTGAGTGGTGCCCTCTGGTGGTGGGGGAATCTTTAAGGAGAATGGCGTCTGTGGAACATCATTGAGTTCTTGAAGGAGATTATGGAATTCTGATGTCTTCCTCTTCCTGTCTTTGGCTTCCTGACTGATTAGATGATGAGTTTGTGCCATACTGTGCCATGATGTGTTACCTCACCAGAGGCCCAGAGCAGGGGAACCTCTTGATCACAGCCCAGAACCTCCAAAACCATGAGCCAAAATAGCTCTTTTCTCTTCATATGTTAATGGCCTCAGGAATTTCACTCTAGTAAAAGGAAGTTGGCTAATACAAATATACCCAATGAATTGCTTTTTTAATGAGTTGTTAGGTCAAACAATGACTCGGATTATTCCAAAACAAATCAGGAGAGCAGCAACAATGCTCTTTGCTGGCTTGGGGTGTTTTTGAAGCTCTGTTTATTTATGACCAACCAAAGACTAAACAGTGGACACGTGTGAAGTCAGTGAATTTCCGAAAAACAACTTGAAAAGCATAAAGTAGCTATATTATCATAAAACTAAGCTTTTTAGAGGAAAAAAAATTAGTGAAAGAAAAGTGCATTCCAGAGAACCCTATTCCCTCTAAAGCACTTGATTACCAGATTTAAAAAAGAAAAAAACTGGAGAAGTTTGCAAATGTAAAGAACAATAAGATATTATGGGAATTAATTTAATGATGTGTAGTTTAACTTAACAACAGCTGCATAGAAATATAACTGTTAGAAATGGAAATCAGGAGAAGGAATGTGTTTTTCTTTGATGAGAACTGGTGGTCTCCTCTCTAGGTGATGCTATTAAATGAGGAGCAAGCGAAGACAATATTTACTCACCAGCATATAAATATTTAAACTGTGTGCTGTGGTCCAGCCCTCAGAGTTGGATTCAAATGCCTGTGTCTCATATTTGCTCCTGGGGAAATGGCGGGCAACACCCTTAACTTTAAACTTCCTTGCACATAGATCTGAGTTCATACCACCTATCTTGTGTGATTGTTTTGAATATTAATGAAACTGTACAGGTAAACCCTCCGGCTAAATGCAACATGGTCATAGGTTGAAAATTAATTGAGATGTCTGTAAGCACCATCACTCTTAGGTGGTTAAGAATCAAAATGCAGGGTTCACAAACTTGGGGTAAAAATTCAAACTCTACAATTTAACTCTGTCTCTAAATTTCAAATTATTTCCAAATTCCCTATTACATATGTATGTGCTCATATGCATATATGCACACACATCTCTCTGCTTTCATCACCATCACCATACCCAGACTGTTCAATAATTATTGAACTGAGTAATCGCTATTAGTGATCAGATATGGTATTAGTGGCTACTGTATCACTTAGAAAGTGCTGAATGGGCCTCTGTTCCTATTGTTATTTACAGTAACAGACTTTTAGGATTGGTTTGTACATATGCATATGTGTGCATGGATGCCAGAGATCTATGTCTGGTGTCTACTTTCCTCCTCTTTAATTTTTGACAGTCTCTCCCAGACCTGAAGCTTGCCAATTCGGTTAGACTGGCCAACCAGCAAGTCCCAGGAATCTACCTGGGAATCCATGTGCATCCCATGGTGCCCAGGCTTTTATGTGGGTGCTGAGATCGAATGCAAGTCCTTAAGCTTGTGCAGCAAGCACTATACCAGCTGAACCATCTCCCTAAGCCCATTTTTCCTTCCAGTGAAACTGAGATAGAGTCATCTGTTCCCTGATTTGGGAGCAGGGTCTTGCTGTACTGGGACTGCTGTCAATCCTTACCAAAGCCTCTCAAGGGTGGGTTACAGACCAGAGTCACCACTCCCTCCTGAGTTGTCTAAATGCTTCTGAAGGAATCTCTGAATTTACGGGAATATTTTCATTGTATTCCCCACACATTCTGTCTTTCTCCCTGTGGATCCCTAGGAAGTATAGGATAGTGCTATTGAGATCATCAAGATCTGTTGTAGCTAGACTAGATAGAAGTGGTGTTAAACAGAGGACTGCTAACTAGAAGGTATTAAGATTAGCCAGTGGTTCATGGGCATTCAGCAGCAGCTCACGGAAATGCAGGTGAACCAGAGGAAACAACGAAGACAAACAAGCACGCAAAAAACAAACAAGCAAAAAAAAAAAAAAAAAAAAAAGATGCTCACTGCTAGTCAGCAGGGACACAGCTGCACAGGCACTGGGGTGGGTTATTTATTCAATGCTAGGGACTGAGCCTTGTACGGAGCTTCTCCCAGCTCCAGAATCGCTAAAAATCTTCACACTGACAATGTCAAATGCTGACAGTGAGCAAAACCACCCAAGCACTCATGCTCTGTTGCAAAGAATGTAAAATATTGACCTCCTTGAAAAACTTTGGTATCTTTAAAATAAAATTAACTATATATCTGCCATTAGAGCAACAATTCCACTCCCCGATACTGTTACAAGGAAAACAAATCCAACCAAAAACTGTATCCAAGTATTTAAAGCACCTTACTTAATATGCAAAACAGAGAGACTACTAAATAGCCATCAGCTAGTATAGAGAAGCAGTTGGGGGTGTAGCCATACAGTGGATTACCACTCAGCAGCCAAAAGCATAAACTCCTCCCACATACAACAACCTGTGCAGATCTCAGTCGTTAATGAGAGGAGGCAAATGCTAAAGGCTGCATTTATTATTATTATTCCTTATGACTGTTCTGCAACCTTCTGGAAAATGATCTTTGTTATACTCTAATGTGATTTGGGTCTAATATATACTTCCAGGTTGCATTAACAAGAGGCAGAATGTTGAGTTGGATCTGATTGGGTCAGAGGTTAATGTAGAACAGGTCATGAGTGAAATCGGGGTGTGCTGGTATGCCAGCACGGGGACAGGCGTAAAGGTTGGGCCTGCTGTACGGCATGGGCTTCTACACCAGTGGATTCTACAGAGTTGTTTACCCTTAGCACATGCCTTCCTTTGAAGGTGATTGATTGAAACTGCTTACAGCAGCTTCCACGTGTGTGTGCTTTGCTTGTTCACTTTAATGCTAATTCCTGATCCCCGGGAGTTGACTCACAAGGGCTGCCAGTGGTGGAGACTCAGGCTGATTGTGGAGTCGAAGCGGGTAATGGTGCGCTGTTCTGGAACTCTGTCCTCTGGGCGTGACATGGCTGTAGTCATCTCAAGATCAGAGCAGCTGTGATTACCCACAGGAGACATGATAGGGTCCACTAACATCCCTCAGAGGCGGGAAGAGGGTTTATGAAGTTGTACAGGTCTAGGTCATTAGTGGCACATAAGGTCCACCCCTCTTTGAGGATGGATAAGCCATTAATGGTAACTAGACAGGACATAATTTTCTTGAATGATGGAACTACCTGTGAGTTGCCATGCTTCTGTAGGTAACCCCTCACCCATGTTCTTGTACATAACCCCAATTGAATTCACTGTTTCACCAAGCTGACTGGGTAGAGTGGCTTCATTGTAAGATTTTGATAGAGAGGATGTTTGTGATATGAGGGATTTTGTAAGGATAAGTCTGACTGAGATACAGCCTGTGCTTCATAAATATAGGGAAGCAATGTGGTGTCAAGAAAAGAGCCTGTAGTTAGAACCAGAGGCTTGGATTCGGCCTGCTCTGGTCTCTGCTGGGCCTTCTCCCTCAGTGGGAGAGAAGCAGGTGAGAAGATGTTTTCAGTGTCGTTTGGCTCTCTCATTAGTCCATGTTCTGAGGGTAGTGTATAGTGTGTGTGCCTTAGAGAGTGTCTGGAGCTTTGTAGAGCTGTTAGCCTGGATGCCTGGCCATGTCCAGTGTTTACATTACAGCCCATCTATCCTGGAAAAGACTGTCATCTGTTTACAGATGGGCTTGGGAAAGTATTTAGGTTGTTCTTTCAACCATAGGCTCACAATCAAGTTTTTATGCTTTTCCTTGGAGTTATATGTTGTTAAGGCACAGTCTTAAGAAACCGTGTGATTGCTCATGCTAAAAACTCTCAAAGTAGCCTTTCCACATCTTTGAATGAGTTGTAGTTTCTTCTAGCAAGGCAGGTTTGGACATGGTAGTGCCCTTTTTTAAAGCTCATAGTCTAGCTCTTTTCAAGTCAGTGGGACCCTAGTTTTCCATCCTGAGTTGAAATATTAGGAACCAATCCTGTAGAGATTTTTAACTACGTAAGCCAGAACTCTAAAGTTAAAGTCTTTGATGCATATGTACATTTTTAATTTCTTGCTTTTCAGTTCCTGCAGACCAGTTCTCTTTGTAGTCAAATTCATTGTAATCCCATCACGAAAGTGTTGATCTTTTAGTAACCTTTATTGAAGCCACATATTAATCCACATTCCCTCACAGCAACAGACGGTTTGTATCAAACATCTCATGCAGCCCAGCTCAGACTCCATATGGAACTAATAAGCCACGCAATAAGTGGCCTTGTGTGGATGAGTGTACTTTGGTGTGTGTGTGTGTGTGTGTGTGTGTGTGTGTGTGTGTGTGTGTGTATGAACAAGTTGTCTAAAGTGAATTTCTCTTCTGCCAAAACCTAGATGACAAAATGATTCCTAAACCCCTAGAGTATTTCTTGACCTAGAAAAATTGTGCTTAAAAATTAAAACTCAAATTGAGTACTTGGATATGAAAACCAACTTCTCTGCTCAGTAGGACACTCACCAAGCAACAGCTGTCAGAAGTGCACTCTTGCTCTGTTTTTTTTCCATCTCTGAAGTTGTACAGTGTGATACCTGCTGATGTGGCTTCACTCACCATCGGTAAACCAGTTCATTCCAAGCCCTCATGAGTTCAAACATCCAGGTCAACCTGTCTCACATGAGAGGGCGTACTGTATTTTTATACAAAAAAAAAAAAAAGAGGTGGGAGAAGAAAATGGTTCCTGGACTTTGGCATGACTGTAGTTGGTGTTGTGGTCTCTGTTCCCTTTTTCTTTCCATTTGTTTCAGTATCTAGAGAGCCAGCTCCTCCAGGCTGTTTGAGGATAGAGTGTTTCTTTTGCTCCTAGACAATGCTGTACTTAATTCATCCAGGGAAACCACAGCATCGCTTGTCTACTTCCCATCTAATTTATTATCTACAAGCACTTTTTTTTTATCCCCGTTGCCTACCATTGAATTGCAGAAAACTTTAATTGCTTCCATGGAGTCCTAGACCAATCAGAGGAAATTGAACTTCAGGCTAATTGAAACCAAAATTTCACTTACGAACTGCCTAGCCTCTGGGTGGTGGTACAGGAAGAGGCTGTTACAAAAGGTGTTTATTTCAGAGCCTAATCTGGAGTGGTTAGACCCAAAGCAATATTCTCTTTGCCTGGATCCCTTTCCTTACTCTCCCCCATGGGAAAAGAGGTAGAAGTAGCTGGGCTCAGGCCTAACAGGTAGTGATGGTGGGCTTGGATGGAGCTGAGGCAAGGTCTCAGAGAGAAACAGGAATGCAGCTTTTTTACTGCCTTGGATTTCTGATCCTCCTGCCTCTGCCTCTCCAGTGCTCACCCTCTGAAAGGCAGAGCTGGCTCAGGAGTCTCCATCCTCTGTAAATAAGACTCTGTACTAGTCAGGGTTCTCTAGGTTCCAGAGAGAGAGAGAGAGAGAGAGAGAGGGAGGGAGGGAGGGAGGGAGGGAGGGAGGGAGGGAGGGAGGGGAGGGAGGGAGGGAGAGGGGAGAGGGAGAGGGAGAGAGAGGGGAGAGGGGGAGAGGGAGAGAGGGGGAGAGAGAGAGAGAGAGAGAGAGAGAGAGAGAGAGAGAGAGAGAGAGAGAGAGAGAGAGAGGAGAGAGAAGAGAGAGATGTGAGATGTGGAATATATATATAATGTATTAGAGTGGCTTACAGGTTGTGGTCCAGCTAATCCAGCAAATGGTTCCCTCCTAACAGAAAGTCTAAGAATCTAATAGTTGTTTGGTCCCAGAGGCTGTATGTCTTAGCTGGTCTTCAGCATGTATCAGGATCCAGAAGAAGTAGGCTCTGATACACCAGAGAAGAAATGGTCTTACCAGAGAGCGAGGGTACTCCAGATTTAAAATGATCTTCCTGCCTCAAATGATCCAAACAAGAAAAATCCCTCACAGGTATACCCAGCAGCTCAGGTTGACAACCAAGAATTGCTGTCATACTCATCAGTCCCCACAGCAGGCCAGAAGGCAAATGCTATTGGTTCTCTTGGTTCCATAACTTACTAGAGGGATTACATGGTAAAAAGGGAATCTGTCCAGATGTGTAATTCCAAAGACAACTCACCTCTGGGCACTAGAAGTTGTACTGGATGAGTGAATGAGACATCCAGAACTTGGTGAGCCCAGTTCCTCCTCTGTGCCTTTTCCAGTTTTGCCTTTTTTCTTTCCCTTTCTGTTTTTGACAGTGCCGTACCAGGGTAACTTGTTAAAGAATATGAAATTTTAAAAGCTTGAAAATATTTGACCAACTCAACCCAGGAAGAAATTTGCACAGGGCCACACAGCCAAGTTGGGTCTGTCACCACCTACATCATGTGTCAGTCTTTCCATCTCCCTGTGTTATTATTTGAAGCTATCAGCATGTGTGTTTTTTAATCACTGTTCCTCCAGAGTCAAAATTAGCTCTTCCTTTGCTGATTCCCTTCCAATTAGTAAAGGAACAAACCATTATTGTGTAAGTTTTAAGCCTAACCTAGTGGTAGCTGCCTTGGGGATCAAACAGAAAGAATATGCACGTATATTAATGATAGTAAGGCTGTTTGTTATCTGAGTACTTGCCTGGGCTGCACACTGGTTTTGGCAAGAAACATCCCCCCTTCATGCATAAGAAACTCCAGTAAGTGAACTTCAGAAAATACATCACTTCAGGGAGAAATGGGCTTATATTTAATAGATGGATATGGTATGTTTAATCAGATGGAGAAGAGTTAAGGTTTCATCACAATTCAAGAGAGTATATAGGTACATTTAAAAATTCAGCAAGCCGACGAAAAAGACAGCTTATTGATTTCAAACAAGCAACAAAAAGGGAGCAGTCCATATGCGGATGAGCACTAAGCAGTGTTTATGGAGGCATATTAAGTTCAGCGTTGAATATTGGTTTAAGAAAAAATGGGATGCTGAAATCAGGTTGCTATAATCAAACATGTAGGAGGTGGAAGCAGGAAGTTTGAGGATTAAGGGACAGGACAGCCTTAGCTACATAGCAAGTTTCAAGCTAACCTGGGCTACATGAAACCTTGTTTCCAAAAACTAAAAAATACTGAATATATTGAAGACAGTGAGGGGAACGCATGCATGAGCAGACAGAGTGGAATTCCCAGTGTAATAAGAGCGGATCAGATTGTGTGAGAGAGTGGTGCACGGCGCTGGATCCCGTCTTCTGCAGAAGGGACGTGGTAGGAGCTGTGGGAGGTGGGATGGCAGGAACTGTTAACGGTTTAGAAAGATGAAGTGAGGACGAAGTAGCTGGAAACATGCTCCTGAGGAGCAGCCATTGTTACTCTTCCATTATAAACCTGTGGTACTTTAGGCTTCCTAGGTAAAACCTGTGGTTTATTGTTAAACACTGGTTTATATAGAAACATGTATGATAAGAACTTTTTGTTTCTTGAAACAGGGTCTCATGTACTCCAGGCTGACCCTAAACTCTTTATATAGCCCAAGATGACACTCAAGTTCTAGTCCTCCTATTTCAACCTCCTGAGTGCTAGGATCACAGACCTCTGCCTCCATGCCCACTTTATGTGGTGCCCGGAACTGAACCCAAGGTTTCGTGTGTATCAAGAGAGCACTCACCCATCTGCGCTGCATGTCTGCCCCACAATACCAACATTTCTCCTTCAGTTCTTTACTGAAAACTGAAGAATGCAAAAGTGTAACCACGAGGCTCCAGTCTGAGCAGCTGCGAGGCCACGGGCCCTCATGAGCCTCCATCTCTTCATTTGCAGAGGCTGGAAAGCCAGTCCAGTGTTCTCCCTGAGCCACAATCCTGAGATTCCATGCTAGCTCACACAGTAGTGTATCAAACAGTCAAGGCCTCAGTGGAGGCTTACTCTCTCTCTCTCTCTCTGTCTCTCTCTGTCTGTCTGTCTCTCTCCCCCTCTCTCTCTGTCTTTCTCCCTCTGTCTCTCCCTCTCTGTCTCTCTCTGTCTGTCTCTGTCTCTCTCTCTGTCTCTCTCTCTCTCGTTCACTGAAATCATACTTAAGAGAGAAATTTTCACTGTGGTCTCTGAAAACAACTCAACACCCACCTTGCATTGTGAAGCCTGAGCAGGCGGTTGACTTTGTGCTGGCCCAGAGTCACAGTTTCCTGCTATTCCACATGGTTTTTTTTATATATTTAATATTTTTCAGTATGAATCACAGGTAAAATTTTCATGCCATGTGTAAACAATTTCACTTTTTATTGAAACAATGAATTCAGGAATGTCATATTGGGATATCAGCTATTTTGCTTTTATCAATGTATGGAAAAATGCTTTTATATTAATATAAGGAATGATGTCATTTAATATGGAGTAGATCTTATAATTCAAGGCTAGCAAATCTCAGGAGGTGATTCGGGTCACCAAGCTAGGTTTGAAAGGGAAAGAATATTTTCCTGTGGCCTCTCAAGTGCTGTTACCAATTTTCCCATCAGTCGTCAGGCCCAGACTAGTTTTGTCTGCACTGATGAACCTGTGGCCCTGAGGAAGTTGCCATTGGCTTAAATAATAGCCAAGACACCCTCTAGTTCTAACACAGTTTATTTCTTCCTCCTTACTTGATGTATGTATTCATTCAGAACATTCTAGAAACTCACTTGAGTTTTGGGATTCTCCTTTACTGTCTCAGTTCCAGAGAGTAAACTCTTTATTAAGGGTCACTCAGAAAAATCAACTGAGTACCGAATGCTTGTGTGTTAACTTTTGGTAACAGTTTTACTTAACTCTTAAATTTGCTTTACTTTATTTTTGTGTTGCTAAGGATAAAACCTCAAGAGCCCCCCCTCACATTCACACACAAAACACGGTGTGAAAGTGGGGGAAAAAGGAGTTCACCAGACCCAAGATAAATGATAAGTAGGCGTTTTATTGGGGAACAGCTTACACAGATAAGAGTAAATTGCCACCACAGCCTTCCTGCTCCAGAAGATGCAGTCACCGCCCTTCTGATGCTCTCCAAGACCCAAGAGAGTGCCCCACCCGCCTCTTTCTCTACCTTAAAGCAGTCATGTCCTTCCTTACCTGAAAACCACGCCCAAACGGTGTGGCCACTGCCACAAGCTCACTGGCAAGGCAAGATGCCACTGCAAGGGTGAATATTGTAGGGAAATGGAGAGCATAGATTCTGTCAAAACTGCCGTAAATGAAGTTAACTTTCTGAGGGCTGGAGAGATGGCTCAGTGCTGAGGAGTGTGAAGTAGAGACCAGGGCTTGATTCTTCCCGCCCACCCATAACGCCAGCTCCAGGGGCCCAAAGGCCTCTCCCAGCTTTCTCATGCATACACTTGTGCATACCAACACACACAGAGAGACATCACATGTACACTAAGTTAAAAGTAAAGGCTGTGGAGACATGATGGCTCACAACCTCCTGTAACTCCAGTTCCAAAACACCCTACACTCTCTTCTGGCCTCTGGGCCCTAGGGCACCTGTGGTGCACATGCATGCATGCATGCAGGCCATACAGTCATAAAAGAGAAATAAGTGAATCTTTTTCTAATTTAAATGAAACTACTCCTGTGAGGTATTTCCATAGTGTTAGAAAAACTTACCAGGTCTAGGAATGAAAAAGACTAGATCAAGACCCATGTTTGTCCACATGGTTTTCAAGTTGAAGGTGTAAGGTAATGGTACGTGAAGAGCCATTAAATGCCATCCTTCTGGTACAGTTGGTATGGCCATCACACACTTAAATGTTTGTTCATTCAGAGGTTCACCTTTCTGAACATTGCCTAGAATCTGCCAAAACATCTTACAATTCTGTTCTCCTGTTGCAGCTAAGATACCAGCATGGCCTGGGGACTCCAGACTTGAGGCAAACCCTTCCTAACCTGAAAAACTTCATGGAGCATGGACTCATGGTCAGGTGGTAAGTAACTTTATGTCTGACGCCCACGTCTGGGATGTGGGCGAGGTGCCTGGAAAGCTCGAGCATGCTACTAAAATGTGCTTTTGTCACCACGTGCTGTCCCATGAAGGCAGGCTATCGCTTAGAGTGACTCATGTGACCTGAGTAAAGGGAAACTGTGGGCTCATGCCATTCAGGGACCCTGAAGTTTGTGTCCTGGAGCAGTGGATGATGGCTCACCAAATCCTGTGAGAGGGACTCAGGCCCTGATGGCTGGCACTGGCTGCTCTCGTGGAAGAAGCTCTGGCTTCTGCGCCCAGGTGTTCTTGTACAGTGTGTGGATTTAAAGTCTGGCCTCTCTGAAACAGATTTCCTTGTTGTTAATCCTTGCCCGCTCATCTCACCAGTTTGCTGTGAGGATGAAATAAGATGTTTAAGATGGAAAAAGTACAGTACCGGCCGGCTTCATTCTCTCCTGTGCCATGAAGATGGGCCTTGAGGATGATGAGAACATAGTGTCTCTGGCTGATCTCTGGCCTTTGTCCTTGTCCCATGTGAACCTCAGAGTGACAGGTCTCAGATGTCTTTCTTTACAAAGAAGCCATCTTAGGCAATTGCTCAGCTGTCGAAAGAACTCTACTCAGTATCAGAATAGACCAAAGCTTGATGTTGGCCCCAGTACCCAAATCAGGAACAGAATCAAGGTTTAATGCAGAATAATAACAGTACCTGTGATGACAAAAGTGGCTGTCGATGTTTATATGTCCCTGTCTCTGTAACTGAGCCAGCTTGTCTCAGGAGGGTGTGTAATACTCCATACCGCCCTCAAAACATATAAACCAGGTGATACCTAACACAAGTGTTGGCCACCTGAAATAGCAGGGAAAGAGGCAGCCACAGCCCTACCTGAGTCTTTGCCAGAATAGTCAGCGCCATCCTAGGCACAGACCTAATGAACCTGTATCACTTACTGCAGGAACTGTTCCCTGCTGATGGATAGCACCACCTCCCCTGGCTACCCAGCCGTCTGTTTCCACACTGCCTGCTCTGCCTCACTGTTTTACTTCTCTCCAGAGGCTCATACCTCCTCCTTAATTATTATAAGATGTAATTGCTGTGCGTCTGGTTGTGGCTTGAGGATGCACAATAAATGGCATCCCACTTGTCCCTTGACATTTGGAACCATTTGAGAGAGAGGATACAAGAGACAGACTAATGCAATCAAAATGTCAGTTTTATTACTGATAAAGCCTCTTGGAAAAAGTGGCTTTAGATCTGTAATAAAAAGGGTTTGCAGAGACATCATTCAAAATTAAACTTACCCTGAGCATTAGACCTGAAGAGCCATAGCTCTCCTACAGAGGAGGCTGGCCCTTAGCACACTGCAGAGACAGCTGACTCCCCAGCAGAACCAGGGAATGCTGAGCCGAAATTACACAGATTGTGCCCCTAAATCACCCACAGAAAAGTTCTCCAGTGAAAGAGTGCGAGTGAGGGGGCAGAGAGCCCGGTGGGACTCCTAAGCAAATGGGAAAAGGTAGATGTGTTCAGCCTGTCATGAAGCTCCTGCTCGCGTGGGTCTGTAAAACGACCGTCCTAACACAGAATTTTGACTGAGAATTTTGTTTGAGTCATTTGGTTGTTTAATGATATTGATACTTATTACCCGTAAAGATGGTATCTCATGCGGGGCAGGAAGGCGCATGCCTGTAGCCCCAGCTCTTGAGAGATGGAGGCAGGTCAGGGGTTCAAGGTCATCCTCAGTGAGTTTGAGGCCACCATGAATAAGATGAAACCCTATCATTTACAAAGATAATATTTTGTTACTTTCTTCCCATCCATCTCTATGTCCTTCTTAAAAACAACAACAACAAACAAACAAACAAAAAGAGTTTTGAGTATCTCAGATAGCTCTGAGGGCCAATAACTAGCTCTCTCAAATGGGTGACTACCAAGTGTGGTGGTACATGCCGGTAATCTCTGCACTGGGGAGTAAAAGTAGAGACTCCCAAGTTCAAGGTCTTCCTCAGCCACATGGTGAGGCCAGTCTTGTCTATCTACATGAGTCCTTGTCTCAATACGAAAAGAAGAGGAAAGGAAAAGAAAAAACTCCTTGTCTGAATGTGGTTGTCACATGGCCAGACCTGATAAGGTTGTAACAACCTCACAGAATAAAATGGCGACCTTTCTTTCTTTCTTTCTTTCTTTCCCTCTTCCATTCTTTGGGGAGTAGTTCTTGTGGAGCTCATCCGTGTCTTAACTATCTGACTGAACTAAGCAAAATCCCGGTGGGTTTTGTTCCTTGAGGAGTACTGGTTTGATGTCTCTAACGATTACAGGACTGTTTGTGTGTTCTGCTGTGTTTGTGTTCAGTTCCTCATTAAACTCACTCTGATCTATGTTCTAACAGTGTACCTATGTTCCTTGTATCCAGCTAGGTGCCTGCTGAGTTCTGGGCCAAACCCAAAGGTCACCGTCCTGTGTGTGTTCCTTGTTCAGCAGGTTCGAAGCCTCTGACATGGCTCTCGACTCCTGCCTTCCTGGGAGGAGTGCAGGTCTCTCTCCTGCCTGACTCCGCTGTCTGCTCATCAGCTGCTGGCTCCTCTGCCTGATCCTTGAGTACCAGAGCTCCCAATCTTAGGGTCTCACACTATCGTCTCTCTTATATTCGCATCCATTAAAAAAACAACAACAACAACATTTACTACCAGGTGTGGTGGTGCATACCTTAAATCTCAGCACTGAGAAGGTAGAGGTGTGAAGATCTTGGGAGTTCAGGGTCTTCCCATCAGAGGCCAGCCTGGGCTAGGGGAGACCTGCCTTTAAAAAAAATAGAGAGATACATGAGACCATTTGTGAAAAACACATCCATCTGCCTCTGCCTCTCCAGTGCTAGGATTAAAGGTATGCACCACCACCACCCAGCTTGAGAACTTGTGCTTTTTAAGGAAAAGAATACAAAATTAGAAATATCACTGAGTATAGAACTAGCCTGGTCTACAGAGAAACCCTGTCTCAAAAAACAGAGAAGGAGGGAGGGAGAGAGAGACAGAGAGAGAGAGAGAGACAGAGAGAGAGAGAGACAGACACAGACACACAGAGAGAGAGAGAGAGAGAGAGAGAGAGAGAGAGAGAGAGAGAGAGAGAGAGAGAGAGAGAGAGAGAGAGAGAGAGAGAGAGAGAGAAGCAAAGTACTACAATTGTGGATATTAGGGCCTTTTGGGATACCTGCAGACCATCTACCCAAAATATTTACGTCAGTGCCTTTCTGCTGCCTGGCTGCCCTGCCCCATTTGTAACACTCTTTTCAGTGACTCTGAATTCTAAGGCACAGAGAATTAAATGACTGTGAATGCTGTTGACCCATGAGTCTATACCAATAAAAGAGAATTGAAGTCTCCCTAAACGTAACATTCGCGTAGTGCCCGTCTGTACCAGCCATGCCAGTACATTAGCACAAATGCATGATAATGGCTACTTTCTGGTTCGCTAATGAAAAATGGGTCACTATTTTCAAGGCACAGTACTGGGAAAGTGAATGCTTCCTAATGGTTCCAAGTCAAGACCCACAGCAGGAAGCCAGGTTCTGCAAACCTAAACAATGCCAGAACAAACTGATTCAGCCTCAGGAAATCCAAGAATTTCCCAGCAGAGCCTCTGTAGACTGGGGGCTTCCCCACCTCACCCCCAGCTCATGCTCCTTAAGCCAAAGCCAAACCAACTCACCCCTTGGGGAGTCACGTAATGTCTCAGCTCCTGGGGGAGACTTAACATCTTTTAGGAAAGGAAACACTTGTGCAGTGGTTACCACTGGCAGATAGGTCCCATGGAAACACACTGCTGTCTGCCCTGTTGGTGGTGAAGCTTCCAAACTGGCTGAGGATCAGTGGGTTCATCAAATTCCTCATGAAAGTCGCCAAGTTATATGACAGTCCGTTTTGTTTGATTTTGTAAAGAAAGGGCAATGATAAAGGCTCTTTTAATGAAGTGGTTTTTTTCCTTGTATATCACAGAATTCTTAACTAATACTGTTAGTGTTAGTGTTTAGAATTACCTGACCAGTCCTAAAGTGAGCCCATTTATCTTCACACACAGTGGCATGGGCATGGTTCTCACTGGGTTTTGACAACTCTTCCCCAAGTGATCCCTGTTTTCCCATCGTGGCATCGGGAACCCAGCTGAAACCACCAGGTGATACCAGTTTGGGCAGCAGAATTGCAGTTTGGAGACTGTACTCCCAAATGCTCTGGGTAAAGTCACCAATGCCATCTATGCATCCTTTCTCCTTTTCTTCTTTTTCCAACTCCCAAGTGGGCCAAGACTCAAGTTGATGGACACATTCAGAGCTGCCTCGAGGGCTGAGTCTGGTCAGGGAGGAATGCGCTTGCAAGATGCTGCTGACCGCTGTGTGACAGTGTACCCAGCCCAGAGCTGGAGAGTGGTGTCTGCAGACAGGGCCTTGTATATGTATCTCCCTGGCGCCCCCACCCATCTCAACTGACACACACACATCTGCCCACAGCGAGTCACTTGAACCAGCTCCTGCCACCCAGGACAGCCCACCCCCTGCCTGTCCAGATGCTCTGACAGGTCAAGATAGGGCTCAAGCCCTACTTCATGCACTCAACACCAGTCACAGGGACCAGGCTGCAGCCCCTCAGTAACTCAGGGTCATTGCTGCTATCAAATCTCATCCACGGGGCTTGGGAGTCATGTGACACTGGTGTCTGCATCACCTTACCTGTTGGTCCCAGCCTGGCCCAAAGCATTAATGCTAGGCTGTGTCTGCCCTCTTCGTGGGATGTACACCTACAGAGGTGCTCTTGCTGCTTAGAGTCTAATCAAGGTGGTGAAATAGGAACAGAAAATAAATAATCAAAAATAAAATATAAAATGCTCCAAGAAAGGGAGTAAGTTACCTGACCTGTCAAGAACTCCTTTACTGGCTGGTCTGAGGGCTGTGGACCTTCCTTGGGGAGCTGGCATTGCCTAGAACACAGACAGGACTCGGGTGTGGGAGACTTGGTATACGCCACTGTGATGCAGTTCAGTGGAAAGTGTGTGGACTGCTGGAGTACTAATACCTGTGACATCAGTCTCCGAACAATACTGAGGGTAACAGGATGGAGCTGATGCTGGTGCCATTAGGATTTAAACACAGGGACCTAGCATTGCCACCTGACTTAGCAGTTAGTACAAATGTGTAATGTATTAGTGGGTCATAGTTGTGGCCTCTATTTTTAAAAATAATTCATTCTTTGTTACAGGTGTTTTGTTTTTCCTAAAGTCCAGTTTATCTTACAAATAGGTGTGCATGTGTTTTGTGTGTATGTGTTGTTTATATAATGGCTTACTCTCTTGAACAATAATGGTATAAAAATATTCACTATTTCCCTCTCCCATTCCCCAAGCCCCTCCAAGGTCTTTCTGCAGACTATAGAGAAGTGCCTAGTAATCCATTTGCCTACACACTTGTAGTTTCTGTCTTCTTCCTTTTAAAATCCTTTTACTTGAAAATCTTTCTGTGTGTATTTATGCTTGCAACAACCCTGGGAAAGAATGGAGGCAAGAATAAGATCATGGTTTCACAACCTAGAAAACTGAAACTCAGAAGCATCAAGTGACTTGCCAGCATCCCATGATAATCACTGACGACACTGAGGACAGTTCTTGTCACACACCGTGCTTGTTGATGTCTGCACTGTGCTTTCCCCACCCTCTTCAGCCCTCTGATACTGTGTCACCATTGTCCTGACACCTGTTAGCTTCCCAAGGGCACCCCCCACAAACTCAAATCCGGGTCCTCTAGAAAGATACATGGCAAAGCAGGTAGTGTCATGGTGGAAGCTTACCCAGGTACCTCATAAAGCTTTGCCAAAACTGAGACTTGTAACACTGAAAGGGCAAGCATTTAGTCCCTGTTCTGTAGTTAGGAAGCAGGAGGAGGGCCCAGGGTGCTGAGGGATGCCGAGCATCCTATACTGTTGTGTGGTTAGGAAGCAGGAGGAGGGCTTAGGGTGCTGAGAGATGTTGAACATCCTATACTGTTGTGTGGTTAGGAAGCAGGAGGAGGGCTCAGGGTGCTGAGGGATGTTGAGCATCCTATACTGTTGTGTGGTTAGGAAGCAGGAGGCGGGCCCAGGGTGCTGAGTATCCTATACTGTTCTGTGGTTAGGAAGTAGGAGGAGGGCTCAGGGTGCTGAGGATGCTGAGCATCCTACAGCTCACATGTATCCACCTGTAGTCTTTGTCCTGTGAATGCTGTGGTTCTTTTTTTATTTTACTTTTTGAGGGTAAGACTTGACAAAAACATGATCTCAGAGCCATCTGTCCTGCTTTATTCAAGGAAATTTTTACTCTAAATTTAGTTTTTCCTGATCATAAATCATAAATTCTCGATCATGTTCATGCAAGACACTGTGATACAACAAAGAGAGTACCCAGCTTGAGGATCAGAAAATGTAGATGTCAGTTTCTGCTATATCACTTAAATTTCATAAATATTTTTAAAGGATGAGTTATTTTTAATGACATTAACAGTACCAGCCCTGCTTCCTCAGCATAGATGTGGAGAACCAATGTGATATGTCCGCCAAAGGGGTTTTAAACTAAAAAGGACTATATAAAATAATAAGTTGGGCTAGAGAGATGGCTCAGTGGTTAAGAACACTTTGCTGCTCTTCCAGAGGATCCAGCTTCAGTTCCCAACCCCACCACTGAGTAGCTCACAACTCCAGCTTCAGGGGATCTGACTCCCTCCTTTGGCTGTAGGAATACACTCACTCACATACACATGCACATGAATAAAATTAAATCTTAAAAAAGAATGGAGTGGCCAGGTGGTGGTGGTGGTGCACTTTAATCCTAGCACCTGGGAGGCAGAGGTGGGCAGACCTCTGTGAGCTCGAGGCCAGCCTGGTCTACAGAGGGATTCCTAGAACACCCAGGGCTACACAGAGAGTCCGGGAGGGAAGAGGGGGAGATAACAACAGAGAAGTGCTTTCCATGAATTTGACAATTAAGTGTCTTCTGCGCATCTTGTACTGTTCAAGAAATGAAGCGCAATTTAAAAACAAAGTTTATGCTGCCTGGGACTAGTTCACATTGGCTTAGCTTTGAATCCATAGTTGCTAAGACAAATTAACTGTTTTGAGGGGCGTGCCCTGCAGAATATTCACTCAGCCTTTACCCTCTGTGACTGTGACTCAGACCTCTCCCCTTCACTGATACTCTCCACACCCTGGCTGCCCTGCTCCCCATCCTCCCTGCTCCCCATCCTCCCTGCTCCCCATCCTCCCTGCTCCCTTTTCCTTTTTCCCCCCAGGGGTGGTAGGGAGAGACAGGCTGCTCTCAAACTTGCAACCATCCTCCTGCCTTTGCCTCCCATGTGCTGCTATCTTACCTTCCTTTACAAGCAGAGAAAATCCAGCTCAACTGCTTTAAGTAGAAGTCGTAGAGAAATGACTGTTTCTTCAGAACTCTGGCCCTTGGGTGGGCTTTGTTTGTTTGTTTGTTTGTTTGTTTGTTGTTTGACACAAAGTCTGGTGTAGCCCAAGCTGACCTTAAGCTCTTAATCTCTTGCCTCACCCCAAAAGTGCTGAGATAATAGGTTTATACTACCAGGCTGACTTTAGCTTTGGCACACTTAGGTAAAGTTATAATGAATGTCTACAGTAAACAATCAGTGCACTTTAAAAGTCTAAAAGTCTCACATTTTACACATCTCCTCTTATCCTTTCCCTTAGTCATGCTTATATCAAATTCAGAACTGGACTCTGGCAGGTGACCTCCAAGGGACTTACAAAACACAGCTAGCTGATGATAGTCTTTAAATTTAGATCAAATGACATTGTCTTTGAAGTCTCAAGAGTACTACTTAAGTATCATGTGGGTTTGCTTTTGGAAGTGTGGCTCTCAGCCTGGCATCCTAATACAAAAAGCAAGGCCTAGTTGAAAGTAAATGAAAAAGAAAGTTTTACTGGAGTTATTTACTCTTAAGATAGCTATTTCAGAAGGAGCCATCTCCCTGCCTCTAGACAGGAACACACAAGGCATATGGGCATCTGTGGAACTTTAAAAGACCTTGGGGGGACAGGCTCCTTCCATAACTCATTCCAGAGTTTAAACACCCTCACTTCAGGAAATTCTTCCCTATATTTAACTTACAGCCCCCCTCCTGCGGTTAACACCCATTTCCGCTTTCTTCTGTCTTCGGTCAGGATGGAGAACAGCTGTCCAACATCCTTTGTGTTCAGACTTTCTCCTGTGACAGAGTTCTCTGCTCGCTCACTGGGGCTGCTTTCTCCTCCACCAGTGAGCTGAACCGACTGAAGATGCTTGCTCCTAATGTTCTAATTTCTGCTTACCCCTCTTGATTATACAGTAACATCTACTCAATAAAATTTAGAAGATATAAAAGGTAGCCAGGAAATGCAGAGATGAAAACCATGTCGTGGCAGCCAGTCTTCCAGGCCCCTGTGTCTGGGCTTAGTCACTAGATAGCATCAGGACAAATGCAAGCAGTGGTTTTCTGGCAGCCACATTTTAACAGGGAAAAGGAAAGCAGGTAAGTTAATTTTTACTAAAGTATTTGATTTAGTTCAAATAAAATCCAGATTATCTCGCTAAAATAATACAACATATACTCATTAAAATTATTTTTTAAGATTTGTTTATTTTTGTGTATGTGTGTGCCTGAGCATACATATGTGCACCACATGTCTAGATTCCTGAGGAGGCCGGAAGAGGGCATCAGATCGCCAGAACTGGAGTTACAGGCAGTTCTAAACTATCAGGAGCCAGAAGCAACAAGTGTTCTTAACCACTGAGCCATCTCTCCAGCCCCTTAAAAAGATTAAAATTGAGATATTTCATTTTCTTTTTTCATAAGAAGCCTTCTAAATCTAGCATGTCCTAGACTTGCTGCACCTCAAATCAGCCCAGGTATATTTGAAGTCCCAGGTATGAGTTACTGTATGTGCTGTGAGCTCTGTACCATGATAAACTGCAAAGCAGAAGGTTGGAGATCAAGAAACAGAATGCTAGGTCCCTCACATATGGTTTTGGTTTATAAGGCCTGGCTCCACATCTGGGATGCACACAGATTGCATGTTACTCTTCCCTTTTTTCTAGCCCCCTGCACTCACGCACGCACACACGCACGTGTGCGCACATGAATATATTCATGCTCTCATTCTCATGTTTCCTCCCTTCCCTCCTTTCCCTGATGAACTTCCTTCAAGGTGCCCGTCAGATTCAGCCTCCTCTAACAAAGCTCCCAGCCGACTCCGTTCTTACAGTAATGTGCGTAGCACATACTGTGGCGTTGTGGTTATTTTATTCCTTCTCTCTGCATCTCAGAGACTCAGGCTGGAAGCAGCAAATGCAGTTCCGAGAAGTCTGCTGGAAATGCGTGTTGAAACAAAGTGCAAAACTGGATGACAGCAAAACCTGCAGTCAGTGTGTTCAAGAGATCGTTCAGAGAGGCGTGGTCAGAGAAGCTTCCAAGAAAGAAATGGCACTTGAGTTAGGTTTTGAGTGGAGGTTGTGCTTAAGTGGATGGGGAGAGAATTCACGGAAAAGTCATTTTAAAGGTCACTGTTTTTCGGGAGGCCTCTTCTAACACGTGCTATCAAGGACTGGCAGGTAGCCGTCTCCAGAGCTCATAATTACAATAAAATTCAAAAAGGCTTAGTGATAAGCTCTTTGCTGACCCAACCCAAAAATGACCACTGATCATTAATCCTTGGGTTTAAGCTCCGCTTAGAATACAATTCCAAGTCTGTCAACTTTGTGGTTTCATTCTCTATGCTGCTTGTTCAGTGACTCTCCAGTTAGTGAGACCTCGATGGCTGTTAGAGTTCCGGATGCTGTTACTGGGCCAGGAACTCTTCCATCATTCTCCCAATGCCCCTGAAATCCAGGAGCCTTATACTCTCCCAACTAAAATGGGGAAGTTGAAGGACAAGGGCAAACTCACTTAAAGAGGACCTGGGTTTGATTCCCAGTACTCATACTTATAGATGGTGGCTCACAACCATCTGTAACTCCAGCCCGAGATCTGGTGCTCTCTTCTGGCCTCTGAGGGCACAAGGCACACACGTGCCCAGGCATACATGTACATACAAAAATACTCACATATGCACATACATATACACACTGGCCTGGCCTGCATGTGACTAGTGAAGAACTCTACTAGCCCTGGAGACCTTGGCCTTGGGGGGGGCGTCATTTCTCTGTCACAAACTCTTAGCCTGTGTGGTCCATGGTTCATGTTTGAGGTAGTTGGTTTACCTTTGTGTCTTGTGTTCTATGGTGCAGGCTGGCTGTCCCACTAGCTGAAAGCCCCATAGAGCAGGAAGTGTGACTTTTCCCATTGCTGTAGTGCCCAAGCCTAGTGCTTTGCCTGTGTGCAGTAGATGTTCAGTGTATGCTGGAGGATGGAGTAAATGAGTTAGTTAGTCATCTTGCTACTGAGCATGCACCACACCTCTTTAGTAGTGTAGTGGACCTCAAAGGACAGAATCCTAGAGTCTGCTGTGGAGCAGTGGTTAACTGGGGAACAACTGTTACTCAGGGGATCCTGCCCAAGGCCGCAGCTCCTCTAACCTGGTGGCAGAGTGATCTGATCTGGTTTTCTTTTAAAGTAACATGCAGCTGAGCCCCGTGGTATAGTTTGTGTCAGAGTTTATTAGTAACCTGATGGTAGCTCGGCCGGCGTTAGAATATCTTTCAAAGACTTCATTTCACAGTTTCTGTCATTGGCCTCGGGAGTCTCATGCTTCCTTTAGCTCCTTTCCAAGGCTGGTTTTAAATTCTGAGAGCATTCTCGGGCCAGGGCTTTAATTTCCCTGCCGGCTCCTTCTGTGACTATTTTGTGAGATTGTTGTTCCCCTGGCTTCCCTGGCAAATTGTAGAGGGTTTTCCCCTCCCAGTTTTCATCATAAACAGCTTACTATTCCCAGGTCTCCAGTGCAATCCAGACACTGCACGGGGTCCCCCAGCTGTCATTCCTGGACCACTTTCCATGTTCTCTTGTAGGATGTTACTTACACTCCACATAAATGACATCAAGATGGTCTATGTCTATTCCTACAGACCATTTTATAGTCCCCCTAATGTCTGCTGCCTGACTGAAATTTCAGTATATTATTCATTTGTCATGATTTCCTAATGTGAAAGTTGACAGGTGATAGAGCTGGCTTGACCTGTCCCAGGACCTCCCCGTGGCCCCATGGACAACCTATGCCTTCCCCCATCCCAGGAGTTCAACTTTGAGGTGGAGCTTGGGCAGGAGGCTCCCCACCATCATCTCTGACCTACACTGGGGCCACGCCCTTAATGTGCGTCATAATAACCAGCCCTCCCATCACATCTGCAAACTGGTCGCCTCCACTGCTCATTTTGTCCTTTGCCTGTGGGACTCTGTCTTCTCTGGGTTCATCTTGCCATCACCACTTAGTCGAAGCCGTCTAAAGGCTCCTTGTTCAGCTCTACCTTTTTATACTGTTTGCTTGTTTTAGTCAGACTTTGGCAGGAATTCTTCCAAAGAGAACCCGGGGGAAAGGTGGCCACTGGCACACATTTCAGCCTGTGCTTCAGGCCCAAGCTTGTTTCTATTTTTATTTTGTTTGGAGTTTTTGTTAACATCAGGGCAAAGATTAAGCACTTACTTATCTGGTAATGGTGAGAGGCCCTTAGATCCCTCGCCTGTGGCCAGGAGACCCTGCTTAATACTGTTAACCCCACTCTCTCCTGGGAGATAAGATCTAGCTGTTAAATTTGGCTTCCACAGAGAAGGCCCTGGCTTCCACTTGATCAGAGAGATGGAAAGGAGAAAGATAAATCCCACCCTTGGCTAAATTTTGAAAAGAGATAGTAGTCTAATTTATGGAGGTTGTTTTGTTTTGTTTTAAACTAACTTTATGTCATGATTTCTTAGCTGCCAAAAGACGTAATCCTGCCTCAGCGTCGCCTTGGCAACCTGCTTTTGGCGCCGAGCACAGTCCTGTCATTGCTCTGCATTATTTTAGCAATAATCTTTAAGAAGGTGAGAAACGATTATTGCTTTTTAGCACAGTTGACATGATATTGGCACTGAGCAGTGCCTAGAGCTTCAAACAGCCTGATGGCTGAACACCAACCTAAACATGCTGGTAGAGCCATGAGGTCAGGGCTGTGAGGGGGAGAAAGAAGATCAAATATTATCTAAACGTGCGCTCCGTCTCTCTCTCTCTCTCTCTCTCTCTCTCTCTCTCTCTCTCTCTCTCTCTCTCTCTCTCTCTCTCCCTATTCCTCTGAGTCGTAGCTGTAGACTTTGGCTGGGATCCTGACAATCAGAATTTAGTGTTTTGACCAGCTGTGATCTGATAATGTCCCTCAGAGGAAGCATTTGCAGAGAGGGGAAAACTTACCTGAGGCTGAGAGCTGTAATCCCCCCACCCCTGCTGTAGACAGATAAAACATTCCTTGTGGATCTGAAAGAGAATTGGAGGAATTATTTTAAAATAAAGCCTGCCCGTCTTCATGAACTCTCTTGATGTGGTAACTTTTCATGGTTTTCTTCGTTCCATTTTCTTCCTCCCTCTGCGTTTTATACGGCTTTGCGGTAGAATTGATTTCTGCACATAATTGGTGTGAGAATGCCTCTCAGCATATGGAGCTGTAGGAAGAAAAGATTTGGGGATGCTGCCCTCTCACTGGCCTAAACATGCTCCCCTGGTTCTCACCTTCTCCTCAGGGGGAACAGAGCAAATGTAGGCAGTGTGGTAGCAGCAGAGATTTTAGAGTCCTGTGAGCCGAGACAGAGAAGGTGTCGTACGTACAGGCTCTGGGAAACCTCGGATTTCTTCCCAGGAGCCCGTCTCCTTGCTCAAGTTCCTGACCTCCATGCTGCAGCCTCCCAGTGTAAGTGGGGTGCTGTTTGTTTTATAACATTGTATAGATATGTTATAGTTTGTAAGGCTGCTAACAGGATGCTTGCCACATAGCACTTCACAGATGTTAGCTTTATGAGTTAGGTTTTCAGAGTCACAGCCCTAGCCTGAGACCCACTGATAACTGCCTAGGCTGGCCTCCAGCTCATGGACAGTCCTCCTGTCTTTTTAAGACTGCTGTGCGTACCCAAGGATGTCGGGAAAGAGCTCTGGACCTCCTGGAGCTGTAGCGGGAGGTGTGAGCCTCCGGCTCAGAACTGAACCCTCCAGGCCTCTGAGTGTCTTTATTCACCGAGGCAGCTCTCCAGCCCCTGGTGGTGGTGTTTTGAGGCATGTATCCCAGGCAGGCCTTGAACTCAGTAAGTGTGCAGCTGAGCATGATCTTAAACTCTTAATCCTCCTGCCTCTGCCTTCCAAGTGTTGGGATTACATGCCTGTGCCATCGTAGCCAGTTCGGTGCTGCCATAACCATTTTACTGAAGGACCAGAGCTGGAAAAGAGCACAGTCTTGCAAGTAGAAGATGTCAAGCATCACTTCGTGAGTTCTCGCTTCCTCAGCACTTCTCTTTAAAGGAGAGTAGTGCTTCAGTCAGAAGCAGGGTGAGGAGGAACAGACGGTGGGACAAAGACAGTAGAGTCGTACCTCAGCTCTGCTGTTTCCCAGGTTGGTGTCGCTGCAAGGAGTCCATGTAGACACTATTAAATAGCTGGCCAGTCTTCTTGATTTAGGTCAGGGAAATAGAGATTTCCTTTTATAAATAAATAAATAAGTAAAATGTCTCCATGAACTAAATACGTGGAGAAAAACTATGCTTCAAGGGTTCAGAAACAATTAGAATATAGACCTCAAGCCGGGCGTTGGTGGCGCACGCCTTTAATCCCAGCACTCGGGAGGCAGAGGCAGGCGGATCTCTGTGAGTTCGAGGCCAGCCTGGTCTACAAAGTGAGTTCCAGGACAGCCTCCAAAGCCACAGAGAAACCCTGTCTCGAAAAACCAAAAAAAAAAAAAAAAAGAATATAGACCTCAAAGGTTTCTGGGAAGTTTTTGTGGTCCCTAAGCAGTTGGCAGATCATCTGAATAGGGCATTTTAAGTGTTTCTGCTATATTCAAAGCTTTCCGTACCCCATCCTTCAAGAGGGAAGAAACTGCCCATTCACAGCAGGCAAATTTTGCTCATTCATTCAGTACTCTTTTTCAAACGCTCTTACCCTTGTCTCAGTGCCTTGTGTTGTTGGGTTTTGTTTTATTTTATTTTGTTGGGGGTTCTTGAGACAGTCTCAAGTTTGCTTTGTAGCCTGAGCCTTCTGCTTCCACCTCCCAAGGGCTGGATGACAGGCACGCACCACCACCCCCAGCTTTGCCAAGGATTTTAAGTATGTTTCTTTATTTAGTCTTAAGCAAGGTCGGATGATCTATTATGCAAAGGAAAAAACTGCCCCAGCCATGTAACTAATAAATGGAGAAGTTGTAATTCCAAATAAAGAGACAGTCAAGCCTAGCTGGGAGTGGAGTGGAGGCCTTTGAGCCTCTTTTCTCCAGAGGACAGTCTTTAGGTAGAACTGTGGAGATCAGGGAAGGTAAGTGGAGTAGATGAGGACTCCCAGAACCAGAAAGACGCAAACCACCTTCATTTAGAGTGCTGGTGGGATCCAAATCTAAACCAGGCTGTCCTCTTTGACCTTTAAACTCCAAGCCACTTGGCCTCTTCCCATGCTAATGCTTGACCTTTGAAGTCCTCTCTGTCTAACAGCAAGTGTTTGCTGTTAGGTCATTTAGCTGCCACTGATATGGTGATATGGTTGGGCTATTTACCATTTTTCTGCGCTCTCTCTCTCTCTCTCTCTCTCTCTCCACTAAATCTGCAATTAGGATAGCTTTGAATTGTTGTGGGGTATTTTGTTTGGTTTGGTTTTGGTTTGGTTATTTTGGTTTTTTGATTTTGGTTTCTCTGTATTGTTTTGGAGGCTATCCTGGAACTCGCTCTGTAGACCAGGCTGGCCTGGAACTCACAGAGATCTCCTGCCTCTGCCTCCCAAGTGCTGGGATTAAAAGCATGCGCCACCAATGCCCAGCTTTGTTTTGTTTTAAATAAATTCTTTATAAATGTAACATTAAATCCCAGATACAGTGTTTCCAGTTTGGACACACAGCAAACTAGAAGACTTGTTTTCTCAGGGCATGTGACTAAGGTGAGGCGATGGACTCCATCAGCTTGCCTGAGCTTCAGGCTCTGCACCCCAGTAAGTTAGGGCTCAGAACACACAGCCCCTTAGCAGGGGCTGGATGCCAGGAAAAGCTACCATGTTTCCTGCCATGTCCCTGCTGATGCTCAGGGAGGTGTTGTTTCCCTCCCTCCTTCCCCTCCACCTCCCTTCCTCCCTCCTTTTCTTCCATTGGCGACACTGCAGGTTGAACCCAGGGCTTTGCTCCATGTTAAGCCCACGTTAAGCTTGAACGTTACAATCACCAAGCTGTATCCTCAAACCCCTTGTTTTTTTGTGGTGTGTGTGTGTGTGTGTGTGTGTGTGTGAGAGAGAGAGAGAGAGAGAGAGAGAGAGAGAGAGAGAGAGAGAGAGAGAGTTGTCGATAGCATTTAAAAATTAGTCACAATTTGTAAATCAGAATTTTTGGTTGATTATTGGCCTTTTTGATCGATATCATTTTTACTTGTATTTATTTGGTAGACAAGTTTCCTAAATTGGTTGTCATCTGCCCCTCCCCCCCAACCCTTCGGATCCCCGGATCAAACTCAGGTCATTGGTCTATGAGATCAACAGCTGTTTGTTTTATAACAGTAAAAATTTAGAAACATCCTAAAAATGAGGGAATAATTAAATAAATTACAGCATTCCATTCATTAAAGCAGCCTTTTAAAATGATATTCACCCAGAGGTTTTAATAACATATGACAGCAGGATAGAGTTATTTATATACCACAAAACTGTGGGGTTTTTTTAATTAAACATAAAATTGAAGTCTGGAAGGAAAACATCCAAAATTAATAATAGTTACTTGATGGGTAATAGCTTATGATAGGGTTTTTTTGTATGTAGTTTATATTTATGTTTTTTCCTACAAGTATAAATTACTGCAATAATTTAAAATGCATGCATAGTTAATGTATAATTTTAATGTCATCATTTAATAGCTTAGCTATTCAGCACTCAACTATCTTAAAATCTGTAATATTGCTAAGATTCTACATGTAGAAACACCCATTCCAAGTGGCTAAAATTAATTTTGCAAAGTTCATATAAAGCATATCATGTCTGAGACTTCCAGAACATTTTGCACACAGAACAAAATATAGTGCACACACTTGTGCACACTACCCACAGTCCTTAGGGGCTAGCTAAGAAGAGAAACTAGTCAGCCTGAGTCCTGCGGCCACAGGAAGGACACAGCAACCCTCACCCTGTGCCATTGACCTTGAAACCCCTGCAAGCCCTTCATTCAGTCACTGCTTAGCAATACAGTTCATATTGATATCCCAGGCAGCAAGAAATGCCTTTTTTCTGTTTTTGAAAATTACATGAAAGATTTTAATATTAAAATCTTTTAAAGGTTTTTCATCTTATATAGCTCAAACCTAAGAGGGAAAAGACAAAAGTTCCTAGGTATGTAGACTTCCTTGTGGGTTTCAAGAATAACTCGACAATGTTTTACTGAGATCCTCTTGCCTCAGCCTTCCTAGTGCTAAGACTACAGATGTGTTTCATCACATCTGGCTTCATATTCTCACCAGTTATAAGAGAGCGTGGATTTTGATAATTTACCCATTTATATCAGACACTCTCGTTTCCTGAGCTCCTATAAATAAATAGGAATAACCCAGAGAAGACTGTCACAAAGAGATGCCAAGAAATGTCACTAAGGCTGCCTTGTGAGCCCTGAGAAACTGCAGAGAGATGAGAATAAACAGCCAGGCTTTGAGCTGGGCTTCTGGGAAGGCCTCAGCAGTGGCATTCAGCCTGGGTTGTACCTGCCTCAGGATGCAGACAGGGTTGGTAGAATTTGGAACATACTAGTCAGACTGAGTCAAGGGCAGGTGTGATCATTAGCCCTGAACAACCCACTTACCAGCCAGCCTCGCTCCCATGGCAGAAGCATGGGGACCAGGGTGCTAAGAAGGTAATAGATGGACAACCAGGAAATGATTTCTCCCTTCCCATTGTACCTGGTAGGAGGAAAATCACATCTTTTCTGTTGTGCAAAATCAAGGAGAGCTGTTAGAGGGTGTGGAAACAAGTAAGGGCCACAGAAATCCCTTCTGCACACGAGGTGTGTCTTTTATTCCTTGCCTCCCTTGTCAGCGGAGTAGAGCAGGAAATGAGGGGCGGTAGTGCCAGAGCCACACAGAGGGCTATCAGGGCCCTCACCCTTCACAGCTAAGAGCCATGAAGTGCTTGGCTTCTGGTTACACTCAGTGACCTCTTCCACAGCTCCCTGCCCTCCTGGTCTTGTCCATGCGGAGGCTGAGGGCTGCTGGGACCCTTTTGTGTACTTACCTGGTCAGCTTGCAGGATCGTTCAGAGAATAAAACAAGGTTGGCCAAAATGGATAGCTCAGCCAATCCCAGTGGGTGTGACAGCATAGTCAGTACCTGAAAACCTACACAGAGGCCAGCAGATTTTGCTGTTTTGTTCTCAAGAACTAGAAAAAGTCATTTGCTGGGCCACTTGCCCAGTCTGATATGTATCCCAGAAACCATTTCTTCTTATGAAGCTCGCTGACACCATACTATGGCCAAGGGAGATGTGCCAGCCAATGGGGGAACACCTTATGAGTGCCTTTTCCAGAAATTAAGAGACTATAGCATAATCCAGAGAATGAGCAGTGAGTGGCTGCAGGCTTCTCTGTGGACACAGGCACCGTAGGTCCCTTGTTCATCAGAGCTCAACTGACATTGTAATTTGAAAGTAATGTTACGAGGATAATTGTAAATGCACTTCTTCTGCAACATTGGGAGGTCCCTGGAGGCAGAGCCCTCTCACTTCTGACTGTCTCTCCTGCTGCAGTACCCAGTTGTTATGTGGTTTCAGGCCTTTGACAGGTCCCTTCACTTCTGTGAGTGTCCTCATCTGAAGGATAAGCGTTAGATGGGCTGCACCTCCCTCACCTCTGTGTGCTGTCACTGATAAAGCTGTGTTGAAGCTAACTTCATCCAGAGTAACATCTAGAACAACTGTCAGCGCTCCCTGCAGCCTTTGCTGGCAAAGTCGCAACCCTGGCTCAGGGTCTGCTACTCTACCCCATTAACTGGTGGTTATTTATTATTTCAGGCTTACTCTACTTTCTTGACAATGCCTTTGCAAGGCCCATGTGGAATGATATAAGTTTAATTACTTCAGAAACTAAAGTTTTGTGTGGCTGGACAATGATTGTTTTTCCTGGCTCAGGGGGAGCACTGAAAATCAAGTATTATAAAAATGTATGTGACTAGCCTTGTAAAAGAAAAGCCATTTCCCATGGTGATGTCTCATTAAAAAGAAAGGAGGGTTCCCTTGATGCTCTCTGTGTGGTTTTCTAATGCCAGCAGATAAGTAGTAGATGGTAGAAAGACCATCCATCAGCAAGTTACCATGAACAGTTCATCCTGCTTGAGCCCTTTTCATAGGATGGAATAGTCAAGGCCAGCATAAGAGCACCAAGGGCCCAACAACTGTTACAGAAATGACTGGGAATGCCGTACATTTCTTTGCAGATCCATCATAGCCTTCAGCTTTTCCCCAAGTGATGTGGTTTCTATCACTATCCTACAATGGCCATTCTTGTCTTAAATATATTAAATAAATTTGTATCCTGCTTGCAGCATGCTCTGTGGTATTTCTTGCTTTAAACACTATAACAAATACCATGTAAGATGATAATAATCTACTTTTCTTTGGGGATTTGTTTTTATCTCAAATCTAAAATATGCTGTTATTAATATGTCTCTGGTCCCAGAAGGTCTTAGTGAGTTCAGAAGCAGAAAGTAACTTCTCATTTTTGTTTGTCTTCTAGCGACAGACATCACACCTCCAGTGCCATCCCTGTTCCAAAGAGACAAAGCTCCATGCTTGGGGGTGCAGATGTAGGCTTCTCTGGGGGTATCCCCTCACCAGACAAAGGACATCGAAAACGGGCCAGCTCAGAGAATGAGAGACTCCAATACAAAACCCCTCCTCCCAGCTACAATTCGGCGTTGACACAGCCCGGGGTGGCCATGCCCACCATGGGAGACTCTGAGAGGAAGGTCACACCACTATCCTCCTCCTTGGACACCTCCCTGGACTTCTCCAAAGAAAATAAGAAAATAGGAGTAGACCTGGGCAACAGTGTACGTGCAGACCATGGGAACTCGGACTCCGGCCAGCAGGGGGAAGCCCTACCCGGGCACCTGGCAGCGGTGAATGGCACTGCGCTGCCCAGCGAGCAGGCTGGCTCTGCCAGTGCGCTGCTGCCCGGCCAGTGCCACCCAGCCCCCTCAGCTGAGCTCTGCTGCGCAGTGGAGCAAGCAGAAGAAATCATTGGCCTGGAAGCCACTGGCTTCACCTCGGGCGACCAACTCGAAGCTCTCAGCTGCATCCCAGTGGACAGTGCGGTGGCAGTGGAGTGCGACGAGCAAGTGCTGGGGGAATTCGAGGAGTTCTCGCGGAGGATCTACGCCCTCAGCGAAAACGTGTCCAGCTTCCGCCGGCCACGCAGGAGTTCCGATAAGTGAGGGGAGCGGGCAGACAGCAGGATCGGGGCAGAGCCGCTGGCCTCCACCGGGCCCAAGCTGCACTTAACCTTTTCAATAATTCTGACACAAATGAGTATCAGTGGAGGAGATTCCTCAGAAAGGCTGACTTTGGGAACAGAGGGAGCTCGGGATCTTTGGGTACCAATGAGGCCAGTCCGGGAGATTTGCTTTCCAGGTCTGGTGATTGTTTCCAGGCAAAGGTCACCTTCGCACTTACAGCTCGAGTCATCTTATAGGCATTCGTCTGCGCTTTATTTACACATGGGTGTTTTCTTCAGAAGGAAGATGATAATATATATGTAACAGAACAAACTCACCTTTAGTTTCTCAAAAGCATTTGCCCTGGCCATTGTTTGTAAAACGTTGCAAAATGGAATATTCAAAAAATAGCTTTGTGCCACTTCTGTGGCCATCTGTTAAGCTGAAGAATAAGAACCAGAGTGGGGGTCCTTGTTCCAGGCCCTCCAGCCCGAGTACCACAGTCAGACTGCAGACCCCACTGTGGCCCTCCTTTCTTAAGATGGGTCATGCTCCCTGAAAGCTGGGGCTGTAGATTCACTAGTCTAAAACCAACGGACATGATGTCCCGTCTCATCTAGTGTGCCATACCCTGATGAAAAACTTTCCTGTGGTGGATCCCAGGGGACCCTCAGAAACCTCAAGGTCGGGGCAGCCAGCTTCCTTTGGGGCCAAAGATTTTATGTGGGCAGATGCTGTGGTCCAAAACTGAGCACATCTCTAGCAATACGCTCCCCAGATAAAGAGCCCTAGATTTAAATCCCAAGTTAACATATTACGTTTCATTCAGAAGGAAGCCATTATACATGACAAGTATACGTAGAGTCAGGATGTCCAGTTTGCAGACAGCAAGACAGTTGAGAGGTAGCTGGGTTAAGAGAATAGATGACGCGTAGACATTGTGCAATTTCACAATGTTAAATTATGTTCTTGACATCCATTGTCGTTCTGCATTCAGATTTCATTTACTGTTGCATTATACATTATGTACCCACAGACATTGCCTCAGGGTTGCAAGCTCTTAAAGAAAAACGTATCCACATATCCATGTATTGTATAGAAGAATAAAAATTGAATTTACTTCACTTGACCGGATTCCTCACCCCACCCCCAGTTGTTTTAGTTTGGGGTTTTTTTGGGGGGGGGAGGGTGTTTTCCACACTGAACCTGTATCTCTTCATGTTACATCATGACAAGATTAGCCTGGACAAAATCCAAGGCCGTATCTAAGCTGATGCTGTTGATTTCATTTGAGTTTGCATACAATGAAAAGCAACACATACTTCACAAATGTATTCCCCAGTAGTGGTGTTTTCCCACATAGCTTCTTAACTCATGGGTCTCATAATCATGTCCATTTATGTCCAAGCATCCCTGGACCCAGCTTTAGTTGTCAGCTATGTTGCTGGATGGACTAACTCATACCATTATTTCTGTACAGTAAATGCACAGACATATTACATAGCAGACAGCTGTCCTATGCAGTGGGAAGCTTTTGCTTGGTCTGAGGAAGTCCACTTTATTCCATTAGTGGGGATGAGGCTTCTTCACAGGGCATCCCCCTCATTCTCTTTGGAGTCAAGTGGGTGGAGGATACAGAGGCTGTGGACTCCTGCAGGGAAGCAGCATCTTCAAATGCTAAAGGTGTTGGAGGTCAGTGCAGTGGAAGGAGAGTTCCAGGTGATCTGTGACCTCCCTAGGGCGGAGGCTGCACCAGAGAGTCTGAGTTCTTACCATCAGTCTCTGCCTTCTGAACTTCTCCTAAGTGTGGGCTTTGAAGGTTTGTCCACCGCATGGAGCTCTTGCATGGGTTCACATTTGCTCTGGCTGATCAGTTCTACCCAGACGTTCAGACGCCCTGCGTTACCAGTGATGTATGGATCGGAATGTTTATAAGCCTGCATCCAGGGTTGGCACCCTGTGACACTTGCTGTGCCCTAGGTGGAGCATCCAGCAGCTACTGAGTTTGCTTTACCTTTGTTTAAAGTTGCCAAAGCCAAATCCTCAAATGACCTTAATTCCTACTGGTCTTTTTAATTAGTCTTGTACATCACTAAAAGAATAAAAACAAAATTTGCTTGGGAGGTAGAAATGGGAATGGAAAGTTTGTTGCTATCCTTTTCTGAACAGCTAAGAGCCCCTTCAGTTTTCACACAGATGAGACAGTTCTAACAGCCTGTACAGATTATAAAATGAATATTTGATTGTGTTTTCTCTCTCCATTTCCCCTTAGCCACATTAAAAATTCCAGAGATGTTTCCCCCCTCAGAATATTAGTGTTGGAAGATCGTACCCAGCTATGCATTTTAGCAGTTCTAATGGTGCCCATTTATCCTGACTAACTGGTTATTTAAATAAGTTTTAAACCACCACCAATAATAAGTGGCATGTGAAACTGGTCTGTTGGTAACTGGAGGAAAACTCAGCATCTGTATTTGTAAAATAAAACGGAGCAGTATTTATTTTGAGAGTTAAAAGTATATTTGATTTCCCTGTTAAGCTTGAGTCCTGTCTTCTCCTGTTTTGAATTTCATATTGAAGCTGAGTTAACTCTGAAAACCCGTTTTTAAGAAGAGTCAGCTAGTCACTCACTGATTCTCAAACCCACCCTACCCATGTGTGTGGCACTGGGCTAAACAGAGTAAATAAGGATTCATAGTGTAGTTGTGTTACAGCTGTGTTAGCAATTCAGCAACGCTCATCGTGATAACTGGTGGAGATGTAGTCCGGTTGGAGGGCACAGGCAGGCAGAAGCTGAGGCAAGACCAGGCTTTGTGTGTGTGCTTGGAAGACACTCAGGAATCAATGGATCCGTTACTTTTCTCGTTGTTGTAACAAAAGAGCCACTTAAGGTTGAAGGGGTCACTCTGACTCACAGTTCCAGCACACAGTCCATCATGGCAGAGAAGCCACAGCAGGTACTTGAGGTAGCTGGTCACATGGCTCCACAATCAGGAAGCAGAGGAGTTGTCAATGCTCAGCTCATTTTCTTTTTATTCTGAAGATTGGTGCCTCCCACAGTTCTCGGGTCTTCCTACCTAATTAACCTGATCTAGATAATCCCTCACAGGCCAAGGCTTGACCCCAGTGTGATCCTTTAGCATGTCAAATTGACAGTATCTATCATTCCTAACGGGTCCATGGACCACTGCAAAGTTCCTGCCCAGGGGGTTAAAGCAGCACAAGTCCCTGAGACCAGAAATATTACTAGAGCCAACTGAGGCTGGACGCTAGGGATACTAGTAAGTGGTTACTTCCTTTTTCTGTGTGTGAAAAAGTGCATCCTGTGGCCCTGTGTCCTCAATGTGCATGATCAGTAGAGCTGACTCTTGCTGTGTGACATCTGTCTCCTTTAGACATTGGGTTCTGTTACCCATGACAGTGGTCACCTCTCTGCCACTAGAATCTTTACCCCTCAAGTCATCAAACATTTAAGGATCTCCATTATTTTTTTAAAAAACTGAAAAGAGAGGCAGGAAGATGACTCCACAGGAGAGGTCCCTCATTCCAAGCTTGATGGAAATTTGGTCCACAGAATGAACACTCACGGAGGTAGGAGAAAAACAGCTCCCAAAAGTTATCGTCCCTCTGCCTCCACATCCACACAGTGGTATGTGTGGCGTTTTTTAAACAATGGGAAAAACCCTGCCCTTGGCCGCCACCGTGGTGCCGCGGCCTTTGTCCTGTGGGAGGCCACATTGCTGTGGTAATGAGCATGCCTGAGCCTCATCGGGTTTCCCACTGTGTCTTGGGCACAGTCACTTTTCAGAACCTGGCTCCTCGGCTGTGAATTAGGGAAACATTCCGCCCAGAGTTGACAGGTTGGAAAAGACAAACAGCTGAACAAAGGTGCTCGCAGCTTTTCATTTGTTTTGTTTTTCAAGACAGGGTTCCACTAGATAGCCCAAGCTGGTCTCAAACTCACAGAGATCTGCCTGTCTCTGCCTCTCCAGTGCTGGGATCAAAGTGTGAGCCACCACACCCAGTACTCCCCTTTTAACCAAGCACTATTGGAAGGAACTCCCATTCAACAAGTCACTGAGAAATTCCTGCAAGCACTGATCCAGGTGTCTGCAAAACTGAGCTCTGAACAGAGGCTTCTGGGTGTGCTGAGGGGCAGAACAGAGCTTTCATGTAGCTGAGGAGCCTAATGCCTCAGGTTCCTGGTGTGACATGTCCAGAGGAGCTCCTCTATCACTGCAGCCACAAATGTCCTCCAAGCAGCCTCTGACATCCATTATCTGCTGAATGGGAACCCAGAGCTGACATGGAATTACAGTTTTGTAAGTAGACATCTCAGCCAGATTTTAAATAGATGAAAGAAATGTCTATAAAGGCCAGCAATGTCAGCAAACCAGAGAAACAATGATTGGACACATAAGGATGAGAGATACAGTCAGCAGTAGTGGTATGCGCCCTTTATCCCAGCACTGGGGAGGCAGAGGCAGGAGGATTTCTGTGAGTTAAAGGCCAACCTGGTATACAAAGTGAGTTCCAGGACAGCCTGAACTACACAATCTGTTCAACAATAGCAGCACAGCCATTTGGATGATTCAACAATAAAAGGGCTTGCTGTCAAGACTGACAACCAGAGTTTACTGCCTGAAACCACACACCAGCAGGAGAGAACGGACTCCTGTAAATTGTCCTCCCCCCCCTGCACACATGCCATGGCATGCATGTCTGCAGATAAAGCATGAATAATAAATGTAGCAAGAACTGATAATTACAACAGCGGGTAAGAAAGGCGCATGGTGGCAGGAGAGCTCTGTAGCACACACAGGCACCTGAAGAAGGGCGGCGTCAGAGCTTGAGAGGCACGAGCAGCTCCTCCCTCCCTGGCCCTGTGACCCAAGAAGGCATAAGCCTTCTCTGAACCCCCTCACTCCTCTACCCAGCAACCTCAGCCAGGGTTTTCCTGTAGCCTGCCTCGTCCTGCGAGCATGGTGGGACCAGAGAGTACTCCACCCTGTCTTCTGCCTGCTTGTGAGGAACTGGAGGCCAAGCCACCTAACTGCAGCCTGCCTCCGAACAAGGTTCGCAGACACTGGAATAGTCGCCACCCTGCCATCTACTTAAAGCCCTTGAAACAAGGTCTTAATTTTTAAATGTACAAAAATTACTAATGACTTTTTAAAAATTGCCTCGGGAGCTGGGGCCGTGGCTTAGTGGGTAATGTGATTAGCACACAGCATGGGGACCCAGGTTCACTCCCCAGAACACATGTGAAAAAGTCAGATGTGCACTTCTGGTCCCAGTGCTGGGGAAGCGGACAGGGGCTTGCTGGCTGAGTTGTCTAGCTTGCCCGTTCAAAGCCAGTGAAAGACACTGCTTCAAAAACCAAGGTGATGGCCTGGCAAGTTGGCACAGCAGGTCAGAGCATTTGCTGTACTAGCCTGGTAACCTGAGCTCCATCCCTGGATCCCATGGTGGAAGGAGAGAACCAACTCCTGAAAGCTGACCCTTGACCCCTCATACATGTGCCATGATATTCAAGGACCTGCACGTGCGTGCGCGCGCGCACACACACACACACACAGACACAATTTTTTAAAATGGGTGATATCTAAGGAATGACACCCAAGGTTGACCTTTAGTCTCTGGAAGCATATACTCAAGTATGCACACATCTGCTTAGGCCAGGGACAGAGTGGCCCAGTGGTAAAGTACTTACTGACTTTTCATGAGGTCCTGGGTTTGATCCTTGACACCAAAAAAATTGACAAAATGAAAACTCAACAGACATGAAGCTTTTCCTGAAGATAGATTCCAGTTAGATGGAGGACACATTAATTTTAGTTTGATAAGAAAATGCATGAAATAGCCTAAGCAAGCATATTATCCAAGAAGACTAGGTGGGTTCTAATGCCATAAGAAACTCACTCGTTCTCTCAAAACATTATTTAGCAAAGCTGTTTCTTCTGACTCACCTACAGGGAGCATGATAATCCTCTAGGAGCCCAGCCTGGCTGTGTTCCCACAGATCACATGGTCCTTGAGTCCTGATTTCCGGCTTACCTTCTATGCAATGGTCTTTAACCTTTCACTCCCACACCCACCCGCTATACTTCACTTCTGTGACCCTGGGCGAGTATGTGTACGGGTGGGAGGGAATGCATGAATGAGACAAAGCTTAGACACCGCCCCAAGAGACATGTAACTCACAACTGTAGTTCTTGGTACCTTGGGAGGTCTGTGGCAGCCCAATGTGTGTGAAGTCATCCCTGTGCCCATAAATGGCCGCATGAGCCAAGGGACCCAAGTTCAATCCCTGGATACCATTCATAATAAGACGGGAAGGGAGAGCCAACTCCACATAAATGCCTTTTGACTTCCATACATGCACTGTAACACATGTATCTGTGCATACATCATTCATACAAAAACATACAATGATAGTAATAAAAATGTACACTTTGAAAAGGGGCATTCCTGACTGTTAGTGGCAGAATTCCGATAAGATAAAAATCAGACTATGCAACTGCATTTGGGGCTCAGTAAAAAGAGGAGGGGTCATTTAGTGAATACCCTGAGTAGCCCCCACAATCTGGGAAGCCAGCACCTAACCCCAGGTCCTGCTGCCTGCACTGGGCTGTCCTACCCTGCCACGCTGACACATGCCTTCCGTGCTCTTCCAGTTATGAAGTGACCCTCAGGCTCACACCATGCTGTGCCTGTCCCAGCACTCATGACTGCATTTGATCCTGATGACAGACAGCCGACAGTAATGCAGCATACTAATCACCTGACTGGGGCATCCTGAAGGACCTTACAAGATCACACAGGTCCCAGGGACAGTGGACACCAACAATCCCTGACCTGTTTGTCAGGGTCCCTTCTTCTGTACCCCGAGCCTCTTAGAGAACCTGTGTCCTGCATGCATAGCGCACAGCTGTCTCATTCAGCAGCTGCCCTCCAAGGAGGAGCAGATTCCGTCTGGGTAGTCTTTCCTGCACGCAGAGGGCAAACGCAGCACCTCACCGGGATTGTGCTGGGGGACGGGGACACTTTGCAGAAGGGGTAAGTGGATATTCGGAACTGTTCGAAAGGTAAAATAACAGCCCACAGTCCCGAGGTCAGCACGTAAAATGTAACTCACAGGTGTTCAAGGCCTCAGGGTAGCAGGAGGCTTCTTAGAGACTAAGCTTTTACTTTGTCTTAACAAGTAGTTCAAGAGAATGAAATTAGGGAGCTGGAGTGAGTTCAGTCAGCATACTGGTTGTGCAAGCGTGGGGACCCAAGTTCAATCCCCAGCCCACATGTAAGAATCTGGACACTGTCACGCATGCCAGACATCCCAACACCTGGAAGGTAGAGATAGGACGTCTGCAGGGGCCTCGCTGGCCAGTCTAGCTGCATCTGTGAGCTCCATGAAAGCTCAGGGAAAGCCCTTGGCTGAGGTGATGTCTCAAAGGATGGCTCAACTGGCTGTTCCTACCTCTGCCTCTGACCCAGGTTCAGGTCCCAGCACCCACATGACAACTCACAAACATCCATAACTCCAGTTCCAGGGGATACAATACCAACTTCTGAACCCTGTAGGCACCATGAACTCATACAAAAAATAAAGTTAAATTAAGATGGAGAGCAAATGAGGAAGACATCTGATCCTTGGCTGCCTCCATAGATGCATACACATGCGCACGCACAGACACACACACATGCACACACACATGTACACACGCACACATGTGCACACGCAAGTATACATACCCATGTACATGTGTGCACACACACAAATACACATATCCACATGCATGTGGGTACACACACACAAATACGCATACCCACATGCATGTATGCAGCACAGACACCCCTAAAAGGAAAGTGGGGACTTAAATCAAGCAGGACTGCTAGCCAGGTAAGAGGCAACGGCAGAGACATTGCTGGATGCTGGGACATGTATCATGTGTGTGATGGCACACCGACACCAGAGCTGGCACAGACAGCCACAGCCACAACGTGAGAAGCTGCCAGTGAGTGGCTGAGATGGGAAAGCAGAAGAGCTGCTCATGCACTGGGGTGAAAGACTTGGGGCGGGGGTTCAGGAAGCTGAGCACGCAGCTGCGGGGGAGGGCAGAGCATCCCAGGGGCCCTGCACAGGCTCAGCAGATACAAGCCCAGGCCAGTCACAGGAAGGAGTGGGAAGAGAAACTCAGCGGAACCTGTGAGAGGTACCTGTGAAGAGATGGCAAATAGGAAAAGGAAAGGGATTAGAGAGATGGCTCAGCAATTAAGATCACCGACTGCTCTTCCAGAGGTCCTGAGTTCAATTCCCAGCAACCACATGGTGGCTCACAAGCATCTGTAATGAGATCTGGTGCCCTCTTCTGGCATAAGGGCAGACATGCAGATAGAACATTCATAACATAAATAATAAACCTTAAAAAAAAAAAGCTGGGCAGTGGTAGCCCAAACATTTAATCCCAGCACCTGAGACGCAGAGGCAGGGGGGTCTCTGAGTTCAAGGCCAGCCTGATCTACAGAGCTAGTTCCAAGACAGCCAGAGCTACACAAAGAAAAACCTGTCTTGAAAACCCTGAAAGAGAGAGAGGGGGAGGGGGAAGGAGGGAAGAAATGGGATGTGGGAGGAAAATGAAAGAGTGTGTGTGACCCAGAAGGATATAGTGACAGAGAGAAGGTTCTAGAAGACAAGGTCATGAGAGGAGTGAGATCTGTGAAATGTAGGTAATAGGACAGGGAGAATTGGAGTGAATGCAGCTGTCTCTGCATAGATCTGATTGCTAAGAGCAGATAGCCTAGGAGGGGCCTGATTGCGGGGTAGTATCCTAAGAGTGTCTGAGGACTGCAGGGGAGTATCCTGAGGGTGTCTGAGGACTGCAGGGGAGTACCCGGAGGGTGTCTGAGGACTCTGTGGGTTTGGAGGATGAAACATTTAGCCAGGAGGTTGCCTGCCTGCTTGTCCTGAATGGCCAGAAGAGGGAGGGTGGGCTTGGATTAACAGCGTCTTTCCTGGACTCTTCCAGCCATCCTCCTGCCTCCACCCCACACTGCCTGCTGCACACACCTGAGTTGTCCCACACACATCTGGTCCCTCTGAGAGCTGTGGAGGAAAGAGAAGAAGGCACTTCCCTTTTGCTCACTAAATCATTGACTTCTCGGAAAACGGAGTGAAAAGATTCAGAAGGGGCCACAGAACTAGCCACACACCACTCTGCAGTCCCTGGTGCATGAGCAAGTCCAAGATGAAGATCGCAGAGACTGCCAACACCACTTGTGCCTGCTTCTGGGGATGCACAACGCCCAGGAAATACTCCTGGTCGATGTTTGTCGCTTAGTGTGCCTGCACACTACTGCACTGTGCAGTCCAGGAGGTGCGAGCCACATGCAGCTGTTAGCAGTTGAAAAGTGCCAGCTGCGATGAGATGCGAGAAGATGGGAGACTCACACTGACTCCAGAGACTTGGCGTGCTGAAAGAACATACATGCTTTAATCTAACTTCTCTTCAGTTAAATGTATTATTGCCATTTCATCTGTGTCTCTTTGTCTCTTAAAAAGTGGCTCCCAGAGGCCTAGGAGGTGCCATGGAGGGTAAGACACCTACTATGCAAACTAGAAGATCTGAGTTCAAATCCTCAGCACCCAAAGGAAAGCATGGAACGGAACAGAGTAGGGGTTTGTGCATCTGTACCCCAGTGCCGGGGTGGGGAGCAGGGACAGGTGGACACCAAGAACTTGATGGCCAAACAGTCTAGTTCCTGATTCAGTGAGGGACCTTGTCTGGAGAGCATAAGGAAGTCAACTGATGCCAACTTCTGACTTTCAACACTCATGCACACTAGCAAGTATATATTGCAGATAGGCACACCACACACAGAGAGACAACACCACACACACACACACATCACACACACACAAACACCACACACACACAGACAACACACACACAGAGACAACACACACACAGACACCACACACACACAGACACACACACACAGAGACACCACACATATACACACACAACACACACACACACACAGACAACACACATACACACAGACACCACACACACAGATACCACACACATACACAGACACCACACACACAAACACCACACACACACACACACAGAGACAACACACACACACAGACACTACACACAGAGAGACAACACACACACACACACACACACACACACAGACACCACACCCGCATACATATGCACATACATGCACACACAGGCATGCACACACACATGCACATACAGACACCACACACAGAGACAACACACACATGCATGTACACGCACATACATGTACATACACATTCATGCATGTGCACACACATGCACGCACAGGCATACACACACACATGCATGCACGCATGCACATACAGACACCACACACAGATAGCACATATACAGGCATGCACGTGCACATGCACAGACACCATACACAGAGAGACACCACACACACACATGCACACACACATACAGACACCATACACAGAGAAACACCACACACATATGCACACACACATGCATGCACACACACATACACCATACATGGAGAGACACCACACACGCATGCACACACACATGCACACATGCGCGCACACACACATACAGACACCACACACACATGTGCACATACATGCACACTCACACAGGCATACACACATGCATACATACATGCATGCACACATGTACATACAGACCCCACACACAGAGAGACAACAAACACAAATGCACACACACATGTGCACACACATATAGACACCACACACACTCATGCGCATACACACACATGCATGCACACACACATACAGACACCACACACAGAGAGACACCACACACACATGCACACACACACATGTATCACACACACACAAACAGACACCACACACAGAGAGATACCACACACACACATACAGACACCATACACAGAGGGACACTACACACACATGCACACACACATGCACACACACATACAGACACCACACACACATTCATGCACACACACATGCATGCACATATAGAGACACCACACACGCGCACACACACTACCACTGACAACGATGTTAAAGCTCTGACTGCGACTCAGCATTTGCAGCTCAGATGGATCTCTATTAGCCAGCAGGGTCCTCAGTCGCAGGGAATGCAGAAACAGAGGGACACATCACCACCTGGAGCGTGCAGCCAGAAAGTCCCAGGTATAGAAAAATCTCGTTTCCCCTAAAAGCAGGACAAGAAAAAAAATTACAGAAGAAAGGAACCCAATTAAAAAGACACATTTCACATGCAGTGGTACTTGGCACATGCTAGGCAAGTAAGTACTCTGACGAGTCAACCCCTGCACCAAAATAAAAATAAGACAAGGGGTGGGGGTAGGCAAATGAGTCTGAATCAATCCTATTGTGGACCTTGTTTGAACTTAAAAACTAACATGTAAATGCTGGCTAAATATTAAACTCCTGCCATCTTTTTTAGGTATGATACTGTAACGGAGGCTTGCATGTTTCTCCTGGACTGGTAGCTCCCTGTTTAGAGCCCAGGAGGGGACAAGGACATGGGAGGAAGGAGTCTTCTCAGCCTCCACCAGTTCTATGGCTCTGGGGTCCAGCCTCACTCTGACTGCAGCTGTGCAAACTCCGGCTTCCTCCTTAGAGGTGAGAACATTTTCCTAGCTCCCCAACAGCCCTTCTCCTTCCCCTGTCCCTGCTCCTCTCTCCCTCCTCTCCCCTTCTCTCTCTTCTCTCCCCTACCACTCCTCTCTCTCTCTCTCTCTCTCTCTCTCTCTCTCTCTCTCCCTCCCTCCCTCCCTCCCTCCCTCCCTCCCTCCCTCCCTTCTCCATCTCCCTCTCCTCTCCATACAGAGTCTTCCCCAGGCCCTGGGAGGTCAGAATTCCCATGTCCCTCTCTTGTTCCACAAAGCCGGGCCTTGCAGCACACACTTGGCTCTGGAGACACTCTGGCACTTCACTCCCTGGCTTGTTCTTCACTCTGCCCTGGGGTGGCTCTCACTGCCACAACAAAGCATGGGCCCAACACAAGCCACGGCCACAGGCCACAGGATAAAACATTCCTGTTGTGTGAAGTAGGAATGATGTCAGGGCTGCCGCCCAAACAATGGAATCCTGGAGTTCAAAGGAGAGGACACTGTCCCTGGCGCCTGAGCCCCCAGCCTCAGGAGGCCAGAGCCACACGAGGGAGGAAGGTTTGGGTTCAGTAAACATCACCCAGAACATTACATTACTATTGTTGATATGACTTTAATTGCAGTATTACTCCTGCATGGTTTAATTTATGAGCTTGCTTTGCTTTTTATGGTTGTAGAAGAGTTATAAACTTTAGTTTGTATTTATTTAGGAGTTTTTTAAAAAATATGCTTGAGCGTGAAAATGGAGCACAGCACGGGAACACAGAACAGTTCCTCCTTGCAGATGTTGGCTGGCCCAGCCCCACCTCCAGCCGGAGGGCGATGCCAGAAACGGTTACTGCAGCTTTGGGTCCCACCTGTCCTTGCTCTGGATCCTTGTGTGCCCTCTGGGTAGGGCCTGCCCCACAGGCCCTCTCCACTCCCGATGGTATTTCTCATGCGGTCGTCATCACACACGTGCGCGCACACACACACACACACACACACACACCACCCTGGGGATACCCCACCCCCGGCACATACACATCTGGGGAGGATCAGGGAGAAGGAAAGGGACTTCAAATCCTGCAGGCAGAGCCTCTACCAGTCCCGCTAATGTTTTCAGCGGAGCGGGCGGGCCCCGTCGTGCCAAGAGAGGCTCTGCCTCACCGCTCTTGGCCCATTTCCAGCTGCCCCCTCTGTTTCTGGCTTTAGTGCGTGCCAGGTCCCAGGAAGAAGTGGGAAAGGATGTAGTCCTGGTATCCACTCATTCAGGCAATATGGCAAACAAAAATAGCTTCTCAGCCCTAGGGGTGGACAGGAGATTTTCAATCTTCAAAGAATCTTGGAGTGGGGCTATGGCTCAGTGGCAGAGCGCTCGCTGTCTGGCACGGGTGGAGTCTGGGCTTCATCCACCCGCAGCACCGCCAAGGCAGAGGCAGAGTCTGCGTCACTTGTTGATTGTGGTGTGGGTCTTGCTAGGGACCCTGTACTTGGTGCTGTTGTGGTTGGAAACCTTGACTGAAATATTTAAAAACATAGAAGTCAAAGAAAATCTATTCTTGGAAATCTCCTAGTGACATGGTAACCCCTTCCCCAGGCCTGGAGTAAGTGGAAAAGGGCAGCCTCTCCCCGTGAGGAGGTGGAAGGGGGCTCTGGGAATGAGAGAACCCATTCAGGCCTAAGACCAGAACCCTCATCAAAGGGCCTGATGACGAAAACAGTCAGGGGCCTGCGCAGTGCCCTTGAGGCAGTATGCCCTGGACTGGACAGAGTAAGGCACATGGGGCCTTTAACAAAGTGGGCGGATTTCCCACCCCGTGTCTGGCTCTAGGAGCAGGGGGTCAGAGGGCAGGACCACCAGTCTGGGGACAGCAGCAAATGTGGGAGAGAACGCAGGATCAAGGGGCACTGGGGATGTGAGCACCAGATTCCCAACATAAATTTCCCAGACCCTCGGTTGACAACCGAATTCTAGGAGTTCAGGGAGACTCCAGAGAGCCACAGCAGAACAAGGGCACTGAAGTCATAGGACAGTCACCAGTCACCCCTGCCTGCGGAGAGGAGGGATGGCAGAATGATTCCCCTCACAGGCAACTCTCACCAGCGCAGGAAAGAAGGGCTGGGGAACGGAGGAGGGGAGAGAAGAAAGAAGGGGTCACCACGATATCTAGAATTCAAACTGCAAAGAAATAGGAAGGCAGGGAGGCAGCCGCCCTGGTGTGGACTTAGCAACAGAGACTTCAAAGAAGTTTTACAAACATGGTAAGAAAACAAACAAACAAAATGTCGAAAGACATAAAGGAAAGAGCAATTGTAATGACTGAAGAGAAAGGGATTCTCAACAGGAAGATGTGAACATTTATGTGTCCATGGAAACTACAAAGATGTTAAAAGTACAATAACTGAACTGAAAAGTCCCTGATTAGGGCCAACAGTAAAATAAATACGAAGGCAGAAAAAGAGTAAGTGACTCTGAAGACTGTCCGTGCTGATACAAGCTAACCTGAGGAAAGGCAGGGGTGGGGGTGTGGAGGGAACAGAACCCTGGATGCCCAGAAGATAATATCAAAAGCTCCAAAATGGGCACAATTAGATCATGAGACGGAGCCCAGAGGTAAGGGCAGAAAGGACTATTTTCACACCAGCCCAAAACTTCCTAAAGCTGATTGTGTTTAAAAAGGCAAACTTTAAAATCTAAGGATTCCAACATGTATTAATCAAGATAAACAGAAAAAAATCCAGACTGACAAAAGCCAGAGATGGAGAGAGTTCTTGACAACAGCCTTTAACAAGAGCTGCCTGACACTGAAGGACGGTGGTACAGTTAAAACCCATGGCTAGTGTCCCCAAAATATGGCGACCACAAGGTGCTGAACCATACCCAAAGTGCTGAGAATACCCTGCAGGACAAAAAAGGCTAAAGGAAGCTCTTCAGATGGAAGGGCTTAAGATCTAAGGAAGCCTGGGACTGACGTTTATTGGTCCCAGCTAAGATACTGCTTCTGTGTTCCTGTGCGTATGTGTGTGCACATGTGTGCTTGTGAGTGTGTGTGTGTGTGTGTGTGTGCATGTGCACGTGATTTATTAAAGCTTGCCTGAGGATTCAGAAAGCAAAGTCAGCCACAAGCCATAGAAACCAGGCACCTTTAATCCCAGCAGCCAAAAGCTAGGGGGTGTGGTACACAGTTTTAATCCTAGGATTTGGGGTTAAGAGGATCTCTGTGAGTCCAAGGCTACCCAGATCTACACAAGAGTGAACCAGTCTAAAAGAGAATTATAGCTCACACCTTTAATCCCAACATTAGGGAAGTATGTAAGACAGAGCAAGGTTTCAGAGAGGCATTCATTCTCCATCAACACTGAGGAGAGGCAGCAGTTTGAGATTTGGTTGAGACTTGAAACTTGAATTTCAGCCTGAGCTAGAGGTAAGAGTTAGTAGCCGACTGCTTTGCTTTTCTGATCATCAGCTTGAAGTTTGAACCCCAATATCAGTCCTGGGTCATTAATTTATTCATGTTGCATGCACACGTGCATGTGTGTGTATGCATGTGCACATGTACAACCTGACAACCTGCACACACATACACATGTAGGAATATTGAAAATTGATAACATTGAGAACTGGGAAGGAATGGAAACACATTACTACATCCCTAGATGTTACCTAACACAATTCACTAACTCTAAGTAGACTCTGATAAAGGTATACTGGCAGAGACCAGAGAGAGGGTCTACAGCTGGAGGCCAGCCTGGGCTTTCTGGAAAAACTCATCTTCAAATCAGCAGTAGTGATATTGTCCCAGCAAATTCAAGCAGAGAACATATTCTGGTCCAAAGGCAGAGGTAGACAGGACAAACACAAGCAAGAGCTAGTTCTAGAACAACAAATACACATTTCCAGTGGGCGCTCTGTTCTATAGGGACTATCCCTCAATAAAGCTTTTGTGTTTGTTTGTTTGTTTGTTTAGGAAAATACAGGCCAGATGTGGTGGTGTTCACCTGAGAACACAGCACTTGGGAACTGGAGACAGGAGGATTAAGAATTCAAGGTCAAAAAAAGAATTCAAGGTCATCCTTGGACACATAGCAAGTTCAAGACAAGTGTGGGCTACATGAGACCTTATCTCAAATAATAAAATGGGTGAGGACGGGAAAAACAGGTAGATGGACAAGTAGACAGGAAACTATAACGGAAAAACAGGTAGATGGACAAGTAGACAGGAAACTATAACAGGCCAGGCAAAACATTGGTTCCTTCGGCTGGGATGAAGGTGAGTGGATGCTGGAGAGCAGAGGGAAAATGGGGTACATCTGCCTGTGAGCTCTGGGTAGGATTAAGAGACCTGGACCAGACAGGAAGGTACTGACGCCACAGTAGTCTTGTTCAGACCTCTGTGCAGTCCTCTAGGGAAAGCTGTTTCCCCGGCCTGGGTGGAGACCCAGCATTTCAAGCTACCCAAAACACGAAACAGTTAATTCAGTTGGGCAAGTCAACTTCCTGACCAAGGGACCACCCCTCAGGATCTACTTTAAGCCATGCTAAAGAGATGGGAGGAATAACTATTCCTTTAATGAGATACCATACCTTCCCTTCCCAGAATTCTGCCCTTGAGTTGTCTCTCCAGAGTCTCCATGGGATCTGGTGGGTGCCCAATTTCTGAGCCAGAACTCAGACTAACTTTCCCTTTTCCTTTCCGATGCTCACTGGTGCCAAAGTCTGCTTTCTCTGGTACTCTGTTCCATTCTTGCTCTAAAGTTCTCCTCCCTGCCATGTAGCTGTTTGTCTGCCATGTGGCTGTCCTCCAGGCTGGCTTAGTTCAGATTGTATGGCCTTTTCTCTTTCTCTTTTCCTTCCTCCTCCTCTGGGCAGCTGCCAAGACTTACCCCCACTGGTGTTTTTCTTTTAAACCCTAATAAAATTGTCCCCGAGCTTCCTTTTTGAGGCTGTTTTTAAATTATTTTACTAACAAGACTCAGGACCCCCAGAGGGGATGCAGATTTCCCTGGGAAAGTGTGGTGTCTCTGCCAACACTACCCAAAGTTTCCAGGAACATTGACAGCTGCTAAAGGTGCAGACGGCAGCTCCCGGAAGAGACTGCTGATAGGAGGAGCGACTCAGAGATTCGGTTCAAACAGAGTTAGGAACATCCTTCAGAGATGAGTAGGAGAGCGGAGACCAGGGGACCAAGAAGGAATGACCTGAGAACAGGAGCTGGAAAAGTCTAGAGGAAAGGGGGTAGAGTTACCCGGAGTCGGAGCTGCTTAGAGAGGCCAAGGCAGAGGATTACCTACATCTAGGAGTTCGAGGCTAGCATGGGCAACATGGCAAGCCATATCTCAAAGAGAGGGGATATTCTTTTGAGAAAAGGGACTGCTAACCAGGAAGACTCAGGTCAGAGGACTGGGGATGGCAGGCAGAGGGATTGGGATAGGGGATTTGGGCCCTGCCTTTGGTCAGGCGTGCTCACAGGACACAAGCAACTAGAAATGACCACTCTCTGCTGCATAGTCTGTGGTTACCATCCGTTTGGATCTCGTGAGTGGGCAACTACCCTCTATGTGTGGGAGTTCTTGAGTGGGCATGGGGAGTCGGGAAACCTTCGTGTCCAGCACAGTGTGGGGTGTGAAGGATGAACAGGAGTCAGCTTTCCTTTGGTGAGTTGTCCTGCATGTTCCCAGGATGCACTGGATGGGGGAGCTGGGTGGGAGGAAGTCTTGAGAGGCAAAGGTTGGTTCCCCACAAGCTTTCTGACATCCTGAGAGGGCCTGCGCACAGAGCCGGGGTAGGTGTGCTGACTGAGGCTAACAAGACTGGATGAGAGAGGGTTTGCAGGCTGCAGCATCCCCATCTAGAGCTACTCACTGCAGCCTTGCTGGGTTCATTTCCTCCAGACTCTGCACCCCGGGGATTTCATCGCCACGTGCAACCCAGCTGCAGAGGCCTAGGGCAGCACATCTGCTCACTCAGAGGTCCTGCTCTCGCGGCCCCTCCCAGCTCAGGGCTGCCAGCAGAAGTGCTGGCCCAGCGTGGGGAGGCCCCAGCGGGGAGGTGTGCAGGCTGAGTGGTGTGAGGCTGCAGAAAGCACAGACAGACGCTCCCAGAAGACAGGCAAGCCTAGGGCTGCCTGGGCTGGGGGCCTCCGTGGTTATGGTTACACAATCTGCTGCCAGAGAAAGTTTTGCAGGCCCCAGTAAGCATGGCTAGGTATCCTCTGGGTTGACCAGGGCAGGAGAGTTTGCGAGGCCTACCTTATACAATGTGGAGTGTCCTTGTTGAGAAAAAAAATGTGCCCACCGTTTCATCTATGACAGAGACATTGCATCAGGGCAAGATGTCTAGGAATGTCGGCATGCCTGGAAATGGATTCTAGATACCGCTCAACAGACAGCATTTGTTATTTGTAGAACTGCTGTGGGTCTGTCAACAACACAAGAATCCAACGGACCATTTCCTATTAACCCTGATGCTTCATTGAACAGGCCCGTGGCGGAGGGCAGTTCCACACTGAGCAGGCACCCACATGAACCACATCTTCCCTTGGAGGTTACTCACTCAGACGGTGGGGATTTGTCACAGGTGATATCTGAGATATCTGACTCTATCCAGTCAAGCATGGTGATACCACCACCGACCACCTGAGGCCACCACCAGGACCTGTAGGACACGCTGACACCTCAAGATGGGAACCTACAAGCTCAAGGGGGAGAATACCCCTGAAGCTGTCCCTCACCATCATGGGCAGCCATGACAGATATGTACATGCATGTGACCGTGGCCCCGTTAATGCGTCTTCTGTCCCCAAATGAGAGGATAGCTACTCTATGCTTCTCCTAACTGGGTCCCAAAGCTGGAGTGACTCCCCAGAGGGTGGGGTCTGGAAGAAGATGATGTTTCTGCAATTCCCTGAAACCTAACCATGGAAACTCATCGCTAGCACTCACCCTGTCCACCTGTCGGGAAAGGAATCCGGTGGTGTGAGGGGCCAGAAGCTCAAGGCCGCCGTTGGCTGCTTAGGAAAGTCGCTGCAGGCCTCCACCAGCTCAGCTCCTCCCTGCTCCCAGCTCCTCCCTGCTCCCAGCTCCTCCCTGCTCCCAGCTTCTCCCAGCTCCTCCCTGCTCCCAGCTCCTCCCTGCTCCAAGCTTCTCCCTGCTCCCAGCTTCTCCCAGCTCCTCCCTACTCCCAGCTCCTCCCTGCTCCCAGCTTCTCCCAGCTCCTCCCTGCTCCCAGCTCCTCCCTGCTCCCAGCTCCTCCCTGCTCCCAGCTTCTCCCTGCTTCCAGCTTCTCCCAGCTTCTCCCTGCTCCCAGCTTCTCCCTGCTCCCAGCTTCTCCCTGCTCCCAGCTTCTCCCTGCTCAGCATCCTCCCTGGCTCACCACTGTCTTCAGGTAAAGGCAGGCATTTGGAGGCTTCAGCGGTCACCACCGACTTCCTTAGCTCCCCAGTTTGCTGAGCTGTTCATGGGAGAACAAAGCCAGGGACCCGATAAGCCAACTTCAGACACGTCAGGGATGATGGACCTGGAGTGTGCCCGTGGGTGCTCACAGGCACAGGGCATTGCTAATATTCTAAGAAGCCCTGGGAATTTGACAGAGCTACGGGGCCTGTGGGTGGGACAGAGTCCTGATACTAAGATGTCACCTGTGAAGCCATGGGGGTGCCAGAGCCAAGCCCTTTCTCCTGAGAAAGACTTCTTTAGAGACTTCTTGTGAGATTGTGGGGGCGAGGGAGATTGTAGTGAGGGAGGTTGGGGTGAGGGAGGTGGGGGCGAGGGAGATTGTAGTGAGGGAGGTTGGGGTGAGGGAGGTTGTGGGGTGAGGGAGATTGTAGTGAGGGAGGTTGGGGTGAGGGAGGTGGGGGTGAGGGAGGTTGTGGGGTGAGGGAGGTTGTGGGGGTGAGGGAGGTTGTGGGGTGAGGGAGGTTGTGGGGGTGAGGGAGGTTGGGGTGAGGGAGGTTGTGGGGTGAGGGAGGTTGTGGGGGTGAGAGAGGTTGGGGGTGAGGGAGGTTGGGGTGAGGGAGGTTGTGGGGTAAGGGAGGTTGTGGGGGTGAGGGAGGTTGTGGGGTGAGGGAGGTTGTGGGGGTGAGGGAGGTTGGGGTGAGGGAGGTTGGGGTGAGGGAGGTTGTGGGGTGAGGGAGGTGGGGGTGAGGGAGATTGTAGTGAGGGAGGTTGTGGGGTGAGGGAGGTTGTGGGGTGAGGGAGGTTGGGGTGAGGGAGGTTGGGGTGAGGGAGGTTGGGGTGAGGGAGGTTGGGGTGAGGGAGGTTGTGGGGGTGAGGGAGGTTGGGGTGAGGGAGGTTGGGGGTGAGGGAGGTTGTGGGGTGAGGGAGGTTGGGGTGAGGGAGGTTGGGGTGAGGGAGGTTGGGGTGAGGGAGGTTGGGGTGAGGGAGGTTGGGGTGAGGGAGGTGGGGGTGAGGGAGGTTGTGGGAGGCTGGGAGTGAGGGAGGTTTGGGACACTGGGAAAGTTTTCCAGTCCTAACCTCCTATGAGCTGAAGGTCCCTCCCTGTTTTTGTTTTTTGAGACAGGGTTTCTCTGTGTAACAGCCCTGCCTGTCCTGAAATTTGCTGTGTAGACGGGGCTGGTCTTGAGCACAGAGATCCACCTGCCTCTGCCTGCCGAGTGCTGGAAGTAAAGGCGTGTGCCACCAACGCCGGGTGGTCCTTCCCTGTTCTTTGCTGGCTTGTGACACTCTCCAGAATCTGGTGTCATCATCTTAAATCAGGAAAAATGAGTTTTGCCCCCATGCTTTGAGAGGAGTAAACAGGACAGATGCTGAGAAGAAGATGACACACGGACTTCAATGCCCTGGAGATGGGGCCCATGATCGGCTCTGGCCTACCTCATAGGCTGTGGCCCTGGTCCTGTGAGTTTCACAGATTCTGCTGGTGCTCGGCACCATCCGTAGACACCACAAAATCCCCACTTCCAGCTGCTGCAGAGTGGCAAAGGGTAGAAGGCACCGAGCCAGGGTCATTCAGGGTCATTCAGGGCCATTCAGGGTCATTCAGGGTCATTCAGGGCCATTCAGGGCCATTCAGGGCAATGCACTCTGCTTCCGGCCAGACCTCAGTCTCCCTGGCAGATTGGTGAGGACACAGGCAGGGTGAACCGAAGGAGCTCGTCCCCACACTCCTGCTTCCACACCATTCTCTCCCTCCAGACAGAGAAGGTGTCCTACGGTCGTGTTCCTGCTGCAGCTCCACAGAGTAGATTCTAGGCGCTGTCTCTGCAGAGGCTTCCGCTCACGAGAGCAACTGTCCGAGGTCACACACACCAAGGCTGTCTTCTTGGAGGAAAGGATTTGCGTGGGAGGTCCCCAATGTTGTGTGGGCCTACGCAGCCCACCTGGTCCTTCCTTCCCAGCTCATTTGCATTCTGAACAGCATCCAAAAGCTGGCAGAGGACGAGCATGTCTCTCTTTTTCTTTGAATCTCTGTACACCCGCATCCTCTGGGGTGCATCTCAGCACCCCACCCTACAAATGAAGAAATGCTGGCTCAGAGGAAGGGGTACACAGCCAAAGACCCCAGGTGGTGAAGACACAGCTCTAGAGCTACTCTTTTCCATACCTTGTAGGGAGCCAGGGCGCCTGGTGGGCCTGGGGTCTGGCAGGGAACCCAAAGTCTGAGTGTGTGCTTAGGGGGTGATGAGCCCGGGGGGCTCCCAGAGCAAGGGAACATTTCCCTGCACAGATTGCGAGCGGCACTACCCCGTCCCCTGCACACGCATCTCCATGAGGGTTGATGAAGCAAAAAGCTGAGCTAAGAGCCCACACAGACAGAACTGGCTCCCTCAGGTACCAAGCATGCCCAGACCCTCGGCTAGGAAAATGGCTGCGCCTTTGTGTCCGCAGCTAGCACACAGAGCCTGGACAGTCCTGCTCTGGACAAGTCCTGATTCTGACTGCCCTCTGGTCATCTGTGCCATCCTGCCTGGCCTTGTAGGCACCATCACCAATTATGTCAGGCTCATGGTGCCTGGGCCTTCGGGTCAGAGGTCACACTGGCTCTTGGAGGAACTTTCTTGTTTCCTCATCTGCCAGAGGAGACACAAGACCCTACCTGGGTGTCATTCCAGGGCCCATGCAGCCCCTTTATAAATAGTGTGATTTGGAATTCATGAGGGTCTCTGTGGGTTGAGGCAGTGTATCTCTTTCTCTCCTCTGGGGATCTGGTCTCCCTCATTCTTGGATTGCAACCTCTACCATCCATCCATCTATCCATCTATACCCACCTACCCACTCACCCACCCATCCACACACTCATCCTTCCATCTACCATCCACCCACCCATCTATCCACTCACTCAACCTTCTGTCCACCCATCCATCCATTCATCTGTCAGTCCATCCATGCACCCATTCTTCCGCCCACCCACTCATCCAGCCACCCATCTGTCTTTCCTTCCTCCCTCCCTCCCTCCCTCCCTCTCTTCCTTTCTCTTTCCCTCTCTCCCTCCCTCCCTCCTTCCTTCCATGCATCCATCTATATATTTTACCCAGCAGCTGCCAAGCCCTGCCCCAGGAGCTGCCACTAAAGCAGGAAAGGCTTCACCCAGCTGTCTCTGTTGCCAGTAGTAATTAGGACCGGACCGCCACCTCACAGGCCAGGCAGCTGGCGTTCGCTGCCCCTCTGTCCCAGGCTGGGTGAGTCTGGCGCTGGGGTACTGGGAGACCATCCGCTGTTCCCCAGCACTGTGATATTATCTCTGGCCCGCGCCCAGCCCAGAGCAGGATACAGCTTTCATCGCCTTCCTCCCTCAGACCCACACGAGTTGTCAGAGTTTCTCATGCAAGGATCAAGGGGCCCTGGGCAGAAGTTCCCCCAACTAAGCCTCCTCCCCGAGACAGTCACAGGCCCTGAAGTGGGAGAGGGCTGGGTAGTGTGTGAGGATGAGGGGGTTTCATAGCCGCTCGCCCAAAGCCCCCTTCCCTGATCCTCTCTGTCCATAATCTTAGATGCCTGTTCAAGGAATTCTCTCACTGCCCAGAGAGTTATAGACCCCACTCTCCCATCCCAGAGCCCAGAACCTTTTCATCTCCTGCAGGCAACCCTGGCCCTGCTCCAGTCCAGCCAGATGGGAGGGGCTCTGGGCCTGCAGTGTTTCAAGGAACCCCAGAGTCCCACACCCAAGCACCCTGGCAGGTCCTGGTGTTCTGTGAATCGTCCTCAGTCCTACTGGGATCCTGGAAGAGGTGGGGGAAGGGGTTGGGACTAGCGACAAGAGGCAGCATTCTGACTCCTTCCAGCCGTGAATTGGTGACTTTGAGGGACCAAAGGAAAGAGGGCTCCACCCAGCCCCCATGGGTATTCATCCAGGGTTTTACACACACACACACACACACACACACACACACACACACACACACACACACAGAGAGACAGACAGACAGAGAGAGAGAGAGAGAGAGAGAGAGAGAGAGAGGAGGGAGGGAGGGAGGGAGGGAGGGAGGGAGGGAGGGAGAGCAGGGACTTGAAAGCCCCCAGCAGAACAGGTGGAAGGCCAGCCTTGAACAAAAGTTCTGTCTACCTCCTCCAGGCTGGCCTCCAGCTGTCTGGATGGCTTTGCTGCCCTGATGACCTGGCCTCAGACTCCATAGGAGCCCTGGGTGCACCTCACGGTCATTGAGGGCAGGGCACCCCACACAAGGACCCAGGGATGCCCAGGCTCAGAGCACTTGGTGATGTCCACAGGACATGAACCTCTGTCTCTCTCTGTCTCTCTCCACAGGACATGAACCTCTGCCTCTCTCTATCTCTCTCCACAGGATGTGAACCTCTGTCTCTCTCCACAGGACATGAACCTCGGTCTCTCTCTGCCTCTCTCCACAGGACATGAACCTCTGCCTCTCTCTGTCTCTCTTCATGCCCCACCCTGTATTTGCTCACCATAATAGAGCTCGACCACCTGGCACCACAAGTGGCCGCTGACCTGCAGTTTTAAAAACTGCATGAGTGGGCTCGCAGGTGTGTGAGCTGGGTGTGTGCCACACATGTAGTGTTAAGAGGACAACTTCCTCCTGGCCTTCCTCCCTGTTTGAGGCAGTGTTTCATGGCCACTCTGCCTGCCACCAGCAAGTGTCTGGAGATTCTCCTGGCTGGCTGCCATCTCCCAGCAAGGGTGCTGAGAGTGGAGGTCTGACAGCTACTGCACACTGCACCATAGGTTCTGGGAATCTGAGCTCGGGTCATCACTGTGTGGCGAGTACTCCCCCCACAGAGTCATCTCCATCCCTGGTGCCCCTGTTTCTAAGGCCCAATGATTACAAGTTCATCTCAGGAATTCTGTCCACCTAGGGTGGGGAGCACCAGCAGAAGTCCCCTCTGCCAGGAGAGGGGTTGGACAGGCAAGAGACTGACATGGCGGGAGCCAGGTGTGTGTGCATGGGAGGCGCAGCCCAGATCAGGGACCGCCGGGCAGGGGGCTTCAGAGGAGACCTAGTCTTGAGGGGACCTCGGATTTCTGTTTGTCCAAGTCTGGCATCCAGGAAGAGTCTCCTAGCTCCTGGGGACCACCCACCACAGCCTGGGTTCTGTGGACATGAGGAGGACACATGACCAGGGGCTCTGGGGAGCAGGAGCTGACTCAGGTGCCCTCCCTCCCCAGAGCTCAGCAAGCCATGCAGTGTTATACAGGTCCCAGAAGCCCTTGGGCCTGCCTGGCCACGGTTGAGCCACCCCCCCACCGCCCAGGTGCAGTGTTCATGAGTCAAGTGGGGAATTCAAGAGGGAGTGTGGCGGGTGGGAAGAGGGAAGAGACAGTCAGTCAGACCCTTGTGTGTGCACGTGTGTATGGGTATATGTCTGTCTGTCTCTGTCTGTGTGTGTGTGTGTGTGTGTGTGTCTGTCTGTCTGTGTGTGTGTGTGTGTGTGTACACGCCCCTTTCCCGAGCTAGCACACAGGTACAGGGGACCCATCAGAGAACTGAGAGAAGATGGCAACTTTGCGCCTTACCCATGTCACTCTGAGTCAAGCATTTCCCTGTTGCTTTTATAAACTGGGAGGGAACTCAGAACAGGTGGTGACCCCCAAAGACCCAGGAGAGCAGGGAGGGTTGCCAGCTCTTGGGAGCTCTCTGAAGGGTTGCTGACTACGTGAAGGAAGGGACTAATGGGCCAAGCTGCCTGTCTGTGCCAGAGCCTTTACTGAGGAGCATGTACTGATGATGGCACCCTGCCTTGTCACAGGCTGGCCAGGTGGCACACCAGGAGGCCTGGTCTGAGTCTCCTTCCCACCCAGCCTTCTGTGGTCAGACTTACAATGAAGAGAGGAGATGAGGAGTCTGGCTCACCCTGCAAACCCCATGGGAGCCCAGCTATCCACTCGAACGGGGGATGAATTCTTGGCTGCTTCAGACCCTGTGCAACAGTGAGGCAGCTCCACCTCCGTCTGGGTTTGATCAGAACAGGCTGCTTGTTACATCTGAGGGGAGAACCTCTTTTCTGGAAGCCCATCAGTCCCTCCCATCTCAGAGCGACAATGCCCCCCTGAGAGCAGTGAGCCCCATCATCCCATTTCACAGACAGGGAGACAGAGGCCTGCAGACACCTCAGGGAAGGCTGGGCTGACAGGGCGCCCTCTGAGCTGGCAGAGAACATCTCTTGGTAGTCACCCACACCCTTTTCTATCATTCCTCCCTAATCAATCTGGAAGTTTCCCCTAGATCCACATCTATGTTGTGTTTAAGGACAGAGGCAGGACACACAGACAGAAGAGACCTCAGGACTTGGGTGTCAGGTATAAAATGGATCTTCTGGTATGGGAGATTCCTCAATGAGGGCAATACCCGCTGGAGTCCAGCACACAAGAAGTGTCTGGCTGGACCAGAGGCTGCCATTGCAGCCTCCTCCTCGGGCCTCTCCTGGTCTCCTTTCCCAAGGCCCAGCCATCAGCTGAGGTCAGCATAGTCAGTGTCAGCTCAGCTGTTAGCCTTTCCCTCTTAGCCCTTTGATCTGCCGCAGCCTGTGGCCATGCCTGAGCTATCACAGACACTGGGGTCTTGCTAGGAAAACCTGTGTCCCTTGCATAGGCCCTGGGGTCCTACTTGGTGCCTGAAGTCCCCCCCATCCACCCATACCTGCCTTCAGCCTGCTGGGGTCCCACACCCACACCCAGCCTTCTGTCCACTGGCTCTGTCATTTCCTCAGCCACACTACCTCCAGAAGGCCCTCCAGAAGTCACCTGGTCCAATCCAGTCTCATCCAGCCCGGTTCTGGGGAAGCATGTGGCACCTATGAGGCTTGGAGAGGCACCGTCCCTTGCCACCCTTCGTGAGTGCAGACCTGGATTCCCTTCTGTCCACACAAACACTTCTAGGCTTCAAGAGCATCACGGGGCTGGGGGGAGCAGAGGCATTTAACTGAGACTCCAGAGGGGCTCTCCACTGTGGCAGTCATACAGAGCAGAAACGCCACACCTAGCAGGACCACTGAGGACCCTGCCGCACTCACTGGCAGCCTGTGGCTGGTCCTGAACACCTCAGGGACGGGAACTCTGCCCTACTCACAGCAGATCAGCCCCCACTCTTGTGGGACAACTGTCCAGAGGCCCCATGTCCTCCTTCAGAGCTGGGTCAGCCTCCCCAGCCTGCAGGCCTTGCTGGGCTGCCGGGTCCTCTCCCTCCTAGGCAGGTAGGGATAGTCCTGGCTCAGGCCACGAGGATGCGGTAGGAAGTCCGGCTGCCCCTAACATTGTGTGATCCCTGACCCCTCAGAGCCCCCGTCTGTTCAGAGTTCCACTTCCCATCTGGAAATAGAAGAGGGTGACTGAGGGGCTGACAAGCTGCGGTATGGCCACAGTGAGGGGCTGTGAGAATCTCAGAAAACCTTTGGCTGCCCTCACCTCCCTGGGGTCTCTACGAAAGGCTCCTTCCAAGCACTGATTAGCAGCTGGGTCACACCTGTCCTGCAGATGTCGACTTGCCACTATCCCACTGGGTCCTCTGTGAGTGTGTATGTGTGTGTGTGTGTGTGATGTGTGTGTCTGAGTGTGTGTATTCAGGAATGTACATGTGCACCGGGCTCTGTGTGTGTGTGTGTGTGTGTGTGTGTGTTCAGGAATGTACATGTGCACCGGGCTCTGTGTGTGTGTGTGTGTGTGTGTGTGTGTCTGAGTGTGTGTATTCAGGAATGTACATGTGCACCGGGCTCTGTGTGTGTGTGTGTGTGTGTGTGTGTGTATGTGTGTGTGTTCAGGAATGTACATGTGCACCGGGCTCTGTGTGTGTGTGTGTGTGTGTGTGTGTGTGTGTGTGTGTGTGTGTTCAGGAGTGTGCATGCACTGGGAAGCATTATGTGGGGCTGAGGAAAGGGCAAGCTCTCCTAGACTCACAGAGGATCCTGGGAAGTCCCTGCTCCAACTGTCCCTTGATTTCTCTTGGGCCCTGAACAAGGCCGGAGGCTGTGTATGTAGCAAGATGCCCCCCCACACACACACATACCAATGCTCCCTATGTGGAGTGGTTAGGAAGAGCCAGGTCAGATGCAGACTGACTTCTGGCCTGAGGTGGGAATCCATCTAAGGGAAAAGGCATAAGGACGGTTTGCCGAGGGAAAGGAACGGAGATAAATAAGGGCCGGGGCAGATTAGGCCCACTCTGTGTCCGAGTGGGTATAGTCTGGCCCCCAGAGTCTGATTAGGGCACAGCAGGGACTGCGGCTCTGGGGAGTCAGCACACACTAATTAGCTGTGTCCCTGTGGGCATGTAGGAAAGCGGGAGCTGGGGAGGCAGCCAAGGGTTTTAACCCCACACTGTCCCAAATGTGGGGCCAAGGACAAGCTCTTCTTGGGGCAGTCTTGGCACTCTGCTTGCTGACAGGCTTTGGAGGGTCGGGCTTCAGGGGGGATCTGGGAACAATTTAATAATTAGGCAAGAGGTCTTGACAAGCAGCTTCCACAGGTCTATTAGGGACCCAGGAGAGGCCCCTACTTCCCATTTTTACCACCTTGCCACCCCCAATACTTGCCCCTACTGGGTACTCAGGGCATCCCTGTTGGTGCCAGGGACCGGGGCCTGCCTCACCACGTCTTCCTGACACCTCACACACCCCTCGGCTCCCTGAAGAGCAGCGTGGGCTGCCATAGTAGAAAGGAAGCAGGAAGAGGCTTTGGGAGCGGTGTGGCCCCCTGAGACCACTCAGGCTGCCCTATGGAAATGTCAAGTGTCCTGAAGCCCAGGATGAACCTTGTGGAGCAATTCTTCCACGGTAACCTCAGCGTAGTTACAGGATGGGGGAGGCTACGCCTGGTGGGATGGGAGGTTGGTCTGGCCAGCTTGCGCTGTGACGTCCCCTCTCTGGCCCCATGCTGCCCCTCGCTCTGGGACCTACATTCTGGGACCGGGGACCAGCCATGAGGCAAGGTCTGTGGGCATTCATGAGCGTGGGGGCAGAACTGGGCCGAGGGGTCAGCCTGAGCAAAGGCGACGGTTTCACAACGGTGGTGTGTAGAGAGCTAGGGGGATGAGGAGTAGCCAGGTCACCCTGGGGCCTGACCTTTCAAGCTGAGAGGGACTTCTGGAATGCGGGGAGTGTTGCTGACATCTCCCAGTCCAATGAGCTCTGTAAATGACAGGTGCTCCCTGGACCCCAAGGTGTGTCCTCCAGGAACCCTGGAAGGCCCCAAGGCCTTCTCCAAACAGCCCCCAGCCACTTTGGGTGAAAAGAACCTAGTTTCTGTCCTCCATGATCTAGGCTGAGGGTCGGCTAGGCCTAAGAGGAGGGTGGGCATCTTTCCTCCCTGGAGAGCTCCTGCGTCAGGACGTCCTCCTGAGCTAACCAGAGCAGTGGCGCAGCTGGTGACAAGTGCACAAAGGAGCTTCAGGCTACTCTGGAGCCTCCAGGCTTCATTACACAGACCAGGACTCCCTAGGCTTCTGGGTACCGGGCTTAGCCTTCATCTGGTGGCCAGCCCCTCCCACCTGGGGAGGAGGCTGCCTCCATTTCTCCTGAGTCCCCCTCCCAGCCCAGGGAAAACATGCCTCCCTTGGTATTCTGGGATCTGCATTTGGAGCCCAGGGTTGGGCAGCCAGCGTCCAGAGCCAAGAACCACAAGATCACTGGAGTGCGGGGGGGCCTGGGAATGGCTCACCCATGGAGGTGATGTTGCATGTCTCTGCCCCCTCGTCAACTGTCAGAGTGATTTATGGGCAGATGCTGAGAGAAGAGGCTAAAGAAAATATGCAGTCTTAGGGAGCATCCCCTCCTCCTGGGTGCTAACTTGCCACAGGCCCAGAAGAATCGGAGAGGCCTCCCACTGAGTGACCTTGGCCAGGTCTCTTCCCTCTGGGCCTCTGCTGCCTTTGAAATGGGTCTGAAAATCAGGCCCAGACCACAGAATTGCCAGGAGATCAAATGAGGAGTTGGATGCCAGCTGCCCAGCTCAGAGCCTGGCACAGAGCAGACTGCACTATGCCCTTGTTACGAAATCCTCAGCGGCTCCCACGATCCTTTGATCTGACCCTGTTCCCTCTGGGGCGTCATCTGCAGCCCACCCATGGCACTCCAGTCTTTGTGGTAGCATCTTCCTGCCTTGGTTCCCTGTCGGCCACCATGAACACAGGGCTCTCCCACTCTATACGAACTCTGTCCAAATGCCACCCCTGGACGGTCTCCCCGGAAGCCTCCTTCATCTGCTGCCAGTGTTCCTGGTCACCTGTTAAAGTGCACACTGCGAGCTTTCCAGATTTGCTTACTCTGCCAGTCTCCCAAGCTGGAGGGACCTGGAGATGAGAAGGCTTGCTGTGTTTGCCAGGAACCTTCAGAACAGTGCCCAGACAAGAAGAAAGAGGGAACCTTTAAGACAGCCTGGAGCCAGGGACGCTCATTCAGTGTGGCACCCAGACAGGGGTTAGAGTTGGCCGGGTGGAGTGCAGCCCACTGCCCAGGCCAGGCACGGCTGAGGTTGTAGAAAGTGGGCCAGCCAGACCTGTCGAGCAGACAAAGCAGGCCTAGAAGAGGGCAGTGTAGGTGTGCCTAATACAGGTACATGGACAGGAAAATGGCAGGCTGGAAAAATATCAACACAGTCACTACAGCATGGTTAAGGACTAGGGGGCATTTACTTGGTTGAGGTTTTTGCTGTTGTTTATTTTTGAGACAGGGTCTCGTGTAGCCCAGGCTGGCTTCCCAGGCTCTGTGTGGCCAAGGTTAGCCTGCTGCATCTACTTCCCAAGTGCTGGGATTACAGGTGTGTGCCTTATGACTGGCTTGAGGAAAGTATAAAGGAAAGGTCTATACGGAAACCCCGGCACAGGCCTCTCGAAGCCAATGCAAAACTGTCAGTCAAGGTAACTTTCATGATGACTGGGATTCCATCTGACGGTCCTGAACGGGCACTTTGCATTGTGTGACCAGGAAAGTGTGCCCGTTCTTAGGGAAAGAGTTTGTCTCTGGTGTTAGATTCTAAGACTGACTTATCTCACGGTTTCCTGGCTTCCTGGGCAGAAGGGAAGGGAGGTAAGGAGCCGTGTGAGTCGGTTGCCTTTCTAACCAAAACCTTCACTGGTGTATCTCCTTTGTGTTGTCACCTGGGGAGCCACACTGGCTTTCCATGGAGAACGGCCTACAGTGTTGGCCTTGCAGAGCTTTGGGGTACCCCAGAATATGGAGGTCCTGTGTAACTGTAGCTCTGCGCATCTGCGCTAATTATTGTTATTTGGGGGAAAGGAGTGTTCATGAGAAGCACAATCTTAGTTAAGAGGAATTACAGAGGGTGGCATTTGGACACCCTAACAGTATGTGATTGGGCCCTGGGACATAGCACAGGGGACTGGACATAGATCTCTGTGCTATGACTCTTGGCACAGGGCCTGACTGGGGCCACTGGGCCAGGATCTGAGCCCTGCTTCTTCCTGAGCAGATTAAATATTTGGGCTGCCCATTCCCTAGCTGGCCATCACCCAGGTCCAGTGCTGAATGGGAGAGAGGAAGTCCTGCCTCCCTGAGGGTGTTGGGATTGATGGCATCTGACCTTACTCTGTCGTGAGCCCCACAGAGGCCCCTGAGCAGGTCCTGAGGCTCCCCACAGCAAATCCCGAGGAAGCCAATACCCTCTAGTTCCATTTCCTCATCTGTAGAATGGTGTTGGAAGCAGAAGGACTGGGCAGATGTCATCTGGCTCTTTCCATTGACTCTGTCTTCTGGGGACACTTGCTGCACAGGTGACATTCAGTGAGTGGCATTGAGGAGATGACCCACTAACCATGTGACTGAGGCCCCAGGACGTGCTACAGGAAGGGGCCCAGGCTCATGTGAAAGTGACCAGATGCTAGCTAGGCACATTTTCCCTCTTCCATTAGTAATAAAAACTAAGGCTGTCACCACAATTGTCCCCCAGCACCCAAAGAACAGGGAGACACAAGGCCAATGGGTGGTGCTGTCTGAAGAGTCCAGGCCTCCGACCCTGGCTCCATGCCCCCAAGCCATCACTCAAAGCTTTGTTTCTGCCTGCTCACCCTTGGCTTCTTTCCTCAATTCGGAGGCTGGGTGTGGGATGTGGTTGTCCTCATTTTACACATTACAGAACTGAGTCACAAAAAGTGACACAGGTCATCCAGAAATGATATGGTGGAACTGAGTCTATGCCTGTCTCTGAAGTGACTTATTTCCGCAGCAAGGAGGCAGTGACCGGCTCGCGGGGTTGACAGACAAGCCAGCAGCATGTGTAGTGCCCAGGACACAGACGGTGTCCTGCAACAGGTAATTATGGGGCAGTGTCACTGTGGGGATCCAGCCCCAAGTGAAAGTGACTGTGTCAGGGCATCCATATCCCCTGATACTAGGTGCTAAAATGTGGAAAGTCTGTTTTTAGACAGCGATTTGAGGCTTATTGTTTAATTTATTATTTGTTGTTAGGTGTATATATGTTTGCACTTGTATGGATGTGCATGCATACTACATTTTGTATGCTGACATGTGTGTGGAGATCAGAGGACAACTTTAGTCAGTTGTCTCTCCTTCCACCCTTACATGAGCTCTGGAAGTCAAACTGAGGTTACCAGCCCTGCGTAGCAAAGATGTTTACCCACTGAGGCATCTCACTGGCCCTGGTTCTGGCTTTCTGAGATAAAGTCTTTCTATGTAGCCTGGGCTACTCTCAAACTCAATCTTCTTTACTTCCCTGGGATTACAGGCCTGCCTGGCTGTGAATATAGTTCCTCTAGAACCTTCCAGTCATGCCTCCTTTGGGAGCTTCTCCTAGAAACACATGTCCAGGCCCCAGATACTGAGTCCCAGGGCAGATGATGCTGGAATCCGTCCTCTGCTTCTGCTTTAATCCTTCCATGGCCCTGGTCACCAGCAGGATGGGGGAATGCCTCACTGCCCACGCCAGCCAGGTGTGTAGAAGACTAAAGCTTGTGGACAAGGCTTGGCAGGATCTAACCTCCCCTGGTTGAGGCCAGGACCAGAGGGAGAGAGGGAGGAGGAGTATCAGGGATCTCATCAATAAACTGCCCTTCAGAGGTGGGTGGGGCCTGGGAGTCTCCAAACACCAGGTGAACAGCATCAGGGAGGTGGCACGCACCACACACGCAGTCTGGACAAGAACTCCAGCCTCAGCCCTGATATGGGCCTCATCTCAGGTACTTCTACTCTCCTCCGGCCTGGAGTGGGCCTGGGAGACCACAGTGGGCAAAATGGTATCCTCAGAGTCCAATTTGTCAGTGTTCACAGCCCAAGGAGCACAGGGGCCCGGAGGCATGTATTAGGGGAGACCCTCATAGAGACTTGAGGTAACCTGGGAGTGGAGTCTGGGCTCAAGACTTCATCGTGGCTAGGGCAGAGACTTGGTCTCAATCCAGTCGGTGAGGGCCAGCTGTCACAGAGAGCAGGGCCACTCTTCCGGGAGTCCATGGAATCCCACAGAACTGGAGTCTCTGAAGCCCGAGCCCGTCTCCTGGAGAGACCTTGCCTCCCATCTCTTTCGCTCACTGTCCAGGCCACCCCTGCTCCTTGATCTTCTGGCTGCAGTGGCGTGGACCTTGTTGAGGCAGCCGAGCTGATACTCCCCTAGGTAAATTCTAGGGTTAATGGAACTGGGATTAATGGCCTGCTCTGAGCCAGATGGATTGGCTGGTGCTGGAGTGAGGAGAGGGCTTGGGAAGGAGGTATGGGGCAAGGAGTAAGGTTGACACAAGACAACCCGTGTGGCCCTGGTGGAGAAAGGGGAGGAAATAGACAAGCTAGAATCAGCATCCTTGTGTCCTGGGGTGTTTCCAAGAAGAGGCCCGGAGTCGAGGAAAACCCTCCCTGACTGAATATAAAACTGGAAGGAACCTTCAAGTTCACGGACTATGCTGGCTGCAGCCCCGGTGCCTCCTGGCCTGCCTCCTGCTCTTTGGTCTCCTTGAGGCCAGCACAATTCTTTGGAGGCAGAGGCAGTGAAGGCATAAAATAAACATTTGTGTTTAATGGCATCTGTGCCCTGCCTAGGAGCATTGGATCTCAGGTTCACCAGGTCTTGTCTTTACCCATCAGCTTCGTGACTATGGGCAAGCCTCTCTCTCCTGCTCTTCTTCCCTCCATCACCCCCAACCCTGGCCCTGAGGATCCAGGACTGACAAGGAGAATGTCCTCAGCAGCCACTAGCCTGGGGAGCAGATATTAGGAATATGAGCAAGGGAACCTGTTAAAAGTATGACTGCTCGATGCAGAAATCCACAACTAACCATTGGGCCGAGCTCCGGGAGTACAATCGAAGTGAGGGAGGAGCGATAATATGAATAAAGGAGTCAAGACCATGGTGGGGAAACCTCAGAGTCAGCTGACCCGAGCTGTATAAGGGGAACCTGCATAAGACCAAACTATACTCCCTTAATATAGGTGACAATGGTGTGGCTGGGACAATATATGAGGCCACTGGCAGTGGGTCTAAGATCTAACTCTAATGCTCAAACTGACTTAGTGGAGCCCATTCTATACGGAGAGATACCTTGCTCAGCTTAGACACAAGGATGTGGGGGGGGGGATGAAGAGGTGCCTTGGTCCTGTCTCAAGGAGATGATCGAACAGACTTAGTAGACTTCCTAGGGGACGCCTTACCCTCTCTGAGGAGCAGCTGGGAGGTGCGGGGGAAGTGGAGGAAACAGGAAGAGAGGAGGAAGGGAGGGAGAACTGGGATTGGAATGTAAAATTAAAAAGTATGACTGCCCAAGTATTCTGCCTGCAGCCAGCCACCTATGCAGGTGGGAGGTGGCCTGGTGGTCAGGCAGGGGACAGCCCGGTGGCAGTTCACGTGGGGAAGTCCTGGCAGTAAAGCCACAGACATCCAAACTACTCAGTCCTGATCATCCTCTCTCTCCTGCGCGACCCCAATCCCACTCATCAGAGGCTCCCCTCACCACTGGGCAGCCCACACGGAAGTCCAGAACAGCTTAGAAACTGGAGCCAGACAGCTTGGTGTTTGAGCCCTGATTTTGTCACTGGTGCGCCAAGACCTTAAAACACATTTTCCCCTTTTGCGAGCCTGTTTGCTCATTAATAAAAGATGTTGGGCCCTATACCACAGAATAGTTATGAAAGCTAAGGAAGGCAACGGCTGCAGAAACCCAGAGAGGGTCAGAGGTTGCCTGGAGTCATGCCACAAGATGCTGGGCGATGCCAGATCTCATTGTACACCATGTGGCCTCTCTGGAGTCTGGACTCATGTCTGGGGCCTGCTCTGTGTCCCCTGGTCTGTGGCAGAGCACAGTGGAGATATTTGGGGCTGGGCTGGGCCCCACATGGAGCTGCTCCTCTGGCCTGAGCCACCTCTCCACGGTGCCTTATCTGTCCATTCTCTCCTTTCCCACAAACTAATCTTTGTCTCTCTTGGAAAGTTCCTGTTTCCTCCCGCCGTCTTGTCTCTCCCCAGGCCTGTCTCCGGAGACTCCAGCCAGCCTCCCACACAGGTCTAAGCCGTTCAGCTCAGAGTTTAGGATGACCACCCCTGACTCAGGATGGTGCAGATGGGAAACCTGGTGTGGGTAAAGTTTGGATGTCAAGTCCTCTAGGCTATCCAGTGTGTGACGGAAGGTTTTGCTCCGGAACTTGTAGGTACAGAGTTCTAAGTCCCTGAACACGGTAAACTCCAGGGCTGTGGTATCTCTGGGGAGCCTGTGACTCACAATGAAGCCCTGCCCCCTGCTGAGTAGGTTCAGCAAGATCTAACCCCGAAGCCTGGGGTAAAAGGAGCACTCCAGGATCCAGTGATTCCCCTCCCGCTCGGTTGCCTAGCTTCTAGTCAGCCAGAAGGTTCAGGGCTTCATCATAGGTCTAGAGATTAGCCAATGACGGGCACAATGGCCCACTGAGTCCTGCTCTGAGCTACCAAGTCCCCCTCCCACGCAGAGCACTAGGAGCACGACGGGGCTCTGAGCCCCACTCTGTTGAAAGCTGGTCATGATTTGGGGCAAGTCATCTGTCCTTTGGGAACCCAGTTTCTACCTGTCAGGTGGTGACATCATCTATGGGAGGCTGCTGAGAAGATGACTTGGGATAAGGTGAACTTGGCCACAGAAAGGACAGAGTAAGCAACCCTGTTTATAATAATACAGCTACTTTTCACCATTGTGGCCTGCTTTCCCCATTTTCTTGTCCCGAGTAAGGTTCAAAAGACAGTCCCAGATTGGAGCCTCCTGAGGAGTGTTTTGTGCTCAGCTCCACGGGGTTCATAAACTAGTCTCAGCCCAGACAAACTCAGAGAGACTGGGAAGCTGGGATAGGTCCACCCCCTGGAGGAGGCTCACTGGAGAAGGGAGCTGTCTGCCTGGGCGGAGGGACTGAGGGCTGGCTCTGTGGGCCCCATGGCCAAGGGGACCACACTTAAGAGACAACCAAAGAAGCTGGGCAGTGGTGGTGCACACCTGTAATCCCAGCACTCTGGAGGCAGAAGCTAGTGGATCTCTGAGTTCAAGGCCAGTCTGGTCTAAAGAGTGAGTTCCAGGACAGCCAGCACTACACAGAGAAACACTGTCTCAAAAAACCAAAATGAAGTAAGTAAGTAAATAAATAAATAAGTAGAAACACCAAAACAGAACAGAGAGAGACGGGGCACCCTGGAAGGCTATGGCTCTACCCCCAACCCCTTTAGCAGTGACCATAGGATGCCCCTCCCATCTGGAGTTTCCTCATCTGGAAAACAGTCTCAGAGGAGAGCAGACTTGTCTAGAGGTTCTTTTCAGCTTGTGATTCTGACTGCTACCCCCACACCACAAGCTTACAGGCAGAACTTGGATAGCTACAAAACCCTGCTCTCTACCACCCTGTGACCCGCCTAGTTTCTGACAGATCCTCCGTTCCATCCTCCCAGCCCCCCCAGGAATCTCTGATCCTCTCCACGAAACCCTGCCCAGGCTCTGAGGCCTTGCCCAGCAGGGCTTCTGTGGGTAACCGCTCAGATTCCAGCTGGATCTGAGGGAGCCCTTCCCTTTGCTGCTAAGTGTGGGAGCCACAGACAGAAACTGGAACATTCTTTTGTGTCCTCGGTCCAGGGTGAGCCACCCCCACAAGCAGTGTAAGATGCAGGTGCTTAACAATCATTTCTGTCTTGGGGACTTCCATGAGCCAAGCATGCACCCTGCATCACCCATTTTCAAGAAATAGCCTTACTTTCTGCAGCTTGCTGTTGAGTTGGGTAAGTTCATCAAACCCAGGGTTGGAATCTAACTACTCCAGATGTACGGCTGTCATTGTAAAGAACACTGATGATGGCACCTCTCAGACTGCCCTTACAGCCATGCTCTGGTGACTGGTTAACCACTATCCCCAAGAAGTGACAACTGCATGGGCAAGAGAAAAATTGTCAAGAGATCAAAGATCAACTCCTTTGTGGGAGTTTATAACTACAATCACCTCATGTCCACAAGATCCTCTGTGGACATCCCCTTGGACAAAACTGTAGTCAACAAGGATGCCTTTAGAGACCCAACTCTGAAACTCAAGAACAGCGGGGAAGTCAAGGTCAAATTTGAAGAGCCACAAAAGACAGGCAAGAACAAGCGATTCTTCTAGAAGCTTCAGCTTAGGTGTATTTTTATTTCCATTGTTAATATTTTTTTAAATGACGGGAAGTTAAAGCTCAGAGGGTGATGGTCATGTCCTTCCAGCTTTTGTCTCCTCCCTGGCTGTCCCTCCCTCCTTCACCCCTTTTAATCTCCACCTCCAGCCTATAGACAGACATCATAGGCCCAGATCCTCTTGACTTTGCTAGAACACCCACTTAGCTGTAATGACAAAGGTGTCTCTGCAGCCTGGCCTCCCCCAGAACCCCAGACCCCAGTGTCTGCTCATTTCCACATGGGAGTCCAACCTGCACCTCCATCTACACCCATGACCAAATCTGATCCCAACCCTCTCCCCAACTGCGTCTTACTGCTGGCCTTCCATCCTTCCCCACACTCGAACCAAACCCAGACAGTTCTTTCTGGAGCCACACCCAAAATGAGAAAAAGAAGAGGGCCTGCTGGTCCCTGCATCTTAGCACATCATCTGCCATAAGCCTGGTCCAGGCTTGAGCTCTGAGCCTGGGTCTTTCCCAACTTCCAACCTTAGTCACCATCAGCCCAGATTCACAGATAGGGTCACAGCATGGGTCAGTCCCACCACCCAGGGCTCCACTGAAAACCCACCAGGGTTGTCTCCCTAAGGTCCCAGCTTCTTGGGACCTTTTCTTGCAGCCAGCTTAATGGGTCTGAAAGCATACCCAACGGCTGTGCTGTGGCAGTAAGAATGTCCCTGAGGAATAAATATACTGCCAACTGGGTTTATGTTTCAAGACGTCTGTCCTCACTCTTGACCAACAGATCACATACAGGGAAACAGGCCAGGACCAGGTCAGAGGACTGGGTGGGGTTGGGACATCAATGGGAGGCCGCCTTGTCTAGAAACTGAAGAGTCCTCCTGCCAGACCAGCATCTGCTGGGTTCATATGAAGGCTAGAGATTTGGGGGGTAGGCTGGGGCTTGCTCAGCATTTATTTCACACAGTTGTTTAAAATATAATCATTATATTTATATTTTATATATAATATATAAAGAGGAGTTGAAGTGAGCCACCCCAAAGAAAAAGCTATATTTTATAAATATTTCTGTAGCTCCCACATCCCAAAGGAGGGGGGAAGGAAAATAAAAATTTACAACCCAAGTTAGTGGTTCCATGTGGTGGGCACAGGGTCCCAAAGAACATTCTGGAAGGCTGGTCTTTCTGGCCTTGAAAGGTCAAATACACACAGTCTTACCCATCCCTGCCCTGGCTTCTTGGAGCAGCCTGGAAGGCAACATGTGGGCACTCAGGCCCCAGGCTGCCAGGTTATTTTTAATCCTATCAGTTTCCTTTGATGCCCCGGCCCTCCCAGGGCGACCAGGCCTCCTGTTCCCGGTGGCTTCCAAGTGGAATCACAGCACAAGCCGCCTCCCACGCCTGGCATCTGGGATCTGCAGGGAAGTCCACCAAGGTCTCAGGCCCGTGGGCGGGTTATCAGGGGAGCAGCACCCCTCCACAGGGGTGGAGCACATGGCCTCACTTGCAGACATAGCGCTCCACTGTGCGTTCACACCTGCGGCAGGTGACGTAGCAGCACCAATGGTACTTGCAGTGGCATCGCTCCACCACGCGGTCTGTGTAGGGGTTGTAGCCGCGCCCACAGCACATGAGGTCGCAGCTGTCACTGCCGTTGGAGGTCTTGTTGCACTGCCTGGGGGTGGGAACAAGAGACCAGTGAGTGCCATCACCACCAGCACCTGCCTCTCCCTGCCACGCAGCCTCGTCATTACAGCTGGCCCAACTCTTCAAGAAGGGGGGATCAGTATTTAGGGCTTTCCTCTCCCCTAACTTCCCTGTGCTTACAATACGCCGTGATGGAATTGTTGGCGCTATTTTATTTCCTAAGTTGTCTGATTTCCTTTTTTTTTTCTTCCTCTAAATCCCAGAGGAACCCTCAAATCAATGTCTACTAACCCCAACTTCACATTTAATCCTTTAAGAATGTGTGTGTATAGTATAGGTGTGGAAATGGTCCATGTGCACAAATGTGTGCATGCGTTTATTTGGAGGCAGAGGCCCACATTGAATGTCTTACTCTGTCTTTGTGTCTATCGTGTATCTATCTATCTATCATCTATCTATCTGTCTGTCTGTCTGTCTATCTATCTATCTATCTATCTAGCTATCTATCTATCTGTCTGTCTATCGAGGAAAAGTCCCTCACTGAACCCAGAGCTCAGGAAACTACTTGACAAGCCTGGCCAGTGAATTCCGGGGCACGTTTCTCTTCCTGCCTCCACTTCACTGCTAGGGCTATAGATTTATGCCATCACGTGGGTGGTAGGGATCTGAACTCAGATCCTCATTTGGGTGGGGGGTGGGGTTCAAGACAGGGTTTCTCTGTGTAACAGCCCTGGCTGCCCTGGAACTCACTCTGAGAACCAGGCTGGCCTGGGGCTCACAGAGATCCGCCTGCCTCTGCCCCCCCGAGCGCTGGGATTACAGACGTGCGCCACCACACCTGGCTGATTCTCACAAAGCAGGTGCCTTACCTACCAACTGAGCCTCCTGCCTAGGCCCCTGCCTTCAAAGTTAATCTTTAATTATGCTGTAATGGAGGTGAGAGTCGTTTTTACAATAAAAAAGCCCAGGATACATTCTGGAACACTAAAAACATCCCAGGAAGCACGGTGGGCCTGGTCACTTTGTCCACTGAATGTGGGCCTGCAGGTGTCCAGGGAGGCTGCAGTGACTGACTCATCTCCGCAGAGGCATTCCATGCCCTTCTGCTTCTGAAGCAGCTGCAGTGCACAGCAGCGGTTGCTCTCCCTGGAATGAGTGACAAGCAAACCGTCTCTTTCTCAACACTGACACCAAGGCCACTGCTCACCCTTCTCCCCTACGTCATGGCAGAAGGTGAGGAGCCAGGGCAGCCTCAGTGAAAGCAAAGCCTTCTGCTGCCATTTCCCTGCCTAGTCAAGAAGGTGCTATTTGGGTGCACTGTCCACTGGGCCAGGGCTGGAAAGGGACTGTGTCTGTGGGATACAGTTGGAGACAGAGCAGTAGGGGACTGTGTCTGTGGGATACAGTTGGGGACAGAGCAGTAGGGGACTGTGTCTGTGGGATACAGTTGGGGACAGAGCAGTAGGGGACTGTGTCTGTGGGGTACAGTTGGGGACAGAGCAGTAGGGGACTGTGTCTGTGGGATACAGTTGGGGACAGAGCAGTAGGGGACTGTGTCTGTGGGATACAGTTGGGGACAGAGCAGTAGGGGCCTGTGTCTGTGGGATACAGTTGGGGACAGAGCAGTAGGGGACTGAGGAACCAGGCAGGGTACTGACCCACAGCCTATGGCAGTCCTCCGCTAATGCAAGGCAACTCTCTGCTCATCCCATGATCCTCTAGGGCCCTGTGCCCAGTCCCTCTGTGTTACAGAACCACCCCTGCTTCTCAGCCGCTTACACTCACCCTGCTGCTTTAAAGCAGACTCATGCTCCTTCCTGTCTCCTTTGCCTGACCCACTCCATCTCCACTCTGCCAACCCCCTCAATCTGGCCTCCAGATGGGAGCCTGGGCCTCTTCCTCACAGAGCTTTGGCCTGTGGGGATGGAGCCCCAAACCAGCCCTCCCCTCTCCCAGGCAGGGCCGTGGGCTGCGGAGGAAGCAGATGCTGGCTGGGCACCAACTATGTGCCAGACACGTTCCCAGACACCCGCTCTCTGCTCCATATTTCCCTAACCTTGTGAGCACCAGCCTCGTGGAATGCTATGAGGGGCTCCTTAATAAAAGAGTTCCCCGGCTGTGTATCTCTGGGAAACTCCGTTTAATCAAATCCTTAGCTGAGGCTCCCTCGGGCCTTGGGGATGGCCAGAGAGCTTCCCTGGTGCATGTGATCACAGAACTTGCTTCCCTGGGTTTTCATGAACCATCTTTGCGCATCCAGTCACCTAGCTGCTTAACCTCATGGTACACTGCAGGTCTTCCTTGTCTTCCCTGTCTCCCTATCCAGAGCTAGGGCTGGAACCAACCCAGGTCGTCCCCAGGGGACTGGGAGGACTAGAGCCTGGGAGGAGCACTTATCAGGGGATAAAGGAGTATCCTCTCTACAAAGCTCATTCGCTCTGCTCTGGGTACTTCCTGGGTGCCTTGGGTTGGATGCTGTGGCCTTCACTTCTCCTCATGCCTCTCAGTTCCTCCTTTGTCCAATGAACGGGGCGGGCATTTATTCTTCTGTTCGTGTGACATTTACTGAGCTTCTGTTTCGTGTTGGGCAGCCCTCCCTAGTCCCTGTCTTACAGTACTGCCACTGTTACTTCCCATCGAGGGAAAAGGTGGGGCTGTCAGCCTCTGTCCCCAGAGACACCTTGAGTATCCCTGGAACCTCCTCCCCACACTGGGCAAGGATGCCACTCTCCAAACACCAGTTGAGTCACCGCTGTGCCTGGCCCAGCCCGAGTGCAGCATTTGTGTGGGTGGCATGGCACTTACCTGTCTTGGGTCCCATGGGATCCCACCTTCTCGTTCTTCATACAGAAGTCAGGGGAGCTCTGCAGATATACTAGTTCTGAGTCCTTTACAGGCCGGATATCCAGGTCCTTGGGCACCAAGTGCTTGCGGGTGCCCATAGGCCGGTGCACCACTTTTGTGGCCGAAAGGTAGCGGGTCTTGAGGTCAGCAGCCACATCCCGGAGCTCTTGCAGCCCCTTCCAACAGGTGCGGATGGAGCAGGAGCCAGACACCCCATGGCACTTACACTTCGTTTCGAGGGAGGCACGTAGAGCCTGCAGACAGGACAGGCAGGGTGTCGGCGGGTGGTCAGAACCCCTCCCTGGCCTGTCAGGGCTCTGGTCCCCCCACTCCATGCCTCGATGTTCTTGGGAATTCATGTGCCACTGGATCCTCAAGGGATGGAGCATTTGGCTCTAAAGCTAGGAGGTGCTGGGGGGGGTCCATACTTCCACTCCAGGGCAGCTATGGGGCAGGCAGGAAGACGGGCATTTGCAGATGCCACTTCTCAGATACACACTGTGCAAATACAGCCACCATAGCCCATCTGTGAGACCCACTCTTTCCCCTGTCCTAAACAGGAAGGTTCTAACATGCTAAGTCTGACACCCAAGTTTGCAGTTCGAAAGTTGTGGGGCTGGGATTTGAACCTGCATCTGACAGTGACTCCAAAAGCTGTGACTTTCAGTTGTCCCATGCCTTCTCCCTCCCATAAAACCAGGACTCACTAGAGGCTTGCCAGAAAAGCAACAAGAAAAGGGAGAGCAAGAAGGAAGGCAGCTGGGGAGGGATGGGGGAGACAGGAAGGAGACAGGATGAGGGCTTGGGGGCACCTCCTTCCGGATCCACCCCTGGCTGCCAGGTGACCCTCTGTCACCACTCAGGGCCTCAGATCTGAAGTCTGAAGCTGGCATGCTGCTGCTACCTGGTAGAGTGTTGTAAGGGTTAAATGAGCTGTACCAAAGGGGTGTGTGAGTTACAACAGTTTAAATCAATATTGGCTCTGAACATGCAGTTTAAATCAGAGCTGTGGGGGAAACTGGAAACCCTTGAGCCAGGGCCTTAGGCAGGACCCAGCCCTGGTCTGAGAAATGACTCTTTTCACAGTCTTCTCTGGGTCTCAGTTTCCTGTTGGTCCCTGAGGGTCAGAGGTCAGACACCTTCTAAGAATCTTTGTATTCGGCTCTTCAAACCCCTCTTCTGCTCACAGGACACTGCTCTCTCGCTTGTCCAGCAAGGGTCGTGGGTAACCTGGACTCATACCCTTCGTCACCTGGCTGGGGAAACTGAGGCTAGGATTGGCTTAGTCTTGCCCCGATCCCTCAGTCAGTGAGTTAGCAGGGAGCTAAGCCAAGTGTCAGTGATCGTTCCTATCATTGTAACAGGAAATGGGGGCTGAGGAAACATACTAGGTGTAAAGTCTGGAACTTGCTGGAAGCCTAGGAGGGAGAGGAAGGAGACACACAGGGCCACACACAGGGCCACAGGCACCAGGGACAGAGCCCTGAAGCTCAGTTCCTTGAGTCATGTCAGGGAAGGGGTGGACATTCATGGGTGAGTGCTAAACTGCCTAGCCCTGGTGTCATCTAATCCTCACACAGCCCAGACTACCAGGAACAGCATTCACCTTTTGCAATTGGCTTCTAGAATAGACAGACCTGAGGTGTGCTGAGATGAAAACCAAGTATCCTCTTGCACTGTTCAGGGGGAGTGTACCCCAGTTGGTGGCTGCGGTTGCCACAGAGTATAGTGGGGCTAGGAAAAAGCTCTCTGGGTTCCTACAATTGGACAAGCCCCAGGGCTGGGAGGCAGGAGCCCCCCGCTAGGCTCTGAAGTAGACCCACAGTGTGGTTTGGCCTCAGTTTTCCCAGACTGTCCAAGGATGGCCCGGATGTTCAGGAGTCCTGACATGAGAGACACCAGTGACAGGTGAAGATGTATGGTTATACGCATTCAGCTTCCTGAGCCCATGTGCTCCTGGCTGAGTCACCAAGGGCTAAATATGTGAGAGATTCCTACTGTACAGGATACTTTCTGGGGCCTTTTCCCTATCAGCAGAAAAGGAACAATAGAACCTTCTGGGAGTTGTTCTGGGATCCCAGGAGGGAAAGAGTAAAGCACGGAGCAAATGTTCACACCATGGATTGGTGCAAGAGCTTTCAGAAGTAAAGGTCATTGCTGTGGCCTGGACAATATAAGTTGGATCCCTAGAACCCAGCAGGAGAGAACCAACTCCCCCAAGTTTTCATTTCACCTAACACACACACACACACACACACACACACACGCACGCACGCACGCACGCACTCACACACAGCCTTTTGTGCAGTAAGTGAGAAATAGGTAGACACTGGAAGCGATACTAGGGAGCCATGCTCTCAAGGCAGTGTGGAATCCCCCCTCCCCGCTACAGAGGGGTGGTATGGTATAAAGCCTGTGGCCCAGTCCCTCCCTGTCCTGAAGGAAGGCTGAGGAACTTGCAGAAGCCCACCCTGTCGCCACTTTATAGATGGGGAGGAATGAGGCCAAAGAGGAAGTAAGTCACCACTCGGGAAGTTCAGGGCCAGAGCCAAGGGCAGAACTCTGAGCTCTGGGCTCCTAGTCCATTGTCTAGAGGAGAAGGAGCAGGTGAGCCCAAGCTCTAGAGAGGGAGGAGCAGCGGGGTCCCAGCCCATCCCCTCTCCCACACCCTCATGGGGCCCACCATGGGCCCTTCTCCAGCCAGTGGCCCAGGCACACCCTCTGGGGCGGGTGGGGGGTGGTTACCTGTCTCCCCACTTCACTGTTGTGTAGCCGCATCAGTTTATTGGCCTGGGATCCTGTTTTTTTCACCTTCATAGGAGCATCGGAAAACTTGGCCCCCATGAGGAGCCCGTAGCTGAGGTTGTCCGCACATCCTCCCCAGCGGTTCCCGGGCCCGGGTGGCTCACCTGGGACAGGGCCGCAGGAGCAGCCGGGCAGGTCGCCAGAGGTGCAGGCCCGGGCGATGGTGTGGCTGATGGTGGCGGCCGACAGGGCATACACGAAGGCTGACTCCCGGGTACCTGTGGCAGAGGTGAGGGTCAGCAGGCCAGAGGTCAGGAAGAGGTCAGACCCAGGCCTGAGGCCATCTTAACTCCACCCACTGGTGGAGCAACACGGAGGGACCCAGCCGTCACCAGAGCAGTGCAGGAGACAGACTGCAAAGGCCCCTCTGCTTCTCCCAGCCCACAACACACCCTTATTATTCCCCTCACAAAGACCTCAGCCCTCTGAGCCCTTGTAGGAACTCAGGAGTAAGAGCCAATTTAGAAACTTGGTCTTTGCACATAGGCTCTCACTAAGATGAGGCCATACTAGCCATGCATCTCTAGAGCAGGAGACACAGGCACAAATGGAGGGAGAGCACCATATGACACACGGGTTGTGTGACACAGCTGTAGGGCAGGGACCCAGGGAGATATTATGGCCCTGCTGACAACTCATCCACAGACTTGCAGCTTCTGGAACAATGAGACAATACACAGCCCAGGCTGCCTTGGAGCTGTCTTACTGCCACCGCCTCTCAAGGACTGGGATTACAGTCTGGTCGCTACACACACTGGGAGGCAGTACATTTTCATTGTTTAAAGCCAGCCAGTATACAGGACAAGGACGCTGCGACAGAACCCCAGGAAATGAGCACAGAGTCAGTGAGCTCCCTCTCGTTTCCAGGCCGCCCTGGCCCCACATCTGAATCCTGGCCCTGTCTCTTACCTAGCAGTCACCGCTCCTATAGAGCCTCGGTTTCCTTAACTGCAGAGCCCACCTGGGAAGGCTTGCCTGGCATTCAGGCATCTCAGCAGGGAGGGAGAGCTGCCATGGCTGAGACCCAGTGATGCTTGACAAAGTGCCTGTGAGGGGCATTAGCCCGTGTGCACTCAGGTTCCCACACCACCTCTGGGAAGCCTGCTTCGGAGCTATCTGCTGCCCCGAATACTTTGTGCATTAAGCAGTTCCTCCCAACCTGGTTTGCCTAGGCCCACCTGCCACGGGCGGGCTACACACCAGTCTCATTATATTAATGTGGCTTTCAGTACATCAGGGCACCTTGGTGCCCTCTATGGCAACGCCCTTCCTTCATTCGTGCATTATAGCACATATGTGTCCTGAAGTGTTACTCGGGCCAATGTATGTGCTGATATATTCACTCACTAATATTTATTCATTCCCCAGTTCGTGCCTGAAACCCATATCTATGAATGACTCATTCGCTCAAGCGTCCACCCAGCCACGGCTTATCCATCTGTGTAACCATCCATCTCTTCACTCATCCATCCACCCATGAATCCACGCACCTATCCAAACACACGAAGCTTCTGCCTGGACCCTCCCACCACAGCAGTGCAGCTCCCCACAGCCCCTACCTCTCTCCAGGTCAAGCAGGTAATTGGGGGCGAGCTCGATGGAGGAGCAATTCCAGCGCATGTCGGCGAAGGCCCTGCGGCAGGCCTTCATGGCCTCACGTGCTGCATGCACGATGGTACGCATGAGTTCCAGGTTGCTGCGGCAGAGCTGCACCTGCGCAGACACCAGGCCCTCCAGCTGTTTGCAGTGTTGAGTCTGGTTGAGTGCCAGGGCTGCTGGTGTCTTGGACAGTGCCCTGCATACCCCAAAAACCACCAAACGGAAGAAAGACAGGGTGTGAGGGGCATATGATCTGCAAGCCAGCCCTCCCTCAACAGACTCCAAGTCACTTTTGCAAGGAGCCAGGAAATCAAAAGGCAAAGGGCCACGTGGCGGAGCGATTGTTGGCCTGCCGTAGCCTACCCACCTGCAATCTGGAGCATGGCACTGTCTCTCTCCGGACCTTATGCCCTAATTCTAGTACAAAATCACATCCCTTATCCTGTCTGCATTGTGTAATTGTCTGCAAAGCGCTTCCAGCCACTGTCTCAGTCCTGCTCAGGAATTACTATTGCTTCTTTCAGTCATTCGGCGCTGGTAGTTATGAGCCAGAACCAGGGCTAACCGCTGCAGCCTCATAATAATTACACATGGTATTAATTAGGCCCTCAAGCTATTGCACACCATGAGTTAAGAGCTTTACACCATTGCTGCATTTAATTCTACAGCCATTTATCACCATTGTAAAGTCCACAACCATGCAAAGGATTGCTATTCAACAATTCAAGGACACTGAACTTTATGGTGCTTCAGAATTTAGAAAATTCAATATCTAACCCGGACACTCAATGATCACTGGTCCCCTCTGGGTTTTAGAGTTGTACACTGCATATCCCTGGATGGGATAGGGTGATACTGGGACCTTCCTACCACCATGCCTTTGCCCAAGGTTGCCCTGATGACAGGAATGCCTTTTCCTTCTTGTACCCAAGTGAAAAGAAGAACTTCTACACATTGAAGAAATAGCGAATGAGTGCCAAAACTTCCCAGCCTCCTTTGGCTATGAGCATGGTACAGACCCTTTCCTCCCGGAGCACCTGGCCTAAGGGCTAGACAAACCCATCATTGATGAGGCAGAGAGGCCCCAGAAGTCCCAGCTCCTAGGCTGGCCTAGGGAAAGGCACAAGCTTGAGACATTGCTGTGTGACTTAGGGAAATCACCTAACCTCTCTGGGCCTTGTGGCCCTCAGCTGCTGCAATGATGATTTCCACTTCAAAAGACAGTGGGGAGGCTTAAGAAAGATAATGTATTCATGTCAGGCATGGTGACATATACCCTGGGTGTCTGCTCACCTAAAAGGAGGGTGCTAGCCAATAAGTGGGGTGCTGGTGGAATCCTTCCTGCTGCACAGTGCAGGCAGCTCCTGAGGGCTGTAGCTACTCTCAGGCACAGCGCCCAGTGCTCCCCAGTACCTGGAGCTCACTGGTGGGGAAACCTAGGGGGCTCTGCTTCCCTAGCCACTGTCCCCTTCCTCTCCCTGAAGGCCCCAAGCATTTGCCTACCCAGCCTCAGGCTAAATTCTATCTAAGAGGGTACCTCCCAGCGGGCTACCTCAGCAGGATACTTGAACCTCTTCCCAGGCTCCTGCAAGTAGGGCCAGCAGAGTGCACTGTTGGGGACAGAGAGACTGGGGCATCCATGGGACCCTCAGGAGCAGCTGGCACAGCAATACACCTACTGCCCCACCCCCAAGCATTGCAAGGGCTTCCCAGGAATCCGCTGATTAGCGGTAATGACCTGGGTAAGTGAGCCCCCCTTGGGGAGGCAATCAGGACTAAGGCAGAGGCGGGGGAGCCACCGTGGACAGCTCACAGGCTGGTCTGGTCCAGAATAGCCCTAATTGGAAACATTTCAGTGTATCTGAAGTGAGGATGTGGGGGAGAGGATACAGGAGGGGGGGGGGGACCAAGAGGGAACAGAGAGTTCACTGGGGAGTCTATGCCATGGGTTGGGAGGGACTTCTCTCATTCAGGAGTTGGGGTTCTCTGGGTTCAAGCTCTGGTTAGGCTACTAATTAATCATGTGACCTGGGCAAATCACTGCCAGTGCCCAGCCTCAGTTTCCCTGTTCATAGTATTCAATGCTCATAGTTCTTTGGGTGAGGGCATTTTCCAGTGATACATCCAGGAAGTTCCTTCCACTTCTCGCAAGCCTGACTTCCACCCCCTATCCACTGAGCCTATCTCCAGGCCTGTTGGTACTCCCACCCTGAGGGGTCACTACCTCCTCACACCATGGGGTTTCTCTCCTGGAGTCAGTCATTAAGGGGTCTTCCTGGGGTTGCCAGTAGCCCTGTGTCCAGGCAGTCCTGTGGTACCTGACTCAGGTGAGGCCACTTTACAATCTTGAGAGCCCTGGGCCAAGGCCTCTTGCTGCCATTCTGCAGTCTGCTTGACAACATTGCTAAGTGAAACCAGACTATTTGTTCAGGGTTATCTTGGGCAGAACTAGACTCCAAAGACCTCAGAAGCACACCCAGAGTTGGCCTGGCAGTAGATTGAGCCTGGCATCAAAAACTTCACTCAGGAAATTAGGAAACCTTGGTCATGGATTTGGCCTGCCTCAGGGTCCCCAAAGCTAGCCAGGGAAGGTGGTTCTTTGGTTATGTTTCTGTGGACCCTGCTGACCCCAGGAAGGTGGGAGAGCCTATTCCCTAAACCTGTTTACCCCACCTGTCACCAGGCTTTGGGCTGTCCTGGGCCACATCTCAGACTGTTACCTATGAAGCAAGAAAAATGTCTAGGCCAACTAGGCAAATTCAACCCTTCTCTGTGCTTCTATCTGCCCCCAGGGATGGCTGTATGGAGCTTTTCCCTAGTGACAAGTTGGAACTTCTCAGTGCTGTGCTAGGTTTAAGAACCAGGGCTCATTGGGCAGAGCTCCTGGAGTACAATCAAAGTGAGGGAGGAGTGAAAATATGAACAAAGGAGTCAAGACCATGACGGGGAAATGCACAGAATCAGCTGACCCGAGGTAGTGAGAGATCCCTGACTCTGGTCTGACAAATGGGGAACCTGCATAAGACCAAACTAGACTCCCTTAACATAGGTGACAGTGGTGCCATTGGGACAGTATATGAGGTCACTGGCAGTGGGTCCAAGATCTAACTCTAATGCACAAACTGACTTTGCAGAGCCCATTCTATATGGAGAGACACCTTGCTCAGCCTAGGCAAAGGTGGGGGTGCCTTGGTCCTGCCTCAAGGAGATGATGGAACAGACATAGTAGACTTCTTAGGGGAGGCCTTATCCTCTCTGAGGAACAGATGGGAGATGAGGTGGGAAGGAAGTGGGAGGAATAGGAAGAGTGGAGGGAGGAGGAACTGGGATTGGAATGTAAAAAAATAAATTAATAATAATAACAACAACAACAATAATAATACAGAGTTCTTCAGGATGACTCTCGATGAACAAGGCCAGCTCCTTTCCTACATTTCACAGATGGGTCAATGGCATTGGAGGCATTGGATGAAGAGCCGGATGCCTATAAGCTAGAAATCCAATCCTACCTAGCAGGCACTGCCTAGACCTCAGAGGTCCCTGCCTGGCCCCATACTCACAGGATCACCCTTAAGGAGAGCTCTAACCGGTTGCCTTGCTCAGACACTTGCTAGCCAAACAGTGGAAAGGAGTTTCCATGTACAGTCAACCCCTTTGGAAGGAGAGCAGGATTTGCCCACTTCCGCGTGCAGCCAATCAGAAGCAGAGACCAGCTAGCAGCTAGACCTCGCAGACCCCAGGCTAGGACTCTTTCCAGCCCATGTTGGAGCTGAGAGGCTGAGCTACAGAGAAGCTGAAGTCTTGCCCAAGGTCTGCCAGGCAGAAGATGCCGGCTCAAGCTGAGCACAGATTCCCGGGCTGGTACTCTTTCTGGCCCACTTCACTCCTTCCAGAGCCTTCTAAGACTCCCTAGAGAGGCCCCGCCCTTGCTGAGTAGCAGGCTCCCTGCAGCCAGCTGCTCTGAGAGGATGCCTCTCAGGGCTCCCTAGCTGGCCCAGGGTCTTTCTTCTCCCCTCCTCCACCAGAGGGGGCAAAAGGCTCACACCTGCTCCCCCTCCCCCACCCTCTCCCTTGACTCATCTTGATTCCCCCCACCTCTGGCTTTGGAGGTAAGGCCCTCAAGGCTGTTCGTGTATCTCCAGGCAGTCAGGTTCTGACCCTGCTCCCCAGTCCCCCATCCCACCTGTTTAGGTTGTCTGTCCCAGAAGCCCACCAGGTGGGCACCTCGGGTCACCAAGTCACATCTGGTTTCAGTTCCTGTGTCAGATGTCCCTTTCATCTCCAGGTCACTTTCCAAGGACTGCCCCAGGACAGCTGGCCCTGAGGAGTCCCCACCCACTGCACACTGTCCTGGGACTTCCTTCTACCAACAGCCTAACTCAAAAGCTCGGCTCTGCTCCTCATTGGCTATGGAACTCTGTTTAAGAACCTCCAAGGTCTTCCTCTCCTCTGCTCGGGGAAACAGAACACACAGCACAGGTTAGGAGACTGAAACCAACTATGTGTGTGTTGAAAACGGCAGGCAGCACACAAGTATCTATGCCCATCCCCACCATTTCCCTAAGGGCAGGGCTTTGAGGGCTGGTCATTGGACCCGGGGCCTCACAGGCCCTTATTGCATTATCATTATCATTATTATTATTATTATTATTTTAAGACAGAGTCTCACTCCATTGCTCAGGCTGGCTATGAGCTCATCTGTAACCCAGGTAGAGGCTGAGCCTGTGATCCTCCTGCCTCACTCAGCCTCTCCAGTAGCTGAGATTACTGGCCTGTGCCATCACTTCTACTCCTGTTAAGCTCCACTTCTCCTCCCAAGTCCTTCTCTATCTTCCAGCTCCAGCAATAGTTCAACCATTATCAAGATTTAGCCTCTGGAGCCCTCTGCTTCGGTTCTGATCTCACAGTCACAGAGAACCAGCATGTGACCTTGTGGCAGTTACTTAGCCTCTCTGTACCTTAACTTCCTTATTGTGAACCAGCAATGATAAGACTGTCACCTATCACAAGGAGTGTTAACAAATCAGATAGAGGCCTACAGCTCTCAGAGCTGTAGTAGGACACTGCTTGCAAGGCACCGTGGCCCCTGCTCCCCGCAAGAAGGGTCAGGGGTTGGGACACCTGCTTCGCATTCCATCGCTGCCCATTAAGTCCTCCCTGGCGGAATGTCTTGAAGGCAGACACTGAGCTGTGCCCATTTGTGTCATGGCTTAGACTATGGGGTGGAGCTGAGCTGGGTGTTGCTCTCAGCCAGCAACCTACCCCACCCAGCACGTGCCAGCTTGGGACTGAGTGAGTCACATGCAACCTAGAACCTCAGTATTCCCTTTGTAGGACAGGTAAAGAGGGACAAGAGCAGTGTCCCCAGGACTCTATGAGCAAAACGAGTCACCCAAGCCTGCTTCTCAGCCATGAAGGCCCTTGCACCTCTCAGCAAACCCCTTCCTACTCTCCCTCCCCTCCTGCTCTGTAAAACAGTGGGGATGGTGGGAGGGGCTTCTCTCCCTGATTTGTGTCCTGCCTGGTGCAAGAATGGGTGAGAGGGCCTAAGAGCAGCAGGAGGAGGTGGGAGGCGCCCGCCCACGGCAGACCACCTTTCTAGTAAACCATAAGCACATGAAGATGGGATTCCCCTCTTGAATTATTTAATCAATAACTCAGCACCTGAAAGGGCTGGACCAGTGACCTCAAGACTGCTTTCCAGAGGTCCAGGGTGGTGCACCATCCTCTCTTCCCGACCCCCTCTTCAGTGCCCACAATCTATCCCTTGTTTTATCTGCAGACTCCCTACACTCGACCCAAAGAGAAACTTAGGGTCCGTTCTAGACTATCCCACTCTGACGTTGTACACTTTGAGTCTCCTCCTCACCATCTACCTGCCGAGCTTCCCCGTTTCTGCAGCTGTGAGTGGCAAGCTGTGGAAAATCTCTGTAACCCACAAGGGTGACCCAACCAGGCCGCCCTCCTCCGAGCCCCCACTCCTAGAGCACTTGGAAAGTTATTTACAGTCGGGGCTTATCTTTCCCAGCCCAGGGGCAGCTCCTTCAGGAAGGGGCTGCTTTCCCCCTCAACCCACTCCCTCCACACCGCTTCCAGCAGCCACCACAGGAGAAGCAGGCACTGCATGGGGAAACCAGGGAGGAAATTGCCCCCAGCGACCATTTATCCCTACAGGACACCCTGCACGTGCGCACACAGTCTCTGGTAGTTCAGGAGCCCTCTGGGGAGCCTCCTATCTGATCAGGGCAAGTCAGTCCTAGCTATCCTTCTGGCTGACTGAGGCCCCAGGAGGCCGTGCTACAGTGACACTTCCCCCAAGGTCGCTCAGGTGGTGGGGGTCAAAACTGTCTTTGCAGACCTTCAGGAGGCTGACAGACCAGGATCCTGAGTTGCCCCTTGTGTCCTGCACTGAGCAGACCCTCTGGGTTGTGCCACTTGGAAAGAATGTTTCTGAAGTCCCTCTCTGGCCTTTACACAACCCTAGCCTGGATGAGAAAAATCCCCTCATCCACTTCACAAGCCTGCAGAGGGTAAGAACAGCATTTCTCAGAGGAGGTGGCCCAGGCTTAAGAGTGCCTGGTTCCGGACGCTCAAGCCAACTTGGCCTCGCAGATTTTGGTGCTCTCACCCAACCTCTCCGGCCGCTCGCCCCGTGACCCTTGGGAGTAAAAGTGGGGTCCTACTTACAGCCACTTGATGCCATAGCACACACCAGTGTGGAGCGCCAGGGCGAAGAGCAGAGCCTCGCAGACCTGCGGCCGAGCCCTCATCGTCGCGCGCGCCCGGCGCTCCCGGGGGTCGCACCGTGTAGGAACCGCGCCGAAGACCGCCTCCTGCAAGCCACCACCGCCGGTCCTGCGCGCACACCGCCTGCAGTCAGAAAGAGTGGGGCGGCGGGTTAAGGCGGTGCGCGGGCTGGGAGGCGTTTTATTCAAATTACAAAGGAGGGGTCGGTCCCGGGAGACTGAGCGAGGCAGGCGTCCGCTCCCGCCCCGCACCGCCGAGACCCGCCGGCGTCAGGCTCGGATTAGGTGAGAACGGAGCGCGGCCGAGGGCGTGTCGCCCAGGGCTGATCAGAGCTGTACACCCCAAGGACAGAGTGCCACAGTACGGAGGTGCCGGGGAAGACCCAGAAGAAAGCCAGCAGAGGACCGCAAGCCTCGGGCGGCGAACGAGACACCCGCCCGAGACACACAGACAAACTGACAAAGCGACCACGGGAAGAGTAACGAGGGTCCCGGGTCCAGGCAGTTGATCCGGGAAAGGATATGGGCTCCTATTAGAATCCACGACACTGATTACTAGTTATCGCAGTCTTGGTGATTCTATGGCTCATCCCAAGCCTCCTCTTTGCAAAGAAGTCTCCTAGTGTGGCCGCCTTTGATCCTCCCAGTCCTGTGATAGGTATTGTCACCCCTCCATCTCAGACAAGGAAACCCAGAGATGAGAAACGGGCTTAGCGAGCGTCCGGTTGGTGCTGGGCTCGTGCTAACCCACGAGGTCAGGTCAAAGAGAAAACAGAAGACTTGCCTCCTCTGGGCACCTACTTTTCAGTGTGGGAAAGGGAAGCTGGAAAACTGGAATGGTGATGGATGCTCTTTACACACCAATGGATCTATCTGCAGAGTCTGAACTGCCACTTCGGACATCCCACGTCAGTGCCGTGGTCCGGATTAGGCACCGCCAGAGCTCTTTAGCGCCAGGCCTGCAAGAGGTTGCCTCGGACCGCCAGGCGGCGAGCTAGGGTCGCCGAGGAGCCGCTACCCAGCCCGCTGGCAGCTTGAGGAGCTGCTTTCTGAGGCTTGGCCCCTCTCATCATTCTCACCTCATTAACTCTCTTCCCCGCTTCTCCCAAATTTACCAACACCTGGCGTTCTCCCCGAATATACACAGCCCCTCTCTCCTCTGGAGGAGCAAAGACAAAGGGATTCCTCCCTAAAGGGTCCGCAGAGTCTGAAGAAGGAGGTGCCAGACTTGGGGGAGGTGCCGGTGGGGAGGTCGCTGGAACAGGAAAGAGAGGTTCTCATCTGTCTCTGTGAGCTTGGGCAAGCCCTCAACCACCCCAGCCTTAGTTTTTCCTTTTATAAAAATAAAGAACTGGACTCCAGCTTCCTGATCTTCGTCTGATCGTCTCTCTGCTTGTATCCACTATTATGCATACCTGTGTACCCTGTACACATGTATGAATGTGCTTTGTACATGCGCAGAAACGCGCGCGCGCACACACACACACGGATTTGAGACGTCATAGTTTTCTGGGGCCGTCTGGCAGAATCGAGAGGAACCTAGTAGAAAACCTTGAATTGCTTCCCTCACACCCCCCCCCTCCAGAGTCCCCCTGGTTCGAAGTGCTTGGCACATGCGAGTCCAGGCTGGGGTCTCAGCAGGATTTTTGATGTAGTCCGACTCCTCCTCCCACCTCTTCTGTATCCAAATCTTTCCCTCCCTATTGGAAGTTTGCACACTTCCCCAAACCAGAAAAGTATCTGCAGGATCTCGGATGGGGGACCCCAAAACCCCAGTCATTGTCTCTTTGTTCCCTCCTTAAGTGTGATGTCGCCGATGGCGCCCAGAATTCCCGAATGGGAAGGGCTGGTCACAGAAGGAAGCTCAAGGACTTACAGCAGGCTGTCAGTGTCCAGCTCAACTCTTCTAGTGAGAGGAGGGGTGACCCAAATCGCACAGCAAACAGGGACCCAGGCCTCCAGCAACTCTCTGCTCTTCCTAGCAGCTCCAGCGGCCCTAGACTTCTTCCGCCACTGCGGCGCGTTGCTGAAGGAGCACCGTTGGGCCTGGGCCTCTGGGTCCTGACATTATTCTTGCCCTACCCATTAGGTCTAGGACTGCAACGCGAGCCTCTGGGTCACCCTCAGCTTGCGTCCTGAGAGAGCGCATTCGCCTCGGGGAGTCCCCGGCCCGCCAGGGGGCGCTAAGCCTGGGTTCGAAGAAAGATTTGCCCCGGCTTCACAAAGTGGGACTTGGGGCAAGTCCCCTCCTTTTCCTGGGTTCTAATGTTCCCGTCTTGGATGAAGTGCAGGGTGACTTCCCTCTTGACCATGGTTATCTCATAAGACTTGTTTTGGTTAGCCCTGAACTAACTATGCAACCTCTTGCTTCAGTCTGGGCTCCCAGCCTGCGCTGGGGACAGTCTCGTAGTGGGCCCGCGGGAAAAAAAAGGGCAGTACTTATAGATAAAAAGAGAGCAACCCTTTCTTCTTCTCTTTGGACAATAAGTCCAAGCTACCCAGCTTGCAGCAGTCGGAGGAACGAGCCTCCCGGAGTTTGCAACACTGGACACCAGTCCCTGGCAGTCAACAGGTGGGCTTAAGGCTTGGAGCTGTTTAGAGCTCTAGAAATTTCACTTAAGGTAACCTCCCCTATCAGCCTAACCGGCAAGGATTCGCCAAACCACTCCCAACCTCAATGTGCCATGCTGGCCCAGGATTTGGTACTGCGCACCGGGACAACGTCCGCACCAGTATAATGTTCAAGCGGGCCACTCCAGAAGCCTGGCCGCGAAGCTCTCAAAACGAAAAGGGTGCTACAGAGAAGCCGAACGACAACTTCAAGGTTACCTGCGAGGCTGCGTGAGACCTGGTTTTCCGCTCAGCGGAGATTCTTTAAGGATCTTCTGTGTAGCGCCAGGTCACCGCGGAGACGCGGTGTTTGGAAAGTGGAAAGGGAGAGTGCGGAACTCCTGCCACCCGATGGAACCGGATCCTGCGTTCCCAAAGACCGTGAGGGACTTGGAGGCACCCCAGTGCCACAGGTGGGAGATATGGGCTGGTGGAAGTCAGATGTTCGGAGCGGCTCCAGACAGGACGCGGGGAGAAGGTTGGGGCAAGACTCCCCCCCACACACACACTCACCAACCTGGAGCTCAGGTCGGTAAACAAATTCACCCCCTCCCCCTTTACCACTTGCCTCCAGGAGCCCTTCTCACCACCCGGAGCTCCCCACCTCCGGCTCTGGTAGGAGCTGCGGACCTCTCAGCCTTTTGTCCCCTCTCCCGCCTCCTCACACACACCCTCGGTGCGGTATCCAAATCCCCCACCCCCGGGATGGCTCGGGCGTGACCTCATCAACCCGCAGACTGCGAGGGAGGAGACCGAGTCCTGGGATGGGGGACAAATCGGAAGAAGAGGTGGGGGAGAACTGAAGGAACCGCACAACCCACCCCATTCGGCCAGCCCCTAGTCCCCTAGTCCCCGGGGTCATTCCTGCAGCTGTGCTCCGCCGAGAGGGGTTTACTCGGAATGTTGCAGTGGAGAGAAGTGAGGAAAGAGCAACGAAGTTCACTTTGGTTTGCTTCCCCAGGAGTGGGTGCCCAATAGGGCTCAGGGTTCCCGCTGAGCATCTGCCCGCGGCCACTGCTCACCTTCGGGGTACTCTTCTGGCCCTTCCTGCGTACCCCGCAGCCCCGACCGCCCTCGGGTGCTGAGAGTGTGGTTCCCGCCTGCAGGAGCGCGAAGACAGCCTTTCCTAGACGCCACACAGCAGGGCGCTGTGGGTCCTGGCAATCCGGGCGCGGATACCGGCAGCTATCGGCTGTGCTCCGCTCTCCGGCCTGCGCTCGCGGATCTTCGGAGCTCTCCCCTCTCCCGGCACGATCTGCGGCGCCCGCCGGTCCAAGCGCTTTATAAGGCGCGGACCGCCGCTTTGATCCGCCCACGTCAGCGCGCCGAATCCCCACCCGGTGGCTCGCGCGGGGCGGAGGCGGGGTCCCCATGACGCCTCGGACCCGCGGCGCCCGCCGGGCGCTCCGGGACACTTCGCACCCTATTGCAGTACGGAAGGGTACTTGCTCTCCATAGCCAGTGTTGAAAGCGTGCCTGCTGTGTGCCAGCAGCGCGCGCCTGGCGCTCGAAAGGCCCACCTCGAAAGCTAGTAATAACCAGCAAAGAGCCTGAACCAGACAAGAGGGTCTGTCTTGGGCCACGGTGCGGAGACCAATGCCACCCTGTGCTCTTGTGTCTTACTTGCTGCAGGCTTTGGGGGTCCTGAGCCCTGCGTTTCTGTCGTAGTCCTGATTCTGGAAGGTTCCTGGGGCCATCTTTCTAGGCATCTCAGAGGGGCGCTCGCTTCTAGGAGACGCTAGGGCTCTGCTATGTGAAGCGCTTTGTAAACTGGCTCCAAGTCGACGTTCTGTCTTAGACTCTGGCTTGATTGTGGGGGAATCTTGTGGGCAACTCCACCCAGCGATCTGTAGGGGCTGGGTCCCAGCAGAGGACCAGGTTTCAGAAACTAGATGACACTGAACAGGACTTCTCTGAGATGTAACCCAGTCTTAAATTGCTCCGCCCACCCCTTCATTTGGCCTTCCTTGACTAGAACCGAGGCCAGTCCGATTTCCCCCAGTTTCTAACTATCCACCAGATGCTGTGGTTCCACCAGCTTCTGTCCCTCGTTCTAGGAATTTCACATGAGAATGCGCTCAAGGCTTGTCTAGCTTATTAGTAGAAAGGGAAATAAACGGAGGCAAGGAGAAGGGATTTGCTTAGGGTCTCCCAAGATGTCTGCTAGACTTTTCCTATTCTCAGTAGCTGCTATGTTGTTCACAGATTTCCCCCAGGTAACACATATGTACACACAGACACACACCCAAAGGTGAGGGGTGTGCACAATCCATAACGGCCTTGAAGCCTCCTAGGCATACTGAACCTCTTGCACACCGGACTGGGACAAATCATCATAATGGTTACAAGCACACTATCAGGAGATCCTTGGACATATCACATGCCCATATACTCTGCAGCACATAGGTGTGGAGTAGTCATATACATGCCATTAGATTGGTACTCAACACACAGAGTGCCCTCAAACAGTTCATGCACAAACATACGAGTTTCCACACACTGTGAGAACGGACACATATATAGTTCTCAAGCACGCAGCACCAAACACATAGAGACTACATACACGAACAAGAATAGTCTACAAACACAAGAGCACAACAGTAGGGCATCATCGTCTACAAGTTCAGGGCACTAAATCAGTCCCATTATAAAGACAATGGGATGGGGGCTGGAGAGATGGCTCAGAGGTCAAAACTGTTCTTCCAGAGGTCCTGAGTTCAATTCCCAGCAACCACATGGTGGCTCACAGCCATGTGTAATGAGATCTGGTGTCCTCTTCTGGCTTGCAGACAGACATGGAGACAGGATTATTCATAATAAATAAATATTTTTTAAAAAGACAATGGGATGGCAGTGGGGGCTTTGGGTGGGATGCTCAGGAGCTGGAATAAAACTTTTCCTCTTAGAAGACTGGAGACAAAGGCCTCCAAGGACTCAAGTGCTCTGAGCTCCCCTGATACCAGAGACATCACAGTCAGAGCCATTCCAGTGGCCTCTGTCTGTTCTATACTACTATTCGTGTAAATGTCCCCAAACATTTACGTGAACAGTACCTCTGCCTGATGTCTTCCAGGTGAAATGGAAATGGAGAGCAACTAGGAATCACAATAGAGATCTGGGTCCCGTCCCAGCTCTGGAGCTCATACCTGTAACCAGAACACCGGTGGATCACCCAGGATTTGAGGCTAAACGGGGCTGTGGGGGGAGTATCTCTTACAAAAATGCAAATGAAGGACAACAAAATAGATCTGGGTTCTAGCAGAATTTCCCTGGTTCTATTTTTAGCTGTGTGATTTTGAGTGAGTGGCTTAAACCTCCTGTACTTGGTTGGGCTAGCTCTGACCCCTCCCAACTGCTCATCTCTTCCTGGTGGGTGAAGAACAGAACCCAGCTCAGGCAGAATATTTTTATCTACTCGGGATGGAAAAGTGATAAAGAAAAGATGCCAAAACTTGGGTTGATTGTCAGGGGGATCTGGACCCAGTCTGTCATCCCTGCACCCCAGTCTCCCATTGCTATAATAAGGAGGATTTTACAAGGGACTCCCTTGGGGGCATGGGAGAAGATTATCATCTTTAGGGCCCATTAACTTTCTCCTTCCCTTTTCATCCCCCTTCCCTGTCTAGCTCTCCTCAAGGGTCACTCTCTGCAAGGCCTGTGCTGGACACCTAGGTCTCAGGCTCTAATTCAGTGGGAACAAGACTGCTGGCCAGGCAAAGCAGGACAGGGCATCACACTCTTGCTGCTGGGAGCACGTATGTTGTCCACCTCAGTCACCAGGGTGATACTGGTTATCTGATCAGTCAAGTCAGTATTTCAGAGAGCTTTCTGCTGACCATGCCTTCCTAGCCCCACCCCGGGCATGTGTCTTACCCAGGGAGGCACCAGTTCTGTGTGTCATGCTGATCCCACCACTGATCCCCTCTTCTCACTTCTGCTTCTTTCCCTGAAGGCTGACATCTTGGTGGAGACGGTGGGGGCCAGGTGGCTGTTTCCAGGAACCCCCAGGTAGGGGCCAGGAAAGCTGGTTACAGCACTGAGCTCAGCCCTGGTTTGCTCTGTGATAGGCAGCTTGCTTTCTCAGAGCCCCATCTGTAGATGAGGATTGAGCTGGATAATTCCAGGGTCCTCTGGTTCTAGAGCCCAAGTCCTAAGTCTGTTCTATAGCAAAAGATGGGTCATAGATGGGAGGAAGGGAAGAGAAGAAGAAAGGGAGGGATGGGGAGATGGAGAGATCACAGATATGGCTACTCTCTCTTCTGACCCCCAGTCATTCCTGATCTTAAGCCTGGAAGAAACTGACAGAAACCCTCACTGTCATTTCCCAGAGGGACACAGAGGTGTGCTTTGAGAAACGCCTGTCTGGGGGCCAAGTAGTTTAAATCTGAGCAGATGGGTCTAACTGACTGCCTCAAACCCTAGGCTTAGCATGCCTGGATGGCAATCCCCTCTTTCCCCCCACCCCCACCCCCTGCAAAAGGAGGCATACAAAGTAGTGGGTGTGTCACCAAAGCCCCCAGGCCAGGTGCTCACACTCATTTCCTCTGCTTACCCACTGTGGGACTCTGGGGAAGTGGTTCAGCCACTAAGTTCCTTACCTACATTGTTCGCACAAACAGGAAAAACAGCACCAGCTTCATCTAAAGCTTCTGGGAGATAATGGGATAGAAAGTGCGTGTGTATACCTATGCGTGTGTGTCTGTGTGTGTGTGTGTGTGCACGTGTGTGCACGTGACCCACTACACATACATCCCAGACCTGTCCTGTGCTCATCTGTCTCAGGGTTACTTGAGCCCACCGAGCCCCAGGCCAGCAGAGAGGTTGTGCAAGAGACCTGCAAACCTGGTTCTGCTCTCCACCTGGGAGGGGCCTGTCCTCCTCCTCCTCAGGGCAGCAGCGGAGGTGTTGTTATTCTACAGGGGAGAGGTTGCTTTCCTGGGTGCACATAACAAAACACCACTGGTCATATCTGCTGAGGCAAGTCACTTCTGAAAAGTCACTTTCTGCTCTCACTGTCGCGTGGCCCTGGTGGCTGCTCAGGAAACGACCTCTGAGAAACTGACCTCCAACTAGTGCACCTGTAAGGGACTTGAGCCACTGAAGGAGCATCCAGTGACCTGGAAGAAGTACTGTGCCTTCCTTCTAGTCACCGAACCCACCCAGCTTCAGCCTGGCCCTTTGGGAAGTGGCTGTGACAGCCCCAGGTAGAAATTCCAATCGGCGACCTTCTATGTGTCAGTCCCAGAGAAGGGGATGGTTGACTGCTTGGGTCATGTTTCCTTTGAGTGACAGCTGGTAAGAGGATGCTGGGGAGGACCAGAAGAGGACCAGGAAGCTTCCCAGGCATGTGTCTGCGTGCAGCTTCTTTGGTCGTTGAGCCTCCACTTCCCTACTTGGAGTGTGAGCCAGTGTCTCAACCTGGACCTAACCTAAAGATACCCAGTGGAGGCACGAGGCTAAAGCCCCAGGCCTGTGAAACCATGCGCTGAAGTAAATCTCTCCCCTGACATTGTTTTTCTCAGCTATCTAGCACAGCCATGAGAAGGCTGACTTACACACCCTGCCACAGGTGAAGTCTGTCCTTCCACCCTTGATCTGGGCTGGCCTGCTATTGTTTGTCCAGTATGACCAAGGCAAGCTGAAACTTTGGCCTCAAGTCCTAGAAGTTCCCTCTCAGCTCCCTGGAACAGGGGTGGGCACATGAAATGAACAGGCACATGTCTTCAATCCCAGCACTAGGGAGGCAGAGGCAGGTGGATCTGTGAGTTTGAGGCTAGCCTGGTCTACAGAGTAAGTTGCAGGACAGCCAGGGCCACACAGAGAAACCTTGTCTCGAAAAAACCAAACCAAACTAAACCAGAGAGAGAGAGAGAGAGAGAGAGGGAGGGAGGGAGGGAGGGAGGGAGGGAGGGAGGGAGGGAGGAAGGAAGGAACAGGTTAAGGATGAAAAGATGTGGCTATAGATAGTCCAGTGGGTAGTGTGCTTTTCTAACTCAGCAGTTGGGAACTGAGACAGGAGGATTGCTGAGGTTTGCTGGCTGCCAGCCTTGGTTCAAATGAGAGACCCTGTCCCAAAGGAAGAGGGCAGAGTGACATGTAGTAGCCTCTGTGTGAACATGATGTACACACACAAACACACACACACAGAGTGAACAAGCCAAAATACACAATTATTATGTGATGCTACTTCCCAGTCTCAGCATCTCAGAAGTGGGCCACTCTCATATCCCTAAGGTGGTCAGAAATCTGAGAGTGACATGGAACATGGAACCAGTGGTGCCTTTGTCTCAGACCCTGCTGTATCCCTGTGTGACATCAGAGCCAGAAAGAGTCAGCATCCCTCAGCTAGCCTTGCTCACAAATCCCAGAAGCAGATTTTCCCACCTTCTACCATCCAAGACAGTCTCTACTATTATGGAATAGCTCTGTCTGCAAGGGGACTCTCATCCCTTTAGAGATGCAAGTACTGAAGACCCTGGCTCTCTTCCTACGGATCACCTTTACTGTGTGATGACACTGGGCATCACAGGGGTCTCTGGTGCTGGCAAAGTAACACAGTTTTGCTAACAGCAAGTATTTACTTGGACTTGTGCCTCGATCTCTGTACAGCAAGTGTGTTCACTAGGACCTAAGCCCAGGCAGGCCCTGCCCATGTTTTGAGCTTCAGCCATGCCAACTGTCTCTGTGTGGATCACCCTTGTGCCCGAGTCTTGGGTCTCACCTGGAAAACAGGAATGAATTTTACCACCTAGGGCTGTTGGGACCTAAATGAAATGATGGATGTGAGATGCTAGGCTGTAACAGCCCCTGAAAAAGCTAGTTCCTCTTCTGCTAGGTACATAAACCATTCCAGATGGGGAACTTGCCGGCTTATGTGTAGGTGGGATAGAAACTATCAGCAGGCTAGAGGGGGAGGGGGCTTATCCAGGAGCAGGGGGAGCACAAACAAGACGGGGAAGCATGGTGTCAGGGAGGGCAAATCCACAGCTCAAGCTGCCAGGCTGAAGAGGAATGGGAGGCCTTACATGCCAAGCTAAGGGGACCGGGCCTGCAAGGGAAGACCCGGAGGTATCCAGACCTGTCTGGAGAGGGGCAAGGTCAAGAACAGCTGAGCTCTGGTCTGGGGCAGGCAGACCTGAGAGTCTTGTATATTCGGGGAGAGCAAGGGACAACTGGTACAGATGGGCACACTTGTGGGAAGCAGGCCCTTGGCCTTCTAGCCTAGGGTCTCCACTCTATCTGTTGTCTAGGCCTTGACAGGAAGAAACAGAGAAGCCAAAAATGCAGCCAGAGAGCAGGGTAGCTCAGAGTGTGGGCTAACCTTACCTACGTGAGAGGGAAGGGATAGATCAGAGTGTGGGCTAGCCTTACCTATGTGGTAGGGAAAGAGTAGCTCAGAGTATGGGCTAGCCTTACCTGTGTGGTGAGGAATCAGGCTCCTCTTAGGGTCATGTTTTGGACTTGGCAAGCTCACAGTTTCATCTTCTTTTCTTTTCTTTTCTTTTCTTTTCTTTTCTTCTTCTTTGTTTTTTGTGTGTTTGTTTCGAGACAGGGTTTGTTTGTGTAGCCCTGACTGTCCTTGAATTCACTCTGTAGACTAGGCTAGCCTCAAACTCAGATTTGGGAATAAGGCATGTGACTTGTCCAAGACCTACCGCAGATGTGTGGTTTAGCTGGGCTGGAATCTAGGCCTCCTGCCTCCTACTCGCACCCTACTCTCTGTCCCTAGAACTGAGGACTGGGCAAGACATTCACACTGGGCCTGAGTGAACAGTGAACTGAGCCAGAGGGAGGCTGACAGTCGTCAGCAGACAGCACTTAACCCAGATTGACAAGTGGATTGTGCAAATGTGGATGAGGTACAGTTGGATGCAAAGAAATCCAGACGGTCTGGGCCTCTGGGGATCCTCCGCCAGCACCCCACCTGCTGGGGAAACAGGAGGGGGTGGGGTGACATCACCACATGCAGCTCAAGTATGGGGGCAGGGACACTGACTTCTTCAAAGCTGTGGGCTTAGTCTCAGGCTCTTGTCCTCGAGTATAACCCTGTCCTCACAGTCGGGGTTCATGGACATCCAGGGGGTGGTAGTTACTTGCTTAAGGTCCCACAGGCAATCAGAGCCTGGTCCAGGTGAGGTTGTTTGTCCCAGCAGTCTATAGACATGTTGAAAACTAGACTAGGTCAGTCACCGATGAGGACCCATGCCCAGCTCTCAGCCTGACAAAAAACAGATGTGTAACTGTGGTGAGGGCTGCTTGGTCCCTCTGCCTAATAGAGGCTACATGGGGTTAGATGGTGACACTGTCAAATTCACAGGAGCCTTAAATGAACAAGAGCCCTGAGCTGCCACTCAGCAGCTCTCGCTGGCCGAGGGGACACTGAGCTCAGAAAGGGCAGATTGCCACACCAAAGTCACCCAGTAGGTTGGGGAGGCACTGGGCTCTCAGCAGCTGACTCCATTTTTGGAACCCATAGAGAAGAAGCAGTCTTGAACTCAGGACAGGTAGCTCCTCTCACTGCTGTCATGGGAAGCTCCCATTGCCTGAAGCACTTTCCCAGAATCCCCAGTTTCTCCCCTTTGACTGAGCATGAACCTACACACAGCAGCAGTAGCGACAGCCCTTAGCCCTGTCCTCCTCTGCTCCAGATGGTGGGCTGGTGCTCTATTTCTTCTCCTCCAGTGTTTCTTTCTTTTCTTTTTTTGTTTTTTGAGACAGTTCTGACTGTCCCAGAACTCACTATGTTGACCAGGCTGGCCTCAAACTCACAGAAATCCACCTGTCTCTACCTCTGGAGTGCTGGGATTTAAAGGCTTATACCGCCATGCCCATTAATCTCCAATGTTTTCAACTCTATGGAAATTAATTTTATTCTGCAGTTCAGGGAACTGGGGCCCAAGAGTCATTGGTCACTTGTACCTGGTCAGAAAGCAAAAAGCTGGGTCTTGAGCTCCAGGTCACTTGCTCTCCAAACACCATGACTATCTTCTTCTCTGGCTGATGGAGTAATTGGCAATGCCCTCTGTGCCCAGGGCAGGAGGTGACTGAGTTTGTGCCTTTCCTCCTGTTTCTGTTGACAAATCTCCCACCCACCCTCACTTTCTGAGTGTTGAGCCTAGTACCCTGATAAAAGGCCAGGTCTTCTAGAGAATTTCATTTTCTAGCTGCATAGCTGGTCTAGGAGGAGTATGTGACCCAGAGGAAACACAATGAGCGGTCTCCCTGGGGTGGCAAAGTGAATCTGGGAGGGGAAGGGAAGAGCCAGATGGGGAGCGGAGGTCACGGAGGTCACTGGAGGCTCTGAGCATCTCCCCCCTCCCCCCATCTGTCTCCAATGGCTACCGAGTCCATGTTTCTTTGGGTTCATCCAGTGTGGGTCTTTGTCCTCTGGCAATGGGTGCAGTCCTGCCTGAGGCTCTATGTGTGCCTGGGGCTATGCTATCCCTACAGGAGTCATAGGACTAGCAAAGGATCCAGTCCACTAGGAACTGACAGTCTGGGGTGGGGGGGGAGGGGTAGTTCTGGGTTCAGGCCCTTGCTCTCTCTCTGGGCTGTAATCTCCTATCTTTAACTTAAGGACAATAGTCCTAATGTACTAAAGATTCCCCCAGACCTGTACAACTACCATTAAAAACTGATGCATAACTCCCTCTTTACAACTTCAAATTCTAGAACACTTCCATCCACCAACCTCTGAAACACCCCACACCCATTAGTAGTGACTCTCCAATATTATTCACCATCTCAAACTCTAAAAACGGTTATTTCTTTCAAAACAAAAACTTTGTGGATTTTTCTCTTCTAGACATCAAAGTTCTTGTTGGAATTTTCCCCTGTTGCAGCATGTATGGATATTCTATTACTTCTTGTGATGGATGTCACTCTGCCTCATGGATACGCTGCCTTCTGTTTATCCATTCAGCAGCTGAGTGGGCACCTGGACTGTTTCCCCACCTGGGCCATTATAGATAATGTCGCTATGGACATTCATGTGCAAGCATTTGTCTGAGATGCAGATTTTCAATTCTTTGGTGTATATACCTAGGAATGGAATTGCTAGATTGTATGGTAACTCTGCATGACTTTGGGAGAGCTGCCAAACAGTCTTCCACAGTTTTTCAAATTTCTATCAGTAATGTATAAGGGATCCAGTTTCTCAACAGCCTTGACAAAGCTTACCATTTTCTGTTGCTTTTATTATAGCCATCTTAGTGTAAAGGAGAATATCATTGCTTTTTAAATTTTATTTTGAGACAGGGTCATCTGTAGCCCAAGCTAGACTCAAACTCTCTATAGAGCAAAGGAAGACCTTGGACTTCTGATCCTCCTACTTCCACCTCCCAAGTGCTGAGACTACAGACATGGCTATATACTGTTCTGGGGATCAAACTCAGGGCTTTGTGCAAGCAGACAAACACTTTACCAACTGGTCCTCATCCCAGATCTGCATTGTGGTTCTGATTTGCATTTCCCCAATTACTAATGCAAACAAGCCTCAATCTGTGTGATAATTGGCCTTTTTTATATCTTCTTTGGAGAAATGTTTATTATATTTTTTTCCTTCACCCCCCCCCTTCCTTCCTTCCTTCCTTCCTTCCTTGCTTTCTTGCTTTTTCCCCCATGACAGGGTTTCTCTTTGAAACAGTCCTGGCTGTCCTAGAATTCACTTGTAGATCAGGCTGGCCTTGAACTCACAGGGATCCACCTGCCTCTACCTCCTGAGTGCTAGGATTAAAGGCATGCACCACCACTACCTGGCTCAATTTTTTTTTAATTTAAAAACTTGAGTAATCGCAGGGCGTTGGTGGCACACGCCTTTAATCCCAGCACTCCGGAGGCAGAGGCAGGCGGATCTCTGTGAGTTCGAGGCCAGCCTGGTCTACAGAGTGAGTTCCAGGACAGCCTCCAAAGCCACAGAGAAACCCTATCTCGAAAAACTAAAAAAAAAAAAAAAAAAAAAAAAAAAACTTGAGTAATCATCCAGGTGCTATGGTGCAGGCTCACATGCTAATACTCAGCTGGTAGAAACCAGAGGATTAGAAGTTCAAGGCCATCCTCAGCTTTCTAGCAAGAATTAGAGGTCAGCATAGATAACATAAAACTCCAGCTCAAAAGACTTTTAAAAAGTGAAATGAGGATGTTAGACTGTCTAGCTGGGGTCAAGAATGTAGCAATGGAGAGAAGCCTGTAAGTACAGGGAATGTGATTTGGGGTCACTGAGGGGTCTGTAGGCTGACAACATGTCTCTCCTGTATTCTAGTTGGTGAAAAAACAACTCTGGTGTCTGAGTCACAGCTTAGAGGATGTCTTACAAATACCTTTGGGAGCTCCATGACAGAGGCTAGCATGACAACTAGGCATGCCTCCAGCATGGGGCCAGAGTGAGCAATGAATGCTATTGGCTTCACAGCATGGTGCTTAGGGACCAGGTGTGTGTGTGTGTGTGTGTGTGTGTGTGTGTGTGCGAGCGCGCGGGAGGCAGGGAGAAGGCTTGGGGAGAAACGTAAGAGAGAACTTCTGTTTGTTGAGCACCCACTATTTTGCAGAAGGATTCTGGGCATATCTCAACTTAAGTGTTCCAGAGGAGCAGGAATTGGGAGGCTCACCAAATTTCCTAGGACAAGAAACCAAGGCAGGCAGAAGATTCCAATGGGAACTGGGGTTTAGGCCCTGATCTATCTGTCTTGAGTTGTGAACCCTTCTCATAAGGTGTGGCCCTGGCATTGAGTCCTGGGGCATCAGGCCAGGGAGGGGACATCAGAAATCAGATCACTAAACCTGGGTCCCTGGACCCGCAGCTGCCTGCCAGCAGTGTGCTCCTTGTTTTTTTTTTTTTTTTTTTTTTTTTTTTTAATGCAAGGAAGGAAGGGGAGAAGGCGAATCCTACAGAACATGATCTCTAATGCAATGCAGACTTTTGATCACTGCCACAGACACTGAGACTTTTAGGAAGGGCTGGAGACCCCAGTTTCCTGTTTCTGGCCCCCACTTGGGCTTGCATCAGGACCCAGGCTGGGCTGAATGCTTAGCTGAAACACTGGGAATGGCTGTGATGAATAACCAGAGTCAGACCTAGAGGAGCTGGGGAAGTCAGGAGCCTCTCTGTGTGGTGACATCTTGTTTATGAGCTAACAAATGAAGCTTGCCTGAAGATCAGAGTGCAAAGCTAGCCACAGTCCCTGACTGTTCCCGGTTGTCCCCCTGACCATCCCCTGACTGTCCCCCTGACTGTCCCCTGACTGTGCAGAGCTGCTGAAGCTCAGAGTGCGGAGGCAAGGTTTAGCGTGCCAAGTCCAGCTCACCTCCTGCTTCTGCAATCGGCAGTGTCCTTCCTCGGCCTGGGGTGCTCTTCCTCCATGTAAAGCAAAGCTTCATCCTCAGAGTCTCTCAAACCCTCCCTGACAGGCCTGCTGGTGCTGCCCCTCCTCCAGAGGGAGTTTTTATTATCAGCACAGAGCATAGTCTGTCTGATGGATCGGAGTATAGTATGCCCTGCAAAGGTATGTAAGGACTGACTCCCAGGGTGCTGATTGGGAGGCCTGCTGGCAGGCGAGTCAGCACCATCATACATGGATTTATAGTTCCCTTAATAAATTAGACTAGTTCTCACAAGAGGAGTTCGGTCTCTCTGAGATGGATTGTAAGTCAACCTATCCTGTCCCTCTCTCAGGGGTTTCCTTCTGCACATGTCCACTTTGTCTTTCCAATTCTTTACCATGAATAGATAGAAGCTATTACGTCTTGGGCAGTTAGGATCATGTGTCAGTTCAGCCTCTTTTCTTTTCTTTTTTTGGTTTTACGAGACAGGGTTTTTCTGTATTGTTTTGGAGGCTATCGTCCAGCCCAGCCTCGAACTCACAGAGATCCGCCTACCTCTACCTCCCGAGTGCTGGGATTAAAGGCATGCGCCACCACCGCCCGGCACCTCTGGCATTTTGTAATAGCAACATTAGTTAGAGACACCTTCATTACTGGTTTATTCTCTGTCTCCTCCATTGCAATATAGTTCCAAAAAGTATCTGGACAATGCCGGGTAGAGAGAAGGTGCTTGGTAAGTAGTGTTTAATGAATAAACGTTTGGCTGGCACTGTACTCCCTTGGAGCAGTGTCAAGATGAAGAACTATTATGCTTGTTTTATAGATATTAGCTGAGGGTGAGAGAACCTGCCTGGGCCTTAAAGGTCGCCATTTTCCCTGATCTTAGTGCTGTTGGGGGGAAACTAGAATAGAATCAGGGTGGCTTTAAGAAAGGAGGGAACAAACTTCTGGATTTTGTCATTGTGTTTAGGACCCCAGAAACCAGAGGGAGTCTTGGATCCAGCCTGTGTAATTTCTGTGTAAATCCCTGCAGTCATTTAGCTTACATTCCATGTCTCAGCCAAAATGGAAAGAAAAATGAAGAAAAAAAAGGCATCGTTCATTTTTTGTTTCATTTTTGGTTTTTTGTTTCATTTTTGGTTTTATTGTTGTTCAAGATAGGGTTTCTCTGTGTAACAGCCTTGCTGTCCTGGAACTCAGACCAGGCTGGCCTTGAACTCACAGAGATATAACTGCCTCTGCCTCCCAAGTGTTGGGATTAAAGGCGTGTGCCACCAACTCCCAGTGGCATTGCTCATTTTTAAATGGACTTAGCCTTGTGGGTCCCACATGGGAACTGTTGTCCATAATGTCATGAGCCCCAAGGCCCTCTGGGAAACATTACTGACACTTCATGTGGAGGGTCCATACCATCTCCAGAGCCACGAGTGTGCAGCAGACAGTAGCTCCATCGGCAAGCTTCGGCCCAGACCTGTGAACCAGGAAGAAGCCAGGTGCAGGGCAGGCAGGAGCTCCCTGGAGACACCTTACACTGTATCTAAAGGTCCTGGATGTCTACCTTCTGGGGGTTCTATGCAGACCTGATATACAGGATCTGCACTCTGGTCTGAGCCTCTCCATGGGGAAGCCCAAAGTGGTGTGAAACCTGCCCCCAGGCAAACCTCAGAGCTATGACAGCCCTGTCCCTGGACTGGAAGTCTTACTTGAGAAGTCAAGGCTGAGCGACTGGGACTGGTCAGGCAGAAACAGCCTGATCAAGCCCAGTTCTTTACAACGATGAAACAGACTCAGAGAGGAGCAGGGTCACATGGCGAATCCACAGGGGGGCGGGGAGGGGGGCTGGATACAGTCTTTGGATTACTGGCCAGGAGAAGTTCTTACATATCATACACTTAAACAGTTCCGTTTGGGCGGAAGTTTTGCTGTTGCTGAAGACGCCAGACCTTTCTAGAATCCGGTCTAAGGCGGTCTTCCAGGGTCTGCTGTCAAGGATTGTTCCTCATGGGAACAGCTGTTGGCAAAGGCAGGTGAGATATTGATTATGGCTGTGGTTGAGGGAGGGCGGTCTAGATCAGCCAGGGGAAAGAGATGGAGGGAAAGGGGGTGGAAACTTCTCAGAAAAACTAACTGAAGGTATGTTTTCATATCTTTACAACTGCCTGTATTTTCTACTGTCCTCTGGTTAGTTTTTCATATTTGAAAGTGATCAAGTGTTTAGTTGTGGCAGTCTGTTTAGAGTGGTCCTGTTTTGACTAGGCCTATCTGAGAAAGATGTCTTAGAAGCTAAGTGAATCAAAGGACGTTCAGGAGCCAGGCTGAAGCCTCCGCTTGAGGGATGCTCACCTGTCTGCAGACAGAAGGCAGCGAGACGGGTGAGGCATCTGGAACAAGACCAAACCTTGGGAAAGCCCACTTTGGTCACATGAATGCCCTTAGTCCCAAAGGTCAGCTGTACTGTCTGGGAGACATGTCTGTGTCCTCTCCAGCGCCCAGCAGGTCTCCCTGAGAAGGTGGTGCCTCAGAGGCCAGGCTCACCAGGCCACAGCTCCTCAAGAGTCCTGAGAGGGACTGAGAGGCATTCTGAGGTCAGGGTAATATCAGGCCCAGCCTGCCCTACCTGTGAGGTGTTGGGAGAGATGCAGGACTGGCGGTGGGGGCCACACTCTGGCTTGTCAGGCACCCAGAGGAAAGGTTAATTGATTCCAATGTGTGTGCAGCACTTAAAACCCACCCTGGCATGATAATAAAAAGTTCTCAGTGAAAGTTGTCTATGGTCTATGGGAAAGAAGAGGAGGGTGGTGAGTCCTGAGGAGAAGCCATTGGTTCCTGGACCATGCACCCAGCTGGAAGCCCTGCTTCTGGAAGGTTCTGGCCTTCTCCTCTTAGCTATCCCTTTGATCTCCAGGGCTGATTGGAATCATGACTCCCTTCCCCTGACTTGCCTCCTATTGCTCATCTCCCAGTAGCACTAAGCCAGACCTCGGAGGCCCATTCTAGAATGTCAAGTCCTTCTGTGTATATTCCTTGCCTGTCCTTCTTCCAGGGAACAACACACAGAGGCACTGAAGTCCACAGAAGAGACAGAGAGCCAGCCCCTGGCCCTAGGCTGCATAGCTGGTGAGCCACGACGGACTGGATGGAGCTGGGCCAGGCCTGGGGCTCTCCTCCCAGCCTCCTCTGCTCTCCCCAGGTCCCCAGAGGCCAGTCTGGAGATGCTGCCTGCCCCCCATCTTTGTGGCCACCCCTCACCTGGTCTTCGTTTGCATCCTTTGCAGTTTCTGTCTGGGGGTAATTCTCGCCAAGCCAGGCGGGGTCAGGCCCCAGGGAACAGGCAGCTAACGAGCTTCAGATGTTCTCAGCCTGGAGGCAACCCATCCTCAAACACAGCACTGATTGCAGAAGCCTAGCTATAGCCAGTGTGCTGTGGTGTGGTGAGGTGTGTTGTGGTGTGGTGTGGTAGTCCTGGTGTTCACCTACACAGAAAACTAAGTTCCTCCTGGGATAGGGGGTGCCTGTGTTTAACCTCCAAAACCTCTCTGGAGCTGCTGTGCCTAGGAGATGGGAAGAGTGGGGGGGGGGGAGGCCAAGTGCACTTGGTCCATTTAGCAACTTGGTTTTTCCTTTGAACCTTTCTGGACCTTGAGCTGGCATCCCCCCAAGCTACCAGAAGACGGAGAAGAAAGGAGGATAGTTGCCTCACCCATAGTCTGCTGCTCTGTGCATAATTTTGGGTATGACAAATGTCACCATCCTTGTGGATCTACAACTATCATCCTTCTGTTTATAGAAGAAGAAACAGAGGTTCCCAGTGAGAGCCCACCCTGTGTCCTATATGAAGTGGGGTGTTTCAAAAACCCAACATGGTGCCTCGAGAAGGTGGGGCTGACATTCCCAGGGTTCCAGACACGGAGGCTGGGTTCAGCTGACTCATGTCTCAGTCTTGACAAAGCAGCAGATCTCAGAGACTGAGGGTCATCGGCTCACTCTCAGGTGAGGTAATGCTGCCTGCATCATTAACCATGCCCAGAATGTGCTCTAGGAGCTGGACCCACTTTGTCTGGACTCTAGAACCTGCTGCTTTTTAGCTGTGCAAACCTGGTGGGTTCCTCGGCCTCTGTGCACCTCCATTTCCTTAGTCTTTCTCACAAGGTCACTGAGTTAATGTTTGTATAGGGCTAAAAGGCTGTCTGACCCAGGCTCACACCCAGCCCATGCTTTAGCTACTATTATGTTTAACCTTGTGGAAACTGAGGCAGTGCTGACGTCTAAGGACCTGCTGCTCTAGGGGACTTCATTGGCTAACGGGGGAAATTTGGTGTGTGAGTAGGCAATGGGAGATTACAGATAAAGAGTGTTTTTTTGGATGAGTCCACAGCACCCAATTCTGAATTTGTTCTCAACTCTTTATAGGACAGAATTTAGAACACTTTCCCCTTGTATCCTGGCTTGTTTCTTCCATAAAACAGGGGCCACAAGTAATCCTTCCTCCAGGCTCTGTTTGGATGACTCAGGGCCTTGTGCACAGCCGCCTGCAATGGCAGACTATGCAATACAAAGATGGCTGCATGGATGGAAGGTGCTGGTCTGTGATGCTGCCACCATTACTAAACTGCAGTCCACGACTAGGGCTCACCCCTGGTTTATCCCTGATTCCCTGAACTCAAGCTGGGATGGTCACTACCACACTGTCCCCCACTCCCTGTGGCAAGAAGGCAGGATGCTTACTCCAGCCACAGGTTGCATAAAGGGGCCTGTGTCCTGGTCACTCACCTCCTACCATGTGTCCAGTGGTTTTCTATTTCAGTTGCTGTAAAAATATCATCTTTGATCTCAGCTGTGGTGAAGAGGAAGAAGAAGAAGAAGAAGAAGGAGGAGGAGGAAGAGGAGGAGGAGGAGGAGGAGGAAGAGGAGGAGAAGGAAGAGGAAGAGGAAGAGGAAGAGGAAGAGGAGGAAGAGGAAGAGGAGGAAGAGGAGGAGGAAGAGGAGGAGGAAGAGGAGGAGGAAGAGGAGGAGGAGGAGGAGGACCACTGATGGGCTGTTTTTCTTCTCCCCAGTCCTCCACCCCTCCCCTGAGCACCCTGCTCCCTACACTCCCCACCGATTCTCTCCCCAGCTTTTTTCCTTGGCGCCAAAGCCTCAAGCCCTTAGGAATTTGCTACCTCTGAGTCCGTCTCCCCCGCATGCCATGATGGGGTTGGGTACTGAAGGAACAGTATGAATGAGGGGCCTGTGAGGGAGCTGCCTCTGTCTTCCTCCCCCTCTCTCCCTGCCCCTTCACTTCAGCTCCTGGGCCAAGAATCTCCATGAGCCCCTGCTTGATCCGGTTCATGCACCTCTCCAGCCGCAGTCAAGCGTATGGTATCAATCACAGCTCTACATCTGTGAAGTGTCGAGGCCTCCCCAGAGTGGAGTAGGAAGGCGTGAGGAGCCTAAATGTTTACATCACTCAGAGAGCCCATCAGCAGCCCATATTTGCCTGGAGGGGTGCCCTTCAGCAAATGGTTCCCCTCTCTGCCTTCTGGTTCCAGCAGGGGCAGGGGGAGGGGGCACACTACCCTATTCTTGTCCCCAGCACACACTCACCCCACCCAACCCTTGAATCTCTTTCCTCTGCACACGTTGGAGAAGCATTCAGAGGCCACTCAGCTCTACTGCCCCTTGTCCTGGCCTGTGCCCTGGCTATCTGGGACAGCCCAGAGCCTGCCGGCTGATGACTCCGAGTCAGGGCACTTCTGAGAGCTTCCGCCTGGTGAGGTCATTTTCAAGGGTCCTTGTTCTATCTAAGGGGTCAGGATGGCACACCACCTCCTTGAGAAGTCTCTTGGCTGATGGGCATTTTGTGCCGATGGAGACAGCAAATAAGCCTTAGACCTCTGACTCACCTCAGTTCTGATCTCCTGTGATGTATTCTTTTGGCTCCAGCTTTCAGAGAAGGGCAAAAATACCACTCATTCAACAAACACCTCACAGGTCATCCCCACCCAGCCCTGTGCTGACGTGGCCGATGCCTTTCCTCGGGGAGAAGGCCCTGTAAGGTGGAGACACAGGTGACCGGGAGACAGGAGTTCAGGGAGGCTGAGGCACTTGGAGGAAGGTTATTTGGAAAGAGAGAACAGAAATGGCAAGGCTAGGAATTTCTGAGAAGCTGAGGCAGCCTGGGAGGCAGGACCAGGTCTGAATGGAGCCACAGCCTAAGTGTTCAAGGCAGAGTGTTGATTTCAGTTGAGGAGTGGGAGGTGGGGATCCAGTCTCAAGTAGCCAGCAGTGACAAAGAGCTGGGTGGCTAGTCCCAGGCAGAGGGAGCCCCTGCAGGAAGCCTGTGGGATGCATGAACTGTCTATAAGGAAGGCCTGTCTGGGGACAGGAGGTCTTGTCTGGGGACAGGAGGTCTTGTTTGGGGACAGGAGGCTTGAGCAGAGGATGAAAGGTTCTGGGTGTGTGTCCAGGCCACAGACTCTTTTTAGCTGGAACCACAACTCACCAAGGCCCCAACTGAGTCCTCTCACAGAACAGCCCACAACTCTGGGCAAGGCAGCAGGCACAGCCAGAGTGGCCACCACTGGACAGGGGGTTCAGGATGCAGACCTGACTCATCAATGTCCCCAGGGCCCAGACCAAGGCTGGGCCAAGCAGGCGCCAGGGACAGCACTTTGTGGACTAAAAGATGCTTTGCAAACGCTTCCAGCCGACTTGAGGTTTTTCTTTCTGCCTCACATCCTCAGACCTGAGGAAGTGGGAGGCTGTACCAGTCTCCAAAGACACCTCACACAGCCGGAAAGAGTTCGGGAGTCACTGAGAAAAAAAAATCTTCTCCCTCCTCCCCTGGACCAGGTTTTGCTGCCTCAGTTTCCCCTTCTTGACATCAAGATGTGTGTTCGCACACGTGGGCGTAACACGTGGGAAGGAACCACAGTAACTGAAATTGGCTGGAGATGCCTGTTCCTCTATGGCCTTGCAATGGAGGCCACCTCTGCAGCCCGGAGAGGTGTAGCTCCTGTCACCCTCAACTTCGCCAGGGCAGTCCCCACACTGTTTGCACTTTCCGGGGCCCTGGGCAGTTGCGCAGTGGAGGCCGCTTTTCTGGACCATGATGCCTGCAGCTGCACCAGGCAGCTGCACGTCTGGCCTGGCTCAAGCCGGGGTCTGGCGACGCCAGTTCGCCTCCCATCACTGGCCTCCTATCCCAGGAGCCGGCTGCGCAGTACCTACAGCAGCTATGGCGCCCGGGACACATGCAAGACTTGACAGGGCAGAATAGGGCAGGACTGGGCCGGACGAGGCAGTGCCGGGCAGGACAGGACAGGGATGGACCGGGCGGGGTAGGAAAGGACCCAGCAGGGCATCAGCTCTGGGGTGGACGGGGCACGGCGTGGCAAGGCGTGGGAAGGGCGCGGTGGGGCGGGACAGGAACAGGGCAGGGTACGGCGGGGCAGGGTAGGACTGGACCGGGGCAGGATGGTTCAGAACCGGGCAGAAACGAGCAGGAACGGGCAGAAACGGACAGGAACGGACAGGAATGCGTTAGACGGGGCACGCCGTGGCAGGGCAAGGCGGGGCAAGAAAGGAACCCGGAGAGATGGGTCTGGGAGGGGCGCAACGGGGTGAAGGAGGATGGGACAAGGCGGGGCAGGGTAGGCTAGGACAGGACGGGGCGGGGTGGAGCGGGGCGCCTCCCTCACCCTCCGCAATCCGTTCAAAGAAATGTGGTCCCGCTGCATTCGCATCGGTAGATTTCTGTGTTTCCCTAAAGCGTGGTGCAGCGGCCGTCCCTGAGCTCATGGCGACAGAGTGTCTGCGCCCAGGATTTCCTGAACTCCAGCCGGTCCACAAGCGGCAGGAAAAAGAGCAGGCTTGGGATGTGGATCTCTCGCCGCTGGAAGGCAGCCCGGTGCAGGCCCGGTCGATATCACTTAGAAAGTAAAATGAGACGGTAGGAGCGCAGTGGCTCGTTGGTCTAGGGGTATGATTCTCGCTTAGGGTGCGAGAGGTCCCGGGGTTCAAATCCCGGACGAGCCCAACTTTTTTTCACTAGCATTTTTTCGTATGACACCCGCTGGATAAAACTTTTCGCTTTAGAATTTGGTCTCTCTAGATCTATCTTTCCAAGTACTGGGGTGTAAGGCAGTAGAAAAATGTTAAAGAAAAGAGGGGCTCGTCCGGGATTTGAACCCGGGACCTCTCGGACCCAAACCGAGAATCATACCCCTAGACCAACGAGCCAGCTGCTAAGTTCTTCCCACTAGATCGTACTAGAGGGAGAGACGCATGAGCATGCGCGTACGCCTGCGCAGATCAGTAGGCAGCTCGGCAGAGAAAGACTGCGCAGTGAGGAAGTTAGTTTGTACCCTGGTTAGCTATGCGCGAATTCACGTCCACAGGTGGCGACGAGTTTGTCCTGACACGCTGCGCCCTGCTCGTCCCAGAAGAGCGCCCTCCCCTCTGGCCTGCTGAAGCTCTGCGCCCGCGGCGGGTCGGTGCTCACCCTGCGCTCCCTGCCCGGGCTCTGCCCCTTGGCCAAGCGTAGGGCAGGCGCTCATCCTTGCTGGCCAGATCGAGTGCGAGTGCTGTGCACCAGAGCCTCGGTGAGGGCGACCCCAAGCAACGAGAGAGCCCTGGGAGGGTGGCCTCAACCCCAAAGACAGTGGAGAGCTGGTGGCGGTGCGGCCAAGGGCGGGGCCGGAGACCTGGTCCGTTACTGTTCATTTCGTTAGCCATCAAGTCTTCCCCGATATGCGCTCACTTTCCTCCTCTTCCAGCCTCCCCGCCGCCCCCATCTTCTCCAGAGTCCTCTTTTCTCTTCACACAGTTCCAGTCTCTGGAGTAGAAGTCTCAGAACAGAAGTCCCCTCTGTTCTCACGGAACAGAACTCAAAGCAAACTGGATTCTGTTTCTCTCAGCCTCTCAAGGTTAAAAGAAAAAGCCCCCCCCCCCATTTTACTGGTGAGAAAAGGGATCAGAGAGGTTTGATGACTTACTCAAGGTCACACAGCTGCACGGGACACAGCTGGGCTTGAAATTGAGGTGTCAGTCATCTGTCAGTGCTTGCCTGCATTTGCATGCAGATATTTACATCATGCTTGTGCTCGCATACGTTCTCCAGGAAATATGTGAAATTGTGTGGGAACCATTTACAGAGAAAAGAGCGGTTCTCCACATTGATATGCCCGGAGTCACTCCCCACACCCCAGAACTCCTGGCTCTGCTGTATGGTGCTGCCTCTGAAAATGACATTACTTAACCTGTCCCTGCAAGGCCCCCTTTTATGCACATTCTTGTCTGAACACTTGAGAAGGGATCGCAGAGAGGGCCAAAGCTTTGTGGGCTTGGAAGCACTTTTAAGTTTCACGTGAGGAGCTAGGGAAGGTATTGCTAAGGTAGTAAGGACCTTACCATGCGCCAGGCACCGTCTGAAGCGTTTTGCAGGCATCTCCTTTGAAACTATTTTTTATTACATTGCGGGGAGGGGGGAGTCAGAGGACAGCGTGCATCAATGAGTTCTTCCATCCCATCATGTGTGTCCTGGAAACTGAACTCAGGATGTAGGAATGCCTCTGGACCTGTGGAGCCATCTCCAAACAGCCACGCCCCCACCCCACCCCACCCCCCCACACATGCAGCTGCCGGAGTGGAGTGACACCACACAGGGCACACATCAGCCATTGTTGGGACTGGGTCCAAGCACTTTCTCAGCAGACTCCTGGTGCCAGACTCCAAACTCGGGGCTGAAGAGTCAGGGTGAGGTACACCCAGGCCCTGCCCTCTGGAGTCCTAGCACCTAGATTTGTCCAGTCTGGAGATCTGTCTCTCATCACATGGATTTTGAGTACTGCCTTCCCTCCTGAAACTCACATGCCATCCCTCCTGAGTCTCTGTGCCTCCTCCCCAGCATGCCTTTCTCCCAGGTTCCAATTAGTAAAGAATTCTGGGAATGCTGCCTCCTGCAGGAAGTCTTCCTTGACTGTTCACACCAAGCCTCTTGCCTCTAGCCTCTTATGCAATGGTCTCTGACACACATACTGGATGAAGACAGGGGATAGATACACTTCACACACCCCACTGTAGCCAATGCCTCTCTGGGTGACAGGTGCTAAGCAAAATGCAGTGAAAGGGATGCTGGGAACTGGAGAAGAGTGTGTGCCCGGTTCTATCCCTGGGTGACTGGGTAGATCATTGCTCCTGCCTGAGTCTTGTTCCCTCTTTGTGGTCTCTGCCTCTATTCTGGCCCTGTGGGCAGCAAGCATTGCAGTCTTTGCGGAGGTGTTAGCAAGTGCCTTCTGATCCAGTGTCCTGTTCAAGTGGCTCTCCCTGTGACCTTTCCTTCTCCTCACTAGCCAGATGTGCCTGAGGTTCCTCCTGGCCCTGCTTCAGCACATGAGAGCCTGGTATGTGGAGGGCCTCTGTCTACTCTGACAGAGGCCTTGGCAGGCCCAGGCTGGGACCTAGGAGTCAGGACTCCAGACTTCCTGGAGCCAGGAAGGGAGCGGCTGGAGCTGGGTCCAGCCTGGAGCCCCACAGAGGTCCAAGTTCTTGCCCTACCAATCCATTCGGGAGTGGGAGCACTTGACATCCCTGAAAACAAGGTGAGCCAGACTAAAGGGTCTTAGATATAGGCCTCTGCCAGGGGGCTGTGATAAGCCCCGCAGTCCTTCCTGAGCCTTCTGGGCCCCCTTACTTTTCCCTGCAGGCTCCTTGCCATTGGGAGATGAGGACAGGTGCTTGGCCAGCTAAGGTCATACCACCTCTCACCAGACTCCTGACTTTCCAAGATGCTTTGGATCAGTATGGCTGAGGATGGAGTGAGACCTGACTCGAGGTGGCCAGAGTAGGGAGTAAGCTGGGTCATGCCATCAAGAAAGAAGCGGTTACACCAGTCACAGAACTATGCCGAGGGCCCAGCACCTAGGGGGTTGTGACACCTCCCCCTAGTTCCTGCCCCACTCCCCTGTCTTCTGGCTCAGGGCTGGATAGGGCAGAGGTGTGATTGGGCAGGGGGAGATGTGGCTGGGCAGTGGACGGGGAACAGCCAGCTTCAGCAGGTGACACTTCGCAGCATGTGGAGGGTACAGGGTGGGGGAGACCTGTTGTCATGGGATGTCTGCCATCAAGGCAGCCAGTCTAGCAGGGAGGGGCAGGAGACAGATCTACTGTCACACGGGGTGCTTAAGGCTTTGGTGATGTATGGGACAAAGCACAGGGGACTGACCCTTGGGAGAGGGTCGATGAAGGCCTCTTGGAGAGTCTATGTGGGCTGATGCTACGTCCTAAACGAGTGCCAAGAGCCATGCATATTCTTGGAACACGGGTTCTAAGCAAAGGAAGATGGCATCCTACCTTACTTTGCCCTGTTCTAGCCCCACTCTTAGGTGCTGCTGGGCCTCTGCCATCCGCTGCCTCCCAGTCTCCTCCTCCAGCTTCACAACTACTAGCTCCTCCTTGTTTTCTCCTAAGGATGGCCCTTCTGAAGCCCCCATGAGCCTCGGTTCCTGTTGTATTCCACTATCCAGGCTCTCTGTGGCCTTCAGGTTAAACCCAGACTTCCATGGGAGAGAATCCGGTGTGATATGAACCCTGCCGATCTCCTCAGCTTCCAAGAGGCAAAGAAAGGTGAGACCAAGGTTGTGGGGGCCTAGCTGCCTCTTCCTAATGGGACAGGCGGAACTTCCCAAGATAAGGGCAACCAACAGTGGGTCTGTGTGGCTCAGCCGGTCTCCACGCCAGAGGAAATGAGCAGCCTTCGCACCACTGATCCCATGCTTCCTGGGGCATCCGCTGGTAGGGTGGCTCCGATGGCAGGGGTGGGGGTGAGGTGGGGGGGTATGTTCCCACCAAGGGGCTGGGCCTGCCACCCCTGGCTTCCTCCTTCTAGGACCAGGCCTATCCCTAAGGGACTTAGGGGAGGGACTTGGAAGGGAACACACAGGGTTTGGGAAATGGCCCTTTGCTAGACATAAGGGTCTGGGACACACACAGTACCCAAATGTGAGATTTCTATTGGTGGGATTCAGGCACCAAGCATGGCTGTTAGGGAGACATCTGAATGTCACAGACTGTCCTCTCAGTGGCCCAGAACAGACTCTGCTGTCTTGTGAGCAGCTGGTGATGCCCAGGAGGGCTGGAACCCATGACTCTCCCATCAAGACCAGGCTGTGGCACAGACATGGAGCTGTGAATGCCTTGAGTTCCACGTTAGCTTCACCTGCACGTAAGAACCTGGCAGGTCCCTTCCTGCCCCGGGGCCTGGTCTTCCTGTGGGTAAAACAGAGCCCCTGCCCACCAGCCAGCGCAATGTGCACAAGCCATGGGTGCCATTGGCAGTAGTCTGGGAGCATGCTACCACGTGTGTAGGAGTGGGCAGCGATCTCTGCCCTGTTCCTTCCCAGCTTGTCCCAGTTCTTGGATGACAGCCTGTGCTGCCATCCATCATGCAGTGGGACAGGCTGGTATTCCCAATTCAGGTGACATTCTAAACAAAGAACAAACATGGAAGCCCTTAGATAACCCTAGAAGGCCAACTCCTTCACTGTTAGAGTAGGAAACGGAGGAAGCCAAGGCTGAGCCTCTATGTGTCAGAGGAGGGGCTGGAACATGCATTTCCCGTAGTCTGTCTTCAACTATGGGGAGGACTCCAGGGGCTCAGAAAGTAGAAGGAAGTGGCCCAGTCCCCCTGCCCTGGAGGAGGCCACCCTCTCCATCCCAAGCTGTGATTCCTGAGGGATGCAGGATGGATGGCACATCCAGTAAAGAACAAGAGAGACTCGAGTGTGGGTCTGAGTGTCCCGGGTTTCCAGCCACACCCATCAGCTTAGCTGATGGAGCACAGGGGCTGGCCCTGCTGCTGGTGCTGCTGAGAGAGGGGGGTGTGACAGCAGCTATGGGTGAAGTGAGCAGGGGCACTAAGAGACCCAGAGCAGGATGTCCCAGAGTAGCTGTGGGTTAGGCACCGCCCTAGAGGGAGAGTGGGGAGCTGGGCCTAAGCCAGGTGGGATGGCAGCAGGAGCTGGTGGATACTAACATCTCCAAAGACAAAACCCTAATGTCAAAATCACAAAAGATAAAAATCCCAAATTCAAAAATTCGGAGAGATCAAATCTCCAAGGTGGGGGCAGGGCAGGTAATTTTAAAGCATTCTTTACAGGACTTCGGGCAATGGAGGATAGAAATGTGCCTTTTGGATTTTAGGTGAGAACGGGCAGCCACATGCAGAGTAGGGAGAGGAAGCCATTTCAGTTTGTCTCCTGGCGGGAAGAGGAGGTGAGCCAAAAGACCCCAGTTTGTGGGGGAAGGGCAGACTGAGAGGTAGGAGCCGTGGGGCCAGGGATGCCCAGCAGGAAGTCTTCCTGGGTCAGATCTGGGAAAGGCTGAAGAGGTGGGATCAGATTCAGGTGAGTTTGGGGGTCCTGTGCTGAGGTAGTGATGCTGAGGGCCTGAGTGAGCACTGCAGGGAAGGAGCAGGGCTGATCAGTTAGCTCTGAGTGGCCCAAAGTGCTAACCATCCCAGTGTTTGAGAAGGCAGGAGCCAGTCAAGAGCCAGACAGCCATCTGGGGTGTTAGCCTTGGCCACCATCTCTCCTCCTTTATGATGGCTCCCAGCACTCCTTCCCAAGCAGCAGACCCTGTACTGCTCCGTCTAATCAATCCAGTTTCATATCTCGGTGGCCTGATCATTCCGTGTGATGAGATCATTGAAATCACAAAGGATATGGTTTTTGAAATTGTCTCTGGTAATCAATCTCTTGTAGGTTTTGGGCTTGTGGTGGTCAGAAGACAACCTTTGGGAGTCTAGCCTTTCCTCTGGCCATGTGAGTCTCTCATGGTTGTCAGGTGTGGCAACAAGTGTCTTTAGCTGATGATGCCCCCATTTTTTTTTCAAGACAGTGTCTCTCACTATAGCCCAGGCTGGAACTCATGAGGGACTTTTTAGGCTAGTGGCATGGGAGTGTCTCTGGCCATTTCCCAGTCACCAAGCCCCTCTCCAAGCCATGCTCCCTCAGCATAATCCTCTTGCCCTCCACAGGGGTGCCCAGGCTGGTTTTAGCCCCTGAGAAAGATGGGCACCTGTTCCTCCCTATATAGTCCAAGATCCTTAACTTGGTTTGTCACCATCCACTGCCTGTCCTGACTCAGTCTCTCATGACTGTCCACCTACCTAAGACCCACAAAGCGTAAAACCCACAGACACCCCAGCTCTCAGGTCTAGTCAGCCACTTGTAACCATGACACATGGTTATCTATGGTTGCCGTGGCTACTGGGACAGGAGATACACTCTCAGCAGAAGGAACCTAAGCCCTAGGCTGATGTGTGGTGAAACCCTGAAGACGGGGCAGCCCAGTGAGTGCCTGAGAGCAGCCCAGTGAGTGCCCGAGAGCAAAACTCCTAGGCCTTAGGGTCATGTCATCCAAACTGTCCTATCAAGGCTAGAGACTGAGAGTAGAGAGGGCCAAGGACTTGCCCAAGGCCACACAGCACAGGGGCAATCAAGGCACACAGTAGTGGCATGTACGGGTTCCACGGTCCTCGGGACCTCTCTTCCCACTGAGTCTCCAGATGGACAAGTGGGACCTGGCGGGAGGGACACATTGCTAGAGAGTAGAAGATTAGGAGTGAACCAGGTCAGACTGCGTCTTAGTCACCGTTCTATTGTAAAGTGACACCATAAATACAAAACTCTTCAAGTTTGCCTCAGACAAACTGTTAGGACAAGGCCAAAAAACAGTCACATTCTTTGCCAAAATATCACAAGAATGGTCCCTAGGCCGCTTTCTAATATTCTCCTTCTCTGAAGCCTCCTGGGCTGTTGTAATCTACATTGTTCTCAGCATCACTGTCCTCCATGCTCTCAGCTCCTTCTCCAGCAGTCCCATCCCTGGAACCCCATGGTAGAAGGGAGAGCCGAGTCCTGAAAGTTGTTCCCTAATACACTGTGGCACATGTCTACGCACCCACACCCATGCACGCACAAAGAAATAGCTCTAAAGCATGGTTTAAAATTGCGTGATAAAATCTTTCATTCCATTATAATTTATGTGTACTATCAAATAAATAAAAATATTATTAAAAGGCCGAATTTTATGTGCTAGACACTTGACCATAATCAAAAACCCAATATACCAAGAGCTATTGACGGTAACTCTAAATGGGAAAATGGCACAGAGTGTAAATTATCTCTCAAAAAAGCTGTTTTAAAAATTGTCTTGATTTCTTGACCTGGATGCTCTGCAGACTCTTGTCTCAAGCGTTAATAGGACAGTGGAGGGATCAGATGTGCCTCACACGAGGAGGAAGGTGCTTTGATGGGGAAAGCAGGGACCGCAGGGGCCCAGGGATGGGGGCCCTTAGCCAGAGGACTGTCACAGGGCCACAGGCCAGACTCACTTTGTATTCCCAAGTGGAGATCCTGCTGCTGCCAATACTGGGGCTGAGCTCATTGCCAGCCTCATAGCAGAGGTGACATTGTTTGGGTTTTGAAGGATAAATAGGAGCTACATACAGCCTGGAGAAATTTTAGGGGAAGAGTCCAGCTAGAGGAAATGGAGCATGCAGAGGCCTAGAGGTGTGAGCTGGGAGCTGCTGGTATGCCACCAAGCCCCGAACAACGTCAACATCTGCCCAGGGGCCAAAACCAACACGCCCTCCGGCACCCTCCCTGCCTCCTTCCACTACTGACCCTGGAGCCTTCTCAGCCTGTCAGTCAACAGCCTAAATTTACTGGGTGAGCAAGACTGAGTTTGGGACTAGCAGCACCATCTGCTCCTTCTCACCGACCAAGGAAAGACGCCTCGCATGGCTGGCAGAAGAAGACCAAGTTTCACCTCGAAGATGCTGGAACTGGCTCCGGGGGAGGCCAGAGACAGGTGGCTCTATGGGTACTGGGTGGAGCCTGGCTGTGTGGTGTGCCCACATGAGTGTGTGTGTGTGTGTGTGTGTGTGTGTGTGTGTGTATGCATGGTACGTGCACACAGCCCTTAAGTGAGTTGAAGATGCTCCGTGCTCCCTTACCTGTGCTGGATCACTAAGAAGCTGAGAAGAGGGTGGGGGAGTAGCTCACTGGGAGAATGGGTGAAGCCTTGGGTTCAATCCCCAGCACCACATATACTGAGAGTGGTGACACAGGCCTGTAATCTCAGCACTTGGGAGGCAGAGGCAGGAGGGCCAGAAGTTCAAGGTCATCTTTGACTACAGAGTCAGTTTGAAATCAACCTGGGATACATAAGTCCCTGTCTTTTTGTTGTCATTGTTGATTGTATGTTTGTTTTTCAGACAGGGTTTCTCTGTATAGCCCTTCTTGTTGTTCTGGAACTCGATCTGTAGACCAGGCTGGCCTTGAACTCAGAGATCCCCCTGCCTTTGCCTCCTGAGCGATGGGATTAATGTGCACTATTGCCTGGCATAATGCCCTGTCTTTAAAAAAAAAAAAAGCTAGCCAGTGGTGCACACATTTAATCCCAGCCCTTGGGAGACAGGGGCAGGGGTAGGACAGGGATGGAGCTCTGAGTTCCAGGCCAGCCTGGTCTACGGAGTGAATGCCAGGACAGCCAGGGCTACGCAGAGAAACCCTGTCTCAAAACACCAAACCAAAAGCCAAAAACAAAGAAAATGCTGAGGGGCCAGCATGATGGTACAGGCTTTTAATCGCAGCAGCACTTAGAAAGCAGTAAGACCAGAAGAGCATGCGCTTGAGGCCAGCCTGGGCTACATAGTGAGTCCCTGTCCCCCAACTAACAGAATGAATGAATGGAGAGTAAATAAAAACAGAAGAAAAACTGAATCAAAGGAAAATTCTTGGATTTGAAAGTATATTTGAAATGAAAATTTTACGAAGTAAATTAAGCCAGGCATGGTGGCTCATGCATGTAAGCCAGCACTTGGGAGGCAGAGGCAGAAGGGTTATGAGTTGCAGAGAAATGGGAGGTTATTACATACATAATGAAAAGGGACTTCCTTCTGGGCATGAAAAAAGGCTCTAGAGCCAGATAACAGTGAGCAACATCAATGTCATTAGTGGTGAGTTTGGTGTATTTGGTTTGGTTTTGGTTTTAGTTTGTGTGTGTGTGTGTGTGTGTGTGTGTGTTTGTTTGTTGTTGTTGTTTTTCCTTTCTTTTTTTCTTTCTTTTTTTGAGACAGGGTTTCTCTGTGAAACAGTCCTTGCTGTCCTGGAACTCATGCTGTAGACCAGGCTGGCCTCAAATTCTCAGAGATCCACCGGCCTCTGCTCCTGAATGCTGGGATTAACGGCATTCTAACAGGCCAAGTTTTGTGCATTCTAACACACTTTTAACTGGATGGATTATTAAGAGCAGTCACAACAATGACTGGCGTAGATGACCGCAGGGCGAGAGGAGAGGTGACAGTGGGCAGCGAGCCTCCAGCCCACCTGGCAGGGCCTGGGGACGACCTAGAACGGGCACCCAGAGAACAGGCAGCAGTCAGCCTTTCGGGGAACATGTGGACATTGGCTGCTTGGGTGTCTCCTCCAAATGTGCGTGCATGAGGAATCACCCTCTGCTGAAACACTCTTGGCCCGAGGCCGGGTCTGCCATAGAGTCAGAAGGGCTGTCCAGTCACTCCCCTCAACCTCACCTTACTGTGTACGCTGTGGGTTGCCATGGAACCCAGCTCAGCCGATTGACTGAAAGAGTGTCCTGAGCACCACAGTTTCAGGGAAATGGTCAATGCAGGCCGAGGAGAGGAAGGAGAGGGAGATACGCAGACTTAGTTATTTGCAGTTTTATTGAGTGCTTTACTACATGTGACTTGCAGTGCGAGTATAAGAATGAGAGAGAAGGGTGGGCGAGTGTGAGCATTCTGCCTGCTACGCCTGTGCTTGGGGGGTGGGGCTACCAGGTCAGGTGAAGGTCTGGCAGAGGACCCAGGCTTACCCTTCTGTGAGTGGTCCCAGATCAGATGACAAGGATGTCCACTGGCATTCCCTTTCAGAGACCAGGTGGGGGGGTCTGGTCTCTGACAGGCTACCAGTCCCATAAAAGCCGTGATTTATGCTCTAGGCGGCTGTGGACCGTGGTGTCGTCTGTACTGTGTTTATTTATTTGTGAGAGCCAATTAGGTTCTGGCTCCTCCGTCCTTCTGTCTGCATGTGCTCTAACCCCACACGGGGAGGAGACGGATGCCTTGGAATTATTTTGCATGAAATTGCCGTGGAAAACTATTTGGCCCGCATTTGATTTCACCTCCTGTTACAGCATAATTTGTCCTCCTGAAAAATGTGGCAGCTGAGGGTCTGAAGGGGCAGATGTTCTAGGGGAGGTGGGGGCACCTGGGGAAAACTCTTGGAACCCGGTCAGCCGATTTCCCTGTGCATAAAATGGGGATGAGGCTGCTGTAGCTCATATTTTCATGCCTGTGGCACAAGGAACAGATGACAAGGAGATTTATTTCAGCTCCTGGTTTCTGAGGTTTCAGCTCAGAGTCTTTGGCTCTGTTGATTTCTGGGGCTGTGGTAACAGAACATCATGGCAGTCAGAGTGTGTGGCTAAGGCTTCTTGTCTCATGCAGAGAAAGGAGTGTGTGGGGGGAGGAGGGGCAGAATGAATGAATACAAATCCTGAGCAAGATACAGTCCTGAAGGACAGCCCCACCACCACCCCTGTGACCCATCTCCTTCAGCAGGACCTCACCCCCTAAAGTTTATGGAACCTACAAATAGCACCAGCAGCTGAGGACCAAGCCTTTAAGCTTTATAAAGTTTTATCTGTGACCCCTTTTGAGGGGGAATTCATATCCAAATCATAAAAACTACCAGCTTCCCGGAGGTGAGAAATGAGATGTAGAAAGCTCAGCGCTGCGGCTGGAGAGATGGTTAAGAGCACTGACTGCTTTCCCGGAGGACCTGGGTTCAAGGCCCAGCACCCATGTGGCAGCTCACAACTGTCTGTAACTCCTGTTCCAGGAGATTCTACAGAAGGCCTCAAAAATCAAATAAACAAATAAATAAGGTTTTCTATGATTTCTAAAGAAATTATCACCCCAGACAGGCTTCAGGGCATGAGAAGAGGCCTGGGTAAAGAGGCACCTTCTAGTTCAGTATCGAGAGAGGTGTGGAACGGAGGTTTATGCTCTCCCTTGCCATGACCCAAACTGGAAGGAGGCAGAGGGAGAGCATGATTGAGAGTTGGATTAAGAGTCATCTGGGAGGGACTGGGGAGATGACTTAGCAGTCAGAAGCACAGGCTGCTCTTCCAGAGGACCCGGGTTTGAGTCCCAGCACCCACTTGGTGGCTCATAACCATCTGTAACCCCAGGTCCAGGGGATATGATGACCTTCTCTGGCATGCAAGTGTGCATAGACATGCATGCAGGCAGACTACACATCAAATTAAAAAAAAAAAAGAATCCCCTGGGATATTAGTGAGGCAAAAGTCTCAGTATGCCTGTGAAGTATTTCCAGAGAATATGGACTGATGGGGAAGACCCTCCCTGGGTGTGGATGGCACCCATCCCACTGCCAGAGGACCCAGATAGGAAAAAAATAGAAAATAAGTTGGGAGGATAAAGGTACTTGCTAACAAGCCTGACAACCTATATTGGATCCCTCGAACCTATAACGTAGAAGAAGAGAACCAACTCCTGAAAGTTGTCCTCTGGCCTCCATGTACCCATTCACACACTCTAAGTATAATTAAAAAATACTTTTAGTCAGAAATGGGTGGTTCACTGGCATTATCCTTTTCTCTGATCCTTGGCCACCGTGCTATGAACTGAGCTGCTCTGATCTGCTATGCCTTCCCTGACTACAATGAACTGAGCCCTTAAAAAGTGAATCAAGTAGGAGCACATGGATCCCAGTCATAAAACTGGGGAACCAGCATAGGACTTAACCAAGCCCTCTGAATGTGGGTGTCAGTTAGGAGGCCTGGGAAGTCTATAGGGCCTCTGGCAGTGGAACCAGTATCTATCCCTGGTGTACAAATGGACTTTGGGAGCCCATTCTCCATGGACGGATACTCTCTCAGCACAGGTACAGGGAGGAGGGCCTAGGCTCTGCCCCAAATGATATGACAGACTTTGATGATCCCTCATTGAAGGCCTCACCCTCCCTGGGGAGTAGGTGGGGGTAGTATGGGGTGTTGGTGGGGAGCATGGGAGGGTGGAAGGAGAGGGAACTGGGATTGATATGTAAAATAAGATGGTTTCTAAGATAGATAGACAGACAGACAGACAGACAGACAGACAGACAGACAGACAGATAGATAGATAGATAGATAGATAGATAGATAGATAGATAGATAGATAAAGGGGGGGGGGAGCTGAATCAGAAGCCAGGCATAGCGGCACATGCCTTTAATTCCAGGACTTGGAAGACAGATGCAAGCAGATCTCTGTAAATTCAAGGCCAGCCTGATCTACAGAGTGAGTTCCAGGGCAGCCAGGACTGTTACACAGAGAAACCCTGTCTTGAAAACCAAAATAAAACAAACAAAACAAAACAAAAGCCTGAATCAAACTGAATCTTTCCTAGATTAAAGTTGCTCTGCTAGGCATTTGATGAAACTGGCACAAAATGTAACTAATACAGTAGGAAGCCGGAGGAATTTGTGGGATCAGTTCTGAAGGGCTGTGGGCGCCAGAAAAACACTGGAGAAGTGTGAGCTGAGGAGGACCCTGGGCTGGTTCTCCGTGACAAAGGGCAACCAGGATTGAGGGGAAGCTGGGTCTGGTCCACTGCAGCACCTGCTCTGGTTTCCAGGGCTTTCGTAACGATAGGCCACAGATTGGGGGCTTAGAACAACAGACTTGTTCTTAAACCTCTTTTTGTTACCCTCCCCATGTATAGGTATGTACAAAGTATGTGTGGAGGTCGGAGGACAATCCGTGGGAGTTGGCTCTCTGTGACCACCATGTGGGTACTAGGATAGAACTCAGAGACTCAGGTTTGGTGGCAGGTGCCTTTACGTACTGAGTCATCTTGGAGCCCCTTTGCAGTTCTTGATGCTAAAAGTTCAAACTTAAGGGACTATCATAGCCATGCTCCTGCTGAGAACCATAGGCAAGAAGTTGACATTTCTCGGGCTCAGTCTGCCTTTGAGATGGCAGAATTTCACTAGCCTGAAACCACACAGACCTCCCCAGTGCTGGCATCACAAGTGGGCACCCAGGTTTTTCTATTTGGATTTTGGGGATCAGACTCAGGTCCTCATGCTTACAAGGCTCTATAGACTGACCCATCTCCCTAGTGAGTTCTCTGCTTTCCAGCTTCTGCTGGTGGCCAGCCACCATTGTCCTACAGCGTTGTGCCTTGTGCCTTTGTGTCTTCTCTGTCTTCTAAGGATGTCTGTTATACTGGAGTGAAGGCCCGCTGGAACCCAGTACAGCCTGCACCCGGTATTTATCTTCAAAGTGGTATTTCCAGAGAAGGGCATGTTTACAGGTGCCTAGGATCAGAAAACCAACAGACGTTGGCGAATGGAACGTAAATCAACCTACAACCTACAACCTCCTATGATCTCTTTGCTCTCAGTCCCTCAGCCACTGAGAAGCCCACAGGGTCTGGATCTCAGGACCCACTCAATGAAGAACCTCCCTGCTTTGGGATGGGAGCCATGTGGGGAATCACAAAATTGGGGGGACATAGTAAGATCCCCAAGAATACAGCAGCATAAAGCAGTAACCAGAAAAGGAGGGGACGAATAGCTGAGGCCAGAGCTGGGGCAGGCCTGGGATGGAGGGGAGGAGTGCTTTCCAAACTCTTCCCAAGGAATGATGTCATCCACATCCCTTTGGGGGCAACTCAGGGAGAGGCAGGGGAGTGAAGGTTGTCTGCCAGAGAGCTTAAACAAGCAGCAGAAGCTCCACAAGTGACAACACGGCAGATCAGAGGGACCCAGCGGGGGTTTGGTTAGGGGTCAAGCACTGTTGAGAATGTTAATTCCACGCTAAGTCTCTATTCTCTGCTGTAACACACCCACACCCACACCCCCCTACACACGCAAGACTGAATGAGCAAGACTGTGGAATGCAGGGCTGTCAGTCCCTGATGTCTGTCTGCCAGGGAGCCAGCAAGAAAGCAGCCCTGTCTTTGACAGCTCTCTGAACTGTCATCATGGCCGCCTGGCTGCTTTGAACATTACATGGTCACTCCAAGGAGGGTCCACTCCAGCTGGAAGGACCACTGCAACCACAGCTGCTACTGAAACCCAACTCCTGCTTCGGATAGGCTCACTCCAGATGCAACAGCTCCAGACAGTGCACCTGCCTTGGAAGACTCCTCTTGAGGAAAGACAAGACTTGGTGAGCTCCAAAGAATCCAGTTTACCCTCCAGCCATACTCACTCAAGTCAGGAGATGGACAACCTCTTCAGTGACTCAACAAAAACCCTGTGATTGGTGGAGCTGGAAGCTGTGCCTGAGAGAGGGCTGTGGCTAGAGGAATCAGAGACCACATTTCTGGCTTCTTAAGAAGGGCTTTCAGAACTATCTGGGTGACTTCTTCCCATGATCCCCAGTTTTTGCAACATTAGGCCCTTAGTGGCTTCTCCTAGGCGGTCTTCTGCTTTCAAGGGCAGAGTAGGCTGAGCTGGTTGAACAAAGAACATACAATGGAAATAGTGTGTGTACATGTATAGGTGGCATAGGGCCCCAAGGGACAAGCATATCAAGAAGAGGGGGAGGGTTTCACTGTGAAAGGAGATGCCTTAGAAACTGGCCCAAGCTGAGCCTTGGCTGCTGACTGAATTCACAGGAGGCAGTGGGGGTCACTGATCCACCCAGTATTAAGTTTGAAATGAACCAACTGTTAAGACTTGAAAGCAAGCTAGATCAAGAGTTCCTTGTTTGAAAGACACAGTCGTGAAGATGCTGTAAGGTGAGGCTCAAAACTCTGTCCTTTGGGAGCTAGAAAGGCACCCGAGAATAAAGGTGACTAGGCCCAGATGCACTTTACAATGCTTCTATCGGCATTTGGTTTTCTGGACTGGCGGCAGACGACAGAAGTTCCACAGGCTTCCACTCAGTTCCTCAAAAGCAGCCATTCCTGACTCTGGAGCCCAAACCACAGATTCAGCAGTAAAGCACATGGTTGGTCTAGCCCCAGTCACATGTCCACCCTGACCCAATCAGGAGTTGCGCCTGTGATTGGGTAACCGTGGTCGAGGGCTCTAGTTCTCAGGCCTGACCTCCAGGGAAGCGCTGAGACTCTTAGTCGCTCCAGAGGTATCTACCAACTAGTGAATGTCAAAGAGGGATTATATTCAAAGAAAACACTTTCACAGGAGACAACCAAAAGAGCTAGCAAGACATGTGTGAAACCCTACAAAGAGGGAATACAAAGCAGGATTTTTTAAAAAGCGGTAGACACATTCCAAAGCCCCACCACAACAGGCCTCAGAGCCCCCTAGGTCTCCCCAGAGCTGGCCTTCCTGGCTCTGCAGGGAAGTGGAAAGAAGCAGGAAGCAGACAGATGCCTGGAAAAGCAGGGGGAGCCCTCCTTCCCCTCCCTATCCCTGCCCCCTCATTGCTCTGAGCACCTGTCTGTACCTCCCTGATCCGTATGCCAAGGAGGACCCAATCAACCTCACTGCTAGGCCAATAAGAGGAGGAAAGAGGCTGCCCCGGACCTAACTAGCAAAAAGAGCCATGTTTGGCGGCCCTCCTCCTTACTTTCCTCCTTCAAACAAATCTCCCTGGTGCTCTGCTCTCCAACTGAGCGGAGCGGGACTCTGGGCTACGCCAATGTCCTAGGAGATGCCAAAGGCTGGATCCGTTCCTTTAGTGAACCACACCTTTCATGTTGCTGAGACATAATGGCCTAGTCTCCTCAGCCACCTCCAGGCTGTGTGGATGTTTGTCTGACAGATGTAAACAGAGGTTGAGCTCCCCACCCGCTGTGGAGGCTGCTGGCTCACGGGATAGAATTCCATCTGCTTGGGTCTCCCAGGGAGGAGCGGGCTTGCTGGCTTTCATAGGCCTGGGAACCACAGAGCCCTTGGGGAGCATAGAGCCCTGAGTTCATTGCTTGCCTTCCCTGTCCCAGCCTAGCCTGAGGCTGCTTGGGACACCCAATTCCTCCTGGAATCTCTATTTGGGTTTGTTTTGGGGTTGGAGTTTGTTTCCACTCAGGGCAACTTGATCCCATCCCAGCCTCCACTCTCCTCTGCCCCCAGCATGCCTGCCCCTGTGGAGGAAACTTGACTTTGCCACACGCTGACTGGGCTCAGACCTCCCACAGAGGGTGAGGGAGGTTTGGTGGCCTTTGATGTCCTAGAAAGGAGGCTGCCAGCCTCAAACCCCTCTCCCTCAATACTTAAACAACTCAGCTTGAGGAGACCAAAAGCTGCCCTGTGTGTGTGTGTGGAGGGGGGGGGGAGAACTGCAAGGAGAAATGAGCTTAGGAAGGTGGGGGCCTAGGGTGTGGATACATCCTGGTCAGTTCCTCACTGTTTGATCCTGATGACCCCAACCCTGTGGAGAAGGAGCAAAGATGGCAGCCCCAACAGATGTGGCCATTGCGGTCTCAAACAGTGCAGAAATGAACTGTAGGCCTTGCTGTAATCTGTTTGCCATTGATTTCAAAGCCAGAAGCATTTAGCTCCTCTCCCAACCTTAAAGAACTTGTGTAGATGGGGAACTAAGTTCTAGATAAGTTACTGGAACCTCAGAAAAACAGCCACTCCCAGGAGCAGGGCTGACTGGACTCATCAAGGACGCTGTTCTCCGCCGTCTTCATATGAGGAAACCGAACAGCATGGATGACTGGTGGTCAGGGAAAGGCTGCAGGTGAGGGTGATACACAAGAAAGGGTTAATTAAACCGTGCCCCTCCCTGCTGGGTGAAGTGGGCACCTCAGTTCTCTCTTTAACCTAACACTTGTGCTTCCGGCTGTCCACCTCTGAACCTCATCAGGTCCACAGAGCCTTCCAGAGACCCCACACACGCCGTCTCAAGAGAGAACTTGCGAAATGACTGGAGTTGAGCTGATAGCGGAGGGCCCCTCATGTCATGCTGTATACAGCATTCCGGAGGTGTGACTGCTATCCAGGCAGGGCTGTTGGGCGCTGCAGGACTGGGATGAGATGCATTCTGTGTGTCCTGCTGCTCTTTCCACCATGAGAACACTGGGCTCTTCCTGAGCTGGACTGGCCACAGCCTCCACACTTTGCTTGCTCTGTGGCCCCTGACAAGGATCTTCATGCATGCCATGGGCGGTGGGACTCCTGGGTGCAGTTTGACATTTTTGACACAGATAAGCTTGCTGGAGATGCTAGGATTCCAAAGGCAAAGATTCTGAGGACGGAATCTCTGGTTTTAACATAATAAAGTCTTAGTTTATCATTGTGGCTCCCTATGATTCCATGATTGGAGGAATCTGGGATTACATCAGCCTAAACTTCCATTATCCTGTGATTCTAAAGTCTTAGAATTCCAATTATCTTGAGAGTTTGGGCTCTGAGGAATAGGAAAACCCAGCTGGGATGGGGCTGAGGTGGTGAAGGCAGCTTTTCCATAGTAGACTTTTCTAACAGTGAAAAAACAATGCGATGCCTGATTTTCATTGTGTTCAAAGGAAAATGCTCAGTTAAGTGTGGCCAAGCCACATCAGAGTGTAAGTTCATCACCCCAGGGCAGACAGGCTCTGGAGCTGGGGAAGGCACAGGAGGAGAAGGAGGAGGAAGGGATGGGGGAGAGTGTGTCTTCCTTATCCATCTTTCTTAGACAGTGTCTCTCTGTAGAGCCCTGGCTGTCCTCAAACTCATTCTGTAGACCAGGCTGGCCTCGAACGCACAAAGATCTACCTGCCTCTGCTGGGGATTAAAAGCGTGCACCACCACCGCCTGGCTTCATCCATCTTTTGGGGATAAACTGAAGATGCCCTGCCCTCGTGCAAATGTTACCTGGATGTTGAGGAAAGCTGGGCCAGAAATGCCACCATGCACAGCCACTAAGCCCTGCAGAGCCCTTCCCAGAGGCTAGTAAACCCTGGCCTGCTAGAGGCCGGATAAAAACCAGTTGCCAGAGGTAATAGAGAGTCATGCTGCAGCCTGGACTTCCTCCTGCCCTAGGTACTCACTTCTGTGGCCCCCACCTTTCCGGACACCTGCTGCTCCCCCACACAGTCTCAGGTTCCCATCATGCAGCCTGGCACAGAAACAGTGGCTCCCAGAACCTAGGCTTGAGACACTCTTAACCAGATTCCAAATGTACTTTAATCCACAGAAACAGCTGTGGGAGCCTCTTCAAGGCAGGACAAAGCAAAGCTGGGCCCTCTAGCATCTTCTGTTTGCAAGAAGTCGTGGCTCCTCAAGTCCTCGGTCTCCTACCAAGTGCTGGGCACAAGAGGACACCATCCTCTCTTCGCTCCGTGGCTTCCACAGATTACAAATGTCTGCTCACCCATTACAAATGGAGGACGGTGCCTGCTGCTGCATTCTCTCCCTCAACTAGGATGTCCCTAGTGGAGGAGTGATACTGGTCAAACGTTTTGCCAATCATTTTAGCCTAGAATATCCTGGCTACCAAATAATGGTGTCATCTTCAAATCTGCAACAAACAGGTGGGCTATTACCCAGATGTGATCCCTTCAAGACGGAGAATTCTTGGACCTTTCTGCAACACTAATGCCATATATATCCCTACACATCTCAAGGTTACTGGTTAGCTCAAGTGTGCCCTGTTCCTTCTGAGTCACAGACATGGATAACAACACACAAATTTCACTTCTCAAAATTCATAATGCTGGTTTCTTGGAGAGGCACTGAGAGAACTTTCACATCCCTGAGTCCAAGACAGCTGGCTTAGCTGAGGGCCCCATCCCTCCCCTCCCCAACTGTTTGTGTGTGTGTGGCTGTGGGTACACATGTGTGTGCATGTGTGTGGAGGTCAGGGTCAACCTTAGCTCTCAGTCCTTGGTATCTTTCACTGGCCTGGGACTCAGTGAATAAACTAGACTAGCTAGCCAGCAAACCGCGGGAATCTGCCTGTCTCTGTTTCCCCAGCACTGGTATTGTAAACACATACCACCAACCCTAGTAGACTCTCGGGATCAAACTTGGGTCCTCAAGTTTAAAAAGTAAGCACTTTGCCAGATGAGTAATCTCCCTGCTCAAACTCCTTTTATTTGTTGTTAAAAAGACTTATTTTTTGAGCTAGGTGGTAGTGGCTCACGCCTTTAATTCCAGCACTCAGGAGGCTGGTGTATCTATGAGTTCAAGACCAGCCTAGTCTACAGAGTGAGTTCCAGGATAGCCAGGGCTATACAGAGGAATTCTATCTACAAGCAAACAAGAATATTTGTTTTAGTTGTTTTGGATTATGTGTACGCATGGGCTGGGTAGTGTATGCACATGGATGCTGGTACTCAAGGAAACCATAGGCTTTGGACCCCCTGAAGCAAGACTTCCAGGCAGTTGTGAGCTGCCTGACACGGGTGCTAGAAAGTGAGCCTGGGTCCTCTGCAAGACCAGTACGTGCTGTTGTTAACTGCTAAGCTCTTGCTTCAGTCCCCAATTTTTAAAGTATTTCCTCCTGTTATAGTTTGGAGATGAAATGCCCCCATGAGCTCACATGTTTGAACACTTGGTCTGTCACTGGTGATGCTATTTGGGAAGAGTGGACATGAGGCCTAGTTGGCAGCCTTCAGGCCATCGGGAGGAATTGCAGGATGTAGGCTGTCTCAAGCCAGAACTCTCTGCCTTCCTCTCCTGCTCTGAGGTGTAACAAAAGTCCATTTACACACTCCAGCTGCAATGAACACTATGCCATGGTGGATTGTCCCCTTTCAAACTGTGAGCTGAGGTAAAGCCTTCCTCCCTTATGCTTCTTATTCTGTCAGGTGTGTGTTCACAGAGATGAGAGAAGTAGCTAATACACCACTAGGACATTAGTCTCTAAAATTAGTGTCTCTCTTGCCCCAAAAGCTTAACCCTTACAAGTTTCCCATTTTGTCTCCATCTAAAAAGAGCTGGAGGCCAAAGAGAGGACACACATTCCTAGAACCCATTGCCATGATTGTCCCATGGGCCAGGCAGATTCTCATATGAAAGGAAGCCTGTTCAGACCTTGCCAGATGTAGCTGTATACCCCTCCGGTTAGTGCAGTCCTGCGACAAAGGGTCTGAGAGCTATCACTGAGGCACAATCCCCAGGTCCAAACCCTCCATGTAATGTGCGTTTATCCAAACACAGGGAAGTCACATCTATTGGAGAGAACATCCACAGGCAAGGACACCACCAGCACACTTCCCAGATAGCACTGCTTTGACCCAGAGCTCACCCTGAGATGACATCGTCTCCAGCAACATCACCCTAACCCAAGGCCTCACTGTTGGAGATGACCTCACCCCTAGCACCAGAGACAATTGCATCCAAATACTCAGTCATTCCTATAAAGTAAAATCTTAGAGTAATAAGTCAACCATCCTGAAGTTAACTGAAGTTCCCAGAAGGAAAGGGGAAGAGAATGCACCCATCTTAAGATCCAAATGACTAAACTTTGAGATTGTGGACAGTTAAAATGCTGCAGACCAGAGTCAAATTATCTTAGGCTATTTTTAGTCCCTTTGAAAACAGTCCATTGCTCACCCCTGAGTCTGATCTAATATCTTTATGACTATCAAGACCTTACAAAGGATTCTTAGCAGACCACTAGCTCTTGCCAACCCAAGAGCTCAAAAATGCCATCAAATAGCATGTGAGACCTAGAGCAGGACTTCCCAGTGTGCTTTAGCCCACCCACCTGGGCCGCCACCAATGGACCTGCTAAATACTATGAATCATTATTGTCTTCTATTTGTAACTAATAGCTTATGTAACCACTTCCACAATGGAACATGGTTTTTGGAGAAACCTGAATCTTTGCTCCTGGGCCATGGTCACTCATATTTGACTCTAGAATAAACTGTTGTTTGGAGAAAGAACTATTGTGTGTTGACAATACTACACCTGCCTTTCTTTAGACTCTGTTCCAGCTGCCTGCTCTGGACTGACCTGCAGAGCCTGCTGAGCTCTGTACTGGCCATACTCCCTCAGGACAGCTTCCCCAAATGCCTCCTATCCCCAGATTCCACAGTGTGGGGACACCAGACCTTGAGCAGAAACCCACTTCCCCTTCGGCCTGGGAGCAGGCATCTATGTAATGTTTACTGAAAACAATTCAGTGCTTTAGGGCTCAGATAGGGCTTGCTCACTGAAATACCATGCCTTTCATACCCCCTACGGCTAGATGCCTCTTCCTGTTTCCCTGTGGTATCTCCCTGATTCTGGGGCCGGAGATTAGACCACCAGCCAGGAGGAAAGAATGGTATGTAGATGAATGGCAAAAGTCCTTAAAAAGGGAAGCTCCTTTTTCTTAGAGATACTTCTCCTGAGAGCTCTCCTAAGCGGACTGGGGTCTCCTCCTAAGCTGACTTGGGAAGTATAAAGTTTTCTTAAAGCAACCGACCGGTCTCTGTGTCATCTATCCCGACCACCTCGCTACATTCTCGGATGCAGGCCGCACAGCAGGTGTGACACCACAGAACATGGCTTCCTAGAAGCTACCCCTTTGCTTTCCAGGACTCTTGGGCACAAGTAGTCACAGCCAAGGAAATTGTACACTCGTACTTGTGTTCCTGAAGATTATGGTGTAGCTGTCTACCTGTAAGATGTGGGTGAGCATAGCAGCAAGGACTTCTCCAAGCAAGGGGTGCTCTGTTATCCTTGCTGGAAACCACCAAATGAACTTGACTCATCCATGACAATGGGGGAGCTTCAGGAGGGATCTCCATACCTGACACGACCTGGCATCTACAAATGGGCCACATTGGTGGCTGTCCTGGGACACATGTGGCCTGTAGATCATGGGTTGGATGTGCTAGTGAAGCTGTGTCTGAGGATAATGGTCTGTCCTGCTCTAAGCAGGCTATTCTTCCTGGGGACCTCCTGGGGATGAAGAGTGATCCCAGACAAGCAGCTCTAATGGAATTTGAGACACCAGGGTGAGCCAGAGGAGGTGATACTTAGAGGATAAAACATCCAAACCTCCAGAAGTCCCACAATATTAAGTGTCAGTCACGGGCAGAGCACACCCACACCCGTGGTCTCACTGGGCTCTTCCAGAAACGTAACAAGGGCAGGAGGGCCTTTCCTGAATCCACAGAGACCAAGGCCCAGAGGCTGACTCCTGTGACATCCTATGACAAATGTAGACAGGTGCTAGGGACAGTGAAAAGTGGTCCTGGGGTCAAACTTGTAGTCCTGGTTACCTGTGAGTCCATCACCTCTGACCACGAGTCTCCTGAATTGGAAAGGGACTGAAAGTCTCCACTTCACAAGACTGCACAGGGTTCAAATCCACAACCGTTTGAAGATGCCAGCTTGCTTCTCAGAAGCCTGCTCTGTCCCACCATCCACCCAGTTACCATGCAGCCCAGGGCTAGTGACCTCATGACGAATTCCGAGGGATCAGCCCCAGGGCTCCATCTTGCAGTCAGTACACTGCCTCCTGATCTAAGAGCCAGCCCCCTGTCTCCAAGCAATGTATTAGCTGGTTTCCTTGTGGCTGTGACAAAGACCTGATAGCCTAAGGAAGGAAGAGTACATTCTGGTTCACAGTTTGAGGGAACAAAAGGCAACAGGAGGCAGCTGGTGACATTGTGTCTATAGTCAGGAAGCAGAGAGAGATGACCACCAGTGCTCAGCTCTCTTCCTAGTCCATGGAATGGTACCACCTATATTCAGGTTGGGTCTTCTGACCTCAGCTAACCCAGGTTAGAAACTCCCTCACAGACTTGCCGAGAGCTGTGTCACTGGGGTGAGCCTACGCTTGTAATGTGATAATGTATGTGAATGAATGCTGGAACACGGGTGCCATGACACATGGGTGGTCTCCTCTCAGGGGTCAGTTCTCACCTCCCATCCTATTACTGAAGCAGGGTCTCTCTCGGTTTTGTCCTGCTGTGTACTCCAAGCTAGTTGGCCCGCACCCTCCTGGGCAATTCTCCTGTTTTCGCCACCATCCCCGTCTCAGAGAAGGAGTGCTGAGATGACAGATACGGCCCCCACGTCCAGCTTCTTCATCCACAGATGAAGCTCAGCTTGTTGGGCTTGCGTGGAAAGCACTTTGCCTGCTGAGCCGTCTCACCAGTCCAGAGGGTTCTCAACCTGTGGGGGGGAATCAAAGGACTGTTTCACAAGGGTCACCTAAGGCCAACAGGAAGCATAGATATTTGCATTATGATTCTTAACAGCAGCATAATTAGAGTTAGGAAGTAGCAACGAAAATAATTTAATAATTTTGTGGTTGTGAGTAGAGGGGGCCAACACATCCTGAGGAGCTGTATTAAAGGGTCGCAGTGTTAGGAAGGTTGGGAACCGCTGCTCTAACTGGTTTTACACCCTATCAACTTGACAACTGACATCAACCATCACAGCCGGATTGAAGATTGTTGTCCTGGGGCAAGTGCCCAAAGTGCCTACAGAATGTTCCCTACGCTGTACGTGTGGATGATGGGTGGATCTGTTGTGAGAGTCTTGGACCAGTTACTCTGACTTTCTGAGCCTCAGTTGCCTTAGCACCAAACGTGGAACTGCGAAGTCAAGCCTTAAGCTTATAGTGAGAGTCGAAGGAGAGCATGTACACAGAGCCACTCAGCTCAGTCCCCGGGCACCTTAAGCATAGAAGTGTTAACTTGGATGACTGTGCCCATTTTATAGACCAGGAAAACTGAGGAGAGAGACCACACCTCTCTAGAGACAACAGGCTCACACCAACTATAGGATTTTGAGTGCTCAGGAGTCAAAGCTCTGCTGAGGAGGCCTTTTCTGATTGGATTTTAGAGAAATCTTTGGGGCCTCTACTGTTTTGGCAAATCCCAGGTGATGTCTGGATCCACCCACACAGCTGTAAACGAATAGCCTGGGTTAGGGGAAACAGGATGCAAATCTAGATCCCCAGTCATGGATATTCCAGAAGCCACCCCCTGTCTCTAAGGCTCTCTGGAAACTCTGACAGTCTTATCTGAAAGGGAAGGGAAGGGGCTCAGACTGGCTGGGAGAATGTCAGATGGAGGAGGAAAACAAGAGAGAGAAAGATGGATACTGAATGGGACCTGGGCACGTGAGCTTGTAAATGCTGCTATCCTCAAACACCGAGGGCCAACCTGAACTCATCCTATCCCCAAACCTCCTGGCTGACCTTGGATAAACCATTTCTCCTCTCTGGCCTCAGTTCCCCTGTCTCTGAGACAGGAAATAGAGGAGAATCCTTGGTGTATGGGAAAACACCTTGGAAAGCAGTTTCCAGAAGCCTGTGAACTCCCCACCCCATAGCCCCACACCCACCTGCAAGAGTCTCAGAGTCTGTGGTATTTCATTTATCATCCTTGTGGTTCATAGGTACCAATGCCGGCAGGCTGATTACTCAACAGGCTTATTGCACTCCTTGGTGACTAATAGATTCTTCTTCTGTTTGTGTTTCAAAGCCATAGCAATAGCATTGGCTCCCAGGAATGGCATTGAAATCACCATTATTTAGCCTGACCCTACCTACAATGATAAACAAGCCAGCCAAAACATGGCCCCTTAGAAAAAGTAGGCGTCCACGTCTCCTCTCTGGACCAGTGGCTTGTGGTACCGTAGCTGTGTGTTGGGGGAGGGCTGGCCTGATGAAGTTCTGAGAATCAAGGATTAGGTCATTCAGCCAGTCCTTTCCAGCTCTGACCTACACATTAAGACTCCTCAAGGGAGGGCTGAATAGATACCATCTTGGCTTTGAAAGGTCGAGAGTGTAGGGTTAAGAGCCTGCCTGGGAGTCAGACAGCCTGGCTGTGGGTCCTGGCTCCACTACCTGCTGGCTAGGTGACCTTGGTAAGTCATATCTTCTTGGGGAGCTTGTCTTGTCCGAAAATAGACAGAAATGAGATGACATCAGACTGAGCAGCATGGTACATGCCTGTAATCCTAGCAATGGGGAAGCTGGGAAGGAAGATTTCTAAGCATTTGAAGTCAGCTAAGAGTCCTGAGGAGAAGCACTCAACACACAGTAGGCCCTACACAACAGACACTCAGAAATTACAGCTGTGCCAGGAACGGAAGCTCAGCAGGATGCAGAGGCTCAGGACTGACATCAAAAGGGACTTGACACCAAGGGGGAGCAAGCCAAGGCTGGTCACCGTCAAAGCCACATGGCCTCTCTTTCACTGTTTATCTGTCAAAGCCCCAAAGAACAAATTAGCTCAGAAACACGGCAGCCCCATGGGACCCCAGCATCTGTGTGCTGTGCAAAATTGCTAGTTGCTAAATTCTTCGGGAGCAGGGACTACATTCCATAGCTGTTTGACTCTTCTCCCAGGTCTCATGGATTCAAAGCTTCCTGGCTCATTTTGGAGGCTTCCTGTCACCTGCCATAAGCAGTATGCCCCACCCACTTCCATCTGCTTCAGCCTGCAGGCCTGGTGCTCCACCGTTACACAGAGATGATCGAGGTTGATAACATTGCCTGCTTCCACTCAGAGTGACAAAAGCCAGGGCAGCCGGTGAACTAGTAAATATTTAACAGTCGCCTCCCTGAAGGAAAAGGGAAACTTGATTTATATCATTTGCCAATTTCCGTGGTGTAAATACTTCCTTCCTGACTGATTTCAGCCTCCGGATCTAACAACAGGGAGCAGAGTTAGGAAGACGCGTGGACGCACGCACACTGCGTTTGCTCTTGTGCACGGCATTTGCAGAGCGAAACTGCGATGAGATAAATGGAAAGGAACTGCTGACACAGGCACACAGGTCACCATCTTCACCCTGGGGCTGGCAGCCCTAGAGGATGGACCAGAAGGGTGCATATGTAGGTTCACTGTGGTGGTGGTTTCTACACACACAGGCTGTGGGCCAGGAATGTCAAACCAGTCTCAAAGATGTTCTGAACACTGGACAGTCTTCCCAAGGTTAAAAGGTGACTGTATTCCTGGAAACACTAGGGTGCATTAGGGTCCTGAAAAAATGTGCATATATATAAAAGAGTTGGGTTTTAGTGATAGGTAATAGCTTTTCTATCATCCATACATCCTAAAAGACTGTCAAATGTCTCAACCCACAGAATGCCAGTGGAGACTCCCACTCATTATGAACCCCCAAAACTCACTCCCACAAATTTCTAATTTAAAAAAAAATCTCCCTAACAGTCCTTCAGTTTAGTACTGTACGCGGCACCTGTTAAGATCTAAACGTGCATTCCTTACCCCAGTAACCACTCGCTAAGACCCTACCGTGTTGGGGGCTTTATTAACTCTCTCACAGTCTTCCTTCCAAAGTCTGACATAAGTTTAGGCATCAAGATCCACCCATCATTATGTCCCATTTATCCATTCACCCGTCAATTCATCCATCCACCATCTATCTACTCCCCACACACCCACTCATTTACCATTCATCTAGCCATCACCCCTCTACTCATCCCTACACCCACCATTCACAAATCCTCCACTCATTAGCTCCCTACCCATTCATCTACTATCCAAAACTTACCATCCATTTATGAGTCTGTCAGTCATTCATTCAGCACCCATCTATCCATCCATCCGCAAATCTACCTGTCCATCCATCTCCTCTATTCCAGATCAACTACTGGTACCTCAGGACTCATGATGGTGTCGCTCTGATTCCTGGCCTCAGAAAGCTCTCAGATAAATGAGACACATATTCAGGTATACGTCACAGAGCAGGCCAGAGTGGAGTGCCAAGTGTGATGATGAAACAGGTGTCTTTGGCCGGTGTAGATTATGAGTCCCAGTATTGGTTTTGAATACCTGGATTTGATTTCTACCCAAGTGGGTATTTGCTGTATAAACTCAAGAGTGTAGTATCAATCTCTAGGTTTTACTTTTCTCAATTATAATACCAGGAAGTATAAGAGCCTGGCCTCACAGAGCTATTGTACTCAGATATTGGAATAAAGATCTTAGTGGCCACACATGTCCAAGCAGGGGTCTCAGAGTCCAGACAGCCAGTCCCCGGGCTCCTGGTGGTCTCTGTAGCCAGACCCTGAGGATGGGGAGACTTCTGCCTCACTTAGGGGGGTTTCCATAGATAGAATGATTCATAGATGGCCCTGGGCTTCCCAACCAAAATTCATAGTTAATTGAGCTTTCCAAGCTGACCCAGAGCTCTCACTGTGATCCTGACAGCTGGAGTGACCTGACTTGGGCAAGCTAGATGACTCAGTCAGGTGAAGCTAGGACATCTAAAGGTAAGTACAGTCCTAACTCAGAGAGCTGCCGTCTGGCAGAGAAGGTAAACCTGTCACTGCTCCTCACCATCCTTGGCTTGCCCATATCACTCTCCATTGACTTCCATGTGACTGGCTGATGGTCCCCAGCATACTCCTATGCCCCTTGACACCTTCCTCCTAGGCCCATGGCAGACCCCTGGCTTCCTCGGGGGATGCTCTGACACAGGCTTCAGAGCTCCTGACTGCATTATACCTCCTTGGGGAGGAGGAAATCACCCCACCTCCCTGTCTTCCCTCAGCTCCAATATGACCAAGGCCCCATGGCCTACGAAATAGCAAACAGCTGCTGTGACCATGGGCTGCCCAGACCCCAGGGGCCAGAGGGAAGCGAGCCAAGGGGAACTTGGAGAAAGAGCTCTTAATAACATACCTTCCCCAAGCTGCTTCCAAAGAAACTTCTCCTCACAAATCATTCCATAAACACTTAGCAGGCTCTCAGGAAAGTGCACACGGCTCTCACCCGGCTATTAGGGGGCTCCTCACAAGTAAATTGAGACCAGGCAGCAGAGGCCCGTGCCAAATCCCCCTTCCTGCCCTCTTCCCATGCGGCCTCTTCCTCCCCCACCCTGGGCCCTTCAGCTCTAAGGGCCAGTGTCTCCCACTATACCTTGGGCCTCTCCGGGGGTGGGGTAGGGGCTTCTGTTTCCTTGGAAACCAGTCCAAATGCCTGTAACCCAGCTGCTAGATTTTTAGAGAGTTCAGTTGTATATAGGCCTAAATCCTACAGAGACTTCTGAGGGCCACAGAACCAGGCCGGTCATCAGGAGACTGGGAGACCCACATCCCTGTTCTGTCCCCACAACCCCTTAGCTGAGGCTGCTGGTGCCTCTCAGGCTGGAGCTGCTCAGTGGGGAAATAGCTCTAGGTTCATCCAAGTCACGCTGGAAAATCCCTCCCATCCAGCAAGCCCCCTCCAGGGAGAGCATTGAGCAACTCACTTGGGCTGATATCCAGCCCTTGGCTAATATCCAGCCAGGATCAGGGAATGACCATTGTTCAGAAGTTGACACATTTGCTTAGACGTTCACAGCTTGTTGTGGGGAACGGCTTTTATATGGATGTCTGAGAACAATGGAGCGGGCTGGTACCCCAGGACAGCTCTGGATCATAATTCAGCTTTGGGAAACACTTCAAGAATGACTTTTCCCTTTTCTTCTCTAGGCCAGTATCATTTTGAAGGTCAGAAAGCTCTAGTGCAAACAGAAATCCTGGTTGAAATAAATAAAACATTTGAATGAAAAGAAATGCGCGGATCCATGGAGCTTGAAATAAGCAGTAGATGGGCCTTGGCCGTGGATCTTGGGTCGAATCCCAGCTTAGTGCTTACTGGAAGGCTGGTCCTGAGCAAAGCTGAGCCCCTCAGCTGTGCCATGGGGACAGGCCTGCCTGTCTCTTGGAGCTGCAGCTCCTCCTGCCCCACCATCCTTACACATACTCAGAGGAGACCTCCCAAGGGCACTCAGAGGCCGGGCCGTCACCCATCATGCCAGGAGCTGCCATCTGACCACTTCAGGAGATGACTCTGAGGCCACTTATTCTGAAGAGTGTCCCCTAGGCACTGGGCACCAAGCAGTATGCCGGCTGCAGTGGACACAGGACTGCTCCTTGACAAGTGAGCACCAAAGGGGACAGACACATAAGGACAAGGAGTGACTTGCACTTTTGGCAAGAGTCACAGTGTCCCAGAAGTCCACAGATGGGCTTTCTTCTGAGAGACAGGACTCGGGCTGTAGGCTTGAAGCTGCCAGGAAGCAGAAATGCAGGCTCAAAAGGGCTCAGTGAGAACCAGCCTTCTGATATGTTGTCTCCAGAGGAAGAAATGATGGATGGAAGCAAGGAGGTATAGTGATATTTTGTCTATGATCTAACAAAGCTTGCCTGAAGATCAGAGCCACATTAGTTAGCCATAAAGGCCAGGCAGTGGTGGTGCACACCTTTAATCCAAGTACTCAGGATATAGAAGCAGACAATCTCTGTGTGTTCAAGGCCACCCTGGGCTACACGAGATTGAATCTGTCTAAAAGAGAAACAAAGCTCACAAAAAAGTGATCCCAGCACTTGGGATCACATGCCTTTAATTCCAGCACTAGGGAGGTGGAGACAGGAGTGATATGGCTGGGCAGAGAGAGGAGTATAAGGTGGGAAGAGACAAGAGAGAGAAGCAACCTGAGGATTCATAGAGACAGATGCAGTCGAGGCAGTCAGGCTGAGGAAGCATTCAGTCTGAGGATTTCAGGAGACAGGATTGCCCCTTTGGTCTGAGGTAGAGGTAAGAGCTAGCAGCCGGCTGCTTTGCTTCTCCGATCTTTCAGCTTTTTCCCCTAATATCTGACTCCAGGTTTTTATTACTAAGAACAATTAGAATTCGTGCTACAGGGAGAAGGAAGCTTTACTCTGGTTATTGCATCCTAACCTCAGCTCCAATGTCCAGGTGGGGACTCTAAGGCTCAGAAAGGTGCAAAGCTTTGCTCAACGCCACACACCGTGGCAACTGAAGATTCACATGGAAGCCTAGAATGTTAGCCCATCTGTGCATATATCTGACTTCATGATAAGGTACTAACAGACCTATTCTCCAGGTCTAAGACAGAGAGTATCACCCCAGGAAGCCAAGCATGGTGGGCACCACTCCTCAGAGTGACTGGAGTACCAATCCATAGATTTAATACTCAGAGTTCAGAGATTTGAGTTACTGAAGGTTTTAGCACAGTCCTCTCCAGATACCTCTATACCATCTATTCTTGACAGCCAGGGGACTCTGTTTTTTTTTTAAACTGCAAATTATTCAACATGGTACATAATAATACCTGTCCACTCCTGAGTCTGTCCACACGTAGTGTTGGCCAGCCGGCCAAACCTCCATTTCTGCCTCTTGGCTTTGGCTCACATAGTTCCCTCTGCTAACATGCCCTTCCACCTTCTCCCATCAGAGTATCCTTCATGCCCAAATTCTACTTCCCAGAACTTGTTCTGATTCCTCATCTTCCCAGAAGGCAACACAGGAGGTGAGAGAAAAAACAGTTCTGGCAGGGCGTTAGTGAACATGTGACCAAGGACGAATCACTTCTCTCTTAGGCTCTGTGTTTCTTACCTATAAAACCACGCTTAAATTCCTGATTTCCTGCACGTTGAGTGATGATTAAATGAGGGGACAGTAAAACAGATCTCTACAAACTCCATAATGCTCTCAAGTCATTATTTGTGATCAATGATCTCATTGTCATAGAGTGGCAAAAATTTGCTCATGTCTAGATGTGGCGGCATACATCTGAAAAGCCAGCACTTGGGAGATGGAGACAGGAGGATCAAGAGTTCAAAGTCACACGGTTATAGGACCAAAACAAAGAGTCTTTCTCAATGGTCCCTATGAATATTCAAATACTTAATCTCACTGCTTCCGATGTCCTTTACTGAACAAGTCCCCATAGTCAGAAAGATATGACGCTGATTAGCCAGGTTCAGGCCTCACTGTTGGCTGTGGTACTGAGGTTTAGGGACCACACTACCTAAAATAAATGAAGCAATGTGTGGGGCCGAGCAGAACAAAGTCACTGTGCAACCCTATGGTGGGGTAACAGTCACATATGCTTTCATCTACACAAAGAATAATACCTCCCCCCAAACAGAAACAAACCAAAGGCTTGTGATCACCTAAGTCTGAGTCTCCCGGTGATTTATAGTCTCTTCCTTCAAAGTTAGATTAGTCTTTGGGTCTCGTTGTCTGCAACAAGTCATGATTGCGCACTGACAGAAAGAGAATTGGGGCACTGCAACAACTCAAACGTGAAGGGAAGAGAGGCGACACGTAGAGCTACCAGTACGCGACGTTAACCAGCTTTTCTGATGAACAGGGATCACAGAGCCTCCCAGTCCTGGCCATGGGAGGAGATGTGGATGAGTCACAGACCTCCTACTCCAAGGATGTCCACATACTAATTCCTAGACTGAGACTATATCAGATTAAAGGACAAAGAACAATTGAGATCCCAGAGGGAGTGAAGCTTCAATATCACTCCATTCCCATTACCATCAGGAAATCCTTGTGGCTGGGTAACTAACCAAGAAAAGAGATTTCTTTAGCTCACAGTTTTGAAGGGCAGAGATCGAAACAGCCCTCTATACACATCACCTACTTCATGCTGGATGATGCTATGTTGTGGGGCACTTGTGCAAAGAAGTGATCACATGGCCAGACAGGAAGCCAGAGAGAGGAAAGCCAGTAATGACCTTGTGATGGTTAGCTTCACTGTCAACTTGACTGAATATAAAGTCATCATGAAAACGCTCCTTTTGGTATACCTGTTACAATGTTTCCAGAAAGGTTTAACCGAGGGTGGGAAACCCACCCTGAATGAGGGCAGCCCCATCCCATGGGCTGGAGAGCTGGACTGAGTAAAAAGGAGAGAATGAGTTGAGCAGTCACTCATGGCTCTCCGATTCCTGATTGCAGGTGCAATATGCTTCCCACTTCTGCTGCTGTGCCCTCCCCATCATGAGGGACTACACCTTCAAACCGTGAGCTGAAACAAAGCTGCTTAGTCCATTTACTGTTTGTCTCTTGCAGGCTCTGTCTCTTAAATGTTTATCCTTTTTGTTTGTTTGTTTGTTTGACTGGTTTTTTTTTTTTTGAGACGGGGGTTTCTCTGTGTAACAGCCCTGGTTGTCCTGGAACTGGCTCTGTAGACCAGGCTGGCCTCAAACTCAGAGATCCACCTGCTTCTGCTTCCTGAGTGCTGGGATTAAAGGCGTGTGCCACCACCACAGCCCAGGAAGGTTTATCTTTTTAATTTTATATTTTTATTATGTTTTATATTTATTGATTATTTGTAGTACACATGCATATGTGTGTGCACAGATGACAACCTTTACCTACCTGTCTTCAGGCCATGTTTTATCCTCGGGGCATATCCTTGCCCAGCAGGGGGCACTCATGCCCACACAAGGCTTCAGGCTTCCTGGTGGGACACCCAGAGGAAGGTAGCTGGAGTGTAGGACCAGAGCTGACCAATAGATAATAATTCCAGGTCCCGGGACCTTGACTGTGGCTGCGCTGGCCTCCTATTTCCTGGGAGGAGCATTTCCTATCCAGACCTAGACTGCAGTGCTCCTGTCATTTCTGGCCAACTCAAGGCTGTATCGCTCTCAGCTGCATCAGTCTGTACTGGTAGAGGAACTGAGGGACTTTGTCTCAAGATTTATTCTTCTCTCTGTTGTCCCCTCTGCTCTCATCTGATCCGGGAGTGTCCCTGGAGTGTTCCAGGGGAGGAAGGGCCAGTGCCTTCAATTTCTTCCTGACAAATGTGAAATGAGTCAGGGGCCATTGGGGAGGTAAAGAGATCCCTAAAAATGCTTGTGTGCAGTTTGGGGTGGAGTGAGTTCATGTAGCTGTAGATGTAGGGTTAGTTTTCTAGGGGTAAAATACAGGCTCTTGGAGAAACTAGTGTATGCGGAACTTGCTGAGCAAACCTGGGAGGGAAGTAACAGCCCCCTGTGGATCAGGCACAGGCTGCATGCAGGACACCTGACCCAGGGTGTGACAGGCCTCTTCTTGTTCTGCCTTTCCAGTGCTCTGTGAAGCTATCATTCCCCCCCCCCCTCTTTTTTGGTGAAGAAACAGAAGCTCCACAAGGGAACTTTTTAGAGAGGTGTGCGCAGCTATGTTCATATGGAAAAAGTACATAAGCTATTGGCAAGCTTCACTCTGCCAGTTTTATACCTTTATTTGTTTAAATGCTGGGGAAAGGGCTCAGAGAAGTTCACGAACTATCTCAAGATCGCCCAGCTGGGAAGAGGCAGAGCTCAGCCTTCAACTGTGCAAAATCCACAGCCATGCCACGCAACACAAGGCTGTCTCATGTCAGCGTCCCAGCGACTCTGCCCCATACATGGTTCCAATTTGCTGGACCCAGGCCCAAGGGAGTGACTGCGAGGTCTCGGAGGCTCCAGTGGGAGACAAATGTGTCTAGATGCAGGACGTTTATGGGCTTCTCAGTTGGCCCTTGTGCAGTATACAACCTAAAGGCCTATAGACATCTCCACACCCCAGGGCTCTAGGGCAATTCAAACCCAACCTCTGTGTGCAGAACTGTGCCTTCCCCGCCCTCCCTGCAGCCCGCAGCCTCTCTCCCCTGAATTTCCCCACCTGGCCTCTTTGCTTCTGTCTTATAGGCTGGACAGACAGGTCCCTAGGGGCCGCCTGCCTGGGACTGTCTGAGCTCCCTGTGTGGGATGTGTACAAAGCCAGCACTCGAGTGGGGGCAATGGTCCTTGAAGAGCATTCCTTGTCAATGTGACGTGACGGCAGGGATCACTGGGGAAGGGTGGGAGGGAGGAATGGGTCGTGGGAGAAAGCAAAGTCTAACAGATGCCCCTCTCATTGCTCAGCACCCAGCTGGGTAAGGCCTATCTGCACAGCTTGGCTCCTGAACCTGCTGAAGGTCAGGTGAAGCCAGAGGAGCTCAGGGAGCCCTAGTATTGTGCCCAGGGCACACAGCAGCACAGATGGCCTGCTGAGCATGAGCACCAGCCTGTGGCTCCATCCGAGGCCTCCCCCCACCGCCACCCCCAGGTGGTCCCTGGGGGGGCTCAGGAAGGCAGGCAGCCCACTTGCCAAGTGCACTGAGGTGCTGGGGTGTTGGCAGGGATGGCTGAGATGATTTCTGCAGGGAGGGGTCACGGTCTGTAGATGCTGTAGTCTGCTGGCTCTGTGGACAGGGTGGAAAGAGAAGACCCACCTGCACCAGATGGGCCTGGCCGGAGCCCATGCCCCAATGCAGGGGATCTCAGCAGAGCCAGAGAGACAGAGACAAGCCTGAACCTCCTATTCCCACACATGCTGAAATGGCCGTGTTATAAAATGTGGTCCTCCAAGTAAAACAGTTGTCACCTTTATCGAATCAGCTGTGCCTGCTTGCAAGAGGCCATGAGGAGCCAGCTGGATGATTGTTGTCATTTCCTCAAAAGGAGGCAGAAGGTCATTAGCCCCTCTCCTCTCAGTCACATCTGCCCTAAATGCACATGGCCTCAGGGTCTTGGGAGGGACTAGAGTACATGGGCTGGGGTGCCTAGCAGAGAGGGCTCCATCTATGGGGCCTTGGAGGACCTAACAGCCATGCTGGGTGTAGACTTCCCAGGGTGTCTGCAAGGAAGCCCAAAACCTTTTTGGTGCCCTAAGTAAACTTTGGCTGGATTGCATGGTTGTTGGGACCTTATAAAGAGGAAGACTATATAGTTAATGTCTCTCCAAGAAAGGAATGCTTCAAACCTCCTTTGTAGCTGGAGGGGAATGAGAGACTCTAGGTCAAGAGAGCCTTTCCCAGGCTCCTTGCAAATCAGGCAACCAACAAGAGTGGAGATGACCACAGTAACTTTGGGGTACCCTCCCTGGATTCAAATGTTAACTACCTAAGTATGATCAGGGAAGAAAGTCCACCTCGCAGATGGGGACAGAAAGATCACTGCAGAGAGTGGTTGTGATGTTCCAATTCAAGCCATTTCCAGTGTGTTAGGGCCAGACAAGGATGACAATTCATTATCTTTCCATAGTGCTTAGAGCTACTTGAGAAGGATAGCCACAAAAACTACTTCTGACAGCCCTGCCCACCCCTGGCCTCAGCCTTCCATCAGAAGTGAGTGGTTCAGTACCCGAAGTCTCCAAGTCCCCATGGAATGCCTCACCATCCCTGTGGAGTGCCACACCATGGTCTGTATAAGACCCTCAGACAGTGAGAGGACAATGATTAGATACTTAGCATCCTAACACCTCTTTGTCAAATGACAATTTTTCTCTTTGGTGTGCACTGGTAAAGACTGAGGTGGGCTTAGGACCCGATGCCCTTTCCCAACCCACCTTTGCCACTGAATACTATCTCTACAGCTCTGTTTCATCATGTGTAAAACGGGGCTCACTCTCCTCCCTCACAGGGAGACACACATGGGCAGGCTCCTTCAGCAGGGTTGGAACTCAGAAGTTGGAACTCCCCCACTTTTTGGTGACTCAGTCAGCCACCATAATGCCAGCCCCGGTGGAAGAGGTCCTAATGTGTCTAGGGACCCCCAAGACCAGCCTCAGTCTTACTTTACATGAGCACCAGGGTCTCCAGAGAAACCAGTGATGAGATAAAAAATGCTGCCATAAGTGTAGGCTTCATGCTTCATGCTGGCAAAGGAAGTGGTGACCTTCTGCTTGGCCATTGACCCTGGAGTAGTCTATGTAGGGGAATCCCCATGCTATTCTTTGCAGCTCTGTATATGCTCTAATGGTCCACAATTGAAGGTTTTCAGTGTTGTTATGACACACTTAAGTCATCTCAAACACAGCCAGCAGCCTTCAGCAGTCAGCCAGACTTCACCAGGAGCCAGCTATTCCGCTCACCTAACTTTGCCCACCCCAGACAAGCTCCAGTTGTTCCAAGGTGTCCAAAGCTGGCAGCACTCCCAGGCACACCCCCTTCATGGTTCTGGTGCCCATGCCTCTAGTGATGCAATCCCAAGATGATAGGGTCCTCCTCTGCAGCCTCCTCTTGCTGGCTCCTAGCCACTCTCCCTCCTGTTCCTACCCTGGGTGGCCTGCAGGTGGGCTGAACCGCAGGCGGCAAATATTTGCTGACCTCGGGAATGTATTGTCACAGAAGACACTCGGCAGGCGTTTGTGCATACACTCTCAAGAGGTGAAATGGGGGCCAGGGCTAGGGAAAGAACAGCCTGAAGCCTGCACCTGTGTGGCAGCCTGGGCACTGCTCACCCCAGGTCTAACTAGAGTCATGTTCAAAGACTGAAGAAGGCCAGGGGCAGATCAGACACTTGAACAACAGACATGAGACGCGATGACCCTGTCAGAGACTACATGACAGCTCCCTAGCTATGGGGGAGGAAGAATTGGAATACAGGCCAGGTATGCCTAGCAGGGTGGGGGACTGTGCTTCTAGGAAAGACCTAGAGGCCGGTGGAAGGCTGAGCATGCATGGTTGGAGGCTGCACAGCACAGGTTAGCACATTAAGACCAAGTTGAGAAGGTAGCCGTGCAGTGTACTGGGCACAGCGCCCACTAGAGAGCTACAGTGTGATAATGCCTCCCTTCTGGGTTCCCTCTGATATCAGTACCAATGGCTGTGAGGCATTGGGGGACCTTGACTGCAGGCCTTTATAGGAGGGAGATACTGAACTGGCTCTAAGTATCTAAGGCAAGCCTGGGGCTCCGGGATGCTCTTGAGTGAGACTGGCCCCAACTGCCACAGGGGTAAACATGTTTCCACTTAAGCTGGCCCATGCCTGTAATTCCAGTTCTCAGGAGGCTGAAGTGAGGAGACTGGGACTTCCAGACCAGACGATATACATAGACCCTGCCGTAGGGGTGGAAAAAGAGAAAAGAAAAAGAAAGGTGACCTCAGGACCTCAGGACATCTTATTAAACACTTGCCGAGAGCCATGCCAGGTGCTGCTTTCTTAAGACACTCTACATGAAACCATGCTTCATGGAGTGTTCCCATAGTGCTCCACAAGAGATGCAGATATGGTGCTCCCCCAAGATGTGTTGATGAGCTGTCCCTACCATGCTCTCTGATACTCATGCTGATGCTGATGCTGTCCCTATGATGCTCTCTGATGCTGGCATGGAGCTCTACAGCACTCTTTAGGAGATGCAGGTACTAGGGCATCCTGCTCCAAGGTCAGCACATGCCACAGGATGCTGCCGCCAGTCAGCCCAACTTCAGGGCCCTGTTGGTCAGTAATGTTTTCCTTCCTGCAGCTTGTCATCCATACTGCTTAGTGGTCTCCTGCCTTTGTGGCTCTTAGAGCCTCTAGTTGGAGGGACACCTCTAGGTCCTGGGAACTGAGACTGTACACAGCCCTCTGGATTCACACGCAAGGCTGGAAGAACTTGGGGAGAGACCCATGGGCCAGAGTATGGGAAATGCCAATGCTGAACAGTTAGGAACCTCTAACATCTTGTCATGCATGCCTGCACAGCCAGAGGTGGAAATGGGAAAGCCCTGGGGTGTAGTGGGGGAGGGCATTAGTTCACCACCCTTCATGTTCTGGGGCTCAGAAATTTTATTGAGAAAACCTGGCCAGGGTTGGTCTCAGCTAATTGTGTGCCCAGCTGCACCTAAGTTGAGACTCTAGGATGACAATAGAGGCCCCTGTGAATTGCAGGGGCTTTGTTGGGCTGGACTGGGAGGGTCTTACTGACTCCCTCTGACCTTGGAAATCTCTGGACATCATGAGTCTTTGAGTCCACTGGCACTGAGAAAGTGGTCCCTGCCCAGACAGCTCAGTCCAGTCCTACTCCATGCCTGCACTGTCCTGCCCCTCAACCATCCAGGCTCCCCTCCTCCTGCATCTCCCCAACTCTCCGCCAAGAGGCTCCAGGCAGAAAGAAGCAGGACACGCCCTGGGGCCTGAAGAACCTGGCTCACTCCATGCCAGGGGGGATGGTGTGGGCAAGGCTGAGAGCTGGACTGGCACCTGGATGCCAGGTGAGGCTGTGAGCATGAAGAAGGGTTGCCTGTCCTGGAATTGAGGGCTTAGGAAGACAGAGACTGGCACAGAAGCTGGAAGTACCTGGGAGGTTTGGCCAGGCACGGAGGGGAGGATCCCAGAGCCTTGACAGAAGTGTCAGGATGATGGTTTGGGGAGTGAGTGCCCACTTCCTGCATGGAGGACTTGCTCTGCCCAGGTTTTCCTGCTGTGAGGTAAAGGGAGAGCAGTGGTGCTCAGTTGAGGCTTGGGGCATGGACGGGACTTTCCTAAGAGGATCTGGGCCCACAGGCCAGCACGGTCTATCTGGATGGCATCACAGGAGCTGGCAGTATGACCATCCAAGATGAGCTTAGCCAGACACAGGCTCCCTCTCACTAACACCCCAGCCCACCTGACTAAAGCTGGCACAAAGTCCCTGCCCAGTCTCTCTTGCAATATCCAGCAAATAGGAGCCCCGCTCCCCAGGATTCCCTTGCCCTGGAACTCACCTTCAAGCTCCTCTTAGAAGTCTTCCTTGAGGCACTCATACTGGGCTCCTATGGTTCGGGCTTCTCACTCTGATCATGATGCACTGGTGATGCCTTGTCTATGCCTTTGGCCTTGTGAGCTGAGGAAACTGAGGTTTGGGACTCCTAAATGTGGCTCTTCATAAATGTGGGACAGGTGGAAAGAAAGAAAGGAAGGAGGAAAGGAAGGAAGGAAGGAAGGAAGGGTGAATAGATGGGCAGAGAGATAATAGATAGATAATAGATGGATGGGTGGATGGCTGGATGGCTGGATGGCTGGATGGATCAATGATGGGTGAGTGGATAGGTGGGTGTGATGTATGAGTAGACAGATGGTAGGAGGAGGAGACATGGAGGGTGGGTGGAGGAATAGATGAATGATGGATGGATGTGGTGAATGGATAGATGGGTGAAGAGATAATGGATAGTGCCTTAGTGTTTCTATTGCTATGAAGAGACACCATGACTATATCTAATTGAGGTGGCTCACAGTTTCAGAGGTTTAATACATATCATCATGGTGGAGAGCATGGCAGCATGCAGGCAGACATAGTGCTGGAGAATTCTACATCTTGCAGGCAGCAGGAAATGCTCTGAGGGTCACCCTGAGCAAAGCTTGAGCAAAAGAGACCTCAAAGTCCTCCCCCACAGAGACATACTTTTTCCAACAAGGACACACCTTCTCATAGTGCCACTCCTTAGGAGCTTACAGGGGCCAATTACACTCAAACTAGTTAGCATTTCTATTTCTGTGAAGAGACACATTGACCATGGAACCCTTATAAGGAAAACACTTAATTGAGGTGGTTCACTTAGAGTTTCATCAGTTCAGTCCAGTATCATTATTTAGGCTGGAAGCATGGTGGGGAACATGGCAGACAGACATGGTGCTGGTGACAGTTTGGTCAGAAGGCAACCGGAAGTCAACTGAGATACATAGGAAAACTCAAAGCCCACCGTTACAGTGACATACTTCCTCCAACAAGGCCATTCCTACTCCAACAAAGCCACAGCTCCTAATAGTGCTGCCCTATGAGCTTATGGGGTTCAATTACATTCTAACTCTACCACAGATAGGTACATGGAGTAACTAGGTAGGGCAATGATAAGGTGTCTCTCTCTCTATTTCTGTGTGTGTGTGTGTGTGTGTGTGTGTGTGTGTGTGTGTATGTATGCGTGTGCACGCGCGCGCACACGTGTGCACGTGAGTGAGTGTATTGGAGAGCACAGACATTACAGCAACATAAAATGTGATGATGAGAGAGTATGTGTGTTCAGCATTCTCATAAGGCAAGTTGATTAGATCCACCCTAAAACAGGCTCTAGGCTCTTCATGCGACAGAGAATCCACTAGGGACATCCATCAGGGCCCCAGCAAACACCTCCAGGGACACATCTGGGCCAGAGGCTAGAAGCTGTATTGGGTGTATGTTTATCTGTCCCAACACAGGTCAGGTCTGAGCCAGGACCCTGCTAGCATGGCACATGGAAAGAGCATGAGGATCCAGGGAGTGTCTGGCATGAGGAGGGGAGGGTTAGCACATTCAGGGCTTCTAGGGTTTGGGGCTTTCATATAAGGCATTTTAGATATTCCCTCTTCCCATCTGTTGAACTGCCAGGAGAGGTGACTTGGCCAACTTCACACTGTGGAAATGGCAGAGCTGTTCTTGTCCTCAAAGCCCAGACCCCTTTATTTCTGTAAGAGCTGTTGCCCTCCAAAAGAGTGACATGAAAAAAGAACCCACTGAGAACGAACCCCTGAGTAAGAACCCAGGGCAAGGCAAACCAAGGAACTGTTGAAAGGGAGAGTGGCTGGGGAGCGAGCCCCAGGGCGCCCTGCACTGGACAGGAAACCGTGGTACATTTCCGGGGTGGAAAAGCTCTTGGTCCTGAAGTGACTGGCCTCCTGGGTTCTGTGGAGTTGAGGTGACGATAAGGGAAGAGTGTACCACCTGGTTGTCCATAGAGAAGACCCATGTGGCAACGACAAAATCATACAGCGGAAATCGGGATGCCCCTTAGAGGTTTCATTCATAAAGTAATTTGAGAAAGGACTCAAAATGGAAGCTCAAGGACCATTTTATTAGAGTTTAAAACAAAACCCCTGAGGCAGGCAAGCGGTAAACCTCACAGCTGCCCAGAGGACAAGAGTGGAGGAGAGGACAAAGGCCATGCCACTAGGCTGGCATGGAGGGCAGATGCATGGCAGACAGGCAGATCTGGGTGGGAGGTGAGGCTTTAGGGAATGTGTAGGAGAGTCCTAAGTGTTGGAGGGAAGGTCTGAAAAGAAATAATGCTTAGAAAAGAGGCAGAAAGGAGAGAAGGAGAAGTTACACTTTTTCTGAATAATTCAGGAAAATGGGCAGGGCAGACTTAGACATGTTATGTGGCTGTAGCCCTAAGCTACTACACTAGAAGGCTGGGATTCTGCAAGGAAAAGTAGGGTGTATCTCACTAAAGGCTAGTTATTCTGCTCATCTCTTTAGCACGGCTTAAAGTGAACCCACCACCACAGGACCGTTCTCTTGGCTGAAAAATGACATGGCCCAACTGGAATGTTAGGTCTCCACCTAGGCCAGACATTCTAGACTCTTGACCAGAACTAACTCTAACAAAAACAGAGGTGCGTGTCCCCAGGGGTGTATGTCCCCAGGGATGCATGTACCAATGACTGCATGTGGTACATCCATGCCTCTGGACTTCAGGATCTCAGTCTGTGAAATGGAGCCACAATTGCCCCTAAGCCCATCCCACAGGGCTGCTAGACCAGTCCTGACTTCGAGGGGAGAGCTCTGGGCATCCTCAGATGTCTCAGCATCCTCTGGTGAGTAGGACCTGCCTGGCCTTAGCTCCTGGGTTCTGTGGAGAAAAGGGAGGGAGAAAGGAGGCCTCTCATCTGTTCGGTGGTCTCAATGCAGCACCTTCACCTCAGCCTGCCCCTCCCTGCCCCTCCCTGCCCCTGCTCTGTCTGTCCAGGAAGCAGGTCCCCCAGGTTTCCATTGTTCTGGGCCCTTCCCCAGATCACCCTCCTAATCTAAATTCTGGGGACAATGCACATTCCATTCCAGTCCCATAGCCCCCACCTCTGCCCAGTCTCCTTCAGAGAGGCTGTGGGGCTGGGATCTGTCCCTGAAGAAGTGCCAAGCTGCATGCCTCTCCCACCTCTCCCAGCTTAGGGCCTCTGAAGTCCTTCCAGCTGGCCCCGGAGAGGGGCCTGTGCGGGATGCAGTGGCCAGGCCTTAGTAGGAGGACTGGGCTCCACTCACCTGGACTTGTGCCAGGATCTTCCTCAGACAGACTGGGCAGTTCAATACAGCCTCTGCCAGCTTCCACTTGGGACTTCACTCCCTCTCTGTGAAGGAGCCATGAGCTTTGCAGTCCGAGCCCGGGCTGCTGCTCTTTGCTTTGACTTATGTGGGCCACTGGGTTGCTTCTAGTTCCCTCTGCCGTGGAGGATGGTGCTACAGGTGGTGTGTAGTTAGGCGAGCTGGAAAGGCACTGCATACAGGGTCTCCCTGAATTCATGGTTGATCCCCGTGCCCCCCAGTGTGACCAAAAGTGGAGGTTTTGGAAGTAATTATCAATCCCCCATGCTGGGATTCCTGCCTTTTTAGGAAGAGACATTTGGGCCTTGGAGGGGGCTCACGGGGTAAAGGTGCTTGCTGTCAAGACTGACAGCCTGAGTCCCATCCCTGGAACTCACTTGGCGAAGGAGAGAGAGGAATCCTACACATTGTCTTCTGACCTCCACATGCCTGCCATGGCGTGCTGTCCCACCTCCCCTACATATACTCTACACTCAAAAAAATAAATAAGTGTAAAAAATGAAGTAAAGAGAAGAAACGAGAAAGTCTGTTTCCTCTGTTTTCCACCATGTGATGGCACTGCAGGCAGACAGGCCAACCATGAGCCAGGGGGTGGCCCCTTGGTGACCACGCATCTGGCCTTCACCTGGGACTCCTAGCTAGAATGAAGAAAGAAGACCATTGGTCCTAAGTGTTGTAGCATGCACCTGTAATCTCTGCTCTGGAGGCGGAGGCAGGGGGATTGCTGCAGTTGAGGTCTACATAGTTACAGGACAGCCAGGGCTACATAGTGAGACCCTGTCTTAAAACACCAAAACAAAACAAGCAAAACTCCCAAACAAAACCAAATAAAAACCACACAACAGCAAAGCCCCACCAAACAACACGTGCATTGGCTGACTACCCCTTTTACGGGAATCATGTTAGAGTGGTCCAAGCCCCAAGCCCACAGAGAAGTCAGGGCCTGCCACCCACCTCAGGTCACCCGTGTCACTAGCTGTCTTGTAACCCACACACACAAGGCCTGAAGCCCCTGGGAGGCAGGATCTGAGCTGCTCTGTCTTCAACCCCTTCCCACACAGGGCAGGCATTGGCTTTACTGCTAAGCAGAGGCCTGGATGATGGAAGGCAGGTTGGTAAATGGTGGGTTGATGGGACTCTCCAGGCCCCTTGGAGCCCCTGGGCAGCTGTCCTGGGCCTGGAACCCCCTATTCAGCCTCTCAGGCAGGATGCAATGACCTCCCCTCCCCCACCAGCTCTGATTTGTGAAGTCCCTGAGGCGGTAAGAGTAGTCCAATGCCCTCTCTTCTCAGCTCATCCTACATGGTCCCCTCAGAATCTCCCTGTCAGAAAGCTCTCCTAAGCCAGCGCTCCTCCACCACAAAATTACTTCATCTCTACTTCATAACTGTAATTTTGCTGCTGCTATGAATCATAATGCAGGATATCTGATATACAAACCCAAAGGGGTTTCAACCCACACGCAGGTTGAGAACTGCTGTCCTAGGTGGGAGACATCTCTCAACAGCACCAGGGTATGGACATGGCCAATTTGTTTGTCAGACCTGCTCAATTCCTGCCTGCATTGCTTCACAGGGAAAGGCTCTGGTCTCCCTCCATGGCGAGTTCCCCTTGGAGCCCTTTCCTAGGGCTGTCTGTTCCTCACGAACACGACCTGCTCATTTCCTTCTGAAAACACCAAGACTTCCTGGCTTTGCAGAGAACCACCAGGTGCAATGGGCCATGGTCCGAGAGAAGTCTCTGTACCCAGCCCCAGCTGCACCAAGATGGCCCCTCCCTAGCACATACCATCGTCCTGCAAGCCTCCATGGGGTCCTGAGGAGGGGCAGGCAGTGTGGCATTCAGTCAACTTCATCTGCTCCTCAGCTTCACCTTCTCCTGGGCTGCCAGCACTGGTGACAAGGAGCACACCCCGTCTTTACTTCAAGGTCTGGAGAAGAGAAGCCAGGGGCTCCAGATTGGGTCTAAGTCATGATTGGGCCAACCCAAGGCTGAGTGTCCCAGTGAGGATCCCCAGACCTTGGCATTGGATGCAGACAGGACAGGGCTGTGAGTGGCTCAGGGGAGAGGTGCTTGTTGATATGAAGCAGGCAACTGGGACAGAAATACTCAAGCTAAGCAAGCAGTGCCTGCCAGAGACGCAAGACCTTTGCAAACAGGGATGCATTGAGAAGAGCCACTGAGAGCAGCTATGGTCTGGAGACTGGAGGTTGGACCCTCAAAGGGCCCAGAGCCTGGCTTCTGTTGTAGAGGAGGGAACACAGAGATCCCTAGAGGACCAGGACTGTCTCAGACACAACCAGACTGTGGCAGTGGCTGGGACAGGAGATGCTGGAAATCAGGTTCCATGTGGGAATCATGTTACTGAAGGGAAGACTCTGAAGCCTCCCACGAACCCGTGTCCATGCTCTTTGTGTCTCAAAGAATTGAACAAGACAGATGAAGCAGTAGTGAAAGGTGTAGGTTTAATAAAATCAAGAGGTTCTCTCAAGAAGGGGGAGCATACTCCAGCAAGCCTGCTGCTCTACAGCTCCTCTTTCTGAGTCCAGAGGGCAAGAGTAGCTCCCCAAAGGGATGACCCTTCCTTGACCAACACTGGTGATTGACATTTCCAAGCTATTTAAAGTTATGTTTATTGTGCACGTACCGTTCCACTGTCCTCTGTTGTAATCACAGGCAGGAGATGCAGTCCAGATGCATTAGCCCGTGAGTGGTTTGTGATGTCTAGGGACGATCTTGTCCCTAGAATGCAGGGGAATTAGTTTTCTATTTCCATCATGGTCAACTGTTTTCCATTTGCTGGAGGAAGTTTGTATGACTTGCGGTTGTGGGCATATGTGCCTATCCTCTTCCCTCGGTCCCACCACCTTAGGCAAAGGGCATGCAGAGGATAGGTGATGGAGAAGATGTGGAGAACAAGGTCCAAGGCGGGCAGAGGATGAAGTCTGACTTGCAGGTGAAGAGGGAGCATGTGAATAAATTTGTTTACGACCATCCGCTCTCAGACAGCCTGACTTTGTTGGACTCCTAGATATTCCCAGGCCTGTAGTTTCAACCCAGGGCCCTGTAGTCAACACAGGGCACTGCTCACTTCCTGGACCACCTGGTTATCAGATGGTTCACCTGATGACGCACTGAGATGGGTGTGTTTGTGTCTTGTATGATTTATTTCCTCTTTGTATATTATGCTTCAGGAAAGATTCTCCCTCCCCCTTTTCTGAACAGTCTCCTGTAGTGTAGATTGTTCAAGACTTGAACTTGCGATATATCCTGGGATAGCCTTGAACTTCTGATCCTTCTGCCTTCCTTCCCGGAATGTTGGGATTATAGGCATGTGCCATCAGACCTGTTTGCTAAGGCTTTGTGTTTGCTGGGCCTTCTACCAACTGATCCACACCCTCAAAATCAAGTTTCCATTTTAAAAAGCAACAACCATAATTCAGTCGTCCTCCCTTTCCCCCAGCCCCTGCCCATTCAGGCCATCATAAAGTCCCCTGGACCACAATTCTGGTTTTATCTCCATCCTTGCTCCAAACTGGAGCTGCCAGAATGAGTAAGAAAAGTAAAGATACCCTCCCCTTAAAACCATTCATTTCCTGAGTTGCAGATTTAACTGGATATGTGTGTTTGACCCAATACCACTAACCCAGTTTCCTGAGAGTCCTGGCCCTGGCTGCTTAAACCCTGTCCCAGATCCCCAAGTGACAGAATCCACCTAAGTTCTTGAGAATGGTTTTCTCAGCTTCCAGCCCCTTCCAGATTCTTCTATGCCTCTATCTCCCACACCAGAGCTACAGTAAACTTTTTAAGATTTATCCATCTCTCCACTTATTCAGAAGTTATTTACCAAGTATCTGCCTCTGGCCCAGCTGTGAGAGTCCCTCCACGGTACTGTCATTTCGCAGGTGCTGTTGCTCTGCCTGGGAATCCCTCCAGAGTTTAGCTAGCTGATGAATCCATCTTCAACATTCAGGTCAAGTTCCTACTACCCTCCCAGGGGATTCCCTGGCCCTCTTGCCCCCAGGCAATGTTGAGGGGGGCTGTCCTCAGGTTTCTCTTTGTCTCAGATGAGCACACTGGTTTGTCATTGTCATTGCCTGTGTCCACACCTGTCTCTCCATCAGACTGTGACTTCATTCTGGACAAAGGCCAGGTCTGACTCATCTCAGGGTCTCCAGGCTCATCTCAGAGCCTGGAGCATAGCTGGCACCAGGAAAGGTGTGTGGAGCGTGGGGGAGGAATGGGAGATAAACAAGCCAGAGTTCTCTCTTTCCAGTTGCTCCCCCTAAGAACTCAGGTATTATCAGACCACATGTCTTAACTGCAGTTGTGGGGCACAAGACCTATCCACAGGAGAGGCCCAGAGCCTGTGATTCGCAGTGCCCAGCAGCTGGATGGTTCTAGCTCTGTCTCGACCTCAGTGTGTCACTGCCCGCTGCCCTCTCCAGCCTCTGCCCTGGTGCTCTGAATAGGGCTGTGGAGACTGGAGGTGTCCTTGCCACATGGTCACTTCAGTCCTCACTTGCCTTCTTCAAGTTGCCATGGGGCTCACGCTCCATCGCCTCGGGCTGTGGGAGTTGACACCAACAGCAGCAGAGGTGAAACTCTGGTGCATTAATGGGGCCCCTGTTTACCCAGGCTGGGTCCATAAAATGCCTCAAGTGGAACTGAACTTAACTCAGAGCTGTGGGGCACTGTCCGTTCCGGCTGCTGATCTTTGGAATGGACCACCCGGAGGGCCTTCTCCTTCGGTAGACACCCTAGAAAACTGTAGAGGGAAGTCTGGGAATGCCTGGGAGCTAGAGAGTGAACAGGAGTGGATATGCGAGGAATAGGCCCTTGGGAGGTCAAGCTGTCCAGCACCCTTCCCTTTGTCAGGGTCCTCTGAAGGCCATCTAATGACCCAGGAAGAAAGTCATAGACTTCTGCTTGCTGCTTCTAAGAGAAGCCTGCACTGGCACCCAGAAGACAAGACTTGGGAACATGTCACCTCTGTCTGGTCTGTGTTCTCTGCCATCATGGAACCCAAAGTCTGCTTCCCATATTGCAGTTACAGAGGCCGTCTGGCTCCCAGGAGAGTCCTGCACCCCTAACCTAAGTGGAAACGTCATTGAACACACCCAGCTACTGACCTTTGCAACACGGTGCTGGGCAATGTCACAGCACTCCACACAGTGTCCTTGTTCACCCTGTGACCTCATGGTTGCCTGCAGCTGTGGTTTGCTCACACTGCATCTTGAGGAATTATGACGCTGCTTACCGCCAGCCTGGGAAGATATCCACCTCCAAATTTTGAAGATCTGGGGGCCATGCCCCATTTTTCTGGTCTCAATTATTTTTGGGGTTGAAATGAGATGACTCCTTGAGTTTAAGACAAGACTAGCAACATAGTGAAAACCCCTTGTACTCCCTTAAAAACACAACAAAACAGACAAATATAAAAGGTGAGATTCATTTTCTACTGGCCGGATCACTTCTGTGCTATCAAAGTCAAAACATCTTAATTTGGAAAACCACAGGTCAGTATAAACAGATGCATAACAACACAGGTCACAGAACAAGCTTCTGAGCTCCATTTAGTCAGCCAAATCCTGCCTCTCCCTCCAGAGACTGAGCACACAGGCTGGGCCTTGTATGACTCATATGGGTCCCAGAACAGGATCCTGGCCTGGAGGAGGTTCTCAGACACACAGGGGACTCAGCTTCCCCTGGCACTCTTCCCTTTGGACCTCATAGATAAGGAAGACATGGAGCAACACCTCAACTGGTAAAGGCTAGGCTCATAGCCAAAAAAAGTATATGAAGATCACAGCCTGATGCTCTTAAATGGTGCCTTCCTTATCCTCAGTGGGGTTTCAGAAGCAGCAATGATACTGAAGCAAAGTCCTAGAGGTCACTCTGTTTTAGTTACTTTTCTCATCCCTATGATAAAGAGTGTGACAGGAGCAATCATTTTGGCTCACAGTCTCAGAGGGCTTTAGGTCATTTCAGTGTGGAAGGCATGGTGGCATGGCAGTAAGAACACAAAACCCCTCACAGGAAGGCTGGACCAGGAAACTGAGAGCTGGGCCCTTGGATGACCCACCACAGAAGCTAGGTCCTTCTGCCTCATCTTCCTCCTCTTCTTCTGGGCTGCTGTTGCTAATTTTTATTTATTTTATGTATATTGAGATTTTGTCTTCCTGTATGTCTAGAGGGTGTTGGATCCCCTGGGACTGGGGTTATGGATGGCTGCAAGCCACCAGGTAGGTGCTAGAGCTGAACCCTGGTCCTCTGCGAGAGCAGTCAATGCTCCTAACTGCTGAGCCATCTCTCCAGCCCGATCCACTTCTTAAAGGTACTGTAACCTTCAGAACCAGATGGGTTTTCAAACCTATTGGGGACATTTTGGATTTAAACAGTAACAGACCCCAAGTCCCCCTCCCCCTTCCCTCTTAAGTGATATATCGGTTGAGATTGTTATTGTATCCTCACATGGCAGCAACTACTGATTCAAAGAACGAGCACGTGTTACCACTATGGAAGCTCCGTGTTCTCTGGGGCTTACCCCAACTCTGCACTGTTCTTCTTGTTCTTAGTCTACAGACAGCCCTGCTCCAGGGTCCTCTACCCACCTAAGCAGTGCCCTGGGCTGGATTTAGATCTGGTCCACGTGGCTCTGTCATTGTTCTTCAGGTCCTGCAGCCCCGGTGACCTTGCTGGGCTCAGTCTTAGGACTAAGTCCAGTATGAATACTGAAAATAACAACAGAAAGGCCCACATTCATGGAAGGCCCACTCCCTGGATGCTCCTATTACACTTCACCAAGTCCTAGGCACTAATTCAACAATCCTGTAGCCACCTAGTGAGAAGGTGCCACAATTATCCCACTTTACAGATGAAAACATCAAGGCACATAGTGGTGTAACTTGTCCAGTTCCATGAGTAAGAAGTTAGCAGAACCTCGATAAAACTGATGAAGTCTGGCTCCTGAGACGTGAGTGACATCCCTGGCATTTGTCACATATTCCTTTATAAAACGCTCCTGCTTCCCTGGCCCTTGTGGAATGCTGACCTTGGCCACTCCTCAGCTCCTGATTAGGCTCTGGGGGTTAGGAGGTAGCACCTTCTGTCCAGATGGAGGGATCCCCTAAATGCCCCACAAGGTACTGTGGGTAAGTCGAGTTGCTCTGAGGTCCCATTTGCTCACCTGTTTGATGCTGACAGACGGGGTGGGCATGTGACTCAGTAAAACAAAGCTTGTGCAACTAACTGGCCGGTGGGACCGACTGGGCTCAGAAGCACGCAAACGCCAACTTTACTTTTTATCACTGTCTCCATCCCTCGCACCTCCCCCTCCCGCTCCTCTGGGATGGAAGCCGAGGGCTTGCTGGGCTGCTGGGTTCACTCTAGGGCTCTCCTCAGGACCACAGCATCCGAAGTAGACCATGGCTTTTCACTGACCACCTCCTGTAGCAGCCTCCAACCTCAGTTCACTGACCTGGGTGGTGCCGCTTCCTGCTGTCCTCGGCTGTCTTTTCACCCCACCCAGATCCTCAGTCTTCTCTACCGTCACCTTGGCAGCAGCCAATGTCCTAGCCTGGTCCTGGCTAAATATAGCAGAGTGTCCATGCTAGCCCCGTGGCCTCTGTGCTATCCTTCCGATCCAAATCTCCAGATGACTTAATCCATAAAGAAGACACGTATCCCGATGATCCCAAGCCCCACAGTCCATGTCCACCAAGGACTTGCGGCTCCAGCCTTCATCCTTGGCTGGGAATGACTGTCTTTGCAGGGCTGGTTTGGAACCAACACTTTCCCTCTGTTCTGCACAGATGTCTCAAAATGTGAGTGTGGGGATGGGTGGTGGTGGTGATGCCTTTAATCCCAGCACTCAGGAGGCAGTGGCAGGCCAGCTTGGGCTACAGAGTGAGTTCCAGGATAGCCCCGGGCTACACAGAGAAACTCTGTCCCTAGAATTAAAAAAAAAAGTGAGTATGGAACTTGAAGCAGAGGCGTCCACAAAGACTTCCAGACACTTCTCTTCCAAAAACAGGGGGAGAGAGAATCTACAGGAGGAAAATAGAGAGCAGAAAGCAGGGCGATGCGAGCCACCAGACAGCCGGACCCCTGCAGGCTTCTGGAGATGGACATAAAACCAGGGATTGGGAGGGATTCGTTTTTAATTAAAAAGCCATCAAGGCCCAGATATAAAGTATCATGACACTAATAGTCCAGGAAATCTGGAACCTTAAATCACAACAATTCTTCCCCCGAGGGCAAGCCTGGAGTCTTGGGATTGGATGGGATCTTGCCATGTGCCAGGGCAGGAAGTACTGATGATGAACTCTGACTCCTCCCTGCCAGAGCTTCCAGAGGAAAACTGGCAAGTGCTCAGAGCCTCCAATCTAGCTGGCACCACCATTTCCTAAATGGGGAAACCGAGGAATGGGTGGGGGCACCTGTGATCTCCCAGGGAGCAGGAGCAATGTGAAAGCCAGAAGTTTCTCATGTTAGAACTGGCTTGTAATCACACTCAGGCTGCCTGATGGTGGCGGGCGGGGCTGACAGCGAGACTGCAGATGGGCCAAGCCAGATGTCCCCCTGGAGCAGAGGTTATCTGCATCCAACACGGCCCTCTCCCACACGGGCAACAATTTCCCACTGGGGCTCCTTTACCTGTTGATCTGGGGCCAGTGCCCACCTCCCTCTGCCCAGCATCAGTCTCACCCTCTGTTTGGTGAGGAGATCAGCTAAACTCTATGTAGAGGCCCTTCTACTGGGACAACCTTCAGCTCGATTAGTCAATTCATCCCGCTGTTCTGCTCCTCAGCAAGATGGATCACGGAGGCAGAAGGTGACCAGCAGGGAGCCATGATGAATGGGGAGACAGGAAATACTTTGAGCTCTCAAAGCAAAACTCTAACAACCACCTCCAACCTTGAGAGTCCCCCTTGTGCCACCTGATTCTCCAGAATTTTCATCTCAGGGCTGGCCTGAGCCAAAAGCCAGACACTTCATTCACTCTTCTTACAAGGATTTATTGCTTCCCTGGAATGTTCTTGCTTCTATGACTCTGACGTTGTCTGAGAGCAGCCAGTTAAAGTGAGAGGATTTCCCTGCTGCAGCGGAGGGAAGGACAAGATGCCAGGCAAGCAGCCACCCATCTCTTTGAACACATCCACAGAGATACTGTATCCAAATGCACGAAGATGATATTCTCAATCTATTCTACATCAACTGGATTTCCAGAGAGTGCTGACCAGAGTAGGAACAGGAATTTAAACATAGCCAGAAGAGGTAACCAGGAAACTGGGACCTACAACATTCAAGATTGCTAAGCCTGGTCAGCTCAAAGAGTGAAACTGAAAGGGCTTGGATCCTTGCTTCCAGTCTCTAAAGGCAGCTGTGTAGCAGAGGACGTGTGTGTTTGGGGGATGACAGGCCCAGCGTCCTCTCTGAATAGCCTCCATGGATATAGTGCAGTGTCCCCAGACATCATGGAGCGGCCGTCCCCCTGGCAGTTTCTCCCTCCTATGATGATCTGAAGCTGGGTATGGCGGCACATGCCTTTAATCCTAGAGGGAGCAGGGGTGGGTGGGTCTCTGAGTTCAAGGCCAGCCTGGTATTCACAGTGAGTTCTAGGAGCAGGGTTATGTAAAGAGGCCCTGACTGCCCCCTCCAAAGAAAAAAGATTTGAGCTGATAGGAAGGTTTGTTCGTTTGTGGCATTCCAGAAGCATCCACCCTACTCGCTATACCAATCCTTCTTCATTTAATTCTCACACCACTGAATTACCTCTCGTTTCTACAAATCCTAGGCTGAGAGTAGGCCGGGAAGCTCCCTCAACCCCAGGCATGTAGCCAAAGCAGAGTTGAGAGCCAGCTTTGCATCTCTGTGGTTCCAAAGCCATTGACACTACGGAGCTCTCTCCCCTTTCCTGCTTCTGCCACTCTCGTCCCCTCCTCTCCTGGACCTCGTCTTCTGAGAGCCTCTGCTTCTACCCGAGGCTCCTGGGGTCACCCACTCCCGCACTCACCCACTCACCACTCCTCTTGAAGGCTATGTCTTTCTCACTGCTGAGTCACACATGCCCACCTCCTGGGCTCACTCACCGCTTTCCCCCAATGGGTAGCTGGCATTTGAGTGCTTGGGCCATCCTGTCCTTGACTCCTCTCCTTGAGCACAGGCTGCCAGAGTGAGCAGGCTCTTCTGGGTTCCCCTCCCCACGTCCAGCTCTGATGTCTCTTTTGACCTCAGCGTTGGCACAAAGACAAGACTCAGAAAGGCATGTGGACACCAGGCAACACTGGATCGCCAGTGAAACTCAATGGCGGCCTCACCTAATCCCCTGCTGTTGCAGAAGGAGAAACCGAGGTCGGGGGGGGGGGGATACAAACTGGAGGTCAGGATCTAAACAACAAGTTTCCATTCCACTTGAGTCCTGGACAAGGAAACAAAGGAAAAGAGGAGGCCTGCGGTGACCCCAGCTAGCCCCTCAAGCCCCTTCAGTGGTCTCAGACCCCTCTGGGACTTTGGAGAGGTGAGCCAGAGGTCAGTGGGAGTTGCTCAGGCTTCTGCATCCCCACAGAGGCCTCTTATGTTCCAAACTGAGGGCCTGCTCCTCAGCTGGCAGGAGGAAAGGTCCCAGGTGGGTACTAAGGTTCAAAGGCTGCCTGAAACAGGCACCAGCCCTAGCTTCCACCACAAATTTACAACCCCCCAAAAAGTCCTGTGTTCTGGGAGAGGGAGGCAATTTTCCATGGCTGGCCCTGCTGTCCCAACTTACTGGAAAGTCAAGTGTGAGACAAAGTAGCTTGTTCGTGCTGGGTAAAGGCTGAGCTTGGTCTGAGAAAACAAACCCTGCCTACATGGGCCTCAGATACCATGTTATGGGCACCCCAATCTGAGAAGGCCATGTCCTGGGGCTCCCCAGCTTTTGAAAATAGAACTCAAATCCTGGCATCTAGAGGAACAATCAGGGGTTACTAAGTTAAGAAGGAGACTGCCCTCCTGCCCTCCTGACCCCTGATGAACATGGGGCTCCCTGGGCCCACAGACAGGCAAGCGTGACAGAGATTCCCAGACCTGTAGACAGCAGCCAGGAGTCTGCAGCAACAGCAAAGGCTGGTTGGGACACAGTGAGCAGGAGATTCAAGGCTTTAGGACGAGCCCCTTGAGAAATATCAAGAAGATACAGTGGGGGGGGCTTCTGTGGCAAGCAGCTGGGGCTACCTGAGACCTCTTCCATAAGCCTCAGTTTCATAGCTCTTGGAAGCTAGTGTCAATGCCTCTATTTGAGTTATACTGACTTATACTGGAATTATAGGATCCCCAAGCACCAGATGCAGGAGCAACCAAGTGGGTCCCTGATACCAAACTCAGCTTTATGCAGAATGGGACGGTAGACCTCCGAGAGGAAGGGAACAACCACTCCAGGCTAGAGTTGAAATGGGTAGGAAATTAGACACACATGGTTCTCCTGTGGTATAACCCAGCTTTGGAGTGGTGCCTGGGCACTAGCCAGGAGAGCTGCAGGCAAACCTAACCCAACCTTTCCTGATTCAGGTTGCCCCAGTATGTGACCCTGAGGTCCAGGTACTCAGATCTGGAGGCTACAGGCCTCCTTGTGAGACAGACACTGAAAGCAGAGGGATAAAGGCGGGGACAGGGACAGAATAATGTCATGGGAAAGTAGGAGAGAACGAATCTAGACAGTGGACCAACATGTTCAAAACTCTAGAAGGTATACCCAGCAAGAGGTGCACCCAGCCACGGGTGTGGGTAGGTTTGGAGCATCCCAGGATACAGGGTGGAGTCAAGATGGACAGGAGTAATGGAAGAAGGAGTAAGGAGGAGAGGTGTGGTTGCTGGGTTGGGCTGGGTTTTGTGACTCTTGGGCAAAAGGTAGGCTTTCCCCTGAATTCAGGAAGGGTTCAAGTGTACCCCTCAAGTTTGTTGTGACAGAGTCGAGCTAATACTCAGGTGCCTTGCTCTCTCCACACTCACCCACTCACCACAAACTGCTGGATGTCCCCAGGCCTGCAATAACAAAACACAAAGGAGGCCACCCCAGTGATCTAGGACCTTGGGAATCCTATTCGAGGCCGGACCTACTAGTCCTGGCCCTCTCTAACCAGAAGTTAGCTTCCTGCAGTCTCTAACTGGGGTCATTTTCTTTTGCACATGACACAAAAACAAAAAACAAAACAACAAACCTCGTTCCCTGTTGCGTGGGCAGATTTTCCTACCCAAGAGCCAGTAGCCACCACACACTGCTCCCCATCATTAGCCACAACTCCCAGTGTGGGCTAGACTATGGGGCCAAGGTGTGGTGGTCAGCCTGCCCACCATAGCCAGCAGGAGGGGCCAGAGCATAGAGTCCATATAAATTAATTTAATTGGGCCCTATTATCACATTGCTCTGAGCCTGCAAGTCTAATCTAGCGTTGAAGTAATTCATTGGGTGTGAAGTGTCCCCAGCCAAGACTTCCCTCTGCTCACGGAACAAACCTCTCCACACTTGGCGGAGACCCTGGGCCACTGCAGCCCGACTCCAGCAGAGGGGCTGTGCAGGGAGCAGGGCCAGCAGGGGAAGACTTAAAATAGCTCCAGCCTTGGCTGCCTCCCCTGACTTTCCCAGAAGGAGGCCCCAGCCCACACCCCACCAACCCCCCAAAGAACACATATACTCAGGCGCACAAGTACAAGATGGAGTGACATTAAGTCCTTTGCAGACCCAGAAGATGGCTACAGAGGTCCCAGAAAACCCAGGTGAACTCCAAATTACCAGGAAAGTTTGGATAAGTCTTTTCTCTGTCCCATGCCTCAGTTTGTCTTCCTGAAAAATGTCCTCACTTCTCACTTCAGTATCAAGTTATTGAGCTTCTAAGACTTGGCCTCCTCACCGACAAAACAGACTCTCCAACCAACTAACAGAGTCGCTGGAAGGGTTAGATGAGTTAGCAAATAATAAGGACACAATGGCATGCAGTAAGTGCTCCATAAATGCTCACACTTTGTGAGATTCAGGTAGGACATGGCAGGGAGCCATCTGTAGCCATAATTGCTGAGGCCAAGGTACACACTTGCTATAATTTCAGAGGTGTAGAAGGGCATGGGATGGTGTGGTTCCCACGGGAGCTTTACCCCAGGGTTGGGGGCATGTGAGAGCTGAGAGAATGCAAGTTGCCCAGCTTGATGTGTTATGATTTGATTTGCATAATTTATGGTGCAATTATTCATACCCTGATGTCAAGCTCATTAAGTAGTCAGGCACCATGAACCTGCTAGTTGAGCCCAAATCTAAGGTGGGGGGACACAACTTTGAGGAACCTGGGGACCGTAGCCTGAGGATATAAGCAAGATGCTCATGCATGAGGACATGTATGCATATCACACACACATGGGGGCCTGTCCCCCCACCCCAGACACTCCTCAGGAAGGGTTTCTGGTTGTTAAGGCCTAGGGGAGGTAGAGGATTTCTTGAGCTGTGTGTCCCTCAACCTCAGATACTGAACTAGCACCAGCTTTATTATTATTATTATTATTATTATTATTATTATTATTATTATTATTATTATCATCATCATCATCATCTGGCCTGGAACTCACTGTGTAAACACTCTGGCCTCAAAATCACAGAGATCCACCTTTCTCCGCCTCCCCAGTACTGGGATTAAAGGTATGCAGCCACGATGCCCAGCACTGCCAGCTTTTGTCTGGCTCCTGCTCCTATCTGAGCTAACCTTGGAATCTGAACTACACCACAGCCATAAGAACAGCCATCAACAGATGGGGAAAGTAATGGGAGTCAGGTCCAGAACCTCTCCTAGCAATCAGCAAAGTTCCAGTCTCCCCAATTCAGATAGTACAGGACCCTGGCTCTGGCTCAGAGGAAGTATCTGGGAAACTGAGAGCCTGGGTTGGGACTTGGGAGCTCAGAGTAAGCCCTGTCTCTTCTCCAGACTCAGTGTCCTGCTCAGAGTGTGAGCACGCTGATCTCTCACCGGGGCTCACTCTGGCCTCAATCCCTCCTCAGCAATGGGTTGCTGTGCAAATCGTTTGGAATCGGATGACTCAAAAATCTCTACAGGAACTTGGTGTGCACTAGATGTACAAAGACAAGAGGCTTCAGAACTCAGCCCTAGAGACTCCAAGCCAGGAAACATTTACATAGCTCTTTCTTTGTAAGTCCCGTCTCATGAAGAACCTATGGCGATGAACCCTGGTCCTGCTTAAAGCCTGCGGGGACAGGGGGTGGGGTGTATGTGGGGATCCGAGTGGGGAGGATAACCTACAGGCTGGATCTCAGGACTCCAGCCTCATTACCCACAATGCAACCTTCCACATTCTCTAACAATGGTCCACTGAGTAGCTGGGAGATGGGCAGTTGCTCTGCTTCCCGTTATCTTCTCTCTGCTCAGCACCCACGGCTTAGCAAAATCCAGTCAAAAACATTCAGACTGCATTCGCATCGGGCTCTTCAGCCAGACAGATTTAACCTGTCCTCTGCCAATGGCGTGTGTGTGGAGGGGGGGGGTGGACAGGGACACAGCTTGACATACTTCCTCTAGTCGAGGACTGCCAAGGCTCTGGGGAGAAAGTGGCAGGTCATACTTCAAATTACTCTCGATCTTTTCCTCTCATCCGGATGCCCAGGCTTGCCATTTGATTCGCTATAGTGAATCCTGTCTTTCAAACAGGCAGGTAAGTGGTACGGCCTCACAGAGTGGCGGGGACTCCTGCAATGTGCAGAAAGCTTTGGGAAACCGTGAGTACGGCAGGTGTTGGTGTTCTGTTGTGCTTTGCTGTTTAGCTTGTCTAATCCGTGTCCTGGGAATGGCAGGGCCCAGCTTGGCCCCACCTGCCTTGCCCCTTGTAACATTGTGCTGATGTTACCTGCTGGCTCTCAGCCAGGACCCAGGCGGTGTCTCTGAGTCTCTGAAGAGCGTGGGGCTAGGGATGACACAGGAGCCAAGTGAGGGTAGTTCTGAGGTTGTGAAGCTCCAGCAGGAGGTCCCAGAGTCCCCTCCCTGATGCTGTCTTAGAATCCCCAGACTGGTCTCAAACTCCCTGTGTAGCTAAGGATGGTCTTGAACTGCTGATCCTACTGCAACTCACAAGTGATGGGATTATAGGTGTGGCTAACCAAACCCCATTTATACAGTGCTGGGGATCAAACCCAGGGCTTCATACATGCTAAGCAAGCACTTTAACAGTTAAATTACACTTCTAGTCCCCTAGTTATGGTTTGAACATGTTCCCTGAAGTTTGAGTGCTAGGAACTTAGTACCCATTGCACAGCAGGGCTTCTGCTAAGAAGTACCACAAGCACCCTGCCTCCTGAATGGATTCATATAGAGTGCGTCTCATAGGAAAGGAGTTACCTGCTCCATGAGATGACTTCACCATGCCCTCCCAGGATGTGTTCCCAATCTTGGGCTGCCCAGAGCTGTGAACCAAATCACATACCTGTTTCACTGCAAATTACCTAATCTGTGGCATTCTGTTACAACAACCCAAAATACTAAGATACTATAAATGGGTGAAGACGTACCCATGTGTGAGGAGTGACCCATGCTATGCATGAACTCTGCTGGGCTGTCCCCACCCATCTTCAGGAGGGAAGTGCGGCAGCCTTGGCTGTCCCAGCTCTGGGAAGGGCTAGCTCAGCTGAAGAAAATGGTGTGTGCAGGGTAGCCCCCTCTTGAGGGACAGCTTGCATCTAGTTGACTCACAGAGAAGATGCAGCCTCACCTCAAACAGAGACAACTCTGTGTCTCACCCAAGTCCCAGAGTTCATGCGGCCATTACAGCTCAGTGTCTCCCGGGCCCAGGACGGCTCCCATTTCTCGTATAGGAGAGATTCTAAGAGTGCTCACAACATCCATCCTGTATGCCTCCACCACAGAGGCTGTGCACAAGGAAGCTGATCCACAGATTTGGTTGAACTGCAGTGAGAAACCGGGACAGTTTCAGAGAGACACAGTCAGCGCTGGTTTGAAAAGACACTCCTTACCACATGGAAGCTTGGTGAGAACAACTGACTTAGGCAACACTCCTGGTCAGGATGAGACTATGCGTCTATTAGTAGAATACTGGAGGGCTTGGGGGAGCCGATGAGGTAGAAACTTTCACAGGCTTGACTGTTTCCTTGTTTGCAGGTTAGATGAGGGGAGAGAACAATCTAAGATGATGCTTGTTTTTTTATTCTTTAATTTTATGTGCATTGCTATTTTGCCATGGGTGTCAGATCCCCTGGAACTGGAGTTAGACAGTTGTGAGCTGCCATGTGGATGCTGGGAATTGAACCAGGGTCCTCCTGAAGAGCAATCAGTGATCTCAGCCACTGAACCATCTCTCGAGCCTCCAAGATGCTTGAATTTAAGCCCAGCTCTGAACGGATAGTGAGGTCATTTGCTGACCTGAAGAAGCATGGAAGAAAATGAGGTAGGAAATGTAGATTAAGGTTCTGATTTGAGGAAGCTGTGGACAGCCAGAGAACGAAGCCCAGGAGTTGCGAAGTAAATAACTGGGGGGGGCATCTTAGAGACTGACTGTGAATCTTAGAAGGAAGGACCTTGAGTGATCTCTCTGCAACCCAACCTAAGTCTGGGATAGAGACCATGTTGGGTAAATATTGGTCATGTCGGTAGATAGAATGATAATGAACTGATTGGTGGATGGATGGATGGATGGATAAGTGAGTGGGTGGTTGGAGGAACATATAGATAGATGGATGAAAAATGGGCACATGAATGGGCATACAGATATACATATGGATAGATGGATGGAAGGGACAGTGGGTGGATTGATGGGTGAAGGGAGGCATAAAAGGATGGTGAATGAATGGATGGATGAATAAACAGGTGGATGGATAGATAGATGGACATATGGATGAATAAATATGTGGGTAGATGGGTAGATGGAAGTATGGGAGAGTGGGTGGATAGATGAATAGAAGGATAAATGGGTAGGTGGACATGTGGATGGATGGTTAGGTAGTTGGACATATGGAGATATGGGTACATGGATAGAAAAGTAGGTAAATAGACAGATGGATACGTGATAGGAGGACAGATAGACATATGAACAGACGAGTGGGTGACTGACTAAATGGATGGGTGAACAGATGGACAGATGGGTAAACAAGTGAGTGGATAGACTGAAAACTGGACATGTTCTCTGCAGCACTTCAGATTCTCTGACAGTGAGGAGCGGGCCCTTCTCTGATGCTCACAACTAGCCCAGGCCTCAGAAGTAGCCACTGCTTTGGCTCCTGCTGTAGTCAACAACCTCACTGACAAATGGAGAAAAGAAGTAGGAAGGGCAGCAGTGCTGGGATCGACCAATCTTGACCAGTATCATTGGGAACACTGGGCAGCAGTTATGTCCTGGAAAAAAAAAAAACTGAAGCCCACAGGGCATTGTTCACTCACCCAAATGAATACCTTCAGGCAGTGCTTCAAATGGAAATGAACTGGGCTTTGAGTTTAAGGCTTGATTTCAGTTCCTCATGAAGGGCACCAAGTACTGAGTACTCAGGCCTAGTCAAGCTCCCCTGTGGGTCCCACCTCCCACAGTGACCAAATGAAACTGGAGAAGCCTGCTCTCTTGGGTTTGGGCAAGGCGTGTCACTAAGTAAGTCAGTAGAGGCATGGTCGACTTTCCAATCCTGTAGGTGGCTGTCACACACCGCCTCATCATCCAGCCCCCTGCAGGCCTTGCTGATGTCAGTGGGTTGCCAGCCAAGTGGGCTGGCCTGGGACAAGGGATCAGAGCTGAGATGGAGGTTCCTAAGATGGGGCTGTGTGAAGCAATGTGGATTGAACACAACCTGAGGGGCCTTTCCCTTATCCTCCCTGGGGTGCCCTGCTGAAAGGCACATGGCCATCTGTGTGCCTATGTGCAGATCCCCGCCACACACTCATTCCAAGGGGTCGAAGGAGTTCCCATAACCTACAGTGCAGGTGGGGTAGTAGAAATCAGAGTAGGATAGGCTTTTCCCAGTGCTGCTCTAGCTGGTAACAGGCTTACACACTGGAGAGAACTATTCCCCCCAGCCCCCTCTACAACCCTTTCTGAGAAGGAAAGACCCTGCCAGGAGGAACTTGGTCTGCCAGGGAAACAAGCACATACCTAGTCAATGACAACATGGACCTATGAGACAACAGCCCACAGGGCTGGGGGAGCCCAGAGGCAGCCCACTAAGGGCTTGGTGATGAGAGGCTTTTGGAGGAGGCTGAGTCTGCAGAAAGGAGCTCTCAGCATGGGCAACACAGAAGGGGGCAAGCACAGGGCCCCCAGAGGGACCCCATCCCACTGCTCACTCAACCTGTGTCCCCAGAGCCTGTGTCCTCCCCTTCCTCACACTTACCCGCATCTCAGCGGCGTGGCCCAAGTGAGGAAATGACAGCCAGGGCCTACACTGTAATGTTGGGGGAGGGCCAGTGCAGAACACAGGCAAGGGCAGGCCATCTCATGCCCTGGCCCTGAGGACCAGTTCACTCAGTCCCTAAGCAGGTGTCAATCAAATCCCTGTTGTGAGGGAGTTGTTTCCACCGTCACAATCACTCTAGGAAGAAATAACGGATGAATATGCTTTCCCTTCAGGCATATAGGGAGATTCGGGGAAGGGACTGAATGAGGACTCCAAGTTCCATTTTAGAACTGGTTCCCCAGTAATAAGCGGGCAGTTTAGGGTCTCAGTAGATCAGGGAGAACAGAGATACCCACACTGCATGAAAGCAGCGGTGTGAATAGGGCTGAAGCAGTTACACAAATAAGTCCCAGTGTCCTCTGTGTATGTTCCCTGGTAGGCAGCGAACAGTTCGGGGATGAGGCAGGGCCAGAGGAGGAGCAGAAATCAGGCAGAGAGGTTATGGGGCAAGCCAAGACTTGCCTGACTTCCCACCTGTGGTGGGGTGATTCTCTCTCTCTCTCTCTCTCTCTCTCTCTCTCTCTCTCTCTCTCTCTCTCTCTCTCTCTCTCTCTCTCTCTCTCTCATGTCACCTGAGGCTAGTTGGTGGGGCCATCCCAAAAGCTGATCTGATTTTTCTCATTGAGAAACTAACAGGAACCTCTCCTTGCATCCCACAGCTGGGCAACAGTGACCAGAGAGTCTTACCATCCAGGGCAGGGTGGCAGTAGATAGAGGCACCCCTTCTTGATTGTGAAGCCCTTTTCTCTCAGACGTGGTTAGACCCCTTGGTTGCATCAAGAAGCCATGATCAGGACCTTGCGGGAGCCACTGGGGGAAACATCACAGAGATGACCTCACCAAATGGTGTGATGCTGACTGGCAGCAGGTAGGCACCATGCCCAGCGTACCAAGCTGACATCTCTCTTCCCCAGCAGCCCTACAATGTCCTTCCCCACATATTCCCTCAAAGATGCTCAGCTAGATGGAGGAAGGCACACTTGGGGAAGGCTCCCGACACTGTCTGCACACTCACCCAAGGAGAGGATAGATTAGCTGCCAGAGAGTCCCCGGCTGCATCAAGTACACACTGACGGGCTATCCTGGGAGGATCCCAGTGGAACTCTTGAAAGACTAGGGAGGCAATGGAGGGGCCAGGAATCAGAACTGCATTCTGGGTCTGGCTCACTGTGGGACATTCTCCGTGCCTCTTTCTCCTTCAGACCACCAAGGGCTTCCAACCTTTTGACATGGTAATGTGATGTCACTTACGAATAGGTGTCACTGCACAATAATTATAGAAACAACACCAACAAAACTCGCTGTTTTAAAGAACTTTGTGACTTTTGTGTCGGTGTGCATGTATGGCTGTCTGTAGAGGCATGCACCCCACAACGAGCCAGAGTTTGGACACACCTAGCAGCTTTAGACACTGAAGCCCCCTCCTGCCACCTCTGACTGCACAAAACTCAGAACTACAGGGACACTGAACCCAGAGTCCCGAGGGGAACTCCACGCTAAAATTCTCCTAGTTTGTACCTAAAGGACCAGAGTCACATCATGAGATGATGTCGCTTATTCTGTGACCCAGAATCCTGAGCCCACTCCGGCAGCTTCTCCTCTCTCCCATGCCGGTGTTGTGTTTCTCAGCAGTAAGCGTTCTCAGCCTGTTGTGCCCGTCCTGTCCAGGGGCAGCCACGTCATCGCTTCCCTCCTTGCCTTGGGGCATAACCAACTCACTGCAGGGCTTCTTGGAAAGATCTCAGACCAAGAACCCCCTGTCCACTGGTCCCTGTCACTTCATTGACCTCTAGCTGGTCACAGACACCACGTCAATGTCATCGATGGCCAGGTGCCTGGCTGGCTCGTAACGTTGGGGCTCATAGGAAAGGGGGAACCTCACTTCTTTTTAATTATTTTTATTTTTAATTATGTGATGTGCATGTAGCCAAGTACATGGGTACAGGTGTCCATAGGGCCAGTCATCCGACACCCAGAGCTGAAGTTCCAGGCAGTCATGAGCTGCTTAATGTAGGTACTGGGAAGCAAAGGTGGGTCCTCTATAAGAGCAGTAAGCTCTTACCTGAGGGGCCATCTCTCCAGCCCCAAGCCTCATGTCTTGAGGACACTCTGCTGCCGGAACTCCAGCTAGCCTCTTGAGAGCTCCATACCAGCCCCGTAGCCCTCAGCATGACCCACTGAGCTCAAGCAATCCCTTTAGTTATGTTCCCGGGCTTGAGCTCTAGCCAATGTACGGAGCCTGCTTCCATCACATGCTGCCTCTCAGGGCTTAAGTCTCCATGTCAAGAAAACTAAGACAGTAATTCCACCCTGATCTCACCAGTGGCTGTAGGGGAAAGCAAGGGCACAAAGCCTGGTCCACTGAAGGTGGGCAGTGGCAAGCTCTCCCAGAGTGCTACTCATCCAAAATGGCTGTACTGAGCCTTGTGACAGTGGATGGAGGCGAATTAGATAGCAGGGGCCCTACCTGAAGGCCCTGAGTCATCCAGCAGAGTAGGCAGACACAGGGCCTCAGGCACACAGTGTGTCATAGGCAGAGGGACCCTGTAGGAGCACCTAGCCCTCCATGTCCCTGAGGCCTCCACCAAGTCACTGATGCTGAGCAGCAGTTTGACCAGAGGGCAATGGAGGGAGACACATGAGGACAGGCATGACTAGGCCAGGGGACCTAGGCAGATTTGCATGTCTGTCACAGGCTGTTCTACAAAGCTGAACAGCCTGTGGGTGATCAAGACAAGAAAGGGATTTTAGCAGGGAAGTGTGATGAATGGATCAATGGATAAACAGGACCCCGGGTTTGGGGTCATGGAAAAGGCCTACAGTTTGGGGACCCGTAAGAAGGCTGGGCAGATGGGGCAGATGGTTAGGGGAGGGGAAGGGAGATGGCAGGAAGGAGGGAAACAGACTCAGAAGGAGGAAGGGGTTGGGTGGTAGAGGGAGCTCCCATCTGGTACACCAAACCCTCCCTGTTCTACTGACCTATCCAGTGACTCAGCCAGCCCCTTCCCTGCCAAGGCCTTAGCTTCCCCATCTGGGAATTAGGGGTCTGGGCCAGAGTAGCCCCAGAGGCCCACCCCAAGCCACACCCCCGAGAGGTTTTAAAGTACGATCTTTTCGTGCTTCAAGAGTGGGGGCACTGGTCCCCCACAATCCAGCCTTTCTCTCAGTCTGAGCATTGAGTTAGGGGGCTTCACCCACCCCCAGGTGAGGGAAGATAACCTAGCCCAGGAGGCTGCATTACAGAGCTTCAGCGCCACCTACTGTCCGTCTCGAACCAGGTTCAGGCGCTTGTTTGGACCCAAGTCCCTATGGACCGAAGCACTTCTGACGGCTCCTCAGCCCAGGCCTCTCCGGGTGACTCACTGGACACAGAACACCTCCTTCTCAAGCATTCTGAGCACATCGGCTCTTTGGGGGGGCGGGTGAGAAAGCACCACCTGCCCTTGCTTCCTCCTGGGAAGGGTCTCGGTTCCGCTCATTTCACTCTCCCTGGCCCCACAGTCAATCGACTTCAAAAGCCAGCTCCTTCTCTGCCGTCCCACTCCTGCCACCTTAGCCCAGGCACCACATCTCGTGTCCTCACTCTTGTCACCTCGTGTACCACACCAGAGGGGTCTTCTTTAAAAGCGAAGACTGGAGGACCCGACTTCTCCAGCAGCTTTTCCAAGGCCGCAGACTTGTTGACTCTTTCCAGCGTAATGCACTTTAAACTCAGTATTTCAGTGACACACGTATGACAGAAGGCCACCTTTTGGCCTTTGCATATTCTTTCTCTCGATTATTCCATCTTTGATACTTTTTAAGAGAATCCAAGAAGCCTGGATTGAATGAGGAAGCCTCCTGCTGCCGCCCACCCCGGGGCCTGCACACTTCTCTGTAGCATCCCAGGCACCCTTCTGGTGGCCAAGACACTTTGCACTGCAAAGCTGGTTTCCGTGCCTGCCCATCCCCACACCTACCTCCCACCCCTTTCCCCCAGTCAGCAATTTATGTTCCAAGGGCTGGAGGGGAAGGGTGGAGGCTGCAGGAGCTCAGGAAGCACCTTGCACCTGGGTTGTCCCCAGTGGGAGATAGGGGCGCGCCAGGGGGCGCTTATGGAGGCTGCCCTGAGCCCCCAGTTTCGCCGGAGCTGGCCTCCTCAGCCTGGAAGGGGAGAGCCCCCATCTGCATGCTTCCGCCTGTGCTGGCTGACCCTTGAAGGCAGGAAGAAGCCTTGCAGGGAGGCAGGTGTGGCACTCCTCTGTGTAGGTGGCTGGTGCAGAGGCAGGCACTCTTCCCGGAACATCATAACCGGGCTCGCTTCCCAGTCAGGAAAATGAAGCATCCCAAAGCCAGAGAGAAGGGCCTGCTCTATCCACTCTGCCTTTGGCAACACTGCAGACCCAGGGCAGCTCACTCTTAGATAAGCACAACCGATAATCAATGCATAGATGAACACATGTTCAGTATTTGTAGATACCAGGAAAACACCAACCAAAACTATATGGAGAATCCATCTCACCCTAGGACGGCTATCATCAAAAGAGCAACTGACAAAGACTCCAGGGAAAGTGGTGAGGAACTCTCTGATAGGCTACTGATAGGAATGTAAATTCTCGTGGCCACTATGGAAATCAGTAATGAGGGTTCCTGAGAAAACTAAAAACAGAACTGTCACGTGATCCAGATACACCACTCCTGGGTATACATCCAGAGGAATGGAAAGCCAGCACATAGTTAAAATCCTTTCACTGTGTGCGTCGTGATGCTAGTATCCACAGCCAAGCCATGGAACCAGCCTTTCACAGATGAATGAAGAAACTGAACAGATGAGTACAGTGTGCATTATTCAGTGGTAAAGGAAAATGAAGTGCATCTGTAGGAAAATAGATGGACCTGGGTGTCATCATGATAAGCAATATGAGACAAGTACAGTGTCTTCTCTCATACTCAGAATCTAGAAAGTGCAGCATAAACATGGATAGGGACTATGAGAGAGGAGGGAGAGGGGACCGGGGGAGGAGCATAAGACAGGGTAATGGGAAGGTAAGAGCAAAGTTCCTTGTATGTATACATTAAGACGTCATAATGAAACCCATTATTTTATACACCAATGACACCTGCAGTGAGGCAGGGGGATAGCTTAGTTGGTAGAGTGCTTGCTCAGCATGCACTGGGTTTGAGCCCCAGCACCAGATGAAGCCAGGCATAGTGACACATTCCTATAATCTTAGCATTCAGGAGGTAGAGGCCGAAAGATCAAGAGTTTAAGGTCATCTCTAGCTACAGTTGCTAACATGAAGATTCTAATGCCGTATCCTAGAGACTAGGTAGATGTCAAGTAAGAGTGAGGCAGCAGAGTCACACACATGGTGACACGCTGTTGAACACTTCAGAAGGTTCTCTGAGCCAATGATCTGATAAAATTAGACTAGACAGGGTGGAGAGGCAAAGGGCTAGGCTTAGAAGGGAAGGTTTGAATCTCAAAGCCAGAGCTTTGCAGCTGTGAGGTTAACCTCTGCATCCTGGTTTCCTCTTGCCTCAAAGAGACAGTGCTCAACCCACCAGTTCCTGTGATATCAGAGATCTGGTGAAAGTGGCTTTCACATTTTACCCCAACCCTGGTTATTATTCCAGTCATTGCAAGTTCTTTATGAGAGAAGCCGGGCTGAGAGTGGGTGGTGGGCTCAGCAGCCTCCTGCAACACCACCCTGAGCCAACCACGTGGAATGAAGTCCCTCTTCCTCTGAACCACACCCGATCCTACTTCTCCCCCACCCCAAGCCTATAGGTCTTCCTTGTGTCTAGATTGACTTCAGTATATGTGTCCTTTTCTCACCAGAATGTGACTTCTTCCTTCAAGGTGTCTCAAAGTCAGCGATGGCAGAGGCCATAGAGAGAGGGGACAGACCTGAACTTAAGTTCTAGTTCTGCCAAAGCTGTGGGATCTTGGTCTGTGGATCAACTTCCCTGAACCCTGTGGTTAAAAAAATGCAATGTGTAAATGAAATGGCACTGGCAAAGGACTGTAACATCTGCCATTGCGTTAGCCCAATCAGGTCAGGCAAGATATGAGCTCAGGAGACAAGAAGGCATCACAAGACATGGCTTTGGACTTGAGCACTTAGAGCCGGGATAGGTCAGAATGGGGTGGGTGGAGTGGAAGGTTTCCTCTGCCCTCCCCCAACGTCTGGTTACACTCTGTTGATGTTTATAAGTTGGCAGCAAATCAGCCTTCCCCAGACACAAGCTGTTGCTCTTCTTTTAACAACTGAAGTGGGATAAAGATAGAAAGCTGAGTTTGTCCCATGGTCTTTTCTGAAACCAATCAAATCAGTGTAAAGGGATTTATCAAAACATTGGAAAGCAGACCCACAGGACCAGGAATGGTAACTGGCTGAGTGCTAAACAGGCAAGAAAGGGATGGAAAACAGCCTAGAGCACAGTCCTTTGATTGAACAACCTGTGATATTTACATTCCAATTTATAGTAACAGTAGCAAAATTATGGTTATGAAGTAACAACGAAAATAATTTTATGGTTGGGGTCACCACTGATAAGTATTAGATGCCTGGTTATTGGGTATCTTCCACCAATGCAATAAGCCAAATCAAATTGAATTAATAAATCCAGACTTAACAAGCAGAGCAAAGCAGAGCCAGCTCCTGGGTGACTCTCAGGAAGGCGGGAGAGAGATCATGTGGCAGGTCTATGGGCCAGGTCTTAAATACCTGTAGGTGTGGTCTTGAGACCCTTGGCAGGCTTTCTGAGGGACGGAGCCTAGAATGGGAGGCGTGAGATCAGAGCAGAGATTCCCAACTACCACAACATGAGGAACTGTATTAAAGGGTCACAGTGTTAGGAAGGCTGAGAACCACTGCCTTAGATGCTTCTGGAATTTTGCTGTGCCAGGTGCTTCTGAAACTGGGTAGGTGCAGAGGCTAACTACGAGAAGGCTGCATAGAAATCTATTTAAGAAGCAGACTCCCAGGCTGGGGAGATGGTTCAGTGGCCAGAGTACCTGCTCTTCTTACAGAGGATGATGGTACAGATCCCAGCACCCACACAGTAGTTCACAACTGTCTTTAACTCCAGTTCCAGTAGATCTGATGCCCTCCTCTGAATCCCATGGCACCAGGCATGCACATGGTACACATAAAATAAAAATAAATACTTTGTTAAAGTTGGTGGGGGTGGAGGGAGAGGTAGACTTCTAGGTTCCCCATTCCACCCACTCCTCTACAAATACCAATAAATAGTTCAGGAAGAATCAATACAAGAGTTTAGGCAGAGTCAGGCATGGTGTCAAATTCCTTTTATCCCACTACTTGGGAAGCAGAGGTAGGAGGATCTCTGAGTTTGAGGCTAGTTTGGTCTACAGCGCTAGTTCCAGGCCAGCCAAGACTATTACACAGAGAAACTCTGTCTCAAAAACAAAAACAAAACAAACAAATGACAAAAAAAGTTCAGATAGAAAAAAAGAGGCGCTTTTCTCTTGACCAGTCTTGAAAATATGTGAAATGCCTCAACCAGATCCTTGTACACAGTTCTTTCTTGTTCCCAGAGAACCATGTCTGTTCCATAATGCTCCATTCTCAGATATAACTGGATGAGATGAGCAGGCACTTGAGGACACCCCCATTGGAACAGTCAGAGATTTTAAAGGCTAAAAGGTAAAATTACAGCAAAATCCTAGGGGGAACTAAAAAGGAATTGAGATAAGGGAATCTACAGAAAGAAGGCTTCAAATGGAAAGGAATAACTAGTTATCTAAAAAAATGAGGCATTGTATCCATGGACAAGAATGAGATGTTGCAAAAAAGAATTCTTGGAGATTAATATGAAATAGCAAAAAGTGGGATCAAAAAAAGAATGGTTGGACCTGGTGATGGTGGCACACGCCTTTAGTCCCAGCACTGAGGAGGCAGAGGCAGGTGAATCTCTGTGAGTTACAAGGTAGCCAGGCTAAACAGAGAAACCCTGTCTCAAAAAACAGCAACAACAACAACAGACAAACAAAAAAATGGTTGGAAGAACATTTTGGAAAAATAGAACAGAAATATAAAAACAGAAAAGGCAAAATAAGAGGAACACAAGGGAATTGAGCATCTGAATGATGGGAAGACTAGAATGAGACAGTGGAGAGAATACTGTGAAGGACACAAGGAGTTCAAGATTGGAGTGACCACAGGTCAGCAAAGACGGCTCAGCAGGTAAGGGACCGACCGTACCTAAGCCCCATGTCCTGAGTTCAATCCCTGCAACTGTTGGAAGTCGGGACCTCTGCCGTCCTCATTAAATTAGCCCTGCTTACTTGTGAGAGTCCAGCACAATCTGGCCTGTGACTGTAGAGATTCCCTCAGAGAAAGAGTGGGTGGGGTCATTGGATCATCCCCCGAGTCCAGCCATTCTCTTCAGGCCTCTGTATGCCCAATCTGCCTGTACAGAGCCTTGTGCTACAGTTCATAGGCTGTGGGAGTCAAGGAGAAGGAGACTCCACCTATGTGGCTATGGAGATGTCATCATCAAGGCTGGGTGAAGACTTTCCAGTGGGTCTAATCTCTCCCACATCACAACTTTGGTTAGAGGAACTCTTTGCAGCACCAGATCAAGTCAACACCGCCGAGAAGGTAGCCAGCCGTGTAATATTCTGTGGTTACTTTTCCTTCCCTGCATAGCAGCTACAGTGGCCTCAGTCTCAGCCTGTTTCGGTGTGCACTGGCTGTTTATTGAAGGGCTCTCTCAGTCTCCCATCCTGTGCTCTGGAGTCTCCTAAGGACAGTGACTTCAGCACAGATTGGCCGGACTTCGCCCCATATGTGAATGATCAGCAGCTACCAAGCACCAGGCACACACACACACACACACACACACACACACACGGAACAATACAACTCTTGCTGGCTAATCATCAGAATGATTATCCTTAGTCTTGCCCTACCTCATGGTTCTGGCACAAAGCAAATGCCCGATAAATTGTCCTATTTGTGTGACTGAGGTTTCTACACTCCTGGTGTGCAGTAGGATTTGAACAACTCTCAGAACCTTCTACTAAAGTACCAAGATACTCCCATGTGTCAGCAGAGACGATACAGCAGAGAATGGCCTCTGGGCCTGGGAGGAGTGGTGTGGAAATGAAGTGGGGGGGGAGGGGATGTGGTGATAGGGTCCCTTGGGGTTCATGGGTGTCTTGGAGGCCTGCTGTAGGAAGATGGGAGCAGGAGGGGGTAGGGAATCAGGGTATCACAAATCAGCTACAGCGCAGCCTGGTTGGAGGAGTGACTCATCTCGGCTTGTCCCACCCTGCCCCTTGGTCTAGCTTCCAGTGTTCAGCCTGCCGAGGTCTCCATCTGGAAAGATGTCAGAGCCAGACTCTTCCCACACCCTGGAATTGGGTGGGTGTGGTCCCAGGCCTAGGCCTGTGTCCCTCGGCTGGTGCATCACGAAAGACGCTGGCTCAAGAGGTCCAGCAATGGGACAGTAGACCATTTAATCCAAAAGGCTCTCAACTTTTGTGGACTGGCAAATTTGAACTAAAGACATAACAACCAACATCAAGTTATCTCTATTTTTTTTTTTATTTTGTTAAGAACATTCCAAGAAACCATCTTAAAAAAAAGTGCTTGTGGGCCGGGCGTTAGTGGCGCATGCCTTTAATCCCAGCACTTGGGAGGCAGAGGCAGGTGGATCTCTGTGAGTTTGAGGCCAGCCTGGTCTACTGAGGGAGTTCCAGGACAGCCTCCAAAGCCACAGAGAAACCCTGCCTCGGGAAAAAAAAAAAAAAAAAAAGTGCTGTGCACCACATGCCTTCAGAGACCAGAAGAGGATACCAGATCCTCTGGAGCTAGAGCTACAGGTGGCTTTGAGCAGCTAGACATGAGTACTGGGGATCTTAACAGTCATTCCCACGGTTATTTAAAAATAAATTTAGTCCCAAATGCAAGGGTGACTGCGACTTAACCTGACTGGGGAGATGAAGAAAAGCCGGGGTCAGGTGGCTGTGCGTCCTCCAATGGAGCTGCGCCTACTGAGCAGCAACCCAGACCTCAGCATTTATGTACAGCAGCAGCATGGGGGTTGGGTGGGGCGGCGGGGAGGGGGGTAGCTAGCCTTGGTAGATTTTTGTTTGCCATCTGGCTCAGGCTACACACCTCCAGAAGTGGCAGGTTTTTGCATTCACATGTCAATTGTAGATATTTGCATTTACATTTGCACACACTGTCAATGCTCACACTCAGGGCAGAGGAAGGCTTTGCCATTCCTCTGAGCCTCACCCCAGTGGGGCAGGGAGGCTTTGCCACTCCCATGGGTCTGAGGCATTGGGTCCTTGACATGGCTGTGCCCATGTCAACAATACACGTTCACTCAAGACTTCTTGGCTCCCCACATATGAGGAAGGCATCATCTGAAGGACAGTCTAGACACCCTAAATAAAAGGGGGTACAGTAGTAAAGCTTAAATAGCTTATTTCATAAGTATAATAACACAACAACGTCCAGGGTAAAAATGAGCAAAACCTCACATCACAGCTTCCTTCATACACTGGATTTCGAAATTCACTGCAGAGGTTTCACACCCAGACCAAGCTTCCAGCATGGACACCTCTGCGGGAAATCCAGTTCCTCTTGGTTATCTAGGAGTGGAGGCCACACCCAGAATACTTACACTGACTGTACTGTTCTTAGACTGAGGCTGAGAACCAGCTGCAGCCCTGTTATCCTCCTGCCCTGAAGGCCAGGCCACGTGGACTCAACCATCATGTGCCTTAATCCAATGGCAGAGGGATCAGAACTTGGTCTGAAAGGAATGCTGTAGACCCAGGTCAATCCCTCCATTGGCAAGCTCTGGGGAAATGTCAGCCTCCCCTGTGTGAAAACTGAGACCCAGAGAGGGGTTGGCTCAAAGTCACACAGGAATCTGGGGAAAGAACCTGGGCTCTGGGGGCAGCCAGCCCTATGCCATCTCTCCCGGGCTGGAAGGTCTACTGGTAACCCTCTCCTAGTCCTGAAAACTGCTCACAGGTCCCACCATGAGGCTGTAATCCCTTCAGGCATCCAGGGCTGGTGCTGGCCTGCAGGGGATGGTTTGAGTTACTTGCAGGGAGACTTCCCCTCAGAAGCCAGACAGCATTCTCTGGTTGGCAGGAAGACAGCTCAGCAGGGCTGGGCTCCTGCAAGAGGCCAGGGCTGCTACAATGGAGGGCTTCAGCTACCCAACACCTCTTCAGGGCTGCTGTCACCAAGCTTAGGCTGACACCCTGGCTCTGGCAGAGAATGGATGGGGGCAGAAAGTGAGGTTAGGAAGACTCTGCCAGGTGGGTTGGGGAGGGTTATTTTGGCGTCTGCAAAACGGATCTGGAGAGTTTGACTGAGCTGGCCTCCTCCTTGCTTCTCTCTCCTCAGCTCAGTCTCTGTTGACTACATAAAGCCCCTTTGATTAATGAGGCCAGGAAGAAGCTAGGCTTCACCACCCAATCTGTAAAATGGGTGGTTGGTTACACGTGATAATCTTTAAAGGATTTATTTTTATTATTTTAAATTGTGTGTGTGTGTGTGTGTGTGTGTGTGTGTGTGTGCAGTGCCCATGGAGGCCAGAAGCTAGTGTCAGATCTCGTGGAGCTGAGTTACAGAAGGTTGTGAGTTGTACATAGTGGGTGCAGCACTTGGGAGGCAGAGGCAGGCGGATCTCTGTGAGTTCGAGGCCAGCCTGGTCTACAGAGTGAGTTTCAGGACAGCCTCCAAAACAATACAGAGAAACCCCCTGTCTCGAAACACCAAAAAAAAAAAAAAAAAAAAAAAAAAAGAAAAAAAAAAGAAAAGAAAAAAAACTAAAAAACTGCAGAGCCATCTCTCCTGTCTTATAAGCAATAATCTTCAGTCTGTTGGTACCTATACTCTGTGTTGGGGAGTTTGTCAGCTGCCCATTACTACCCTGAGCAGAGGGGTAATGAACTTTAAGTCTTCTCACACACAACAGAGAGACTCAAGCCAGAAGATGATCTGCTAACCAGGTTTCAGGTATCTTGAAGGTGTAGTATTTGTTGAATGTATGAAAGAATAATTATTAAGTTCAGTTTAAGACAATTTTATTTTTGTTTTGTAGCAAGGCAAGCATTTCTACTACCAAGCTACATCCTCAACTCTGTTTAATATTATCTTAAATAGGGGATGGAAAGATGATTCATCGGTTAAGAACACTTGCTGTTCTGGCTTAGAACCTAGGTTTGGTTCCCAGCACCCACATGGTGACTCATAACAACCCATAACTCCAGTTCCAGGGGGATCAGATACCTTTTTCTAACCTTTGCAGGCACCAGCCATACATATATATGATACCCATAAATAAAGTAGGCAAAACATATACATATGATGAAAATAAAATCTTTAAGAATTACCTTAAGCAAAGATGCCATTGCCTCAGCAAACCAGAGTCCCACTCTTGCAGCCTGCATCTGACAGAGAGGACAGCAAGGTCAGTACAGGGCTCTCTAGCTGAGGTCACGGGGACAGCAAATGGGATCAGGCTGACTGAACTTAGCTGTCAGACAGCTAGCTGCTTCTCTGATGGATGAGAATCTGCCCCTGGCCAGGGCTGGAAACTATGACAAATACGTAGCTTCCATGACGTTCAAAGCCTTCAGGTGCTTGAAAATTCCAGTCATCTAGCTGGTGAGCACACTTTTCACTGAACATGCCTGCGGCCAGCTGTGTGACTTGAGCCTCTGCCTCAAGAATTTGAGAGGAGCACGACTGACCCCACAGAGTGGCTTTGTGGCCCATGGCTCTAGCCAAGACCCTGCATGGTAAGTCAGCCCTGTGTGCCACACACACAGGACCCAGGGCCAATCCCTGCGTGAAACAGGGATGCTGAGCTCAGGTTCACAGCTAGCATGTGTGGCAGCTGTAAGGACAGTCCTTGTAGCACTCTTCAGTACACGGTCTCCTGTCTAGAACCAGTTAATAACTATTATTTAGGCTTGAGGTCCATACGTTCCCCACCATGATGCTGTATAGACTGAGTATACTGGATGGGTACCAGTGTAGCTAGTAAAATCTTATTAAATTTCATGCACTTAAAAAAAAAAATTGAGGCAGTCTCCTGTATTTCAGTGTGGCCTTGAGTTCTCTGTGTCGTTGAGGGTGACCTTGAACTTCTGGTCCTTTTGCCTCTACTTCCTCAGGGCTGGAACAACAGGTATGCATCACCCTGCCCAGTCCAGTGGTCTGAAGGCAGGCTTTTATGGAGTCTTAGGCAAGTATGCTACCAGCTGAGCCATGTCCTCCAACTAAAACCCTTTTAAAACCTAAAAGCCTCATAGCTTGAGGGCCATACCAAAAAAAAAAAAAAAAAAAAGATTCAGGGCTAGATTTGGCCAAAGCATATCCCACATATCCCACTGCTCTGTTTGAAATAGGTTCAAACCACCATAAGTGCATGACAACGTCCTCAAATATGATCCCTTACTTCCTGTGATGATTTACATTGGCAACTCCACAGGATCCAGAATCACCTAGAAGCCAAACCCCTAGGCACATTATGTTAACTGAGGTGGGAGGACCCACTCTAAAACTCACTCTAAAAGTGGGTAGCACTGTTCCCTGCGCTTGGGCCCCAGGCTGCATAAAAAGAAGAAAGCTGGCCAGGTGGGGTGGAAGGCTTTGTCCCAGCACTCAGGAGGCAGAGGCAGGGGGAGCTCTGTAAGTTTGAGGCAGCCTGGTCTACATAGTGAGTTCCAGGAGAGAGAGAGAGAGACAGAGACAGAGACAGAGACAGAGAGACAGAGAGAGACAGAGAGAGACAGAGACAGAAAGACAGAGACAGAGAGACAGAAACAGAAACAGAGACACAGAGAGACAGAGACAGAGAGAGACACAGAGAGACAGACAGACAGAGACAGAGAGAGACAGAGACACAGAGAGAGACAGAGAGACACACAGACAGACAGAGAGAGAGAGAGACTAGCCAAGCACACTACCTTAGTCTCTCTGCTTTCCCACTATGAATGCGAAGTGACTAGCTGCCTCAACCTTCTGCCATCCAATTTTACACCAAAAGAACCACTCCACCCCACTCCCGGGGAATTTTATCATAGCCACAGGGGAAGAAACTAAAATGCACATGATGTACATCGTATTAGTAAACTTTCATGTGCTGTTTGATCTCACCCTAAAGTTGATTCTGAAAGCAGAGTCACCCCTCCCCCATTTCAGACCCAAGCGTGGTTATCTCAAAGTACCCTCCAAGGTCTGGGGATGCAGTGGCCTCTGTGACAGGGAAGGGAGAGAGAGCAAAATGGTCCAAGAGTAAAAGCACCGTGATCCTGAAGGCAACCAGAAGGTACTGGGATAACTATTGTTTATCCTGTGTCATTAGTGTCCACAATGGCAAGTTCAGCCATGGACAGAAAGCTCAGTTGGGAACCTCATGTGCCTTGACTTCCCCTGTGGGTTTCTGCTGGGTGTCTGTAAGTCTCCAATCCCATGATGGTGATTTTCTACTGTTATTTGCTTTTTTCTTGGAAGCATCACCTGAGGGGACAGTCTGCTCGGCCCACCACTCTCTCATTTGGGAACTCCAGCTGCCTGTCCTGAAAGAACTTGCCTTAGACAGTTTCTGCTGGATGACCTGGGTACTCAATATGATGATGTTTTGTGCTCCCTTCTTCTCTCAAGTTCTCATCATTCTTTCCTTTTTTTTTTTTTTTTTTTTTTTTTTTTGGTTTTTCGAGACAGGGTTTCTCTGTATTGTTTTGGAGGCTGTCCTGGAACTCACTCTGTAGACCAGGCTGGCCTCGAACTCACAGGGATCCGCCTGCCTCTGCCTCCCGAGTGCATTCTTTCCATTTTTAAAACTAATAAACTCACTCATTCAAAATAGAAAATATAGTCATCATTCTCTGGACTGTACAAAACACCTCTTCCAAATAAAGGTGTTCCTTGAAACACAGGGATTTTTGTGGTAAAATAGTTTTGGCAGTGACTTAGTTAGGGTTTCTATTGCTAGTATGAAATACTATAACCAAAAGTAATTTGGGGAGGAAAGGGTTTATTTTGCTTATTCCTCCATATAACTGTTGTGAAGTCAGAACAGGAACTCAAACAGGGCAGAACTCTGAAGGCAGGAGCTGATACAGAGGCCATGGAGGAGCTCTGCCTCCTGGTTTGCTCAGCCTGATTTCTTTCATCTTCTTTTTTTGTTTGTTATTGTTGTTTTGTTTTGTTTAAGACAGGGTTTCTCTAAGTAACAGCCCTAGCTGTCCTGGAACTCACTCTGTAGACCAGGCTGGTCTTGAACTCACAGAGAACCTCCTGCCTCTACCTCCTGATTGCTGGGATTAAAGGTGTGGGATTAAAGGTGTGCGCCACCACCGCCAGACAAGCCTGCTTTCTTATAGTACCCAGGACCACCATCCCAGGGATGGCATTACCCACAATGGGCTGGACTCACCCCACAGGCTTGCCTATAGCTAAATCTTATGGAGGCATTTTTTTTTATTAAGGCTTCCTCCTCTCTGGTGACTCTAGCTGTGCTAAATTGCCATAAAAATTAGCCAGCACAGGTATGTACTGGGTGCTTTGCTGCACAATTTGGGGTAGAGTGGTCCTTACCCTGGCATCTCCACCATGTGAACCCACTGAAATATTGGTGCTTCTCAAGTTTATTATTGGGACCATCTTTGCAGGCAGCATCTCTGGGGACTAGTATTGTGTAGATGGGCTGGGGTCTCTCTCTTCATCTCTAAGAAAGCACAAATGCCTTCACCCCTGCACACATATGCCCAATGCCACGTCACTTCCTGAAGTGCACTCCTCAGGCCACTGAGCCTGTGAGATGCTCTGTGTCAGGAAATACTGCTCCGCCACAATGGACGAGTGTGCTCACATATCCACCTTTGCTCATACTGCGCCTTCCAATGTGACTGCTCTTTTGGATCCCAAAAGAGCCCAAGTCCTATCTCATGCAGCAAAGTGTTTGTCTCATGCTCCTGCACCAAGACTAAGGCCTCGAGTTGCTTGACAGGTGCTCCCAGCTACTCACCAGAAGCAGGCCATTAGTGAGCAAATGTTGAGGAATGGCTGGAGGCACAAGGAAGGGACGAGGGAATGAATGCTGGGTAGAAGGATGCCTGAGATTGGACTCGTGAAGAATGTTACATCTGTCTCCAGTTCCACTAGTGCAGACACTTGAATCTTGCAGGTCTGAGGATGCGCTCTTGGGCAGTCCCCAGAGACAGACCGCTCATCTCTGCATGTGCATCTGGAAGCACCCTGCCTGGTCTTGACTTTTAGAAAGTTCCCTTGGGCAGGGGATGGAAGCAACATGTGAGTTATACTGGCCACAGCACTGGCGGGCTCTGTGGAAAGTGAGCTGTCTATGCTTGTACTGTGGACACTCTGCACTGTCATGTTCCCCCAGCCCCTTGAGGGTAATGTGGATGTAAAATGACAAGAGACCAGTTGACCTGTGTGGCTTAAATTTCCTCAGAAGCCATTTCCTACCAGCTAATTGCCTCTTTCTTCCTTAACTCTGCAGTGAGGGCATCAACCTCTCTGGTTACTTTGGGTGTGGGATTACATAACACAGGAAGTGCTGGCATGTGGTGAGCATTCAGCAGCACTCTCCTGTCTCCTTTTCCCTCTGTGCTGATTTCTGAGCTGCTACAGAGAAAACATTCCTTCATGTTCTGTTGTGTGGTATCAGGACACACGCCAGGATGAAGGATGACTTGGGAGGGAAGCTATGGTTCAGCCCAATAAAACACAGACCCATGCCCTCCAGGACAGCCTGAACCCCACCAGACCTGCCCCTCCAGGGCAGCTTAAACCCTAAGAGTGGCTTTGCTACCTTCCCCTCTGAGATTGGCTTTGACCTCGATGGCTTGGAACTAGCCAAATTTCTTACTAGTCTGCCTTCCTCCAACTCTCTCACAGACAGTAAGCCCCTCATACCAAGAGCCAGGACATCTCAGCTCTGTGTCACCAAGCCCTTCAAGGGCTTGGCCCAGAGTGGATTTGCCTGGCTGAATTATGAGCAGGCTGTTATCTATATTGTTGATGAAATGCCCTCGAAGAGCAGCTTCTCTTGACTCTGAGAGTGTCAAGCTCTTGGCAAGAGTTTACGGACACTGGGAGGCCAGGCAAAGGGAGAGGTGGGATAGAAGGCAGGGATGCATGGAGCTCAGATGAACACACTAGCTTGCGATTTTCCCTTGGCGTTCATTCATCAAACTCCACAAGCATTAAGCGCCGAGGCTTGCCAGGATCGTGGGGGCATTCTGGATTGGGGTGCTGCTGAGTGTCCCAGTTAAGAGTGCTGTACATCTGGTGCTACACATTCTTGGGTAAGTTATTTAAGGTCTCTGAGTCCTGGTGACATCAACCCATAGCCATAACATGCAGCGTTCCACAAGGCTGTTCTGAGGAATACACCAGTTTATTTGTATAAATTTCTTGGCACAGCCCTTGCTTGATAACACACTCATCACTATAACTTAAAGACCGAATTCTTTCAGCCCTGCATGGTTAGAGCAGGCACTGGGGTTCTGTCTCCTAATTCAGCATCTTTATCTGATGGTTGAGAAAACTGAGGCTGCAGCAAGGCACCAAGGCACTGCTTTTCCCTGAGCTTACAGAGCAGGCATGCTCGATGGTTTCCCAAGCACTCCTTTGGGGAAAGTGGTATGTGAACAGCAAGGCACAGTTCGCACACAACAGCACAGCCTGGGTGACTCCTAGACACACAGCTGAGGATGTACTTAAGACACAGAACACTATGGACCCGCAGCATGCTGCGGAGAACCCTACCTCTCCCTCCCAATCCTGCTGCTGAGTTACAGCCTGACCCAGGAGAGAACTGTTTCACTCCAGAACATTCTTTCACCGAATTGAGTCTTGAGGCAATCATGATACAGTGCATCTGAAAGACTTTCCAGATGTTTCCATCGCACTAGCATACCCTTAATTTATTTGGACCCTCAGAGAACTTTTAAAAATTACATTGTGTGTGTGTGTGTGTGTGTAAGAGAAGGAGGAGGAGGAGGACACATGAGCATGAGCCCTTATGTGTACCATAGCATACATGTGAAGTCAGAGGACAACCCTTGGGGGTTGGTTCTCTCTTTCCATCATGTGGGTCCTGGGGATCAAACTTGGGCTGTCAGGCTTGGCTGCAAAGGCATTCACATACAGAGCCATCTTGACAGCCCTCTTTTTTTTTTTTTTTCCTAACACATCACAGCCCTATTGTCAGTCTTCTCAACAAAGGCCACTAAGGAACAGAGGTCAAGATAACAACTCCAAAATACACAGCCAGGGTTCTAATCCAGGCACCTGGGCTCTAGTCTATCCTCCTTGCTTTAATACCAGCCTGTACATTTAAGGCTCCCCTGCACTGCAGGATACATTGCTGTCCTCCTGGCCCCTGTTCCCTTGATGCCGGGAGTACTCCTCTCTCCACAGTTGTGAGAGCCAAAAATGTCTTCAGACAGGGGCAAATACAACATGAGGGGCAAACTGGCCTCTGGGTGAGAAGCACTGCTCTCAGGCTATCCTGATAAAAAGCACAGAGTTGTTTTGAAAACGCAGCAGCTTCTAATTAGACAAATACTATTTCTGCAGATCTCTTTCCAAAATGAATGGACATTGAGATTCAAATCAGCCTTAACTGCTCACCCACCCCCCTGAACCCTGGCATTTTATAGACCATCATGAGAATGCACTGATCAGAGCAATCAAGTTTCCTGCCTGCAGTAACAAAGCTGGTCTGGGGAAGGACGGGAATTGGAATGCTGGCCTTGAATTCCATATTTCTAACTCTAAAACAGCAGATCATTATTCTCTCTATCCTAAGATACACAGTCCCCCTTGATTTAATGGTCTTGGACTTGAAATGCAATTTAAAACCAGTGCATGCATGGTAGAAGTGCTTTTTAGTTCCCCTGAACACTATTATTCAATCAAAAATATGTCTCAGTGGTTTCTTAGAATCCAGAGTCAGGACTCTGAGCCATGAGGATTGAAGGCACGGATGGAGGAGACCAGTGATCACTTTCCCTGCTCTAAGCTCTGGTGTCTCTCTACCATGCTGTCCACCTCAGCCAGCATACTGACCTGCTGGTGACATCCAGAAAGACTTCCAGGTAATGTGAACCTCACATTTTTAATACCTTCTAGAAGTTTCTGTCAGTGTTTTATTTAAGTACTAGAATATTATGAGTGACTGGGCATTTTCTCCTTTGTCATGGGGGACGTGCACCCCTGCTTTACAGATGAGGAGACTGGGGTCCAGAGAGGGGGTAACAGGCAGGCTAGCCACACACTGGGATGATGGATGATTCACCCAAGGCTCCAGTCTCTGGTATGATTGGGCTCTTAATGTCCTACAAAAGCTCATACATTAAAGGCTTGATTCCAGGAAAATGATACAAGTTTAATCTTGGTGGATCAATCCATGACCAGACCATAGCTTGCCAGGCTACCGGGAGGTGGTAAAAACTTGAGGAGGTAGAAGGAAGTCACTGGGAACATGCCCCTGGAGGGGACATTCTGTACACAGCCCCTTGCATTCTCCCTGCTTCAGGCCCCTCAAGGTGGCAGCTTTGCTTCTCCACACATTCTCCCTTGACACAGGCCCAGGATTGACAGAGCCAGCTGGCCACAGGATGACACCTTTGAAATTCAGAGTCGAGATGAATCTGTCCTTTTTCTTGGGCAGTTTTCACAGTAAGGAAAACTGACAAACAGCATGCCTCACGCCAGCCCCGGCTTCATCTAAATGCCTGCTTTCTCCTGTTGCTGTTTTACCCTGACCCTCTCATTCAAGCTCCCAGGCCTGCTGCTACTTCCCTCAGCAGGAAAGGCTCAGCAGCCTCTTCAGGCTTCTCCAAGAATGAGTCTCACCTCACCTCTCCTCCCATAGACGGCACAGGCTTGTCATTCCAGCATGCTCTACCAGTGCTCCAAGTTTTCACTGCTAAGCTTAGACTCCTCCAACCAGCACAGGGTGTGCAGGGCCCTGGCGAGAAAGCCACAGGGACAGAGGAATGGAAACACGAGGCCTAGCTAGGCAAGGCCCAGTAGTGCTGCATTCGGTATGTCTCTCGGGGACAGCGTCTCCAGTTAAGAAGCTGTTAGGAGGACTGAGCAGACAAAAGGTCTGTGGTGCACTCCCAAGACCTGTGATGGGCCTGAGGGTGGCCACACCGTTGTGCAGATCATGGCCTCTAGCTTTGTACAGAGGCTGGCCTTAGGCAAATGACTTCTTTGAAATTTGGTTGACTTGTAGGGACAATACATTGACTTCATCAAACTGTGAGTCTCAAATGAGATGATATGCCCAACTCGTCTCACATTGCCTGGTAGAGAGGAGGAGTTAGATAAACATTCTGTCCCTTCTGTATGTGAGCACTGAACACACGAAGGACAGAAGCTGATTCTAACTGCTGTGGGATGTGACACTTGACCAGTAGCATGAAGAATTCAACCCCAGGTTTCCATTATTTAACCTTAAGTGGGCATCACCATTGCTAGAGATCTTAAATTTGAAATTAATCTCTCTTCCTGGAAACTCCAAAGCAGAAGGAGCTGTCATCCTGGGGGAAATGACCCTGTGGTAGGTAATTTAGAGGGACACAGCTATGGGCTTGAGAAAGGAAGCCCAAGGCAGGGATTACTTGACTAGGAAAGAAGAGGTAAGATGACGGCACATTTGAAGGTATTAAATAGCAGGAGAGAGTGGTGAGTCCCATGCCAGGGTCATTAGTGTGGTGGGACCCAGGGCACTTGTCTCAAAATCTTGGAACATTTTGGGAGAAAGACTTTACCAATCACAGGCTTTATTAATACTCATGGTGGGCGGGGCATTGTTGGTGCACGCCTTTAATCCCAGCACTTAGGAGGCAGAGGCAGGTGGATCTCTGTGAGTTCGAGGCCAGCCTGGTCTACAGAGCGAGTTCCAGGACAGCCTCCAAAACAATACAAAGAAACCCTGTCTCAAAACACCAAAAAAAAAAAAAAAAACCCAACAACAACAACAAAAAACCACTCATGGTGAGCAGTGACTTAAGATGTTTGAGTTTGACTGTGTCTTATCTCTCAGTCTCTAAACATGTCTAGAAACTGAAGCCAGATGCTGCCCCATTCACCACATGTATGATAGTCATTGACCTTGACCAGTCCACACACATCAGGACACTAAGCTCAGCCTCTCCTGAACACCCCTTGACCAGAGACTGATGGGCAGCACCTGAGCAGGACTTCCAAGGCTTTAGATAGGTTTCTGAAACTCTTCCTCTCCTCTAATCCTCTAGCCACTCTGAATCCCTCACTGGTACTAAGATATTGTTTGCTCATTCACTAGAAAGGCACAGGGCAGCTGGTACCTACCTGGCTTGGTATGACAGCTATCATCACAGTGAACAGGACCTGGGTCTAGAACTTGTAGAGAAGAGAAGTCACTTCTAGAGAAAGAAGCCTGGTTTTGGAAGCATCTAGCAATAGTTCTCAATCTTCCTAATGCTGCAACCCTTTAACACAGTTCCTCATGCTGTGGCACCCCCCCCCAACCACAAAATTATTTCATTACTACTTCACTAGTGGCAATTTCGCTACTGTTATGAACCATAATGTAAATATCTGATATGCAACCCCCACCCGAAGGAGTTGCAACCCACAGGCTGAGAACCAATGAACCAACATCTAGAGAAAACTCCTCTGTGGAGGTCAACTCAGACAGCAAAAAGGTGAATGATATAAAAAATAAGCTAAGAGTAAGTGAGGCTGACAGCTAGCAGACAGAGTGAACTTGGGCCTCTCATACACTAGGAAAACTCCTCTTCCAGAAGCTTTCAAAGGGTATCCTGAACATGCTTCTCTGCATAGGCTGGGTGAGAGAGAGAAGTTCAAGAAAATCATTGGAGTCGAGGCCATTGGTGGGCATGGAGCAGTTCACATTGGGCCCTCTCACTCATGATCAGTGGCTTCGGTGTGGAGGAACACTTGTGCTCCAACCACACTGGGAAAGGAACTCAGATGGAAAGGTAAAGTAAAAGATGATGGCAGTTTGGACTAGGGTGGCAGCAAGAAAGGGTGGTAACTTGGGAAATCCATAGATAGCAGACATTTGGGCTTGAAGAATAAGCAGACTAGCATGTTGCCTCTAGGATGCAATCTTTGCAGATGAAACACCTAGAGCAATGAACCAAAATAACAAATATTCTTGAAGGAAAAGTCATAAATAATATTTAAATTTTTTTAGAGTGCTACTAGAGTCTAAGACAACAAAATCATGTATTATAGAACATGTAGCATTATAAAAAGCATGTAAATGCATTAATGCACATGCACACTTTGAAAAAATGCTATTAATATCAAGTATTTTTAGAGCAAACTTTTATGGTAACAAAACCCAGCGGTGTGCCAAGCACTAACCCCAGACCCTGGCCTGTTTAATAAATCTCTCCCCTGTAAAGCTGACACCCTTCCAGGATTACTGTTTATATTAGTAATAGTTGAAAGGGCAGACACTGCTCACCTGCCAAGACATGATTCAGTCTTTCTTCTGTGCAGCATGATAAAACACAGCACCCACATGACACTTCTGCTAACCTCTGGTCTCTGCCACTATCCAGGGGTGCGATTAGGAGAAAGCTGTCCTGTTCAGTCCTCTGTAAAATGAATGGCTGTCTATGTAGCCTCCAAGATGCCTTCTAGCTTTCAATCTCTATATGATGGCTAATCTTGGTTGTCAATTTGACTACATCTGGAATCAACTAAAACCCATACTGTTGGGGATTCTTAATCAGATTATTTGCAGCAGGAAGACCCACACTAAATCTGGGCCACACCTGGTGCAGCCAAGATAAAAGAATGTGTAAGAAGGAAACGATTGCCTTTGCTTGCCCTCACTCTCACTGGTGAGTTTATCTTGTTGCTGCAGCCGGTATTAAATTCACCTTCTTCAGGATTTCAATGTGGACTGAAAACCAGCATCTCTCTAGGAATCCTCTAGGACTCCAGCACCAGATTGGAACTGTTGAGCCATCCAACCTTGAGGACTGAAAAACTACTGGATTTTTGGTCTTTCCTTTGAGACAGTCATTATTGGACTGCCTGGACCACAGCCTGCAAACCACCTAAATAAATAAATAAATAAATAAATAAATCACACACACACACACACACACACACACACACACACACACACCCTGGTCAGTTCCTTTGGAGAACCCCAATATACTCTCTACTATGCAGAATTCAAAGGTCCATCTCTTAGCAAACGTTATTTTTAAGTGGCTTCAAATTTGTTCCCTAAGTCTTTACCAGAAAAGACAGTGGCAAACCTAATGGAGTTCTATGCTGTCATCACTTGGTAGTTAGAAGAGGATGTATGGGAAACAACTGGTGCCGTTATAGACTTTTACAAAGGCTATTTATTGCTCATCCTGCCAACTTCCTGTACTCAATGAGGTCCATGCTCTGAGCTTCAAGACTGGAGAGATTCTTGCAGGGCTTCCATCAATGAAATGTCCTGGGCAAACCCAGGAACACAGGTAAGAGCTACTTGACCCAGGGAAGCCCCTACAAAAAGTGGCATCTAAGCTGTGGTATGAAAGCTGAGCAGTGAGGATGTGATATGCCACATGGTGTATAGCCTCCTCTGAATGCTATCCTCTTCTCACAATCTGAGGCTTCCTTAGAGAAGGTGACCTGAAAAGTTCTGCATTGCTCTGCAAAGTCTGTTCATGCTATCATGAGAGAGCCCTTGCATTCTGAAATGTGCTCCAGTTAGGATGGCCAATTACAGTTATCATCTCCCTGTAGCCCTGATTCTGGTGGTCCCCAGCTTGTATGTCTGGCTCCCCTACCTGACTGAGCTAACTGAAAGCCTGGATTCCATCTTATCCACCTTTGTATACAGAATGGGCTTTGCTCTATTCTCTGTACCCATGATACCTAGCCTTGTGCCTGAGGCTAAATGGTTTGAACACTGCAGGCATCCAGTGCTAATCTGAAATTAGGGTAAGAAGCAAGCAAACCTTCACATCATGCTAGACTCCTGGTTCAATAGCTCATTAGTGTCTGACTCCTGAGTCTTAGGCTCAGGAAAGAGGGTACAAGTACCTTCTTTATGGGGTAGAGGCTTCAACTAGATAGGCCAGGCAAACCACCTCAGCACAGGCCTGGCATACACCAAAGCAGCTAGCAGAAGCTGCTACTGTTAACAGTAACTCTCCTGCTGCTGTAGGAAAATCCAATCGGCACCTCACAAGCATCCCATGGGGACTCAGTTAACTACATTAAATGAATGCTTAGTCTAGTACTAGGTGTTGGCTGCAGACCAGATTCTTGGATTACAAGACCCATTAATCAAAATTACAATTTAGAAGTCAGAAGTTTTGACTTTTCTAAGTCCAGTTTTAATAATTCAAAAAGCCCTCATTCTTAATGTCCATAAGAATAAAGCAGATGAGAAAGGAAACACTGCCCACTATATGCCAGATGTTAATTAGCAGCATTTAAACTCACCCCTCCTGTAACTCTCCTATGAAAGTTACTCATGTAAGTCAACTTGCATATCTGGGTCCAGCTCTTCTTTGCTGTCAGCCTCTTGTGCATAGTGATTAATGTGTATAGAGAAAATAGAAAGCCCTCAGACTGAGTCAATGGTTTTCCTGATCCCTCAATTACAATATCCTCTTTTGCAGTATATCCCTCTCGAACATTTGGAACAAATTAGGACTTTAAACTTCCAGATGTTCAAACTACTACTGTAAACTTAAACTCATTAAAAAGAGGGCAGATTTACTACCTCTACTTAGTTTTGAAGTCTGTTGTTCACTCTGTCCAAGTAATTTATGGACACAAATACAGTGGCATGTAGTGTATTCTATTTATATAGCATTCGTGGTAAGAAATAAGGGGCATAAAAACAGCTCTGGAAATGAACTGCCAACCTATAGATCAGACTTATTGTTCCTAAGTCAGTAATTATTTCCTGAAGTTGACCTAGGAGATATTTTTGTGCTAATCTATACTAAAAATTACTTTGCTTTTCCTGGCCATAGAAAGCTGGCTAGAGCAGCCTTTGCCGATGGCAAGGAGAAAACTGTACCCACTCGTGAAATAAATGGGCCTGGACCCCACAGCCCTTTGTGGTAGTATTTTGGCAGCTGAACAAAGGTAGCAGCATTTCTACATCCAGTTTGTAAAGCCTCAGAAGTTGTGGGCTCCATCTTTCCCCCCAAGAAGCCCATGTCGACTATAATGAGTGCATTTTCAATGTGCTGAAAGCTGGCAACAGATGAAGCAAGAACATAAAAGTCTATGTCCAAGGCAAACATTTCCTTTACAAACCCTAAGAATGAAGTGGCTTTCATAATCAATTTTAAGATCAAATGCTTGTGCTGAAGTACCTGGCTCTGGCACTGGTTAGCTATATAATTTGGGACAATTAATTTACCTCTGTGTGCATGCTTTCTCAACTGAAAACCGGGGCTAATATCTGCCCAAGTTTCCCTGGAAAATGAATGAGATAATGAAGGTGCTTTGTCAGCTCTGAAATAGCATATAAATATTAACAAACACTGAAAGTACAACTTTCCTGTGTCTGACAAAGCACTTCACTTTTACAGTTTTAAGAAGTGACTGCCCCCCAGAATAAAAATAAACCAGATCTAGATAAATTGTTATTATTAATTATTCAGAAGGGTTGATCCAGAAGAGGGCTCTTCCAACTCAAACTATTACTGACCTTATGGAAGTTCATCTAAGAATACAATAGAAATGACATACAAATCTAATGAAGGATCTGTTCCCATCTATGTAGAGTAGGATTCAACTGTGTAACTTTAAGAGCAAAACCTCCCGTAATTAGGAATAATTCTTGAATATATTTCTTTGTGATTTTTTTTTCCAAACTGCACAAGGTTTTCTGGATACTTTTATTTTTCTTTGCTTTAGTTTTAATAAATCTAACTTACTATTTTCCTTTTAATTAATCTACTGAAGTTGTGCATTGTGTGTGTGTGGTTATTTAAAAGTACAATTGTGCAAGCCAGCCGGTGGTGGCGCACGCCTTTAATTCCAGCACTCGGGAGGCAGAGGCAGGCGGATCTCTGTGAGTTCGAGGCCAGGCTGGACCGACAGCCTCCAAAACAATACAGAGAAACCCTGTCTTGGAAAAAAAAAAAAAAAAAGAAATAAAATACAGCTATTGTCCCATAGGACTAGAGGGTGCAAGTTCTTTGTGTAAGTATACTTGGTTATTGCCAATACTTAGCTAAGAAGCCTGTCATATTTGTGATATAATGAGCCACCAGAGATACCATTTTCTAATTACCTAATTTATGTTTGTTTGTTTTCTGAGACAGGGTTTCCCTGTGTAACCTTGACTGTCCTGGAGCTTAGTCTGTAAACCAGGCTGTCCTTGAACTCAAGAGATCTGCCTGTCTCTGCCTCCCAAGTCCTCCAACAGTGTCCAGCTAATTAACTCATCTTAAAAAATAGAAATTCTCGGGCTGGAGAGATGGCTAAGAGGTACTGATTGCTCTTCCAGAGGTCCTGAGTTCAATTCCCAGCAACCACATGGTGGCTCACAACCATCTGTAATGAGATCTGGTGCCCTCTTCTGGCCTGCAGAGGCAGTGTTATATACATAACAAATAAATACCCCCCCCCAAAATTGAAATTCTCATCTATGTAACTACCATTAACTCAAACCACTATCAAGGATCTGTCTGTGAAAATCCTTTTTTTGTTTATTGAACCGGGGCTTTCATCTTGACTGGTTGAAAATCACAGCAATTCCCCTGCTTTAGATCCTCTTGCATGAAAACACCTTTTAACACACTAGGGCTTTTGCCAGGGTGCAGCTATAGCAGAATGCTTACCTGGCACACGAGGCCGTCACACTTCCTGAAAAGCCCCAAATTAGAGAATACCCAAACACAAAAGATGGCACCTTCAATGTTTCTGGACACATGGTTGTGCTGGGCTGAAAACAGGACCTACTTTGCAACGACTGCTGTCTAAGGAAATTTATTTGCTCATCCCTTCCATCTAGGCAAGCCAAATGACTTGCTTTGACAACATGTGATGTAAGTGATACTCCAAGAGTTGTGAGTCCAGATTTTGAAGGTACTCTTGGCACCTTGGTACTCTAGGACCACATGGAGAGACCTGGCCATCCCACCCACACCCCAACCAATTTTCAAACAAAAGGCAGGAAGCACATGACCCTTGCAAAGAATCATTTAACCAACCCCAAAACTGTGAAAAATGAAATCTTTTCTTTAAGCCATTAAATCTGAGCAGCAACAGGGCATTAACAACAAATTACTTAATCCCCACAGTACCATCTTATGGTGGAGGAAACAGACCTTGGTTGGATAGTCTGCCAGTCACAACCCTTGTAAGTGTCCCAAGAACTCAATACAAATTACAGGCCAGGGCTGATCTCCTTCACTGTCACTCTGAATTGGTCAGTTCTCTCTGTTAAGGATGGAAACATCATGTAGAATGCTAACAACACAAAGTCATTTCATCCTTTATAACCTGCATTGGCAGCGTGTTGTGATTTGACACATGCACCGGGCTTGACCCAGTGGTGCAGCAAATCTGTCCAATTTTGCTGTCTGAGGCTCAAATAATATTACTATCCTCTAACACAAAACAACCCAACAGCAGTTATGCAATTCATTCATCGGCATTCTAATCAGCAACAAACAATAACACAAGCCCCCAAAACCTATAGCAGGGGGTCATAATATATACTTAACAAATAAGTTAGATAAACTATACAATTAATAATTTCTTACTTTTAATTATTTTCCTACACCTTAAACTACATTCCAAAAAAGAAAAACTTCATCTTAAATTATAAATCATGAGGGTGATTACTAAATAATCATTTTAAGAAAATATACAAGAATGTGTTCTGACCCACCAAAAATACCTCAATTGAAATTTAAACAAAATTCACATTTTATTTAGATTGAAATAAACTGTACAAAATTGATTTTATTCACCAAAAATAACAGTAATATTTTCTGTATTATTTTTTAGATAAACCACAAAACATTTATTTTTGTAGGTTTTGCTTATAAATCAAGATGAGGCAGTAGACATAATCATGTAAAAAGACAGAAGAACGCAGACAAGTCAGTTGCCTGAATGGATGGCCTTTGCCTCTGTCTTCACCGTGAACAGAAGTGAATCTACCTGTGAAGAAGCCTATGAAAATGTGGGCTCAACAAAGGGATATAGACAGCAACAACCAAATGGGGAGCAACAGTGCCTGGCTCTGCCATTCACTTGTCCTTTGAGGTCCTACCATCCTGACAGAACTACGCTGGAACCTGCTTGCTGAGTTCACAACCTTCTAATGTAATTCCTGTGACTGTTCATCCATCACACAGTTGGATTTTGTTGTTGTTGTTTGCTTTTGCAGTACTGAGGCATGAGCTTGCACATGCTAGGCAAGTGCTCCATTAAGCTACACCCCAGCCCTTGTCTTTTTGAGACAGGGTCTCACTACGTTGCCTAGGCTGGCCTAAAACTCGTGATCCTCATGCCTCTGCCTTCCAAGTGCTGCTACCACAAATTTTAAACACCTATAACTCCTACAAGTCAAAAGTTAATGGTGTACTTTATCGTAACACATTATAAAATGTATCTCTCACAAAATTCATTTTTTTTAAAGACCTGATAACCCAACAGCTGGCAACTGGTTCCACAATGATAATGTTATATCTAAAATGACTTTAACTAAAACAATTCCAGAATGCCTCCAGCAAGGAGGTATTTTGGCATTCCCAATGCCAACTTCTGGAAGAACAGACAGGTACTGAAAGCATAAGAGTTCAAACGGGGGCCATTTAAATACGTGGACTACCAACAGCTAAAGATGCGTTCAACCGGAGGTCTATCAGCAAGGTATGCAGTGATTAATTGGCCTACTATACCTTACGGTTTTTCTTCCAACAGCAAACAGAAGACAACAGTCATTTTTAAAATCTTTTAGGTATTTTCAATGGTTTCTGAGTTATTTGTAGGAAGCTCTGGTTTGTTTGTATAAAGTTTGATATATGTGTCTACCATTAAATCCAGATCATGTTTTATATCAAAATTTATGTTAAGCAAAGCCAAATTACTTGACCTCTGGTCTGTCAAAGTGTTCCGCAAATATGCCTTGAGACGCTTTCGTCCATTTTCATAGCGCTCATTCTCAACTTTCATCACAGGAAGAATACACAGGACCTTCAGCAAGGCATATACATTAGGGAAAAACTTGATGTCAGGAAGATGGAGGGCTTCATAAATGGTGGATGGAAGCTCAATATCTTTCCCTCTGTGTTTCCACTTGATTCTCCAACAGTGAAGCTCGGCTGAGAGCGTGTCAGGATTGGGCAGGTCACTTCTGTACATGTCAGCATGGTGCTCTTCTGATGTGTTGAATTTGAGCTGCCCCATCACTGAGGGTACCAAAGATAGGCATTTCAGAGCTTTGAGGTGCTGTTCAGAAAATATATCTTTAAGTTCCTGAATAATGTGCTCCACTGTAGGAACACTGAGGGCGTCTTTATAGTAACTCTCAGAGGTTAGCTGAGATTCCAGGTTACCTTGCTGTGCCCTCCGGAATTTCCCTGGGAGTTTCATTTGAATGTCAAGTTTGGTTGCTAAATTTGTCGCTTCCTCAAACCAAAACTCATGATAAACTTCAATATTTTCCATCACCTCATTAAGTGAGTGGAGTACTGCAGTCAAGCTACTGGCTGCAAAGAAGACATCAGAAGTTTGTCCCTGGAGATTCTTCCCAAAGGCTCTTGTAAAAGATAACACATTTTTAAGAACAACAATGGTAACAATGAAATCAAAATCTGTTACTGCACTACAGAGTACAAATGCTCGCCCAGCTATATAGTTATTCCACCTAATATTTGAATCGCTATTTATACCATCTAAACATAAAACAAGTGCTTGTAGGAGATCCACTAAGATTTCAAAGGCGTCATGCCTGCCTGTCCACTGGGAATGGCAAATTTCCTTCAGTTCCTTACCCCGCTCTTCGCTGTTCTGAAAAAGAACAGAAATTACATTGTCAAGTTCTAAAAGCAGCTGTGGTGATCGGTGGAAAAAAGAACAGACTTCCTCAATTGTTCCTAATGCCACGGATACCCCTATCACAGGGACAGACTTCGCCAACCATGCATTTAAGGCACAGGAAGAGCAGAGTGTGTAGACAGCCTGGGGGTATTTTTCTAAAAGTCTTGAAGCAACAACTTTCATTTTGGAAGAAAAGCCACTAGACACAATGTAAGCCTGACCACGACAATACTCCATATTCAATCCCCATTTCTCAGTTATTGTAGTGTGAAATTTCACAGCCAAAATCTCTGCATCAGCTTCATAAGGCAGGAAGCCCACAAACTCCTCTCTCAGGTTATGAGCTTCATCGACAAACCTCACCAGCACGGGCAGGTGCTCTTCTCCTGCTATGTCCACCACATCATCTGTGATGATGGAAAAGAAGTGCGAGTCTCTCACTTCCCTGAGTGTCTCCTCCCGAATGCAGCTCTCACAGATCTCCAGCATTTGTCTCTGCTGAGCTTTAGAGCAGAATAAGGTGTTCACCGCTGTGGTCTCAAAGCGCTTGCGCAGGACCTCTTCTCCAGAATTGATTCGGCACTCCAGTAGTGCCTGAAAGTTATCCGGAGCAAAAAGGCCTTCTGGGATCTCGTCGGCCTCATGTCCATCCAAGGGTATGTTCTGCTTTCCCATGAGGATCAGAATCTCAAATAACGACTTGAGGTACTCTTTGTTCTCCTTCTCTTCAAGGGTTAAAGGTAACACATTCCCATCCTGCTGGCTCCCCGCTTCTGCACTGGGGTTCTGAGCACTGCTGTTAGTTTCCTGTTCTTGTTCACAAGTTTCCTCAACTGGAAAATAAAGGGTTAGTTTTACAGATTCATGAGGAACCACAAAAGACAAAACAGATTATATTTTTGATTGGTTAAATACTTAAAACCTACAAACTCATTCATTCACCATTAATAGAACATCGATAGAATAGGGCATAAATTAAAATAAATTAGTAAAAGGAGAGACAAATGCTGTGGACAGATTTGAATAAATATGCTGTTATGAAGTAGGAACAATTTTTAACAAAATTGCAAAGTATTTCACAAACTATTAACACACATGAGAGTCCATAACACGACAAAAAGGAAGGTGAAAAGAAAAAGTATTTCCACAGGTTTTTTTTTTACATTTTATATACCACATTACTTTCCTTCAGGCAAATGCTATCAATCCTACTCGACAAATAAGGACAGTAAATAACTTGCCCAAGGCCACAGATAAAATCACAAAGATAGAAATGAAACAAAATCCAAGATCCAAGATGTTGCCTCTACCTAACTGTTAAGCCATGCTTCTGTATGGAAGACAGCTCTATAAAAACAAAAATAATATAGATTCATATAATAGGGGTGGGGTTAATATTAGAGTATTAGAAAGCTCAGCTAGTCTTCTCAAATCTGGATGGGGAAAGTATCCTGTCTATAATCAGTAATGGTTCCAGGAAAAGAATTAATTTCTGAAGAATCATTTAAAACCCAGTTCTTAAAGTCTAAGTCTATGAGAAAGCCACCAAAAACTTGTACAACATCACTGGAAGGCACAGAAAACAAGTGAACAGGAAGTTGCATTTGATAATTACGTGAGTACTGGGGACACGGGCAAGGAAGGAACATCAGGTAGGTGGTATATAGACTCTAGTCAAAGCACTAAGGTGGCAGAGACAAGCAGGCTGCCTGATACAGAGCAAAGTCTACTGACTAGGTCTGTGTAAGTTGTGCTTCTAGGCATCCCAGACTCTCAGAGCTCAGCAGGGCTCAGTGAAGCCAGGGAAGAATCCTCCCTAACCCTCCTCAGTGTACAGTTCCTCCTCTATTACATGCACCACCCAGAAAGAAAGACATTATCCTGGATGTCTGCCTTTCTTGCTGCCTCTACCTTCTCTCTGCCTCCTTTATTTCTTCATTTCCTATCAACAAGTATTAATTCTATTATTTAAAAAAAGATGCTTAATAGAGCACAAAGTAAAAAATATAAAGTGAAAACCCAGTCTCTCTCCTTTTGGACATAATTTTATATGTGAATTACCTACATGCAAGTTCTTCCAGTTCTGGCCTTTCTGCCTACACGTTTGTCTTTCATAGTCCAGAATGCTCCATGGAAGCCTGGCCATTTCATCACTTAATTACAAACTCCTCAGTGGTTCCAACTGCTAGCAGTTCACAATGCTGCAAGTTCTGAACTCTGTGCTCTTTCCTCTGGGTTTATTTGTTAAGCATCATAGGCTGTCAGAAACCCTAACAACATCTAAATGAGTGTGGTTACTTCAATCTAGCAGCTTATTTTGTTCTACTCTATGTTTACATAGAATGCCGGTCTTTGCTGCATCTGTTTCCTCATCTATAAAGAAGGAAACTAATATTACTTATCATGTAGCTACTGTGAAGATTAAAGCACTAGGATGATAGAAGAATATCGATCAAAGTTATGTCTATAGTAGCAAGAGAAGATAAAGGAGGAAAAATGGTGTCAACTAGAAAGAACAGAAACAACTTCTAGCCTCATCCTTTGATGGCACAAGCTTACATACACATCAGCATCTACAAAGACTCTGCAATTGCTATACCCTAAGTACCAACTGCCTTTACAGCCAAGAAATAATTATGTTTCACAAGGTGTATGGGTGCAATTGGACTGGCTGGCTTTACTGGAGATTCCTTCCTTACTGGAACACTCTGGCCTGCCACCAGAGAGCACGAAGGGAGGAGTCTGTGCTCTCTGTACATGGCAATGTGTATAGCACAACAATCCTTTGCAGATACAGGATGAACTAAGACTGTAGTGTCCAATAACTACGGGACACAGGACAAAGTCAACCACACTTTTACATTCACGCTGAAGGGAGGTTTTGGATATAAAACATATTTACTTGTTCTTACCAGGCCAAGGCCTTTTAAAAAGGCCTTCAGAAGCTGAGTCATTAACACTATCACTTACTTTTTTTCTGTTTCAGTGTCCTGATTTCATCTTCACTCTAAAAAAGAAAAAAATTTAACACAATCATCGCTAGTAAATCATCTTAGACTTAAAGCCCGTTATGAGAAAAAAAAATCTCATTTAGGAGTTTAAGGGGGTTTTGTTATTGCTATTATTTAAAGAAAAAGTCTCCTGTATTCCAGGGTGGTCTTGAACTTCTGATCCTCTTGCCTTCACTCCCCAAATGCTGGTTTATGTGGTACTAGGAACCAAACCCATTACTTAATGCATGTTATACAAAAGCATTCTAATCAGCTAAGCTACATCCTTAGTCCTAAAGAGCATCAATTCTTCATGTAGAATACATCCTTCAAACACATGATAGGAAACCAAAACTATGTAATATGCTCGTGATTCCAAGCTTATAATAAAGTACCAGAAGAGAAAGCACATGTTCTAAACCTACTTTCTCCCTGAAGTATCCTAACTGGACAAATGTGTACTGAGTGATAAGGGATGAAGGTACACCACAGAACTTAGCATCAAATTCAAGAGACCACAATCGAACCCTAAAGATGTCACAAAACAAGGAGGCTGCTGAATCACAGAACTTAATGAAAGACAATGAGAAGTGCCTAGGAAGCAGAAAGTGACAGTGAAGACATAAATACAAGATCCTGTGGAGTATAGGTGCTCTCTGTGCACCACCTAAAATTTGAAATAAACTACATGAAGAGGTTAAAGAACTAGCGGAGAGTATAAAATCCTGCCAGCTAAGCAGGGAAAGCATCATACCTCTTAATTGGCCTGGGATATATGTGTGAGCCAAAATATTCAGGAAGCTTGAAAAAGTAAAAAAAAAAAAAAAAGTATACCTCCCACCCCAATCAAGAGGGAACTAGTAAAATAATTCACAAGTATAGTGGTTGCTGATAAACTACTGACTCTGAAAACACTATTGAAGTAGTTTAGGAACAGAGAAAACGAAGCATTAAAAAATTCTATATGAAGATCACAAACTTAGAAACATAATTAAACCACAAGAAGAGAAAACCAAGAAACTGGGCAGGCAAACAAAACTCCCACCCATTCCAAGTCTGGAGGCTTCACTGAGTCCCACCTAGCTTTTAGTAGTAGTGTCTACAACGTGCAAATTTTTCTTGAAACAAAACAACCTCAGCAGAGCTAACATAACAAGAACTTGTCCTTAAAACTAGACAAGGGGAGCTGAGCCAGTAAGACAACTTAGCAGGCAATGGTGTGTGCCTCACAAGCCTATCCTGGGCTCCCTAGGTAGGAGAGACCAATTCCTAAAATGTCCTGTGGTGTCCACATGCGTGCTGCCATGGCATGTGTGCCCAATAAATAATTACGTAACTGAACAAAAAAGGCCTTGATAGTGGTAATATGTAAATAATGGTGTTCATCTGAGGTCAAAAAAGATAGGTAGGTTTCAGCCACCAGATCTGAAAGGTAGCAAAGGATTATAAAAACATATAAATTATATGACATTTTAAACATTTTCTAGACCTTGTCAACAAACAGTGAAATTTTAATCTCTAAAACAATCTAGATCTCAAATTCTAACACTTTCCTTTTCTTTTATCCCTTTGTGCTAAATTCTGGAAACATACCAGTTTCATTTGCTACCAGTCCCAGGAAAGCAATGAGCTACTGGCCTGTAATCAACAGCACATTTGTCCCAAGTCAACAACTACCAACTGGCTATATTTGGAGGAGCTTTCCTAATTTAAATACTACTAAGACAGACAAAGCATAGCACCCACTGGAGACCTGTTAACAAATACTTCCATACTTGATTTAATAGAGAGGAAAGCTGAAGAGTCAGAGACATACCAATTCTTTTATTCGTTTTCTGTGTCTGCTATGTGGATTGTTCAAATGACTGGTGAGATCAAATATTGTTGGTATTGCATTATCTCGAAGAACTGTGCGATAAGGACTCTGAAAAAGAAAATGTATGAATTCAGAAGGTTCTTCAAAAAAAAAGTAAATAAAATTCTACATTAATGACTTCTCTAGAACTACTTTACCTGTCTCTAAAGTAAAGACTTGCAAAATCCGGTGCCCTTCCAGAGATCTTATCTGTTCTGTCCTTCCATTAGCAACAAATCTATAGGAATCACAGGTCTCCAAACTATCTATGCCCTTTTATGTTCAATCACAATGCTCCCTCCTTACCTCCATTCACTCCACTGTTGTTGTTAGTACTTGGAAATATCAAGGCACAGTAAAAAACATTAACTTGACAAATGACTTTTTAGACTCCAGTTTCTTATTTTAAATAGGAGTCAGGTGTCAAGTAGATCAACATCTTCTAAAACGAAATTATTCACATATTAAGAATAACAAAATACATAATCACAATTCTACCAATGCTCAATTAGGCATTTCTAAACTTCCTTCTTGTCCCAATGACCTTTCTCTGCCTGGCTTAGACTTAAATCTACATAGTGACAATCTTCTATAGTGAGCCAAGAGAAAGCTGGGACAAGAAATTAATTGTAATTGAGAGTAACTGATAAATAAGTATTATTATTCCCACTAGCTAATCCAAATAGACAGTGACTTTTATTTCTCCTTCCAGTTGAGAAACACACAAAACACACTCCATTTGAGAATTTTCTTGGCAGTAGTGATTATTTCAAAGCTGACTTCTCTAACTGTTTCACCTTGGTAAGGGATGTTGGGAAGATAGAACAGGAAAATATATCAAAGTCGAACATACTTCTTGGATTCCAAGAATTACTAGTCAGAGTCAGTGTTTTCTAATTCAATCCCACACATCAGAGAAAGCAAAAGAAAGTCTAATTTATTATTAATTACTGTATTTAATTTTTTAGTATGTTGAGACATAGTCTCACCATATTACTCAAGTGGACTTCAACTCATGATCACCTCTACCTCTGCCTCTTTGACTGCTGGAATTATAGGTATGAGCCACCACACCAAGCTGAAATGTAATTTCTTAATACTTGGCTTCTAATGCTGGACTAAGAACTGAGTCTACCAGGAAGTTTGGATTGGGACTGGTATAGACAAGGCTACAGATGAAGGTAAAACCTATGATATTCTGAGTTTTTCATCTTTCTCACCAAGCCAAAGTCTCAAAATTAAACACAGTCAACATCAAATATTGATTGGGGGAAGGATGAGACATTCTAGAGAATTTAAAAAATTCAAATCTAGCAAACAAAGCAAAGATCAGAAAAACTAGAATATGAATGAAAAATGAGCTATTCTATTTTCATTTATAAATATACATGTCAAAAGATTATATCTACCACATGTGAATAATTCTAACTCCACATCACAGTTTAATCTTTGCTAATTTAAAGGAACTACACTGATCTTACTCTAGCATCAAAGATAATAAAAGTTTGGCTTTGGAAGAACTACTCATGTATGTTAACGAGATCGGCAAACAATGAAGCCTACGGGCTTACATATTTCAATACAATTATCGTGTAAGCCAGCTTTCAAGCTGCTTGTTCTACACATACAGAGAGAACATTTCTCATGTTTGGGTTAATTTACTCCAGATGAAAGAATCATTTGGGAATTAAAAAAGCAAAACTAATCTAGTCAGCTACATTAGAGAGCTATATTTTAAATTTCCCAAATTAATCAGGCTGGAATTACACAGTTAAAAGATGATATTTCTTATACTAAAATAAAAAAGTAAAAATGCATGGTTTGTATGTTTTAAAATAATTCGTGATATTTTAACTGAATGTCAAGAACACAAAAGCAGTTTGCCTTTAAAACATATGAAACCTTTTGGCTGATCAGTAAAACGCTTGTAACAAAGCAAGGTTAAAAAAAAAATCCCTCAAATATTTGTGATTAAATTGTTGAACCGGAATTGGCTCACCTCCCAATGACTTCACAAGTATCTGCTTCAATTAATATTGAGAAATAAAATAACCCAATCATTCTTTAGTTTTCTGATGCCTCTGCAAAATGTATCTGAAAAAAATATCAAAATAAATTGCTGCATAATAATATATAGTGTACCTTCAAGTCAAGTTTATGTTTATCCCAAACCTAATATCAAACGTTAGTTATACCGAAGAACACTGTGGATTTACCAAACTCTTTCTTATTAATTTCTACAGTGGTTCATACATGTCAATCAAATCTGCCTGTTTCTGGCTTTTATGAATCATAGCAGTAACAGAATCGTAGAACATTAGAAATATTAAGATTTTGGTTTGATCTCTTTAGAAACAGGCCCAGAAGGGAAAGGTCTGAGTGTGAGAACATTTTTACAAATCTGTTCTGATACAGATTCTTGTTCTGGCCACCCCTTAAAAATTAAATAGTGGGAACAAAGTAAGTGTTGGTTCTTAAAAGGCTATTCAAATCATGAACACAAAGAATATCATTCCTAGGTAAGACTGTCATTCACAAGAATGCTCTAGAGGGACTGGGGCTAACTCAGTGGTAGAACACTTGCCTAGCATACAGAAGGCTCCAGGTTCTATCCCTAAAACCACATCAGATGGTTTTAAAAAGTCAAGTTTTTGAGAACAAATAGGTAATACTACTAAACTCCAAACCTATCTTCAACTTAAATGGTAAGGCATAGGTAGACATTCCAATAAAAATTTACATTGCAAACCAGATATAGTAAGGGAGAAAGAGAAGCCAAGCCGGCTATTACTTACAGTTCTACAGATCATAGAGGTCTCAAAGTGTTTGGCACATAATCGATAATGCTTATTTAGTTGATCAGGTGTTTTATCTTCTAAGTCTGCTCTCCTACAATTTTCAACCCACTTCTGGCATCTATAAATAAAACAAAAATATAATTATGAAATATAAACTCAAAGTTTAAATTTTAGCATTTGAGCTGGGCACAGTGGCACACACCTATAATCTCAGTCCTTGGGAGGTCAAGGCAGGAGGACTCTGAGTTTGAGACCAGCCTAAGCTATATAGGAAAACTCTTCTCAAAACATAATTAATCTGAGCCAGGTATGGTATACAGGTCTTTAATCCCAGCACCTGGGAAGCAAAGGAAAATAGAACTTAATCCGTTTCAAGTTCCACAAGGCCACATAGTTGAGATCTCAAAAATCAAACAAAAAAATTTATTCAGTTTTAAGGCAAGTATGTATCATTAAGAATGGATTCCTGATATACTCATCTAAAATACAATTAGAAGTTTATTAATATAAGAATCAAAATTGTAAGAAACTTTTGAAATCATTTAGAATAAACCCATCAACTACAAAGTTAGGAAGTTTAAGTTGCTCAGTCAAAACATCTACAAATCAGTAAGAACTCCAGCAGCAGCAGCAGCAGCACAGACAGAGTGCCAACACAGAACTCAATCCACAAGGCCAACAGCACAACCAACACTCTCTTCACCTGAGCAAATCAAACACCACAGCACTGCAAAGACGTAGCAAGCACATTTTCTACAAACAACTACAGGACGTCATAAGGACAAAAAAGTATTTGTCTGCCTTATTACAAACATGATATAGCACTCATATGATGTATGTACACATGCAAAAGCAAGCTCCAAGAACAAAGATACGGCATCTGCATAGTCTATCACATAGAAAGTATTGAAGATGCTAATCAAAAGTAAATTCAAGTTTAGTGATTAAGATTTCAGAAAAACAAATGTTTACTAGATATTATTAGGGGATAGATACTGCTCCAATTCTTTCCAAAGTTGAGTACAGATGAAGAAATTAAGGATTAAAATGTCTAGGTAATTTCTTGATGGGTTACAACTAGATCTTCCCCTCATTCCAAGTTAATAAAAACAAAAGTTCTACCATGGAAAAAGTGTCACAAATATGAAAGCAAACTCATATTCTATTTGTATATTATACTGTATTATAACATGGGTTTAATATTATTATGTTAAAGCATATATTAATATTCACACATATATATTCTCTTGTCTTTTTTGTTTGTTTTTTTGAGACAGTCTCATTTTGTATTCCTAGTTGGCCTGGAACTGGATATATACAGACCAGACTGGCCTTGAACTCAGAGATCCAACTGCCTCTTCCTCCACACCAGGCTCCTCTTGGGTCTTACTACTTTAACCCTGAAATACACCCTAACACTTATTTCCACTCTTAAGTATGTGAAACCACAGTGACTGTTACAATTTTCATACCTAAACTAAAACCATATACTTAAATTGTGTATCATTTCATTTAGCTAGGAAATATACCATTTAGTAACCATGCCTGAGATATCCATATTTTAATATTTTATAGTTATAAATTCTGATCATAAACATTCTGTTTCAGCTGGGTGTTGGTGGCACACACCTTTAATCCTAGCACTCGGGAGGAAGAGGCAGGCGGAGCTCTGTGAGTTCGAGACCAGCCTGGTCTACAAGAGCTAGTTCCAGGACAGCCTCCAAAAGCCACAGAGAAACCCTGTATCGAAAAACAAAAACAAACAAAACAAACAACAAAAAAATAACCACAATCTGTTTCAAAATGCAAGTATTAGGTGCAAAAATGTCTTACTATAAAAGTTTGCTAGACTGCTCAGTTACAGTTTTAATTTCTGAGCTGGGCATTGGTGGCCCATGCCTTTAATCCCAGCACCCAGGAGGCAGAGGCAGGAGGATCTATGTGAGGTCGAAGCCAGCCTGGTCTACAGAGCGAGTTCTAGAACAGCCTTCAAAACAATACTGAGAAACCCTGTCTCGAAAAAACAAAAAAACCCAAAACAAAACAAACAAACAAACAAAACAAACAAAAAACACATTTTTAATTTCTGGAGACTCTCCACAGAGCGCTACTATGCACACTATCTCTGATTTAAGGTAAAACAGTTTTTGATACCAATAGCAATTCAAGAACAGAGTATGAGACAGAAAAGTCCAACTATCAAATATCTAGGATAAATATTGTGGAAGATAAATAGGGTCTCTTTTAATGATAAATGGGGGCATAAAAGTTCATGAAATATCTAATTCTAAACAAACCATATTGATCTACTGATTCAATTCAATCCAAAACAAAACCAAAATACTTTAAAAACAAACAAAAAAAAACGAAAGTAGCTTAGAACTAGCAGTGAAGATGGCTATTTTTTCTTTAAACAAACAATGCTGAGTGGGATATCCATATGAAGAAATTAAATCTTGACCAGCAATTTCACAACATAAAAAAATAATTCCAAGTGACTTTAAAATAAATATTAAAGATAAAACAAGTTGGCATAGTGGTTCATACCAGCACTCAGGAGCTAGTTTAAGGCCTGCCTGGGTTATATAGAGAATTCTAGGCTAGAAGAGAAATCTTGTCTCAAATAAAATAAATATATCTGGAGTAGGCAAAGATCTCTTTTAAAAGGCCACAGACCACAACCACACGTCCAAGGTTAGTTAAAAATATATAGACATATTTATAAAAAGACTTAACTCTAGAGCCGGGCGTTGGTGGCACACGCCTTTAATCCCAGCACTTGGGAGGCAGAGGCAGGCGGATCTCTGTGAGTTCGAGGCCTGCCTGGTCTACAGAGCGAGTTCTAGGACAGCCTCCAAAACAACACAGAGAAACCATGTCTCAAAAAACAAAACAAAACAAACAAAAAAGACTTAAATCTATGCCAATTATGGTGGCATATGACTTTGATCCCAGGACTCAGGAGGCAGAGGCAGGCAGATCTCTGATTTTGAGAGAAACCCTATATTGAAAAAGTGAAAGACAATAAAAAACCAAAAACCAAACAAACAAACAAAAAACCAAGTATTGACAACAATGTAGAGAAAGAGAAGGCAGCCACTTGAAATTCATTCCTGTATGAATTATCTATTATTCCTCCCAAGTATAGGGGATACAACCTAGGACTTTAGCACTGAACTCCATCTCCTGGCTGAAGACACTTTGGCGGGGGGGGCGGCTTGGTTTTTTGGGTTTTGTTTTGTTTTGTTTTGTTTTTTTGAGATAGGGTTTTTTTGGGTAACAGTCCTGGCTGTCCTGGAACTCATTCTGTACACCAGGCTGGCCTTGAACTCACAGAGATCCACCTGCCTCTGCCTCTTAAATGCTCGGATTAAAGAAGTGTGTCACCACCGCCCGGCAGATTGAAAACACCTTTTGAATGCCCACCAAGTCGTTCACAAGCCTGTTGTCAGATGCCACATTACAAATCAAACTTTTAATATCCCCCCAACAAAGTGTATTTCCTAATCTCTCTCGTGTTAGTAAGTTTTATGTTAAAAATCTCAATAGTCTAGGAGAGATGGCTCAGCGGGTGAAAGCACTTTCTGTGCAAGCATGGGGACTGAGTTCAGACTGCTGCACCCACATAAAAAGCTATGCCTGAAACTCCAACACTATGGAGAGTAGAGACAAGAGGACTGCAGGGCTTGCAGACCACTAACCTGGCTACAGGTTCTGTCAGAGGCCCTGTATCAAAGAAATAAGGAGAGCACTAGCGCAGGACACCTGACGTCCTCTGGCCTCCACATGCATACAGACATCTGTGCACCTACACACATACATCATCTCCGGAGTTACCTTTGACTCTGTTTTCTCCTACAATCCACATCCAAACACCAATGTACCTCCTCCCTCTCTTCTACAGATCTGGATTATTGCAATAGTCTTTCACTGGTCTTCCTGCTTTCATTTTTTTCCCCTGCAATTAACAAGCAGCCAGTAATCCTGTTAAGAACTCTCTCAGCTCTAAGTTCTCCCACTTCACTTGGAGTAAATACCACATGTTTTCCATGGACAACAATTTACTAAACAACGTGTGACTCCTATATACACCTCACCAGCAAGAATGCCTTGACTTCACCCTTCCTGTTTCCAGATTTCTAAGATATTTCATGGCTATCTCCTGACCTAACTCTGCTCTGCTCAAATTTACTGAGGTGAGACTTCTGTTCCCTCTGTTTAAAATAGCAATTGTGCCTCTTGTTACCATTTATTTTTTATTGTTGTTGTCTGTTGTTTTTAATGGGTGACAAAAACTCTCACAACTGTAGCCCTAAATGGCCTGGAACTTACTTTAACTCAGGCTGACTTCAAAACTCAAGCCAATTCCCCCTGCCTCCTCAGAGCTGGGGTTACAGAGCATGTCACCATGCTCAGCTCCCTGGTTATATTTTTTTAATCTATTTATTTTCGTGCATGAGTGCTTTACACTTTGAGCCTGGTACACACAAAGGCCAGAAGAGGTTGGGCATGAGATCCGCTGGAAATGGATGGTTAAGTCGCCTAATGTGGGTTCAGAACCCAGGTCTTCTGCAAGTGCAGCAAGTGCTCTTCAACACTGAGCCATCTTTCCAGCTGCTCCCTGGCTACTTTTAAACCCATTATTTGGCACACTACTGTAAATACTGTACTTGCCAATTTCTCACCACTTGAACGTAACCTCTGAGAGCAGGGAGGGGCTTTCACTGGTTCACATGTTACACCCCATCCCCTCAGATCAATTTCTACCAATTGCAGGCTTTCAATAGATATTTGTTCAACTCATAAATAGCACGCTATATGACAACGCCTGTTTATAGATCTGCTCCCTCCATGGATTAGGCGCTTTCTGCGGTCTGTGACAGCATTCAGAATTCCCAGAACCTGATATGAGCACACCAAACATGGTTAAGCACTGACTTTTAAATGAATGAACCGAGAGAGAGCCCCGTGAAAGGCCTGCAGACTAACTCATTAAGTCCCCATGTCTCTCAGTCTCTCAAAGTACGGCCCAGAGTATGAGCTCCCCCAAGGTAAGAGTGAGGTTTCAATACTTATTCCCACGCCTTCACTCGCATCCTCGGTGCTCCCCACAATAACCAAGGGAGACAATGAGTAACGGTCTGCATTTGAACACTGCGATGACAAGTCCGAAGGAGGCAGCAGTTGTGACCTGATTTAAGATCAAAGAAAGCGGCTCGACTCCAGACAGAAACACTGTCCTAGAAGAGACGGGTGACGCGGGGGAAGGCAGGGCCGCCGGGAACACAACCCTGGAGTCCTAACCTTTCTTTGACAGCTAAGGAAACCAGTCAGAAGATCGAAGGCGCTAAGCGCCCACTTCACCCACTTTCGCGCCCCCGGGTGGCACCCTCTCAGCCAGGTCCCCGAGAGCGCACGTGCGCCTAGGTCCCCGCCGCCTCCGCACCCTGCTCACCTGGCCGGGTCCCGAGGGAACCTGAAGAAGGCCAGGTCGGACTGCGTGCTCTTCCGTGTGCAGTTGGGGGCAGCGCAGAAGTTCGGCATGGTCGCCCGGCCACCGGCCGGTCCAGCCCTCCCCTCCCCGCCTCGTCAGGGCAGCACGGCCGCCCCGCGGTGCCGGGGAGGGGAGCTGGGCCGGCCGGCCGGCTGGCTCCGCGAGGCCGTGCGCGGAGGAGGGGCTGGCTCGCGAAGCCGCGAGGGGCAGGAGGGGCGCGCGGGCCGAGGCCGGGCTGGGGCCGCGGCTCCACAGTGCTGTGAGCGGCCGGGAGGATTTACCGCCGCCGCCACCGCTGCAGCTCCTCCAGCCCGCCCGGGACGCTGCCGCCTCCTTCCCACAATGCACCCTGGCGCTCGAGGGTGCCCTCTCTTCCCTCAGCCCTCCTCCCCCGCCCTCCTCGCCGGCGACCTTTCCCGCGGACGGGCATGCGCACCCGAGCGCGTCTGACCGGGTGTGGCGTGGCGGTGGCGGAGCCTGGAGCGGCTGCCTCAGTGCGCACGCGCACAACCCAACCCGCGCGAAGGAGGACTTGCGCATGCGGCCTTGCCTCCTGGGACTCCAGAGCAGAAACCCGGGCGTCTCCGGTAGGTTTGCCGTCTGTGGGTTTCTGCAGGCCTGGGGAGAGTTCCAACGCTGTACCACGGCCGCGTTACCTCTGCTTGTTTAGATTGCCACTGTTTATGCGTCCATTGTATGAGTCCATCGCCACGGACTTTACCTGTGTGACTGTTGAAAACTCCACGCACGGGTTGGACGCAAGCATAGGTTGTAGAGGATTTATTTTTTCCCAGCCTCACCTCACAGTTATTCTATGTCCTGGTTAGTGCGAGACTGCCAGCTACATACCTCGACTAGACGCTAAGGGCGAAAACTCAGAAAAGTAATAACTTCCCTGGTGACTTCCAGAAGAGCAGGGATAGCTTAATGATTAGGTCAGCAGCACCCTAGAGATTGATACCTCGGGCTTCTCACAGTCGTAGCCTGATAACGTTCCTGTATAGCTTAATGCCAAAATCAGTGATCGCTATTTAGAGCAAAGGATTAGTATCAAGTTTTGTGTAAAGTTAAACAAGTCTGCAAGGGACACCCACTTTTTTTTTCTTTCTTTTTTTTTTTTTTTTTTTGGTTTTCCGAGACAGGGTTTCTCTGTATTGTTTTGGAGGCTGTCCTGGAACTCGCTCTGTAGACCAGGCTGGCCTTGAACTCACAGAGATCCTCCTGCCTCTGCCTCCCGAGTGCTGGGATTAAAGGCGTGTGCCACCACCGCCCGGCTAACCCACCATCTTTTGAAAGAAGCCTACGGTGATGAAGTAGTGTGGAGGGCTCGAATTTTTGACAGGCGCAAAAAATTTAAAATAGGGTGGGAAGATGTCGGAGATAATGCAAGAAGTGGTCGTTCAGTCACCCATGGGACGGGTGAAAATATCCAGAAGGTCAAGGACGTGGTTTGTCCAAACAGGCAGTTAACAGTGAGAATGCTTGCCGAAGAATTAAATTTAGGTAAAGAAACTGTTTAAGAAAATCTGAACATGAGAAAAATGTCTTCCAAGTTTATAGTGAGAATTTTAAAGGATGAGCCCAAACTTGAGGCTCCCATCTGAGCATTCAAAGGAAATGAGGAAAGCTAGCTTATATGTGAGGGGAAAAATATCAAATTCTGAAACCTGGAGTCCTTTGCAGCTGAAAACTGGTGGGAAAGTGTCTCTGCCTGGGTTAATCCCAGAATCCACCCCACTGCCAGCCAGCCCTGCCGGGGTGAAATGAGCCTGAGTTAGCCAGAGCCTGACCAGGAAGCAGTCTGCTTCTTGTCTATTTTCTGTCTTATGCTCCTCCTTCGCACTTAGCAGGGTCCACCTACAATTCTGACTTCTGGGGTCCTCTTTCTTGCTGTTCCCCACCTCTTGGAGGACTTGTGGCTGTTGACTTCTGGTTCTAGCCTGTTCTTGACTTTAGCAAGTTTTGGCTCTCTTCAGTGCCTGCACCTCAGCTTATGGCTGTCCTGCACATCATGCTGTCCCAGGGGATCCTGCCTGTGAGAAACTGGGGTAGGAGTCTATTTCTGTGCCCAGGGAGACATATTCTTCTGAGAAGACCCCAAAAAAGGTCCTGCAGCTTCAGCCTGCTTCACAGTCAGGGCCTGAGAGGTATAGTCCGAAGGCAGCAGCATGCTGATTTACTGATGTGACCTATCCCAAATGGCTCAGGGATGGCTTCCAAGACTTACCTCACAGAGCTCCCTTCTCCCAGCAAGAGAGCTAGGTATGTTTCATTCTCCTGTGCTTTGGACCACTATTCTTTTGGGTGTTCCTTCTGCTAGACTAGAAGGTTTTGGCCTTAGAACGTTTAAGCCATGATGCCCGAGTGAAGACCATGTTGTCACGTGAAGAGGTCAGGTGATTCCTCGGGTCTGGGACACAGTGCCCAGCTGAGGTCAGGTGTGTTTTGAGCATCAACGATGTGAGGCTCTGAAGTGAGATCACTGAGGTAGATGGGGTCATGGAGGAGGTGCTTTCTTAACTAATCCATGAAGAAGGGTGAGGCAAAGGGCTGTGAGATGAGAGAAGGACACCCAGAAGGTGGGACAGCATGAGGCTGGGAACCTGTGTATAAAGAGAATGGTGACACAGCTAAAATAGCAAAGCCGAAGGGTGAGTGTTAGGATGTGAGGGTGACCTGGGCGGGGGACAAACGTGCCAGGCAGACAGAGCTTAAGTGAGTTTTACTAGAAAGGGGGGAGGGGGAAGGAAAGAGAAAAGAGGTAAAGAGACAGAGAGGGGACAGAAGAGAAGAGGGAGACAGGAAAAGTTCTGTCTGTCCCAAGGGAACAGCAGGAAAAAAAGAAAGTGGCAGGGGGTGTTTCTTTTAAAGGGGTCCTTTGCACCTGTGTGCAGACTATGCAATCATGGAACCCTGGGCTGACCAGGGTACTGCTTGAGTGCCTTCTGCCAGGTGACAGGTGCCGGCCAGCATAATGCTTGAATCCTTACAGTAGGGTGGGGAGTAATGGTGTTGCAGATGAGTAATTTGAAACATTGGGCTTCCTCTCTGCCCTTAATTTTATGCTAGTAATTTATAAATTACTACCCTTATGTCTGTGGGTAGGTTTATAATAATAACTCACTTGTTTGTGTAGCTAATTGGACTCTCCAAAAGCAGGCTCTACAAATTTAAACCATCTCTCCGTACCTCCCTGCCAGAGTTCCTGGAATGAAACTTGTCTCAAGCGGGCTGCAAGTACTCCATGTAGACTAAAAGAATCTCAGATTGCCTGAAAGGGAGGCAGCAGCATCTCACAGCACTGGCCAGTGTCTGCCTTACCCAAGGGTTCTGACACGTAGAGACTCTGCTTATTAAAAAGCAAATGATTCTGGTCAATAGTCGTGCCCAACATTGTTGAACATAGTTCTCTTTACTGTTTCTCCTGCTTCCAAAAGGTTTCGAGGCCAGGTATGGCAACCCACACCTTAAATTCCAAGCAGAAGCAGGTGGGGTCTTCAGTTTTAAAGTTTCTTGAAACCTAGATCTTGTTTCACAAAGATCTAACAAAACTCTTAAAAGGGGCCTGGAGAGATAGCTCTGCAGATAAGAGCATGGGCTGTTTTTCCAAGGGACCTGGGTTCAATTCCCAGCACCCATATGGCAGCTCACTACTGTCTGTAGCTTCAGTTCCAAAGGATCCAACATTTTCACAAAGAAATACATGCAGCCAAAAGCATCAATTTAATTGGCATGAAACAAAAATAAATAATATATATGTTATATATAGTAATATATATGATATATATTTAAAAACTCTTAAAACAAGTATCAGCTTACCAACTTCCACCTGTTTAGCAGTACAAAGACATCCCACTTCTAGACCATAAAATCTTCCTAGAGATGAAGTTCTGGTTCCTCCATGCTTGCCACCAAGGACAATGCATCTTAGAATGAAGTTCCTACTATTGCAATATTTTTGACAAATCTACTAATCTTTGCTCTGGTCTTTCTTGTAATCATTGTGGAATAGTGTGTTCATTCATGGGCACAGACCAGGATCCCACAACCACCACTTATAGGTCTTATCTCCATCTTTGCTTTATTTTGCTTTATTTTGTGTTTGTTTGCTTGCTTGTTTTGAGACGGTCTCTCTGCATAGCTGCATAGCCCTGGAACTCAGAGATTCACCTGCCTTGGCCTCCCAAATGCTGGGATTAAAGGCGTGTGCTACCACTCCTGGCTCTTACTTATTATAACACAGATCCTGAGAGCAGTTATTTCTGGGTTTATTTCATCCTGTAAATAGGGTTAGAATGTGGCAGTGATGTTAAACCCACATTGAAATACAAGCCCTTGAACAAATTGGTACAGGAGGCCGCTTCCTGAACATAATACCAGTAGCACAGACACTGAGATCTACAATTAATAAATGGGACCTCCTGAGCTTCTGTAAGGCAAAGGACACAGTCAACAAGACAAAAAGGCAGCCCACAGAGTGGGAAAAGATCTTCACCAACCCCACATCCGACAGAAAGCTGATTTCCAAAATATACAAAGAACTCAAGAAGCTAGTCACCAAAACACCAATCCAATTTAAAAGTGGGATACAGAACTAAATAGAGAATTCTCAATAGAGGAATCTAAAATGGTTGAAAAACATTGAAGAAAGTGCTCAACATCCTTAGCCATCAGGGAAATGCAAATCAAAACAACTTGAGATACCATCTTACTCCTGTCAGAATGGCTAAAATCAAAAGCACCAAGGACAGTTTATGCTGGAGAGGATGTGGAGAAAGAGGAACACTCCTCCTCTGCTGGTGGGAGTGCAAACTTGTACAGCCACTTTGGGAATCAGTATGGCGATTCCTCAGGAAAACTGGTATCAGGATACCTCAGGACCCAGCAATTCCACTCTTAGGCATATACCCTAAGAATGCACATTCATACAACAAGGATGTCTGTTCCACTATGTTCATAGCAGCATTATTTGTAATATCCAGAACCTGGAAGCAGCATAGATGTCCCTCAACTGAAGAATGGATAAAGAAAATGTGGTACATTTACACAATGGACTACTACTCAGCAGGGTGGGGGAGGGCAATGGAATCTTGAAATTCTCAGGCAAATGGATGGAACTAGAAGAAACCATCCTGAGTGAGGTAACTCAATCACAAAAAGAGAAACATGGTATGTACTTACTCATATATGGATATTAGACATAGAGCAAAGGGTTACCCGCCTATAATCCACACTGCCAGAGAAGTTAGAAAACAAGGAGGACCCTGAGAGAGACATACATGGTTCCCTGAGAAGGGGAAAGGGACAAGATCTCCTGAGCTAATTGGGAGCATGGGGGGAGGGGAGAGGGAGTTAGGAGAAAGAGAAGGGAAGAAGAGGAGGGGGGAGGAAGACATGAGGGAGCAGGAATATTGAGTCAGGGGAAGAATAGAGGAGAGCAAGAAAAGAGATACCTTAATAGAGGGAGCCATCATAGGTTTAAAGAGCAATCCGGCAGGGGAAATGTCCAGAGATATACAAGGATGGCCCCAGATAAGATTCTAAGCAATAGTGAAGAGGCTATCCTAAATGCCTTTCCCTATAATGAGATTGATACTTATATGCTATCCTACAGCCTTCATCCAGTAGCTGATGGAAGCAGAAGCAGAGACCTACAGCTAAGCACTGAGCCGAATTCCTGTAATCCATTTGTAAAGAGGGAAGAATGATGAGCAAAGGGGTCAAGACCAGGCTAGAGAAACCCACAGAAACAGCTGACCTGAACAAGGGGGAGTTCATGAACCCCAGACTGACATCTGGGAAACCAGCATAGGATAGAACCAGACCCCCGAACATGGGTGTCAGTCTATCGGGCCTCTGGTAGTAGATCAGTATTTATCCCTAGTGTACGAATGGACATTGGGGGCCCATTCCCAATAGAGAGATACTTTCTCAGCCTAGATACACAGGAGAGGGCCTAGGCCCTGCCCCAAATGATGTGACAGACTTTGATAATCCCCCATGGAAGGCCTCAGCCTTTCTATGGAGCAGAAGAGGGATGTAATGGGGGCCGGTGAGGGGCATGGGAGGATGGGAGGGAGAGGGAACTGGGATTGATAGATAAAATAAGATTGTTTCTAATTTAAATTAAAAGGAAGAAATACAAGGTACCAGAAATAAAGTGGTCCCATTTAGGGTTTAGGCACAGAAGCAGGTAATTAGGAATGAGAACTCAAATTGTTCTAAATGGTTTCCAAAAAAGTTTATACCTGAAGTCAAGCCCCACATAGTAGATTAAACTTCCACTTCAACCCATCACTCCTTTGCAAGGTTTTCCCAGAAATATTCAGCAGTGGTAGGTTGTCTCAGATTTGGGGAGGTGAAATTACTGCCATAAATTTTGTTCCAAGCAAAGCACTTTCATATGGCCTTGCAGCATCACTGAACCCGACAGTAGAACATGGACTCCTGGGTGACAGCAGAGTTCCTGCCTAGAGGTGCTCTTTAAGTGCCTACCATTCATTTGCTGATCCAAGTTTTGTCCTGGCCTGCACCTTACTTCACAAGTGTCTTGCATTCCTGGTCCTGTAGACTCAGTCTAGCCATGACCCCCTGCCTCAGTGTTTTCTCCTTGTCCCTTCAGACACTCACTTTATTCTCTTCTATTTTGCTGTTGATTCTCTGATTCCCTGTTGCTTCCTGATTCTGGGCCACACCTCCAGGTGTGGCTGTTTTGGGCCTTTGGTGTGAAGATCTTTGAATTTTTGGTATGTTTTTGCACTCACACAAACTCTCCTTTGCCATCTTTGGACCCTTCTTCCTGCTCCAGACTTAAGCTGTGGTCCAGTTGGGTTGGGCAGGTTCTGCTTCAGCCTTGGCTCCAGATTGTCTTCCTACACTCTAGGAGTGGGATAGGAAGGGACAATATAGGGACCAAGTCCTCCCTCCATTTGCAATCACAATACAACTGGTGTTACCTGTTTCTCAAGGATTGGTTATTTTTGGTCCCCCTCGACCCATGAAGCCTTCTCAGAGGTGTAACTAATCCTATTCTCCCAGCAAATGTATTTTTCCCTGGCAGGAGGTCAAGCCTGGCTTTCTGTGACTGTCAAGAAAGCTGGCTGTCTGCATACCTTGACTCATTCGCAGGTTCTGAATATCCAGTTAACCTTACCCCCAACTCTTACCTTCACTGCTACTCTGATTCAGAATCCATTCTGTGCTACTGTGTTCTGTGTTACTGTCTACAGTTCCAGAGGAACAGATACCCTAAAGGAAGGTACCATCCCATCACTGATTTTTGTCTACTTTTCTCCATTTCTCAATCACCTCATCTTGCTTCCTGTCTCACCCAAAGTAATGAAATAAATCACTATCTTTTTGGGGGCAACATTTTATTACTGTCCATTGTGGTTGGTTGGTTGTTTGGTTGTTTGGTTGGTTGGTTGGTTGGTTGGTTGGTTGGTTGGTTGGTTGGTTTCTCTGTGTAACAGCCCTGGGTGTCCTAGAATTTTCTTTGTAGACCATGTTGTCCTGGAACTCAAAAATCCGGCTGCCTCTGCCTCCCAAAGACGTGTACCACCACTGCCCAGCTTTTTTAAAATTTTTTTTATTTTTTGGTTTTTCGAGACAGGGTTTCTCTGTATTGTTTTGGAGGCTGTCTTGGAACTCGCTCTGTAGACCAGGCTGGCCTGGAACTCAGAGATCCGGCTGCCTCTGCTTCCTGAGTGCTGGGATTAAAGGCGTGTACCACCAACGCCCGGCTCCAGTTTATTTTTTAATAACATTTTTTGTTTTTGTTTTGTTTTGTTTGTTGTTGTTTTGTCTTTGGAGACAGGGTTTCTCTGTGTAGCTTAGTAGACAGGCTGGCTTCGAACTCACAGATCCACCTGCCTCTGCTTCCTGAGTCTGGGATTAAAGGCATATGCCATCACTGCCTGGCAACATTTTAAAACAATTTTTTAAATAACATTTTTGGTCAAATGTTTACCAAATCTTTGACTTGGAAAAAACATTAGGATGGTTCTGTCATCTCCTGAATTCTATTCCTGACTGCAAGTCATTGAAAAGGTAGCATCAAGATGAACACTGGGAAGGCTGAAGCAGGAAAACTGGATTCAAATCCAATCTGGGCGACATAGCACAGACCCTGTCTCAAAAAGAGAAAAGGAAATTCATTTAAGAAGAAAGGTTGTGGACCTATGTCCTGTTTTCTCGAGTGTTCCTTTCAGATCCATTCCTTGTTCTTAGTCCTCATTTGCTGTGAGAAGCCTCAAAGAGCCACACCGCACACTGCCCAGTGTGCCTGCTGCTGTTTCCACATATTGCTGCCAGCATGTCTCATTAGGCTTTGGGTAGGGTGTCTCACCAGGTCCCAGGCTGCTCAATTAGCAAAAGCCTCTCTTGCTAACTGTAAGCCTGCTTACTCTGCACTCTCCAGCTGATGCTTCAGTCTGGTCGGCCCTCCTTGATTTTCTAGGCTTTTGCATCTTCTCCCAGGCCGCTATGCATTGGTGTTTTGTGGTCTCTGCCTTATTGGATCCTAGTAATAATATCTACAAACATCTAATGGGGGACTTGGGCCCAATGCAGACTGTGTACAGGAAACACACTACGCTTTGTGAGCCATCCAGTCTCTTAGTGCAAAGCAGACGTAGCTCATATGGAAACAGATGAGTGTGGCTGCGTTCCAGTGAAACTCTGTAAATGAATCTTGGAATTGGAATTTCATAGTTTTCATAAAATATTTTGATTTCCTCCCCTAGTCATTTAAATGCAAAAAATTAAATACAAATAAAAAAATTTAAAAAAATGGGAACCAGAGGAAAACAAAGTGGTAAGCCACATTGGCCTTTGGGCCATAGTATGAATAAAAATGACAAGTGATTAATTGTTTTTAATAATTTTGTTCATGCCAAGTTAGTCTGGCATCGTCTCACAACCTACTTTCTAGAAAATGTGCCATATTGGAAAGAACCTGATACCAGGAAAGCAAACCCAGGCTTGACCACATTCTGAGTCTCAAAATGAATTTTACTCTGTTTTCCACTAAAAATGGTATTAAACAAACTACTGTCTACATTATTCCTATGATTTATCTCAAAACCTGTTTGGCAATGCTGAAAATGATGTCGAGTTGCAGTGAGTGGTAATAAAGTGCACTTTAGTTGTTCCAAAACTGACTCGGCCATGAGCAGCATTGAGTACATTTATGTCATCACTTACTGAAGGATGTGCTATAGAAGTGACGGGTTTCACCAAACCATATTTTTTGCATGCTTATTTTAAAAAAAAGTTATGTATATAGATAACTTGTGTGTCCTTTTGGGTGAGTCTGTTTTTATTTATTTTATATCACTGCTTTCCCAGTGCTATAGGAGAATTTCAGGTTTGAGCAGACCTTTGCAAGAGTGCTTGATCAGACAGCCAGTGTTTCCCAGGAACCAGAAGTGACCCAACCCTACGGCAGCCATCTGAAAGGAGATTCTGTGTTAATTCACTCAACAGATGTTTACTGAGTGGTGCGTGTGCCAGGTACCGTCCTGAGACAGCTGGAATACAGCAACAGACAAAAACGATCCAAGCCTTGAATTTGGCCATCTGAAATCTGATTGTGTTACTCTCCACTGCTGAAAACTGCTGTCCTGTGTGCTCACACTAACTCACTGTTAACGTTGCACCTGGAAATAGGGATGACCTTTGTCATAGGTCTCTGTGCCAGAAGTCACTGTGCCTCTCCAATGTCATTAATAACACAAGGACTGTATGTTCCACTTAAATTTTATTATCCTCTACACAGATCCATATTGGTAGAAAAAAACACACTGGCAATGTTGGAAGTGTAAATTGGCAACAGCTTTCTGGAAGGCAATTTGGCAGTATCTGTGGGGAGCTTTGGAAATGTTTGTATCCACCAATCCTCTAAGTCCACTTCTGGGAATCTGTCCCAAGGAAACAGTCTAAAATATGGGCAAAATTTATGCTTAATAATCTGAAGGTCTAAATTGGTTAAATAAATTGTAGTCTGACTAGAATAGGCTAGTAAGTAGTTGTGCTAATGAGGAGCGTTAAACAGCATAGTGGAAATGCTTGTGATGTTTAAAAGAAATAAAGAATTATATGCATATTCCCCCCCCAAATTTTTTTTAATTACTAGAAAGGATTTGTTAACTTTTGAGTTGTTGAAGTTTAACTTTTTTGGTTTATATGCTTTTAATAGATATTTCTTTAAAATTAGTACAACAGTTTAAAAAATAGCATCAAAAGTTGGCAGTGGAGAGATTCCCACTCCATCACTAATTTGATCCATGAATATTAACTGACTTGGTCACTTGGAGGCTCTATGGTATTGTGTTAGCAGCCAGAGTGGGGCAGAAAGGAAAAGGCTCCCCACCCCCACCCTACCCCTGAATGAGTGTGACCAGAACCCCTACAACATACCAAAGGGGTTATGAAGACCCAGGTGGCACACTTCTAGTATGTGACCCTAGGTAGGAAAAAGAGACTTTCTGGAAAGTCCTTGAGCCTCCCATAGAATTTTTTTTAGTGCTAAAAATAGCTTTCAATGTGCTAATAAATCTATCTTCACCCATAGCAGGGCTGTAATTTTATTCTACAATGAGAAAACAACATGCAAATCATAAGACATTTAACATTGTAACTTTAAGAACTCTTGAGGGGCTGGAGAGATGGCTCAGAGGTTAAGAGCACTGTCTGCTCTTCCAAAGGTCCTGAGTTTAATTCCCAGCACCCACATGGTGGCTCACAACCATCTGTAATGAGATCTAGTGTCCTCTTCTGGCCTGCAGGGATACATGCAGACAGAACAAATAAATAAACCTTAAAAAAAAAAAAGGGCTGGAGAGATGGCTCAGAGGTTAAGAGCATTGGCTGTTCTTTCAGAGGATCTGAGTTCAATTCCCAGCAACCGCATGGTGGCTCACAACCATCCATAATGAGATCTGACACCTCTTCTGGCTTTCTGGCATACTGACAGATGCTGTATACTAAATAAATAAATCTAAAAAATAAAAAAGAACTCTTGAGGTTGAGAAACGTTATTTTATTGCTGTCTAGAATACATAATATGTATTTCAGATATACATACAATACTACAAATGTGTCCTATACATAATTGTGTTGTGGTATTTTTTAAAGATTTAATTCTAATTTGGAGGTAGGTATGTGGATGTGAATATGGGTACCAGCATCAGGAGAGGGTACAGAAGAGGGCATCAGATCCACTGAAGCTGGAGTTCCAGGTAATGGGTGCTGGAACCTGAACTCAAGTTCTCTATAAGAGCAGCAGGCATGGCCGGACAGTGGTGGTGCAACCTTTAATCCCAGCACTCAGGAGGCAGAGGCAGGCAGATCTTAGTTGGAGGTCAGCCTGGTCTACAGAGCGAGTTCCAGGACAGCCTCCAAAGCTACAAAGAAACCCTGTCTCGACAACAAATCAGGAGGCATTTTTAACCATTGAGCCATCTCTGCTGTAGGATTTTCAGTGACAAACTGTAACTAATGTCTACCACAGATGAAATTAAGATGTGCACTTCATTGCTTTAGTAAAGTATGAAAACATTATCACCTTAGTAAAATTCCAGCCTTCAAATGAGCACACCAAGTAAAAAGTTGATTTAAGAGTTGTACAGGCTATAGATGCCTTGAACTGCCTTTGAGTTCTTCAATACCTAAGTGATTTCCCTCTGTGTATAAAAAGAATACGAATGGGGCTTGGGCTTCGATTCCGTTCCTCAGCCAGCTGTGGGACTAGGCAGTTCATATACACCCTGAGTACCTCAGGTACTCATCTGTAAGAGGGAAAGAATATCACGTATCTGGTGACATTGTTCATTTCTCTAATTCAACAAATACTCGGTGCTTATTTGTGCCTGATACTGTTCTAGGCAGAGCATATGGTGATATAAAAGACAAAAAAAAATCTGTGTGGGCATACATTTAAGTGAAGGACGTGAGTCAAAATACAGCATCTCTGGTTATTAGACATGGCTCTTGCACTGAATAATAGGAGTTGCAAGGCCGAAGACCTGGCATGTAGTTAAGTGCGCCATTGTCTTCCTGACACTCTGCACAATGGGGGAAAGCGGCAAAAAGGAACCCATTCACTACTGCATTCTGTCTCTGGGTAGTTAATACCAAAGCCAGTTTCTGCTTATTACACATCCTGTGATTCATACAGTATACTTTCAGAGTGACAGATGAATCAAAAGTGACCCCTTCTGGAGCTGGTTGTTAGGCATTCTTGCATAGGACTAGATGGCAGGTGTTAGGTCCGCAAATGCAGTGTTGTTTGCCCTCTTAAGCACGACATAGACAATCATTTTAGTGGTTGTTGCTTTTCAAGAAAAATCATACTCTATCAACGGGCACACCAGACACTGGAGAAGCAAGCAGTGCTTACAGCGTTAGGAGAACTGACTACTGTGTTATTTATGGGAGACAGGAGTGTTGACAAAAAGCCAGGAAAGAGGCTTTAACATGTGGTTTGTTGAGAATTTAGAAAGTTGAGAAATGCTTACAGAAGCAGCTCGAAGTTTACCCCTGGCACTGGAAGCCTTTACTAGCCCCATCCCTGCCTCAGCTTCCTCCCTCCAGAATATTTAGCAAAGAACCATTTACTGAATTTCTCTGGGCCCGCCTGTGCTAGACAGAAGCTATAGTCCTCACCCTTAACTACTGCCGTGCTCTGTGGGGTAGAGGGAAAGGACCCACTGTGTGCTCTTTCCTTAGGAGACTAATCTTTCCCAGAACACAGTTTTAAGAACCCAACTTTTGCCGGATGTTGGTGGCTCATGCCTTTAATCCCAGCACTCGGGAGGCAGAGGCAGGCAGATCTCTGTGAATTCGAGGCCAGGCTTGACCGACAGCCTCCAAAACAATACAGAGAAACCCTGTCTCGTAAAAGAAAAAAAAAAAAAAAAGAATCTCGTAAGGGCTGTTGCCGCTGTGTCTGAAGTCGTTCCTGCCCACATGGCCGCGGTGCTCTCCTGCAAGGTTCCTGCCACCGTCTCTGGAGCATGGCAGGCTGCTGAGCTTGAGTGGCAGTGTCAAGCGGAAGCTGTGTGTCTTGCCCAGTGGCAGGGAGGGTGTCCATGGCTGCAGCCAACAGAGGCAATAAGCCCAGAGTCTGAAGAATCCGCTTTGCAGCAGGCCATGATGCAGAAGGCTCCCAGAGCCATATCCACTTTGATGAAAAGCTGCATGACTCAGTGGTCATGGTTACGCAGGAGAGTGACAACAACTTTCTAGTCAAGGTTGGCTTCCTGAAGATCCTGCACAGGTATGAGATTGCCTTCACTCTGCCTCCAGTGTGCAGGCTGGGCACAGACATCTGTGAGGGCCCTGTCCACAGCTTGCACCTCAAGCTCCTCACTGTCACTCCCACCCCTGAAAGTTACAGCATCAAGGGTGAGTATTCAGCACACAAAGAGGACATCCTCAAAGAGGAGATGCTGCTGGCCTGCGAAGGTGTGTGTGCGTGTGATGATGCAGGCATGGATCGTGGACCCGCACCACCATACATCTATGCTGCTGGATGGTGTCAAGTGTGTGGGCGCTGAGCTGGAGTACGACTCAGAACACAGTGACTGGCACGGCTTCGACTTGAGGCCTGCCCGCCCGCCCCCCCCCCCCGGGCCCCTGACCCTTAAATTCTACCTGCTTCCCCACATGCTTCGTGATGGTGTGGCTTCCTCACCTCTCCCCTGGGTGGGCGTGGCAGGGCTGGACCTTGCTCTTGCCTCCCACGTCTGCCTTCATTCCTGCCACCATCCTGCCTCTCCTGTGGCCTCCTCCCGTGTGCCTGAGTCTCCTGACTGAAGAAATGAGCTGAGTCCCAAGGAGGGAGGCTATCCGAGAGGAGGGGTCTGGGGTGGGATTTACCTCCTCCACCCCAAGCCATGGGGACTCTAGCTAGGGACTGGGAGAGGACGGTGTGGCTCTGTCTGTGTGACATTGATGCTCATTGCTGCGGCTATTGTCATCTCCACCTCTGCTGTCCCTCCATCTTCCCCACCGCCGTTCATGTGGTGAGGAGGTACAGTTCCCAGCTCCCACCCCTCAGGTCTGTGGTACTTAGCTTTTAGTGACTAGTTGGGATAGAGTCCTTAATTAGGTGAGCCTGATGACCTGAGTCTAATCCCTGGGACCTCCATGTTGGAAGTAAAGAGCCACCTCCCACATCTTATTCTCTGACGTCTACACGTGGGCACAGACATGAACCGACACATACACACACAGGAGAGAGAATAAATGACAATGTAATAAACAATTAAAGAGAACCTAATAGGTAATAAATCAGAGTTAACACCCAAATGAGATGAGGAATAGATGAGGGAGGCTGGACAGCTTCTTGAGTCATACATCCGCTTGATGGTAGGTCTGGGACAATAACAAAGGACCCTGAGCTCATCCAAGCCAGCCAGGTGATTTGGGTAATTGTTTTTCCATAATATCCTTGGTAGTCATTTCTTTTACTAAAATATTTGTTCTTAAGGTATCTTGCATTTGTTGAATATCTAATAAGAGTGATTTACGGATGGATTTTAAGGAATATGGTCAAAGCACAGAACATGGTACAGAGGCTTCCCACATTCCCCTGGGTGTCCTTCCACAGATGTGTATCTATGAGGACATGTTGGCACTCTGTCATTCGCCTTTTCCAGATGTTCTTCTCGAGTTGTGTGTTGCATTTTTGTGTTTTTAGAATTTCTCATGGAGATGTTTAATGACCATGGGACGTTTAAAACCTGGACACATAAATCTTGATAAAGTGCCCAGCTATCTCCTTGGTGCTGGCTCACATTTCCATGTTTGTATTCATGACACAGTGTATGAAGTCATGAATGCTGTCACATAATTTGGACTTGTATCCCCTAAACTCCAACACAGCATTTCTGCAGGTTCTAAAAATTCTTAACACTTCACTTATAAATCCTACTGTATCATGCCTCAGTGTTTCCATGGTGACATGCTTCAAACAGAAAAACAGGAAGCCCAAGGAGGAAAGATGGTTTTGGGTAGAGAGAGGGAAGGATAGGGAAAGGAGAGACGGAATCAGTGGATGAGGTAGAACACAGGAGGTGGTGTGAGGGGCACAGTGAATACCCTGCTCTAGTTAGAAGTCTCCTGAGTAGAGTGACCTGCCAGCCCACCACAGTGTGCATGTGAGGGCCAGAGGGCAGCTTGTAGAAGTAGGTTCTCTTCCTTCACCATGTGATTCCCGGGGACCAAACGCATGTCATCAGGTTGACAAGCACCTCTACCCACAGAGCCAGCCATCTAGCTTAACATATATATACTTGTTTATTTTCATTTTTATTATGCATAAACATTGCTTTTATAATTATAAATGTATGCATAATGAACACTAAGATTGCTTTTTAAGAAAGAAAAAACACACATTCATGGCAGAAAAGTGATCTGCCCCCAAGGAACTGATGACTTAATGGGAGGCATGAGATACATAAGTTTCTTATAAGGCAATAAGGACGATAATGGAAATTTTACCAAGTGTGGGTGGAAGGATCAACTCTGCCTGGGAGAGCTGTCCTTTGGTAAAAAGAGGTGACATTTGCACAGGGTCATAAAGATGAATAGAGTCCTCTAGGGCTTTATAAATTGTTAAGCACTGTAAGTTAGTCTTTGGCCGTTATTATTGCTGTCAAAGCTTACCTCATATAAAGCTTTCTTTCTTGTCTCTTTCCCATGCTCTCCAAAGCCCAGGATCTCTGGCCTAGGAAGCAACCACAGTTAAGCAGTCACACATGGGCGCTGCAGCAAGTGAACTGAGGTGCATCCAGAAAACATTCAGAACCAGAGACATAAAATCACCCGGGACCCGAGCCAGGAAGGTTTGAGTGGGAAGCAGCCCCCCCCCATTGCCGCCCTGTGGGAAGGCCAGGTTTGCTTGGGCCTTTACCCTGACTGATGTGGATGTCTCTACCTGGGGGATGGTAAGAACTAAGAGCAAGTACCCACATCAGTCTGATTTACCCTTACAGGAAATGACGCCTTAGTCGTCTAGTCGTCTTATGGCCTCCAGACAGGGTGGAGTAGAGAGCAGAGTGTGAGCCAGGGACAGGACAGGTGGCAACAGATGATCTGTTCTAGATTAATGTTTTCTGATTTAATTCTCCATCATGTTGTCATATTTCTCTGCCTTCAGGGTGGGAATTAGAGTCTAATCTAACCTCTTACTCCAATTTCTCTATGGAAAAATAGTCAAAGCTTGCTCTGTGCCAGCACAGGATTTGCAGTGGTTCCTTGATCACAATGCGTCCTCCTATGCCTGCTCTTGTTTTATTTACTCACTTAACAAACATACACTGACTGGACACTCACAAAATGTTCTAGATGTAAAATAAAGACAGCTAAGACTCCATGAACTGAGCATTTTATTTAGTTTATTTTTTTTTCAAGACAGGATTTCTCTGTGTAGCCCTGGCTATCTTAGAACTCACTCTGTAGACCAGGCTGGCCTCAAACTCAAGAGGTGTGTCTGCCTCTACCCTTCCAGTACTAAGATTAAAGGTGTGTGTAGGTGGACTTTTCTGTCCCACCAGCTGCTCCCCAAACAGCCACACAGAAACTCCTTATTAATTATAAACGCTTGGCTGATAGATCAGGCCTATTACTAACTACCTCTTTGTTTGTTTGTTTTGGTTTTTTCGAGACAGGGTTCCTCTGTATTGTTTTGGAGGCTGTCCTGGAATTCTCTCTGTAGACCAAGCTAGCCTCGAACTCACAGAGATCCTCCTGCCTCTGCCTACCAAGTGCTGGGATTAAAGGCGTGCGCCACCACCTCCCGGCTTGTTTTTTTTTTTTAATAGTTTCATGCTGCCTAGGATGGCCTCAAACTTGCCCAATAGCTGAGGCTGATCTTTAACTTATTTTTTCCAGTTAAAACAATTTTAATTTACATGTATATTTTCCTGCATGTGCATATGTGCAGCAGGTACTTGCCTGGTGCCAGTGGGAGCCAGAAGAACGCATCAGATCCCCTAGAACTAGAGTTACAGACAGTTGTGAGCCGCCATGTAGGTTCATAGAACTGACCCAGATCCTCCGCAAGAGCAGCTCTTCTTAACTCATGAGCCATCTCTTCAACTACTGATCTCTTCATACTCCTGCCCCTGTCTCCCAAGTTCTGGGATTGTAGACATGCACCACTAAGCCTAGTTGGATCAATTATTTTTGTTATGGGAAATATAGAATTAAATTAAGAAATAGGAAAATATCAGCTTGAGCTGGGCAGTGGTGTCACATGCCTTTAATCCCAGCACTTGGAAGGCAAAGACAAGCGGATCTCTGTGAGTTTGAGGCCAGCCTGGTCTACAGAGAAAGTTCTAGGACAGCCAGGGCTACACAGAAAAACCCTGTCTCAAAAAAAAAAAAAGAAAAAGGAAAAAGAAAAAAGTGTAGGCAGTGAAGGCCTATAAGGCCGAGAGACGAGCCAGTCTGGAGTCTGCCTGGTACTGTCAGAGGCCCGGATCATGCCTAGCCAGTGAGGGGTGACCACTCGATGCTGCCTGAGGGCCTAGCAACAGGCGCTGTTGGAGATCAGGATCATGCCTCACCAATGAGGGGCAACCATGTGACGTTAATGAATTGGAGTGCCTGGGTGCTGGGAGGGTGGGTACACAAGGTTTCCCCCCATTGCTAAATAAAGGAGTCTACTGTTTCCCTTTCTCCTGACTCCCAGTGTCTGTGCCTTCTCACCACTCCCCAGGATGCCATTAGGACTCAGTAACAGAAACTGGTGGGGGAAGATAAACAGAGAGCAGAGCAGATACTGAGACCCATAGCCACACATTGGGTGGAGCAAAGGGAACCCTGCAGAAGATGGGAAGGAAGGCCTGTAGGAATCATAGAGTGAAGGACACTATGAGAACCCAGCCCACAGAATCAACTAAGCAGGGCTCACTGAATCTGAAGCAACACACAGGAACCCTGTATGTATCTGAGATTAGCATTTATGTTATGGTTGTTAGCTTGGTGTTCTTGTTGACTTCCGACAGTGGGAATGCGGGTGTCTCTGACTCTTTTACCTGCCCTTGGGACTCTTTTCATCCTGCTGGGTTGCCATGACCTTTTGTGATATGCCCAGTCTTACTGTATCTTGTTAAGACACATTTAGTAGATATCCATAGGAAACCTGCTCTTTTGTTTTTTCTTTTGAGGGTAAACTGAGAAGGAATTTATCTAGGAGAGAGGGGAGGTGGGAGAAGAGACTGGGAGGAGTGGAGGGAGGGGAAACTTCAGCTGGGATGTAATATATGAGAGAAAAATAAAAGTTTAAAAAAGAAAGAAAACATCAGCTCATTTACTAAGGAGATAATGGTCTACCATCTTTATTTCTGTCCTAAATTTAAACCCAGGACCTCAGGGCATGCTAGACAAATACTCCTGGAATTTGAGACTATTGGGGACCCAAAGCATCCAGTCATAGCAGAAGGAAACTATGCTGTTATACGTGGGCTATCTTTTTTTCTTTGAAATAAAATATTCTCATATATCAGGCTTAGCTAAAATATCACCTTTTCAGGCAAGTCTACCCTGGTTTCCCAGGTACAATGGCCATTGTCTCTTTTCCTCCTTGTTAACCCTGTGTAGACTTGTACCAATAGACCTCTGATTTGCCATTGTTTTTACTGGGTGATTTTGACACAGAGTCTCAGTGTTCCACCTAGGTTGGTTTCAAACCTGTTTCATGTTGACCTTGAACTTGAATCTTCCTGTCTCAGTGCTGGAATTACAGGCACCATCACCGTGCTCAGCTTGTTGGATCACCATTACTCTCCATTTGGCAGCAGTCTTATCCAAGGGTGGCTTTAAATCTTGAGCATCCAGAGCAGAGGCAAGCACAGGGCCTATGAGCAGTACTCATTTGCTTCAGGAACATAAGAGTCCTCACATAGCACTTTTACCAGAACTTTACTTGGGTACTTTTTTAGAATTATTGATTTTATGTGCATGAGTGTTGTGCCTCATGCATATGTGTATACCACATGTGTGCCTGGTACCCATAGAGGTCTGAAGAGAGTACCAGGTCTACTGGACCTGGAGTTATGGGTGTTTGTGAGCCATCGTGTGGATACTGGGAACTGAATCCAGGTTCTTCCCAAGAGCAGCAAGTGCTCTTGACTACTGAGCCATCTCTCCAGCTCCCTGATGGTGCTTATTTAGACCTGGCAGATGTACTGCTCAGTACTCAGCCTTGTGGTGTGTACTTTCCAGCCTGCTGCCTCGAATGGGTTTCAAAATGGCCAAGTGCAGGAACATGTAAATATACTACAATTAAAACTCAGACCAGAAGGCCAGAAACACAAATGAGAGCTAAGATACTTTTTTGTTTTTTGTTTTTAATTTTTATTTTACCTGTATGAATTACGGATATGTGCCTGCATGTGTGTCTGTACCACAAGTGTGTTGTGCCTGCAGAGGGAATCAGACCCCCTAAAACTGGAGTTACAGATGGTTGTGAGCTACCATGTAGGTACTGGGAATCAAACCCAAGTCTTCTGGAAGAATAGGCAGTGTTCTTAACTGCTATGCAATCCCTCCAGCAGTCTGAGATTTTTTTTCAACAAGTAAAAAATTTTAAGATAAGCCAGACATTGGAGGTGCATGCCTTTAATCCCAGCACTCAGGGGGCAGAGGCAGGCAGATTTCTGTGAGTTCGAGTCCAGCCTGGTCTACAGAGGGAGTTCCAGGACAACCTCTAAAACAATACAGAGAAACCCTGTCTCGGAAAACTAAAAAAAAATTTTTAAGATATATTTTTATTTTTAATTATGTGTATGCATATCTGTCTCTGTGTTATACACACATATGTGCAGGTGCCCAGTGAGGTCAGAAGAGGAGCAACAGATCCCCTGGAACTAGAGCTACAATGGTTGTAGCTTCCCAGTGTGGGTTCTGGGCATGGAACTCAGATCCTTTGCAAGAGCAACAAATATTCTTCAAGACAGTGTTTCTCTATGTAATCCTGGCTGTCTTGGAACTTTGCAGACCTGTCTGGCTTCGAACTCACAGAGATCGTGCCTGCTTCTGCTTCCCGAGTGCTGGGATTAAAGGCCTTTGCTACCATGCCTAGCAAGTGCTCTTAACTGCCAAGCCATCTCTCCAGTCTCTGGAAGCTGAGATGTGAATCAAATCCTCATCATACCATATCCCGGCACTTCAGCTCCTCTATGATGTGATGCTACCAGTCACACGTCAATTCATGTTGAGGGTCCAACCTCTTTTCTCCTAGATCACCATTCCCTGAGGGAAGGCTCTGTATCTGACTCCATACTCTATTTCCTATGGTAACAGAGCAGTGCTTGCCATTTACTACACAAAGTATGAAAATTTGGGAGGACAGGGTGTCACTGTGTAGCCCTGGCTGATCTGGAACTAAATGTGTAGACCAGGCAGGCCTTAAATTCACTGAAGTCTGCCTGCTTCTGGAGTGTTGGGATTAAATCCATGCAACACACACCAGAATGCAGGCAGGTTTCTGGAGTTGGACGCCAACCTGGTCTACATAGTTTCAGGACATCCAGTGACATACAGTGAGACCTTATCTTAAAAAAAAGCAACAACAAAACACATGTATATATTTTAAAGGCAGTGTCTCTCTGGTTACTGAGATTAAAGGCATGTACCACCATGCCCAGCTCACTCCATGTGTCTTACTTAAATCTCCAAGGACTAGAAAAGAATGGGTAATTCTTCTTCTTCTTCTTCTTCTTCTTCTTCTTCTTCTTCTTCTTCTTCTTCTTCTTCTTCTTCTTCTTCTTCTTCTTCTTCTTCTTCTTCTTCTTCTTTCCACACCCCCACCCCAGGCTGGCCTTGTACTATCACAGAGATCTGCCTGCCTCTGCCTCCTAAGCACTGGGATCAAAGATGTGTGCCACCAAACCTTTAGTCCCAGCCTTTGGTGACTACTGCCGAGAAGAGTGAATACTTCTGAAATCAATTCATAAGATGGTGATCGGCTGAAGGCTAGAAGTTTTGAGGGTAGCTACCTTCCCAGTTACCTCCAAGCATCTTCCTCAGGAAGGCTGGGGCAAACTGAGGACGCTCTCAGTCTAAAGCACTTTTAGAACTCATACCTTTTTCTCAGCTGTGCATCTCAGTAGACAGGCATGCAGGCAGGTCAGGCAGAGGGGAACATGCATGGTTTCCAGTGAGCTGGGAAAATAAGGGTAGGTTTTGATTCAGATAATTATTTGTGTTTTTTGGGTCTGCATGGTCAATAAATGTTTAATGAACAGTGATTCTGTCCCCCATCTTTCACTGCTTTATGGGACTGCAGGGAACGAAAGCATAACATCCTGCTTTCCCATAAGTTCCCTGGCCGTTACCCTGGCACCAATTAAAGACATGTCTATGTGATTAATCAAAAACCGATGTGGAAGCACTCTGGCGGGGCTCCTCTGATGTGCTGCCTGCTTCATATACAGTAGTTCCTCAGCTGCAGTGCTGGAGCCAGCACATAGGGACTTTTGATGAACTGGCTATGCTTGCCCCACATGTTAACTATGTCATCTGACATGACTAATGAGGCTCCAGATTTGATCTGTGCAGAGCAGCCCTGCCGTCTAGAGGAGGCTCGGGTTCCACAGTCAGCCTGGGAAGAGGCTGCACTGTTTGGCTACACGCTCCATCATGTCAGCTGGAGTCTGGGAGGCCTCTAGTGTTGGAGCTGGGAGTTGTCTACGCTGAGGGTGAGAGAAATTTGTACTAGGTTTTGTGCTAGGCCCTGGAATGAATGTGACCCAGTTAAACTAGCTCAGTCTCTGATTATAGAAATGAAAACCAAGATCCAGTAAAAGTGAGGGCTTGCCAGAGTCCTGAGCTTTGGAGAGAGAAATAAAGGAGTGGCCACAGGTAAACATGAATGATACATGACTGGGGTTTGACTCTGGCCCGCCTTCCTTTCTCGAAAAATATTGTAGATAGAGCCCCTATTACCCCTGTAGTTCCAGAGAAAGGCATGTGAAGTCAACAGAGCTGGGTTTGAGCCAGTTTAATCTTCATCAGATCGATTCATTTTTCCAAGCTTTGGTTTCCTCAACTGGAACAGCCAAATACTGCCCACTCGGCTACTTCCTAGAGCCCTGTGAGACTTGGCAGAGTTAATGGGTGTGAAAGTTAGGAGTCTGCATGTGTTAGTTCCTATTCCCATTATTGCCCTCTCTCAGGAGCTCTGGCTGAACTCTGGAATATGGATCCACAAATACCTTTAACTCTCTTTTTCTTCCTCTTTCTAGAATGCAAGGGACACAAAACCAACTGGTCACCCATAATCTGAACAGCTTTCCCAGAAATCCCATGACATATAAAGATGAAGAACACACTCGTTGTCATTTAATGTCATTCCACACAGTGGCTGAGCATATACCATATGCCAGACATTGACCAAGATGTGTGGGGAATCAGAGTTGGGTAAAACATGTTCCCTGGCCACCTGGAGAGGCTCACCATGGAAGAATCAGACATGGACATAAATAATTATGTATGTCAGAATGAAGACAGAGTTCCTATCCCATCTGGTCCCACAGCAGTTTAGTACCAAATAAATACACAGAGGCTTATATCAATCATAAACTCTTTGGCCGATGGCTCAGACTTCTTATTGGCTAGCTCTCCTGTAATTATTAACCCATATCCATTAATCTATGTATTTCCACATGGTCTTGGGCTTACCAGGGATGCCCAGTCCCCTTTCTTCCTCAGCAGCTACATGGCATCTCTCCTACAGCTCCTTTCTGCTTCTCTCTTCCCAGCATTCCTAGTATGGTAGCCCTGCCTATATTTCCTGCCTGACTATTAGCCAATCAGCATTTATTCACTAACCAATACAGAAGGACAACCCCATCACCGGAAAAACCACAGTTGCCACAGGAAAAGTGCAAACCATGGGCTTTTGAAGAAAGAGGTGGGAGTGATTCACTCCCCAAAAGGAGACTTGAGAAAGGCGTGCAGAATCTGTGGCACAGAGGCAAGGAGTATAACCCCGTTGGTAGTGCTCACCTAGCAGTCATGGAGCCCTAGTTTCTACCCACAGTCCCACATATAACTGACTATGGTGATGTATACTGTAGTCCAAGTACTCTTGGATGGGAGCAGGAAAATTGGGAGTTGAAGGCCAGCCTGGATAACCTAAGATCCTTTGTCAAAAAAAAAAAAAGAAGTCAAAAGAATGTGGTGTTATAGTACAGGCAGAGGTGGGCTGTGTCAGGAACCACAAGAAAGAACATCCCAGGTAGAGGGAAAGGTGTGCTGATGAGCAGCATCTGGGAAGCATTGGCAACTGAAAGGACAGAACAAAAATCAAGGGACACAATGACACCCAGCTAAGCTTCAGTGGTTGGTCCTGTTTCGGTGACTCCGGACTGAGGTCACCTCTATCCTTTAATTAGAATTTCACATGGGCCCTTCCTCAGCAGGACCAGCTGGTACCCCAGCCAGGAAGAGCCAACAACAAATGACTAATGCAAAGGATGCAAAAACTCCTAGGTCATGGTGCCAGGACACTGCCATACCTCCAGCCCAGGAAAGAATTTCATGTTGGCTGAAGCAACCACTCTAACATTAGCATGGCAGCAGACAACCAAGACCTCGGCCTGGAGCATATGGTAAGAGTTCTCTTCTCTTCTGTCTATAAAGAGCTAGCTTCTTTAAGTGCTGCCATCAGGTGTCTGGAAGACAGACGTGCCATGGTCCACCCTGGGGACTCATATCTTCCCAGTCTTTCCACCCTTCCTCATGAATTTTTCTTGTTGTACAAATAACACACTGATAACACAGGAAACACAAACATCAAGAGAAAGAAGACAGAACAGCCGCTTGCACGGTGTGTCTTCCCCCCTGCCCTCCTCCCAGCTCTCACTGTCTGGAAATAACCTTTGCTTTTTAGTTGTGGCACTGACACAACTATACATCCTATTCTACTGCTCAGGACCATATAAATGTGGCTTTTCCTATTTTTCTACCCATTGCTATCTACATAGGCTTATTCTCCTGAGACTGAACAAAGATGCCAGGACCAGGCATGATAGTATATTTTTATAATCCTACCATTTGGGAGGCTGAAGCAGGAGGATGGCTAGGTTGAGGCCAGCCTGGGCTACATAGTGGGGCACTGTCACAAAACAAAAAATTAAATGAAGAAGATATGAAACTAGAAGAGGGATATGGAGGAGTGGTCTGGAAGCAGTTGGGGAAGTATAAAAATATGTCACCTGTATGGAATTCTCCAAGAATAAACAAAATTAAACTTTAAATTAAAGAGACTTACCATAGATGCATGTTATGGTTTGGATGTGATATGTTCATACACCTCCCCCTAAAATCTAATTAATTGAATGATTGGTCTAGCTGGTAGTCCTATTTTAACAGGTGCTGGAAACAACATAGAAAGTTGACTGCATAAAAGAAAAGTCAATATGCAAGGGTCCTTGGGGGATCTTGACCATGGCCTCTTATCTCTGCTTCCTGTCCATCAGGAAGTAAGCAGTTTCCTCCTTCATATGTTCCCATGGTCATGATGTTTAGCCTCTCCTCAGCTCCTAAGGGAACCAGTTGACCACAGGCTGAAAACAACTGATTTCTCACTTGGCACGGTTCTCTTAGGTATTTTGTTAACAGCCATGGAAGCTCACTGACACATGATCTTCAGTGATGACAGCATCATGTCACAGATGCAAAACACAGTCTGCCTTCATATTAACTTCAGGTAGAATCTCAGCTTCTCTCTGAAGCCAACTGTTTCTGAGGCAATCGGGCTATCTTTTTGGCACACGAGAACGGTAGTACCACCATCTTGGGATTTCTGTGAAAATTGTAGCATCAGAAGGGAAGTTCTGGGGCTGAGGTGGTGGCTAAGTGTTTAAGAGCAGTTACTACTCTTAAAGAGGTCCCCAGTTCAGTTCCCTCAGCCCAGTTCCAATGTCTGGCAGTTCACTATGGTGTCTAACTCCATCTCCAGAGAATCCCATGCCCTCTCTTGGCTTCCATAGGTACTGCACTCATGTTTCCACATATGCATAATAAAAAATAAGTCCATCTCCACCCATTCCCCCTAACCTCCCACGTGCTCTTGGCAAACTCAAACTGTCTTCTCTCCAGTCACAGCCAGTGCACTGCCTGAAGCCTACCTACCCTGGTCATGCTGCCTGCTGGCCTCCCTCACTACACCACATCCACAGACTTCTGAGTTTCCTGCATAGCACCTCTATCCCAAACTCTGCCTCTGCTTTCCCATCAGCTTGCTGCTATTCTCATGGATCACATATGACAGATGAGTTTGATGCTAGCTGGATGATACCTAAGCAAGCCAGATGCCTGGGGATTTAATAAGGACTGAATGTACTGTTGGTTATGATCTGGTTCCCAAGCCCAAAATCATTGATAATACTTTGCAGCCATTCTGACAACATAATGATTTTGATAGTGCTGCTCTCATCCCGGAGTTTGTTATGGAGAAATAGGACCTCATAAGGAAATCTACATCTGGACCTGGGTCTCCACACAGTGAAACTCCCTTTGGTGGGCTTCCTACGCATTTATTGCTGTTGCTACCAGATGGAAGCAATCACTTGGAAATGCTTTATTTGAACAAAGTTGCCTTTGAGAATCAACCATGTAATAGAAACTTGAACTTTAATAAAAGGAAAATGAGTTTGAGCTGAAAAAAACAAAGCAAAACAAAAACTTGAAATGGAAATGCTTAGTAAATGGGAACTCTCCCTGATGGGACTGAATGAGAGTCTCCTAGGTTTTTCCCATCTTTCCTGACTTTGACTTTTTTCTCACCACTAGGTTCAGCAGATCTCCTAGTAAGTCTTCCTAAATTCTGACTGGCTTACCAGTCATAGTCATTGGGTTTGTCACTGAAGTATTCTTTGCTGGAGATTTTGTTGTTTCTCAGTTTTTTCATGTTATTTTTTAATGGAGAGAAACTCAACACAATTCCTCTAAAATTAGGAACAAGACAAGGCTGTCTACTCTCTCCATATCTCTTCAATATTGTACTTGAAGTTCTAGCTAGAGCAATAAGACATCAAAAGGAGATCAAGGGGGATACAAACAGGAAAAAAAGAAGTCAAGCTTTCACTATTTGCAGATGATATGATAGTTTACATAAGTGACATGAAAAACTCTGCAAGGGAACTCCGAGAGCTGATAAACACCTTCAGCAAAGTGACAGGATACAAGGTTAACTCAAAAAAATCAGTGGCCCTGTTATATACAGATGATAAAGTGGCTGAGAAACAAATCAGAGAAACACCACCCTTTACATTAGCCATAAACAGCATCAAATATCTGGTGATAATGTTAACCAAAGAAGTGAAAGATCTGTATATCAAGAACTTTGAGTCTCTAAAGAAAGAGATCAAAGAGGATACCAGAAAATGGAAAGATCTCCCATGCTCTTGGATTGGTAGGATCAACATAATAAAAATGACAATCTTGCCAAAAGCAATCTACAGATTCAATTCAATCCCTATCAAAATTCTGGCACAATTCTTCACAGACCTTGAAAGAACAATAATCAACTTTATATGGAAAACCAAAAGACCCAGGATAGCCAAAACAACCCTATACAATAAAGGAACTTCAGGAGGTTTTTTCATGTTTTTAATAATGATGCAAGAAATAAATGCCTTGGTATGGATGCTGGCCTGGCCCAGCAGTTAAGAGTGTTTACTGTTCTTGCACAGGACTCTGAGTTTGGTTCCCAGCACCTATGCTGGGCAGCTCACAACTTCCTATAACTAGTTCTAGGAGATCTGATGTCCTCTTCCGGACACCAAGGGCACCCGCATTCACATGCACACTTATACACAGAATTTAAAATATTTAAATATTTAAAATAGTCCTTTAAAAAGGAAGATCTTAAGTCCAGTCATTGCTAGGGGCTCCAGAACTCTGCCCAAGAATTCAGCATCTATTTAGATGTCAGCCTCTGCCAATCCTCAGCCTCCAGTCTCCTTTGGGACTCTTGCTTTTGGCTTCTGCAGAAGACTGTATGTTAGCTTTGCTTGTTGTGCCCACCTGTTGGAACCCTGTGTGGAAACCATTCAGGGGTCTTCTAGGTCAGCCCTTCTCCCTTCTCTTTTTTCCAAGCCCTGTCCCTGACCATTCTCCCTCCTGCCCACAGCAGACTCAAGTGCAAAGACCCCATTAGGAGATAGCCCTGGAAAGGATGATTGTGTCCCAGAGATCAAATGAATTCAGTGGTTATCCTTATTATACTATACCCATACTGTCTAATGATTTAACCCGAAACATGGTTTATATTGGAAGATAGAGGAGAAGGTGGTTTTTTATTGTTCAAAGTCAATAGATAATGTTTGAACTTAAAAATCAAGAAATAGTGTGTAAATCTCATTTGAAGATGAAAGTGCATACCAAAAGACACCACTAAAAAAATTAGAAGTGGTGCATTGTTTTTGAGGATCAAAGCTTAGGATGGGAGGGATGGGACAGGAATTTACGTATTATTTTTATTGTTTATTATTGTTTGTTATTTACTATTTATTATTTTTGTTAGTATTGTTATTATTTATTATATTTATTAGTATTGTTGTTCTTATTATTTATATTATTACTAATTATTATTCTACAAGTCTTAGAATTTCAACCTTTGGAACACATGCATATAACTCTTTCATTATTATTATTATTATCATTTTGATTTAGGAGGCTAATGCAGGAACCCTGGTGGGAGGTGAGGGCCAATGGTAATGCTAATGATACAGAGATAATCAGATCTATAAATATCTCAGAGACTGTATTAGTTACTTTTCTCATGGCTGACTAAGTAGCCTGACAAAATGGAGGAAAGAATGGCTTGGTTTATTCCAGCTTATAGTTCCACAGAATACAGTCAATCATCAAGGGCAGGCATGACAAGGAGCAGGAGGCAGCTAGTCACATCTCACCCACGGTCAGGAAGTGGAAAGCAATAATGCCTGTGCTCGGTTCATTCTCTTCCTTTCATTTAGGACCAGAATCCAGTGTGTGAAACGGTGCTACCCACATTTAAGGTGGATCTTCCTACTTTGGTTATGCATGAAAGAGTGCTACCCACATTTAAGGTGGATCTTCCTACTTCACTTAGCCTAATTGAAATTATTCCTCCCAGCCATGCCCAGAGACTTATTTCTTCCTTTTTTTTTTTTTTTTTTTTTTTTTTTTGGTTTTTTGAGACAGGGTTTCTCTTTTGGAGGCCGTCCTGGAACTCGCTCTGTAGACCAGGCTGGCCTCGAACTCACAGAGATCTGCCTGCCTCTGCCTCCCGAGTGCGCCACCAACGCCTGGCGAGACTTATTTCCATGCCGACTCTAAATTCCATCAAGTTGACAGTCAAGATCTACCATGGCAGAGATTAATTGATATAACCAAGTGATTTCTGATACGAAAGTATAATGGAGAATGAAGAGAAATAGAACCATACAGGCTGGAGCACATAGCTGGGTTATGGGATGACTGCCTCTTAGTGAGCATTTGGATACCAAGAGTCCCTCCAGGCACCACATGCAGTAAGGATGCCTAGCCCTCCTTGGGAGAACTGGAAGGAGTTCATGGAGGGAGGGTGTCTGAACTTGGAGAAAGTCCAGCTGTTCTCACTTCCACAGAGCTGAGCTCCAAGGTGAGAGGGGAGCTTAACAGAAGGGGATTCATGGAAAAGGTTGGCAGAAAGTGGTAGGAAGTACAGAGGAGCACATGTGAGCTTGATGTTGTGGGGGTGCGGGAGTCAGTTGTTCCAGGAAGCCTGAGAGCTCGAGAGGCATGATGGGAGAGGACAGCAGTGGGAAATGAAGCTGAAACACGAGTTCGAGAGTAGATTCCAAAGGCAGGTGATGTGGGCCAACTGCTCCTCTCGTGAAGAAACGGTATCATTATGTAGCCCCGGCTGGCATGGAACTTGCTATATAGCCCAGGCTAGCCTCAGACTCATAGAGATCCATCTGCCTGTGCATCCTGAGTACTGGGATTAAAGGTGTGTGTCAGGTTCTTTAGTTGCTGACTCCTGAAGGATTCTCAGGGAGCACTGATAGCTACTATTTACTGACTAGACAGATATTTCAACTGTTTAGCTAATACAGTCTGATGTAATTAGCAGTCTTGGGAGCATTGATCATGTCTATATATATAAATGCACTTCTTAGTCAAGCTGTGTGGGGCTCTGTGAATTCAGTTCCATTCTTGTTCAGATTTCAGTTTTTCCTGGATGTAATAATATCTTGTTTTCTTTTGCTTAGTTTCTACATGTCCATCACTTAATCTTTTCCCAGACCCTTTGACAGAACAATGTGCTGACTGAATCTGTCAGGTAATTTATTATGTCTAGTTATATTGCAAGTACTGTACTGTACTGGCTCTGGGGATTCACCTAGGAGCAAGTCATATGTGATCTCTACTTTCACTGAGTTTATGGTGTAGCCAAGGTAAAGCATAAAAGTATAGCATCCCTGGGTATCCAGAGGGATTGGTACTAGAACCCCCACCCCAGACCTCAGCAGACACTCAAACCTACACATGCTAAGAACATTTGCTTAATATGGAATAATATTTACATGTAATTCACACACATCCTCCCACATACTTCAAATCCTATCTAGAGTGCTTACAATGCCTACCACAATGGAAGTACTGTGTAAACAGTTATACTGTATTGCTTAGGAACTAATGACAAGAAAACTGTGCCTGTACATTTTCAGTGTGGATGTAGCTTTGTTCTCTGTTTTCAGTCCTTGATTGGCTGAACCTATAGGGGTGGAATTTATAAACGTATATCATGAGTGAAAACAGAGACTGTGTCCATCTTGCTCATAGTTGAATTCCCAGCGCCAGCCTTGTGTATGTATGACTTGCAATGATAAATTGCCCAACAGCTTCAGTCACCGTGTTCTGTCAAAGGGCCAACTGTAATTGTAATTAAGTGTTATAATGAGAGAATGTGTGGATCCTCTGGGGACACATAGCAGAAACACCTCACTCAGGGAGACAGGAAAGAATGCATAATTGAGAGTACATGGAAACAATTTATTTGGGCAATACAGTTATCGAGTACCACTCTACCACTGAGAACACAGCACTTGACACAAGACAGCAAACTTCCTGCCTTCTAGTAAAGGGAGAGGGAAAATAAACACAGAAGATGGTTTTCAACAGAAATAAACCCAGCAAGATTAACAGTGGTATGATAGGGAATGGCTAAGCAGGAAGTGGGGATGAGGCTAGTTTAGGCATGTTGGGAAGGTCACTGCATGGAATGTCTTTCTGAGGAGAAAATACTGAACATGGTATCTGAAACATGAAATCAGCTAGCCACATGAAGAGGAGGGACCAGGAATGCAGGATCCTCTGGTGGTAGAACACAGTGTAAAAGTAAGAACATTATGGTCAAGGAGAATTCCTTGTTCCTATGAACATTCAGGTCATAGCACTGAAGAAATGGACATAAGCTCTAAGTTGCCTGTCCTAACAATATCACTGATAAAAACCCTCCTCTGTAGGCTACTTGTCTATTTATTGTAAGATTTGTCCCCAACAGCTCCTGAGGTCCCACCCCTCCCAGAGGAGCTATTGACAGCTAATGATTTCTAGGGATGGGGGTCATTTTCTTTTGTGGTGTAACCACTATGAAGTTGTTTATATTTATGTAAGTAACCGTAAGTCATCTCATGGGTCAGAGAGAAAGGAAGGGAGGGAGAGGTTGGAAAGAAAGGGTTCATTGGAAGTGGGAGAGGAATGAGAAAGGATAATTGGGAGAATATGATCAAAATAAATTATATACATGCATGAAGTTATCAAAGAATAAATAAAAATACTTAAAAGAAAAATTCATTTCCACCTTCTTTGTTTTCCTCTGTATGTATTGTAGGCAATGTAGAAGACTTGCAATATCCCCTTGCTAGATGACAGTGTTGACAGGAGACTAGAAAATATATGAACAGAGGAGATTCTTGTTTTGTCTTGCTTTTTGGTAGCATCTCTTGAATGAAGTGGTTAGTGTAAGGAACTGGCATTCCAGTTTCCTTTAGTAATTTAAGTGTGAGCAGCTACAATGGCTGCCATCTTAAACAACACAGACCTACAATGATTTGTTGAGACAGACACTGGGTAGGTTAACCAGTTGTGATAATCTGACCCACAAAGATAGGACTCTGAGCCCGGCGTTGGTGGCACATGCCTTTAATCCCAGCACTCGGGAGGCAGAGGCAGGCGGATCTCTGTGAGTTCGAGGCCAGGCCTGGTCTACAGAGCGAGTTCCAGGACAGCCTCCAAAACAGTACAGAGAAACCCTGTCTTGAAACAAAATCAAACAAACAAAAAACCCCAAAAAACAAAAAGATAGGACTCTGAGAGAGTACCTGACCAGGTTGGTCTTTAGTGATGACTTCACTGCCAGTGTAACATGGGATTCTGTGTTGGGGAGGAGCTGCGACCTCATGAAGATGGAGAACATTTCCTCTGCAGCACAGTGGTCAGCAGGACCATTGCCCAGTAGAGCAATTTCATTGCCTGTAAGTCCTAGGGGCCAGTGCAATGGCTGGGATGGCAGCTTTCCATGTAATATGGGAGTGCTCAGTTGAGAAACCCCAGGCCAAGAGTTTATGTGCTTTTATGGCAAGCCATCAATCAGCCTGTTTCCTTCCTCTAGGGGAGTGAACTGTTGGCATAGAAGTCATGTTATAGTCCCTTTGACTTGCTCAATTCCTTTGTGACTAATTATAGAAATGACTCAGGCATAGAGTATAGTTAAGTCTTACCTGTTTGATACACCTGCCAAGGCAATACAACAAACTTAGAGTTCTGTTGAATGACATCTCTCAACAGCTAATGGTTGATGGCATGAAAGGAGAAAGACTTGGCTTAAACTACCACTTATGTGTACCTGGAGCAAGATGCCTATTGAAGACAAGTCTTTGGGAGACCAAGTGATGGCTGGAAGGGACATTAGTTTTTATTTTATTTTATTTTTTGGTTTTCAAGACAGTGTTTCTTTGTGTAACCCTAGATGTCCTGCCTCTGCCTCTCAGATGCTGGGATTAAAGATATGTACCACCACCTCCTGGCTGGAAGGGACTTTAAAGATTGGAGCATGATTAAAAGGATTTTAAGGTGGATTGAATTCTGACTGTTGAAGGTCTCATCAAAATAGAATTACAAGTTTAGAGTTCTAAAATCCCACTTCTAGGCATATTTAAAGAGCCAAAGCTTTGTTAGTAGCTCTGAGAACTCTTTTCTTTGTGTGTGTGTGTGTGTGTGTGTGTGTGTGTGTGTGTGTGTGTGTGTGTGTGTGTTGCTGTGGTTGAGTCCAGGGCCTTATATATAGTAGACAAGCTCTCTACCACTGAGCCACAAACCTAGACCCAACTAACACATTTTTTAAAACATATAACGTCATTAGGATTAATACAATTGAAACTCTCTGCTGGCACAGATTTACTAAAGCTATCAAAGTCACAGATGCCTCAGGTTACTTACGTCAAAGGAAATGGAATGGGAAAGAATGGGACCCAAAATTTTTTTGTTTTTTGTTTTTGTTGTTTTTTTATGAGACAGGGTTTGTCTGTATTGTTTTGGAGGCTGTCGGCCCAGCCTGGCCTCGAACTCACAGAGATCCACCTGCCTCTGCCTCCCGAGTGCTGGGATTAAAGGTGTGTGCCACCACCGCCCGGCTGGGACCCAAAATTTTGAAATGAAGGCATTTAGTACACCTTAGCCACACCCAGAAATCCTGAAAAAAATGAGCATAAACATCTAGGGGAAGCTTAGAATGAAAGTATAATCTTTTAAAAATACTATGTGAGTATATAGACATTCATGTATGAATGTGGATCGAGGATGTGTGCAAGTCAGAGGACAATCTCAGGTGTTGGTCCTTAGGTACCCACTGAAACCTTTTGTTTGAGACAGTATGTCTGACCTGGAACTTCACTGTGTAAGCCAGAGTCGCTGTCTCCACCTGTCTCTGGCTCCCATCTCACCACTGGTAGGATTACAGGCACACACCACTGTTCTGGGCTGTATTCTTGGATTCTAGGGATGTAACTCAAGTCTTCACACTTGCAAAGCAAGCCCTTTATCCACTCATCATCAAAAGATGAATCCCTGTATATTGGGGTGGAGTGCAACGGGCATATGTAGTTGGGGGGCAGAAGACATGTATACGTTCTAGTAACTGCAATCCTGTACCAACCCAGAATTCGTTCCGAGTAAAATGAATTTAGGTGTCCTGCCTCCTCCAGATCATTCTGGCACTGTGTCCCATCCTTGTCTGCTAACTATTCTAAAGCAGCCAGGTCCATGTAGAAAGACAAAATTCCCAGTCATAAATTTCTGACTTTGAATATCTTCCCAGCTTCTTGCCAAGGCTGATTCCAGTGCTCCTCCAGGGACCCCACATTTTCCCTCTCCCATTTGTTCCACACTTTTATTATTTGTTTGTTGATACACCCCACTTGCTGGGATGGCCTCTCCAGGAAGTAAGTCATCATGCTATGTTGCTATAGTTGGGATTCCAGAGGTGACTCTGGGGGCCCCAAACAGCACAGATGCAAAATTCACTAGTGATAATGGAGCCTCCCTTCACTGATACGAGCTGAAGGCAGTGACAGCACTTGGTGAATCCTGAGCTATTTGAGAGTGAAGCGGTGACCATGTGTTGGAGGGTGACCTTGTTCTTACCTCGAGATCTCCCTATCGAGTGGTAAAAAGACAGAAGACTTTAAAGAGAACTGCAATCTTGGGAGGGAGCTCATTACAAAGTTAGAAACAAGTGAATGGAATTTTAGGATCCTTGTGCTGTGGGGAGGGGGCAAATCCTAAGGGCTAGAAGGTTATCCAGGAAAGGATGGGAGCATGGTTGTCCCTGATCCTGAAGAAGAAGAAGAAGAATGGGCAAAGGGGAGAACTCCACAGCCACTGTAGGCTGGCGTGTGAAGGGAAAGTGAAGGGAGATGATGGGTGTGGCAAAAGCTACCCAAAGACAGGTGAAGTGCTTTGCCTGGTGTCACACGGAAGTGGTGGTAGAGATGGAACAGCCTCAGGATCTTGACCCAGACATACTGGTGGCTGCTGCAGAGGAGCAAAGAAAACAAAAGATGCTTCCTGCACCAAGGAAAGAGAACTCCTCATAAGATGGGTGGAGTTCTTGGTCTCGGGCTATTGGATGCATCCGTAGGAAAAGCAGGATTGCCCCTCATGCCCTCTAGTGCCAAGGGCATCAAAACAGTGGGCCACTTTATAGAGGCTTCCTCATTGAGCCTCCTCTCACAGAAGGAAAACTATTGGTATACACAACTGCACTTTGCAGGATTACAGGCTAGCAAATTAACATGAAGAGAAGATGGAGGTTTCTGTCCCGCCTGGTCCCACAGGCACGTTGCCCCAAATAAACACACAAAGACTTTTATATTAAGTATAAAATGTTTGGCCGATGGCTCAGGCTTCTTATTGGCTAGCTCTGTCTTAATTATTAATCTATCTATTGCCTTGAGGCTGTGGTTTACCCATAATCCGGCATGTTAATCCTTTGGCATCCTGGCATCTCTTGGAGGCCTCCCTCTGCCTTCCTCTCCCCAGCCTTCTCCTGGTCTGGTAGCTCTGCCTATGCTTTCTGCCTGACTATTGGACAATCGGTGTTTTATTCATCAACCAATAAGAGAAGCATATATACAGAAGGACATTCCCCCATCAATGAAGAATTGCAATCAGAAAATGTTGAGTATGAACTGTTTCTGGTGATCATTCTGTTGTGTTCCAGAGCTGGGACCAGTCCTAGGAACCTTTGTAGGAATCCCACAGTTCAAGTACTCAAGCAATAATTAGATACAACTGTCTTAAGTAGTTATTCATTAGCACAAGTGATTTTTTGTTTTTTATTTAAATTAGAGACAATTTTATTTTATATATCAATCCCAGTTCCCTCTCCCTCCCATCCTCCCATGCCTCCCACTAGCCCCCATTCCATCTCTCTTCTGCTCCATAGAAAGTCTGAAGCCTTCCATGGGGGATCATCAAAGTCTGTCACATCATTTGGAGCAGGGCCTAGGCCCTCCCCCATGTGTCTAAGCTGAGAGAGTATCCCTCAATGGGAAACTGGCTCCCACTGTCCATTTGTACACTAGGGATAAATGCTGTTCCATTACGAGGGGCCCCATAGACTGCCCAGGTCTCCTAACTGACACCCACGTTCAGGGAGCCTCGTTCTGTCCTATGCTGGTTTCTGAGCTGTCAGTCTGGGGTCCATGAGCTCACCCTTGTTCAGGCCACTTGTTTCTGAGGGTCTTCCCAGCCTGGTCTTGACCCCTTTGCTCATCACCCCTCCCTCTCTACAACTAGATTACAGGAATTCGGCTCAGTGCTTAGCTGTAGGTCTCTGCTTCTGCTTCCATCAGCTACTGGATGAAGGCTGTAGGATGGCATATAAATATCAATCTCATTACAGGGAAAGGCATTTAGGATAGCCTCTTCACTATTGCTTAGAATCTTATTTGGGGTCATCCTTGTATATCTCTGGACATTTCCCCTGCCAGATTGCTCTTTAAACCTATGATGGCTCCCTCTATTAAGGTATCTCTTTTCTTGTTCTCTTCTCTTCTTTCCCCGACTCAATATTCCTGCTCCCTCGTGTCTTCCTCCCCCCCTCCTCTTCTCCCCTTCTCTTTCTCCTAACTCCCTCTCCCCTCCCCCCCCATGCTCCCAATTAGCTCAGGAGTTCTTGTCCCTTTCCCCTTCTCCGGGAGACCATGTATGTCTGTCTCTCTTAGGGTCCTCCTTGTATCCTAGCTTCTTTGGAGGAAGCACCAACGATTTTAAGTGTTATCTAATTTAATCTTGTAATCTCCCCCAAAACACATTCTTAACTGCTGAGCCATCTCTTTGATCCTTGTTTTTGTTTTTATTTGTGTATTTTGAGGCAGGATCTCATGTAGTCCAGGCTGGCCTTGAACTCATTCTGTAGCTGAGGATGACCTTGAACTTTCACTCTTCATGCATCCCCTTTTCAAGTGCTGGGATTACAGTTTTGCACCACTGCTGCAAAACCAGATAATTTTATCGCCATCTTTCAGATGAAGAAATTGAGGCCTTAGAAGATTTATCATCAATAAGTTCACAAGAGTTCCTGATGTAGGCTTGGGTGGTAGCACACACCATTAGTGCCAGCACTCAGGAGCCAGAGGCAGGCAGATCTCTATGAATTCAAGGCCAGTCTTGTTTACAGAGTTAGTTCTAGGGCAGCCCAGGCTACACAAAGAAGCTGTCTCAAAAAACAAAAAGGAAAAAGTTCATAATACATAGCTAACAAATAATATTTATCACAAAGCTACACATGTAACACACTGTTGGGGTCTTTTCCAACATCTGTCCTACCCCTTCATTGCTAACTGAATTCTGGTTGTACAGATAGCCATCTCTTGTGCAATGAACTTCATTTCCAGTATGGCTGGCCCAGGTATCATGGCAAACCTAATTTCCCTGTCAGTTGTTGGGTTAAAGCATGGGACGTTAGTCAGCTCTGGCTAAAAACATGGGGTGAGAATCAGTGAGGAGCATCTAGGAAAGATTTTCTCACTTAAAATTTTTTGAGACACGTTTTTCTGTGTAGCCCTAGCTATCTTGAAGGAACTTAGTCTGTAGACCAGGCTGTCCTCAGACTGACAGAGATCCACCTGCCTCTGCCTCCTGAGTGCTGGGGCTAAAGGCATGAGCCACCATGCCTGGCTCTGATTTTCTCACTCTTATAAATAAGAGATGGGGTGGTCCCTCTTCTGTTGCTGTGAATGGAAGATCTGGGTGTGATTCTTGGAACTGTGGGAATCCAGCCTAAGTATGCATCAAGCTGAGGTTAGCAGAGCATAAGATGCAAATAACCTGGGTCCTTGGGGAACTTACCATCCCTACAACTCCCCTACTCTTGGGCTTCTTGTCATGTGTAATTATAAAATGTCCTCCATGGTCTTAGCCATTTTGGGTCCTTGTTTATCCCTAGAAGCTGAAGACAGCCTATCTGATGCATACACATTTTCTTACTTGCCATAAACCATTGAGAATAGTGGTATTCACTCTTTTTTTCTTTTTTCTTTTCCCAAGACAGGGTTTCTCTGTGTAACCCCGGCTGTCCTGGAACTCACAGAACTTCATCTGCCTCTGCCTCTGGAGTGTTGGCACGTGCCACCACTGCCCCGAAGTATTCCTTCTTTTCCATACTGTAAAATGAAGCCTCAGAGAGGCTGGGTGATTTATCCAAAGTAACAAAGATAGAAAATCCAAGAATACCATTCTGAACCAATTCTTAGTTATATCTTATCAGCTATATGATAAAAACTGAGCCCAGCCCACTTGGCTGGCTCCAAAGATCATAATCTTTTATTTACATTTCATTGTCTCCCAATTTCTGGGGTAAAATTTCCAGAGTCCTGTATCTTTGATGTGAGGTACTTAAAATATGATCTCCCTCTCCTACGAAAACGAAAAGGGACAGCTCCAGGATGCAGTATAGAAATGGTGACAAGTGGCACACCAGCTGGCTTGGTTTTGGTCCCCTGTTACCAGCAAGCTGGGCCTTTACCACTTGAGATTGAGAACATCTGGCAAAAAGGAAAACCTACATCATAAAGAGACTAACTGTGGTGTCTAGGCATAGGAAATTCCTCTCTTGGTACAGGCATTTAGTTCCACCCGAATGGGCCTAGCCACTTTTCCACTGTCTAGTGGGAAATGCCTTGGCACCATGTCCTCATTAGAGATGTTCTAAGAGACTCTTGTCATCAAACACAAGAATGGATCAAACGATGCTTAAAAACCATCCCTATGCCAGAGGTTAAGATGGCATGGAAGATACCAGGAAGCCTTTTCTAAATCTACCAAATAATACAGCAGGATGGAGGACACAATCCATTTCTATAAATATTTCTGAATACCTTGCATTTACCAGGCCCCGGTGTTATAGACTGATAATGTCCAACCTCTGTGATCTAGGCTCTAAAGCACACCACCAAATAACTAAAATAAATAGATGAGGTTGGGCAGTGGTGGTGCATGCCTTTAATCTTAGCACTTGGGATGCTGAGGCAGGTGACCCTCTGTGAGATCCAGCTTGGTCTACAGAGTGAGTTCCAGGACAACCAGGGCTACACAGAGAAACTCTGTCTCAGAAACCCAAACCTAAATATATAAGTAAAATAAACAATACCCAGGAGTGTGTGTGCATTCATGCTTATATATATATGTGTGTGTATGCATTCATGCTTGTGTGTGTGTGAGCACATTATGCTTATATGTGTGTGTATGGTCATGAGTGCAGGCAGAAGCCATAGCTCAACATTAAGTGTCTGTCTCTATCAATCTCCATATAACTTATTGAGGCAGAGTCTCTCCCTGAACCTGGAGCTCATGGATTCAGCAGGACTGTCTGGCTAGCTGGCCCCAGAAATCTGTCTCTGCCTCTCTAGCCTTGGGATTACAGGCTCAGATGGGCTATACTTGGCAAGGGAGAAGGAAGAAAAGAGGTGGGGTGAGCGAGATCCTTGCCTGAAAATCCTAGCAGGCTCCATTCCAGCTGGAGCATTTCTTGTTGAAAATGAGAGGAAGGGAAGCCAATAAAAAGTATTCTGGAGTCTTCTTGGGTACGGAACCACATGCCAGCACAGATAACTTGCTTTGAATTTGGCAGAAAAGGGGAAGCCGCTGAAGGATTTTGAAATATGACACATTGCATTGTGCTGTAATGTATGTTGATTCTGCAGGCATAAGCAGGATGGTTGTGGGAGAAGACGGAGAGCGTGAATGTCAGTCTGAAGGCTTAGGGGAATCTCTTCTTCCTGATCCTCCAGTGAAAGCACTGTTTCTGAGACTAGTGGGTCCCAGGTGTCTGGCTCACTATAGAAAGGCAGCCTGTGTGAGCTGGGAGGAAACTCACACTTCATTGAGGGTTGCCGCCCAGCTGGGGGCTCACACATGTCAGAGTGTACACAGAAGAGGTGCTGACAGAACCAGAGGACTGGGATCAGTTACACAGGGAGAGGAGGCCAGACTGCCAGAGCTGAGCTGCAGAGAATCATTGCTGAAGACAGGAGGTCCCCATGAAACCAAGGCAGCCTCCTCCAACCAGCTGTTGGGAGCAGAAAAGCACATCCAAGACTCTAGGAGAGCTAGAGGGTACAGATACTTAGAAGTGAAGGTCAGTACTAGGATGTGAGGAGAGACGGCTGGCAGGTGAGTGGCCGGATCTAGCGACCTTCTTCCTGAAAGCTAGGCCAGCTCTCAAGCCCTTACAAGTAAAGTGCACCTCAGTCTTCTGACCCTAGACAGGGGTGTGGGCGGATTTGCACTAACATCTCCCTGTGGTATTACTGGCCACAGAGAACTTTGGCCATCAGCAGCCTTTGGGGCCTGGACAAGCCCTTTCTCTGTGCGCTTTTAACTTCTTTCTACTTGATTCATCACTTATTTGAAGTTCCCAGAGTCAGTGTTGGCCTCTCTTCTACAGGCTCTGGCCAAACATGTCTCCTACACCTTTAAGACTAGCCCACCCTGCACATTCCTTCCTGATGGTCTGTGAGCACTGTGAAATTTAATGAAAGTGAGGTGGTCCCGTGAAGTCATCACTCTACACAGCAGACCCTGAAGATGACAAACAAGTGAAGGGAACCGGCTGAGGAGAAAAGTGCTGTCTCCTCAAGGACAGACTTCGTTTCTTCTTCACAGAGGCCGGCTGTTCTCCATTTCCTGAAATGCCTGCCATGGTAGTTTGACCTCTGTGTCCTAATTTTTAGCAAGACACTGATACTAGGAAATATTTTTCTTCTTAACAAAACCCGAGAACAGAAGCATGTGACAAAAGGGTGTGGCAAGTCTGCAGAGTTACACAACACTTGCACATAGCACCTAGGACAAACAATCCTCAGGACAACCAGAATAAGGGTAGCCAGACCTGGATTTGAAACAGCAGCAAAACTAACCATTTCAAACCTGTATCTGGAGGCAAGCAAAGCGTATAGGAGAAACCACGAGGGGATTTACAGCCTGTGGGTTAATCTGAAGTCTTAGCTTGGAGCTGAAGGCTTTCACATTCTGACCTCAATCTTCCCTTGCTTACTTCCCCCTGTCTTGTCAAGCTCTTCCCACTTCACCAGCCTGCCTGCAGCCCCCTAGACTCTGTCTGCTCCTATCTTTCCCTTCAGCATCGCTGGTCTCTGCTACAGTAGAACCTTTCTCTGCCTGGGAACCTCCTGCAGTCTCATGAACTCAGGCCATACACTTCTTGGGCAGTGTTGCCCTGCCTTGTGCAAGGTCAGGCGCTCTTCGTGCCTTCTCTGCCCACACTCACTCTGGGCTCATCCTTAGCTTCTGTCATAAACCCTCACAGTATGCCATTTGAGCCCAGGTGAATCATCCTGGCGCCAGGGCTTCTCCTGGTAATTCGCTAGCTGCCCTCAGTCCTACTGCTTCATACACTCAAGCTCCAAGTCTGCCTTGTTTGCGTTTCCACTTTCCCCTCAGACTAAATTAGTTTTACTCTGTTGGCATTTTTCCGACCTAAGTTTTAATGTCAGATACTATGAAAGTCATTCCTCTCAGGACACTCAGGTTGGTGAACGAGAAGGAAACCACAAGTTTCAGATCTGCGAAGGACGTGATAAATGCTACAATAGAGAGGAGGGGAGGCTGTGAACGAAGTGCTCCTCCCGACTCACCAAGGTCCAGAAGTGGGAACTTCCATGTGGTCATACAGCTGGGAACAGAACCTGGGTAAGAACCTAGGCCTTGTTCAGCTTAGAGGTGTCCCACCCCTTTAATTCCAGCTCTCAGGAGGCGGGAGCAGGAAAAACCTGCTTGAACTACATTATTGAGACCTAGTCTCAACAAACAAAAATAGCAGGGCTATTTGGGGGGATTCTCCTGATCATTAGTGGCTTGTGCAGGGAACCAAGTTTGGAAACTGTCCTGGAACTTTCTTTGAAGACCAGGCTGGCCTGGAACTCACAGAGATCTGCCTGACTCTGCCTCCTGAGTGCTGGGATTAAAGGCGTGTGCCACCACCACCCAGTGAGGAAAATAATTTAGTGTACAGAACAATAGACTAAGATTAAAAGTCTGGCTTCACCAATGTCTCTCTGACTCCATTACCCTGAATTTATGATTTCACAAAATGCTGGCTGAATTGGATTGAAGTTTTAGATTACTTCCAGTTCTTCATTGTTACACAAGACACAGGGTGTGGAAGCTTCTGGGATTTACCTACTTATTTGTTTATGTTTATATTATTTTAAAGTGTGTGTGTGTGTGTGTGAGACAGAGAGAATGAAAGAGAGAGAGAGAGAGACGGCACATGTCTAAATCAGAGTACAATCTCTGGTGTTGGTCTTTTATTTCTACCTTGTTTGAGGCAGGGTCTCCCTGTTGCCTGCTGCTGTGTATGTCAGGCCAGCTGGCCCACAATCTTTGGAGGATTCTCCTGTCTCTAAGCTTGTTATAGGGGTGTTGGGATTACAGATGCCCATGCAACTATGTCCAACTTTCTGTGGATTCTGGGCATTTGAACTCAGATCTTCATGCTTGCACAGCAAATTTACCCAATGAGCATATCCCTACTCCCTTGTCTGTTTCTTGGTTGCTTTACTTTTCCTAAGATCAATTCAAGGGTATAGATAGAGTCCTTTATGGCTTAGGTTCTGAGATTTTGACCCAGGAAATCTGTTATATCGACTACATGTGTTCTTCATTGCTTGCAATACAACAGACTTTTTTTCCTTCTGGCTTCAGCTTTTCTTACTTTCAAGAGCCTTCTATACTGGGGGAGGGGCAGGAAAAGAGAGAGAGAAAAATAACTTCATTCTTCTGCATTTTTTTCCAAGGAATGTATTTCATTCTGTAATCAGATCAGCAGAAAAATATATATCAGGTTACCCTTTCGGGAATAAGAATGTTCTCTTGGGAATTGTGGGAATGTTCTCTGGTCTGGCTAGGCTGGAAGTGGAAGAAACAAAGACATCTGGAAATAGAGGCTCTGAGTATTTGGGCGGGATGGACAGCAATCAACTGTGAACCACTTAATTGTAGGGAAATTTCTTCCTTGATGCTTATACCATTCAGCACTTGTTGGGAGAAGATAGGCATGTTCATTGGTCTCCTAGAAAGCAGGATTAAGTGTTATTTCAATTAGACAATCATTCAGGAGATGCCTTTCCTAAAATAATCCCTGTGCTGGTTGTTCAAGATCATCCCTTGAGTCATATTCAGTTTACATGAGGGGGTGTGTTACAGGACCAGTTAGCCCATGAGAAGTCCTAGAAGGGTCTGGGGATAACTCAGTTCTATCCCTAGCATGCACATTAAAATGCCAGTCATGATGGCACATGCGTGTAATCCTGGCACTAGGGAGATGGAGAGAGGGGGATATTTGGGACTTGCTGACTCGTCAGTCTATCCAAATGGGTGGGCTACAGGCTCAGTGACAGACCCTGTTTTAGTGAAGGTGGGAAGTGATACAGGAAGACAAATGGTGCCAACTTCTGGCCTCCACAAGCAGAGGCATGCACACTCAAAGTCCTAAGGAAAAAAGACACAAGGCAATATAGAATGTAAGATGAGGTAATTAATGCAGATAAAGCTATGGAATGCAGGAAAGATAATAACAGGTATGAAGAATGGACAGGTGGGGAGACTGACACTTATCAAGCACTAAGTTAAGTTTCATAAATCAGTGAACAGAACTAACATTACCCACTCAGTCCACCCTGTACCTATCACTGAGCTAGGCACTTTACATGGTTTCTCACAGGATGTCTTTTAAAAAAAATCCCATATGGAGGTATTGTGTGACACTATTCCTGAGGAGACAGGAACCAATCTCTGCTTACCTCAGATAAAGAGTGGATGACACATGAGTCCAGCTTCAAGAACCAAGGGGTTTTATTGGTGTTACTTAAAAGAATATGGGTGAGGGGTTACTTACAGAAACAGATTGACTCAAACACAGCTGTATTACCTAACCCAGCATGCATGGCAATTCACAAAGCTGGAAACCTGGCACACACTGCACAGTCTTTAGGCAGCTCCACAGGCTGCATGATATCCTTTCTCAGAGGCTCAGCTGGTGTGAGCCTCTTCTAAATAGTTTGGCTGGTCTTTGTTTCTTCTAGACAATTCTGCTGGTCTCTGCATCTTTCAGGTGACTGGGCTTGGGTGAGAGTCTATTTGGAGCTTGGTCTAGCTGAGAGTCCCTCTCAGCAGTCTCTACTACTTAGGGAGGGAGGGCCCCAGTGAATCTGACCAGTTTCAGGGACTTCCTGAAATTATTGAGTTGTTATTTCTTGTCTCAATGTTTTACCTTCCCTTAGAACATCCCCTGTTGTTCCTTCTTGTGTACATCATGTCATAAAATGATATTTCATTCCCCTTTACATCCTATGTCTTAAGAAGTTGCCTCTAAAGTAGAAGGTTTTAATTTCAGAAGAAAGAGCTACACACCAGGAGGGTAGGCACTGTATAACACAGTGATCTAGTGCTAGTCTAGTGTGTGAGACCCTAGGTTCAATTCCCAGCACAGAAAATTCCATATGGAGGAAACTAAGGTACAAGAGAAGTACTTGCAAAAAAGAAAAAAGAGAGAAGGAAAGAAAGAAAATAAGGAAGGAAGGGAAAGAAAAACTTCAAAGTAGAAGACTTTGGATTTAAATTCAGATCTTTTCTGATTTCCGTGAACATTTTCTACCTCAACTTGTGCTTAGAAAATAGTGATCAGTGGCTGGAGAGATTACTAAGTAGTTAAGAGCACTTGCTGTTCTTGAGTTTGGTTCTCAGTGCCCACACTGGGTGAGTCACAACTGCCTGGGACACCAGTTCCAGGGGGATCTGATGTCCTATCTGTACTGCATGCACTTGGTGCACATATACATAAGCAGGTACACAATCATACTCATAAAGTGAAATAATTTTTTGAGATTTTATTTTACGTGTGTAATGTTGTATCCCATCTTTTGGGGGCTTCAGTCGGATCCAGTCAGCTTGCTTGGTTCGTACCTGAAAGGAGGAGTGTGGATTGAGAAATGGCAGATAAAGACGCTAAGGAAAAGAGAGACATAGAATAGAGTCAGAAGGGAAATCCAGTGAATACTGAACACCCCAAGTCTATTCTTCAACATTCTTACATACCCCAATAAAAAAGGGGAACATGGCAAAAGTCTTCTTTATCAAGATACAAGGAAGAAATAGACCTTCCTTAATTCTCCAAACGTTTGGTAACCACACCTTAGACTAAATTTCTCCTTATCTGGCCTTGAGGGTCAACAGTAACTACACCTCAGAGCAAGGGATGGGGCTTTTCTTAAAAAAAATATTTCCTACCTTTTAAGATTTATTTATTATGTATACAGTGTTCTGTCTGTGTGTATGCCTTTAGGCATGAAGAGGATACCAAATCTCACTACAGATGGTTGTGAGCCATCATATGGTTGCTGGAAATTGAACTAGGGACCTCTGGAAAACCAGCTAGTGTTCTTAACCACTGAGCCATCTCTCCCAGCATGGGAGGGAGCTTTTAAAAAGGGAACATAGTGAATATGTACAGGTGGTGCTCTTAGTGGCTGTAGCTGAGGGCATATCCTGTCATAACCCCAAGGACAGGCCAGTACAGATGCCTGAATACTAAGGGGGGGATTAAACATTTACAAGGTGGGGGAGATAAAAAGATTTGAATGCCTTCTTGTAAAAGTTTTATAGTGTTAGACAGAAAAGACTAACATGTAATGCTTCTTATACTTAAAAAAAGAGAAAAGATTTGGGAGTGGGAAGGGGTAAAGATGGTGCTGGTAGAATAAGATTGGCAGGGGTGCCACCACAGGCGTGAGGGCAGGTGCAAGGCTTGTTACAGGAAATCCAGGCAGAGTGCTGTGACTGGAAATGCCTTCTCAGATTCAACTCAACATTCGCTAATGCAATGATTCATCAATCTGAGCAAGATCCAGAGTTCCCAGAGCCTTAGGCTGCACTCTCAATCTGATTGTGATCTGGTTAAATTACTGCTATTAACACTGATGTCTTGTGATGCTTCGCAGGCCATGTGAGCATGCACATGTTTGCGTGTGTTTGCATAGACTCATGTGAACATGCGTCTATTTCCTTTGCTCCATTCCCTTCCCACAACCAAATTTCCATACATGACCCTTGGGCTCTCCGTAAGCATGTGTTCCTTGATTACCTTAACCTTTAGTGAGGCATGGATTTGAACCACTAACCTTAAAGTGATAAGTTTAAAGCCCATAGCATCACAACAGCGCCCTTTCCACCCAAGAGATGCCTGACCTGATCTTTACTAGCTCACTTGGGAAACTATGATGCCCTCTGGGATATTCCAGGGAAAGATCTTAATTGGAACTGACGATTCCTCTGCAGACTGCATGAGCTCTCAGCATGTCTTCAAAGAGAATATGCCTCCAAGCCTTTTCTCCAGCTGGCTGGGGAGGAGTTGATTTTTTTTTTTTTTTACATTTCATCTCTGGCAAATCACAGCAGAACATCACAAGCAGCTGGAAACTCTCTGAGGTGAAGACAGACTGGATATTATGTTTGGATTTATCATCCCCTCCCCCATGGTAGCTGATTTCCACTTCTGACAGGGTTATTATTTCCATCTTTAGGAACTACCTTGGACCTCGACTTGGATAATTGCAGATTGTCATCAGTCCCTCTCCTGAAGCATTTTAGCACTTGTGTGAACCTTAAAAACTCCTACCTCTCCACCATAAAGTAGGGGGAAAACTCAAATGTGTGAGAGTATGTCTTTGTTTCTATTTGCATTTGCAGTTCTCCTTAGCTGTCTGATAATCAAGCCATTAATCAGTGTCAAGTCACAGTCTAGAGCACAGACAGTGCTTGTGCCACTTGGGGTCCAATGCGGCTTAAATGGAAATGACTTGTGTCACTAAGTCTGGTACTCTGTCATGAGATACAGTGGAAATCATAGACTTAGAAACTGTTAGGGCAGAGACACCATCTCAATGGCCATCTATGGCTTTTACCCAAGGCTGGACACCTGTCTTCTGACCTTCCAAAGTGTTTCCCATATTTTTCTGACTGGCACTCTTAGCTGGGGACTACTAAGGCTCTAACATCCCTCATTTTGCTTTTTGAAGTTGCTAATCTTTGTATCTTTTGCCTCAAAATCCTGGATATTTTGTGCCTGGCTTATAGCTTAGTTGGTAGATTGCTTGCCTAGCATTCTCTGTTGGACCCTCAGCATTGCATAATGCTGGGCATGGTGGCACAAATATAATCCCATCACTCAGAAGTAGAGGCAGGAAGATCAGTGGTTCAAGGTCATCCTCAGCTATGTAGAAAGCACAAAGCTAGACTGGGCTAAATGAGATCCTATCTCAAATTTAAAACAAAATGAAACCATGTGACTGCAAGCCAGGGATGGGACTCAAGCCTTTAGTCTCAGCACTGAAGAGGCTGAGGCAGGATCAGCAATTCAAAGTTATCCTCAGTACATATTTAGTTTGAGGCTAGCCTTAGACTGGCCTCTAACTCAGAGATCCATATGCCTCAGCCTCCAAAGTGCTGGGATTAAAAGAATAAGCTACCATGCATAGCCTCCACAGAAATTTCTTATGGAGCCTGTGGCTGCTCCATTATGTGGCTTGTTTTCCTATTAACCCCTTCTTTTTTAACTCTTCTTATACAACAGATCATTTTGGTTTTTAAATTTAATATCCATCCATACTGATACATTAAGAAAGGCATGTGTGTTAAGAGTTGGTACTGAGGGCTCCAGAGTAGCTCGGAGGTTAAGAGCACTGGCTGCTCTTCCAGAGGTCCTGAGTTCAATTCCCAGAAACCACATAGTGGGTCACATCTGTAATGGGATCCGATTCCCTCCTCTGGTGTGTATGAGGACAGGTCACTCATATACATAAAATAAACAAATATTTAAAAAAAGAGTTGGAGTTGAGTTTAAATTCGGGTGTGATTTGTTGACAATTTGTACTTTCCAACTATGGCTAATATTCCTGCCAAGTCCTACTCACATTGCAGATTCACGAGGAAAATAAATCTTATTGTCTTTCACCAGAAATTTTTTGTGGTGATGTTATGTAGTAGTTAGGGCTGACCTAACACATTTCAGAAAGACTGTTAGCAGAAGCCTGATGTTTCTAGAGAAATCCATCAGCGAGAGAGTAAAGGAAAGTGAGGAAAATCTTAGTGGAAGTAGGAGAAATGTGAATCTTAAATGTCTAGTAGAGGAAGCATTAGTGGTTCTGCTACCAGAGATGTCAGGGAAATTTAAAAGGTACATAATGAGCTAGCTAATCTAAGTAGTGGTAGAAGTGCTACTTGGCTTCTTGAGAAAATAAAGAACAACTCATTAAGAACAAGAGACTAAGACTGGCTAATTTTTAAAATAAAGAGGCTTTTTTGTTTTTTTTGTTTTTCATTTCCAGCTTTCCAGATGCCAAGTGATGTTAAAATTAAGAAGCAGTTTGCAGGTAGAGATTAAATCTAGGGCTCTATCAGGATAACAAAGTCTAAAGACAAAGTTAAGGTCATGATTATAAAACCCTCTATAAAGACCTCAGATTGCTGGGTCGTGGCACACGCCTATAATCCCAGTGCTTGAGAGGCAGAGGCAGTTAGATCTCTGAGTTCTAGGCCAGCTTGGTTACACTGGACAGCTAAGGTTACACAGAGAGACCCTGTCTTGAAAAATCAAAAAACAAAAACAAAACAAAACAATAACAACAACAACACCCCCCTCAGATTCACCATGATGCTTCAACAGAAAACAGTCCCTTTAAACATTTTAATAGCGTGCTTCAACATCTTTAAAAATGATAAATACTTAGGGTGGTAGAACACACCTGTAATCCCAGGTGTTGGGAGGTAGAGGCCGGAGGAACAGGAGTTCAAGGTCACCTTTGGCCACATCAGCCAGCTGGAGGCTAGCCTGAATTAGATCGGACCCTATTCTCAAATAAAGAAATAAAAATTCTGTGACTATTAAGCGTATTATCCCACAGCAAACATATAGGAAGGCTACGCCAGAGAAGGGTTTCTTTAGATAAAACTTGTTGGTTTCTTTAGATAAAACTTGTTGGTATGGCTGTACAAATGAGAATATAATTCTTCAGAAACTCTTAAACATGTTTAAAAAACAATAATATAGTATAAATTTAGATGAAAAGAAACAGAATGGTTAAAGCGAAAATAGACCTTTGGACTCCTGAACTTTGATGAGCAGGAAACACGTGAAAAATTACTTGGCTTCAAAACAGCTTTTTTTTTTCTTTTTCTTTTCTTTTCTTTTTTTTTTAACTGGAAAAGAATGACTGGGAAAGCAGAATTCAGAAAGTCCTAAAGGTGGGGGTAGGAGCTGTGGAGAATCATGCCTAGGTCAAAAACCTGAGCCTCAATCAGAGAAACAGTTGGATTTGGGGCTGACGTGCTTAGCTAGCCTGTACCTGAGGAAACTTAGCTAGACCAGAGTAGGATGACAAAACTGTGGTCAAGAGTAAAGTTAGGCTGGCAAGATGGCTCAGTAGGTAAAAACACATTCTACTTATGGATGGATTTGACCCCCAGAACCTCACAGCGTCTGTGCATGCACATGTATGCATGCGTGCACACACACACACACACACAGAGTTCATTTATTTATTTAATTTAAAAGAAGAAGAAGAAGAAGAAGAAGAAGAAGAAGAAGAAGAAGAAGAAGAAGAAGAAGAAGAAGAAGAAGAAGAAGAAGAAGAAGAAAAGAAACCAGAAACCTGTTTCTATAATGAGGACAGATTAGGAATTTTGAATGAAGGATGTGAGGGAGGGTGGGAGAGATGTGAGTCGTTTTGGCCAGAAGCCAGGATGTAAATAATTATAGACCATGGAAGTTGATATTTTCAAAAAATGTCCAGTAATCACCCAATGCCAGCATTATGCCTGTAATCAGACCACTTGAGGCTGAAGTAAAAGGACTGCCAAGAGTTACAGGCCAGCCTGGCTATGTGGTGAGTTCCAGGTCAGCCTGGCTATGTGGTGAGTTCCAGGCCAGCCTGACTATGTGGTGAGTTCTAGGCCAGCCTCAATTATAGGAATGAAATCGTTTCTCAACCTTGCCTTCCCCCCAAAACCATCCAGCTAAGCTACTTGTGGTTTTGTCAGAAACTACAAACTGAATTAAAACAGAGTATTTATTGTTTTAAGCCACTAGGATTTGGGATAATTCATTAAGCACCAATGGCTATCAAACATAGGCGAAATTATGTAAGGTTGAGGACTGTCTTAGGGTGGATAGGACAGAGACCGATGGAAACTGGTGAGAAGACCGATTTTTAAAATATATGACTTGGGGTTCAGAGCAGAAAGTAAAAACAGGAAAAGGAAGCAGAATTGAAGTGGGTAGCTGGAAGCCTGCTAACATCACTCAGGTTGAACAGGTTTGGTAAGGGTGAAGGAATAAGAAACCTGAATTTGCTGGGCGTTGGTGGCGCACGCCTTTAATCCCAGCACTTGGGAGGCAGAGACAGGCGGATCTCTGTGAGTTCGAGGCCAGCCTGGTCTACAAGAGCTAGTTCCAGGACAGCCTCCAAAGCCACAGAGAAACCCTTTCTCGAAAAAACCAAATAAAAAAAAAAGAAACCTGAATTTAAAAGTTTTGCTTAGAATGTGGAATAACTTGGTCATTGATTCCAGTAGAACAGCTTGGTAGAATGAAGTGCAAGATACGGTCGCAGAAGTGCAGAGATGGCCAGCAGCAACAATGATGAAAGGCTTTTATGATGGTGAATGCAAGAGTAGATGAAGAAGAGGGTTTGCAAAAAAGCACAAACACAAAACAAAACAAAAAGCCCTATTCCACAGAGGTGCTCTCCAGAGGCAGAGGCAGAGGCAGGCAGATCTCTATGAGTTCAAGATCAGCCTGGTCTATAGAGTGAGTTCCAGGACAACCAGGGCTACACAGAGAGATCCTATCTTTAAAAAAAAAAAGGGAAGGAAAGGGAAGGAAAGGGAAGGAAAGGGAAGGAAAGGGAAGGAAAGGGAAGGAAAGGGAAGGAAAGGGAAGGGAAGGGAAGGAAGGAAGGACAGACGGACAAGGAAGCCAGCTATTAGGAAGCAGAAAGTACCAACGGTGAATGGCTGCAGTTGAGGCAGTGGCCAGGTGTCTTACTGTTCTTTCTGAAGCCGCTCTAGATTGTTCAAGCTGTTTCTGATGCTATTTGATTCCAGGAATGCTAATTTTATTTCTCAGTTACCTTGTTTCGTTTCTTTTCAGCCCCCCAATCCACTATCTTGATCTACTATTCCATAGTTTACTTATTTTGTTTTAGTCGATAGCCCAGTTTTTAGTATATCCCTTGCTTGCATTAGCGTGGCAAAGCTTCTTAAAGGCAAGAATATAAGGGCAGTGTAGTACAGTGGAAAGAATAGTAACCAGAAGACACAGTCCTGCCATAAAAGCCTCATGTGACTTCCATTACATTACTTCTTTGGACTCTTTTCTTGCTTAAATGTAGAAGTGAGCCAGGTTAGTGTTGGAAAGATGGCTCAGCAGTTAAGAGTATTTACTGCTCTTGAAGAGGACCCTAATTCAGTTCCCATGCTCCATATCTGGCAGTTTACAACAACCTATAACTCCAGCTCCAAGGGATTCCATGCCCTCTGTTAGCCTCCACTGGTACTGTGATCATGTTTACAAACCCACCACAGACACATACACATAATTACAAACAAAATCCTTGCCTCCCCCATTTTAATTTATGTGTATGAGTGTTTTGCCTGCTGTAGATGGAGGTTTCTGTCTGCCAGGTCCCCCCACCCTTCAAACCCAAATAAGCACACAGAGTCATATTAATTATTAAACTGTTAGCCGATGGTTTAGGCTTCTTATTGGCTAGCTCTGTGTTAATTATTAACCCATTTCTATTAATCCATGTATTGCTATGGGGCTGTGGCTTACCCATAATCTGGCATGTTACTCCTTTGGCAGCTTGGCATCTCCTCGAGGCCTCACTCTCTGCCTTCCTTCCCCCTGCCTTCTCCTGGTCTGGTAGCCCTGCCTATTGATTCCTACCTGGCTACCGGCCAATCAGTGTTTTATTCATCAACCAATAAGAGAAACTTATATGCAGAAGGACACCCAACATCAGCCTGCATGCATGTGTGTGAACCAGGAGGTCAGAAAACGGAGTCAGATCCCCTGAAACTAGAGTTATGGATAGCTGTGAGCCACTATGTGGGTGCTGGGGATAGAACCCTGGTCCTCTGCAAGAACAGCAAATGCTTTAAACCAATGAGCTATCTCTCTAACCTAGTGTCAGACCTCTTAGCTGCTTAGACAAGCAAGGAATACTTAAGGCAAGTGTTCTATCTACTCCTAAGCATTCTCAAAGACTAGGCAATTCTGATCATTAAGGTCTAGCAGGGTAAGTCTTACTTTTCCCTCAGAAGTTAATCCATTTAAAATCATAGCTTTGGCACTTTATTAATCTATTATGAATGGAATTATGGAATTTAACCTGTGCCTTTTTTCCCCCTCTAAAACATGGTTACTTCGATAGCTATTCTTGGTTGTCAACTTGACTACATCTGGAATTAACTAAAACCCATGTGGCTGGGTATACCCACTGAGGAATCTTTTTTTCTTAACTAAATTGTTCAAAGTGGGAAGATTACTTTTAATCTGAATCATTTGAGGTGGGAAGATCCACCTTTAATGTGGATCTTTTGAGGTGAGTAGATCCATCTTTAATCTGGGCCACACCTTCTGCTGGCAGACTGTATGAAGGACATGGAAGAAGGAAACTTGCTTTCTTTGCCTTGTTTGCCTTTCTGGCAAGTCTATTCCTTCACTGGCATAGAGCCTACTTCCTCAGAATTCCAGTGTGTACCGATGATAAGCTGAGACATCCAGTCTCATGGACTAAACAGCTATTGGATTCTGGGACCTTTTGTTGGAAGACAGCCATTCTTGGATTAGTTGGACCACAGCCTATAAGCCACTCTAATAAATTCCATATATACTATTATTTACTCATTTATTCTGTAGTTCTGTTCCTCTAGAGAACTATGACTACCACAGTTACTATCAGGTTATTGTATGGACTAAGGAAGCTAATATATAGAACAGCACCTGAAACAGAGAAAGCTGTGAATGTATTTTATTTATTTATTTATTGGTTTTTTGAGGCGGGGTTTCTTTGTATTGTTTTGGAACCTGTCCTGGAACTCACTCGGTAGACCAGGCTGGTCTCTAATTCACATAGATTCGCCTGCCTCTGCCTTCCGAGTGCTGGAATTAAAGGTGTTCGCCACTAACCGGCCACTGTGAATATATTTTAGTTGTTACTTTTATTATGTGTTAGGCACAAAAATTTACACACCTGATTCGTCTCTTTCCATAAAGAGCTTGTTTTAGCCAGGAATTTTCTTTTTTTTTTAGTTTTTCTAGACAGTGTTTCTCTGTGTAATAGTCCTAGCTGCCCTGGAACTCATTTTGTAGGCCAGGCTGGCCTGGAACTCACAGAGCTCTGCTTTCCTCCCAGAGTGCTGGTCTTAAAATTGTGCACCACGGCCACCCAGCCTAGCCAGGAATTTTCAAATGACCATAAACTCTGTTTTGAGCTCTGTAACATGGTGTGAGAACAGATAAGGGACTGCATGTCTCATGCTGGAGGGACTGTAGGGCCAGGGTGTGTTTCATGAGATGTAAGGGAGACAGGTAGTTTGAATCTGATCTTTAAGAGACATTGGGAACATTTGGAAGTACAAAGCAGTAAGAGATAGCACAGAGGGTGTATAAGTATGTCTAAGAGCTCGATGCAGTAGCACACACCTGTGATCCCAGCACTCGAGACTGAGGTAGGAACACATGGGGATGTCTTCTTGCCTATAGAACAACAAAAAATACCAACTAATGAAAGGAAGAAGGGAAAGATGTAAAATGGTATGTAGCTGCAGCATTGTTACTTGGGACCTTGTTAGAAGCAGGATCTGGCCCTATCCCCTAACTATCTATAACCAAAAATGTTTGCATTTTACCAGACCTTCATGTCTTCCTACTGAACACTAAAGTTTGAGAGTTACTACTGGCGGAAGGTGTAGACTCTGGAGGCAAACTGCCTAAATTTATAACAAATAAAAGTGTGCATCATCTGTGTGTGTACACACGCTGGAGGTTAGCGGACAATTTTGTGAAGTCACTTCTCCCACTATCACGTGAATGGGTTCTGAAGATTGAGTTCAGGTCACCAGGCTTGCAAGGCAAAGCGTCTTTACTCGCTGAACCGTCTTGCCAGCCCAGGCTGCCTAAATTTAAAACCTTGTTTGTCCTCTCGGCCTTAGCGCTATCTTCCTTGGGAATCCTGTGCCATGAGAGCGAAGCGGAGGAAGAAGCGAATGTGCAGGCTGAAGCGCAAGAGAAGAAAGATGAGGTGGTGGTCCAGGTAAACCGGCTGACGCCGCCAGGCCGCGGAGCAGAAGTGGGGGATGCTGACGGCCGGGACAGGATGCTGGTACAAGCTGTTGGACTGTGTGCTACTGGACACAGTCTCCATGAACCTGGAACCTCACCGTCTGCTCGCAGACATCACCTCCGAGACTATTTGCCTCTGCCTCCCAAGTGGTTGGGATTAAAGGCATGTACTATTATTACCTGGTCAAGAGTCAGGTTTTTATTGTTGCTTTTTTTTTTTCAAAATTAAAGGTTTATTATATATGTATACAGTGTTCTGGCTGCACATATGCCTACACGCCAGAAGAGAGCACCAGATCTCATTATAGATGGTTGTGAGCCACCATGTGGGTGCTGGGAGTTGAACCCCAGTCCTCTGGAAGAATAGTCAGTGCCCTTAACTCTGGGCCAGCTCTCCAGGCCTGTTGTTGCCTTCTAAAAAATTATTTTCTGGCTGGAGGTTAAGAGCATTGACTGCTCTTCTAGAGGTCCTAAATTCAATTCCCAGCAACCACATGGTGGCTCACAACCATCTATGAGATCTGGTGTCCTCTTTAGACCAGCAGGTATACATGCAGACAGAACACTGTATGCAATAAATAAATCTTTAAAACAAATTTTCTGGGACTGGAGAGATGGCTCAGAGGTTAACAGCACTGGCTGCTCTTCCAGAGGTTCTGGGTTTAATTCCCAGCAAACACATGGTGGCTCACAACCATCGACATGCTGGAACACTTTAAATCTATTTTTTTTTTGGTTTTTACGAGACAGGGTTTCTCTGTATTGTTTCGGAGGCTATCGGTCCAGCCCAGCCTCGAACTCACAACACTTTAAATCTTTAAGAAAATTATTTTCTGTGTATGGGTGTTTTGCCTGTGTGTGCCTTTGTACTATACTCATGCTGTGCAGTGTATTTGTGCAGCACCTGAGGAACTCCTGGAACTGGACTTTTATGTGGTTGTGAGCTACCTCAAGGGTGCTGGGAATGGAACCCAGTTTCTCTAGAAGAGAGGCCAGTGCTCTTAACCACTGCGCCATTTCTCCAGCCCCCTGTTGTTGCCTTCTGAGGCACAGCCCTTGGTTCACCAGTTCCTGAACAACTGTGCCTTTCCATTCATAGGATGGGGAAGCTTAATTACACCTGCCTCATGGAGACGCGGCAAGGGTCAAATCAAAGAATGTCTATTAAATTACGAAGTCTCCTGTTAAGATTTAATCCACTACCTTATAAGGTATTCTTAAGCAACTGACCTCATAGTGAGCACAGAAAGGTCAGGAGAGGCGAGTAGGAAACTTAAATGGTCCCTTTTAATTCCTGACTAACCGACATTTCCATTCGAGAGAACGAACAGACTCACATTTATGAAGTGGTTCACAATTTACTAAAAACAACAACAAACCTCAAACCGTTTTTGGTCACAGGGCCTCTTGCAGTTCAGGCTGACCTGGAACTGCTTCCTGATCTTCCTTCTTCCACTTCCCCAGTGCTGGGATTACAACTGTAATTCACAGCGACCCACAGGAAAATAAAGTCTTATGCACGTTGTGTATCTGAGTATTTCCACAGGGTCGGTTTTGTTGTCAACCCCCACCCCAATTCAGAGCTACGGGTCTTGCACACACTCTACAAGCAATCTACCACTGAGCTAATGTCCTCCCAGCGTAGCCCGAGTTTTCAAGGGAATTTGCTAACAGCAGGGTGCACCCCAACAATTCCTTTAGGTCTGTGCACTTTCATTGCATCCAATGAAATCTGAGTTCTTCATTTAGAGGGAGAACACCACAAAATTTGATGGAATTTACAATAGTAGAAACTAATCTTGGTTTTCCGGATAGTTGTAACGATATATGGGCCCTCTTTCCATCTGTAAAATGGGGGTGGGGAGGACAAGACCTCCACAACATGGTGTGGTTAAATAATAACAAAAGGCTGAGGGCGAACCTACCATAGCGTATATCGTAGTGCCACAAGTAAATCCCCTTTTCCCTTTGACCGACATAGCACGAGATATCACTATCTTTCCTATTTCGCACACGGCGTAACCCCTCTAACAGAGAACGCTCGGATTCCCTTCGTCGACTTGCAACTCTTAACACCGAGAAGGGGGTACGGGTCACTGTGAGGTCTTCTCTCCGTTCTCGTAGCGTGAATAATCTCTCTTGAGTTGTCGTCTGGGTGGCTGAAGGACGCGGGTGATTGCTCCCAAGAGTCTGAAGAACCAAGTCTTAATCCCCAACCCTTCATCAGGCACCAAGCTGTGTTCCTTTCATCCCTAACCTCGCTAGACTAAAGGTCGAAGCTCAGCTCCAATTACCAACGCCATTTTGACCGGTACGTGTGACGCCACACGTTTAGCTGAAAGAGCAGCCGATTGGCCGGGAAAGGCCGGGAGGATAGGCGCGCGAAGCTAGAGACTGGAGGAGCCAAAAGGAACTACACTCCCAGACTTCCTTGCGCACGCGACCGGCAAGCAGAGACAGAGAAAGAGGACGGCGTTTGAGCTCGGACTACAACTCCCAGCAGGCCTCGCGACGCCCGTCCTTTCCTTTCAAAACGCAGTGGAAAAAGGGCCGAACGAATGGAGGCTTTTGAGTGCTCGTTTCTCAAAAGGCGGGAAAGGCGAACTACACCTCCCGATGAGCCGCGCGCGTTTGCGCCTGCGCTCTGGTATCTGTCGCCATCTTGCCCCTTCTGAGGCACCGCAAACAAACCTAATTCCTGGTGTCCCCTAGTCTTGGCGGAGGAGCCTTTTAGATGAGCCCCGAAAGGCCGGGCAGGTGGGTGTCTCTCAGGCAGGGTACTGGGAAGAGCTGGCAGGTTATCCAGGGTATGGGGGCGCTGGGCCAGTCATGGGGAGCCCGGCTTGGAGCGGTCAGCCCCATCCTCCGTTGTTTCCTAACGGGATCGCGGGGCTCCCTCAAGTGGACCGAGGGGGACTCCGGCACGCCTGGTGATGGGACACCGGAGGTCGAGGTCTAGGTCCTCCCGGGGTGAAGCCGGGGCGTCTGGCTGTTCGCGTCCCTCCGTTGTCCTCTCCACAGAGGAGAGCGCGAGGCGCGGACGCTGACCAGGGTTCCCGAGACCGGCTGCTGGCCACGGGGGCGCGGGCTTGACACTGGGACCGGTGCTGAGCCGCGCCGGCGAGGAGCCGGGCGGGCTGCTCTTGTTGTGGTGCTGTGAGGAGTGCGTGTTTGGAGAGGGGGCGGGGCGGGCTGCCTGCTGACACTTGAGCGGGGGACCAAGTAAGTCCTTGCGACCCCGGTCCCTGAAGCGCGCGCGCTCCGGCTGCGGCCGCTCGACTTTCCTTTGCGGTGCGGCTCCGCCGTGAGCTTCGCTAGAGGGGATGCTTTGGGATGCCGTGACGTGGTGCCTGATTCGGGCGGTCGCCTGCCGCCTCCGAGATCCTATCGGGAGGCGGAGACTGGCTTGGGGAGCGAGCGGATTCCTTTGGCTCTGCCCCTTCCTCCTCTCCACCCCCTTTCTTTAGGTCCTCCTGCCAGCTGGGGCGCGCAGTCCGGTTCGGCTTGCTCAGGGTTGGTTCTGAGTTCAGAGGACGATGGGAAGTAGGGGGAAGAGGGCTCCACTTGAGGCCAGGAGTTGGAGTTAGCAGCCCAGAGCCGCCTGGAACGCAGTAGAAGAGTTACATGGGTTTAGTGTTTGGCCCACCCATCCATCCATCCACCCACCCACCCATCCATCCATCATCCATCCATCATCCATCCATCCATCCATCCACCCATCCACCCACCCACCCATCCACCCACCCATCCATCCATCCATCCATCCATCATCCATCCATCCATCCATCCATCCACCCACCCATCCACCCACCCATCCACCCACCCATCCACCCATCCATCCATCCATCATCCATCCATCATCCATCCATCATCCATCCATCCATCCATCATCCATCCATCATCCATCCATCATCCATCCATCCATCCATCCATCCATCCGTCCGTCCGTCCGTCCGTCCGTCCGTCCGTCCATCCATCCGTCCATCCATCCACTCATCCACTCTACTCTCCTGCTAACCATCCTTTTATCAGTTTAACAGATGTTTAAGGAAGGTCTACTGTGTGCTCAGCCGGTAGTGTGAATTACCGGTTCTGTGTCTTTTTGTTCTCCAGACTAGGGAATTCTCAGTGTGAAATCTCAAGCATCTAAAACTTTGATAACTGGTGGGTTCATAGCAATTTTACTGACAAAACTTGAGGAAAAAGTTCTTTACTAAGTTCCATTTACCCAAATAACATGCTCTACCCTTTGCTTATTTTATCTCATAACTTATTATTAAGGAAACTGGCAGAGGTCAAGTCATTTGTCCAAGGTTGCACAGGCGGTAGAATCTATTTGGCAAGTTATACACCAGCCACTCTAAAAGAACTTGACATGCCCTGTTTTCTAATACTTAATCACAATAAACTGGGTGGGATTACTTTTTTCCCCCCCATAAACCTGTGCAAAGTGGGTTCAGACAGACCAGTTCACCAGGATGAAACAACTAATTATGTTGAAAAGCTGTAACTGGAACCAAGTGTTTGACTCTAAAACCCCCTCTCTTTCCACTGTTAATATGAGCTGGATCAGTGTGCTCGAAAATGATGGTTTGATTCATTTGTCAGAAGCTGGAAAGCATGGTGTTGAAAAGTGGTTATGAGGTGTCTTTACAGTTTTACTTCGTAGCCTGTGAATGGATCTCCAAGCAAGTGACCTATTGCATATACTTTGGTAATTTGATTTTTCTTCTGATAGGGAGGACAAGCTCTTTGGGGCTACCAAACAGAAGCAGCAATGCCTGTTGTGTGGCCAACCCTTTTGGATCTCAGCAGGGATGAATGCAAACGAATTCTTCGAAAATTGGGTATGAATTTGTTTTTGTTCTGAGCAGGGTCTCACTGTCTTCAAAATCATGGCTAGTCTCCTTCCTCAGATTCTCAAGTGATGGTACCACAGCTATGTTCCACTATGCCTATCTAATGGTTTTATTTTTGTTGTTTTATATTTTTCTGTAACTTTTTTTTCTGTGTGGGTCATGGATGTTGGTGGTATAGTCCTCATCTGTCTCACTTTTTCCAGGGCCTAGAAAAATTTATAACTGAGATACAGGAATTATGATAAATGGGAAGCCTAGCTGGTGTGTGTGTGTGTGTGTGTGTGTGTGTTTTCTTTTGGTTCTTCAAGACTGGGTTTCTCGCCGGGCGTTGGTGGTGCACGCCTTTAATCCCAGTACTCGTGAGGCAGAGGCAGGTGGATCTCTGTGAGTTCCAGGCTGGGCTGGACCGACAGCCTCCAAAACAATACAGAGAGACCCTGTCTCGTAAAACCAAAAAAAAAAAAAAAAAAAAAAAAAAGACAGGGTTTCTCTGTGTAGCTTTAGAGCCTGTCCTGGAACTCATTCTGTAGACCAGACTGGTCTTGAACTCACAGAGATCTGCCTGCCGCTGCCTCCCGAGTGCTGGGATCTGCCTCTTTTGAGTACTGGGATAAAAGCATTTGCTATCACCGCCTGGCTGTCTTTTATTTATTTTTATTTTATTTGCATTGGGGTTTTTCCTGCATGTATGTTTGTGTGAGGGTGTCAGATCTTCGAGTTATAGATGTTAGCTGCTGTGTGGGTGCTGGGAATTGAACCCAGGTCCTCTGGAAGAGCAGTCAATCCTCTTAACCGTTGAGCCATCTCTCTAGCAACCCCTACCCCCAATTTTTTTTCCCCTCAAGACAGGGTTTCTCTCTAGCTTTGGATTGTTCATGTCCTGGAACCCAGTATGTAGACCAGGGTGGCCTTGAACTCACAGAGATCTACCTGTCTCCACCTTCTGAGTCAGTTGTGTTTTCTTAAAGTCAGCATCTCACAAAATACTCAAGCCCTAAAATAGCTCTTTTGTTTTGGTCTCCATTTTACATATGAAGTTTAAATCTAAGGCAGTGCTCACAGTAAGTTATGTAGTCAGTTAGTATTTGACTCTAGGCTAGTGGTTCTCAACCTTCCTAATGTTGTGACCCTTTAAAATAGTTCCCCATGTCGTGGTTACCCTCCAACCATAAAATTTATTGTTGCTACTTCATAACTATAATTTTGCTACTATTATGAATTGTAATATGAATACAATATGTATTTTCCAGTGGTCTTAGGCAATCCCTGTGAAAGGATCTTGGGGTCATGTCCCACAAGTTGAGAAGTTGAGAGACAAATACTCTAGGCAATTTTTTTTGGTCTCATGTTAGCATACCACTAACTTTATTTTTTATTTTTATTTTATTTTATTTTGGTTTTTCAAGACAGGGTTTCTCTGTGTAGCTTTGGAGACTGTCCTGGAACTCTCTCAGTAGACCAAGCTGGTCTCGAACTCACAGAGATCTCCTGCCTCTGCCTCTGAGTGCTGGGATTAAAGGCATGCACCACCACCGCACAGCACTACTAACTTTAATAGATGTGTATGTGTGAATCATGCCTTTTCTGGATTTTAAGTTAATGCAAGCTGCCCATTTCCCAATTACTTAATTGTGTAATGGATAAAATACACTTTATCCTTAAAGTTGATTATTTAGTGTTTCTCTTTTTTCCATTGATAGCAGCTCTTTTCAACAAGCATTTAGGGAGAGAAGTAAGCCCTGATGTTAAGGCATATGTAGTGAACTAGCTTTTTCCCCAAGCATGAAAAATGGTGTTAGCTAATGCAGGTCTTCTGAATATTGAGAAAAAAGAGTTACTCTAATCATTTGAATCTTTGGTTTAAAATGAGAATCTGTGAAAAAAAATACTGTTTTAGACCGTAAGGGCCTAGTCTTATTTACCTCTGTAACCTGAGGCTAGTGCACTAAATGAATTAAATAAAAAGCCTGTCATTTGACTGACATCTGAGATTATAGTGTTTAAAGCAGCTACTTTTGGACATATTTGTAGGTCACTAAAGTTTTCCTTCAAAGGAAATCTTTTTTTGTGAATTCTATATGTAGATCAGATAAAATTGTAGCTACTCTGGATCTATTGCTAATAACTTCTTTCCTTTTTATCCCCCCGCCAACTTGAGGATTTCAAATTGCTTAACATTGTTTTAGCAGTTTGAAGAGGGTTCTTTTGGTGGTGTGGAGGGACGGGGACAGGACAACAGTATTTAAACTTACATGCAAACTTTTATCACTATATTTATGGTACTCGGCTATACACATGCACCAATGTAAACTTGCTGTTGTTGGCTGTAACATTGAACTCAATTTCTTTCAGAGTTAAAAAAATGCTAGATGAACAGATCACAAGGACAGTAAATTGGACTGAGGTTTCTGGGTTTTGAGGGCCTTGAATCAAGGGTTTGCGTTTAAATATAAAGTTAGTAACCTTTAAGTTTACCCCTAGTTTTTCTCAAAAATGGCTTGAGGTGATGCATAAAAATGATTTGATGATAAAACTCTATAAAGTCATGCACTTCAAGAGGTTAAAGTTGTGCCATTCAAGAATAATCATCCGTGATGAAACTACCGACACCATCAAGGTTACACATAATCTTGAAAGGTACCAGGTATCAGGAAGATAACCATTTTATAAAAGCAATGTGTACCATTGTGTTGTTACCATGATGGGGTTAATATGTTTGCCCAGGTCTAATAATGGGTCTAGTCACAGCATCAATAGCTCAAGGAAAGTGTTTTCTGTCCATCATTTAAAATGCAGAGAGTAATTCTTACCTCTTGTATTTGCATGTAGATTCTCAGTTACTGAGTATATACAGTGAACAAATCATCCAAGATGTTTAGGGTTAGATTGACCTATTTTTGGGACTGCCCTTGCCACATCAGATTGATCATCACTGAAGAGGATCAGGTTTTTTTTAAGCTAGAAGAGGAGATTGCACAGAAAAAAAGATATCATAGAGGAAACTAAAGAAATAGACTTAGGGTACAGTAAAAAATTCAGCATTAAAAAAATTCAAAAGTGTAAAAGTAAAAAATAACTAGCAATGAATGTGTCTGTAGTTTTAGACAGACTGTGTGGGAGATGCTGCTAAAGAAAGCAGCCATTACTTGTGGCCCTGCTGGTTCCAGGGACACTTAGAAAGGTGGACCTTGACAGCATTTTGACAAAAGTTTCTTCCTCCCACCAGGGTTAGCTTAAGGGCTGGAGAGAGTTCAGCAGTTGAGTCTGTCAGGATGTTCATAACTACTTGTAATTCCAGCTCCAAGGATCTCATTCCCTTATCCGCATGGCATATATTCTCTCTCTCTCTCTCTCTCTCTCTCTCTCTCTCTCTCTCTCTCTCTCTCTCTCCCTCCCTCCCTCCCTCCCTCCCTCCCTCCCTCCCTCCCTCCCTCCCTCCCTCTCTCTCTCTCTCTCTCTCTCTCTCTCTCTCTCTCTCCCTCCCTCCCTCTCTCACACACACACATTTTAAAAAAGTATTGTTAACTTAAAACTTTGTCCTTTTAGAAACAACCATAAATAGTTTTAATGTAGAATGCCAAACATTTTAATTACCAAGAAATTGGGGTAGGGGTGGGGGTGGGCAGAGGGGGTGGTGCTGGAGAAATGACTCAGCAGATCCATACTCACTTTGGTACCAGGCATATATATGGATATACAAGCAAAATACTCATACACATTAAAAAAATAGAGTTGGGCTAGACAATTTATGATAGACTCATGGCACCAGTAGCAGGTAAACTCTTGTTACTTTTTTGACTGCCTCTCCTTTGCTGTATTTTTATAACTCTTGAGTTGTAACTTAAACTGACTTGGAGGCTTTATGACTAAAGTATAATTGAGTGGCTGATTGGTTTAAATGAACCTGGTGCAGGGTTTTATAAAAGTAGTGCAGCACATCTTTTATTTTTGAGGCATTCACATGTATTTATTATTTCATTATACTTTTTTTGGTTTTTTTTTTTTTTTTTTTTGGTTTTTCGAGACAGGGTTTCTCTGTGGCTTTGGAGGCTGTCCTGGAACTCGCTCTGTAGACCAGGCTGGCCTCGAACTCACAGAGATCCACCTGCCTCTGCCTCCCGAGTGCTGGGAGTAAAGGCGTGCGCCACCACCGCCCGGCTTTTTTTGGTTTTTTAAGGCAAGGTTTCACTATGTAGCTCTGGTTGTCCTAGAACTCTCTCTGTAGACCAGGCTGGTCTTGAACTCATAGATTTGCCTCACAAGTGCTGGGATTAGAGGTATGTACCACTGACCAGCTTCATTATATTTTTGTCACTGGAAGGAAGCTTGGAAGTTATTAAAGGTTCTAATCGTGACTGGACTACTTACAGGGATGGTGGGAATTGTGTATGAGCGGTAATGTTTTCAGAGCCACAGTTTTGTGTGCTGGATATTGCCACCTCCTAATTTTGTACTTGACTTTTTAGTTCAGCTTCAAATGAAACTTGAAATGTCAGAAATTTTATCTATTAAAAGATTTTATTGCATTTTAGCCAGGTGTGGCATCTGTCTTTAGTCCTAGCACTCAAAGAGGCAGAGGCAGGTGGTTTTCTGACTTCAAGGCCAGCCTAGTCTACATAGTGAGTTTCAGGTCAGCCAGGGCTACATGGTAGATCCTGTCTAAGAAGGAAAAAGAATACTACATTTTAAATTTGTGTGTGTGTGTGTGTGTGTGTGTTTGTATGCATGCATGCAAGACCTTGCATACATGTTGTGGAATATGTGTGGAGGTCAGGCTACAGCTTTCAGTAATCAGGGTTTCTTCTTCCACTATGTGGATACTGGGGACTGAACTCAGGTCGTCAGACTTGTTAGCAAGTTCCTTTACCTGCTGAGACATCTTGCCAGCTGTTTGTCTTATTTCTTCAGTTAATTATGTTTTCTGTGAAATAATGTGTTTTTAAATAAGGCATGGCAGCACATGCCTGTAATCCCAGCACTAAGGAGGTAGAGGCAAAAGGATCAGAATTTAAAACTAGTCTGAGCTACATGTACAGACTGTCTCAGAAACAAACAGTAAAACCTGAAATGGAAATAATGTTTTTGTCTTTTTTCTCAAGCCACCTTGTCCCTTTGATCTGTTTCTTTTTATGGCATTGTTATTGTCTTAAACGTTTTGCAAGATCTAAAATATTACTCATTTTTTTCTGTCATTTCTACAATCAGTTACTGAGATCTATCAAATAACTTTAAGTTGGGATTAAAGAATTTGCTTAGTCTAACCACAGATTACTTGTTTGCCTTTTTTTGTGTTCTCTTACATGTGAAATAAAACCTTCATAACTGTTTATCAGTCATCTATCTAACACACACATACCCTTTATAGACCTTGATTTTAATTATCTTTAGGGTAGGGACGTTATTTTATACCTACATGTATTTAAATATTTTCCCTGGTATTCTGTCTTATAATATTCTTTTAGCAATTTTGTTTGAATTAAGTTACTGTTCAACTACAGACAATTTTACTTCCTTTAAGTAAAACTTTAAAGTAGTTATTGTTACTGAAAGTTACTGAAGTAATATGAAGTATTTTCTGTTCTTTTGCTCTCATTCCTTTGACAGTAGTTCATCCCCCTACTCCCCACAGTGCTCTTCCTGATGAAAACTTGTGTTTCCAAACTGTCATGATTGCCTGATGACTTTTTTCACCCATCTGTATTTTGCAGTTAAATACTTGAGGGCCAGACTTAACATTCTTCAGTATGTGTGTGTGTGTGTGTGTATTAGACTTAACATTGATTTCTTGAATAGACTATTCCATAATTTTATCTATTTGTTTGTTTATTATTTTGTTTGAGACAGGGTTTCTCTGTGTAACAGCCTTAGCTGTCCTGGAACTTGCTCTATAGACCAGATTGGCCTCAAACTCAGAGATCCACCTGCCTCCGTCTCCTAAGTACTGGTATTAAAGGTGTGCACCACCACTGCCGGGCTCCATAAATATTTTAATGGGACATAAACATTTAATACAGTGAATTTTCAGCTGGCTATTCCTAGTACCTTTTTGGTAATCTCTTCCAGTTCTAGTCAGAGCTGAAATGTATTTCTTGGAACTTATCTGTTTTTCACCTTTGGAGAAGCAGAGCATTGTCTTTTTGAAAGACACTGTATTCAGTGTCTGTATAGTATGCAGTACATATGTGACATGCAGGATGTTCACACTCGGTATTTCAGTGAAACTAGACATTTCTGCTTTATTTACTCAACCCATTTCTCTATACAAGGCTTCCTTTAAAAAACATTTTTATTTTATATGTATAGATGTTTTGCCTGCATATATGTTTGTGCACCATGTGTATGCGTGGTGACTGGGGAACACAGAAGAGGGTGTTGGATTCTAGGAAACTGGAGTTATAGATGGTTTGGAGCCACCATGTGGTATTTGAACCCATGTCTTCTGGAAGAGCAACAAGTGCTGTTTAACTGTTGAGCCATCTCTTTAGGCCCTAAGGCCTCCTTTTGACAGAATTGTGAATACTATCAACAGAGTGAGACTACTGTTTACTTATTGGCTAGTTTTGAGTCTGCAGACTTAATGTCTATCATTAGTTAACCTGAATTTACTGGATTTCTGTTGGGCAGGTAACAAATATTTGTAACAATGTGAACATGAAGATACTCTAATTTGGACATTTCTTCTGTCATTCTGGTTTGCTTTGGTGTCTGCTTCGTAGTGTTAATAGCTAAGAAACCCAATGTTTTATTACTTTTCTATCCTCTTTGTTGTTGGTGTTGTCTGACCTCTCCTGTAGCTCCATTCAACTAGAAGCTTAATAGGGGACTAGGAATAGCTGAGGTGTCTGAGCCTCTCTCTCTTTGTGGTCTTTCTTTCTAAGTTTCTTCACAGCTTGTTGATGCTATGGTTCCTAGAGAGCAGGCCACAAGTACAAGTACTTAGCAAATATCTGCATCCTATTTGCTGATGCACCATTGGCCAAAAGTAGCACAGAACCTAGAATTGGTATGGGAGGAGACTACACAAAGATTATATTGGGTGGTAGTAAGAGGCTTGCATATTTTGCTGGGGGAGGGTTTGAGGACTTTTGATTTATATGTATGCTTTACCTTTTTTGTTCTGTTTGTTTTACTTTATTTTTTTGAGACAGGGTCTAGTTTAGCCTAAGTTAGCTTCAAACTTATGATCTTCCTGCTTTACTTTCTGAGTACTGGGACTACAGGTGTGTGTCTGACTTAATGCTTGTATCTTTGTGTACACATGTGCATGTGTGTATTTGTATCTTCCTGCACATGCATGTGGAAACAGAACAACCTCAAATGTTATTCCTCAGGAATCATCCATTTAATTTTTTTTTGTTTTTAGGTAGGGTGTTTCACTTAGACTTGTTCAGTAGGCCAGGCTGGCTTAATGGCCAGGAAGTCTGGGGGAATCCTTTTGTCTCTGCCTCCCTCAACACTGGGATGACCTTTATGTACTACCACATCTGCTTTTCATTCCCTCCCTCCCTCCCTCCCTCCCTCCCTCCCTCCCTCCCTCCCTGCCTCCCTCCTTCTTTTCTTTTCTTAAGTGGATACTGGGGATTAAACTCGAGCTGATGCACCAAGCCCAAGCACGAGTCACCTCTCCTGCCTGTATTTCTTTGAATTAATGTTTGCTATGTATCCTCCGTCTTTCTTCCTCAGCCTTGTGAGTGCTGGAATTATAAGCATTATACTGTGCCCTGCCTAATTAGTCATTTTGATGGTAGTTTTTTATGTTTTAATTGCTTGGATGGTAGTTTTTCTAAATGTAAAGGTCTTAGATTAAAGGTGTGGTCACCGTGCCTGGCTAGGTTACCTATTCTTTAGTAATATGTTAGAGATTTTCTTTCCTAAGCATTTTATACCCTTGACTTATGTGAGACATTGTATAACAAAGCAATATAAATGATAAAAGCAGCACTTAAAAATCTTTTTTTTTTTAGTTTTTTTGCTTTTTTGAGACAGGGTTTCTCTGTGTAGCTTTGGAGCCTATCTTGGCACTTGCTCTGTAGACCAAGCTAGCTTGGAACTCACAAAGATTTGCCTGCCTCTGCCTCCTGAGTGCTGGGATTAAAGGTGTGAGCCATCAGTGCCTGGCCTTAAATCTTTTTATTCGATAACATTTTTGAAAGGAATTTAAAATTTTGCATTTGGTTGATTTGGCTTTATTTCCCTGAAATTTAATATTTTGTAGGCACATTCAAAATTGAAGGCTTATCTTGATAAAATAATTTTCTTTTTCTAGAATTGGAGGCATATGCTGGAGTTATCAGTGCACTTCGTGCACAGGGGGATCTCACCAAGGAAAAGAAAGATCTTCTTGGAGAACTCTCAAAAGTCCTTAGGTAATTTGTCACGAAAGTTTTGGTGATGTGAATAAAAATCATTTTATGGGGGTTTACTTCTTTTCATCCTCAAACTGAAGATCAGAGGTGTTCAGTTTGTTGGATGCTTAGAAGCCCTGTTCCAATTGTGTGTTTTCTGCTATGGAAAATGGGGAAACTTAGTCTCTGTTGTATATATAATTCAAAAGGGTTTAGGTAGTTTTCTTTGGGCACCTGGAGTGGGAAGTCCTTTGACAGAGGTGAAAGAAAGAAGAACTGGGGCGGCCGAATTCCACCATGTAGAGTGGCATTTATGTAAGTGGGTGCTGGTGATATAGTCATTGCCTAAATCTAGTTGATTCCTTTACCTGAGCTAGAGTGGCACTTGAATCCATCAGACAACTCCAGTGAAAGGGATTCCTTGGTGCTTTTGTCTTGATTCATTTTTATATCTTGTGCTTTCTCAGAAAATGTTCTGCTTTAACTTGTTTATTTTCTACATTTAAAGTCATTTTGTTCTATTTTTAGAAGTGAGAATATGGAAGAGTCTTATTGTTTAATTAACATTAATATAGGATTGTAATTAAGCAGATTCTCAGTCATATTTTTTGTTTCCTCATAAATTCTGCTTTTAGTCCTTAAGTGTTGTGATTCATGCTATAAATTTAGTGTTAAGTGCTAAAGAATACAAGAAGAGTGGTATTCACCTTACTGGGTATTTTTGAATATAATGTTTCATTTATCAGTGTTTAACATGTGCACATTCTTACCATTGGTAGCATAATGTAGAAGGCACCTAGCAGAAGTTGAGCCACGTTTCATTGCATGTACTCACAAGAAACATGTTATCTTGCCACTCTTACTGCTGTTATTATATTCATTGAACATAAAATTATTAGACTCTTAAGCCTTAGAAAGACCTTAGAAGACTTTCTTCTAAGTGCCCAGTCCTGCCAGCAGTCATAAGATAAGGAGGTCCTTGAGCACCTGTTTCCATGTCTAGTTAACAGGAAGCACTGTTAGTCTTACCATGGCCTGCTGTTCCACAGATGGGGAAAATCTGTGTACCAGGCTGACTTGTGTTCCTGAGATTTCCAGATAAATAATTCTCAGTTACACAGAATCAGCATGAAACCTTTCCTGTGACTTTGAAACATGTAAAGATACACATTAGGCAAAGTAATCCTCAGCCCCCAAAAGAGGTTGACTTAAACATTAATAAAAGTGTAGAGAAGAGCTGCCTGCTTGGCAGAGTTCTATAATGGCTATTTTTTTTCATAGCATCTCAACAGAACGCCACCGTGCTGAAGTTCGGAGAGCAGTAAACGATGAACGGTTAACAACAATTGCACATAAGTAAGCCATTAGTCTACCACCCCTGATTTTTTAAATGATGTAGTATAAAGTAGTTTTGAGACAGTCTTCCTTTTGTGTGGCAGGTCCCTGAGTCTTTTATCTTAATAATATCTCTATACTCAGAGACCCTGCCTATAGTGCTTTCTGTTTACTCCATTGGTTACTTTTTGTTTTTGTTTTGCATTTTGCTAGGGAAGCTTAAAGTACTTACTTAGGTCAAATCCTATTACAAGGTAATCTCTGTATAATGGAAGACCACTGAAAGCACAGCTCAATACCAAGTAGCTTGTCTCCTTAAATTGAAAGGTGCTTAGAGGTTTCTTGTAATGGTATTTGATATGTATATTGCTTTATAAATAGGCATTACAATTTTTATGACTCCAATTATTTCACCTATTTTGAGATTCAGAAAAAATTATAAAATATGTTCTTTTAAGAGATATAAATATAACTTAATGTACTTCAAAAAGAAAACACAATAAAACTATAAAGGTTTCTTATCAAATTGTTTTGAGATCGTCATAACTGATAGATTGGGTAGAGGGTAGCAAAGGACTGAGAGCAGAATCAACCATTAGTTATAGAGAGATAGTGCTCCTGAAGAACAGAAGGGCCAGAAAGTAATCCTTTCAGTGATAGTAGAAACATTTCATAAGATGTTAATTTTTATGTTCTAATATGACGTAAAACTAAAGGAAAAAGAACTCAGTGCATTACCATAATGTGATGACTGAAGGCATTTGGCAGAATTTGTATCCATTACACAGCTCTTTTGGCTTCTTGTACTTCACTGTCCCTCATTTTACTTAGCACATAGAACGGGGTACTCACCTCTTTAACAGTGTAGTTTGAATGTTATGCTGTTTGTTCTGTAAGTCTGAGATTTTTTCCATGGTAGGTATGCCTTGTAGAAATTTAGAAATTCTCTATAGGGAATAGAAACTAGTGTTTAATTGTCAGGCTAACATAGTTGAAACACTCAAATTTAATGTGTTCCTTTTTGAATTTGCTTCAGACTTTTGAATTGGAATGCTTTAAACTGGGTTTGAATTCTAATTTGAGAACTGGTGATAGGAAACTGCTAGATAATAAAGTAGAAAATGAATACATTAGAAGTGTTCAGATGGTATTGTGGGGCAATGAGTTGTAAGTTGATGCATCAGTGTCATTCTTAAAGGATAACATTTATTTAGTCTCCTTTTCCTTTTTTCCCCTTTTAAGAATGAATTTATCCTTATATTTGGGTGAAAGACCAAGTTACAGGTATGCAAATAGGTTATTATTATTTCAGGCTTTTTATTGTATTTATTTCCAAATTGACGCTCTCAATTATTCAGGGGCACATACTCCATTTATGAATTAACCATGCCCCTTGCTTCTCCTTCTTTTCCCTCCTCACCTTCCTAATACTGCCCGGCCTTTAGCCATTTTTGCTGCTTGGGAATATCTCTAGTCAGAGGGTGGGAAGGGAGAGGAGGTGAAAATTCTTAGAACTCATTTCAACTTGTTAGTTGGCCTGAAAAATAATTGGTGCAAGAATTTACTAGTATTTGCTAAAACAATTTTTGGATAGTATGTGGATTTCTTTAACCTGTTTGACCTCTCCCTTTCCTTCCTCTCTCCATTAGCATGGATAATTGAGAGTTGGCTTCTTTCCATCTGTGTTTCTCCGCCCCGCCCTTTCTGATTTCTTTAATATATGAATTTCTTTTTTTGAAAAGAGTTTACTTCAGTATATAATTAAAAAAACCTTCTTAGGTCTTTCTGTACTCAGATATTAATGTTTTATATTGTGGTTTTAGTTTGACTAGATACTGCATTTACTTGTTGAGTCCAACAGTCAGGGTAACACTTTCTTGCCCTTGGATATAGCAGTGGAGACCAAGAGCTGACCTATGAGGGCTTTAGTCTGTAAAAACAGCTAGAGGAATGCATCCGAGCTGACTGCATTCCCTTCTCCTCCTCCCTCCCCCGCTTGAAATTGCTGTGTAGCTCAGAAGGAATGAACTTGAAAGGTGATGGGAAAGCTGAGAAGACGAGCAGGAAAGAAGGGGAACAAAAGGAGTAAGGGTCCTGACGAGAAAGAAACCGTACCAAAGTAAAGGCCTTCTGCTCCAAGGCTCGACTGGGATGGTGTTTGTTATTTGATACACTAACTGAGTTCTTACTTATAACAATATTAATACTTCACATGTTTTGCTTAGGCCACTCTTTGTCCTCATTGTCTCTACAATTAGACTAAAATGATAGTTTGGAATATCAGTTCTCTGCAGTTCTGCCAACTACCAGGCACTCCCAGGAGACTGTGTTTCTGTATGACGATGCAGCTTTCTTAACTGCTGCCAACTGTAGCTCATTAGTATGTGGCTTTCTCAGAGCAGGATTTGCATCTTCCTTGGATGACTAGAGAGGCAGGCGAGTGTACAAACTGAGGGAACCTGTGAGCCCTCAGGTATAATATTTATTTTCTAAATTCTCTTAGATGACTTGTGCAGCTAACACATATTTACAACCTTGTCACTAAGCAAATAGGAACTTTTGACCTAATTCTAACATGGTATTTCATTTCTCATTCACTTAATATTTGAGCATGCTTGCATGAGTGGACATTTGGAAGACTTATAGTTCTTCCTAAAAGTTGCAGTTGTGTCTTTTTGCACTGCAAGCTTCATCTTTTCAGTAGCATATGTCCACGTGCTTCATATTATTAATCTTCCATAATTTCTGCCACCATTTAAATAATACACCAGGTAAGTGTAGAAGTCACTTTATTTGTGTGGTAAACTCATACTAAATACGTTTATCAGTGGTAGTTTGATAAAATGATGTCAGAATAGGAGTGCTATTATAGAAAATGCTAGCTTTTGGAAAGTTTTTGTTTAACAATTAGTAATCACACTTTTCTGTCTTTTTCTTGTTTGTACTATTTTTTTTGAACTAGTGTTTACATGGAACTTATGACATATATTTGTGAGGTTTGTGGGGCCTCAGGAAGTTCACCTTTCCTTGTCTTATGTAGGACTGCTTTAAATTACAAAAGAATCTATTTTTCTCATTATCCTAACTGGATTTGCCAGCTTCTAGTAATTCTTCAACTTATATCCTTTTTCTCCCACTTTTCTTCCTTCTCACCTCTCTTTCTTCTTTCCTTCCTTCTTCTCTCCTCTTTCCCCACCTTTCCTTTTTTTTTTTTTTTTGAGACAATGTTTTCTTTTCTTTTTTCTTTTGGTGTTTTAAGACAGGGTCTCAATATGTACCCATGCCTGGCCTGGAATTGACTATGTAAACCAAACTGACCTTGAATTCAGTTTACTTGCTTTTGCTAAGGGGGTGCTAGAATTAAAGGCTAAAGCATGTGTTATCATGCCTGTTTTAAATACCTTTTAAGTTGTAATTTATTCCCTGCAGCAAAAGTTGGCAGTAATTAGACAATAATTGCTCAATTGGTATAAAGAAAAAGCTGCTTATAAAACCCACTAGAAAACTTTTATTCTTTGTGTTTATGATATGACAAATAATTATGGAAGCATGATAGCATACTTGTTGAAGGAGACATTTATTAGTTGTGTAGCCTTAGGCAAGTTATTTAACTTCTCTATGACTCAGTTTCTCATTCTAGAAAGTGGAGATGCTAATACTATCAACTTCATAAGATTGTAGTGGGAACTGAGTTAACATATACAAACTATGCAGAGCAATGCCTGGTATGTAACATGCCCTTAATTGATTTTAACAACACCATCACTGTCAACATCACTGTTGTCATCATTATGGCATTGTTCCACTGCCCACTGACAAAGGCTTCGGGGTACTCTGCCTAAATCTGAAGAATCATTGGATATGGAATCTTAAGCTCTAGGCTGGGCTGTAAAATCTGTGGGTATTTATTTATTTATAGAATCTGTAGTTTCACAAAACTTGAAGAAACATTTCTGATTTAGTAGAGTTAATTAGTTGTTTCTAGATTAATTTTAAACTTTGACACTAATCATTAGAGTGTTTCATGAAGCCAGGTGACAAATATGGCAACTGTTTTTTGATATTTTAACCTCTGGTCTGATTTCTGAAACAAAACTTACTTGAGATTTAAGTCTTAAAAAGTCTTAGAGAGGGTTCAGTTGCCTCAAGTGCTATTTAGATAGAGTACATGGTATACCATACAAATAAAGTGAAATAATGGTGAATTTTTTTAGCGTCCTCAGTTCTGTCCTTTTTTTTCTTTTCAACAGGTAGGGTGATAATATAAAAACACAGTGAATATTACCAACAACACCTGCTGTTGTATACAGCTGCTTTCCACTAAGTCCTCTCGTTTACTGCCTCAGTTTTCCATGTTTGAAAGCCTTTAGAATCTCTGGCCATGCGGGCAGTTAGAAAATTTTGCAAAGATTCATTGAACTCCACCTTTAACTGTCAAGGAAAATCTGATTCTTAACACTATCAGTGCTTTTTCTTTCTTGGTATAAAAATTACAAAATTAAGTTCTAAAAGTTAATTTTATTAGTAGAAATATTGTTTTCATTTGTGAAACCTAACTTCATAAAACTAATAGCAATTTTTATTTTCAAAGCATAGAAACAATTTTCTTAGTTATAGTTATTCAGATTACAGAATAATGTGTGTAAGAACCTCAAGTGTGTGGCATTCCTTGAATTTAATTGTACCTAAGTTTGATCTTGCTTGCTTAAAATGAAGCCTCTCCAGAATTCAGGGTACTTTTTATCATTTAAAAAATTGTGTTGTTTGTTTGACTCATTTTTAGCAAGTGCAAACCCTTGTAGCAGCATTTTCTCTTTTGTTTAGTATGTCTGGACCTAATAGCTCTTCAGAATGGTCCATTGAAGGGCGTAGATTGGTACCACTGATGCCTCGGCTGGTTCCCCAGACTGCCTTCACTGTAACAGCAAATGCTGTGGCCAATGCAGCTGTCCAGCACAATGCATCCCTTCCGGTGCCTGCAGAGACAGCAAGCAAAGAAGGTAAGTAGGAATACTGCTGCCAGAGAAAATTCTTCTCAGGACTTTTCATCTAGTTTTAGTAAATGCTTATAAATTGTGACGTTGGTATGTCTTTGATTCTGAAACTAGAAACTGCCAGCTTTTCAATCTCCATCAAAATCGTAATTATTTACTTCAAAGGGAAAATTATGTTAATCCCAGAAAAAGTTTTCTTAGATTGAATTTCTGACATTTGTCTTATCTTGTTTGTTTTGTTTTGGTTTTGAGACCAAACCAAATATTGTAGCCCAGGCTAGACTCAGGTTCAGGTAGTCCTTTCATCTTAGATTCCCTACTGCTGAGGTTACAGACATGAGCTACCATGCCTTGTGTCTCTTGTTAGATGTGAATGGAAGGATTTAGTGAATCACATTAGAGAATAAACAAGATGACAGAAATATCTGTTGGATAAAAGATGCTGAACTGATAGCTCCACAAAATAAAACCGTTTTTGTTTTTTTGCATAATGATACATGTACTTTCTATTCCGGTCAATGAGCACTTTCTTACTGTACTTAATCTAGTAATTGGCATGCTTTAAGCAATCTTTAAATTCTCTTACCAAGGTGATAATAAAATTTGAGACTATTCTTGGATCAAAAGCAGTTCTGAAGAAGATATGTTTGCCAGATTACTTTGAGAAGTGCTTTGTGTTGTCTAGTGGTGGGCTTTGCATATGGTGAGACAGCCAGACTCGGTTCTTATGCCAAAGAAAGCTGTATTTTCAGGGAGGCAGTTATCTGTGCAAACTTAGCTCTATCAGATTCCTGTTTTCTTCATTGTTGGCAGTTATATTTCCTCTCTTCCCACTTTTACCTTCTTCTTTTGCTAGCTGCTGGAATGGGAAGAAAGTTGGGTTTCTAATAGTAAAATTGGTGCTTGGATCTAAGTTTGTCATTTCCTAGATTTGTTACATTACCAAGTCTTACCATCTGTAAACCATGGGCTTCTCATCTTTAAAAGGGGGATGTAGTGTGAGAGTTGGTGATGATGGAAAGGATTGAGCCTATATAGTATCTGGCACTCAGTACATGGTAACTCCAGGCTTTTCCTGTGTTGTGTCCTTTCATTGAATAATAAGGAGGTTAAGTTTGATGTCATCATGTTGCATTTCTTGGTTGGCAAATGACAGAAGAGTTAGTTTGTTTCTCCCCCTGTAAGTGCTTTGGAAATTGCTGTGGTTAGGGAAAAGTTGACATTGTTGGTGCTGCTATTGGTATTAAAGAGTATTTCAGGTTTGTGCCTGTTGTCCAGTTCTTGCTGTTATGAGAAATAATCTTCCTTTTTCTCAGAATAGTTTTAAACTTGATTGCTGTGTATTTCCATTCTTCTCCATTCCCCATTACCTGTTGATGAGCTGGTAATACTTGGGAAGACCTGTTAAGCTATTTTCAAAATAGTCTTTAACCGTTGATTCTAGTACCTTGTACTAGCATCTAGTTTCTGATCACATGAAAATGATAAGGTTGTCCTGCAATAAAAGTAATTTCTCTATATGTCTGGACAGTTGTGGTGAAAGTTAACAGCAAACTTTCTCTTTCTTTTCTTTTTTTTTCTTTTTGTTTTTATCATTCCTTCAGTAGTGGTTTGCTATTCCTACACAAGTACCACGTCAACCCCAACCTCTACCCCTGTTCCAAGTGGCAGCATAGCAACGGTTAAGTCTCCAAGACCTGCCAGTCCTGCCTCCAGTGTAGTTGTCTTACCAAGTGGAAGTACTGTATATGTCAAAAGTAAGTGATGTCTCAGTGTTACCAGGCCCTCTGGAGAAAATGCTGCATTCTAGGCTTTGATTATAGCTACTTTTCTGGAGTTAATCATCAGGACACAAGCTCTTTTCCGTGGTTATTTAGTTTTTGAAGATTGCAAAGACTTCTTGTCTGTATATATAACTAGGTATTTGCTCTTTGGTCAGTTCTGTGATTTGAGAAATGCCATCATGTTTTGCTCTATGTAAATCTGCCTTTTCACAGTATTGTCCTTTAGTTATTCATATCTCTTACTGTGGAACACAGACATGAATAGGAACTGAAGGCATGTCCTTATGTGACTATTTGATGTTTTCCTACAATTCTAATCTTTGCAGTGTTTTCTTGAATTACTCCATGTGTCATCCAGCTCTTACATTTAGTGAATCATTCTAGAGGCTACATTTTATATTTCTACTTGACGTAATCTTAAAAAAAAAGTCTTTTTATTTGTAGTTTTAAACTCCCAATTCTATTCTGCTCTGAACAATAGTCTTTTCTGAGATAGAATCTCACTGTGTAGCTCGGGTGGCCTCAGATTTGTTATCTTTCTGCTTCAGCATCCCAAGTGCTTGGTCACTGCTGTGTTCCCTTACCTGGCTCTACAGAACAGTTTGATGTCCAGTTTTCTTATATCAGTGTCTCTTAATTTTATTTTAAAAGTTGTTTTGTATTTTGTTTGCTTTGCTTTTTTATCATTAGTATTTGATTTTAATTGGTCTCAAGATACTAATAAATTTCCTTATAAATTTTACAGGTGACATTTGCCTTTCCAAGACAAGTTTCTAAGTCACTGCCAATCCTGTGTAGTCTAAAAATTGAAGTTGTAAAGATTTAGTTGTATTTTATCACCAATTCCACGAGTCATGCTATATAATTTTCATGTGTGCTCTGTAGAAATTTCCCATGTATGTTGCTTTGTTTGTTTGTCATATGAATTTTATAATATCTATAAAAGAAGTTTTTAGGCTATAAAAATGCTAAGAATCATGGACTGTTAAGTTCATCTCAGGTTTCTGTATATTTAACCAATGTGGTCTTTAGAAATGACTCTCAGGGCCTAATTTTTAGTCATTTTTAAAACTACTCTTAGTGAATGTCAAACAAAAGAAAATATTTCATAAACTAATGCACTTTCAAATTACAAGAACCGTATCATTTTATACTTAAAGACAATGTTAGTTTTTATTATTCATTCACCAACTTTGTGCAAGTCACTATACCAGGGGGAAAAAAGTTAGATTTTGTCATTCTTGTCTGGGAGGTCATTATTAAGGGAGATGTGCAAACCGTTATATTGTCATGTGGTAAGTGGTACAGAAGAGGATGTACCAAGTGCTTTTTGTACTTCTGCTCAGAGGAGAGGTGGATTAGCTCTGCCTCAAGGAAGGGGAGGCTTCACTGAGAAGGTGGCTTACAGGATGATTGATAGCAGGGTGAAGAATAGGTCTTTGAAGCTAGTGGTGTTCTTCAAAGAAAAATACAATATACAAACTCAGATAAGAGGGTGTTGAAGCATTTTTGGGCAATGGTGAGAAACTTAGTTGGTCAAAAAAAAAAAGGTAAGGGTAATGTGTACTTGAAAAGATAAGGGTCCTTGAATTTTGTTCTGGTAGGGATTTGGGAATATAGGGAAATACAGACTTAGGGAATTTTAGGCTGTGTATCTCAGTTATGAAATTTCTGACTTACTGAAGCATAGATGAGTGTAGAATAGAAATAGGAAGATGCAGGAACATCTTTTAGGAGGTTATTGATAAAATATTGGCAAGTGACAAGAAGCTCTAAGTAGAGCTAAGTAAAGGTGGTGAGTGTTCAGAGAGACAACTTTTCTGGGGAAAGTTGTAGAACTTAGTGGTAGATTGTACGTAAAAGAAATGGAGAGATGGGGCTGGAGAGACGGTTCGGTGGTTAAGAGCACTGACTGCTCTTTCAGAGGACCCTGGTTCAATTTCCAGCACTTGCAAGGCAGCTCACAACTGTCTGTAACTCCAAGATCTGACACCTCACACATGCAGGCAGAACATCAATTTTATAATAATGATAAAAAGGAAAGCGAGAGGCAAAGGATGACATAGATATTTTAAAGAATAAACTAACTATAAGAGGCAATGCTAGTTTTGTGTAAGTAGGAATACTGTCATTGTCTTTCAGGTGTCAGCTGTTCAGATGAAGATGAAAAACCCAGAAAACGCAGGCGAACAAACTCTTCTAGTTCTTCTCCTGTGGTCCTGAAAGAAGTTCCAAAGGCCGTTGTTCCAGTCTCAAAGACCATCACTGTGCCTGTGAGTGGCAGTCCCAAGATGAGCAACATCATGCAGAGCATTGCCAACTCCTTACCACCCCACATGTCACCTGTGAAAATAACTTTCACCAAACCATCAACACAGACAACAAACACAACAACACAGAAGGTATGTGGTGGAGGGAATCGCAGTCATTCTGTCTCTTTCATGTAGTATGATTTAGAGTTGATTGATCATGTGCTGAGTGCTTACTGTGTACTTGGCATTATGCTGGGAATGCTGACATCTCTTGTTTAATTCTGCACATAAAACATTTGAGTTAGGTATTATTATTCACTTTTTAAAGATGAGGCTCAGGTGCCAAATGGTTTGCTTAAGGTGACAGCAGATCTGCTTCTGTACTTATGTTGTATTTGATAATTGTAATGCCATTTTGAAGCAAACTAGAAAAGTTTCAAAGTCTTTGTTTATGTGGTCTTATGTATAGGAAGTGAGCTTTTGTTTTGCCAGTAGAGTTAAGTGTTTCCTAGGAAAAAGAAGGGATATGAATAAGTGAATAATTGTTATTTTCCTTTTTATTATTTGCATGCTGTCATGCATTCATTTCTGACCTCAAGTCACTGGTATTCTGTCAGCTTCATGTTCTTGCAATCCTCAGTCATCACACTGGTCTGCATTTTGATGACATGAGGCTTATTTTACACCTGTGTTTCTTGGGTTTCCTTTTTAGCATCTTTCTGTTCTTCCCTTTTTATTCGCTTATTTATTTTGCTAAAGTATGTCTTTAGTAGCTTCCCAGTGTATTTATTAATGGCTGACAAGTTTTTTGAAACACTGTAGACAAAGGAAATTTTTTTCCCTATGAGTTTTGAAGACATTTTTCATTTGGCTTCCAGCTTCTAGTATTAGTTTTGAGATACCCAGTGCCATTCTGTTTTTTAGTTCCTAGTTTTGTCTTTGGAAACTATTTAGAGTACTGAAACAGCAAAGACTTCAAGATCCTTAGATTGTGTTGTTAGAGCTTTTTATCCTGTACACTCATGCCTTCAGTTCTCTTCGGTTAACTCTTTGATGTTCTCCATTTCCTTTGTAGATCACTTATTGAGAATTTGGAACTTCTGGAATTGATCCTTTAATTTTCTCATACTGCTCATTTTTATTTTCCATCCAGTACCAACTGTAGCATAGTGGCTTGGGGTAGGGGTTTTGGAACTAGACTTTCTTGATTTTAATTCCAGCTTGCCACTAACTATAGCATGAGTAATTAAGAACCCAGAGACAGCTGAAGATCAGAGAAGCAAAACGTCTAGCCACTAGCTCTTACCTCTACCTCAGACCAAAGGGGTGATTCTGTCCTCAGATTGCATCTCTAGACTCCACTGCTCCTCAGACTCCTTTTAGACTGCCTAGACTGCCTCCGTCTCTACGAATCCTCAGACTGCCATGCCTTTCTGTGTCCTCCTGCCTTACATTTCTCTTTCTGTCCAGCCATATCACTCCTGTCTCCACCTCCCTAGTGCTGGGGTTAAAGGCACGTCATCCCAAGTGCTGGTACTAAGGTGTGAACTCTGTTTCTCTTTTAGACTGCTTTACGCTCATGTAGCTCAGGATGGCCTTGAACTCACAGAGATCCATCTCCCTCTGAGTGCTGGGATTAAAGGTGTGGCCAATGGCTTAGATACGTGACTAACTAGTGGCTTAGTGTTTGTGTGGCTAACTTGTGACTTAGCTCTGTACTCCGATGTTCAGACAAGCTTTATTAGAGCATAAAATAATCACAACTAGAAACTAAACTCTGTATCCAGGGTTTCTCTGTAAAATAGAGGGTAAAAAACCCATTGTTTATATAAGATCTTCAGATATAATAAGTAATATATGTAAAGCTGTTAGAAGAGAACTTAACACTTGTGAAATCGTATCATCATTTTCTGTACCCTTGATCAGTAGCCTCTATTACTTGCATGGAATTGTTCATTTTTGCTATCATACTTTATTTTTCTTGGTGAAATCATCTCACTATTTAGTTCAGTCTTGCCTTTGACTTATTACGTTGCCTTGGCTGATCTTGAATGCCTGAGTGCTAAGATTCATAGGCATGCATTAATATACTTAGCAATCATTATACTTTAAATTTCTAATAATTATTCCTTCTTCTGTAGATGTTGTTTTCCTTTTTAAAAATAACATCCTGCTTTTTGGTAGGATGACTGTATTTGATTATATTCATAAGTCTTTTGGTTTGGTTTTCTTTTTTCATGCTCTTTATCTTACCTGTTAGTTCATTTATTTTATTACTTGATGTTTTTCTTTTCAGATTTTCCTTAAGCATCTGGCAGTCAGCTTACATATGAAACTAACACATTAACTACCCTTTCCCTTTGCCACTTGTCCTTAGAGTGGTCAGATTCATCAGGCAAGAATCTTCTAGTTTCCTGCTTTGATTTGAGTATTATAAACTTGCCTGCCAGTACTTTGGAGTAAATGGTGGAAGGATGCTGTGGTACCTGAGATAATGTGTTTCTGAGTCTTTTCTCATCTCAGGGACAAGAGGAATGTCAAATCAGTAGATTGGTTATGTGAGATAGAGTAAGTAAGTTGTGACACAGAGCTTGCACCTAGAAAATTCTAGCTCTTTTGCTTTGCAGAGTGTTTTTGGAAGTCAGCATTTCACTGATTTGCTGATAATAATGAACTGTTCCAAATATATGAATCCACTGGTTCACTAAAGCTTATCCACTAATATGTTGAAATTAACTATATTTGATGATTTCAGTGTTTATCCAACATAAGGTTTGCATTTTTACTTGATTTCAAGTAAGCATTTCTAAATGCCACTTTTTACATGGTGTTATGGTTATTCCTTTTTTTTCCTGGTGTGTGTGTGTGTGTGTGTGTGTGTGTGTGTGTGTGTGTGTGTGTGTGTGTGTGTGTGTTGGAACCCAGGATCTTGTATATATTGGACAGGTACTCTACCACTGGACTGTATCATCCTTAGCTCTTAATTATGCATTTTGATCTTGACACCAACTGACTATTATATGAATATGCCTCAGGTTGTTAAATCTTTTTTTTATTGCTTTTTAAATTTAAATTTAAAACGATCTTATTTTACATACCAGTCCATCCTCCCACTCCCCCCACTATCTATCTCTCCCTCCCACCCCCCCATCCACTCCTCAGAGAGGGTGAGGCCTCCCATGGGGCATCATCATGTCTGTCACATCATTTGGGGCAGGGCCTAGGCCCTACCCTGTGTGTCTTAGCCCTACCCTGTGTGAGAGAGTATCCCTCCATAGGGAATGAACTCCTAAAGCCCATTCATGCACTAGGGATAAATATTGGTTCCACTGCCAGAGGACCCATAGACTGCCCGGGCCCCCCAGCTGACACCCACGTTCAGGGGGCCTGAATGTTCGGTCCAATGCTGGTTTCCTAGCTGTTAAACTGTGGTCTGTGAGCTGTTTCTATGGGTTTCCCCAGCATAGTCTTGACCCCTTTGCTCATCTCTCCTCCATCTCCACAACTGCATTCCAGGAGTTTGGCTCAGTGCTTAGCTGTGGGTTTCTGCTTCTGCTTCCATCAGCTACTGGATGAAGGTTCTAGGATGGCATTTAAGGTAGTCATCAATCTCATTATAGGGGAAGGACATTTAAGGTGGCCTATCCACTATTGCTTAGATTCTTAGTTGGGATCATCCATGTGGATTCCTGGGAATTTCCCTAGTGCCAGGTTTCTTGTAAGCCCATAATGGCTCCCTCTATCAAGGTATCTCTTTCCTTGCTTTTTTTCTTTGTCCTTCTCCCAACTCAACCTTCCTGATCCCTCATGTTCTCCTCCCCTCTCTCCTTCTTCCCTCATCTCTCTTCTACATGTTGTTAAATCTTATAGTAATGTTCTTACTGCCTTCACTGCTGGATGTTATAGTTATTTCTTTTCTCTTTTCATCTACTTAAAAATGATTTTAGTATTCAAGAAATAGGGTAGGAAAGTTATAACTAAAAGAGTTCCTACATCTTTTTCTATTTTTTTGTTCCTAGTATGTATTTCATTTTTTTATTGTTTGTTAAGTAGTTGATATTATAAATTACAAGTTTATTATCTGTTTCTCCCATAGACTGCTGAGGGTAGCTTAGATTTCTGTTTTATTTATCACTAGATTTCCCTAGTATTTTGAACAATGCCTTGGCATGTGCTAGATGCTAATTAATATTTGTTGAATGAATGAACTAATAAGTGAACAAATCAATACACACATAACTAGATCTGACTCCCGTACTATCTAGTCATTTTAGGTGGGCATTTTCCCACAGAGCTGTGTCACTGGCCCATTGCTAACTGCTTGAACCTGTTTCCTTTTAAGACAAAAGTAATGATAACACTTCTTAAGAGTTACCAGGAGAACTAGATAAGATTATTCACTGAAAATAATTATAGTCCATACAATGAGTGTTTAATAAATGTAACATAACATTAACTTTCTAATTTGGTAGATTTACATAAAAACCATTTGTAACAGATACTGTAAGTGGAGTCTAAATGCTTTGTTTTCATTTTCTTTTTCCTCACTGGCTCTTGTTTTTATCTTTATGATTTTGATGTGAGAATGAATATTTGAGATTGTCAGATAGATTCATGCTTTTAAGAAGGTACTTTTAAGGGGACTAGAGAGATGGCTCAATGGTTAAAAGCACGGGCTGCTCTTCTAGAGGTCCTGAGTTCAATTCCCAGCAACCACATGGTATCTCACAGCCATCCGTAATAAGATCTGGTGCCATTTTCTGGCATGCAGGCATATATGTTGGCAGAACACTGTATAAGAAGGTTCATTTATTTCCAAGGTCATATATAGGCCGTACCATGAATTTTCAGATTCAGAAATTTAGAATTACTTATGTTTAAAAAAATAAACATTTAAGCCTGGCTGTGGTGGTGCATGCCTTTAGTTCCAGCATTCTGGAGGCAAAGGCAGGCGGATCTCTGTGAGTTTGAGGACAACCTGGTCCACAAGAACTAGTAGTTCTAGGAGAGCTAGGACTACACTGAGAAACCCTGTCTCAAAAAAACAAAACAAAACAAACAAACAAAAAACCAAAAGAAACCCCTCAAAAAATAAAAAAACAAATCAAACATTTAAGGTAAATTAAATAAAAAAAGACTCATTTATTCCACAAATAATTACTGAGCGTCTACTGTGTGCCACTTATAAAACTGTGCTTTCTTACTTCAATCCTTCTCTGCCATCTATTTTTAAAGATTTTTGGACATCCAGAGTATGGTTAGGACTAATAAATACACTTTCCGTGTTTTGTTTTGTTTTCTGTTTTCTGGGTAGTTGGATTTAAAAAATGATTTTATCCAAGGCTGTTGTTATTTTATTTACCTTGGATTTCTCACAGTTTGTATTTAAGTCAACTTATCAATTATTGTAGGTAAAGTGACTTTACATTAAGTATAATTGTTTCTGATTTTGTAAATGGTGTTCACATTTAAATAGGTTGTGCATTTTCACCATAGATACATTTCCACGTATTTTAATATGCCTCATTTAAAACAACATTGATACAACACTGATACAAACAGAGCAACAGAATATAGCTTTATGCTTTCATGTGCTTGATTGATATTTTTCATTTTGTCCTTAGGGTGCAAGTCCCAGCACTCTTAAGGAGTTTTTGTGAGTGCTAGAAGGTCAGTAATTTGAATTATGGCCTGAATAAACACTGTGTGGCTCACTCGGCTTCAAAACTTTTTAATCTCCCCTGTTGTAATAAGCAACCTTAAAGTGTAAGTGATTTCTTCAGGGTGGAACTTTAGTTTGGGAAGCCCCTTTATAGATCAGAAATTATCTGTGTACTGAAATCTCAAACTATGTTTTATCATTTGTATCTGTAATCTAAAATATGCTTCTAAAGACCCCAGATTTATTCTTTTCTTAATGTTAGAATCCTGACTTCATTCTGAAATTTCAAATATTTAAACTGTGCATACTTCTCTTTCCTGTCCATACCCAACATTGCTAATTAACTATGGCGTACTTTCCTGCCAAGCCTAATGAATCCTCTTTTGTACCGCAGTCATCAGCATTGTGCCTCTTGGAAGCTATGACTAGTGGTTCAGGATTGACAAAAGTGAAACCCAGTTGCCTTTAGTACCCTAATTAGTTTGGGTCTGGTAGCAATGAATTCTTTGTATACTCAGGGGTATCAGAGTTAGGCAGGGAAATAAAGAAAATGTTTCTAATGAAACACAGCATATTCAATATCATTTCTGGATATAAGGGATCTACAATGCTGTATTCATATCCATCTAACATTAAATAGGAATAGTAAGCTTCTAATAAGTACCATTTGTTAACTGTCAACTATTGACCACCTGCTATGTGCCTAGTAGATGCTTTACATGATTATATCATCTAATCCTTGTAATGATTTTATGAGGTTGGAATTATTATCCCTATTTTATAGAAAAAATAAATTGGAGCTTAAAGATTTTAACATGTTCAGGGGACTGTCATTTGAAAGTGGCAAAGGCAAGATGATCTAAGTGCCGGCTTATTTGACTCTGAAGTTTATGACCCTATTGCTGTGTTGGTCCATTGCTCAGTTTGTATAATAGTTCCTTTGTTGTTTACAATAATATTACATATTGTTTGCTAATCCAGCCTGTTTGTAATTATACTGATCAACCTTTTACAAATGACTGCTGGTTAAGATATGTCTTGATTGCTAAACCAACAGACTCTTTAAAGTAATGGTCAAGTACTAATGTCTTTGATTCTTTGTTACACTGAAAATATGTAGTAATGATATAGTTTATGTTTTCTTGATGTAGATACCAAGTACAAACTCACTCAGAAAAATTTTGACTGATTTAACTTTAGACTTTCTTTAGGACCAATGTAAAACTGAAAAAGAATTTCTTCTGTAACTTATTGGATTTTTTCAAAACAATTTGTTCTGTTCTAAGTAGGCACAAATAATTTTAGTGAAAGAACTGGGCATCACTATAGCACTGCTTACTCACTCCAAAATAAAACTGTGATGCATGCTACCAAAGCATAAGTAATTTTTGTGTTCTTTACTGTGAAATGGGGATAATAATAGTATCTGTGTCATGGGATTTGGGGACAACCAAATAAGCGCATGTATGTATCAACTCTGGGAGCTTTTCTTGGTTCCTCTTTAGGAACCCTACTGCTGTCATTCATCCACATATTTTAGTTTCTCTACTTGTCAGAATAATTTGTATTCCCTTTCTTTCTGCTAACACCCCAGCCCAAGAAACTGCTGTCACTTCTTTTCTGGCCTACTGTAGTAGCTTCTACTCTTGCCTCTCACTTCATGGCAACTAAAATGATCTTTTTTAAAATAGACATCACATTTTGTTTCTGTGCTTAAAAATATTCTCTTGGCTTCTTAATTGTCCTTAATATGAAATCCAGATACTTTAGTCTGGCTTTCATATTTGATCCAGCTTCTTGGCTGTAGGCTTTTGGCTCTGCTTTTCTTTCTTTTTTCAACCTGTTGGGTGATTCTGACTGTGTAGCTTTTATTCAATACTAGTCTCTGTGAAATGCACTGCTGCTAAATCTCTTACTGGGTAAATCTTGACTTCTCTCTCTGTATATCTGTTCTCTACATCAGGCTAGGAGTGCACCCTGCTAGTTCACCTAAGGTGTAACTAACAGCTCCCGCCAACACATTGGTTACTACCGTTTCTTCTGGTTTATAAGAACTTCTTAATTTGGCTGTATCTACTGTTACTGCCTTGCTGTAGCTTCCATCTAGCAGATAGATACTTAAAGAAAAACTAGATTCATTTTTTTAGAAGTTTTAGATTTACAGAAAATTTATGAAAGTTGGATACTTTATACATCTTTCTCTGTTAATATTTTTCATTAGTATGATGCATTGTTTTAATTGATAGTAATAATGCAGTATTAATGTTAACTTAAGTCCATGGTTTATTTGGATTTCCTTGGGTTTTTCTTACTGTCCTTTTCTGTTCCAGGATTCCCACCCAGGTTGCCACATTCTATTTACCTGCTCTGTCTCCTTAAATACTTCTTACTATGAAAGTTTCTCAGATTTTTCTGTTTTGGTTATTTTCGTTTTTGATAACTTTGACAGGCCAGGTGTTTTAGTAAGATGCCCCACTCCTAGAATTTACTTGATGTCTTTCTCCGTATTAGATTAGGGTTATGAACTTCGTGGAGGAAGATCACAGAGAAGACGCCACTTGCATTGCATCTTATGAAAGGACATGAACTATCATGACTTTACATTTTCTAGTCCTCCATTACCTCTCAATAGTTGTGTGCTTTATGAATGTCAATTTGTCCCTTAGATCTTTAAAGCTCTAGAGTATTCAAAGCTTGCTTTTGTCTTGGGGCCTTTGTTTCCTACTTCCCATGCCACTGAGCGCCCTTCTAAGTGTTAGCGCACATGGTTCATACTCTGACTTCATTTTGATTTCTGTTCAAATGACACCTTACCAAGAGATCTTCACTGAGTACTTCATTTAAAAAAATCTACACTCTAATTATTCTTTTTTTCTTTACCCTGGTTTGTTGTCTTTTCCATTTGTTTCTACATGCCATATATTTTTTGTTTCTCTCTCTGCACTAGAATGTAAACTCCATGCAAGTAAGTTTTGTTCTTTCTTCTATCCTCAGCATCTAGAATCATGCCTGGCACATAGTAGATGCTCAATAAGTATCTACAAGTGAACAAATCTCGATTACTTTCTCATGTGATGGTGTGAATTTATCCCCTAAATGGTTTATGGTGTACATGATTGCAGAACTACATCATGTACAACACTGCCTCTTAAAATACCTGCTGAATATTTGTGGTTGTAGGTAGTTTTGATTATTGCTGGTAAAGGAAAGTGTTAATATACTTTTAATTAATTATATATTCCTCTCTGTTGCATTGTTTTTCCTGTTGCAAAACTTAGTTTTGAATTGTATATAAGTTTAAATATATAGTATGTACATGAAAATAACTTATTTTTCCTCCTTTAGGTTATTATAGTGACCACATCACCAAGTTCAACCTTCGTGCCCAACATTCTCTCCAAATCCCATAACTATGCAGCAGTCACTAAGCTTGTACCAACATCAGTCATTGCTTCCACAACTCAGAAGCCACCTGTTGTTATAACTGCATCACAGTCCTCTCTGGTCAGCAGCAGCAGTAGCAGCGGCAACAGCAGTTCTACGTCATCACCTATTTCTAGTACAGTTGCAGTAACAGCGGTGGTATCTTCCACACCATCTGTGGTCATGTCAACAGTAGCACAAGGTGAGTGGTGAGCCACTATTTTGTCAGAGAGAGAGAGAGAGAGAGAGAGAGAGAGAGAGAGAGAGAGAGAGAGAGAGAGAGAGAGAGAGAGAGAGAGAGAGAGAGAGAGAGAGAGAGAGAGAGAGAGAGAGAGAGAGAGAGAGAGAGAGAGAGAGAGAGAGAGAGAGAGAGAGAGAGAGAGAGAGAGAGAGAGAGAGAGAGAGAGAGAGAGAGAGAGAGAGAGAGAGAGAGAGAGAGAGAGAGAGAGAGAGAGAGAGAGAGAGAGAGAGAGAGAGAGAGAGAGAGAGAGAGAGAGAGAGAGAGAGAGAGAGAGAGAGAGAGAGAGAGAGAGAGAGAGAGAGAGAGAGAGAGAGAGAGAGAGAGAGAGAGAGAGAGAGAGATAGAGAGAGAGAGAGAGAGAGAGAGATGAGAGAGAGAGAGAGAGAGAGATGAGAGAGAGAGAGAGAGAGAGAGAGAGAGAGAGAGAGAGAGAGAGAGAGAGAGAGAGAGAGAGAGAATGAGAGAATGAGAGAATGAGAGAATGAGAGAATTTTAGGTCAGTGATGACTTGCCTGCTCAGCCTCCTTTAGCTTGAGAATGAAGTGTTTGCAATTTTCTCTTCTCTGTAACTCCTACACCTTGTCCTGTCTGCCTCCCCACCCCCATTCCTTTCTAAATTCATTTCTGTACACCTTTAATCCCAGCACTTGGGAGGCACAGACAGGTGGATCTCTGTGAGTTTGAATCTAGCCTGGACTACAGAGTGAGTTTCAGAACAGCCAGGGCTACACAGAGAAAGCCTGTCTCAAAAAAACCAACAAGCAAGCAACAACAGCAAACCACGGAAGCAAATAGACATATATTTTGGCTTTTCCTTAGATTAGTAGCATATTGTACATGCTGTTGTGCACTTTAATGTTTGGAAATGAGAATTTGTAATTTGGTGTTTAAAAGTCTGGTGCTAGTATCATAGAGAGAGGTGTGAATTAGTGTGTTTTGTGTGTATTTGGAGGCTGTCCTAGAACTCACTCTGTAGACCAGGTTGGTCTCGAACTCAGAGATCCACCTGCCTCTGCCTCCCGAGTGCTGGGATTAAAGGCGTGCACTATCAATGTCCGGCTTACCCTACTTAGTTTTAATGGTGTTCTAGAGGCTCTACTTCTAAACTATAGTCATTAAGTCAAATGAAGTTTCTAGCTTTTTAAGACTTTATATTGGGGATTAAATTTCAACACATGGCCTCTGGTGTATACTCAAATCATAGCACACACATATTTAGTCAAAATTGCCAATGTAGCTTCATTTATAATTCTTCTAAAGAGAGACTAATATGTTTGATTTAGTGGTCCTCCTTGTGTTCTTTTGGGCATCCAAATGTACAATAAATTAATGATTCTGGAGTCATTAGTGTCTAAATTTATTTGCAAAATGTGATGAGTGATTGAATGAATGACTACACATATATAAGTATTGATTGATTTACTGGTTTTTAATAAACTATTATTTCAGAAGTTCATAAGACAGAAGGCTTAATTTAGTTAGTTTAGATGAATCATTGGACCAACAAGGGATTTTTTCCCTCCACTGTTGTTAGATGAGTACATTGTTGGCATCATAGCCAGTCATGAAAATATTCAAAGGGAGAAGAGAAAATTCCTTTTTGTGTAGCCTTCCTAAGGAAAAGATTACTCTTATAGCAAGTTGTCTATAACTAGCTTTACCTTATTGCTGGGAAAAGTAATGGAGTACCATGGCAAGCTTAGATCAATTGAGAATTGCCCTCTAAATCTGTCTTAGGGACAGGCCTCCATCAAGTGTATGCCAGTGCCCAGGAATGTGGATTCTCAAGGGGAAAAAGCATGATTTTGTTAGAAACGAAGGAAGTATTTAGACTAGCCACCAGCAATGGTAACAGAATTAAACTACAGTGAAAATAAATAAGATGGTTACAGAAAAATTAGAAGTTTGTTAAAAAAGCAAGACAATATCTGAGAGTAGGCACTGTAATTAGTCTACGTAATAGATGTTTTTATAACACTTTACATTTGAACATTTGTGTTCCCAAGACATTAGTTGACTGATGGAATGGTTCAGATACTCCTTGTTTTTTTTTTTTTTTTTTTGGTTTTACGAGACATGGTTTCTTTGTATTGTTTCGGAGGCTATCGGTCCAGCCCGGCCTCGACCTCACAGAGATCTGCCTGCCTCTGCCTCCCGAGTGCTGGGATTAAAGGCGTGCGCCACCACCACCCGGCTTTGAATCTGTTTTGATACTCCTTGTTTTGACCCTCCTACCCCATCCCTTCCTAAATCTTTACTTTTCTTTAGGTGTGTCCACATCAGCAATCAAAATGACATCGACAAGACTTCCTTCCCCCAAAAGCTTAGTGAGTGCCCCTACCCAGATTCTTGCACAGTTTCCTAAACAGCATCAGCAGTCTCCTAAGCAGCAGTTACATCAAGTGCAACAACAGACACAGCAGCCAGTGGCCCAGCCTTCCTCAGTGTCTCAGCAGCAGCAACCCCAGCAGTCACCGTTGCCACCTGGTATCAAACCTACCATTCAGATCAAACAGGAGTCAGGTAACTGGAAAATGTGCATGAGGTTGCTGCATATCTTCAGTTTACAGTTCTTCTGGTCCTACAGGTTATTTGCATAGTGTTTCTTCCCATTTAGTTAAATCTTCAGTGTTTTATGGTTTCCAGTAGGAAATGCCTATAAATGTTTTCTAAGCTATAGCCCTAAATGTCTACTTTTCTTAGAGTAACTCTAAATGGCATCATAGTTTTAATTTCCATTTCACATGTTTATTGTTGGTATGTAAACATGTTGCTTAACTTGTATCCTTCTAGCTCAGTTAGCTTTATTATTTGTGGGATTTCTTGGAACTCATATGTATGCAGGATATATTTCATTATGTCATATGTAAATAAGACAGGGTTTTTCTTCTTGAATCAGTATTCCTCCCCCACTTCCTTCTTTCCTTTCTTTTCTGTCTTATTTACTAGCTAGAATGTATAATACATAGGATTGACTGGGACAGACTTTCTTGTCTTGATCTCCATCTTGAGTAAAAGGCATCAGGTCTTTCAGTGTTGAGTGTGAGGCCTATTACAGGATTTGTATAAATGTTTTTTGAGTTGAGGACATGGAATTTCCACTTTCCTGGGGCCTTTCATTATGACTACATATTAGGTTCTGTCAGCTATTATTCCATGTTCAAGTGCTGAGAACACCAGACACTTGCTTTTGTGTTTAGCTGCTGATATGTTTAATCATATGGGTTGACTTTCTGTTGAACCAGTTACATATAAGAAATAAGTCCCCACTTGGTCATGGTATATAACTTTTTCTTATATATCAGTGGTTTCAGTTTTTATCTTTGTCCATGAGAGGTTTTTTTTTTTTTAATGTGTATATGTGGTGATTGTGTAGATCACATTCACATGTGAGTATGTGCAGATGTGTGTGTAGGTTTCTGTGTGCATGTATGCAAGTACAAGTCCATGTGGAGGCCAGAAGTTAATGATGGTGTCCTTGATTACTCTTCACCTCATAAGTTGAGGCAGGGATTCTCACTTGAACTCAATGCTTGCCAATTTGTTTAGTTTAGTTACCTGGCTTGTTCTGGGATCCCTTGTCTCCAACTCTTACCTCTAGAACACTGGGATTAAAGGCAGGAACACCACAGGTGCCTGGCATTTATGTGGATGCTGGGGATCTGAACTCAGTTTCTCAGATTATGTGCTGAGTCATCTCCCCCACCTTGGGGGATGTTGATATATAGTTGTCTTATAGTTATCTTTGCAGTGTCTTTGTCTAGTTTTTTTATCAAGGTATTACTGACCTCAGAATGAGTTTGAAGTGTTCCGTTTTCTAGAAGAGATTAGGGAAGATTGGTATTAATTCCATAAATACTTAATGAATCTGCTGGGCCTGGAGATTTCAGTTTGGGAGCATTTAAATTATGAACTCACTTTTTTTTTTTAATGGTAGGGAAACTATTTGGATTAACTGGTTCATTTTTGTCAAGTTTTGGCAGTTTATGATTTCTAAATTTACTCATTTTTAAGTTGTCAAAATGGATAGTTATCACTGTCAGTTCCTTATTATCCTTTACATGGCTACAAGGTCTGTACTAATGACCTTTTTCTTTGTCAGGCTTTTATTGATTTTCATTGTTATTGAGTTTTTAAAATTTTAATAAAGTTGCTTCATTAATCATTTTCTGTTATTTTTCAGTTTTAGGTGTCATTATTATTTTCCCCCCTTTCGTTTTGTTTTGCTCTTTTAGCTTCTTGAGACTGGAATGTGGATTATTGACTAAAGATCTTCTTTTCTATCCATTTAGCATTTAGTTCTACTATATATAACTATGTTTTGATAAATCCTTCTCAGCATTATTTTGTCAGCATTCTATGTATTTTTATATATTGTTATTTTCTTACAATTTTTGTTCTAAAACCTCCCCTGGAACTTCCTCTTTGATTTATTTATAATTATGCTATCTTCTTTCCAAATGTTTAAGAGTTTTTTTTGTTTGTTTGTTTGCTTGTGTCTGTTGTTGGGTTTTTCTCTTTATTTTTTTATTTTTGGTGGTCCTTTTGGTATTCATTTATTTCTAGTGGATTCTACTATGGATAGGAAATATTCTCTGAATTGTGAGGAGGATAAGCTGAAGTTCTGAAATGTCCTCTGGCTAAGAGCTATATTAAAGGGACCTTGCACTCCACGATTGTAGCAGCTTGGAGTAGAATCACCAACTTACTGAGTTGAGGGAGGAGAAAGAGAAAGGGTACTTTACGGCTCAGATGTCACAGAACTTGACTTCAACTTTTAGGTTTAGTTGGGTAGATGCTTCTTTGTTTGCTATTTGCCATAATCTCCCTTCGGAAGTGTCTCAGTTAGGGTTTCTGTTGCTGTAAAGAGACGCCATGACTATGGCAACTTTTATAAAGGAAAACATTTAATGGGATGACTTACAGTTTCAGAGGTTTAGTAAATTATCATGGTGGGACATGGCGGCATGCAGGCAGACATGGTGCTGGAGAAGCTTGATATGCAGGCTACAAGAAGTGGTTTGTCTCACTAGGTATTGCTTGAGCATATATGAGACTTCAAAGTCTGCCTCTAGTGACATATTTCCTCCAACAAGACCACACTTCCTAATGGTGCCACTCCCTTTGGGGGCCATTTTTTTTCAAACCACCACAGAGCATTCTCTTTTATTCCATTTTACTTTTATTTTATGTGTACATGTGTATATGTTCACATGTGCTGTGTGAGAGCAAATGTGTGTGCATGCATGTATGCCGTTGTGTGCATGTGGAAGTCAGAGTACCCCTTGCAGAAATGGGTTCTCTTTTTTCACCATGTGGGTCTTTGGGATGGAACTCAGGTGGTCAGACTTGATGTCAGATGTTTTACTTGTGGAGCCATCCTGTGGTTCCCAGAGCCTTTTAATGGTGGTTGTGTTAGTTCCATTATGTGGATTGGAGAGCTCCTTATGCCATCACACTAGGCCTGGCTCTCCAGAATGTTATAAGGTGCATTGAAATGACTGTCTCTTTGATGGCAGCTTTCTAGGCCTGCCGCTTTCAGAGAGGGTTGGAGTTGTTAAAAACTTATTTGGAAATTTGTTTATTTGACTTGGTCTCTTTTTCATGGTCAGTTTTGAGAAGTAATGTTTTCTTGAAATGTTATTAATTTGATCCAGATTATCAGTTGATTTGCATGGGACTGCATTGAATTATCCTTTGGTTTTGTGTATTTTTTTCCTTTGTGGTTATTTCTTGGAGCTTCTTTCTTCATGGGCATTATACAGGATTATGGTTTATCAGTAATACTAGAAATAATTTTTCTTGTATAATCTCACTGCTTATGGTTCATTATATTCAGAAGTATTTCCACAATACTTACTGAATTCTTGACATGTATTAGATACTTCTCAAATTTATTTAATCTTTATAATAACCTCATGAGGTATATTCCAATTGATTTTTATTTTATAGGTAAAAAATAGTCACGAGAGTTATTAGCCAATTATACCCAAATACTGTAATTTTAATTTCTTTCTTAGCTAAAGAAGTTTAGAATTACTTAAAGCTACTAAATACATAGATTTGTTTCTTTCCTTAATGTCTCATTTAAATCACCACCTGTATTAGTTATTTCCTTGTTGCTGTGACAAAAGCCACTTAGGAAAGAAAGGTTTCCTTTGACTTGAAGTTAGAAGGTCATGGTGGGGAAGTGATAGTGACAGGAGCTTGAGGCAACTGGTCACATTGAGTCTTCAGTGAGACAGAAGAGAATGGGCAATGCTACTGCTTGGTTCCTGTCTTTTTATTCAGTCTAGGATCAGAGTCCATGGAACAGTGTAGATCTTTTCCCTTCTAAACCTACTCTGGAAAATCCCTCCAGACATGCCCATGGTGGTTCTAAATTCTACCAAATTGACAGTCAAGATAAACTACCATACTACACCAAAAATAATGCAATTCTTAATTTGCTCTATGAGAGTGTTTTGTTTTATGTATTTTCTTTAAAAGATTCGTAGTGGAGAAATGGCACTAAAGTTTTCTTGTTTAGTTACCACCGATTTAGAAGTGTAGCTAGATCTCATACTTTTTAATGAATACTTTGTTTGGAAAGCCAGTGTAAACATCATAGCATTGTAAATATAAAAATTTTAAGATGTTAAAAAGTCCCAATATAACTTTCTTAACATTTTTATTGTATTTATTGCACATTGCCTGTGAGATATTTTTCACTTGAATATTTTATATAGATGCAATACTGATGTGGCCTTTTTTGGCATTCTATATTTAATAAAGTGAGTTATTAAAACTCTTCTCTTAGAAAGCTATTTTAGGACTTCAAGATATAGTTTAGTGGTAGAGCACTTGCCTAGCATGTGTGAATCCCTGGGTTCAACAGTACTAACAACAAGACAAGATTTTTAAGCTGGGCGTGGTGGCACACATCTGTAATACCAACACTCAGGAGGCAGTAGAATCTGTAGTTCCAGGCCAGGCTGGAGTACTCAGTGAGTTCCAGGCCAACCTTGGCTACCTAGTAAGACCCTATTTCAATACAAAACAAATGAAAGATGAGACAGCCATTTTAAAAAGTCAAACAAAAACTGTTCTTAGCCTATTAAGTTTTTATCAGCTTGTTATATCAGTTTGAGTCATGAAAAGTCTTTGTTGTTGAGAATCTGGAATGGCTGTGTAAACTGCTTTTGATGCCTTATGCTAGTCCCTTCTTCTCAAGTACTTGTATGGAACACATTATTTGCTTTTGCTAACTGATTTGAAAGTTTGCATGCACACCACCATAAATGAAAGTTCAGACTTAGTTTTCTTTAAGAAATCTGTTAATATTATAGCTGCATTCTTGAATTGGGAGAATTTAGGAAAGAGGAATTTGAGCAATGAAAGCTTAGAGTTTCATCAATGTTAAAAAAGCATCTCTGGAATAAGGCTCAATAAATATGTGTGACTGTTGCCCTATTGGGCTGAGTGACATTCTTTTAAAATTATTTTTACTGAGATTTATCTTTTTTCTTTCAAAGGTGTTAAAATCATCACACAGCAGGTTCAACCAAGTAAAATCTTACCCAAACCAGTGACTGCAACTCTACCCACCAGTAGCAATTCCCCTATTATGGTGGTTAGCAGTAATGGTGCAATTATGACAACTAAACTGGTAACTACTCCTACTGGTAAGTTTCACAAGCATCAGTCCATTCATTCATATGTCATCAAATAACTTCCCATCCAGCAGTGTATTGACATTGCACATTGAGAAATTAATGAGATAGTTCTTCAAAGAATTCTTTTTTATTTTGTTTTGAGACAGGGTCTGTGACCTAGAACTCTGTTACTGAGGATGACCTTGAAATTCATTCTTGATCCTCCTGTCCCCACCTCCTGAGTGCTGGGATTATAGGTGTGCGCCACCACACAAGTTTAACAGGTGCTTGGGGTCAAACCCAGGGTTTGGTGCATGCAAGGCAAGCACTTTACCAAACAGTTTTCAAAAGATCTTTCCTGATTCCCTCAATTCCTGAAATTAGCTCTCTCTGGTATATTTTTTTCGTAGTCCTCTGTTAGTTTTCTTTGTTGCAGTTACTCCAGTTTCTACTTATCTAGTTGTTTGTTGAGTTGTTTTATCCATATTAGACAATAAGCTTTATGGGATTAAGGTAACAAATATGTGTATTCACCATATGCAGGTGCAAAATTTGGATTTGTTGAATAATTGAAAACATGCCCAACTCACAGGGACATTACACATAAGAGTCCATGTTGCATTACAGTGTAGGTTAGGGTTGCCTAGACTGATGGAAGCTTGCCGTTGTTCCCGGATAGGAATGCAGTCAACCTGTGCTTGAGATGGTAACTATGAAGAACATTTTAAATTACCACCGTTGTGAACTCTGTAAATGTTAAATGATGTCAAGTCAGGAGCTAAGGAAACAGTTCCATATGTAAAAGCACTTGTTAAAATGCTTGTATAAGGACCTGAGTTCAGATCTCCAGAACCTTCTATATAAAAACTAGACCAATAGCAATACTGGGTCATGTTTTTGTGTTTATAGTGCAACAGTTTCTTTTTTTAAAACAGAAGCTGGAGTTGTTGTTGTTATAATTCAAAGCATTCAAACTTTATACTCCTGTACCATGCTTACTTTGCACTAGACTTTTTTTTTTCCAGATTCACATGTAGCCTATGATCAGACTAATTCTTCTTATGTTCCCCTGATGGTTGTAGTGGTTATTAGTTTTTAAAATAAGTGACTTCCTAACCTAAAAGTATTTTTTCTGAGGTGGGATATTTTGGAAATGTCTGTCACAGTGTTCTCTGAATCTCACTTTAGTTTAAGCAAGTGCCATCTCAGTCTTCTCCTTTTCCTCTTCATTTTCCCTGAGTCCGATCCTTCTTGGAGGACTAGTCTTTCTGAATTACTGGGTTTGTAAGAAACTGCAACAGACTCATCTGATTAGTTTTTAATTCTCTGAGAAAGAGAAAAGTTGTAGAAGTAGTAGGAAAGGGTATAAAATCTTCTGAGAGAGATATAAAGTTATATTTTTCTAATAGCTCAATTAAAGTTGAAGAAATATGCTAATAGAGATAATTTTAGTCTAAAAACTATTCCTGGCGATTCTTGGCAGTTTCTACTATGTCTCTTGTAAAATGATGGAATGAATCTTTAAAAGATTGAAATCTCTTTAGAGAGTAGCAGAGTATAAAACAAAAAAGTTTTAAAAATTTAGGTGAATAATATTGCCTTATTTGCTGAATGGTGACCTTGAGTTTGCTCTGGAACAACATCAAACAGACACAGAAACACCTACATTGTGTTGGTAGGAAGTGGTTACTTTTAAGCTTTGGCGTACAGCTAGTGGAAGAAAGATAGCAGTAGAAGGGGAGGGAGGGTTCTGCCTTTCCTTGGACGGGTTATTTGATACAACACATAAAATTTTATGTGTAAATTTAATTTGAGTCGACTTGGCATTGGTTCTTGCTATACACATTAAAAACTGGCTGTAAAATTGTAAATGAATGTCTTGACAACTTGAAGTTCCATTTTCAAGTGACATTGAATTATAGTGAAAATTTACAGTTATCATTCTTTTTATAAGTTAAAAATGTTGATAAACTTTTCTTTTCACTACTTTCTTCCAACAGGTACTCAGGCAACATACACCCGGCCAACAGTGAGCCCATCCTTAGGTCGAGTAGCTACAACCCCTGGAGCTGCAACCTATGTGAAAACTACCAGTGGGAGCATCATTACTGTGGTACCCAAATCCTTAGCTACCCTGGGAGGCAAGATAATTAGCAGTAATATTGTTTCTGGTAAGTATGGTAGAATATGTTAAAAGCATGGTGATTTTCAGTTAGAAGAAAAGTCATGTTTCTCTATGACAGAACTCTGTTAACACCAGTTTTTTCTTCAAAATTTGACACTTTGTTTTCAATTCTTATATATAGTGATTAAATACAGCTTTTATTAAGTCTACATTTTATATTTTTGGTTGTGAGCCTAGCCTTTAACTGCTGAGCCATCTCTCCAGCCCATTAAATCTAAATTTTAAAGAGCATTTAGTTTTAAGTCACAGTGCAAATATGGTTTATGTTTGCATAGTCATTTTTCATTTAAAAATAGTCTCACATTTGTTAACCTTTTTAGACTCTATAACTTAAGGTATTGTGCCAACTTTACACATGGAGATGTGAGGACTTAGAGGTCACATAAAGCTGTCCAATGCTTACAAAGAGGATAATGGAAGAATCTGTATTTGCATCTGAATATGTTTCAGGAACATAGTTTGGATTTTCAGTTTCTAATGTCACTTTAGCTTATTAAACATTAAATATTTGAAATCTTTGTTTTACACCATTTGCTGTTTGCTTTTTAAAAATATTTTACTGAGATAGTAAAACTAATTTTCTATTTATTGGAAGTATGTTGGAACAGTACCTGGTTTTTTTTTTTTTTTTTTAAAGATTTATTACATATACAGTGTTCTGCATACATGCCAGAAGTGGGCACTAGATTGAATTGTAGATGGCTGTGAGCCACCATGTGGTTGCTGGGAATTGAACTCAGGACCTCTGGAAGAGCAATCAGTGCTTTTAACCTCTGAGCCATCTCTCCAGTACCTGGTTTTTAATTGACTTGTTAATCTCTACAGATTTGGGTTACAGATTCTGAAATGGGATGTTAATGAGGCATTTGTTTTCTTTGAGTATTATTTTTAATTAAAATTATGTAAATGATCTGATTAAGCAAGCCTTGTGGACTTTAGCTGTCTACTATTTTTGTAGACTAGTCATGTTTTGTCTACTCTGGGTGAGTTGTTCTAACAGTAATTTGATGTTGCTGATAACCCAGAGAATAGGAAAAAGCAGAGCAGAGCATGGTGTTGGCATAAAGCTCTGTATTCAGAACTGTTAATTTTGGCTCCTCTCTTAAGTGTAAGTGAGAAAACCCAGTGTTTGCCAACCTGAGGAGGGTGAGATGAGGAGGGAGGGGATCACTGTGCCTTAGCTTTTTAGTGGCTATCTAAGTAACACAGTTAATACTCTAATTTATTATTTGGTAGTATTGTTAAATAGTATAAAGCTGTTGCTCAAACACATTTCAGAAAGTTGACTTCATTGAAAGGTAGCTTTTTATGACCTTGAACAGCTTTCTTACATGTATCTGATTTCATCGTACTGTTAGCTTGCAGGTGTGCCTGGATATCAGGAGGTTTCTTTTGGGACCTTATTCATTGTTTAGCTGCTTTGTGCTAGAGCAGAGTCATGTCAGTACACACATCCTAGAAGCAGAGGTTTGATCTGATGCATGCCTGCCTGCCTATCTACCTAACAAACAATATACACACACACACATACACACACACGCACGCATGCACGCATACTTACATACTCACTTTTATACTATCCTTTGTACTGAAGATGAAACTGCTCAGTGTTAGTTGCTATTTCAAGTGAATGGGTGGTTCAACATTCAATTATTAAAATTCTCCAGCTTTCCAGCACTGTAGGATATTTTGGCATAGAGTTAAAATAGTTCAACTTGGTGGCAAATACTTTTACATACTGAACCATCTTTCTGGCTCCCATTTCACAACCTTAAAAAAAATAGTGCCTTTTTACTTTTTATTCTTGCTTTCCTATGACATTGAGATTATAGCAATTTTAAAAATCTGTCAGCTCGTAACCTTATTGAAAAAAATTTAGATAATTTTCCACCTTCATCTATGAGCAGGTGGTAGGTTCTAATTTGTCTCTCCCTCATACAAATATTTTTTAAAAAATATTCTTAGACATTCAGCTGTAAGAATAGAGAACTTTTAAAACAAAAACAATTTCCTGTCATTGTGGGGATATTTAGAAAGGTACAAAGCAAAATTAAGACTATCTGTTTTGTGTAAATGTTCATATGTATAACTTAAATTTTAATTTTTTTATTAACAATTTATATATTTTCCCATATTGGTGATTGTATGTTGATCATCTCATGATTATGTAATATTCTCTTGTGGACCATAATTTAATCATATTCTCACTGTTGGGTGGTTTAATTGTTTGTAGGTGTGGGATTTTTGGCTTTTAGATTTTTTTCTTGTTTAGTTATTATAAATACTCCCATGGTGAACATATGTATTATTTGTGAAGCTCTTGCTTCCTTTGTATAAACACCTTAGAAAGCAGATTAAAATTTCCATGGTACTTTCTAAAAAAGTTGCATTTTTATTTTTATTAGAAGAAACAAATGGAAGCTGTTATTTATATGTGTATGTTTCAGATTTATATATATATATGTGTGTGTGTATATATAAAACGTTGAATTTTGACTGTAGAACTATACTCATTTTATGCAGAAGTTTGGTTCCTTCAGAGATGAATTAATTGTCTTAATTTTAAGGGCATTTTGAGGACCTGGGCAAGACTTGGTTATGGCTCTTTTAATCTTTCCAGTGTCTAGCAAGGAACTGTTGTTTGGGTACTTTTTGTTTATTTATTGTATTATTTTTTTGGCAAAACAACATAAAACATTACATAGAAACCAAGATAGAGTAATTTAAGAATCCGTGGATAAGCCGGGCGTTGGTGGCGCACGCCTTTAATCCCAGCACTCTGGAGGCAGAGGCAGGCGGATCTCTGTGAGTTCGAGGCTGGGCTGGACCGACAGCCTCCAAAACAATACAGAGAAACCCTGTCTCGTAAAACCAAAAAAAAAAAAAAAAAAAAAAAAAAAGAATCCTTGGATAGTAGGATCTAAGCCAAGAATTTTGTTATGTTAGATTACCATAGTATCCAAACTCTTCCCACCCTTAACCCATTGGAATGTCCAGTGAACACCTTCACTGAGCAGCACTCCTCAGTACTTCTCTCCTGTCCCATTCAGCATTGTATTTTGATTCAGGCTCTTGCTGAGTTTCTCACTTTGACTTAGAACTTCTGATCCTTCTGCTTTAGTCTTCTGAGTAGTGTAGGCTGACACCACCAAAGGCCTGGCTATAATAGTTTTGATATTTTTCATAGTTTGGGTTTCTGTTTGAGACAGTATCTCACTGTGTATTCCAGGCTGGCCTCACACCAGCTATATAGCCTAAGTTGTCTTTGAACTTGCAGTTCTTGTACCTCTGCAGTTTACAAGCACCCCCCCCCCAAAGAATCTTTGGAATTCATTATCATTATCAGAGAGCCCATTGTGATCCAAATGTGATGTACATTTTTAAGAATAGTCTCTGTTGATAGGTTCTCTGAAATGCCAGATTCTATGTGTGGTGCTGTGATACATAAACATGTACACTGGATTCAGTGTGTGCTCTAAAAAATGCTAAATGTGTCGGGAAGCAGAAGCACTGGGATCTCTGAGTTTGAGGCCAGCCTGGTCTGCAAAGTGAGTTCCAGGACATCCAGGGCTACATAGAGAAACCCTACCTGAAAAAACAGTAACAACAACAACATAAAGATTGGGGGCTAGAGAGATGGCTCAGTGGTTAAGAGCACTGGCTGCTCTTCCAGAGGACTCAGGTTCAATTTTCAGCACCCACATGGCAACTTACACCAGTCTGTAACTCTAGTTCTAGGGGATCCAACACCCTCACACAGGCAGGTAACCCGCCAGTGTACGTGTACACACACACACACACACACTCTCACACGCACACATGCATGCAATCACAAGGATTTATGGGCTTCATTTAAAATATCCACAGAAGGTAGATGTGGTGGCATACACCTTTAATTCCAGCACTTGGGAGGCAGAGACAGGTGGATTGCTGAGTTCAAGGCTAGCATGGTCTACAGAATAAGTTCCAGGACAGCCAGGACTAACAGAGAAATACTGTCTTGAAAAACCAAGGGAAAAAAAAGAATGCTAAAAGGGATACAGTTGAAGACCAGAGGTAGAACAGTTGTCTGGTATGAGCAAGGCTCTGGGCTTGGTTCCCAGAACTGAAAAATAAAAAAAAATTAAGAAAAACCAACTAAAGAAAAACAAGGATGCTAACCAGCTTGTTCGGGTTTTGTTGTATTATGAAAACTATAGGTCTACTACTATGAAAACCTAGCTATGGCTTTTTCTTTTTGAATGTGTAACATTTCTTTGCATAGATTTCTTCTTAGGTGAAACATGTACACTAGAATTTCAGACATTTAATACTGGTCATTCTAGAAAAGAATGATGTTCCATTTTAACACAATGTTATATTTGTTATTTCCTGTTAGCCTTTTTCTCCTGCTTTGCATTATTCATTCCCATACCCCATTCATTAAACTGGCAGACTTGATTTATGACTGTCTCATAAGTTGACAAACATTTATAGTGGCAGAGGTAGGTATTTTAGTACAAATAAATAAAACCAGTTGTTAAGCAAGTAATCTTAAAAAAAGAATGACCCTTATATTTCGGTGTTATTTAAGTATAGTTTATGTTTCTTTGAGGTCGTTTGTATAAAAACACTTTTCCATTATCAAATATTTGATAATTTTCCATTGTCTAAAAAGGCCTATATAATCATATATGAGGTATTAAAATTAATCAGGAAATAAAGTTGATTTAAATGAATAATGAATAGCTTGGTTCTTGTGGTTTATAATGACTCAGTTATTCACAGTACAGTTGAAAAAAAAAAACAATTGTAAAGCTAGTTGGTAGATACAAGTGCTTTCTTATGTACCTACTGAGTGGTACCTTGGACTGATGAGGTGTTGGGTAATAGCAAGTGTATTGTGAAGATTTATACAGGATTGCCCCAATTTAACAGAATTTTAAAATAATTCTTTAAACTTTTTTAGATTTATTATATTTTATGTATATGAGTATTTTGCCTGAATATATGCATGGGTGTGGGTGTGCGCGAGCATGTGTTCACTATGTACATGCCTGGTGCTCATGAAGTGGGATTATGGATGGTTATGAGACACTGTGTGGGTGCTGGGAACTGACCTCAGGTCCTCGGCAAGAACAACAAGCCCTTGACCTCTGCATCATCTCCCTGGCCCCTTCTGAATAAATAAATTTTAGAACTGGAACCTTGTTATTCTTGATATAAGATTATTTCATATAATAGTTAATTTGAAAATCTGGTAGGGGATTCAGTGGAAAATTATATAACTTTATGTAATATTTTTTAGAATATATTAGTCATATTTTTATTGAGTTCTTACTCTGTATTTAATCATTTACTGTACAGGCCTGTAGAAAAATGTAATCTGCCTGCATTTTTAGGCACAGAAAATTTTAGGAGCAAAAGTAAAATTGGGCATAATATGCTCAGTTTGAAATCAGCACACTGAGGGAAAGGTGTATATTGACCAATCTTAAAGTTTGTCAGAACTTTGAAAGTTCTACACAGGAGTTTGGGCTTTGTTGGATAAGTAGTGGAAAGCCTCTCAGTTCACTGTCATTTATGTTTCCTGTGTACAGGAGGAACTAATATGGTTAAATTGGTAGATTAAGGGCCTGAACCAGTATAAGCTGCTATTTTTGTTTGTTGGTTTTAATATTTATTGTGGGGGAAATGGGGAGCCTAGGTCAGAGGACAACTTGAAGGAGTTGGTTTTCTCCTACCCTGTGGGGCCTAAAGATTGAATTCAGTCATCAGGCATAGCTAGCAAATGACTTTACCTGCTGCACCATCCTGTCAGCTCACATGAAGGGTTGTGACATTTAAGAGAGAAAGTTGAAACTAGATATAGTTGGAATTAGGAATACTCTTTAAAACCAATTGAGCTGTTTCTTGGTGTAAAATATTTCATTTAGGATGCTGGATTTGGTATGCAATATAAACCTGTAAGACAAAGAAGCTTGAAATGGAGGAACAGCAGGGAAGCAGAGGAGAGCAGCATTGACTGCCCTTGCATGGATATCATTTTTAAAGAAGATATGTTACTGATGAGCTGAGATCATTCACACATAACAATTTCAAAGTACTTGCCACCCTCTGTTCTAAACACTGAGGCATCAAGGACCTGGAAAGGTCATATTTTGTTGGAAGGTACAGGGAGTCGAGACAAGACAGGAATCCAAGAAGTAGGCCTTCTAACTTGGACAATTAGACTACAGAGCATAAATTTGATAGTAGATTTGATAGTTGGGAGAGAAGCAGATTGTAGGGGAAAGGCCACTATATGTTTTTGTCAGTAGATTTATACACTTAGAAGTAGATCTTTTATCTATCTTATAGAAAATTAGGTTTGATCATGCCATTTTCTAACAAAAACTATTTTTGTTACTTCTTTATTCCCTTAGGTCACATCCCTGTCCTTCCCTTTCCCCCTCCTACTCCTGTAGTATTTCCCTTTCCACTTTGATGTCCCATGTGACCCTTTGCTCTTCCCTCATCCCCTTATTTTCTTGTATACAGGATCTAAGTATGAGGGAGAACATGATATGTTTGTTTTTCTGAGGCTCAGTTATCTCCTTTGTTATAATAAAAAAATAGATCTTAATGGCTGACAGCAGTTTTACCCTGAAAGTCTACTTCCTCCTTGCAATCTCTAGAGTTGTGCATACTTAGAAGCACATATTGAATGTCACTTGGTTTATATATCATTTGTTCACTTTTTTGTTTTATTAAAATTCATTTTTTGTAAGGTAGGGTCTTACTCTGTAGCACAAACTGGTTTAGAACTCACAGTCCTCCTGCCTTCACCTCTCAATGCTGGGATTACAGATGTTCACTACCATGCACGGCTGTTTTACGTCTTTTCATAACTTTTTTCTACTATTTAGTGAATTTTGATGTTTGCTTCTAATGTTCCTGTTTTGAAGAGCTTTTCTGTCATGCTGGCTACATAAATTTAATACTAGATTCAAGGGAAACACATGTCATAAAATTTTTGTTTAATTTTAACTTAGGAAAGAGTGTTGATAGAGAAATGGACAGTGATATTTTTAGATTTAGTATTTGTTGTGTAGGTCCTCAGATTTTCAAACGAGGATTGCTTTAAGACTTTCTTCTTGCTGGGCATGGTGGTGCATGCCTTTAATCCTAGCAGTTGGGAGACAGAGACAGAGTTGGACAGCTCCCTGAGTTCTAGGTCAGCCTGGTCTACATAGTGAAATCCAGGCCAGTTAGGGCTACATAGTAAAATCCTGTCTCAAAAACCTGAAAAACAAACAAACAAACAAACAAACAAAAAAAGGTCAATTATTAATATTTATCATTCTGGGGTAATTTAGAATTTATTGTTCCAAACCTTCATATATGTCCTTAGGACCACACTCATGTCACCTAATGATATTGTTTCGACATGTATTACTTGTATACATCATAAACAGGAACAACCAAATATCCACTAGTCCTTAACTCAGGCCTCCTTTTCTTCCTGCTTCTCTAAGGAACGACTACCAAAATCACTACAATCCCAATGACTTCCAAGCCCAATGTGATTGTTGTACAAAAGACTACAGGAAAAGGAACGACCATTCAAGGCCTCCCTGGCAAAAACGTTGTCACAACATTGCTAAATGCTGGAGTAAGTAAGACCTTGAATACACTCAGTAATCTACTAAGCATTTTTTATTTTTATGTGCTTTGGTGTTTGTCTACGTGTATGCCTGTTTGAGAGCGCTGGATCCTCTGGAACCAGAGTTACAGACGGTTGTGAGCTGTCACATGGGTGCTGGGAATTGAACCTGGGTCCTTTGGAAGAGCAGCTAGTGCTCTTAACCTCTGAGCCAGCCCTCCACTAAGCATTTTAAAGTCCATCTATACAAACATTTTTCTAAGAACATCAGAACCCCATAGTGGACAGGACAGCTTGATTCCCCAGTGCTGTGATAGAATAACCTTTATCATCAACTGATGCCATTTTTCACAGTAATCTAAAAACATATTGCTCATAGCTGCTCATAGCAGGTGACTTGTGACTATGGTTTGAATTCTTAGTTTCACTCAGATGGCGAATTCTACTGGCTTAGCTGCAGGAAGACATGGAACAATTTTATTCCTGCTTATGGCTTACAGATTAGCATTTGATCTAGGCTGGACCAAAAACAATTGAGTTCAAGATAAAATTGATAGATGGGGATTTGTTAGTTAAGGTTTGTTGCTTATTCATCCCCATCCTCCATTTTCTGAATTTTAGTCTCTGAAGGCAATTGTTAAGAGGTTTGAGTTAGACAGATTAGGCTTTGTGTCTCCCTATTGTAGTTTGACGTTGGATGGCTTATTTAACCATTGTAATTTTTTATTCATGTCAACATTGGGGTGATGATGGGTGTTTTGAAAGTGCTTAGAACAAGAACAATGCTTTAACACACATGGAACGTTCACAGTCATTGGCTCTTAACTGTATTTAAGTACTCAGACTTAGTAGCATCGTTACTTTTTTTGATCTCACTGGAAGACAGAGATCTTTCATTTAAGTATATCATAAAAGCTTATGCATTATAGTCTTTTATAATGCTGAAAGTGGTCCACATTAGGCCCTTTTGAATTTATATAGCAATTCAACAGGAAAGCCAGGATTCTGTAGACTTGGATTTATAAATGGTATAGCTGTGTGGTGGTGGCTCACATCTGTAATTCCAGCACTTGGGAGGCAGAGACAGGCAGATCTCTCAGTTCCAGGCCAGCCTGGTCTACAAAGCAAATTCCAGGATAGCCAGAACTGTTAACCCAGAGAAACCCCTGCCTTGAACCCTCACTACCCCAAAGATTATGTTTTTTGCTATGGAAGATGTAAGATTCCTGTGTGAATTTTGTTCAGTAGATGCTTGAACAGCAGTTTGGCAGGAAATGCTAATAAAACGAGTGGATCAATCTATGGGACCATTACCATCCTCACACAGAGCATTTGTTTATACTCCCTTCCTGCATCTGTTCAGGCCAACTGCACATGAGAAGAACTTTCTCAGATGACAGACATCCTGCAAGCTGGTTTTGTTTGGGTCACAGTGCTTGGGCAGGCTGTCAAGCCATTTACAGATCAGCATGCCACATACTTGCAAACTAGTGGCTATTAGAGGACCAATCAGAGCTCTTTCTGGGAATACTGCTGCAAACAGTATGCTAGAGTTGAAATAACTACCCGATTGGAGACATCCTTTGGATAATTGTAGTTGATACTTAGGTTTATAATTTTTAGGCTCAGATTTAGGCTGAATTTTCAATGGTTGCTTTTTATATAGCTGGTTGCTTTCAGCTTACCAACTGCTGAGTTTGAAAGCTACACATCTATAATGATGATAGCTAAAAATTAAGAAAACTGCTGACTTTTATGAATTGTAATTTAAAAGTTATTAATAAAATTACTGTGTTTGAATCCAGTTCAGTTAAATTAAAATAAAATTGTGCTGAGATTAAAGCTATGACCAGAAAATGGAACTTCAGAAGAAAACAAAGGGTTGAGGATGTGGATTAGTGGTAGAGCATGCACACCTAGCATGTATCAAGCCCTGGGTGTACACGCACACACACACACACACACACACACACACACACACACACACACACACACACACACACACGAGAGAGAGAGAGAGAGAGAGAGAGAGAGAGAGAGAGAGACAGACAGACAGACAGACAGACAGACAGACAGACAGAATAGAGCAGGTGAAAATTCAGAAAGTGGTGAAAGGTTAATGGCCTTGAATCTGTAATAGACTACTACAGTAGTATTAGTAACATACTAGTTAAACATGAGAAATGCTTTAAGTTTTCTTCCTCCTTTCCTCCATATAATCTTAGAAAGAATGTTACTATCTTTGCTCTTTTCATCTTTCCCATACTTATTTATGCAGACATTCTGCTGTATACCTTTATAATTTCATATATGCCCAACTTATATATGTTTATCTGCTGATACACTATATAGTTTTCTATTACATAAATATTCACTTCAAGTATATTAAAAAGTAAAAATGAGTTTCAGAGATGACCTACAATTTTAATTCTCAGACATAACAATTGTTAACATTTTAGTATATGTTCTTCCAGAAATACAGCTATCCTATGAATGGATAGTATAATAAGTTCTTAGATGTGATTTTTAAAAAAACTTACCCAACAGAAATAATTTTTCTTTTTTGGCTACAAAGTTGGTCAGATGACTTGTAATATTATTTCAACTATGTCCAGGATTTTTTTTTCTTTTCTTTTTTTTCTTTTATTTTCCAGTTTAAATTTAGATAAGAAACAAGGTTGCTTCACAAGTCAGTTCCAGGTCCCTCTCCCTTTCCCTCCCCTCCTCCCGTGCCCTCCCTGTCCAGGATTTTTTAATCACTTAGAAATCATGTACTAAAAAAAAAAAGAAAGAAATCATGTACTTTGATGCATAATCTACAGTCCTTTTCCCATTCCAGCAATATTTTTCTGTGCTTTTTCAGTAAAAGGACCGTTTGTTTGGTTTTTTTAAAATTATTTAAATGCATATAAATCTCTTAAATAATGGTTGACTTCAATTTAGGGAGAAAAGACTCTTCAGACAGTGCCAACTGGAGCAAAGCCAGCTATCATTACTGCTACAAGACCCATCACCAAGATGATTGTAACACAGCCCAAAGGAATAGGTTCCACAGTCCAGCCAGCAGCTAAAATCATCCCAACAAAAATTGTCTATGGACAGCAAGGGAAAACACAGGTATGCTGTAAGAAGTTGTAACTTTTCTTGACTTTTGAATATTTAAAATTCCCAGGTAGAAACTTTATTCCCTTTTCTTTCCTCTAGAAGACCAGAGTTTCATTCTATGTACCCACTTTGGGAAGGTCACAAACATTTTTAACTCTAGCTCCAGAGAATTCAAAACCCTCTTCTGGTCTCTGAGGGTACCCATGTACATACACAGACACATTGAAAAACAAAAGAAAAAATCATGGCAGTTGCAGTTTGGTGTGTCCCATTTAAAATATTGTATATAGCTTAGTTCTCATTCATCTGTGGATTGAATTACTCTTTGGTAAGCAATACTGGACCCAAAGCCTAATAATAAATATACATAATGGTAATTTCTGTATCTGGAAAATGACCTATCAGTTTAGCTTTTCTTGTTTGATTCTTTTTGAGATAGGATTTCATTCTAGCCAGAGCTGTCTTTAAATTTGCTAGTCTTCCAGCCTCTCCCAAGTGCTGGGGTTATTGGCATAAACTACCATGCCTGGCTAGTTTAGCATTTTAAACAGTGCTCTGAAATTTCATCTGGACATGTTTCTGATTTTTTTTCTAGGTTCTCATTAAACCCAAACCAGTGACATTTCAAGCTACAGTTGTTAGTGAACAAACAAGGCAGCTGGTAACAGAAACATTACAGCAAGCATCGAGGGTAGCAGAGGCTGGTAATTCATCTGCTCAGGAAGGAAAAGAAGAACCACAGGGTTACACAGACAGTAGTTCCTCTTCCACAGAATCCTCCCAGAGTTCCCAAGGTAAGACTTACTGTACTTCTGATTACGTAAATACTGATGACAGCGTGCCTCAGTTCTGAAACAGCTGTTACTTCTAGGGATTCTAAACCAGACTTATATGCTGTAGTTCTTTTGATTTGGTTTGATTTCTTTACCTGTTTAATAAGTGAAATGAGATTTTATTTTTGATATTGCTTACCATTCTTACCTCATGTCACATGTTCATCAAATCACTGGTAGATTTTTAGATGATGGTTTTTATCAGGGAGGCAGTGATGAGCCAGGCAGAACTGTAGTTTCCAGATGGTAACTTTTTTTCCTCTTTGGTTTGGGTAAGTAGAAGAAATGCATAAGAAAAGGAATGTGTTTTTAAAATTGATTATTGCTGAACCTTGAGAAAGAGTCATTGTGGCCAAAGAGAGGTATAAGTGGGTCACTGTACATCCCAGTTTGTATGGAGTCTTAGTTTATGTTTGTTGTTCTGCGTAAGTTATGAATATCATTTCTTTAACTCTCAAAAGTATTTCAAATGGTAATTAGCAGTTATCCCAAATATTAGAATCTGAACACCACAGCATGAGATAATTTCAGTATTGTTGTCATTATGACATTTTTTTCTAGGAAGTCTCTTATAAGATACATACAAGATCCACTTGAAACTCTTTGTTTTCTGTTCATGTCAATTATCCTGACTGCCCTTGGTGGGTGCTACAAGCTGAGGAGCCTGTCTGCAATACTTGAGCGGGGAGTGTCTTGATTTAAGAGTTTGTATTTGTGGGAGGAGGGGAAAGACACATCAATCTTACAGATGAGATCCGTGTCTAAACATGATATCCATATATGTTTCATATAAACCTTATACACTTAGCCTGAAGGTAGGTTTACAATTTTTTTTCCTTTTTTTTTCCTGCACCTGTGTTCTAACTGTGACCATCATGTGAGGTCAGGTGTGGGATTTTCTGCTAGTAGTGTTACTTTGCTTAGAAAGATTCAGATTGTGGAGCATTTTGATTTAGAGTTTTTCAGCCAATGTTATGTCTTTGCTTATGAACTTTGGTGCATCTAAGCAAAAATGCCCTTCTTTCCTCCTAGTCCTTGTTCCTCTCTTCCTTCTCCTACTGCATCACCCTTGCTGATATGCCTGCTGCTTTTCTTTTTTTAAGCACTGTTAGAAAGCACATCTTTTCATACTATATACGTCATTATTTTTAATTCTTCAGTGATGCCTTCACATTCATTTTACATAGTTTACATTGCTGCATGCTATTTGTTGACAATTATTTGTTGGTTTGTGCTATGTACTAAGAATTATGTTAGACCCTATAAATGTTGAGTAAAATATGTGCCAAGAACTGTGTTAGACCCTATGAAAATTGAATAAAATACAGTTCTTGCCTTTTCCCCCACTTCCCATTAAAGATAATGGTTTCATATAGTTCAGTCAGGCTTCTAACTCTTTAGCTGAGAATGGTCTTGAATTTCTGATCTTCCTGCCTTCTTCTTCCAAGTGCTGGGATTATAGGTGTGTACCACCACACCTGGCCAGTTCTTGTGCTGTAGGAGCCTAAAATTTAGACTAGGAAATTAAAAAAAAATTCATATACAATTACAGCATACAAATGTTTGTTAGTAATGAACAAAACTGTGCCAAAGGCTAAAAGTCCACACTCCAACAAAATGAGAAACTTTCATTCACAAAGCAAATAGACTTTAAAATGGTCTTTGAAAGCTTATTTGTTAAAAATAAGCTGTTGATTTCAGTTAACAATACAGAACTTATTTTAGAAAGTGGATAGTTTTCCTCAGCCTGTTATTAGGGATAGTAATATTTTGCAAGTCATTTTACTAATCCTCATTTTATCTTTCTGCTGATTGTGAATCATTACAATGTGTGACTCATTACTAATCATTCCTATTTGTTTATCTTTTGTTCTATTTGCTCAGTTGGTTATTTCATTTTTTAAAAATTTTATTCTTTATGCGTATGAGTGTTTTGCCTACATGTATGTCTGCGCACCAATGTGCCTGCCTGGTTCTGGAAGAGGCCAGAAGAGGGCATCAAATCTTCAGGGACTAGAGTTCCAGACAGTTGTGAGCTGCCATGTGGTTGCTGGGACTCAAACCCAGGTCCTCTGAAAGAGCAGCCAGTATTCTTAACCACTGAGCTATTTCTCCAACCCTGGCTTTATTTTTGAATTTTAATTTTTGGTTCTGAGGATGAAACCTATAGCCTTGTACTTGCCTAAACATCTACGCTGCCACTGAACAATACTCACAGCCTTGCATTATTGCTTTTGTCTCTAGTTTCTTTTCTGGTATGTTCATTATATGTGTGTACAATTTTAAATTTTTTAGCCAGTTAAAAGCAGTTATAGGTACCAAGTTCTTTTACCTCTAAATTACATTTTTAGGTTTCTATTTGTTATGGGTTATGCTTTTTACAACTAAATTACAATTATCAAAGTCAAGAAATTTAATGTTATTTATAATTCATGTAGACATAGTACCAAATGATAAATGATGTTCTTTATTGCTTTGTCTCCTAGTCCTACATTCCAACTCAGGGTCACACATTATGCTCAACTGTGTACATGCAATTATCACATTATTGTCATCATCTTCCTTTTCTTTTTCCTCCTTCTTCTTTCTCCTCTTGTCACTGTATAACCCTGACTAGCCTGGAACTTGATATGTAGATCAGGCTTACCATGAACTAAAAATATCTGCTTGTCTCTTCCTCCTGAGTGCTAGGATTAAAGACCTTGCCCTCCTTTTTAGTTTTTTGAGATAGGATCTCATTTCATAGCCCAGGCTAGCCTGAAACTCATGGAGATCTTTTCGTCTGAGCCTCCCAAGTGCTGGAATTAAATGTATGAACCATCACTTCTGATACCATCATTCTTTATTTTCTTTTGGCCTAGATAGTCTCTTTGTCCCCATTTTCCCCTGTGACTATGACATTTTTGAAGAGTTTAGGTGAGTTACTTTGTAGACTTTTAATTGACTAGGTTTTGTCTGATGCTTCCTCACAATTTGTTTCAGTAGTAATTGCACAGGCCGATGATGTTTCTCAACTTCATCAGGAGACATATGATGTCCATTGACCACACTGATGAGATAAACAGTGGTCACTTGGTTTAGCATGATTGCTTCTAGTTTTCTCCATTGTGAAGTTAACATATTCCTCTTTGAGGTTGATAGTGATTTGGGAGGAGGCACTCTGAGACTATAAATATAGTGTTCCTCATTAATTGCTTATCTAAAAATTTAGCATCTGTAGATGATTTTCTGAAATTCATTATTCTTTGTTCTAAGGAAGAATCAGACTCTCTCTCTCTCTCTTTTTTTTTCCCCCTTCAAAAGTCCTTTTCAAGGGTTTTTCCTATATGTGCTTGGAATAAGGATGCTTTATTTTAGGGGAATCCCTTGATTTTATTTGTAGTTTCTAAGGTTCCTTCTTGGTATACTCATCCCCACAAGGCCACATATCTAATTTCTGAACTGTTTCTTCACAGGTAGAGTAGAAGAAGCCTTGGACATCTCACCACACTGCATTATACTTCTGATATTTCTTTTTTAATGTTAATCTCTTTGTTTTGTACTTTTTATTATTGTGTTCTTCTCTGTTAGTGTCTCAAGGATAATAATAACAACCAGGGAATGATTAAGCTTCATGCATAAACTCATTTTAATTGCCTCATTCCAACTATTGTTTCCTCTTGGCAGTTTCTCCTAACTATGAAGGAGTTCTAGACTGTTGCTTGGATACTGATAGACAGTGAGTTAACTAAGACTGTTAGTTAGATCAAGGACATTTTTGCCTAGGTCCCTCACTGAAAATTACCATATGTTTTCTGAAGCTACTGTGTTTTTTTTTTTCCTTCCTAAATGGTTCTTCTATTTTTCCTTTCTTCCTTGTAAAGGGTATCCTTTCTGGTTTTCAGGTTTTTAAGAAGTATCATTATGTTTTCAGTTATATCCAGCTTTACCTTTTGGGGGGTTTGGTTGGTTTGTTTTTGTTTTTGTTTTTCTTTGGTTTTTCGAGATAAGGTTTCTTTGTGTAGCCCTGGCTGTTCTGAAACTTGCTCTGTAGACCAGGCTGGCCTGAGAGATCTTCCTGCCTATGTCTCCTGAGTGCTGGGACTAAAAATGTGCACCACCACCTCCCATCTATAAGGTTTAAGGTTGATTAAATGCAAGATTATATTAAACAAACCAGAAGAGATCAAGGAGATGAATTCAGAGTAGAGATTTAAAGAAACTGAACATGCAACAAATATGAAAATAAATGTTGTGAAGGCATTGTTTCTGGCCTTATTTTTCCTTAAGATTTATGATCTTTGGAGTTCAGAGTGAAGATGATTTTTTAAAAATTTGGTTATATAAAATGTACTTTTGCATAATTTCATTAGCTAATTTATTCAGTAATTTATGTCATTAAAGATGATAATTAGGATATATAATATACATAGGAAAATGTTCCCCAGTGTTTTTGACTACAGAACTCATTTTTACAGAAAAATTTGTGGAATTCATCTTCCTACAACATTGGGGCAATGCTTCAGAGGGAAGGTTTATATTGTAACATAGAAGGAATATAAACAACTTGGGTTTAGCTTAGAAGAGATGGCTTAGGGAGGTCAGACATCTGGGAATCATTTTTCTGTGAGGAAGGATTGGTGAGATGGGTTGGCTAGGAGTGGTCAGGGAACTGTTAGTGATGTGGAGGTCTGTGATACAGATTGAAGGAAGTAAATTGGTCTTTATGGATATGTGGACAGATAACAGTACTGTTGTAGAAATCACAGGAAGACCATTTTTACTTTATGTAAGAAAACTATATCACAGCTGTAGAAGCAGAAATGAAAAGGAACTGTTAGGATGCAGTGGATTCTTTGATGACACTTGCATGTGGGACTTGTGTAGGGTGGATGATAACAATGACCCTTAAGTTCCCTTCTCACTGAGATGTCTTAAGATTATGAAAGTACGATAGAGATAAATTATGATAAAGACAGGAGATATTCTTCCATAAAGATGCCTATTTGCCTTTGAATATAATACTAAAGTATGGATTTCTGGTATCTAACATGTAGTAGACATCTAATAAATAATTGTTGAATAACCTGTAAGAGAAATTTGCAGCAGGCAATGTTGGGGCATCCATCTTCGACATATAGGCCTAGACTATCTGACAGACATTTCTGAGAACAGGCAATTTTGAAGGACTATCCTACCTTGTCTTGGCAAAGTTCGGTGGTCACTTTGTTTTGTATTCTGTTTGTCTAATTTAGACATGCTGTCAGCAGTTGAGGCAAGGGTAGTTTCTTGTCTGTATGGCAAGCTTTTGCAACAAAGAATGTAAATTCCATATGGAGGATCTTTGATGCCCATAATCTTCTCTGAAGTAGATTGGTGCTGTCAGGATCAGACCTATTTCATTGTCATGGTTATTAAACATCTTAAATTCCGTATTCTATATTTTTTGAAGTGTTTGAAGACCATCTATCTAAATATATCTGTTTAACCTTGAAAACATAACTAATATTGACTACAAGTTTGCTTATTATAGATGACTAAAAACTAACTTGTAATTCTTAATTGTACATTATATTTTAAAATGAACTGGATAAGCACAATACCCCAAACAAGATTAGAAGTGTACATATAGTATAACAAACATAACCTTAAATTAGTATTAGTAAACCAAAATCCATACCAATGTAAAATATTTTGAGATTAATAGTTGCATTTTGGATTAGAGAAGACTGTATAATCAAACCTTTTTATCTCATCATTTCTGTATTATAGCACCCTTTTTTCCTTCAGAAAGAGATCCTTGAATCTATCTCCTTGATTTAGCTTTTATTCTGACCATGACCAATAACAGCTTGTAACCAACCCCCTAAAAGATGACAAACATCCATAACCCATTCCCTGGGAATGTGGATGTTATGTTCTCTATACTGCTCCCTGTTTTCTGGGGGCACTACCATCTTTGGGAGACCCCGAAATCAGGAAAATAGTCAAGTTTTGACAGGAGTAGTCAGTGAGGCTGGACCATCTCAGCCAACAGTTTAAAAACTGTTCTGTATCCAGAACTCTGAGGAAACTGCAGCAGAGGCACTCTGAGAGGCTGGATCACCTAGGCCACCCGTTTTCATTGGTATCTAGTCCTCTTGTTCTGAAAATACATAAACTTTCAATTAATGTAAGGTAACTTACATTAATACAAGTATACACTGTGCATTGTACACAGGTGAACCAAAGATGACTTTTTTTTGTGTTTTTTGTTTGTTTGTTTGTTTGTTTGAGCAGGTAAAATATAAATCATCTATCCTACAGCGTTTAAATGTATTTTTTTATGTCTGTTGCCGGGATTTTCAGGGAATCTTCCTCGGTCAGACCCTGATGGTTTTCAACTCTGTATGAACAGCCTAGCCTTTTCTGTGGGAACAAAAGTATAACCTCTTCCCCAAAGCAACATATATTTTGACTTCCATTTTAAAGTCAAGACTTTTAAAATATAAAGGTTGGTTTAATTCAGCAACCTCCATAATCCAGTGTCTCTCAGCAGCCATCACTTGTTTATTAGCAATCAATTTTTTTAATATTTATGAATTTATTATATATATGGTGCTCTGCTTGCATGTATTCCTAGACACCAGAAGAGGGTACCAGATCTCATTATAAATGGTTGTGAACCACCATATGGTTGCTGGGAATTGAACTCAGAACCAATGCTCTTAACTGCTGAGCCATCTCTCCAGCCTCAACAATCAAGCACTTTAAAGTCAATAAAATACCATAAAGGATACAGACTCCTCATGTATTTTCTATCTTTATATGACTTTTTAAAAAATATTACTTTACTGTTTCTTTAAAGACTTTGCTATTTTTAAACTATTTATTTTTCTATGACTGTCTATACCACTGCTCAGCTTAGCTCATGGAGAGCTGGCGACTGGCTCCACTCCCCTCAATTCTCTGAGAGCCTAGCCTTATGGCAGAGGTACCTGTGGGAACTATGTTTATCATCTCAGCTGTGGGAAGTTTCTGGGTCCATGCTGCTATAGGTGCTTCTACCTAGTCTCATGGCATTGAGTAGGTTGCTGTCTGCTGCTCATAAATCCCATACAAGTGCTCCGTGTCAGGGTCTCTAAAAAGAGCAATGCCTCTCTTTTTTGCTAGAACCAAGCCTACCTGAGAGAGCATGGTCACCAGGAAGCTGCATTTTGCTTTGTGTTTCAAACATTTCTTTAAAAAAAGCTTTCTCAGGCTTTATGTTTGATTTTGCATGGACTCACGTTGGGTGGCATTTGTAGGCTTAATTTTTCTGTCCTGCCTACCAGCTCCCAAATAACCACATGGAGACTTGTTATTTAATTATAAAAGCTTGGCTGACAGCTTAGGCTTGTTACTAACCATCTGTTACAATTTAAATTAACCCGTATTTATCAGTCTGCATGTTGCCACATAACTTGTGGCATTTACTTGTCCTTTTGTACATCTTGCCTCCTTTCCATCTCACTGGTGACTCTATCCTTCTTTTCAGAGTTCTCTCTTTCTGGCTTTTCTTCCTGTACCTCTTTCTGCCTAGCTATTGGCCATTTAGCTCTTTATTAAATCAATGAGAGCAACACATCTTCACAGTGTACAAAAAGATTGTTTCACAACATAGTCTTGTGCTCATCATTCTTAATTTTAAGAGCTTAAGTTATATAAAGTAGTGTTTCCCTAGTATAATCAGTTCTGGAGTTAAAATTTTGCATATTGGGACACTAGGACTGTATCTCAGTTGAAAAAGTACTTGTCTGGTATATATGAAGGCCTGGGCTCCATCCCCAGAACTGTATAAAGAACAAAGTGATATATACCTACAAATCCCAGCACTTGGGAGATGGAAGCAGGAGGTTCAAGAGGCCAAGATCATTTTGACTGAATGAGACCCTATCTCTAAATAAACAAGGTTTCTTGCATGTCTTCTTAGAATATGTGAAGAAAAATTTTGTTCTTCACATGGCCTTTGGCATTGTAGACTAACTGCTGGTCTTTCATGTGGTTTGAAGCTTAATAGGAATTGTATGCCTCTGGTGTGATGTTTTCTATTTAGGATTTTGTTTGTTTGTTTGTTTGTTTGTTTTTGCCTTGGGGTAGTCTGTTTTGTTTTTTAAAGATGAGGGTCTCATATAGTTGAATCTGATCTCAAACCCTATATCTCTTATTTAACCTCTCATATTCTGGGCTTACAGACCTGTACTACCACACTTGACCTGTTTAATGCTAATTAAACATTCTGAACCTCTTGTATATTATTTCCTTCAGGAAAGTTGTTTCATTAGAAGGATTGTTCCCTTGCTCCAGTATTTTTGGACAGCCTTCTGACTTTTTTAAAGGGTGAACCTCCATGCCTTCTTTTTTTTTTTTTTTGTATTTTTGATCCACCAGATGGCTTTTCTGATGCTTTAACTAAGGAACACAATGAAAAGCAGCCTCAGCCTCTTTCCTTGTTTTAATCATTTGATGTTTATCCCTGGATGTGAAACTATCTATTTTTATTTCTCCCATTACAATGTCTAGATCTGAGCATTAGGGATCTATCCTTGTATCCTCTCCATTTTCTTATTTAGTGTCTTAGACAAAGTGCTCCAACCTGTTTGTTTTATGGAAAACTCCTAAGTATGTGTTGCTTAATCCAATGCACATTTTGTATTTACATGTGTGCCTCTACATATTGAACATAAAAATCCTTTATATTAGTGCTGGAACTTATTTTCAAACCACTTAAAGTCTTACGGTTGAGTTTTCAATCATCCCTCCCCCGATAACCACATTTCAACTGACCTTTCTATATTTATATATCATCATGCACCTTATAATAATGTTTTGGTCTGCAGTGGACTGTAAGTTTATGGGGACAGTTATAGGGTGTGCTGTATAGCTCACATATAGCAAGCTATTTCTTTCATGTATATAAGTATTCTCTCACAATGACAGCATTGCCTAAGGTACTTCTCAGAATGTATTCCTGTCGTTAAGCAGCAGAGACTATTAATACGTTATACCCATAGATCTTGTTCTTATTAAACAGTAAAGCTAAGACCCAAAGAATCAACTTGCTAGTGACTGACAGGGTTGAAGCTTTCACCTGGCTTTGACCTCTGTTACACTTGCGTTACATCATGATGTTTCTAAACTCTTTTCTTGCTGTCAGTAATTCAGCCAAATATTCCCAAGTACTCAGGCTGTATTTAGAAAGCTTTTTCATGTGCATTGGAGAAAATCAGTCTCCTAGAACATTTTGCTTTTAGTAAACACAAACAAGCATTCACCTATATAAATGCACACCTCTGTAGACAGCAGTTAGCATATTGAATTGTACTTTGTCTTTTTTCATGTTCGTCTTCTCAAACAGACTATGTGCTTTTTGAGCATTCTTGGATTATTCTGTGAGTTTCTTGAAGTCCTTTAAATGTGGATCCTGATATATAGGTGTCTAGTGTAAAATAAGTGAGTGAGTGAATAAATGAATTCAGAAGTGAGAGTCAGTATGCCTTCTGATAGCTTACTGTCTTCTTAAAGAAGTCAAGTTTGACGTTTACATTAAATACAAAGATAAACAAAAACTGCTTTAAGAGAAACTTTTGTTTATAGGGTTTGTTTTTTTTTAACTAATATAAAACAGATTCCCAGCCTGTAGTTCATGTAATTGCTTCCCGACGTCAGGATTGGTCAGAACATGAGATTGCAATGGAGACTAGCCCCACCATAATATATCAGGATGTATCCAGTGAATCACAATCAGCTACTTCAACAATCAAAGCACTGTTAGAACTCCAACAGACAACAGGTATGAATTCACATGCTCAACTGAATGAAGCATGTTTTCTCTAGAGATGGGTTATGTTAAAATACACCACTGTTGCATAGTTTTTGCACATTCCTCCCCTTCTGGACTTGTTTATAATCTTTGGTACAATTTATTGTTCTTTAAGACGTGCATAGGAGTATGGAGTATTATCATTAGAAGGCAGATAGAGTCTATTTCAAATGGACAATTCTCTTGCCAGCAGAAGGGAGTGGGTTTGTCACTTTTAAGCACAAGCGGGACACAGATCAAAGGGTCCTTACTGTCCTCATTGATGCTATCAGAGCAATTTTGTGCCATAAAATGGCATTAGACTTGCTTGTGAACATTCTCATTTGTTCTCACCTAATTTTCAGATTTGTTTATTTTTTTGTGTAGGTTATCCACTAGCATGTCTATGTGTAATAAGATCCTATCAGTGTTTTTAGTTACTAAATATCTTTGATAGCTTCTAGAACAATCCTATGTAAGTTATACTAAGTTTTCTGCTATAATAGGACAGCAATTACGTGAATATTTTAGGGGTAGTTATGATTTTATCTAACCTTTTCATGTTTTAGAGAAGTTATCTGAGACTGAGAACATTTACCTACATGGTCAGTGGCAGGATGGTTGCTAGGGCCATCTCTGCTTGTAGGATCACAGCAGGGTTTGGTTTCTTTAAAATGATTGTTTTGTTTTGTCACCTTCTGCACTTTTGGTGGGAGCAGTCTTTTAGTGGACTTAGTTACTGAATACTATTTATTGTAAATTCCATGCTGTAGTGTATACTTATGTTTGATGTAAATTGTAAATGATTCCTTCTATTACTATTTTCAGCCTTGGTCATTTCATTTCTTTCTGTTTTTGTTTTTTGTTTTTCAAGACAGTTTCTCTATGTAGTCTTGGCTGGCCTAGAACTTACTCTGTAGACCAGGCTGGCCTCAAATTCACAGAGATCCACCTGCATCTGCCTCCCAAGTGCTGGGATTAAAGGCATGCGCCACCACTACCTGTTTAGGCACTTTTTCAGGTGCTTGTCTTTGACAAATTCAGCTATTTCCATCAATCATTTGTATAGATAGAAATGTTGAGTGAAGAGATTTTTTTTATTGAAGAAGTGGTAAGAAGTAAAAAAAAATGCACATATATATATAAAACACTATTAATTATAGGCTGTTTTATCAGATATTTTAGACATACAGAAGCAGAGCACCTATTTTTTTCCTAACGGTGAAAAGCTTTAAGTTTTATTCTTTTAGAGTCACAAAAGGCTTTGACATTTTCTTTGGCCATATCTTTAATTACCTACACACACATACACACACAGATATGCATGCATGCATACATACATACATACATACATACATACATACATACATACATACATACATACATTCACACATGCATCTCAATCTATAACCCAGGCTGACCTGGATATATCCCAGGACAGCACTGAAATCAGCAATCCTCCTCCCTCAGTAAAGACTGTATGAATTGCCCCCTTGCACTATGGGTCAAACTCAAGACCGTGTGTATGCTGGACAAGCACCGGACCTCTGGGTAACATTCCCAGGCCCTTGGATTTTTTAGTAGGTCAAATGAACTAATCGATGAGAAATGCTATTCTGGTATATGCCTTAGAGCAGATTATGCTGTTGTGAACTAAGGATAACAGCAATTGCTTTGAATACAAAGGGAATAACATCCTAGGATGTTATGAAAATGAATTATTGTAGGCTGCTGGATATGGTTATGTAGGTTGTAGGCTATACAACCATACTGAGCAGTCTGCAGTTTTCAATTCATTGTCTTTTCAGTCACTGCCAATATGGCGTCCCAGAGGTCTGGTTCATTATTCCCATAGACAACTCTGGTTTTAGTACTTGTTTATAATAAAAGTTAACTTTTCCCCGACTTTTTTATGCAGTAAAGGAAAAATTGGAATCTAAACCAAGACAACCCACTATTGACTTGAGTCAAATGGCAGTACCTATTCAGATGACCCAGGAAAAGAGACATTCTCCTGAGAGTCCATCCATTGCTGTGGTAGAGTCAGAACTAGTTGCTGAATACATCACCACTGGTAGGTGTCCTCTAAAACATAGTATTAAGGTAGTGCTGCCTTTGTGGATTTCATGGGATGCTCATTTGGGGGAGGACATATCTTTATATTTTAGATCTTTTCCTATTTGTTTTCAGAACAGATTGACATCATCTTTGGGGTTTCCCTGACTTTAATCTCAATTAGTCAGTCTCTTTCTCTCTCTCCCACCCTACCACTACCCCCTTTCCACACATGTACACGGCCACATGGACACACACGAATACACATGGACACACACGAAAAGTAGATTAGGTCTTTAATTGTGGTCTTTCGACAGAATACTAAGGAGATTTTGGGAATGGTACCTATGGAGAAGTGAAATTCTTTGTCTTAATCTCCAGGTGAGGCCATACCTGGAATACTGCTTCCTGTTTTGGATACTTCTTTAGCTTGAGATCTGATGGTATTCGTGATGTGAATAACCCACGGGTGAGGAGAGCATGTGTATGGGGCAAGCTCTTGACTCGTGTTTGTAAACGGTGATTAAATGAGAATATAAAATTTCAGGTATTTGAAGGTTCCAGATGACATAGAGAAAAGGGAGTTCTTTAGCATCATTGAGGAAATACTAGGAATGATGGGTTAAAACTGCCCAGAAAGAAAATCTAATGAAGATAATGGAAAACCATCAACTTCACAGACATTTAGCAGAAAGCCATTTGGTGCAGAGGCCCGTGTGCTGGGGAACTGGATATTAGTCTCTCCAGTAGCCTAGACTAGCATGTAGTAAATAGATGAAAAGACCTGTGATTTCTTCCCTTACTTATCCTTTTCAGAACGCACTGATGAGGGGACAGAGGTTGCTTTTCCCCTTCTAGGTAAGTGGTGTGCATCCATTTGTAGTATGATGAAAGGTAGACGATGATTAATTGTGGGTGACCTACTTAAATGGATGCGCTCTGCTCTGCTCTGGTAGAGGAAAGGTAAGCTCCACTTAGTGAAGGGAAGAAAATGTTAATTTTCAAAGTAGTGGAAGAACTGAGCACTTTGCTGGAAGAAAAAAAAAAAGAATTGTTTAAAGAAATAAATGACTGTTTATGGGGCTTATGTGAGCCAGCTAAAGTTGCATCACCCATTTCACAAATGTTCTTTCTATGACCTCTTTCTATTGTCACCATCTCTTATAGACACAGTAATATTGAGCATTTGCTTTGACTTTAAAGCCACCTGCTCTTGGCCCTATTTTTTTCAGTAGTGAATGGTAGTTTTCTGGGGTTTTACTGAACTTTAGTGGCCTACACTCTGGGCCTTTGGTATGAAAAAATTTATAGGATCTTGAAGGAGAATTATTTTTATATAGTGACATTTGATCTTCTGTTAAGTCCAACTTGTTTCTTTAATTTAAAAGTCTTGCTATTGGGGCTAAAGAGATGATTCAGCAGTTAAGAGTGGATGCTGCCTTTCCAGAGGTCCTGATTTTGGTTCCCAGCACCCTTTTTGGGTGGTTCACAATCACCTGTAACTGAAGCTCCAGGTTATCAAACACCTTCCTTTGGTCCCTATAGGCACCCAGATATATATGGTGTGCCACACACACACCCCAAAACAAATAAATTAAATGAATAAATACATTTACAAAAACTTCTGATAATTTTGAAAACTAGTATGGGTATCAGAATTGTCTATATAATCTGACAATTTCATCAGAAATTTATTATCTTTCAGATATCATTCATTTTTGATAATGCTTTCGTTTAAGTTTTTCATTGATTTGCTTGCTTGAGTTTAATGTCATAATTTATTTTTCTTCTATTTAGTCCTGTTGTAAATGATCTCAGTAGTTGTTTAAATGTAAATCCTGGGTTTTAATTTTCAGTTTACCTGAGAATATGTGGAAGATTGTATTAAGTCAAATAATTTAAAATGCACATAAAAGCATACTGTGTAAAATGCAGTGAAGTAGTATAGTGCAGTATAAAAGGAGTCCAGGTGATGCTCTCTGTAATTATATTTGTGGTTAAAGAGAAGCGCTATATTTGTGAGTGTATAAAGAAAAGAGCGTTGTAATCATGGTTATAATTAAGTTTAGTCCTTAGATCACCACACAGATACTTTGGTCTGTAGGTGCAGCCCACACTTGGGTGGTCATTCAGATGTTTCTAAGCATGTGTCAGTGCTACTTGAAGATAAGCTACATAACCTTACAATTATGGGTTATTAGTGGAGTTTTCATACTCTTAGCTTATTTACAGATTTTTGTTTTTTAACCTATTCTTAATTTAAGGGTTTCCTTCCTAGTAGCTAAAGGCATTTGAGTGTTCTATGGGTTTGGATGTGGTAGGTGTCTATACTGTTAAAACTTGAAGCTGAGGCTTATAGGGGGCTATTGAGATGGCTCAGTGGTTAAGAGCACTGACTGTTCTTCCAGAGGACCCAGGTTTAATTCCCAGCACCCACATGGCAGTTCACAACTGCCTGAAACTCCATTTCCAGGAGACCCAACACCAATGCACATAAAATAAAAACAAATAAGTTCTTAAAAGAAGAAACTGAGGCTGGTAAATGATGGTACAGATTGGTACCTGTACGGATGGGTAGTTTGAACGAGCCCTGTGGTAGGAGAGGAGGAAGTGGGGTTTGTCTGTTGAGCTAAAACCGAGGGAACAGAACAACCTTTTCTTCCTGTTGATACTTTACTTATTTAAGGACCATTTTTAGCCCATTGTTTTCATTCACCTCCTGTAAGGAAAAAGCAGCAAGCTGTTATTATACCATTCAAATACAGGCAAACAGAGCCAGGCTCAGAGCTTTAGTGCTTTCATAGAAAACAAGTGGCCTCAGATTCACAGGGTTGGTTGGAACAGAACAGGACAGGATTCCTTCTGTAGCGTCATTTTGTCCTCTGACATTTTTAGGAATTATAAGGCTGTGAAGCAATGTCTCTTCATGTAAAGGAGCAATACTAGTGTTGGATTTCATTCTTTTCCCATTTTCCTTAATGATGTATCTGGGTTGTGGAAATGCATTGTTTCCCTGTGACTTCATTGGGCTAAAAGTCACTGGAGAAAACCCAACAGCTCACAAGAGCGTGCCACTTTAAAGGCAAGTTTTCACAGTACCTCTCTACAAATTCCTGTCATCATACAATAGTTCTGTTGTTCCTATTTTGCTGATGACGAAGCAGTTTTATAAGAGGCTTTTAGGGTCACACAGTTCCTAGATGGGAATGTTCTGGTCTTCTGCCTCTTAGTTTGCTGTGCTGCCCTGTGGGATACAAGCTCATACGAATGTTTAAAATGATCGGTCACTGCTTACAGTTGATGTGGTGATTTCTGGAGAAACATCACCACCTCCTCTATTTTCAGTCAGCCATCGCTCCCAGCCCCAACAGCCTTCCCAGCCCCAGCGGACCCTGCTCCAACATGTGGCTCAGTCACAGACTGCGACACAGACTTCAGTTGTGGTAAAGTCCATCCCAGCGTCTTCCCCTGGAGCAATCACCCACATTATGCAACAGGTTGTATCTCTTCTTTTTCCTCTTTCATTCTGTGACCACTTTATTTCCAAAATAAGGTTCAATTTTATTTTCTATTTGAAAAAGGAGACATACCTGAGTTGTAAAATGTATATGTAACTCATCAGTTGTGAAGGAATGAATAGAGTCTGAATGGGGGGGGGGTCTGAATACCAGGAAATAATTAGAAAGCAGCAGTTTTTAACTTTCTAGAGACTCAGCATTTCAGAAGGGTTGGGCTGTCTGGGTGAGTCTCCTGACATCAGAGTTGGTCACTGGTTCTGTGTCTCTTATTACTACAGATGGATTTACTATTGATAGAAGTTAGATTTTTCAAAAATGAAATAGTGTTTGGCTTTTTGAGCTGTCTGTTGCTGAGTTTGCTTTTGCTTTTATTTTATACTTTATAATGAATCCTTACAAGACCATTATGACCAAGAAGGGAAAGAAATATTTTACTCCTTTAATTGTATGTGACCAATAAAAGAAGACTCATTGGGGAGGAAATGAACTAATATCAGATAGAAACACCTGGTATTAAGTCTAGTGAGGAAAAAGAAAGCTATGTTGTTAAGTTGATTTTTCTATGGCACCATACTTTGAGCTGTAAGTACATCTCCCTATGATTTGGAAAGGTAGGTATATCATACCTCTTATTAGCCAAAGTCATATAACTTGCTCTAGGTAGCAGAGCCATGATTTAAACCCATAGTGACAATTCTGCCACATAGCTTTATTGTGGGTATCAGATTCAACCATGACTCTCCTTAGTATTCCCTTAAATCCTGTCACTTGGCTGCTAGCAGCAGTTCCTGACTCTGCTACCTACCTGAGAGTCAGTGAAGAGGTGTTGAATCAAAACTGTGTGTATACCAAGCCTTGATCCAAGGGCAAGTTCTAGTTTTGAAATTAGAGTGGTGGTACAGTGTATGACAAGGCAGCAGGAGAGTTGGGGATAAGGTGGATTTTGTTGTGTCCCAAAGGAAAACCACCTGTCTCAAGATTTCACTGGGTGGCAGATCTTAGTCTGTCCTTCATTGGTATAGGTCCTGACATTGATCTTTCTTAAGACACATAGAGGTCAGATAGATTGGCTTTAAAGTGTCACTCAGAATGATTAGCTGACCCTAGAAAGTCAGTTTCCTTTCCCATGAAGAGAAATGGCTTGTCCCCTTGCTCACTCCCAGAAAACAGGACTCTCGGGAGCTGTGGCCTAGTGAGTCTGGACTCAGACTCATAGACCTTGGTAACACAACCTCTTCTCAGAGATGCCTGCTGTGGGGATCGGGGTAGTCATCTCCCAGACAGTATAGCTAATCTTTGGGACTAAGGGCATGCCTGTTGCTAGAGTGGGCTTTCCTGAGTCTTGGTTTTGTTCTGGATGCCCAAGCCAGATGACTCCTCAGTTGCTGCCTTCTGTCTTTAGACAGGTGAGTGTCCCTCAAGTACAAGCAGCAGGGTGGCTCCTGAGCTGGGGAGCCTCTCTGTTCTTTATGGACTGTGTGTAAAGTCACCTTATTCCTCTAATCTATAGTTTGGGGTTCTTCAGGACTTTCCCTACAATGATGAATGGACTGGATTTTGAGGTACTTACTGTCTGAGAGATCATATTGTGAGTTTTGATTAAAAGCCTGTGAAGCTTTGTGGTGTTTTTAGGCTCCTTTAAAATTATCAGAATGAATCTAATATTTTCCAGTTCAAGAAAAACTGGAACACTGTAGGTATTTTCTTACTTCATTCTTACTTTGGTCTCTGTTACTTAGGCATTAAGCAGTCATACTGCTTTTACCAAACACAGTGAGGAACTTGGAACTGAGGAGGGTGAGGTTGAAGAGATGGACACATTGGATCCTCAGACAGGTCTGTTTTACCGATCTGCCCTGACTCAGTCGCAGTCAACTAAGCAGCAGAAACTTAGCCAGCCCCAGCTGGAACAGACTCAGCTGCAAGTGAAAACTCTACAGTGCTTCCAGACCAAACAGAAGCAGACCATCCACCTGCAGGCAGACCAACTCCAGCACAAACTCACGCAGATGCCCCAGCTCTCCATCAGGCATCAGAAACTGACTCCTCTCCAGCAGGAACAAGCACAGCCCAAGCCAGATGCACAGCACACACAGCATCCTGTGGTAGCCAAAGACAGGCAGCTTCCTACCTTAATGGCACAGCCCCCGCAAACTGTAGTACAGGTACTTGCTGTGAAAACCACACAGCAGCTTCCTAAACTGCAGCAAGCTCCAAACCAACCAAAAATCTACGTGCAACCCCAAACTCCCCAGAGCCAAATGGCGCTCCCCACTTCATCCGAGAAACAGCCGGCAAGCCAGGTAACAGAATTTTGATAGCTTGCAAACTTACCTCTCTGTTCATGGGAGTTGGGGGCAGGTGAGGTTTTTTGTTGTTGTTGTTTTTTTTAAGGTTGACATCACAGCCAGCAGTGCTTTCTCCAAGCAAGAGGAACCTAAAAGCCTCATTATGTTAGTATTGGTGTTGGGGAAAGCACACATACTGATACAGAGGAAGCACAGCTCTCTGAGTGTGCTTTCCTAGGCAGTCTCTAAAGAAATCACTTCAGCAGTAACCAGCAGTGCATGGAAATGATAGCTCCGTACCTCCATGCTTATAAACTCTTACGTTCATGGCAGTAATGCTAAGGAAACTGCAGTCTTTTAAGGAACATAATTGACTATCTATCTTCCTTTCTAGTTTACATCATTACCATCTAGTTGATGAATTTGCCCTTTAGATTTATTGTCTAGATAACAGAGGAAATGTATGGATAATCTAAAGAAAAATTTTATTAGCATTAAGTGATGATTCTGGACTGATGTGTATATGTGTGTGTGTGTGTGTGTGTACAAATACACATAGAATATATTTATACTAAGAGATTGAAAAAAATCCATCCACTTTTAATTTTAAAAGCAGATTATATGAAATCATTTGAGCGGGTTGAAGGTATCTCGGGATGTAAATCTCAGGATAACTAGGCTGCTGTGATTTTTTTTTTTTCCTTTACTGCCTCAAAGCTTGGCTGGCTGAACAAAGGTTCTTTTAACCCCTCCTCTTTCCCTAGGTTCCTTAAAAGAAAACAGATCCTTCCCATCCAGCCCTCTTACTAAAGCATCGAGCTTCAAAATGTCTTCCTAGTATACCGCACAAATGTTTCTTTTACCATATTTTCTGGAGTGTTTGATTAGTTTTTCCTCAAAGAGATGTAGCTATAATACACACAACCCCAATTTGTTTTCAGGTGGAGCAGCCAATTATAACCCAAGGATCCTCTGTTACAAAGATAACATTTGAGGGGCGCCAGCCTCCCACAGTTACAAAGATAACTGGTGGCAGTTCTGTTCCTAAGCTGACGTCACCAGTTACAAGCATATCTCCCATTCAGGCCTCTGAGAAGACAGCAGTGTCAGACATTTTGCAAATGTCTTTGATGGAAGCTCAGATTGATACAAATGTAGAACATATGGTAGTGGATCCCCCAAAGAAGGCTCTGGCCACCGGTGTGCTCACTGGTGAGGCAGGAGCTTTACCCACTACCCATGTGGTGGTGGCAGGGATGGCGAAATGTAGAGAGTCCTGTTCAAGTCCATCTGCTGTTGGCCCTCCCTTAACGACCAGAAAGATGGAAGCAGCAGGAGTGCCTGCGACAGGCCAGTTCATGCGTATTCAGAATGTAGGCCAAAAGAAAGCTGAAGAGAACCCAACAGAGATTATCATCCAGGTAAGACCCAGAAGGAAAATGACACGTCTGGGGCAAATGGGAGGTTGTGGGTTTGATACTAGTCACAGAACTAGTCACTCCAAGGTGGTAACAAAATGCAGAGTTTATCTTTGGACAGTTTGTAAACATTTCTTGTTCCTCATCTGAATTTGCGGTTCCTAAAATAGTCACACTTCAGCCGACTAGAATGTATGCAGAAACATGTTCCCCATGTGTGTTTCTAACTACTTTTACATTTAACTTGACATAAACCATAAACTTGACTTCTTGGGTCAGGAGTTATTTAATCATCTTGTTATAGTATTGCCACCACAGTGGACAGTTCATCAACAGCCTACCTTCTCCACCTTTATCCTGTTTGTTCTAAAAACCAGCAGTCGGTCATTCTGTGTTACAGACTTAAGGTTGATGACTAAAACTGAGTCCAGACTAGCCCTTAGGAGTTATGTTTTATTTCTATCTCTCAATGCAAGATATTAAGGGTTTTTTTTTCTTTTCTCTTGATATTGGCTGCTTTTATTTGCTCCAAACTGGTACATAGTTTGCAAAGTATCAGAGCAGCCCATTTGAGTTCATTGAGAATTCCTACTTACAACTAGCATATAGAGCCATTGTACATGCTTCAAATTTCATATAATAAGTTTTCCATTTGCAGTATTGTTAAGCTATAAGGGGATACAAATTGATCATTGTTAAACCAAATGAAACATAATTAAATATGAGGGCTTGATAATTGAGAGGAGCCAAAGTAGCTGTAAAATTATTCAAATATTTTTCCATCTATAAAATGAATTTGGTGAATTACATATTTCTTAAAGGTTTTGTTGTAATTGCTGGTTTTTTGTTTGTTTGTTTGTTTGTTTACTTGAAGAGATGGGCTGTTTTGGGAAAGAGATGTGTTTGTGGTTTTGACATCCACTACTCTGGGCTGGACTACTAATGTCACTCTTGCCTCGATTTCTTCATTGATAGTGGGAATAAGTGATGCCTGATTTTTAGAATCTATGTAAAGGTTAATAAAATTAAGCACCTAGCACAGTGACTGCCTCAGTGTTTGCCCAACAGATGGTAACTGTTACTGATTTTACTCAAATGGATTGTGACAAACTGGAGACTTAGATTGCCATTCTCTTTTGGGATGGCTTAGTTGAAAATTTTTTTCTGCATTGTATTAGCAGGAATGAAAGTGCAGTTTACTCATGTCCAGGATTAGGAGCAGAGGTGTGGCATAACTGATATTCCTTGTTAAAAGGTATCTATATAGCAAGGCATGGAAGTGCATGCTTGCAATCCCCACACTTGTGAGGTAGAGGCAGGATGATCAGAAGTTTAAGGTCATCTCAGCTACATAGTCTGTTCAAGGCCAGCTTAGGATACATGAGAACCCCCTCCCTCCTCAAAAAAAAAAAAAAGGTTATGAAGAAAAAAGAATCTGATAGGACCATAAGTCACCAATAAGTACTTACCAAGGGGCTCTATCCAGTGTTCACCTAGTAATTTTTTTTTAGTTGTTTAATTAGCAGGTTTTTGGCATTCTCTTATATTTGACTACCTTCACTACTTAATTGCAATAAAGGTGTTTGTGCTATGACTAAACAAATTGGTCTTCTCTTTGAATCATCAACGAGGCTTAAAATTTGTTGTGTGTCAGCAACCAGTCATTTATCTTGAAGATGAACAAAAATATTTAGGCTGAATGTAATGGTGCATGCTTTTATTCCCAGAACTTCAGAGGCAGAGGCAGGAGGATCTCTGTGAGTTTGAGGTCATATATATATAGTGAGTTCTAAGTCAGTCAGGACTTCATAGTGAGATCCTGTCTCAAAAAAACAAAAACAAAACTGGTAAGATAAGATGAAAGTATTCTTTAAAGCCTACCTTCTAAATTTGCAGTACTGTTAGCCTTCTTTGCTGTACCCATAAAGGAGTACCAAGGCCACTCTGAGTCTATATGGGATTTGAGGTTGAATCCAGAATTGACCTTGACAGCTGTGTGACCTTGAGGACATCTCTCACCTCATGTTTGCTGATAGTTTCCGTACAACAATGTGACGGGATGCAGTCGAATGCCATGTGTGAGATCTAGCGTACTGCTTGCCTGGAGATTGTCTGATCCATGCCAACTTTCTGTTTTCTGTGCTTAGTTTGGGGAGGCATTCTCCTATTACCTTTTTTCACTATAAACATACTCTCCTGCATCTTCTCTTCCAGGCCATTCCCCAGTACGCTATTCCTTGTCACTCCAGCTCCAATGTGGTAGTGGAGCCCAGTGGGCTTCTTGAACTGAACAACTTCACCAGTCAGCAGCTGGATGACGATGAGACAGCAATGGAGCAGGATGTAGACAGCAGCACGGAGGATGGAACTGAGCCCAGCCCCTCTCAGAGCTCCACTGAACGGTCCTAGTTTTCAGACACCGGAGTGCACTTTAAAGCCTGCTTGGTTACCAAGTGTCCAGGGAAACTTATAATTTGTTGTCTAAAAAAAGCACTTTGTTCATATTTAGGCTGTGGACCTTGAAACACAGTGTTTCAATGAAATGTTGCTGCAGGAGCAGCATTTTAACAAGATAAAACTCACAGGGGAATGTACTTTTAAAAAAAAATAGAGAAAAAGAAAAAAAAAAACTAAGGAAAAGATGCACACCCATGGAGACCTGGCAACTTGCTGCAGCTGGGCAATGGGAAGTTTGTCTGGCAGTGGAAAGAGACTTTCCTGGAGTGGTTTTTAGCTGCTTTCCACTGAGCAAATGCCACCAGAGAATATTAAAGGAAAAGAAAGGAGGATGTGAAGAGTTTGTATTTTTGAAATGATGTATCTGAACAGTTTTTTAAAAAATCGTGTTTGTTTTTACATATCCCTGGAAGTATTGATTTGGTTAACATTTTACATTTGCTCAGTTCATGATTAGTTTATGAATACCTAGGAAAGTTGTAGCATTAAAGAGTCCTTGCTGGAGGGTAAACATCAGATCACTGACTGGGAAGTGTTTGGGGTAGCTTGTATATGCTCCTTGGTTGTATACTAATTTATTGTGGTGTTCCACACTTGCCTATTTATTTAATGTAAATGTTTTCAAGCAGGCTGAATCCCTTCTCCTACATGTCCTAGGAAGCTGGATCGCCTGGCCTTCCCACCTCCCCTCCCCCCTTAAGATGGATTAGATTTGATCAGGAAACAGGAAAAAAAAGACATTTCCGGCCCAAAGGAAATGTTGAGTTGTGTTAAGGAAACTGAACTCTGTTCGTTTGATGCTCTCTTGATACTGAAGTTGCACATCCATGTTGGACTGAGACTTTGAGAACAACTTTTATTACTTTTGTTTAAGCCCCTTTGAAATGTATGAAAAAGTTCACTTACAGTTCTAAATGTAATATTTTTAAGTTTTTACTTTTTTAGGGAGCAGTTTGTTTACATGCTGTTTTTGGTCTTATGATTGCTATCTGTCACAAGTTGAATGAAGAGTAAGGGATGGGAGGGTAAGAATTTTGACAAGCTGTGGCAAAAGAAACTATACTTCTCATTTTTAAAAAGTGTAAATAGAAAAGTTTTTAACGGTTTTATATGAATTTCACTATAAATAAGCATTTTAAGACTGACATGTTGAACTGTATATACATTTATCAGCATAACTGCCCAGTTTTTTGGTGCTGAAGTACTGTAAGTAGAATTTATCAACCGCCTCCTAATTTTTGCATCTACACCTGGGAAGAAGCTGTAATGCTGTAGTTAATAAACTCACATTAGAACAATGCTGAAAGTCTGTCTCAGCAGGAGCATTCCTGAGGCACACCTGCTCCTGGTGGTTGTCCCCATTTCTACTAGGTGATAATTACTTACCCATAGATGGAGCTATTGGATAACATTTTATTGTACAGATTTGTTTCAACCACTTTGTGACTGTTCTAAGTAAGAAAAACAATTTAACCTCTCCTGGGTTATAGACATCTTTAAGAATCTGACTAAACTATGAACTCAATCACCAAAAATATGCACATGCCAGTACACATGTTAGATTTTGCTTACAATTTTGGGAGCTTGTAGGCTCCCTAGAGCTTCCATGTATTCCAGGTTAAGCCCTCTTTTATGGTCAATCCATTACTTACAGGTGTAAGTTTTTATAAAATAAAATATCATTTGAATACACATGGATCAAGAAACAACAAACGTGAATAAATTATGTTTCATCTTCTGTCAGCATAGCATACCTGTGTCCCTCTGAGAATTTAGCCTTACTGTGTTCCAGCAGCTGAAATGCCAAATGAGTTTAATTTAGCCTACACTTAAAAATCACACACACACACACACACACACACACACACACACACGAGAATTATCAAGTGATATTTAGGTTTTTTTCCTTTTAACAGTTCTAATTCCAATTAGAACATAAATTTATAAGCAAATATTATTCATTCTTTTTTTTTTTATGTGCCAGGTATGGCTCTAACCACAAGGATAGTACAGTGAGTAAATGGAAAATCCTACCCATCTGGAGCTTACAGACATGGCTTCCTGCTTGTGAAGGAATAGGGGAGCAAAACTGATTCTGGGGCTCTTTATTTTATTTTGGGGGGTTGGCACATATTCAGTGTGTGTAATTGTGGTTTTGTCTGTGTAATGTGGAGGGCAGAGATCAACCTTGAGGTTGTTGGTCAGAAGTCATCTTCCTGGTTCCTGTTTCTTTTTTAATTATATTTTATGTATTTTATTTATGTGTATATATGTGTATTTATTATGTCTATATATATTACATGTGGAGGCTGGAGGACAACTTGTGGGAGTTGGCTCTTCTACCGTCTGGGTCCTGGGAATCTGACTCAGGTAGCCAGGTTTGGTAGCAAGTGGCTTTACCCACTGAGACATCTTGCTGACCCCCACCTTAGTTTTTGAAACAGGGATCTGGAGCTTGCTGACTAGTCTAGACTGGCTGTCTAACAGGTCCCAGGAGCTGCCTGTCTCTGCTTCCCGGTGCTGGGGTTATAAGCACAAGTCATGACTTGGGTCCTCTTGTGAATTCTGCTTTTCATGTTTGTGTGGCAAGCACTTTTACTGACCTATCTCCTCAGCCTCAGCCTAGGTTTGTTAAAGGCATTTTCATGTAAGCATATAATCTTTGGCCACATTCCCCAGGTTCCCCCCCCATACACACCCCTTTATTTTATGTATGTGAGTGTTTTGCCTGTCTGGTACACCATGTACATGCAGTGTCCAATGGGTCCTTGGGACTGGAGTTAGACAGTTGTAAGCTACCATGTGAGTGCTGGGAAGTGCAGCAACCTTGGCTCTAGATGGTTCTTGACCACTGAGCCATAGCTCCAGTCCTCTCTCCTAGGAATGGTGGTGACAGTAATAACTTGTATGGATCCATCTCCAGACATGCTTTTGCTGAAATTGATACCATTTCTTTGTTTCATGTTTAAGTCCATAAATTAAAAGTAGTTGTAAGCTATCACTGAAGGATATTTAGAGATAATGATGCACTTTTTTTGTTGTTGTTGTTTTTTGTTTTTTGAGACAGGGTTTCTCTGTATTGTTTTGGAGGCTGTAGACCAGGCTGGCCTTGAACTCACAGAGATCCACCTGCCTCTGCCTCCCCAGTGTGCTGGGATTAAAAGTGTGCGCCACCAACGCCTGGCAGTGATGCACTTCCACAAAACCATTAGAATTCTACTTTGGTTTTGAGTTGGAGATGTAACTCAGTTGGTAGAGGGCTTGCCTGGAATGCGCAGAGCCATGAGTTCAGTCCTTAGCACCACAGAAAAACTAGGCATGGTAGTGGATGTCTATAATTCCAGTACTTGGGAGGTAAAGGCAGGAAAATGAGAAATCACAGTCATTTCTTGCCACATAAAATGTTTGAGGGCAAGCATATCTCAAGAAAAAAAATTGGTTTAAAGTAAACTTTAAAAAGTACCTATGGTGCGCTTATAAACTCCTTTTGTTTTTCATTTTTATTTGCTTTAGAGACAGGTCTCACTATATGACGCTGGCTGACCTGGAACTCACTATGTAAACCATGCTGGCCTTAAACTCAAAGGGATCCAGTTTTATTGAGTAGTCATACCATGTACTTACACATGTAATGTGTGTGGCTCATTGTTTTCTAGGATTTTTCACCCATTACCAAAACCAGTTTTAGAACAGTTTCAATCAATAAAAGAAAGTACCCCAAACAGCATTACCACAGCCTCTTTAGTCCCAGGGGGCCACTCATCTTTCTGTCCTTATGGACTTCCTGTTTTGAACACCTCATGTGAATAGAATACAATAATTTTTTTTGTGATGGCTTTCTCTTGGTATCCTATCTCAAGACTTACCCCATGTTGGAGCATGCATCAGTATTTCTTTCCATATGGCTGTTCCAGCACGGATGTGTCACACTTTAAAAGTCATCAGCTGAAGGACACGTGTGCTTTACTTCTTGACTACTATGAGCAGTGTTGCTGCAAATGCATGTGCACAAATTATACTTAAGTCTCAACTCTCCTGAGTTACTTCGACCTTTTAAGGAATTTTCAAGCTTGTTTTGCCACAGAGATCAGGTGTTTTGCATTCACTCTACCTGTGTGAGAGGGCTTCTTGCCAACACTTGCTATCGGCTCTTTTAATGTAGCCATCCTCATATCTACAGTGGTACCTCATTGTGGTTCTGGCTTCCATTTCCTTGACAGCTAATAATAACATTTTTCTTGTGTATTTGGTCATTGGTTTATCTCTAGAGAAGTATTTCTTTGGTCCCTTTGCTTCTTTTCGGTGGTATTATTAGTTCAATTGAAAATCTGTGAAGTATAAGAAGCATTACTATCAGGAGAAAAGTAATTCTTCACCTTTAAGATCGTTTGAGTCTGCTCTATTTCTTCCTCGCTGATGTAGCATTACTTAACACTTTTAAACTGTGTCTTAGAATTGAAAGCATGTTCTTTGATTGCATTGCTTTCTAAGGTTCCCACAATAGGCTGCTTGGGCAGAGGGTAGCAAGAGAAAGAGTACAGAGGATCATCAGCAGCCTGGATTTGAGCCACTGCCCCCTTTGGTTATTGCTTATGTGAACTTAAGTCAGTTGCATTCTCTCTCCACGCCCCATAACATAAGGTCTAACCTTGGGACTCCAAAAGGCTGAACAAGCAGTAATTAGCCATTGGATGTATTTTGAGTAGTCATACCATTCCATTTTATATACAGATAACAAGGGCTTGAGAAGTTAAAGGTAAAAAAAGTACACAGACTAAATCGAATGGAATTGCCCTGAGCCATGCCTTACTGCTTTCTCTAGAAGGGCATGTTTGTGCCATCCAAGAGGACTGGCCTCTGGAAGGGCAGCAGAACTTGGCTATGTAACATTTGTGAGCCTTAGGCAGCTTCTCACAGAGGCCCTTGATTCAGGTTGTTTTTTGTTGTTTTTGTTTTTGCTTTAATGTTTTACAAATCTGAAAGAGAAAGTATGTGGAGACCTTTCCCAGGAAGGCTAGTGAGAAGTTGGCTGCCTTTGTGTTGTAGGTTTGCAGCTTCTGAGTTGACCTGTATACTGGACAAAGAAATGGCACAGATTTGGACTTGTGAGAAGGCTTGCTCTGTCTTCCATGCTTACAAACCCAGGGTTTCTCTGTAAGGCAGGCGAGCCTGGCCTTGAACCCCCAATATGCCACTTGAACTTAAGGATCAAAAGGCTGAAGACTGCAGAAAAAAGTTGGAGTTCTTACCTTGCATTACCTGATTCCTTCAAGAAGACTTTGCTACCTATGCAAGTCTCCACCTAGTCAGCATGGTTCTTTGTTGGGTCCTCCTTTTCTTTTTCTTCCATGCATCCTTGAAGTACATATGCAGATGCTGAGCTTGGAAACATCGGTTGAGGGTGGGGGTGTCTCATAGTGAGGGAATTTCAAGCTAGTAAGGATATATGAATCAGAAAACTATAATGGTAAGAATGTTAAGTTCTGAGTGCTTAGGAAGATTGTAAATGGGGCTGCTACAGTAAGTGTCCCTCAGAGAAATGTGAATGCCGATTTAAGCAAAGAAGAGGAGGAAAGCTGTCCAGGGACAACCAAACTCAAAGGCCGTACGGTGGGGGCAGAAAGTGAGGTGGAATTGTGTTACGGCAAAGGTAGGGTGTGTGTGTGTGTGTGTGTGTGTGTGTGTGTGTGTGTGTGTGTGTGTGTGTGTGTGTACACAGGAAGTCAAAACCTAAGCTACTAGAGCTGGCAAAGTGAACTAGTTTGGTCACAATATTTGTATTGGTGCATAAGAACAAAACTGCCTTTCTTGATGTCACTCTCAGTTCCTTGCATCATTAAAACAAAACAAAACAAAACAAAAAACCCTCAGTGGGTCCCTAAAATAATCATTTAAATCTACCTTTGAGGCCCTTAACCAAAGCATCAACCCAAGTTCTAGAGTCTTACCTCATTCTGCTACTTCTGTGCTCTGCACTTGAAGTCTCACTCATGCCTCAGAATTCAGCTAAATTCCCCCTCCTCCATTTGTGTCTTTTGTCTGTGTTCCATTATTGGTACTAGAAAGATCCTTAATAATCTTCACAGCTCATCGACTAAGTGACACTGCCACAGACTTCTGGCCATGGCAGCGGTCACTAGGATTTGTGCTCAGCTCACCGTCCTTCTCATGCACATTTCTATGCTGTAGCTACAGCTTCACCTCCCAGCTACGAGTAGTTAATGAAATCCAGTTAGTTTACAGAGGAATGTATCACTTAAACATAAATTTTAAAATTGCATGGTATGTTAAGCGTCCAGCCCTGTATCTGTCTCAGGTTTTAAGCATTAGAGAGACAGTGTACAAAAAAGAGCTTCCATTTTCAATAGGCAAGGAATATAGATTTTATATTACATAGCATTTGGTGGTAATAAAAGCAATATAGGAAGGGAGGAGTCCCAAGGTATGTGAATGAAAGTTTATAGACAGAAAGCCTCTTTGAGAAAGTGACTTGCAAAAACCTGGATGAAATGAGAGCTTGCCTGGCCATGTTAGTGTAAAGATATCCCAGGTGGAGCAGTCTGAGAGCTCCCCAAGGATTCAAAAACCAGTAAGGAGAATAGGATAAATGAAGAGAAAGGGAAACATAGAAGAGAATTGAGTCCTAGTTTCTGAGTGTTTACATCTTGAGAGGGTATTGTTTGCTTTTTTTTATTCAGTGGAGGTGAGCATGTGATTTTTCTCCCCTTTGTTCTGTTAATGTATAATATGCTGATTGTCTTATGTGGAGCCATCCTTGGATTCCTGGGTTAAATCCTACTTAGCTATAGTGTTAATACTTTTGCTATGTTGAATTGAATTTGCTGACATTTTGTTGAAGAATTTTGCATCTATATTCCTAAAGGCTGTTGGTCTGTAACTTTTTGTTTGATGATTGTATCTGACTTTGATAGTGTAATTGAGCTTCATCAAATAAGTTAGGAAGTTTTTGCAACAGTTTGAGAAGGATTAGTGTTGATTCTTTAAGTATTTCATAGAGTTCACCAATGATGACATCTAGTCTTCAATTTTTCTTTGGAGGGGTTTGATTAGTGAGTCCAAGTCTTTATAGCTCCTCTCAGCCCCATCAGTTTAGGTGAGTTGTTGTGTTCTAGACTTTTCCCATCTCTTCTGTAAAAGGTTTGTTGATGTGTAATTGTTCCTAGCATTGTTTTGACCCTTTTTACCTTTGTAGGATTGCAGTAGGGCCTCTACTTTTATTTTTTACTTTAAGCATGATTTTCGCTGTATCACAAAAAATGTAGTATTTTGTGATTTCACTGTTGGTATTTTCTGGCATCCTTTGTGATTTCTTTGGCCTGTTGCTTACTTGAGTGTATTGCTTTATTTCCAAGTTTGTGGATGTTCCGGTTTTCCTGATAGTAATACCTAACTTTATTACTTTGTAATTAGAGGAGAAAAGTCTGTAACTTCAGACTTTTCAAATTTACATTTTCTAGTTTAATGTAGCTTATCTGGATTGCTTTTCCATGTGCACTTTAGGAGACTGTGTCTCCTGTGAATATAGGGAAGAATGTTAGATGTTTTTAGATCTAATTGGTTTGTTAAGCACAATTCCTCTTTCCTAGTTGATCTTCTGTCTTAAAAACATCTTGTTCCTTGTGTGTGTGTGTGTGTGTGTGTGTGTGTGTGTGTGTGTGTGTGTGTTTGTGTGTGTTTGGGGTCACACATCCCCATCCCCACGTTCAAGGCAGGGTCTCTCTACCTAACTCTGGCTGTCATGGAACTCACCATGTAGACCAGGGTGATTTTAAATGCCCCTCAACTGCTGGGATCAACTGCTACCATGTCCAACTCTTTGTTTCTTACTGAACGTGTTTATTGACATCTCTACAAGTCTCCGTTTTTGTGACATATTTTCTTCTTTTGATTCTATAAATATTGACTCATTCTGGTGAATAGTACCAGAATAGTGCACATCCACTAATAATTGTTATATCTTCTTGCTGAATTCATTCACTTACCAGTATGCATTCTCCTTTGTCCCCCATGAGAATCAAACCTAGGGCCCTTGGGCATGCTGAGCAAGCACTCTACCACTAAGCTACACTTCAGCCCCAGCTCTTCTTTAGGATTGGGGATTTTTAACTCTATGCCTAATGGATTACCGATGAGGAATGGCTTCTACCGTTTTGTTTCCAGTTCCCTGGTTTCCTCTTTTACTGACTTCTTTATTTACTTGTTCCCTAAGAACTATCCTCATTCCTCACTCATTTTTTGGTGTACATATTAAGGATTTTTTTTAACTTTTAAATTACATTGATGGGGGCGGGTGCCTGTGCCGTGGGCAGAGGACAATTGCAAAGACTCTCCTCCCCTTGCACCATGGATTAAACTCACCTTGTAAGGGCTGGAGAGAAATACCTTTACCTTCTGAGATATTTTTCTAGGCTATTTAAATATTTCCTTTATGGTTACTATGGGAATTATATTGAATGTTCTAAATATGTAGCAATCCAGTTTGAATTGATACCAACTTAACTTCAAAACTCGGGTTCCTATAAAGCTTCTATGTTGTCAAAGTATATTTTTATGTACCCAGTAACATAGATTTATAACCATTTTTATACTTCTGTCTTTTAAGTCATGAAAATCAATGCCTTTTAAACCTCAGGTTTCTGTGGGTGGTGGTTTGTTCGTTTTGGAGACATACAGGTCTTTTTATGTAGTCTTGGATGGCCTAGGACTCCCTATGTAGAGTCCAGGTTGGCCTGGAATTCCCAGAGATCTGCCGGCCTCTGCTGGGATGAAGGGCGTGCACACCTAGCCCAGGTTTTTTGATTTTTTTTTCTGGGTAGCTGTTGAAAGCTGTAGCAATCCATCTGTCTATTGCCTTTTCCTGTACTTCTCATGGATTGTTTTCTTCCTCATGTGTGGTTACTGAAGTCTTTGTTCCTAGCTGGAGTTGAACTAATATTTGACAGATTTTCTTGGATCCTAGGAGTTAAACAGACAGACACACAGAAATCTTTGTAGATTGCTTCTCTTATCTGGCCCTTCAGCCTTACTCAGACTTCTACAGATCCTAGGGGCATACTTGAGGTGACAGTTTCCTCTCTTAAGAGGTGCTTTTGAATGTCTGCCTCCCCCAGGAAACTCTCCTCCACCTTTTCCTCCCAGGCTCAGGGTGATCTCCTGTTGTGATACCCATGGGAGTCTTGCCCCAGGCATCTGTGGGCTGTCCACATTGTAGGACACTGTCAACTGAAGGTAAGACAAGACAGACAAGTGTGCCTGGTACCTCTGTTCTGTTGCTTCTGAAGCTGGAGACCAGAGTCCTTCAGTGGGGACTTGAGCTGGGCAGTGCCACAAAATACCATCAGCTGTCTCCACTCCCTTGTGGCAAAACATACATAACCTGAAATTACCACTTTAACTGTTTTAAAAGTATATCTCGGTGGCATTTAGTACATCCAGTGTTCAGCCATCACCACTGTCCATCACTAGAATTTTTCCACCAACCCAGCTGAAACTGTCCCCTTTAGGCAGCGGCTTCCCTTCCCTGCCTCCCCCAGTTCCTGGTAAGTACCCTGAAGTTTTTTTTTTCTTTACTGAGTATTTGACTATTGCTGTAACTCTGTTTTCCAGAACTCTGACAAGGCTGCTTCTCACAGTTTTTGCTTGGTTTCCGATGCTTCTGTTGGGGGATGGGAGCATAGACCATTTTAAAGATGTCACTCAATACCAAGGTATTTGAACCAGGCATCTTGGAAGAGTAGAATGGCCATTGAAACAGGAAAGACTGATAAGTTCTCATATCAGAGAATGCGAGGAGGGCTGAGTTTGGCATCCATTAAGTTCAGGATACCTACTAGACATCAAATGGAGAGGCGAGTGATCAGAAGAACAGAGGTTGAATGAATCAGCCCTAGGACAGTGTAGCACATGGGGTCAGGATGAATCAGATCCAGAAAGAAGATGGAAGGGATGGACAGAAGGGTGGGAGGAGAAACTGGACATTGGATAAAGAAGCAAATCATTTTCAGTTTAGTTTTACATTTAGAGAAAGCCATAAAGAGAACAACTTTGACAATTTGACTCTTCCTCTACCATGTGGGTTCTGGGTGTCACAACAGGCCATCAAGCTTGGTGAGCTTTTACCAGCAACTGAGCCATCTCCCCAGCCCTAAAGAGGAATTTTTACAATTACATCAAATACAGTAATTCTTGAGGTTGGCCCCAAGGAAGTCATTGGTGACAATGGGGAAATAAGTTCTGATGAAATCGGAGGCAAAATCTGTAGGAGAACAGAGAGAATTGGAAAACAGAATTCCATGAGTCACTGTAAACAAACTAGGTCATTGCTGTAAGGGTAAGTGGAGTCATGAGGTTTTAGAAAACAAAGTTATTGACAGTTTCATTATGTGACCCAGACTAGACTCAAACCGTGATCCCACCTCAGACTTTCAAGGGCTGGGATTGGAGGCATGTCTCACACCATACATGGCTGCCTTGGGGTGTTTGCTTGTTTATTTTGAGGGGAGATCTCACTCTTGGCCAGTCTACTTGTGAACTCCTGAGCTCAATTGATTCTCCTGCCTCAGCCTTTCTAGACAGTTGGAACTATAACTGTGCACCATACCTGGCTCTGGAATTTTGCTTGGTTTTGTTTTGGTGTAAGGAATTGTTCCTGGTGGGATTTCTCCAAGAAGCATTTCTGATGTGGGAGAGAACTGCCAGTACACTGACCTTGGATGACAGGAGAGGGCCTAGCTGGTGCTGGACTCCCAAAGAGGAAGCTGTACAGACTCGCACATGCTGAGTAGATACATTGGCTTCAGTTGTCAGGTGACTCAAGTATGTATCTCTACAATCTCTTCGGTGAGCAAACCCATTGCCTTGGGTATTCACAGTAGAGTGCCTCAAAGTACTTCATCCTTTAGCTGTCCCAACCAAGATCAACACCTGCTAACTCCTACCCTTGACCATAACATCCCATCTGCCCTGAGAAGAAGGGGCAGGATCTTGAGTCAGGGAATGCTTCAAGAAGGAGGCCCCCTAGGGCTGAGGCAGCTGGCGAGGTTGACATTCCCTACACGTATGGGTAGAGGTGTGGGGTACACTACAGCCAGAGCATCCAAAGGTGGAAAGTGAAACTGGGTTTAGATATGGGGTGCCAAGGAACAATGGTCTCAGAACAGTCTGTCACCTACATAGAAGCTATCACACTCCCACCTGCCCACAAAGTATTGTCAGAAACTATGGAGTTAGCATCATGATTGACAGGGCTGCTTGTTTCAGGTTTTAATTTCATGGTACTGACATATCTTGCTAGAAGGGTCTGACAGGCCTTTTCCCTCTCTTGCTTCTTCCTCATCTGTAGGGTAAAGCCTTTTTCTTGCTAGCCGCTTTGGTTTTTCCCCACCAGTCGCCTGGGCTCTGCCACATTGTAGTCCCTAAATATCACACAGGACACTGTATTAATTATGAAGCTGTTGGCCATTTGCTTGTTTCTTACTGGCTATCTCTGACTTAAGTATTTACCCCATAACTGTTAATCTAAGTATTTCTCTTACTGGAGAAAGGTTCTGAACTTCTTATCCCTATGGCAGCTACATCGTGACTCCCTGTATTTCTCCTACCCAGAGTCCTCCTCGACTCCTAGTCCCACCTATCTTGCTTCCCTATTGGCCAACAGTGCTTTATTGACATATACACAGGACTTCCCCATCACTCATCTAATGCATCCACCTTGCTTTTTGAGGCAGGATCTTTCATTGGGAGCTGACTGGGACTCTCTGGCGCCTAGGATAATCCCTTTTCTGCACCCCAGCACTGGGATTACAAAGGCATGCCACCACAGTTGGAGATGCAACAAGTCCTGTGCTTGCATGGCAGGCACATGACAGACTGAACCACCTCCCAGCTCTTGAGCCCTAATTGTTTATGAAACCCTCTTTAGTCTTTTATCTCAAGTCACCTCCCAGGACACTTCCTATTCTACCCCTTAGCCGCCTCATCCACATCTCTCTGGCTGTTTTCACCTGGGACCACAACTCTCACTGTGAGAATCCAATTCACTTTCCTGCCCCTAGAGCAGGGCCTGTATAAAGGAAGCACCAACAAGTTCATTGATTGACTGTACAAAACCCCACAAACCATCTTGGTTTTTGGTCTCTGCACACAGGTGCACAGTTCTTCCTAACTGAAGGGCACAAGCAAACGGCAGAAATAACATCCTTATTTTGGATTGTTTTTAGATGAGGATGTTATTGTTGTGAAATGTTATTGTTGAGATGATGTTTATGTAGCATCCATTCTGGACTCAGGGGACAGTGCCCATCTCTGCTGTCATTTGTTCTGTCACTTCAAAGGACAGGAAGAACATGGGTGGTGATTTTAGGATCATATTCAGAACCTCGGGGAATGAGTCATTTGGGGTTGACGACTTTTCCGGTGACTACAGCACAAATAAGTGAAGCAACAGGACGTTGTTGATGTGTTTATTGTTCATTTTAACCATGGTACATAACTTCCAGAAATGCACTCTCGTGATCTCTTGACTGTGAGTCTCCATCTGGTGTTTTTTCAAACCATTATGCTGAGCATGGTTTTAATAACATCCCAGCTCAGCATTGAGAACACCATCTTGTGGGAAGAGGAATAAAGGGGAGTGGGGATTCAGTGCTGTCACCTAGGAGGCCTCGGAGTCCCCATTGATCTAGACTAGAGTGCAAACCTAAAGTAGAGGCAGCTGGGCTGCCCTAGCTATTGGAGGATGGAAGGGGAGGTTGACCCTAACCCTTGCTTCTGTGTGCTGCTTCTGATTTTTTTTTTTAGATAAGGTATCATACAGTAGCTCAGTCTAGCTTCACTCTCACTATTTAGCCCTGACTTGCCTCAAACTGGAGACATTCCTGCAGCAGCATTAGCCTGGGATTATAGGCATAGGTTTTCCATGTGCCTTTGAGTCACCTGGCGTCTTAGTTTTCTCGTCGTTGTGACAAAACATCTGACAGACTTAGGAAAGGGGAGTGTTTTTGGCTCACAGTGTGAGGGCACAGTCCTTCCTAGCTTTGGAGGTGTGAGGTGACAGGAGTGTGAGGGGAGGAGTGAGGACAGGAGTGTGAGGAGGAGTGAGGACAGGAGTGTGAGGAGGAGTGAGGACAGGAGTGTGAGGGGAGGAGTGAGGACAGGAGTGTGAGGGGAGGAGTGAGGACAGGAGTGTGAGGACAGGAGTGTGAGGAGGAGTGAGGACAGGAGTGTGAGGAGGAGTGAGGACAGGAGTGTGAGGAGGAGTGAGGACAGGAGTGTGAGGAGGAGTGAGGACAGGAGTGCGAGGGGAGGAGTGAGGAGTGTGAAGGGAGGAGTGAGGACAGGAGTGTGAGGGGAGGAGTGTGAGGAGGAGTGAGGACAGGAGTGTGAGGGCAGGAGAGGAGTGAGGACAGGAGTGTGAGGGGAGGAGTGAGGACAGGAGTGTGAGGACAGGAGTGTGAGGAGGAGTGAGGACAGGAGTGAGAGGAGGAGGAGTGAGGACAGGAGTGTGAGGGGAGGAGTGAGGAGTGTGAAGGGAGGAGTGAGGGGAGGAGTGTGAGGGGAGGAGAGGACAGGAGTGGGAGGAGGAGGAGTGAGGACAGGAGTGTGAGGGGAGGAGTGTAAGGAGGAGTGAGGACAGGAGTGTGAGGGCAGGAGAGGAGTGAGGACAGGAGTGTGAGGGGAGGAGTGAGGACAGGAGTGTGAGGACAGGAGTGTGAGGAGGAGTGAGGACAGGAGTGAGAGGAGGAGGAGTGAGGACAGGAGTGTGAGGGGAGGAGTGAGGAGTGTGAAGGGAGGAGTGAGGGGAGGAGTGTGAGGGGAGGAGAGGACAGGAGTGAGAGGAGGGAGTGTGAGGGGAAGAGTGAGGACAGGAGTGTGAGGAGGAGTGAGGACAGGAGTGTGAGGGGAAGAGTGAGGACAGGAGTGTGAGGGGAGGAGAGGACAGGAGTGAGAGGAGGAGGAGTGAGGACAGGAGTGTGAGGGGAGGAGAGGACAGGAGTGAGAGGAGGAGGAGTGAGGACAGGAGTGTGAGAGGAGGAGAGGACAGGAGTGTGAGGAGGAGTGAGGACAGGAGTGTGAGGAGGAGTGAGGACAAGTGTGAAGTGGCTGGCCATTTTGCATCTGCAGTCAAGAAGCAGTGACAAATACTGGTGCCGTTTGCTTAATTTTTTGTGTGTATCTGTGTGTGTTCCAATATGTGGCAGTCAGTAGTCAATCTCAGACGTTGTTCCTCACAATCCAGTATTGACTTTATGTGTATCTCTGTGGGCCACACATGCATGCTTATGTGGGAGGTACACATGCGTGTGTGGAGGCCAGAGGACAACCTTGGGTGTCCTCTTCATCTGCTCCCTGTGAGGATGCAGATGAGTGCCTTTCATTGTCTTGGGGACTCCCAGTTAGGCTGGACTGAACTGGCCAGTGAACCCCAGAGCGCCTACTTTTCCCCAGTGCTGGGGCTTCAGCATTTTTATGTGGGCTCTGAGGATTGAGCACTGGTCTTTATACCTGAGAGGCAGGCACTTTACTGAGTGACCTATCTCCCTTTATTTTTTTGAGGCAGGCTTTCCTAGTGGGAATGGGGCTTGCTAAGTAGACCTGACTGGCTGGCCAACGAGCCCTGGGATCTACCAGTCTTCATCTTCCTAGTGCAGGAATTACAAGTACTGGAAGACAGGCATGCCCCTCATTCAACCAAGAGCTATTGGAAGCTGACCAGAAGTCCCCTTGGGGCTCATGCTGGGTCATGCTGAGTTTTGCATGTCAGGCCTCGGGTACCCATCAGTAACTTCTGGAAATGTTTCCTTTGCTGCCTTCTCCCTGTTGCACTTCCCTACTCTTACAACAGGGTTTCCTAGGGGAGCTTCCTAAATGAACGACATGCTAGCTTGTCTGGAAGTTTGCTGGGGAAACCAAGTTAAGCCACTTCCTCTAACCATTCTGCCATTTCTCTGACTTACCTACAGCCTAACTCACATGCTTAACGCCCATCACAGTGGAAGAGTATCATATTAAGGTCACACTCTCCACCATTGTATCCCTCCAGACTACTCAATGATTTTCCGCCTGAAATTGTTCCTTTTAACAAAGATATACTACTTTCGTGTATATGAATGAATGTTTTGCCAGCATGTGTGCCTGTGCACCACGTGCATACAGTACCCACACAGGACAGAAGAGGGCATCAAATCACCGGGAACAGGAGCTAAGGATATTTGTGAAATGCCATTTGGATGCTGGAAACTGAACCTAGGTCTTCTGCAAGAGCCCAGAATGCTTGTAACTACTGAGCCATCACTCCAGTCTCAACAATCCCTTTTCTATTCAGCATGGTCCCTCTTTCCTCTTTTTTTCTCCTCCTTTCCCCCCCTCTCTGTCACTGCCCCATCCTTTTCCCTCTCCATCTCCTTTCTTGATCATCCTGACTTAGAAAAATGCCTCATAATAACCCCCTGGGGCTTTGTCATTTAATTCTGATCAATGCAGAGCAACAGCGTATGGATTTTCTCCCCTCCTGGGCCAACAATGAGTGACACAATGGTTTTCAAGACATTGGACATCAAGCACCAAAGGCCAGAATTCTTGACAGCCATAATTGCACCAGCATAGGACAAAGCTTCACTCCACAGCACAGGGAGCAGAACCTCAGTGAAACAGGAAACAGTGCAGAGAGACTGGATGAAGCATGAATATGCAGGGGCCTAAGGCTCTTGAGATCTGCAGACCCCTGAAAAGCTCAGCAGGGACCTGTGCATCCACACAGGGAGGTGTCCCAAAGCTAAGGAAGAGCCCCACGAAGGATTAGAGGCAATCACGGCTGACCAGGATGGTACCTGTTCCTACCGGTTGCCTGGGAAGCTTCATGTTTCGCAAGGCACAGGGCTAGAGTGCCCAGAGAGTTTTGCTGTTCCAGTCCAGGTGAACAGATCTCAAAAGAAATGCTTAAAAGGAGTCAACTGTTTCCAAGTAACTATCTCAGAGCAAAACTGTAGAACACACACACATATGTATATACACACATGTCACTCAGTAAGATGCTACTTACAACTGTTAGCATTACATTTTTAAAATGTCAAGGGCTGGCTGGTCAGGTGGTGGTGATGCACACCTTCTGTGAGGTCAGCCTCGTCTGTCGTGGTCAGCAAGTTCCAGGACAGCCAAAGCTACACAGAGAAAACCTGCCTAAAAAAATGTTGAAGAGTTGGAGAGATGACTCAGTGGTTAAGTGTACTCACTGGCTGCTCTTCCAGAGGATCCTGGTTCGATTCCCAGTACTCACATTGCAGTTCATAAGGGATCTGATGCCCTTTTCTGAATCTTCAGGTACTGTGTACACAAATATAACTGTATATGATGCACAGACATATTCTGCACAGATATAACCTGTAGGCACAACAGTCATACACATAATTTTTTAAATATATATATAAAAATTAAAGCCAGGCAGTGGTGACATGTACCTTTAACCCCAGTACTCAGGAGGTAGAGGCAGGTGGATCTTTGTGAGTTAAAGGCCAGCCTAGTCTATAGAGTGAGTTCTAGGATAGCCAGGGCTACCCAGAGAAACCTTGTCTTGAAAAAAAACCAAACAATAAACAAAAATAAAAATTTTAATGTCAATCTGCTAGGAAGTGGGAAAATACAACCCACGATGAGAAAACTGCAGACAAGAGGATGGGAACTGTCATATGACTGCATTAGGTATGTCCAAAGTTAAGTAGAGGCACGGTCAAAATAAAAGGAAGATCCAATTGCACATCAGCAAAGACTGCAACATATAAACTACAGAGACATGTGCATATAAAATTAACAGCATTCCAGAGAATTGAGTGGACTTAATAGCATAACAACCATTCAAAATGAGGCAGCGTAAGAATATTCTTTTTAAATAATTTTCTAATTTTATGTGCATTGCTATTTTGCCATGGGTGTCGGGTCCCCTGGAACTGGAGTTACAAACAGTTGTGAGCTGCCATGTGGGTCTTCTGGAAGAGCAGTCAGTATTCTTAGTCACTGAGCTATTTCTCCAGCCCAAAGAATATTCTTTTAAATGAATAGAACATCGGTTAACTGGAAGATTACATCAAGCAATCTGGCATGTATGTCTTGGTATATTAGGTAAATAAAGAATTTGGTAAATTATACCAAGATACTTCATAGTAAGCTGAAGGTCAACGATAGAGAAAATCTTTAAAGCGCTTGAGTTTTCTTTTGGTTAATGTTTTATGACATACTGTTTCTAGTCTTGTATTTTTGTTTGGTAGTTTGAGACAGGGTCTCCTGTTGTGTAGGCTGGCCTTGACCTTGATATATAGCCAAAGAAGACCTTGAATTACTTATCCTTCTGCCTCCACCTCTTGGTTGCTGGAATTACAGACGTGCACCACCATCACCCAGCCTGCTAGCTGATCTACATCCCCAGCCTTCTGTTCTTTTGCTTTTAATCTATCCATATCTTTATGTCTAAAGGGAGTTTCCTGCACACAATGCAGGCTTGAATTTTGCTTTCTCACCCAATATGACAATTTCTGTTTTGATTATGTATTTAAATGACCTGTAGTTAATGTAGTTACTGATGTGGTTGGATTTAAGTCTATCTTGTTAGATTTTTGTTTTCATTTGTTCATCTTTTCTGATTCACTTTAGCAGCCACCTGGCCCAAACCCTATGGATGGCTAAGTCCTAGATCCTAGGAGAAAACCTAATATTATTACTCTGCTAAATGGACACAGTATTGAACTGCCCCTTATGTTCTTGTCTTTATACCATAAATTACAGCATCACTACCCTCATCAGAGAAGCTTCTTTTTTATGTAGATGGTCACTAATACTGAGACACCCCTCCCCAACTGGTCATAAGGGACTTCAGAGTTTCTACCTGGGACATCTATGTCACACCCATTCCTCACCAGGCTCAGGCTTCAGGAAGGAAGAGGGGGCAAAAGGGTTGCAAGAGCCAGAGACAGTGGCTGACTAAAGCAAAACACTGTTTTACCAGGAGTGACAAAGTCATTGCACACATGAACTCACAGTGATGGTGACTGCATGCCCAAGATTGCCACAAGGCCAAGCCAGCCAAAATCCCAGCAGGTCTGGGGAAGGGACTCATGAAGTCTCCTATCTGAGAAGCTATTGGAAATTGTCTTTTTGAAAAATATTTATTTTTATTTTATGCGTACGAGTGTTTTGCCTGCATGTACATGTATGTACCACATGCCTGCAGTAGTGGAGGTCAGGGGGATGTGGGTTCCCCTGGAACTGAGGTTATAGGTAGTTGTGAATCACACCCAGGTCCTCTGGAAGAGCAGCACGTGCTCTTAACCATTGAGCTATCTCTCCAGCAACTGTCTTTTGATTGGTTGTCAAGCCCTGTCCGTAGAACAGCAGAGACTGAAGCAGGGCTGTAGGCATGTCTCCTGTTCACCCGTGTCTCCTCTGTACCTGGGCGTAGAGCAGCCAGTTCAGTGAGGAGCAGGGCTGGGCTGGCTTTCTTGTTACTGTGGTCATCTTCAGTGCAGCACAGACTTGCCATTCCTCTAGGGTTAGATTTTCTCATGGTCAACCTGTCATTAAGACTCAAACTGGATGATGTTGGGGGTGGGTTCTCAGTCACCCCTGCCCAGGCTTTTGCCATCACTGTACTTCTGCAAGTGACTGAGAGTATATGTAGCTCGGTGGTAGAGTATGTACTTAGCATGTACAAGGCCCTGAGTTTAACCCCAACACACACACACACACACACACAGAGAGAGAGAGAGAGAGCAAAAGAAAAGGCAGGCCATGATTTGAGTTTATCTGACTGTGACAAAATAACTGACATCAGCCTGGTGGTGGTACATGCCTTTAATCCCAACACTTGGGAGGCAGAGTCAGACAGATCTCCAAGTTCAAGGTTTGCCTGGTCTATAGAACAAGTTCCAGGACAGCCAGGGCTACACAGAGAAATGCTGTTTCAAAAAAAAAAAACAAATAAAATAACTGACATCAACTCAAGGGGGGGGGCTTATTTTAACTTATGGGTTTAGAGGTTTCAGTCCACGGTCACCTGGTCTTGTTATCGTGGGTTTGTGGTAAGGTGGAATATCACAGTGGATCAAAGCTGTCACCTCATAGAAGCTAGAAAGGATGGAGGGGAAAGGGAGGGGTGGGGGAGGGGAACACGGGGGGGGGGGGGGAACTTACCCCTGAAGGGCATACCTCCTTCTGTGGTCTACCTCCTCCAACTTGACCCCATTTCCTTTAGTTCTCACTGCCTCCCAGTGGCCCTTCAGCCAGGGCTCGGCCCCTCACCACAAGAGCTCTGGAGAGACGTTTAAGGTTCAGGGTGTGGCACTGGCTCTTGTTAGAAGGGCAGCTTTCTACATCGGTGTCCTGAGCAGTAGCTAACCCCTTCCTGGGTTCTGAGAAACCCATCTGCCCTCTTTTGCCAGCTCCTTCCCCTTCTGCCTTCCTCTGCCAGGCTTCTCTCTGCCCTCCATCCTCGGAGTGAAAGATGCCCCCTGCCATTGCAATTCCTGCCGCAAGGGCAAGCATGGAGCCATGAAGAAAGAGTTGTATGAGGTCAGAACATCCCTATTTTGATAATTTTGTTGGATCAAATTTTGTCCTTTAGGGGGATGGAGGGATGGCTCATTGGTAGAGGGCACTTACTGCTCTTCCAGAGGCCCAGGCTTGACTCCCAGCACCCACACAGGATGCTCACTAGTTACTCTAGTCCCAGGGGCTCTGGTGTGCTCTTTCCCTCTTTTGGGCTCTTTGGATTCCCATGTACACATTCTCTCTCTCTCTCTCTCTCTCTCTCTCTCTCTCTCTCTCTCTCTCTCTCTCTCTCTCTCTCTCTCTCTCTCTCACACACACACACACACACACACACACACACACACACGCACACACACACACGCACACACACACATCTTCAAACTATGCCTTTTAGATAATAGTAGCAACTGGATCGGTCTGCCCCATTCTGCAGCCTGGTGCTTTCCTTATTGCTAGAGGAAAAGCCAAGCTGTCCACACACAGAGAACTGTGAGGGAGAGGATGACAAGGGGCTGGATAGTTTGGGGATGGAATTTTCCAGGGGGTTGAGAGATAAACCAAGCCAGGCAGAGAGCAGGAGTGGGTGGGAGGAATGGGCTCTTGGAGTGTTGTATGCTGATACGTGTTTTTCCTTTTCAGAAGAATGCACTGTTTTAATGGCTTCATTTGGGTGGACCTTTAAGTCCATTGCTGTTATGAGGTCTATGCATGTCATTGTGGCCTCAGGAGGGTTACACCACTAGTTTCCTGTGGAGTACTGAGGCCAGATTCAGCAGTGACTTGTCCCCACATCACATACCTAAAAAGTGACAAAGCTTGTATTAAAACCCCAGCCAAGACTGACTTTAGCTCAAGAATTTTTAGTATTTCTGCTCAGCAACTGTCCCCTGGTCAGCCACTGGACCTCAGTTCACCCCGACCCTCTCTTCCACCCTTCCCCAATACCAGAGCTAGGCCCTGCCTTGAGATCCGGCTTAGCCTCTAATACCTCCTGGCCCCATCAATGAAGAGAGAAAGCTCTTAGCTTTCTGATGTTCCTCAGACAGCCAGGCCTCAGGGCTCACAGCCAAGCACCCCCCTCTGGGTACCCTCAGCCTAGGGCCCCAGTATACACTCCATCACAGCCTAGGAATGTGAGCAACCAGGCACCAGCAGTCAGCTGATCTGGGGCCCCTGAGAGCTGACAGAAGCTGACAAGCCATTAAAGAGGAGGGCTGGGCTGAGGGGCGAATCACACACAGCACCTGGTCTCTTTAGATTATCACTAGGCATCTCTGAGAAAACCATTATTGTACTTTCTGACTGTACACCCACCTCACCCCGTCTCGGGGTAAGGGCACCACTAAGAGGCTCCACATGGGAGAGGCCAGGATGTGGCTATGCTAGTTCAAAGACCCCTGCACGGGTCAGGGCTGTCATTAACACAGTCGCAAACAGGGCAGAGGATCTCCCTTTCTTGGCCCTGGCTCCCGAGATGGAGCAATCACTGAGAGTGCAGCTCTCTGACTGTAATAGAGCACTGTGACCCACAGGCCCTGTCAACACAGTCTCCCTTACTGGATGGGGTGAGGCTTGAGCACATGTTTCCAACAAGCTCCATCGTTGACGCTGATGCTGCCCGCCTTGAACCAGCCACCGGATCAGACATTTGGTGACTCTGGGGCTCTGAGATGCCTCCTTTCCTCATCCCAGCCTGCGTTTTTGTTCTGAGATTCTCAAAACTCATTGGGAGCATGGCCTCCATTCTCGAATCTCCCTCCTTCCTGCCTCACTTTTCAGATCCAAAATCTGTGGAAACCCCTTGCTTCAAGGTGGTTACTCATCTGCTTTGATCATGTTTATTGTTGTTGTTAATATTGTGTGTGTGTATGTGTGCATGCACCTATGCAAGCGTGCATATGTGGAGACCAGAGAAAACCCTTGGGTCTTGTTCCTCAGCAGCCATCATCTTTGGTTTTTGAGACAGAGTCTCTCATTGGCGGAGCACTAGGCTGGCTGGCTACCATGTCCTGAGGAGCCACCTGTTTCCTCTTCTCTGGCATTGGGGTTATAAGCACTCTCCTCCATGCCTGGCTTTTAAACATGGGTTCTGGGGGTTGAGTTCAAGTCTTCATGCTTGCATTTTACTGACTGAGCAACCCCCTTCCTGAAACTGCTTCTGCTAGGAGACAGGTCCCCATCTCTACTGAGCTCATGGGAGCTCAGCACACAGCTTCCTGCCTCTTGTGCAGATAGACCCGTGAGAGGGTAGTACTGCTGGCTTTGGTGTCTCCATCTCAGAGTCTGTCTCTCTCTGCTTCCTGCTCCTCCCAACATGCCTGTCCACAGCAGCTGCTGGAGTGAGATTTATGTGTGTGCCATTGGGGTTTTGTAAAGAAAAGAGGGTGTGTGTGCATAAGGAAGGAAGAAACTAGCATTAAAGGTCCATTGTGTGACAGGCACATTGGAAAACAGCACTTCCAGCCAGCCCTAGGCCTGTGAGGTGCCCATGCAGTGCCCCACGTGATGGGGTGAAGCAGATGGACCACGTTCAGCTCCTGGGTGACTGACTTAGCAGTGTGAGGAGTGGACAGAGACCAGCCTGGCCTCAGAGCACAGAGAAGGAGGCTGGGCTGGGGGTCCAGCTCAAGAATGGCCTACAGACTGGGGTGGGGGTGGGATGGAGCTTGGCTTATTTCTGAGAGCAATGGGAGGCAGGCAAAGGTTCAGGTGCGCTTAGAATCAACTCAGGTTAGCTGATCCGGGAAAGCTACGTGTCCATTGAGTGGAGGAGGGAGCATACCAGCCAGAGTCAGAGGGTCCCAGAGCCTCCTCCTACCTCTGGGTCTCAGGCTGTGTGGGCTATGTGGCAGGTCTCTTTGTCATCACACAGAATTGACAGACATTCATGCTGCCAGCCTCCCCGGTCAAGATCCCCAGGAGGGGGCAGCAAAAGTCTCAGTCTCCCCTTTAGAAGACCAGGTCAGCAAACATCAAAGGCTTCCCCAAGACCACCGCTGAATAAGCCGCTGGGTTGGTCTGGAACCCCCAATCCTGTAAACTGTGTAGCTGTTAGAACTCTGGTCCCAGTGGGGAGAAAGGCCATAGGGCCAGGGCCCAGCCTGGGTCAGTCGGGGTTCATTATCAGGAGCACCGCCCAGCCAGCCCGGCTTAAAATAGCTTTCCAGATGCAAGAACATTCTTCATCTCGTAGTGTTTTCCCGAATGCACGCACACACACAAATAAACATCCCTGCATCTCAATGGGGTCAGACTTCAGAGAGGGAGAAGGGGGGCTGGGACATGACCGACCGCCTACCGAGAGGCCCGGGTTTTATCCTTTAGTTCCTTTCTTGGGGTCAAGGCTTTGCTTCCTGACATGAGTGTGTAATCTCATGCTAGTTTCCCAGAGGCCTTTGGCTTGTTCTTAGGGTCAGGCTGCCCTTTTCCTCAGGGTCATACTCCTCAGACATCATGACGCTCATGGGACATTTGAAGGGACCATGCATGGAAGGAATTAGGAAAATCACAACACAGTTCTGCCTTGGAGGGGCTTCACAGCCACAGGGAGACCTGCTGTGCTTCCTCTAGCCCCAAGAAGCTCCTGGGACCCTGGGGAGTGAGAGGTGTGTCCTCCACAGAAAGCTGGACTCACACCAGCCACTTCCTCACATGTCATCCACTTGGCCCTCAAACTAAGCCCTGAGGTATCTGGATATGATTTGATCAGGAGTTTGCCATCAGGACCAGTTTTCCATTCTTAGCTCAAAGACCATGCCCACTTGGAGTCTGATATATAGATTAAATGAGCCTAGGGTTACTTGTGTACAACAACTCAGTGTTGATAAGATAAAGATGAAACTAGAGGTATAGATAGGTTAAACTGGTTCTCTCCAAAAGACATATTTGAGTCTTATGTACTTTGGCACCCAATGGATGTGATCTTACCTGGAAACAAGATCTTTGCAGACCATAATGAGGGTGGGCCCTAGCCCAAGATGGCTAGTGTTACTTTTGTAGGTATACATGTATGTGCCTGTGGAGGCCAGAGTCAGCTGTTCCTCCTCTGGCACAGTCTGCCTTATTTTTTTCAGACAGCACCTCTCTCTGGCCTGGAGCTCGTTAAGGAGGCTAGACTAGTTGGTGAATGACTTACAGGTATCGCCAGTCTCTGCCTCCCCTGCTCAGGGACTGTGAGCAAAGTCCACTGAGACCTTGGCACTTCTACGTAGACTCTGGGATTGAATTCGGATCTTTATGTTTTAAGGCAAGAGCTTTACCAACTCAGATCCTTGAAGTCAAGATAAACTCTTGGGCAACTGAGTTGTCCCCCACCCCCCATCCCTCACCCAACCCCATCCCACCTGACCCTACCCCACCTCACCCTAACCAGACCCCAGCTGACCCCACCCCTCACCCCAGCCACCTTAGGCTCTGACACTGGTGTTGTTGTAATGAGGGGAAAGTCAGATACATGAGTATGCTGTAGGATCCCAGCACTCAGGGAGGCAGCGATGGATGTGTCTCTCCGTAGGTTCAAGGACAGCCTGGGCTATTCAAAATCACAGATAATAAAGAGGAGAGACCACACTTTTTTTTTTTTTTGCTTTGAGCATCCCAAAGCTAGGGAACCCACAGGGTGGGATGCTCCCCACTGCCCCCAGCTTCTCTGGAAGCAGGGTGAGCTGGGAGACTCTCAGCTTGAGTGAGTGTAGGGCACTTCCTGGAACACATGCATTTTGAAAACAATGTTGTTGTTTTTTAAGCCCAGCACCAAAAGAAAGGCACCTATCTTTTTGTTTAAAACAGGTTCTAATACTACTTTTTGCAAATGTATTTTATCCAATTGGAATTGATTTTTGTGTAGACTTGGGTCTGTTTGTTTGCTGAGGCAAGGTGTCTCTGTAGGCCCAGGCTGGTCTGGAATTTTCCATACTGCTGCCTTATCCCAAGAACTGGGATCACAGATGAACACAACCACGTGGCTTCCTGATAGAGCTTCAGTCACTTTACTAAGTTGCATCTTAAGCTGGCAGAACAAAGTCTCCCATCTCCATCTTACTATTTTGGGATGTCATATATATATATGTATATATGTCATATACACACACATATGTATATATGGACACACACACACACACACACACACACTGCGCGCGCACACACACTGTCCCCACTTCTTTCCTTCATTCTGAGGATCACACCCAGGCCTCCCATACACTGGGCAAGTGCTCCACCACGGGGCTACATCCCAGTTTCTTAAAATTTTTCAACAGTTTCCTTACATAAAAGTTCCCTCAAAGTAATATCAATATCACTATTAACTGGAATGATTTCCTTTGAAATTGTAAACCATAACAAAGAGAAGATCAATAGTTTGGCATGCATTCTATGAGAAGCTCTCTCATTCAGTGTAGACAGCAATATACACACAATGTATTTAAATTAATTATGATGTTGTCTTGCTTCACATACTGTTTTAACTGTTTCACTTACGAATACATCTTAAGTTGTACATACCTGTGAACCCAGCACTTGGGAGTAGGGGCAAGAGGATCTGGAATTCAAGATCATAGCAAGTTTAAGGCCAGCTCGGACTATATCTATTTGCATGGTAAAAAAGAGACCGGCCTTATGTTTTAAAATGGTATCTGCAAAGATTCACAATTTAGATTAATTCTCTCACACACTCAGCTGCTCCTTTTGGAATGCTTTGGTAGAGTTTCTAATGGCCCATTTTAAAAATCACTTTTGTTTCTGATGTCTCCCCCACCCTCCAAAAGATTGTATTTATTTGTCTGCTCACTGGTGCTGTGTCACAGTGACCACGCTAACACAGGCGTGGACCATCACGCAATGAATGAAGTAGCTGCGCAGGTGCAGTTGAAGGCATAGCAAAGAGTGAAATGAACACGTTTCCCGAATCCTCACTATGTTAGCTCTACTCTGCTAGCCCCCTAGCCTGCTAATGAAAACAACTCATTTTCAGATTTTCCTATGGGTGAATTCTTTTGTCAGAGAGCGTGGTTGATATGACATGGTGTCACTGGAGTTTGTTCAGATTGGCTTCACATTTATGAGTGCGTTGAGGAGGTCTCTGCGTGCTTTGGAGACACAAGGGTGTGAGTGTGTAGCGAACCATGGTATACTGTCAGCAATTATGCTGACTCTCATGCTCAGGCTAGAGCCTGGGCCCTGGGTTATTTTGAGACCAATGATATTAGCCATCTCTTCTCATTTCACACTTAACTACTTCACCAAGTCTTTCCAAAAGATGCCCAGATTCAACACCCCCAGATAGATAAACAATAGAGCCACACATCTAACATATCAAATTTCCTCGGCTACCTTTTAAATAACTGTTGATAGTATTTGAGGAGATGTCAGGAAAAGTTAAAAAGCTTCAGTCAGGCAGCAACAGCTCTTTCTCATCAGGTGTCCAAAGCATTTCTTTGTTTTTAGTGTATGGACTCAGTGGGCTGTGATCTCTTGCTATTATTTGTTCTGATGTGTTGAGCCTCCCCAGTTCGCTCTGGTGTGGGGGTGGAAGGCTTCAAACTGGCTTCTGCAACCCTTTAAGAAATCCCCATCACTCCCTGAGAACGTCCTTACTCTGGGCATTACAAGCTGTTCCAAGATAGCTTGGTACTTTTCCTGTCCCCATCCTGTAATCAGGCATTCTCTAAGGAATGCAAAGACAGTGATTTCTGATTATATTATTCTTTATTTATTAGCTACAGTTCCTTTATTAAAGAAAACAACAACTTCCTTTCCACAACTTCGAGCTCATTTCCTCAAGGTTTACTTTAAATAGCGAGTCAGGATGAATGTGTCTTTCCCTTGACTCATAAGTTTTTATAGTCTTGAGTTAGTTTCTGGCCTTCTCCAAAGGTGATCAGTTAAGGGTTTCTTTTCAGTATTACAAGATACTAGTCTTCATGCCAATCTGTTTGCCATCATTCCTATTGATGTTCAGATTGCCTGGTCCTTGGCCAGGGAAACATGCTTTGGACTTTTGTTTGCTCTTCTATATGGATCCTGAAGGAACAAACCCACAGTCAGCATTTTTCTCCCGATATAAGACTCATTGGATGTCTCATGAAGACTGCACAGACTAGGAGTTTCTATAGGGAGAAAGGACATCTTCATAGCATAAGACAAACTATTCACGAGCATGGTACACATCACAGCTTATTTAGGGCAACTTCAGAGTCTCCATGAAGTTTTGATCAGGAACTTAGACTTTTATTGGATTTATTCCAAGATATGTATTTTTATTGACAGTGGGATCATATATCATCCTTAAAAATATCCTTTTTAGTAAAAACTGGTATTGTATAGGAGCACAAATGACTTTTGTATATTGATTTTATATCAAGCAAATTGTTAAACTCTTATTAGTATGACCTAAAAGTATTTTGCTGTTCTATGTAGAAAATCATATAATCTGAAAAATTACTACTAGCTTTCTTTTGGTTTTTAATCCTTAAAATTTTTTTCTCTTTCCTTAATAATCCTGGAGCTTCTGAACTGATATTGAATAGAAATAACAGGAATACTGAATTCTCTCATTACTAAATTTAATTGCATCTAACCATCCATCCATCCATTCATCCATCCGTAATCCATCCATCCATTCATCCATTATCTATCCACCCATTCATCCATCCATTCATCCATCCATCATCTAGTCATCCATCCATCCAATCATTTATCTATCCATCAATCTATGTGTATATGTGTGGAAATACCTGCCACAGTGCATCCATCCATTCGTCCATGTATGTATGTATGTGTATGTGTGTGGATGACCTGCCACCATGCATGCAGAAGTCAGAGGACAATATCAGGAACTTGTTCTCTCCTCTACTTTGTGGGTCCTAGGGATCAAGTACCTCTAGTACCTGTGGTATCTTGTCAGCTCTTTTCCCATTTTTTTAAAATACTGCTAACTGGACACTGTGATTTACACCTGCAATCCCACACCACACAGCAGACTAAAGCAGAAGGATCCCCTACTCAAGGTCTGTCTGCGCTACTTCGAGAGGGACCCTGACTCAAATAAACAAATGCCAACAACGCTCAGAATTTAGTAAAATATTTGCTACAGGACTTTTTGGGGGGTGGGGATGTTAGATATTAAATTTTAAGTTTCTAATGTTACTTGCTGGGGATTGTAACTAATCATGGACAGATATTAATTTTAAATCAATTTTTAAATGTATGTTTTGACATAATTTTGCCCTTTTCTCTCCTAATACAAAAATGATTCATTTTCAATTTTCCTACTCTTGAATTCTTTTGGCAGGAAGCATGATTCATATGACACTGGGTCTTTGGGGTCTCTTAGAATTGTTGTACAGCTTAGTCCATTATCAGTGTGCTGAGGAGGTCTGTGTTTTATATAAATTTGGCTACCCAGGGGCTGGAGATACTGCTCCACTGTTAAAATCATGTGCTAGTGTTCCTGCTTTTAACTTGAGTTAGCATCAGGCTCCAGGAGATCTGACACCATCTTCTGGATCCTGTGCACCTGCACTCTGGTGCACACAACCCCCCCCCCAAATTAAAATAATAATAACATTTTTTAAATCTTTCAGTTTGGCTACCTTTTCCAGGCATTGCGGTCTGGTTCAGTATCCATGCATTTGGCCATGTCTTTCTGCAGTTCCTAAAATCTCACAGGTGACATTTTTGTTTACTTGGTTCATCAAACCTTGTTACCACGGTCTGATAGGAATCCAACAGTTTTATTTCTTCATGGTTGTCTGAATCTTTAATGGGTCGCTTTATATAGACATGGTAGCATTTTTCCCACCTATTCTAGCTACTAATAATATTTCAGTTAGTATCTATCTGGAGTGCTTTGTTTTATTCTTTGAGCTGTCCTAAGTTCTTAAGGTTGATTTTTGGGGGGGTGGGGCTACTTTGACAATCTTACTCCTGTTATTGTGATGAGTGATGGATTCAATTTGTTTCTACCATACAGCACATAGTAGGGGCTCAGGCGAAGAGCCATTGTTAACCCTGTGCCTCACAGAGGTCTTCCAGGGTCTGCTGTGAGGGAGAATAAGTCCTCCATTGTGGTGGGGATGTGTGTCGTTACCCCACTGTCTGGAGGACCTATAGGACGTGTTTTTTCCACGAGAAAAGCCTGGTGTTTCCAGAAAGATTTGGCTGAGAAAAACCAACCTTGTCTGAGGCCACATGTCTGTTTCCTAGAAACTAGATGTGAGTGAAACTCGGCCGGTGCCCGAGTCACAGCGTACATTTCCTGTTTTTCACCCACTAACTAATAAAGTTATTTCCTTCGCGTGCTGTGTGACTGAGCAGGAAGGCCCCATGGCTTCAAGGCTTAAGGCCAGCTGTTATCCACTCCCCAGTTCCAAGTGGAGGGCGGAAGTGGCCTGGGCTCCCCTACGGAGGAACTTCCTCTCCATCAGTGTTGCCAGCCCTTGCTGTCCTATCTGTCCTGTCCCTCGACCCCCCAGAAGTCACAGTGGCCCTGAGACATCACCACTCTGCCCTGACACCTTCCAGGCTCTGTCCTGGTCGGGGGTCTCCTGAATGTCTGACCAGCACTTCAGGCCCCTCAGGTCCTAGATGGACTTACTTTTCATTAAATTATATTATGTTGGGGGAGGAGGGATGAGAACAGAGGGAACAAGATGGCCTGGGAGGATGCAATGAAAAAGATATCTTAATAGAGAGAGCCACTGTGGGCTTAGGGAGAAACCTGGTGCTAGGGTCACTCCCAAGAATCCACAAGGAGGACCCCAGCTAAGACTCCTAGCAATAGTAGAGAGGTTGCCTGAACTGGCCTACTCCTGTAATCAAATTAATGAATAACCCAACTATCATCCTAGAGCCCTCATCCAATGAATAATGGAACCAGACACAGATCCATAACCAAGAACCAGGCCAAGCTCCGGGAGTCTAGTCGAAGAGATGGGGGAGGGAACACATGAGCAAGGGAGGTCAAGACCATGATGGGGAAATCTACAGAGACAGCTGAGTCAAGCTCATGGAAGCTCATGAACTCTAGACCTACAACTGTGGAGACTCCAGGGGACCGAACTAGGTCCTCCCTGTATGTGGGAGACAGTTGTGAAGCTTGGACTATCAGAGGGGCCTGTGGCAGTAGGACTACGCTACAAACCTGGTGCATGAGCTAGCTTGTTGGAGCCCATGCCCTATGGTGGGATGCCATGCTCAGTCTTAATGCATGGGAGAGGGACCAGGCGCTTCCCTAACCTGTTGTGTCAGACTATGTTGTTCACTCCTCATGGGAGCCCTTATCCGTGAGGAAGAGTGCACTGGGGGTGGGCTAGAGGGGAGCTTGAGGGGGGAGGGAGAACTGTGGTTGGAATGTAAAATGAAATAAAACAGTTAAAAAATGGAAACATTATATTATGTTATATTGACTGATTGATGAGTTAGAAACAGGAACTTATTTATGTAGCCTAGGTTTTCCTCAGACTAGCTATGCAGCCAAGGATGACTTGGAACTTCCTCTGCCTTCTGAAGGCAAGCACTACTGTTGATGTGATACCACACATGGTCATATGTTGCTGATGTTGAAGCCCATGCCTCACGACTGCTGAGCAGGCTCTCTACCAACCGAGCTTCGCCCCGGGCTTCCAAATGAATCCTGACATCGCCTTGTCTATGTTCCTCACTGTGTTCCTGGAGACCACAGCTCTCTGGGTTTGTTCAAGGCACCCAGCAGCTCTGTCATAATCAAGAAGACATGTTTCTGCAACTGTCCCCAGACTGTTAGCTCTGTGTACCCAGCCCCACCTCAGGTTCCACTCACAGCAGTGTGGCCTGGCAACAGTTCTGCCTTCTATTTCTGGGCGCTTCTCTGAGACAGGTGCCCGCAGGTCAGATTCAGCGCTGCACCCCTGGAGCCCTGCCCCAGGTGTGACCTGGGAGACTTCTCGCAGAGTTTGTTCAATAGATGCATTTTAAATGAACGAATAAAGGAAGGAAGACAGACAGACATAGATAGAGCCTTTGGTTTTCTCCAGATCAGCACCCTGTATCCCAGTTCCCCAACCATCCTCCCTGGTTCCCTTCCCAGAACCCTCTGCTTCCCTCCCTCAGTAGCCAGAACAAGCTGGCCAGCGTCTCTCAGGAAGTCGCCCTGCCATGTAGCCCTTCCATCCTACCAGTGAGCTACAGAGGGGTGAGTCTGCCAGAGTCATTGTGGTGGCTTTGGGACACTAGAGTCTTGGTGGGGGACAGAGAAGAATCTAAATGGAGTGCTGTCTAGTCTCACTGTTACTACCTTCCCGGCAGCTGCCAGGGTGGGTCTGGCGGCACCTCATAGACACCGCCAGTGGCAGCCTTTGACGGCCAAGGCTCAGAGGATTGCCTCTGAGCCCTACAAGCCCACCCCTCTCAGTCTCCCACTTCCCTGAGAAGGACAGGTGGATGAAGGCCCCTCCCTGGGTGTGCCATGCCTGGCTTGGCAAGCCTGGGCATCCACGAGGCCAGTGAATTCAGCCATCCTGGGTGGGACGGGCTGTAGCATCTCCCAGCGGGGGGCCGTGTAACAAACTCCCATCTTGTTGCATGATTTTGTGAGTGTTACTTGTCTTCTCTGTACTGACTCACTTCCCAAATGAGATAAGACTTGTCTCACAGGCTTGTTTGGAGGCTTGATGCCGCTGGGTGTCCAGCCCAGGAAGTTCCTGGCACAGAGTTCCATCGGTCCCGTATCTTCCTGGGAAGCCAGAATCCTCAGATCTCCCTGGGTTGTCAAAATCGCGTCATCCAGTGCAGAGGCTACAGTGGCTGGTGTGTTTGAAATGTGGCCACTGAGAAGTCCTAGAATTATAAGATGCATGTCAGGTGATCATGCAACTCCAAAGAAGAATGGAGTTTGGCATGTGTTATTTTTAATACTCACTACATGCTGAAGTGATTTCTTTATGTATTAAGCTAAATAAAGTAAATTTAATTAAAGTTCATCATTTTCTTATTTTCGGAGAAGTGGGTGTGAATGCGAACTTTGGCTGAGCGGTGCCCAGACTTGGAGAGGTCATCTTTGGAGCACCTTGCCTCCTCTCCCAGGAAAAGTGGCTTTGGTATCTGCTCCCTTGACTTCCTTCCCTACTTACCCCCACTCTCGCTCTCTCAGAGCCTCAGACTCAGGCCAGGGTGGGAGAGCTGCCCTCCCCCAAGCTGAGTATAAAGCTGGCTCCCAGCTGGTGGGGATCTCAAAGCTGTGTGGGAATGTCCCTGCTCTCACTTTCTCCCTCCCAGCCACCCCAAGGGATGTGGTTTCCTGGCCCCAGGGTCTGAGTCAGATGTCAGGAATCCTCTCTCTTCTCAGGAGGGTCTGGATGACAGGCAGGCCATGGACACTGAGCATCAGAAATACAGGGTAGGTGAAAGCTCAGCATCACACTAGCACGGGGCTGGGGAAGGTCCACCTGGCCGCATCACAATTCTCTCACCTGTAAATCTGACATCATCTTCATTTAACTTGTGTTAGAGTCCAGGGGATGATGTCGTGGAAGTGTGGCCCTCCGAACAGCTCTGGTGCCGAAGATGACAGCCATCGGAAGACCTTGTTGGGCTGTGGCAATGGCTGCTGTCAGTTTTGGAGCAGCAGATTCGGAGTGCGCAGGCCAGGTTGGCTTACAGTTCTCTTTCAGGCCTTGGACGGTGTGTGGCCTGCTTGTAGCCTGATGGCCCTTTTCAGATGGGGACATTGAGATGTCTTCAGGTGAAACGACTTGTTGGAGATGAGAACCAGGTGCTGGTTTCCATCCCCAGAGCCTGTGTTCTCTCTACCCCCAACACTAAGAGGACTCCAGGAAGAAATGGGTCTAAAATAGAACTTGTTATGGTGGAAGCTTCACCCCAGCCCCTGACATCCACATACCCAAAGAGTCTGGAATGTTCTGGTGGAAGTTCCACCCAAGCCTCCCTCCCCTCCAAACCCTGCTGTATCTCAGAAAGCTCGATAAATGATGACCTCTCCTCCAGAGATGCTCAAGATCACTCCCACAGGGTATCTAAACTGTCTCTTTCCTGTTCTCCTCTCTGGGGGCGCTGGAAGCACATCCAGGAATGTGGTATCCATTAAATGTGGACTTTTAAAAATTTCGTTTGATTTGGATTGTTGCATCAGCAGAGAGGCTTGCCAGGGTGCAGAAACTTTTCAGAACTGTGTAGTCTTGAGCCTTAAAGTATGTGTGTGTGTGTGTGTGTGTGTGTGTGTGTGTGTAGGTGCAGACAAGCATGGTGACATTTATGCCTATAATCCCAGCATTCAAGAAGCCAAGGTAAAGGAATTGCCAAGAGTTCAAGGCCAACCTCAGCTACATAATGAGACTATCTCAAAAAGTAGAAAGCAAATCCATAGCTCTTGGCTTGAGCCGACTCTCCCCAAGAAGACCCTGAGCCAAGGGCATGGGTACAGGTAGTCCACTCAGGAGGGGATACCAAGAAACTGTCAGGAGCAGACAGGGTGGGAGCGATCCCTGGGTTGGGGGTGGCATTTGCTGAGGGGGTTTCTGCTGTGGCACCAGGGCTCTATCGGTGATCAGAGCAGACTGGCCATCTACCAGATCTTCCCTAGCAGGAATGCCTCACTGTGAGTGTGAGATTTACACAACCTCCATGCACCCCAGTGCCTAGGAGCTGTGCTACTCTGAGCAAGGCTCTGCTCCCCTCCGAGCCTCTAGTTTCTGCCAGTTCTGACGTGGCAAGCGTGTGACCATTGTGTCAGAACCTGGATGACTTACAAATGGCAGTTCCCTATCATAGCCCTGGGGGTGCCAGTCTCAGACCACGGTGCTGGAAGGTGTCTGGGGAGCCTGCCTTCTCAGGGTGGTGGAGGGGCTACTAGCTCTGGGATTTTTAAAAATAAGAGCACACATAGAATAGAATCTAACCACATTCTAAAGGTCACGCCCCCATGACCACCCATCTCCTTGAGAGCTGGGGTTTCAGCATGGGAACCAGGTGCAGTCACCATTCTTAATTGAGCCTTCTCTGGCTGGTGAGGTCTAAGGACGTCGCCCAGAGATTGAGGAGTAGACGGGGTCAAATGGGTAGTGGGCAGCCAGTCTCCTGCGAGGCCTGCTTCTGCCTCTGACTCAGGGCATGCAGCTGGGCAGCCGGGCAGGTCTCTGTGATCTCCATTCCAGCCCTGCTGCAGATGAAGGACCTGCCCCAGAGAGGACGGAGAGTACAAGGCTGCAGGGAGAACAGAGGTAGACGGGACCAAGGCTGCTTCTCCTAGCTCGTGGGTCAGTGCAGTGCCCTCCGGGATACCCCAGGAAGCCTGGTTTCCTAAAGCCAGGTGTATGGTAGGGAAGAGGCCAGGGACCACAGAGAAGGAGGAACTTCAGGATCCAGGCATGCTCTGAAAGATGGAGTCTGAACCTCTTGTGCTATAGTTGTCTCGGCCAAGACTGCTGGCTGTGATGAAACAAGGGGCCCAGGTCTGTGCCTGCCACTCTGCTAGCTCAGTCTTCCTCCCCTGGGTGCCAGTTCTCAGCTGTATTTCTTCCCACATTCCCCCCTCCCCCTTCTCCTTGCTGTCTCTCTCTCCTGGGATGGCCTTGAACTTGCTGTGTAGCCAAGAATGATCCCAAAGCTTTGGTCCACTTGCCTCCATCTTCTGAGTGCTGGGGTCACATACAACGCACCATCTGACCCCATTTCTGTCCTTGTCTTGTTCTCATGGATGTCATGTGGTCTGATGTGGCCTCCTGGACTGGCTTCAGCCTCATCTGTCTTGTTCTCGGGATCTCCTCACTTGTTCGTTGGGTCTCTCTCTCCACTGCCTCCAATGCCACAGGCCCAGCTGGTCCCTCCCTTCCTCCGTCTCGCACTCCTATGTCTATCTCTGGTAGCAATTATTCTGGGTTGGAATGGAATCCTTTAGGGCCCAGACAGAACCAAGAGCTGCACATAGGGACCAGATGCTGACAAAATCCTCAAGAAACTAGACACTTTGGTCATGGGAGTTGGGAGGGGTGAACCTGGAGAGGGCATAGCCCACTCAAGAACACAGACCCACATTCTGTGGCTGCTCTGGGGCCCTGGCTTACCAGGCTGCTCTACCAATAGAATCAAGACCCAGGGCTGGGTCAGCCTTCCAGGGCCAGCCAGGGCTGGCTAGAGACAGGAGAACGCTCACTGGAAACCAAGACTTCACAGACTGCAGCCATCACCATCCTCCACCCACTACCTCCTGAAGGTCACTGATGCCTGGGAAACAGGCCAGAAGGCTGGAGTCTGAGTCCAGGCTCTGATCTTACGAGTGAGACGTAGCAGGCTGGGTTCCAGACCAGCTCTGCTTCTGGCTATGTGACCTATGTGGCCTTGAGCTAGTCACTGCCCTTCTCAGAGTCTTCCCCTGGAAATCGGAACTAGCAGTAGCACCGCTGTTGGGGATAATGGGGAGGATTCACTTATCACCATGCATGAAGCTGGCTTAGGACCTAGCAGAGTGTTCAAGTAATGATAAAAGTAATACTAAATAATTGTTACTAATTCTTTTTAAAGTGCAGGTTAGCTCAAGCTGTTTCTCCTCAGGAGTTTCCATGGCTCCCCATGGCCTAACTAGTAAAGTCTAAGCAAGCTCAAGTGGTGAATTTTCTGTCCTCATCCAGTTCAATTCATCAGAGCAGTGCTCCCTCTGAGTCACAGGGTTTAGCAGAGCAGTGCTCCCTCTGAGTCACAGGGTTTAGCAGAGCAGTGCTCCCTCTGGGTCACAGGGTTTAGCAGAGCAGTGCTCCCTCTGGGTCACAGGGTTTAGCAGAGCAGTGCTCCCTCTGAGACAGCTGCCTGCTTGGCTCCTTGGCCCTTGGGTCATTGCCCATTCCACCATGGGCCCCTTCTTACCCCCTGCCGGCTCTTCCAAGTTCATACCTTTGCCAACTCAGTTATTTAAGTTTTGAAGTACTGGGGCTTGAATTCAGGATCTTGTGTTAGGCAGGCACTGATCCCCGAGATGCAGCCCCAACCCTTAGCAAATGTTTGTTTGCTTGTGTAGTTGGAATAGGGTCTCACAGAGCTGTTAAGGGTGGCCTCAGACTGTCTATATCCTCCTGCCTCAGCCGCCTGAGCAACTTGGATTGCAGGCCTGTGCCACCTAGCCGGGCGCTCATCCACCTTCTTTTTTTTTTTTTTTTTTTTTTACTTTTTAAAAGTTTTTATTTATTTTTTTTAATTTAGGTTAGAAACAATCTTGCTTCACATGTCAATCCCAGCTCCTTCTCCCTCCCCTTCTCCCCTGCCCTCCCCACCAAGTCCCCCAGTCCCCCACCCAATCTCCACTCCGATCACCAAGGAGGATCATCCACCTTTTAATACATCTGTGTCCTTGGGAAATCCCCTGAAGCTCCCTCAGGCAGGAGCTCAGCTCCGAGCATTGCAGGTGCTCTCCTCAGGCTCATCCTTGGATCTCCAGCTTGGCCTCTCCCTGACTTCTCATCATGCCCAGCCAGCTCTTGCGTGTCAGAGTTAACTGGTCCAAACTAGAACTTGTGATTTTTCTCCTTCAAGTCTCTCCAGTGCCGCCCCCATACTGTTCAGACCAAGAACTTTTCAGCCATTCCAGAGCTCTCTCTCATACCCACACCCAAAATGTCAGCAAATCCTGGCAGCTCCATCTCCAGAAATATGCTGAAGTCTCTTAGACCACCACTGTCGTTAACTGGCCACTGCCACAGCTGTGGCTAATCCTGCGCTGCCCCTCCTCCCTCTGCAGATGCCTTTAAAAAGATGTGCGCAGTGGATGCGCGGGTTGGTAGAGTTACTATTGTCTAGCATGCAGGAGGGCCTGGGACGGGTCCCCAGCACTGAATCAACCAGGTATAATGGTGCAGGTAGTAACCCTAGAACTCAGGAGGTGGAGGCAGGAGGATCAGAAGTTCAGGGCCAACCTTGATGTGTCTAGTAAGTTTGAGTTTAGCCTGAGCTATAGAAAATTCTGTCTCAAAAAACCAGACAAACAAGACCAACAAAAGCAAAGCAAAATATTATGTTTTCAGGACTATATACACTTGTCAAAACTCACTGGGAATGTATTTTACTATGTGTAAATTATATACTATTTTTCTTAAAGGAAGCAAAACCCAGGTTCCCTCATTCCTCCTTACAAACCTGCATGGAAGCCTCTCAATCAGCTTTCCTCCATCAGAGCCAACACCGTCTTGTTTTATTTTCCTTTTGAGACAGAGTCCTGCTGTAAAGCCAGGCTTTAAAACAATCCTCTTGCCCCAGTATCGTGATTACATGGGTTTCACCACACCTGGCTTCAAGGTCATTGCCAGCATTATTACTGTTTTGGTTTGTGACAGGGTCTTACTCTGTAGCCCAGGCTAGCCCTAAACTCAGTTTGACAGCTGAAATCATATGCCTGAGCAAACACATTTGACACCACCACTGTTATCATTGAGACAAGATCAGCAGAGATTGGAATCGACTGTGTAGCTTTGGCTGGCCTGGAGCTCATAGAGATGTGCCTGCCTCTACCTCCTAAGTGCTAGGATGGCGCCAGCATTATTTTTAACCAAAGTAAAACACACAGTGCATATTTTTATAGTTTGCTTCACTTCTATTTTATACATGTATGCTGGCACTAGATTGCTGAATAAAACCTTTCCTACAGTGAAAATAAATAAGAATTCAAGGCCGGGCAGGCATGGTGGCACATGCTTTTAATATCAGCACTTGGGAGGCAGAGGCTGGCATATGTTTGAGTTTGAGGCCAGCCTGGTTTACAGAGTGAGATCCAGGACTACACAGAGAAATCCTGTTTAAAAAAAAAACACCAAATGAACGAACAAACAAAATGCAAGGCCACTGCTGGGCATGGGCTGTCCCCGCCTCTGTTACCCTGTGACTGTGACTTAGTCTCTCTTCTCTATCCTGCTGCAGCCCTCCTTAATGCTTCCAGCTGCTGTGCGGTTCCTGGCATTCTCCCGCCCAGGCCCTTTGCACTGGTGCCGCGAACATTCTTCCTTTCTCATTTCCTTTGCTTCTCCTCTCAAATGTCAGTTCCTAGGGAGAGGCTTTCCTGGCTAGCAGGCTGAAAATAGCGGTGCTCCCAGCTTCCCCGAATCTCTGCCTCACTTTCTTTTTCTGCGCAGTGCTTGTAGCTCTCCGAGATGTGTTTGTTTATCTGTTCACTTCCCTACACTGGAATGCAAGCTCCATGTGGTAAGGATTGTGTTGGTTTCATTTGCTGCTGCACCCTGGTGCCACATGTTTACACACAGTTGGATGCACGCTGTCCCTGTCTTCAGGCACCACGCAGCCTGGCTGAGACTGCCTCTCGTGCGTGCGGCTCTGTAAATGATAGAGTGCTGGCAGCCATGTTCAGCGTTTGCTGAAGGAACCCGCTCAGCTGAGGGCCCATGGGGCCTCATGGGCCTGGTGAGGCCTGCTGTTCCCCTGGAGCCTGCTGCTCTCTGGAAGCTTCCCAAGTGGCTTTTCTACACTCTAGAAGACTACCCCAGAAGGCTACCCCCAGGGAACCCCGTTCCCTCTGGGGACTCTAACAAACCCCCATAGAGCTTCAGGCTCTATGCAGGCTGAAATGCTTTGTGGGTCCAGCTTAGCAAAACAGTCAGTGCCCCCGCAGGGATGATAGCTTCCTACAGAAGATGGTGCTTGCTGCATGGAGGCTGCCCTGGTTGGGAAGTCGGCCTTGCCAGGATCTCTTTCTTTTTTTTTTTTTTTTTTTTTTTTTTTTTTGGTTTTTACGAGACAGGGTTTCTCTGTATTGTTTCTGAGGCTATCGGTCCAGCCCGGCCTCGAACTCACAGAGATCCACCTGCCTCTGCCTCCCGAGTGCTGGGATTAAAGGCATGCACCACCACCACCCGGCCCAGGACCTCTTTCTTACCATGTAGAGACACACCTACTCGGCTTCACTGATTTAAGTGTGTAAGAACTAGGAGGAGAAGATCAAGTCTTTGCAAATGTAACTATTCTAGTCCTGATTCCTTGGCTCAACTACTGAGAGCTCATGAAGACTGTGAATGACAACTCCATTCCCTAGACAGGACACTGAGAACCCGGCAGGAGTAACACCCCTGATGCCACATAGCATGCTGGGGCTTTAGCCCACAACCTCCAGCCAGCAGCCTGGAGCCTTCAGAAGTCATCAGAGGCCACCTGAGAAGGCCTAGGCCAGGCCACAGAACTGGAGCCTGGCATGTACAAGGTAAGGAGGTGGTGCCTTTGAAACCAAGGCTGCATTTGAGGAACCCTGAAAATTCAGACTGGTTGGATATTTATAGGTACAGAGAGATTTGGAGGAGGGGAGGGAAGGATGGATTGTTTCCAAGTAGGACAGTTTGTTGGGGAAAACAACAGTCTAGTTGATGTGCTCTGAGAAATGGGAGAGAATAGTCCTTTTTTGGGGCATGTCCAGTGCAACCTGGGAAATTTATATCCAGTTCTCTACCCTTCCTAGACATACAGTGCACAGACAATCCTGTGCCTACACACAGATATATTATATATGTATTATAATATATATAGATTTGTGTGTGTGTATAATATGTGTGTGTACTTAGCTACCTACCTACATACATATGTATATGATGCTATTTTAGGATACAGAAGCTCCCAGTTGAGTGATTCCCTTTGGGAATGCTCAGGAATAGGAATCAAGTACAGGGCCTGGGAAAATGGGCCATCAAAGCTGCCCGAGCATTCAGCTAGCCGTGGAGAAGGGATAAGAGGGCTGCAGGGTTACAGAGGATGGCTAAATATAGGGACACCAGAGATGGAAGTGGTTCCTGCCAACAGCAGGGGGCATGCAGTTGCTTTTAGGGGCGGGACCAGGATGCTGGGGACCAGGGTGGATGGGTCTCCAAGTGCCACATTGTCTTGGGCTAGACCAGACACCTAGAGGGCCTGGGTCCGGACCCATGGCTAGGGTGATCATGATCACTGTGCATGGTTCCCAGTCTTTGCTCTGTCCCACCTATAGTTAGAGTTCAGGCTTGGAGGAGTGTCCTCTGAAGACCAAAGGATTTCTCTGGGAGACACATGTGTCAGTGTTGGACTGCCTGCAGATGAATGAAATAAGGTTTTGCCCAGAATGACAGTATCTTCTCCACTTGCTTCCAAGGCCCCGGGGAAGGCAAGTCACCTGTTGGTTCATTGCTCTATCCCCAGAGGTCTGTGGGTCAGAGTCTGGCCTAGACTATGTGTTCACTGCGGATCAGAATGCATTGCTCAGAGCGTCAAATCAGGTGTTGTGCAGGGAAATCCTGAGGCTGGCTATCAAAGAACAGAGAGAACCCCAAGCCAGCCCTTATGTTATCTCCGAGGATGACATGTCAGGTAAAGACTCAACAGTATGTGATGAGAGGCTTCAGAGAGATCTTGAATCTAAATGGGAGCCAAGTGTGAGAAAGGCTGGCAGAGATTAAAATGTGGCTAGGACACGGCCAAGGACTCTGTTGCATAGCCTGGCAGTATCTAAAAGGATGAGTGTGCAACTTATTCTTCTTGGAGGCAGGGTTTCACAGTGTGCACCTCTGGTTGAGCTGGAACTCACTATGTAGAGCAGACCTCAAATTCAGAGAACCACCTTCCTCTGCCTCCTGAGTGCTGGGATTAAAGGCATGTGCCACTACACTCAGCCACAACCCTTTTAGAAAAAAGTTCTAGAACTTTTACTTATATTTGCCTTCTTGAAAAAGGAACTGTTTAAGCTCTACTAATATTTAAGATATCTGTGACCATTGGTAACCTTACCTTTTTGTTTGTTTATTTGAGACAGGGTTTCCTTGTGTAGCCCCAGATGTCTTGGAATTCACTGTGTAGACCAGGCTGGCCTCAAACTCACAGAGATTTACCTGTCTCTGTCTCTCAAGGGCAGGTATTAAAGGCATGTGACACTACCGCCCAGCCTGGTAACCTCATTTTATCCATGTTGTAGTTGACCACATGTCCTGTCTCACAAGCATCGTAGCTTTGGCTTTTCTGCGACACCTCCACTCGATAAGCATGACACAAGACTTCACAGAGGCACTAATTTTATAAAGACGCTGGTCGAATCTCCCTGGAACTTATTATTGGTAGAAACAGTCACAAAAGTACACTCCCACTGTCTCATAGCAAAGAGTTTCAGAGACTGACAGTCTTGAAGGTGAAGATGCCATTTCCACTTATGAAAAGACAATGCCACCTCGGTATTGGTTCCTTCAGTGGTGACAAAGGACACCATCTATCAGACATTACAACAAATACAAACTCAGCATCTTTTGGTAAGGGTGCAGACGGCTGGGTAAGAAGTTCACACTACAGGAGCACTTTGTCAAGTCAAGCTTTGCAGAACCACTTTGCATGATTCTGTTGTTGGAGTGGTGACCTGCCCCTGTCACAGCAGCACATAGCAAAATAGGGGAATAGACCTCTATAGCTTACTTTGAAGATTTATTTTTTTGTTTGTTTAATGTCTATGAATGTTTGCCTAAATGTATGCCATTGTTCACAGAGGTCAGAAGAGGGCATTGAATCCCCATTGGACTAGAGTTACAGACAGTTATGAACTGTTTTGTGGGTGTTAGGAATTGAACTCGGGTCTTCTGGAAGATCAACCATTGTTCTAAGTCATTGAGCCATCTCTGCAGCCCAGAAGATTTATTTTGATAAGTATCCAGTAACACTTGATTGTCATCAGCTATATAAAAAAAATTAAAAACCTGTGCCCAGAATTGAAAATTGTGCCTGTGAGCATTTCTCCTAGCATTATGGCTCTTGGGATGTACCTTTCTCCGATATAATAACATCAAACCAGGCCCTAAGACATTCGTGGTAGAGCACACTGGTCACACCATCACAAGAGTTCAAGACCAATGGGCTACATAGTGAGACCTTGTCTCAAAAGAAAGAAAACACAGACCAACAAAGGCAAATGAAAAGATAAATGGAATTTGGTATCAGATTTTCAAATGAGGGAACCGTACCTTTCAACCAAGATTGTATTTAAAAATGAAGCATGTGGGGCAGGGCGGGCAACGATGAGACAGCTCAGAAGGGAAATAAGTTCGCCTCAAAAGCTCAATCTGAGATGAATTCCCGGAACCGCCGTGGAAGGAGAGAACCAAGTCCTCAAAGCTGCCCTCTGACCTCCACAAGAGTGTAAATAAATGAAACAAAGCAAATTTTAGTACTAATGTATTGGGACAAAAGAAAACGCTTTCTATTGCCACCGAATCAAATGAAAATAAAGCCAAAATATTATTCATTCTCTCACTCATGTCTATTTTTATGCGTACAGGTATATCATCTATTGCTTCCTTTTTTTTTTGGTATCTCATCTCAGACTAGCTTTGAATTGCTGAATGGATGAATGTGTGCCATGTGCTTGCCATTTAATTTCTACATAGAAAGATAATGTGACTAGTTGACATCACACACCTTTGCTTTAGCGTCAGGAGAACAAGATTCATCTGTGGCCAAGAGCAATGTGGGGAAAAGAAACAGAAGGAAGGATCTACCTGAGGCCACTTCTGGAGCCTGTGGAGCTGGGCAGTGATCCAGGCCAGACTCAGGAAAGGCCTGAGGTGGGCCTGAGCCGAGGACAGCGAGGAGTCGTGCAGCGCCTTCGGCTCTCTGAAGAGGGGAGAAGGACGGGCTGTGGTAACTGCGGATGAACGCTGGGATCTGCACTTCACTTGCTGTAAGGGGCAACAGGAGGAGGATTGCTACTTGATGGGTGTATTGAGCAGGCTTTGCTGTCGCACTGTCTTCAACCCTGGCTTGTAAATTATTGGGAACAAGCTAGTAAGCCTTCCTGAACCTCAGTTTCGTAACCTGACAAAGAGGAAAACAAGGGTGTGCGTGGCAGGCTGGGCCCTTGGTTCTGAGCATATCTGAGGCAGGACTTTGTTTTTTATATATAACATAATTCTTTATTGATTCTTCAGGAATTTCACAGCATACATCCCAATCATGCTCACCTCTCAGTCCCTCTAAATCCTCCCCTCACGCTGCAGCATCTCCCGCAAAGAAACTCCTCCCAAAGTCAATTAAAAACAAGACAAAACCCAGAAAACCCCACCTCGCTCCTGTTTTTCTAACACCTCTTCTTTTATCTTACTGGCATTGGAAGCTGCGGTGTGTCACAATCAGCCCCTCCACAAATGTTCATTGTAATGAGTCATTGGTTTGGACCCTCACTGAAACTCTCAGATATCCTGCTGTTGCTACGAGTCATGGGGATCCTGTGGCTATCGTTTTGCAGGACCAGGCCCACAGGACCAGGCCCTTCACGTGCTCCAGCAGGTCACAAATGGGGTAGATTGTTAGGGTGGGCCAGCCTGAGGCCTAGGATGAGGGTCTGAGTGGCCAGCTTTCCTACTCCCATGGTGAGGGGTGGAGCCGTCTCTCCCGAGTACAGGGACCATCTCTCCCATGGGAGGCAAGACCAGCTCTCCTGCTGCAGTGTCCAGTCAGGAACAGGGCCAGCTATCCCAGGACCAGTGAGGGGGGGCCCTCAGATTTCAACACAGATGGTTCCTATGTCCCCTGTGCTAACATGGGCCATGGATATCATCACACACCCCAGCTGCAGCAGGAACCCAGACATGGCCCTCAGCAGCAGTTCACATCTGTATATCACCATGGTTCTGGTGGCAGCATAGGCCACCCAGATCGGTATGACCAGATAGCAGCAAGGCCCTTGGACGCCAACATGGTGACTGTCCAGAACCTGGGCCTCCGCACACCCTTCAATGGTAACAGGAACCATGGACATCAGCTTATAACCTGGCTGCTACTGGACCACAGATCCAGATATGGCCCGAGGCAGCCACCCAGGCCCAGACAACACCATGGCCCTATGTGGTATCACAGGCCACTCAGATCAGTATGGCTCCAGTGACAGCAAGACCCTCAGATACCAACATGGCCCCAGGTGGCAGCTCAGACCCTTGGCACTGGTCTGTACCAAGAGCCACAGACAACACAGACCCTGGCTGTGGTAGAGCCATGGACCCAGACATGGCCTCCTGCCTTGGTGGTAACATAGGTCTTGGATGTTAACACAGACCCTAGTTGTGGTGTGACTACAGCCCCGGACGTGATCCTAGGCAGCAGCCCAGGCCCGGATGTCACCCTGGGCCCAGGTGGCAAGCAGACCACCTACATCAGCCTCTTCCTCACCGCCTTCGCTTCTTCAGTTCTGTCTCTTTGTACAGCACATGACCGTTCTGCTTCTCTCTCTCCCACTTCTTTACCGTATATGTGCCGTCATAATGGCACCCACCCACACCTCAAGGCACCAGGTGGGCCCTTGGATCCTCCAGGCATCCCAGACTATGGGCCCCAGGCTGCCCTGTGGGTGTCTTTCACCTGAGGCTGCACTTTATTCTGCATCTCTGAATGGACACCTGTAAGGAACAGGACGGCACACCCAGTGGGGCACCGAGGAACACTGTGGAGGGCAGGGGCTGAGCCTGGGGAAGGTGGCCCAGGCAGAGGGAATGGCTTGGACAGAACCACAGGACCACAAGAGACAGTTGAAATTCGGAGAAGTAAAATTCCCGAAGGTCCTGGGAGATCACTGGACTCAGGAGGCTCAGGGCCTATTCCAGTCAGCTCAGGAGGACCTGAGAGTCAGCCGCACTGTAGCCTTGGAAGAGAGAAAGCCCTGAGGGAGTCTCCCAGGCAAGTCCATGGGCCAAAGAGAGCCACTGCTTCTGCAGGCTTATGAGGAGGGGCCCTGATTGGGGAAATAAGAGTACATCTGGGAGACTTGTAGACACACAATGGGGAGACTAGGGCCCAGAAAAAAGGCGATTGTTTACCCCAGAGTACACTAGAATATGGCAACCAGATGGGAAGGGTGTGGCCCTTCCGCCAGGGTTTGAGACATCCCCCACATGGAGCAGACCTTTGGCTCTCTCACTGGTATGAGTATAGGAGTTTCCCAAGGGGGCCTGCTTCATGGGAGATGCCTGCTGGCGGGGCTGAGTCCAAGTCGTGTTGGTGCCACCTCTCACTGATAGCCTGGGAAAGGAGGGTCTGTGGTCTCCTGAGGGTCTGTGGACTCCTGGGCTCTTCAGAACAACTCCAGAAGCTCTCAACCTGATTCTGAGGGCATGAGGGAAACATGGGAGGTGCCCGTGCACTTCCTGATGATGCCCCAACGTGGTGGCTGTGTTCTATCTGTGATAGGGATGCCCTAGACAGTAAGGGCACAGGTGGTTTATGGGCAGTTCAGTTTAAGCCTATATCCCTAGGGCCACAACTAGAAAAATTGGCAGATGAGGACACACACAACACACACACACACACACACACAGAGAGAGAGAGAGAGAGAGAGAGAGAGAGGAGAGAGAGAGGGAGAGAGAGAGAGAGAGAGAGAGAGAGAGGGAGAGGGAGAGAAAGTTCAACACCCTATCTGTCCCTTCCTCAACATTAAAATGTACATAAACACCCCCCTCACCCTCCCACCCCCCACCAACTAACTTTCCCATCAGCCCCTCTGAGCCAGCTGCCCTGTGAGCAATTGGTGAAGGGTGTCAGAAACCCCAGGTCTATTAGTTCTGCAGGTTGCTCTAGCAACAGGCTGTGTTGTGATGCTTCAGAGGCCCAAGGGTCTGTTAGTCAGAGGCATGCAGGAAGGGTCATCACGTCCCCTCTAGCTCTGGAAGGCTTGGCAAGCTGGTCACGTCTGGGAGTGGTCCAAGGACAGTCATTGTCTGGTTTCACAAGAATGCTTGGCCCAGAAGTAGTCCCTGTAGCAGACTTTGGTCTGCTAACAAATGTGGTGGGGGCTTCAGACAACCCCTACCCTGCTCTTCACAGGGGCAAAAGAGTCCCTACCTTCCAGTGAGAGAAGACCAAAGGAGGATGCTGACACAGCTTTGACTCAGCCCTGTAAACAGGCTTCCCCCTTGAAGTGAGACCCTCTGGAGGCTCCCATACTTAGCAGTGAAGAGCCAAGGGTCTTCTACCCAGGGCTCCTTGTGGGGACATCTCAAAGCCTGGAGGAAAGGCCACGTCCTTCCCATCTGGCTGCCATATTCTATTGTACTCTAAGGTAGACAAGCACCCCTTCTCTGGGCCCCAGACTCCCCATTGTGTCCATAGGTTTCTCAGGAGACGCGCTCCTACCTTCCCAATCAGAGCCCTTCTCACTCCCATAAGCCTCCACGCAATCCAGCCTTGTGAGTTCCTTGCACATCATTATCTCTTCTTAGCATACATTGTCCTGTCTGCTGGGGATGCCCTATCCAATTATCTGGCCTGTCACCTCCTGGAAACCTTTACCTGCCTGGCTTCAGTATCCCCTATGACTGTAGCTGCTGTGGACCTGAGGACAAAGGCAATAGAGGCCCTGCCCCACTCAGACCACAGGAACAGGCCTTTCTCAGCTGTCAAGATTGGGGAGGGAGGATATAGAATCATCAAGATAGCTCAGTAGGGAAAGCCATTTGCCTCCATGTCTCACAACCTGAGTTTGATCCCTGGGACCCAAGTTGAAGGAGGAGAAAACTGATTTCAAAAACTTGTGTGTGGTGACATATTATTTATGATTTATTAAATCTTGCCTGGGGGTGCAGAAAGCAAACCCAGCCACACTAGTTAGCTATGGAGGTCAGGCAGTGGTGGTACACACCTTTAATCCCAGGACTCAGGATTAAGAAGCAGATGGATCTCTGTTAGTTCAAGGCCACCCTGGGTTACAGGAGAGTGAATCAGAACGCACACCTTTAATCCCAGGATTTGATAGATGTAAAAGGTGGAGGCATTCAGTCTCAGGATCAATCTCTAGCCACGTTGAGGAGAGCATAGCAGACTGAGTGAATCCGAGGAGCAGTGAAGTCGGGAGGATCGCCCCTTTGGTCTGAGCTGAGGTAGAGGTAAGAGCTAGCGGCTGATTGCTTTGCTTTTCTGATCTTCAGCTTGAAACCCAATATCTGTCTCTGGGTCTTTTGTTTTTTGTGTTACACTTGCCCTCACACACACAAATACTAGACAAAACCAATTTAACTTATAAAAAAAGATGGAAAGAATCATAGGGTTAATGCCCCAGTCAGTGGTCCTCTCCCTAAGTGTCCCCTTAACACACCTGGCTGCTGTCCCATTCCCGCCAACTGGGATCTCCCTGTTGAAGATGCTGTCTCAGAATTACCAGCGTTCACAGGCTCCGGGGAGCCTGTCTCGGTTCCTTCACGTAGAGGAAGAGGCCAGTGACCTCACCAAGAGGAGGATTACAGCAGAGCTGGGTCCCATGCTTCTGGACACATTTCAGGAATTGTTATTTTTATTACTATTGTGGGCGTCTCTTGTGGCTTTTTTTGGACTGTTTGGTGAATAATCCTAGACGTGGGTCACACCCACTCCCATCACCCCTCCTGTGGGGTAGATGTGGGCCTGGGAGAACTCCACCCTGGGGGAACCTGCCTCTCATATGAATGTCAGGAAGCCCAGGTCAAGCATAGCTGACAGTCTCCTGACCCACCCCATCCCACGGGAGGGCTCAGAATAGATCCAGAAGCCCTTCCAGGAAGTGGCATCCAGCACGGGGAAAGGCAAACTGATGGATCTGTATCAGAATCTCCCTTCTAGTCACCCTGCCTCTTAAGCTGATGCGGAGCAGGTTATGAGCTTTCTGAGTTTCGACCTCATCCTATCGTCTGCCTGGTCTTCCCAAATCACAGCCGTCCTGTGTGGCCCTGCAGTTCTACTCAAGCAGTTCCCTCTTCCCCAGTCTCCCTGGTTCATCTCCTGCCTCCAGAAGTGTTCCCAGATGCCCTGCTGGAAGGACCTTTCTCAGTACCTTGCAGACACCCTGACAACCCAGAATAAGAGCTACACCCTGGGGTGGAGAGATGGCTCAGCAGATAGATGTGCTTGCATGTCAGCCGATGACCTGAGATAGATTCCCCGCATCCCAAAGTGGGAGGAGAGAACCCCATTTTCTTCTATTTGTCAGGTGAGGAAACAGACTCAGGAAGGGTTAGGAACTTGTCCTAATAACTTACAGACTCCAGCACTGAAAACAAAATGACCAGGAAGCCCATGACCTCGCCCTGCCTCCACCGAACACCATTCCACCTTTGTTCATTTCTTGAGACTAATCAAGTTCATGACCTGAAGCAAAGGCCAACTCCACAAAGTCATATATTGGGCAGCAGTCCCCAGTGCCATGTCACACCCCAGCTCTGTCCTTCCCACAGCCCGTGTTAATAACTGGCTTCCTCTTCGGTAGAAACACATTTTCTAATACCAGTGAACATAGTGAATGCTAAGGCCTGGGGCATGCAGAAGGCCACACTCTTCCTGTTGGCCAAACCGACAGCACCCCAGCACCAAGGACAGTCAGAGTAACGGAGCGGAGAGTTAAAGGCTTTGTCTCCCTTCATCCTCACAGCAGCTCAGCAGTGTGGACACTATAGTTTTATGTCACCAGTGGAAGACACTGAGGCCAATACAGGTGACCTGGGCAGACCCTAGCTCTGAAGTTCACATTCTGGAGACTGCCACTCAAACACTTGGACTACTCCATTCCCAGGCTGCCCCTGCCTGTGGGCAGGAGCCTCTGAACCAGGGACTTGCCTGGGCCACCTTCCTGGGCTTTCTGTCTTCTAGGAGCTGCAGGATACGGCTAGTCCTATGTACTTCTGAGGCTGGTCCTCCCCTGGTCTCTTGGGCTATCGTGCTGCACTGGCGTTCTGCTGATGGAGTGAGGCTTAGGGTCAGAGTTTGAGCATGACATCAGGAGCTTTGGTTTCTAGTCATTTCTCTGCCATCATTTGCTAAACTATGACCTTGGGTCACTCACTCACCCCCTGGCCTCCCAGAGATTATTTGCCAGGTGAAATGAGGACATCTGAGAGACATGTGCTTGGCAGGGGTGCGGACAGGAGGAAGCCTGGGACTAGCCGTCAGAGTATCTTGATATGTTTTGGGGGGCATGAGAGCAGAGGTGGGGAGCAGAGGGTTTGGGGCACTCCACATTTTCCTCTTTTGTGGGAAGAAGACACTTTCCCCTTGGAATGTGCCTCTTTACCTCCCACAAGCCTCAAGACACAGATCTCCTGCATTTGGCCTGAATTAAGTGCACAGACATCAGCTGCCTCTGAATCATGGGCTGCTGGGAGCACACAGGGAGCATTGGCGGCTTGCACACTGTCCAGCAGGCTCTGGGAAGTCTTTAGGGGTACTCATGGAGGAAGGGACACTAGACATCTCCCGGCATCTCCCACAGCAGCTTTCTCTATCTGCTTTTTAAAGTGGACTCCTCTTAATTTAAGGGTTCTGCATCCAAAGACAGGAAAATTACCCATGACTCCAATGCAGTCTCTCTTTATAGAGGTCCAAAGAATTCACAAGCCAGACAGTGGGAGGGTGGGATTAGAACCGTCTGTGGCTCGCTCATGCATGCATGCCTTCATTCACTCATTAATCCAAGGAGTGTGCTTTCAGTGTCCTCCCTGTGCCAGGAACAGTGGGGGCTATGGAGACACAGAGGAACTCAAAATGCACAGGGTCCCTGTCCTCAGATCTTAAAGCTTAAGGAATGGCATGCTTAATCACATGCCCTTCGTTAGCACTTCATAGGCTGCATCCTTTACATGTTGCCTTGACAACCCATGAGACAGGTAAATCTCCAATTTATAGATGAGGAATTTGAGGCTCAGATAGGCAAAACCATATATGCAGGGCCCAGGCAGTGAATGGCAGAGCTGGATTTGAACCTCCAATACCTGGCTTGGGACTGTATGATTGCTTATACATAGTATATGAATATATCTTTTAGCCATGGTATTATATATGAATTATGTACAAACTGTAAATATATTGTATGGCTAATCATCTGTGTTAGTTTGTATGCCATTACATGAACACAGTCCATGCTAGTCTCTGTGTGATATACATATATACTGGGAATCCAGACATGATGAGCTCAGGGTGTGGAGACTGTCAGTCATGGTTCCTAGGGAAATAATGCTTGAGTTGAAATGGAAGGACATCTGTGGGCAATTGATTTTCAGCAACATCACCAATCCCATTTCAGAATTTCCAACATGGGAACTCTGGCAACTGGATACACATTTGTTAAGGATTGAAGTCAATCTCCTATCTCACAACAATACAAAAATTAACTCCAAATGTTAAGAGTTGACACTGTAAGACTCTTGGGAGAACACATTGTCTCAAGTCCTTGTGGCCTTGAATGGTTTCTTAAATATGGTAGCAAGACCACAAGCAACAAAAGGAAAGCTAGATCATCCAAAAAAGAAAAAAAAGCCTTTGTTCTTCAAATTAAACCATCAAAAGAGTAAAGCCCAAACTCACAGAATGAAAACAATTTTTGTAAATCATGTGTCCAAGGAGATTATATCTATAATCTATAAAGAACACTTACAGAACCCACTTAAGACCTGGGGAGCTATGTCTCTAGATTGTGTGACTGACCGGTGGGGTCCTGGAAAGAAAGACAACATCACTAGCCATCAGACAAACACAACTCAACCACAGCCACACTGGCCACACCAGCTACAAGGGATATAATTTCTAGAGTCAAAGTGTGGACAGTAATGTGTAGATGTTGGAACCCTAATTCACACTGGGCAATGTGGTGCAGTTTCTGTGGTGGGTCTGGTAGTTCCTCAAAGGATTGCACATGGTGATCACATGACCCAGTAGTTCCATTCCTAGGAATTTTACCAAGAGAAATGAAAATATATGCCCACACAAAAATTTGTGAACATGAATGTTCACTAGCATTTTTCATAATAACTAAGACGGGGAAACCACTCAGATGCCTACCCACTAGTGAATGAGTTACAAGTGTGGTGTCATCCATGTAATAGAATATTATTTGGCAACGTAAGGTGGGAAGTTACTGAAGTACAACACGGACGAAACATGAGAACACGATGCTGAGTGAGTGGAGCCAGTCACATAAGACCACATGCTGTGATTTCGTTCATATGGACTGTTCAGAATAGACAAACCCATAAAGACAGAGGTAGTGCCTGCCCTAGTCACCAGAACAACTGAGGTGTACAGAGTCTTAGAGGGAGGGCAATGCCAATATTCTGAAATTGGTGTCGGTGACAATCACCCAATAGTGAATACACCAAAAATCTTGAATTGTATACTTTTAGTAGATAAGAGTAATAAAAATAAAAAGTGGTGAATTTTCAAAGATGACTGAAGAAATGTTAACTGTGGCCTGGAAGGGGCTAGGGTTTAGAGGGAACTGTTACAGAAAGGCACTGGGTTGGGAAGCCTGGTGTGTTTAAGAAAGTGGAGACCACATAGCAGGAGTTTATAGGACAAGAGAAAGCATAGAGAGAAGAGGTACTCAGAGATGGTCATGGCCCAGAAATGTCCGCAAGGGGACATGACTCCCAGGTTTGCTTGCAGTACTGGCACCCACCTTCCCTCTTCATTTCACCTTGGGACGGGATGCAGGGTTCAGAAGGAGTCCAGGTCACTTGCCAACAATCCCTGTAAGTGCCACATCTGACACCTGCTGTGTGGCATGGGCACAAGTCCCTGCCTCTGAGCTCTAGTCTGCATTGTCATATGGCTTTCCCTTCCTCCCTGCCTCACTGAGCCTCTGTGAGTGGGGGCCATGGCATTCTGTAAAGAAGGTTAAAAGGTCACTATGCATCTGCTCGGCTGCCTTCCTCCTGCATTCCATTCCAAGGGAGCAAGGCTGTGCATCCCTGACCTAGGTCCAGGGGCTTTGATGTACCAAGATCTGGTCCTGAAACTGAAGGGAAGATTCCCAGGCCTTACTGTCTCCCCTCCCAGCATCCAGACAACGGGCAGGGATAGCCAGGAGAGGGGGATGTGAGAGCCCCAGAGCTGGTCCATATCCCAAGGCCTGACTAATTGGACAGCAGTGCAGAAGCTGGGTCTTGGCAGCAACTGTCTGTTCATTTGTCCTTTGAACAAACATTGAGGCCTCCCTGAAAGCTGAGAGTTCACTCGGCTTAATACCAGCTGTGGATTAGCGGAGGCTGCTGAAGCTGGGGGAAGGCCTAAGGTCCATTAGGACCAGAGGAAGCCAAGTCAGCAAGTCAGAGAGAGAAGGGAAGGGGGCCTTCTGATCTGGCTTCCACACTGTACACACAGGATAGAGTACAGACCAGAGGCCTGTGGAGCCCTCAGCCATCATAGCTACAAAGCAGCCTACAGACATGTAGTGGCTGTGACATGTTTGTCCTGCTGCCTTTGGTACTGGGCATCTTTTTAAGTCCCACTGTGTCCTAGTCACCCCAGCCAACACTCCGCTGAAAGGACTCAGTCACCTATCCACCTCAACCACTCTTGTCGGGACCTGGTGTCAGTGCTGAGCCCAGACCCAGGCCCCACAAAGCCATGCTTGGTATGTCCTCAGCAGTGCCTGCCAGCTGAGCCTGGTTCTACTTTCCAGGACCCTTTGGCATCACCCCTGATATGCCCAAGCTGCTCTGACGGCCCCTGTCTCCCCTTTCCGGAAAGCCACCCCTTCCCTACCTTTGATGGACTCTAATGCTTACCTGCCATCTTTAGACCTGTATACCCCACAGTGTTCCCTTACCCATCTCACCTTTCACAGTATCTTCTTTTGGACATGTGACTGATCCCAGCCTTCCTCTCTTCAAAACCCTTCCATAGCTCATTACACCTGGGACGAAATCCAATTTTTCTGCATAAGTGTGGTGGCCCTTACTATCTTGCTGGCTCTTGCGATCCTGAGAGGCATTGTTCTTCAGTCCCTCTAACTGGCACGTTCCTCACAGCAGCCAGACTCCTGGATTTCCACCTGTCCAGAGCTTACTCTTCTCTCTGTCCTATCTACCTATCAAACCCTCCTGATGTTCCAAGGGTCATATCTTCCAAAGATTTTCCCAGATGGTGGAATCAAGGCCCTCCTACGCCCTCAACTTCTCATCCCTCCGTAGGCATGGAAACCTTGATGGCGATGGGAAGCCCTTGGAGGCTCCGGGTATGTCAGGTTCCTTGAACGGCCAGCCCCATCTGTTTCTCACAATCGGGCAGCGTTTGGGCATCTGAAGCCCACCTGAGTCTTCAGCTGTGCACTGCATCCACAGCTCTGCTGCTTGGGCCAGCACCCCGTTTCCTTCTCCGCAAAGTAGAAATGACACGGGGCGGGGGGGACGACCGTGGTAATTACATGAGGTGACACATGAAAATCACTCAGAGTAGCAGCTGGCAGATTCCAGAACTCACTACTGTCCTCCAGGCAGGCCATCTTCTTCACGGGGTATGTTGGTCAGGGCCACACTGACAGAAAAGCTTCAAGCCCTCCCCCCAACCCCAGTCTTTCTCCAAGGGGCAGCACACATCTTGCTATCGATGAGGAGGACCCTGGGGCCTTTGCTGGCAGGCCTGCAGGCGTGAGACACACTACATCTGCTTCGTGTCTTCTCTGCCTGGGTCACAGGCAAAGGTTCACATTCCCAAGTACCCCAGACATGGCCGATAAGGATGCCTCCGCCTCCGGTCTGGGAACCTCCCTGACTTAATCTCTCTAGATAGGGCCAGGAGGGAGAGGGAAGGCATGCCTCCTGTTTTCTGAGACCTCTCAGAGGCAGACCTCTTGCTCAACCCTGTCTGGTGTGTTCCACTGTTTCAGCTCCGCAGACCGTTCCCTCCTCTACTGCTCCCATTCACCCTTGGCCAGAGCCTGCCAGGGCCTGACCAGTACTACTCCTCTTCCTCCTATACTTTGGTCAGTCTGTGAACAGCCTGAGGAGAGGTCCTTACTAGATGGAACACGCATGGTGGGGCCTCTCCAAACTCCTCTCTGTCCAGGTCCCTTAAAACTTACCCCTCCTTCCTCCCAGCTGATTCATTCAAACCCCAGGTCCCCTGAGAGGCTCTCATATGACAAACGGGGATTTGTCATAAAAGTTGGTCCAACGGCCCCAACCTGGACTCTGCAACTCCACAGAAGCAGGAGGGGTGACTGCAGGTCCTGCCACCGTGAGCTGCAAGGCTATCCCTGTGACCCAGTGTTGAGTCACCAGCCACCTGAGACAGTGACTTGAAACAATGACATTTGTTTTGCTTTCAAACCTGCCTTCTGGCAGAGTTCAGGGACAGTTGCTTTCTGCTCTAGGTGATCTTTCCTGTGCAGGGAGGAAGTCTGGTGGACGGAATCATATGAAGGACTCTTCACAGGCGCGTCGCGCCGCTGAGGCTGGCTGTTGGCTGTGACTTTAGCTGAGGCAGGGGCTTTCTCACGACGGGATGTCATCATCCTCATCACCAGCCATCAGTTAAGGTTAAGCTTAGGAAGTGACGTGACGTCACTTCTGCCACATCCTCCTCATTGAGGAAATTCCAAAGGTGACAGTCCCCAGATGAGGGGTGATGGACTCCATCTCCCCATGGGGAATGATAAGGGTTCAGTTCAAAGACCTGGAACTACTCCAGAAGTCAGCTGTGGAAGGTTATAGTCTGTCACAGGGGCCTGCTCTCTGGGGCTTTTGTGGGTGCTTTCACTTCTTTGATGGGGGCTACACACCGAAGGCTCCTCCTACTTGGAATCTTGGTGGAAGGTCAGAAGCTGTCTACTGAGTTCTGGTAGCAGTGATGGATCTGCTGTGGGTGCCAAGGGCCTTATTTCTCTGACCCTCACCACAATCCTCCTACAAGCGGGCAACGCAGGCCCTGTGGTGCAGCTGAGGCCACCAGGAGTCACCAGGGAGGCTGCAGTTTGAAGCAAGGTCTATGTGGCTCTGAGGGGCCTGCTCTTTTCCTTGTGTCCCCAGCTCAAGACAAACGAGACACAGCAGGAGGAGAGAGCAGCACTCGTTAGCTTCAAATGGGTTATTTCATCTCTCAGAGGCTCAGTTTTCCTCCTCTGCCCAGTGGTATAAAAGTAACCCGTGTTCCAGGGTCAGCGTGGCCTCCAGGACACCCTCCTAGACACCCAGCTCTCTCTAGATAGTACATGGGGGAGGCAGGTCAGCAGACACCTGGGGAATGGCCATCCCCACTCACCAGTGGGGATTCCCCGGTTCCTGTTGGCTATTTTTAAGCTTTGTGGGCAACCACAGAACCACATGTGGGGTTTAACACGGCCATCCGAGTCCGGAAGAGCAAGCAACTGTTCTGATGACGGAAGACAGGCGTCTGAGGTCAGGGTGCCCCTCACTTTCCTCCTCCTTCCTCTGGCTTGATGCGGATTCCTCTTTTGGGAGGCTGTGGGCCGTAGCAAGCGTGGTAGTGTGCATTTTCACTAACTCTGGGTGTCTTCTTATCTGAGCAAAAGTAAGTCTGCCAGGAAGGAAGCTAGGTGGAGGGTGGGAATAGAATAGGGCTGGCTTTTACTCACTCTGCCTCAACCTCCCCAAGAAGATGGAAGCTCACAAGAATTGGCTAGGAATGTGGATGTGGGTGTGTAGTGGAACTGTAGGGAACACTGCAGTCTGGGTCTTAGAGCTATGCTCCTGCTTGCCACGGCTATTTCATGCCATGATAAGGAAGGGGAGGCTTTGAAAGCCCCAAGGACTGTGCCTAAGATCAGTGCCCCTCCCAGTGCACACGTGGGGACAACTTTGGGCCTAAGGCATTGCTGTCTCAGGCACCAGTCTGGTTTACTGCAGTGCCCCAAAGGCCTCTCTAGGCTTCTCTGAGGGGCCCAAGCCCCACCCGTACCCCACTGAGACCCCAATTCTCACTTTTTTGACCTCAGGAAATAATGTTCATAAAAGTGCCACTAGCCATGGTTAGGACTCAGAAGTTCTGTGATTTCCCAAGAGAAAAAGAGCTATGATTGCCGTGTGGTCTCAAACACAAGGGCCACGTGCACAGGCTCTCGCCTCACAAGGGCACCTTCCCACAGGCTTGAGGATCTCCAGCACATACTCATTCAAGCAAGCACAAACACAGGCAGACACCTTCTCATACTCCTACACCAGGATGCCCCCATGTCACAGAAACCGAACGTGAACATGCATACACCCCCAACTCGTGTATATTAACATATTTAATGCATACTTGTGCAAAACACACAATGCACAAATTGACATATGTGACTGTCATACACTTTTGTGGCAAGCAAGTGCATACACTCAGAGGACATTTGCTTGAATTGTGAAATCTTACATACCAATAGATTCTCATGGAATCAAGGCCTTATCTGTGCAAACATAAGCATGTGCATATACTTCCTTTGCATGTATTCATACCCAATAACAACCAGCACAGACAGTAAACATCTGCACATGTAGAACACCACCGCACACCTGAGCCATCTGCACACACAGGCAAGTCCTGTCCACACACCTGCATGCCCGCACTAAGACCTTACAGGTGGAGACATGTACAAACTCACCACTGCCATGCACCGTGTGCACACACTGCCTCTTCTGAGCCCTGAAAACCCCCAGCCCCCGGGTGCGTAGGAGGTCAAGCCAGCCACCTTCCATGTGGGGGGCATGGTGGAAAGTATGACCTGAGCTACCTTTTGTAAGAAGAGCGAATGCAGGGTGGGGTTAAGGGGGTTTTCCAAGCTGTTACAGCATCAGTGAGTCTGTGTGACCAGGGCTACCATAGCTGATCACCTTCCACGGGTCCATCCAGCTGTTTGAGACATTCAGGCTCAGCATGAGAATCAGTTTATTCTTCAATGAGGGAACAAAACCCTCAGGCTTCCTGTATGCAGACTGCCCAAGGGTTAGGGGTAGAGAGCGGAATGGTCTGGGGTCAGGCTGTGGGGTGTGTGGCTGTAAGAAGGGATGCTGAGTGGGCCTTCTGGGAACATTAGGCATTTTTCTAAAGCCATGTCAACCTCATGATCAACTCCCAGTTAACGTTTCAAGTGACCAGTTTGCTAGATTTAAATACTAAATGCATTAAATTTACCACTTGTTTTCAACTCAAAAGCACACAGGGCTGGTGGGATGGTTTAGCAAGCCCGATGACCCTAATCCAATCCCCAAGCCCCACATGAAGGAGAGAGCCAACTCCTACAAGTTGTCCTCTGATCTCCACACATGTGCATGGGCCTGTGCATACACACAAATGTAATAAAAACTCTAAAAGCATACAACAGTTATATTGGGCAGATTGTTATTTGTTTTCATTTTATATGCAAAATAGCACTTTAAAGAATGTTCCAGAGGACAAAAGTTAAAAATCAAAGAATGGCTTAGTTTTGCTTTATTCAAGACAGAGTTTCCCTGTATAGCTCTGGCTGTTCTGGAACTCATTCTATAGACCAAGCTGGCCTCAAATTCACAGAGGTCTACCTGCCTCTGCCTCCCAAGGGCTGGAATTAAAGGTGTGCACTACCACCTGGTGTGAGAATGGCTTAGTTTAATAGGGATCCTTAATGCTTGCTCCCGGAGAAGGACTTTCTGGAACATCTGCCAGGAGCAACCTTCTGGAAGCCTTATAGGCACTTTGTGAAAACATCTGTCTCCAGGTGTCACATGACTTGGACCTGCGTTCTCCTTTGTCTGGCCCTGTGAGTTTGGCTAAGTTCTTGTTTCTCTTGGGGCCTCAATCTCTTCATGTACAAAGGACTCACTTTCTGACATATCATGAATCCCTCCAGCAACCTTAGCCCCCAGTAAGGCTGGGGACTGAGCTGCTGGCACTATAGAGAAGGTGTAGATACTGTTGGGGGTGGCCCAGCCCTGCTGGGAAGTCAAACTGCTGTGTTTGAATGGTGACAGGACTCCAGGCAGGGGAGGGGTGAGCTGGCTATGCTGGCTGTGTGAGGGACGCACAGGGCTGCAGGGTGGGGCTCCGCTAACTTTCCTTTCCTGGTAACGTGCCGCGCTAAGCTCATTTCCTTTTTCTGAAGGGAAATGCCATTGACATCACACAACTGGATTTCAGTGAGGCCTGAGGAGAACTCGTGATCCTCTCGCAGGCAAGAAACATGCACAGTGGGCCGAGATGCAAATGCACCCAGGGTAGGTTTGCAGAGTTCTCATTTGCAGCTACTGGCCCTTGCTTTAGAAATGAGGCCCCATGGGTTGGAGAGGGCCAAAGATTGTGGGCCAGTGCAGGTTCACGGATGGAGGGTAGCATCTACCTCATCCATTTTAACAATGGCCCCACACATTTACCACCTTGCCCAGCCCAGAACCCATCCTCTACCTGGACAAACTGCCTGCCAGCACCTTTCTCCTTGCAGAAACATGCACACCTGCCCTTGCTCGGCTACCCCAAGTATGGGCCTTCTTGTTCTTCCTCAGGGAAGGTTCAGCTTCTGCTCAGTCTCCCCTCATCCCCACCTTTTTCTCCAGTCCATCCTCCATTCAGCTTCCTGGTGACATCGATAATGCATAGAATCTGTGAAGTCACTCTTCAACTGGGCCTTCCTAGGGTTTCTTAGGTGGGCATTGGGGGGGAACTCCATGTAGTCCCACCCTCCCTCTCTGCTGCCACCACTCAAAGGCCCCTTAGCACAGAGAATGTAGAAATAGTCACCCATTGTCACATCCTCTGCTGGAGCTCCACCTCCTACCTGCTGATAGTCACCCCTGGGAAACTCGGCTGCTCTTTCCCTCCCTATCGGGAAGCTTATCTCCTGGTCTGTGTATCTGAGTCTTCTACCTCCTTGAGAGCAACAACGATGCTTTCCTGTGGAAAATTGCAAGCACACAACAAAAAGAGAAGGATAAAGAGTTCGCACAATCCTTACCCATTTTCAACTCACAAGAGTGTATGCCCCCAGCTTCTCTCCTGTTGGGTTATTCGGTTCAATCCAGAACATCAAGGGCTTTTACCTGTAAGTACTATGACCTGGATGACATTCCCAGGGGATCAAACTGGAGTCAGCATCTTTGTAGCAAGAGCCTTTACCTACTGAGCCATCTCTCCGGATCCTCTGTTATTTTTGTTGTTACTTCTTGAGGCAGCGTCTCAGGCCATAGCTCAGGTTGGCCTGGGACTCATTATGTAACCCAGGCTAGCCTCAAATTTGAGGCACGTCTACTCTTTAAATCTTCCGAGTGTGGGATTACAAGCATAAGTCACCGTGCCCAGTTCCTACCTTTAATAATAGTTTATAATCACTAATCTCCACATCTGTCTAATTATCTTTGTTCAAAGTTGCGTCCAAGCAAGGTCCCTGAATGAATTTGGTTTGTTATGTTTTCCGGCCCTTTTCAATCCATAGTTTTCTCTTTATTTTTTGAACTTATTTGCTGAAGAAAGCAGGTTATTTGGACCATGTAGTTTTTAGTCCAATGGTGCCATTTATCACATTCTTTTATAAGTGTTTCTGTCTCATTGTCTACTTATTTGTGTGTAGAGGCCAGAAGAGGACACTGGGAGTCCTGCTCTATCTTTCTGTATTCCCTAGAGACAGTTCTCTCACTGAACTGGAACTAGGCTGGTAGCCAGCAGCCCCAGCATCCTCCTCTTTGTCCCCATAGGGTCAGGGTTGCAGCTGTGCAGCCACATGTGGCTTTTTACATGGGCACTGGGGACTTAAAAGTAGGTCCCCAGGACTGTACAGCAGGCATTCACCCCTGAGCTATCGGCCCAGCCCTCATTTAACATATTTTCACTCTTTCCGCTTCACTGGGAACTGGGAATTAGGTAAAGGCTTTATTAACTCCAGACTTCAAGCTTGTAGATGCTCTTCAGAAAGCTCAACACACACCTGATGTGTGATGTTCTCCTCTGGTGCTCTCAGAAGTCTTTGAGGGTCTTGATCTACTGTAAGACAATGGCTTGTCTATCTATCTATCTATCTATCTATCTATCTATCTATCTATCTATCTATTTTGGGACAGAGTCTCACTATATAACTCTGACTCTCCTGGAACTCACCATGTAGACCAGTCCAGCCTCAAACTCACAGAGACTCACCTGCCTCTGCTTACCAAGTTCTGGAATTAAAGGCATGTACCACCATGACTGGTACCAATGATGCTTTAATTTGATCATTTATTTTTCATATGTGACAGCCAGAATGCATCTACAGAGTTAAATTTCTCTCATTCACTCTGATGTCTTCTAGGTTCAGTTTGTCCAACAAAGGCAGGTGAAATACTTCCTTTCTTATTAGCTGTGTTACCAATTTTCAGAATGAGTGGGTTCTCAGCATTCACAGGACATGTCCAGTGAGGGATGGTGTTGGCAGGTGTTACCTTGGGTTTTTGTTGTTGTTTTTGCTGCATCTCAGATGCCATCTTTTGCTTTGCTACATCTTTTATCCATGAAGATCTTTGGTTCCTTCTCCATCATATTGACCCAAACCTACTATTATTTCACAACTTCTCCACTTTCTAGTATGACAAAATGTACAGGCTTCAATCCTCTGTGGAGACCTGGAATCCTGCCCCTCCCCCCCAGAAGTCTTGTTTCTTTTTATGAAAAGTGGTATTTAGGGACTTCAAGTCTGGGTGTTTGGGTGTTTCTGATGCCATTTTGTTGGTCTTGATTTTAGAGCTTTTCACTAGGTGGAGCTGGCAATTTATATCAAGATTTCATAGCCAGGCAGTGGTGGTGCACGCCTTTAATCCCAGCACTCAGGAGGCAGAGGCAATCAGATCTCCAAGTTCCAGGCCAGCCTGGTCTACAAAGTGAGTTTCAGGACAGCTAGGGCTATACAAAGAAACCTTGGGGATATAGCTCAGTTGGTTGAGTGCTTGGCTAGCATTTACGAAGCTCTGGGTTCATTCCCTAGGACCACATAAATTGAGTATGATGGTACATGCCTGCAAACCCAGTATTTGGAAGGTAGAGGCCCCCCAATAACCATTCCTCCTCCATTTCTATTCAGAGAAGGGCAGGCCTCCCATGGATGTCAACCAAACATGGCACATCAAATTGAAGGCTAGATGAGGCAACCAAGTATGAGGAAGAGGGTACCAAAAGCCGGCAGAAGAGTCAGAGACAGCCCCTGTTCCTACAGTTAGGAGTCCCACAAGAAGACCAAGCTACACACTGTCACATATATATCGAGGGCCTCTGAGTTTTTAATTAGAGAAAATGTGCCCATATTTGTATATCCTCTTTCCTGTTTTGATAAATGATAATGCAGCATACATATTTTATCCCACTTTATTCTCTCATTTGACATTGTGTCCTGGAGAACTTCCATTAGAACAGTCAGAGAGCCCCCTCCTTTTCTCCTGGACAAACCTCCCCCATTAACAGCCCTCCAAGTTTTCACACTGCAGAGGGCCCAGTCACGATAGCGTCATGCAAGTGTTTTTTTGTTTTTGCCAGTGTATCTTTGAAATCAATTCCTAGAAGTGAGATTGCCAGGACAAAGGGTACACATATGTAATTTTTCTAGAAATTGCCAAGTTCCCCAAATTCCCATATATGGCTCCCACCATTCCATATTCCCAGCATGCAGGGTGTGTGAGAAGGCCCATTTTCCCACGGCACTGCCAAAGGGTCTGCTCTCCAGCCTTTGGCTTGTTGCCAGTCTGATAGATGAAAAAATAGCATCTTGGCCCAGTTTTAATCGGATCGTGCTGAAGCCTTACAGCTTTCTATATGTTCAGGACCTGATTCACTTCTGGGTGTCCAGTGCTCAGTGTGGAGCTCTGAGAGAGTTCTAGAACAAAGGAATGAAACCACACACACACACACACACACACACACACACACACAGAGAGAGAGAGAGAGAGAGAGAGAGAGAGAGAGAGAGAGAGAGAGAGAGAGAGAGGTAAACAGATGAGGAAATGTAGTACTGATGACAGTGGCTGACTTGACCAAGGTCATACATCCAATAGGCGTCCGAGCTGGAACTAGAGTTGATTTCATTTTTCTGACTAAGTGGCAGTGTCCAGCAGAGAGCTTAGAGAGCACAAGAAACTGTAAGCAGGAAAATTCAACTCTGTCCCCTTGCCGCCCATATTTTGCAGTTTAGTTCATTTCCTACCACTTTATGCTTTTTTTCCAGCTTTGATTATTCCACCCATGGCTTTATACTCTTTCTATTTCTTAAAAAACTTAATCTACTTATTTGTGTGTGTGGGGGGTCCTGTGCTAAGTAAGCGCTTGTTTGAGTTCAAAGGACACCTTGTGGGAGCTGGTTCTCTCCTTCTAGCAAGTGGCTCCCAAGGACTGAACTCAGGCTATCAAGTGTCTTTCCGCTGAGTACCCGACAGCCCTCTGCTAGTTCTTCTCTAACACTTCCCAGGTGTTTATGTCAGCAATAAATTATCAGAGACAAGCTGCTTGGGGGGAGAACAGAGCTTTGTTACTTCACAATTTTGGGTGCTGGAAGTCTAAGTAGTGAGGACCTGCCATTGGTACAGGTCTCACACGAGAGGTGGAGGATGGATGTGGTGTGGAAGGATGACACCTGGAACAGGAAGCTGGAGAGCTGGTGTAACGGGAGGCTTTTGTCAACTAAACACAAACCTAGACTCACCTGGAAAGAGGAATTCTTGACTGAGAAGATGCCCCCATCAGATTGGCCTGTAGGTAAGTCTGTAGGGCATTTTCTTGATTAATGATTGATGTGGGAGGCCCAGCTCATCTTCAATGGTGCTACCCCTGCACAGATGGTCCTGGGTGACATAAAAAGGCAGGCTGAGCAAGCCATATGGGACAAGCCAATGTCCGATGGTTTCTGCTTGAGTTCCTGCCTCCAGTTTCCTGCCTTGAGTGCTTAACCTGCCTTGACGGTGTACTGCAACCTGTGAGGTGAAGTAAACCCTCTCCTCCCTCAGTTGCTTTGGTTGTGGTCTTTATCACAGCAGTAGAAACCTGACTAGGACAGGTGGGTGGGCCAGGTTCGGGATTCCACAACCTCTCAGGAGAGCTGCATTAATCTCTTTGAGGACACATCCCCAGCAACCTAAGGACCTCTTAAGCATTCCTTCTGCTCGCACATCACCACCTAAAGACCAAGCTTCCAAAACATGAAACTTTGGGAGGGTCAGTCAGCATCCAAAACACAGATCCCACTCATAACAGCTCTGCAAACGAATGGCCATACGATGCCTTCTCTATTCCAATATGCGTCAATGCATTTCTTTCCTGTTACTGCCCAACTTCCAGATCATTTCCAGATTTTTGCTGTTACGAAAATATTCTACCACGCTGATCTCTGTTCACATCCTAGATTTTTACCCCTTAGAATTGATTCCTGGAATCCCAGCTCCATGATCCAAGTTCATGGTTTTTCTTGGCCGCACTCAGAGGGGAGTTGGTTAAGCTTTGCCCCGTGACTCCGTAGAGCCCCTGCCTTGCCCTGCTTCTCAGAGTCTGTGATCTGTAGTCCAGACCCAATCACACCCAAGGCTGCTTACAAGATGGATGGGCTGTGGCCCACCCTGAACAAGAAATGGCTCTCTCCTAGCACACGCTCATATTCTCTGCCTTCCCAGGGCTATAGCCCGATGACCTGCAGCCAACAGGAGGAAGCCACACACAGGCAGAGGGAAACCGATAGAGGTGAGGGTCAGTGTGGATGCTGAGCGGGTCTGCCTTTGTGAGCACTCACAGGGCAATGGAGCAAATGCTGGGGTCAGACCCTCCCACTCTGTGAAGGAATGATTGTACAAGTCAAAGATGGTGGGACTTGGGGAGGCTGCCTGGGAGAAGTGAGTGTAGTGATAGGAACGTAGCCCCTGACAGATGAGGTGGGGCAGTGGGGCCCTCCACGCCGAGTCCAGAGACACTGAGTCTTATCCCACAGACAGTGAAGCAGGGCATGGCAATAATGCTCGAACTGAGAATAACCCTTAGGCCGCTAGGGATGGGGGCGAGTTTGGGGGTGGAAACTGGGCAAATGAAGGACAAAACCCTCAGTCTGAAGATAGTATCGACACTCTATGACAACAGAGGGGATGGAGAGGAGGGATAGCGGTGACACAGAATGTAAAATGGTATACCAACAGTTTACAGACAAGACCTGGCCTAGAACCTAGGATACCTGGATTCCAGTCTGCTGAGAGGAACAGAGCTCTTGCTTACATTCAAGACTATGTTTCTATTCTTCTACCCCAAGAAGGTTGCCCTAGCTCGCCTCTGAAGAGCTTTATGCCCTCAAAATCCTGTGCCCCATAAGCTGCCAGGCAGCCAGGCTTCCTGCAGGGGCGAAGGGAAAGGAGCCTGATGTTGAGCCAGGGTGGGGCTCAGGGTCCCAGCTCTGTCTCTCCTCCTCATCCATCTCACAGTGCTAATAGCAGCAGGGTGGCCTGGGCCCAGGCCAGAGACCAGATGCAGGAGAGAGGAACTGTCTCAGCTGGCAGAACAGAGAGGAAGAATGCAGAACTTCCAAAAAGCTGTGAACAAGTTGTGGGCTCTGGCCGGGTGCCATGGGCCGTGGTGAGCCAGGGTGGGGGAGGCAGGCCCATTTCCCTTCTGTGCATCAGGGCTGTAAGATGACAGAGAGCCCAGGATGACTGACAGCATTTGAAAGCAAGCCCTGCCTCTCCTGGGCTAAATGGATGCCACCTGGCTGCCTCCTCTCACCCCACCCCCACGCAAACAGTTGTCATCCATAGCACAGACTGCTGTCTCTCCTTGCCTCAGCTGGTTCCCAAGGAGCCTCTTGTGCTCCTTGGCCTTAGAGAGACTGCCAATGACTGTGGAGACCTCATGCTTGCTAAAGGGAGCCAGTGAGAATGGTTCTCCTGGCCTGGGTTGGAATTCTTTCTCTTTACTCTGAATGGGGCAACTTGGGTCCTGTTTCCATTCAGTTACAGTCTCTCCAGGGAGGTCCTGTGAGGACTGGCTTAAAGCAGATGTGATCTAGTCTGAGTGCTGGGAGTAGGGGGAACATCCAATCAGAATTGGGGTTCTCTGAGGTAGCAATGATGTGCCTGTGCCCCCCCCCCAGTCTCAGTCCTGACTGAATCAGGCAGGGCATCCAAGTCTCTGGGGGCACAGAGGGAAGAATGAGTAGCTTGGGCCACCCAGAGGGCAAGTGACAGAGACTAAATTGAAAATAAGTATGCAGCAAATCCATCGGGCTGAAAGCAGCCCCCCAAGACCCTGCACGGTTTCTCTGGGCTCAGCTGGTCTGCCCCACAGGGCTGGCTCTGTTTCAGCTTCAGGGTGCATGTACTTACCCATCACTGAAGCTACTTCAGAGCTGACAAATCTTGGCCGGGATCCAAGACTGGGGGTGTGGGTTTGAACCCCGGCTCTGAGCTTCTGGGATTAGGGCCCCCCAGTACCTCTTGGCTTCATTGCTTTTACTAACTGTGAAGTGTTGTGGAACCACTAGGCTTCCCTCCTGCTGGAGAAGGCAAATGCCGAAAAGCTGTGGAAAACGGGCAGGCTTTGAATCTACTCGGCAACAGAAGAGGACATAAATTCAGAGAGGGTTGGTGACCTGCCCAGTGTCACACAGGACTAGAATTTAGGCCTGCTTTCCCAGTCTTGTCTCTTGCCCTAGGCCCCCAGGGTTAAGATAGGTCCACCCCTAGCCTGGGGTGCCAGGGAGATACGGCTGCAACTTGGCAGTGCCTGCTTGCACGTCCTCCAGTTTTGGGGGCCATTCTTCAGGGGTTCACCGAGGTGAGACCACACTTCCCCTCAGGCGGCTTCCTGTTTTTGCCAAACAATGACCTTTTCGGGACCCGGTGCCAGCAGGCTGCAGCTGTTGCCAAGGCCTTGACTTCTTTCAAGAGAGGAAGAAAAGGTCCCGGTCCCCAGGGATGCAACTGGCCCATACTCAGACATGGCTCTGAATTCAGTCATCCTCTCTGTCCTGGTCATACACGTGAGTATTGAGCTCTCTCGGTACCCAGAAGACACAGCTACATAAGGTGTGTTAAGCAGTTCCATCGACCTTCATCCTGCACAGGTGAGGAGCAGGGTGTGGTGTGGCTGCAGAGTCCAAATGCGGGACAGCTCCCCTTAGACTGGCCAAGCCCTCTGGTCATCCTCCTCTTGTGACCTGAAAAGCTCAGAGTAAGTCCCCATCCTTTAGTGCGGACAGCTTCGTTCTGAAGTCTTAGGATGTGTGGGAGAGCCACCCTGAGGGTGTGGGAACAGTGGAGATGGCTTGTTAGTAGGTGATAGGGAAATCAAGGTTTGGATATGAAAACCCTGGAGTTGGGACCTGACTTTGAACTTCACAGTTCCTCCTCAACAGTGCTTTAAAAAATTATAAATGAGGCCTGGTGTGGTTGCAAACGGTTTTATTCCCAAAACTTGAGAGGCAGAGTCAGGCATATCTCTGAGTTGGAGGCTAGCCTGATCTATATACGGAGTTCCAGGCCACCAGAGCTACATAGTGAGACCCTACCTCATGGAAACAAACAGAAAACATCTCAAGCATTATATTTATTTGTTTGTTTGATTGTTTTTATGGGAAGAGTCTCAGTGGCATAGCGTGTAGTTCAGAGGATCCCTTCCTTCTACTATGTCTGTTCTGGGACTCAAACTCAGATCACTAGGCTTGGCAGCAAGTGCCTTTACCTTCTTAGCCATCTCTTCCTGCCCCCCAGCATTCTTTAAAAGTCTAACTGCAAGCCTCATGGGATTGGAACTGCTGGGAGGGTGTCTATGAATCTATGGGGTGGGGGGGTTCTGCTGTGGATAAAATACACCAGAGAATGGTTGAAGGGGATGATGGGAGGGAGCTGATGAGGTCCATTGTGAGTTAGGCACATAGAGATCCTCATCCCCACTCTTTTATGGGGCGAGTGCTGCCCCATAAAAGAGTCCTCGGAGCTGAGAGGGCACAGCCAATGCAACCCTCAAACTCTCTTCTGGGCTCCATGCTGCAAGACTTCTTTCACTCCAGCCCCGCCCCCCTGCAGAAGGGCTGTGTCCTGCCGTGTCCTACTGTGTCCAACCTAAGCATTAATCAGGATTCATGCTCAGAGCCTGGTTTGCTGTCCCCAGTATCACCTGGCCACATGCCTGAGGCAGGGGAATGACTTGGCAAGACTTGCTTCCCCTAGGACTTCTGGGATTGTTTTGGCCTATGCTTCTGTAGAGACAATGAGGAGGCTCCCAAAGGCTGGCACAGGTCCTGTCACACCCTCTTCTCCCATGACAGAGTGTTCCTCTGGCCTGACTAGGGGCCTGGGAGAATCATAGCATTCTTGCTGAAGGTCTTGGGGAGCAGTGGCCTGGTCTTGGGTTTGTCTGCCCACCCCTAGCTGGCCTAGAAATGTGCTGGAGACCATGGAGTAGAAGATGCAAGAGGCTTAGGCTGTCCTGCTGGGCTTTAGGGCTTCCTCCAGTCCCCTGGGGAGTCCCTCTTAATTCAGTAGCAGGAACAAGCCAGGAAGAGGGACACTAGCCCAATACTGTTATAGTTTGCCTTCCTTCAACAGCAGAATGTGGGGCTAGGGTGGCCCAATAGGTAGACTGCTTGTCTAGATGCAGGAAGGCCTGGGTTCTCTTTCCAGGACCGCATAAACTAGATGTGGTGGTTCATGCCTGTAATGCTAGTATTGAGAAGGTGGAGAGAGAAGGATCGGCAGCTCAAGGCCATCTTGGCTACATAGCAATTCAAGGATGGACTGGGCTATGTTTGATCCTGTCCCAACACACAAACAACCCATCTACTTCCAGAAAAAGCAGAGCATGAAATGAGCTTAGGGCCACTAGTTGCCCATGAGGCAGGAGTAAGAGGGTCAGGAGAGGGGACAGGGGAGGAAAAAGCCAATACCAGGGTATTTTGCCAGTCTCTACTGGGACAAGGGAGCTGTATCCCTCCGTCACCCTGAAAAAGCCACAGAATGCATCTCAGAATCACCAATACACAATGGAAGCTTCCGGGAATGGACTTGCTGACTCCAGTCCCTCCTGGACGCGGGGCATCTGGGCTGTGCTGCCTACGCAACCTCATCCCCACGATACCAAAGAGTCCAAAGCAGCTTTGGAAGCTTCAGCACAGGTAGAACACTGGCTCTGTGGGCTGAGCCTGGACTGGTGAGGAACTGCTCACCCCAGCCGTGGCTTACATCCAGTGCCAGCTGAGGTAGCTATGCAGAAGCGTCCTTAGTGTTGGTCTCAGAGGGTGGCTGGAGCTCAGCTGAGCATGGATACAGGGTGCCACAGAAGAGGCTGTGGGACAAGCATGGGCTTTTCTGTCAGAATTCCTGAAGTCCACACCATCCTGGAGCCATGGCATCCTCGACTAGAACATAGGGATGACAATCTTTATCATATAGGAATGTTTATGAGGAGCCAGGGGATTAATAGGTAAAGTGCTTGCCATGCAAGCATGAGGACCTGAGTTTGGTCTCCAGAATCCACGTCAAAAAGCCCCACATTAAAAGGCCAGGTATGGTGGCATGTGCTCCCAGCCCTAGTGCTTGGGAGGCAGAGACCGGCAGATCCCCGAGGCTTGCTGGTCAGCCAGTCCAGACTAATGGTGAGCTTCAGGCCCACAAGTATGACTGCTGGCCTCTCCATGCCTACGCAACCAGATGAACAATATGAACTTGCACATATATCCTCCCACATAAATGTTTATGCGAATCAAATGCATCCCTAGAAATGAATGTACCTGGCGGAGTCTGATGCTGGATACGCTCTCAGTCAGTTCCTTTCCTCCCATGTGAAACTGACAGCCTGACCCATTCCACATTTTAGCCAGGCCCACGTCTACCTCCTCCAAGGCCGGGATCTGTATTGTCTGGGCCCCAGCTTGGCCAATGCATCAGCAGTTCAACCCCTACTACCCTACAGAGGGCAAAAGCCAAGTGTCATTCCTTCACCTGTCTCCCTGTCCTTTGGGTCTGGGACTGTCTGTTAGAGGGTGAGTCCACTTATCCCCTCAGTTTTGTTTGTTGCAGCTCAAACTCCTCGAGCCCGGGGGAAACAGAGTCATTGCAGATGGGGATGGGTTAAGGTGAAGTCATGCTGAAGTATGGTAGGCATCTAAAATAGTGCCTGGTGCATTTTTAAAAATCTGATATACATGTATATCAGAAGGCCATGTATAGAGTAGGGTTATTTCACCACGGGTTAGATGATCAGAAACTATAAGGTGCAGAGCCTGGTGAACGCCTTGATCTTGAACTTCTCAGCCTTCAGAACTATGAGCCAAGCAGTTTCTGCTATTTTGTTACAGTAGCCAGCACACTATTTGAAAAGACAAAAGACAGTTTCTTTTTCTGTTGCAAATACAATGCTTCCCTCCTCATTTGCATCCAGTCTTTGCATCTCTTCCTGTATTCAACCATCTCTTTGATGCAGTGGAGAGCCTGGAGGTGGAGCCTGGGCTACTGTTGAGGGTGTGTCTTTGTCCTTACAGCAGAGCCAGTCCACAGCAGGCCCTCAGGAAGACACAGGCAGTGTTGATGCTGGTCATGGATGGCCATCCAGGTTGAGATGACCGCACTGAAAAAGGCAGACATGGCAAAGACTAGAGATGGTGTGAGTAGCCACAGGCAGCCAGGGTGCGAGAAGAGTGACACCAGAAGTGTTGAGGCACACTGTTGGGGTACCTGAGGGTGCGTTCAACAGGGCAAGTGTGTATCAGTGGGAGCTGTGGATTTGGGGAACCATGGCAGGTTGTGGGAAAAGTATCCCATTACATAAAACAGATGGGCCATGGTGAGGCCCTGCAGGATTGCAACCTGAGGCCAGTTGCAGTGAGAGCGGGCACAGGTTAGACCCCTTATGAGCATGAGTTGGGAGACAAGATGAGGAAGAAATGCCAGCCAGGGTTGACAGAGCCTAGCATGCACAACGCCCTGGATTTGGTCCCCAGTGGTGTGTAGGTGGAGCTTCTTTCCCTCCTGGTCCCACACCAGTTTAGACCCAAATAAATACACAGAGGCTTATATTAACTGTAAACATTTTGGTCAATGGCTCAGGCTTCTTATTGGCCAGCTCTCTATTTTTTATTAACCCATTTCTATTAATCTAAGTATTTCCACATGATCTTATCTTACCAGAGAATGTCTGGACCTGTTACTCCTTCCTTGGCTACATGGCATGTCTCTCCTGACCTCTTTCTGCCTCCTGTCTCCAGAATTCTCATCTCGTAGCCCCGCCTATACCCCCTGCTTGGCTACTGGTAAATCAGTGTTTTATTCATCAACTAGTAAGAGAAACATATATACAGAAGGACATCCCCCATCATCAGTGCACATGGTAATCCCAGTAGTTGAGAGATACTGGACAGAGGATCAGATGTTCCATGTTATCTTCAGGCACATAGCAAGTTCAAGGCCGACTTTGGTTACTCTAAACCCTGCCTCCAAAAGAGAAAAAAAAAAGGCAGTTTGATTACAGGTTGGTTTGTGGTCATTTTACTTTTAATTAAAAATTTTATTACATTTATTTATTCATTATTTATTTACTGTGTGTATATGGGTCTGTGTGCCCCTGCACACATATGGAGGTCAGAGGGTAACGTGCAGGAGCCGGCTCTCTCCTTCTAAATGTGGAACCCTTGGATCGAACTCAGGCTGCCAGGCTTGGTGGTGGCAAGCACCTTTACTTACTGAGACATCTAGGTTTTTTGTGTTGTTTGTTTATTTTTATTGTTTTAACTGTGCATGTGTGGGTATGTATAAGTGAATGCAGGTCATGTGGAGGTCGGAGGCATTGGATGGCCCCTGGAACTGGAGCTACAGGTAGTTGTGAGTCACCAGATGTGGGTGGGGGAGCAGAACTTGCATCTCTGCAAGAGTTTGTGCTCTTAACCTCTGGTGTCTCTCCAGACCCCACTTGGTTTGTCCTTTTGAGACAGGATTTCACACTGCCAATACAGGCTAGCCTCAGATCGGCTATGTAGCCAATGCTGTCTTTGAATTCCTTCCTCCATCTCTCAAGTGCTGAGATCACAGGAGCATACTAACACTTCAGTTCTGATCGCCGGTTTGAGATGCCTCCCCATTTGCAGCACTGAAGGTGCTGAGGAGATGATATCTGCTATGACATATAAGCCAACCTCCACCCTGCCCCCAGACAGATTGTCAGATGACACTCTTGTTGAAAGAGCAAAGCCACCAAATAACCCTACCCTTGGCACGATTCCAAATGCCGATTTGTGGCAGAAGGTACTCTTTCACCTTTTAAAACACCGAGTGTTTATGTTCACGCGTGTGTGTCATAGAAGTGAACTGTACAAATGTGTAAGGGTGTGGTGAGATGGGGTCTTTTTATCATCTTAAAAGCTATTACTTTTGATTAACTTAGGTAAGTGTGTGTGTAGGTCAGAGAACAATGTCTCTCCTTCCACCATGTGGGTCCCAGGGATTGAACACCCGCCCTGAGCTTTGGCAGCAATCACCTTTACCCACTGAGCCATCTCTTACTAGCCTAAGGCATTGGCCCTTATGGCTGTGGGGTAAAGTCATACTAGAATAAGCCAGAATATCAGAAATTCAAAAGAAAAAGATGACCGATTTTCTTTTTTTTGTTGTTTCTTTTCCCTGGAGCATCACAGGCCAGTATCTAGTTCCATGTAGAGGGAGGAGCTTGCCAAATTAAATGTTTTTGAGTGTAAGTCCACCACAAAAGAAGAAAAGTCACCTAGGATCCTCAACCCACTCTTATTTCTCATAAAATATCCTCACTCGAGTCTTCTTCCTCCCCAGACATATGTAATGGTAGAGTCAGTGGAGGAATATTACGACATAGCTTTTTGTGACAGCAGTGCCTTCCTCTCCCTCATCCTGGATGAGTAGCTTTTATAGCCTTGTTTGTGGGATGCTTGAGGTGTGTGTGTGTTCGTGTGCATATGGTGTATGATATGTGTGCAGGTATGCCTGTCTGCATGCATGGAGGTCGCAGGTTGACTCTGAGTGCCCCCTCTCTCGCTCTCCACCTTATTTTCTGCGACAGGTTTTCTCACTGAACCCAGAGCTCATCATTTCACCTAGACTGGCTGGCCAGTGAGACCAGAGGATCTGCCTGGATCTGCCTGGCTCCCCCACGCCACCAAGCTTGGCTTGTATCTGAGTGTGGAGGATCTGAACTCAGGTCCTCACGCTTGCATAGCAGGCACTGTATCCATGGATACATCCCCCCAGCCCCAGTTGGTTCATTGTTGTTGCTTTTGTCTAGACCTGGAATTTGCTATGGAGCCAATGACAACCTTGGGTTTCTGGTCTTCCTGCTACACTGTCCAAGTGCTGGCATCACCAGAGTATGCATCATGCCTGGCATGATCTCACAATGGGGAGGCCTGCCAGATACCAAAGGAACTGGCAGGAAGGGCCTCCAAGCAGCTTCCTGAGGAAAACATACACTACTCGGTGTTATGTTTTGAGATAGAATAAGAAATATATATTTAATCTTTGTCCTTGGTATAATAATAGTGTTCATTGTGTGTCAAAAATATGGTGGCCAAGGTCCCTAGTAGCCTCCACAGAGAACAAATCACTTGACGTCTAGGATGGGGACAGGCACTAAAGGTTAAATTGATCTTCAATGACCAGTGGCATCATGAAACACCCCAATATTCCACAAAAATCCAGAAAGGATTCCATAAAAACTCAACAAGTTGTTTTCTAATCAAAAAAGGCAGAGTGGACAGAGAAGCCCCAGACAAGTCCAAATTAAGAACTTGTCTACAAGACAACTAATCCATACTCATCCAAAGACTGAATGTGACAAAAGCCATTAAAAGAGTGGGAGACTGTTCTGTATTGAAGGTTGGGGAAGGGTGTGATAAAGGAGGGTATTGTATTGGGGGCATTTAGTGAAATTTGGCTCTTGCCTGAGGTGTAGTGTCTTAGTTATTTTCTATTGTGTGAAGAGACACCATGGCCAATGCATATCTTCTAAGAGAAAGCATCTCTCTCTCTCTCTCTCTCTCTCTCTCTCTCTCTCTCTCTCTCTCTCTCTCTCTCTCTCTTTTGGTTTTACGAGACAGGGTTTCTCTGTATTGTTTTGGAGGCTGTTGGTCCACAGAGCCTCGAACTCACAGAGATCCGCCTGCCTCTGTCTCCTGAGTGCTGGGATTAAAGGCGTGCGCCACCACGGCCCGGCTAAGAGAAAGCATTTAATTGGGGGCTTGCTTACAGTTTCAGAGGGTTAGTCTATGATCATCACGACAAGAAGCAGACAGGCATGGTGCTGGAGCAGTCGCTGAGAGCTTTGCATCCTGATCCACAGGCAGCAGCAAAGAGAGAGACACTGGGCCTGGTATGGGGTTTGAAACCATAAAGCCCACCCCTAGCAAAACATCTCCTCCAACAGACCACACGTCCTAATCTTTCCCAAAGAGTTCCACTAACAGGGGACCAAACGTATGAGCCTGTGGGGCCAATCTCATCCAAACTACCACATTTAGATACTGTATCACATCAATGATAAACTTCCCAATTATATAAAAGATCATCTTTTTTTTTCTTAAGAAATGCACACTAAAATGTTTAGGGACATTATGTGTGCGACTTACTTTCAAATGGATCTGGGAAAAAATGTATATGTGGAAAGACAGCCAGTGACAAAACGTTGACAACTGCTAAGACTCAGTGACTACAGAGGAAGCTGCCCAGGGGGTTGTTGCATTATTCTTGCATTTCCTACACAAGCTTGAAATTCTTTCAAAAGTCAAGGAAGAAGTATATTTGATGACTAAGGTAATACTGATCTATGTGTGATAATATTTTTTAAAACTGGCTTATAAGAACAAAACTATGTCTAGTCAAGATAATGACTTACACTTTACAACTAAATAAATTAAAATTAAAAAGGTTAAAAATATTCCAGGACAACCCAAATCCAGATCTCTGGAAGAAAATGTTTACAAGAGCCATTTCTAACAAAGGACCATGACCCAAAAACACATAAACAGCTCTTAGCCGTTTATAAGCTAACAACTCACCAGGCGTGGTGGTGCATGCCCACAACCCTACTTCCAGGAGTCGGGATCACAGACAAGGGAACAAATGGAAATGCCAGAACTGCTGTAGTATGAAGAGTAAAGCTTACCATCTGTAAATCATTCTGCCGCCGAACAAATGAGCTGGCGTCTGTCACTCCTGGACTTTTGTCCCACTGTGTCTCACAGCCTATCACGGAGGCATCTGAGAGGACAGGACTCACCCTGCTTGTCTCTCCCCTATCTGTCCTGCATTCTTGCACAGGTCTCAGGATAGGGATCTGGGAGGGTAAGTACAAAAAGGGTCACCGTGAACTGCAGTGAGACCCTCTGGGTGGTGCACACCCCCAGCTCTGGTCCGCTCTCAAGAGACAGACGTCTTCCTTCCTGGATCTGCTACAGTTGGTCCCCCTAGCACCTGGCTGACACTTGTGCCTGCCCTCCACTCCTGCTGAGGAGCCCTCTGAGGGGGCCCCTCTCTGACAGGGCAGCGATCCTTCAGCTGGACTCATGCCCTGTGTGGTCACACATAGGGAACACTCTAGCTGTCAGGATCCAAAGATGAGCAGGCCACACCCGCAGCAGCCTCCACTGTGAATGCTGCCACCAGTGGACACTCCCACCTGCCTTCCCGTTGTGGGCTTTCCCAGGGAGGAGACAGGCTGAATGAACTCTGTGTCTTCTGAGTTCTGAGGGCGCATTTCTTTCCTCTCTCTTCCTCCTCTCCTCCTTCCCTCCTCCCCTCCCTCCCTTCCTCCTCTCCCCCTTTTTCGTTGTTTTTGCTTTTCAAGACAGGGATTCTCTTTGTGCTCTGGCTGTCCTGGAGCTCACTCTGTAGACCAGGCTGACCTTGAACTCAAGAGATTCTCCCTTCTCTACCTCCCAAGTGCTGGGATTAAATTAACTGGGGAGGCAGAGGCAGGCAGATCTCTGTGAGTTTGAGGCCTGCCTGGTCTACAGAGCAAGTTCCAGGACAGCCTCCAAAACAATAGAGAGAAACTCTGTTTCGAGAAACCTAAAATAAAATAAAGGCATGCACCATTGCCACTTAGCAGTCAATTTCTTAACCTGAGCTTGTAAGGATGAACTGTGGCCCAGATATGACTCTCCTCCAGAAAGTCAGACACTTGCTTGGCTTGCTCTCTGGCCCAGGCCTGCTTGGGGCTGGTAGTGGGTGTTAGAATAATGGTGTCACTGGCTGCAGTGCACTGCTGGACTGTGGAATTGCTTTCGTGGAACTGCATAACCACGACCCCAAGAAAAAATCTATGCTTCCTTTGCAAAGCTGTGACAAAATGCCTACAGAAGCAATTTATGGGGGAAAGGACTTATTTTGGTCATGGTTTCAGTCAAACATGGCAGGGAAGGCAGGGGAATCAGTTCGTGGTGGTGAGTGTGTGGTGGAGGCTGCTTCCATCATAGCAGCCTAGAAAGCAGAGGGCAAAACTAGATGTGGGCCTAGATCACACAGTCCCAAGGACCAACCCTTATGATCTCCTTCCAGCAGGGCCCGACCTCCCAAAGCTGCCAGAGCCTCTCCAAACAGTGTTACCAACTGGAGACTCAGGATTCAAAAATGAACCTGTGGAGGACACTTCAAATTCAAACCATAACATACATAAAAAGCCCCACTTAATATTCTGCAACTCATAACCTGTCTTTGCTCATAACGTGTCTTAGTTACTTTTCTATTGCTGTGATAAAACACTAAAACCAAGGCTGCTTATTTAGGGCTGACAGTTTCAGAGGGTCAGAGTTTATGACCATCATGGTAGGAAGCATAGCGGCAGGCGGGCAGGCATGGTGCTGGAGCAGTAGCTGAGAATTTACATGTAGAGACAGCCACAAGACAAGGATCCCATGATAGATTCTGCCTTCAAACTGTGAGCAGAAACAAATTCTCCCTTCCTGGAGTGGCCGTGCCAGGTAGCTGTCCCAGCAGCACGGAAAGTAAGACACCATGTTTTGATCATTTTCCCATCTCCACAGACTTGTATTCACATCATGTTGGGCAGCTGGCAGATTTCTCTTATATACACGAACCTTCCATAGCTTATTATGTCAACTCCCAGCTGCCGGCTCTTTGTGCTTTTAAACAATAGCCGATAGTGTAATGTTTGTGTTGAACTTACGTGAAACTGATCAAAGCCCTCTCATTTGCCCAGGGCCTTTCCAAAGGCCCAAAAGGGATCTAGAAGTTTTATACTCTTATTTTGCATTCTTTGTGTTAAAGGGGCCCTCCTAAATTATATAAACGCCAGGCTCCACAAAACCTGGATGTTTTCATTGGCTATTATAAACATTCTCACACTTTTTTTTTGGCTGCTTTTTTATTTCCTTAGGACAGATTCCTAGAGATGGAATTGCTGGGTCACCAAAGCAGACATACATTGTTAAGATTCTTGAACATATCACCAAAGGGGCCTCCAGTACACATCCTAGCACCAAATGAGGGCTGTGTGGTTGCAATGGGCTTGCATTTCCCTGTGACTGTGTGGTGGCAATGGGCTTGCATTTCCCTGTGGCTGTGTGGTGGCAATGGGCTTGCATTTCCCTGTGACTGTGCATTTCCCTGTGACTGTGTGGTGGCAATGGGATTGCATTTCCCTGTGGCTGTGTGGTGGCAATGGGCTTGCATTTCCCTGTGACTGTGGCTCCGAGTGCTGTGGTTGCTGTTTTTCACACATCTAAAGGGAGGACTGCGATCTGAGAGGCCCATGCTTGTCAAGGGTAGAAGTTTTACCGTGTGTGAACTTGGCTACACCTTTCCTCCCGCCGTGAGCCTCTCCTTGGCATGTAACTGTTCTCCCTCCTTGGATGTGGGGCACAATTCCTCACAGTGTCACCAGCTCCTGCCACAGGCAGAAACCAGGCTTTTCTGTGCCTTGCCAGAGCTGCTGTTGGTCTCTCCAAACATCTTTCATTCTTCGGTGCCTCAAAAGCACATTAGTACACCTGCCATATTTTGTGATATGCTAATGAGAACTCATGAAATCACAGTGTGATTAAAAAACCCGTTTTGGGCAACTGCATTCAGCAGAAATGGTTTCCTGTAAAATCTTGTATCTCTTTTATGAGTCAAAAATCTTATTCTGCAAAGGGGCCTGTCCATAGACTGCCAAAGGGACAGGGCACTGTCATGTCAGAGTGCTTTACTGACTGGTGGGCTCACATTTCTTTAATACTTGTGCATGGCTTGGAAAGAAAGGGATCCTTCTGAAGCCCACGCCAGAGCCATGCTCTGTGCCAGGTGCTGGGGACTGGAGAAGACAGACTGACTCCTGCCCCTGAGGGACTCACAGCCTGGGTAGGAGGTACAATTTATAGCTCCTGCCATACATTCTATGAGCCCAGTGCCTTGAGAAAAATCAGGCAGTACAGTGCTTGCTAAACCAGTATGGAGACCCAAGTTTATGTCCCCAAACCACACACACTACACACACACACACACACACACACACACACACATACACACACACACACACACACATGCCTGCAATCTCAGTGCTGGGGAGACACACATGAGGACCCCAGGCCTCACCGCCAGACAGTACAACTCAAAAAAATTCTTGAATATAAGTGTGAAACTCAGTAGCTTTGTGATTTTGACAATAAACATAGAAATTGACATTGATAATGCTTTAAATTTTATAAATGGTTATAAATTCACTTATAACATTGAAAAAAATGAAATACTGAGGAGAGAACTGAGCAAGGGAGAATCTACTCAAAGAAGGCTGTGTGGCCCAGGTGTAGTAGCAACATCTGAATTCCACAGCATAAGAAGTTAGAGGTGGATGGACTAGAGGTTTAATACTATCCTCAGCTATAAAGAGAGTTCAAGGCCAGCCTGGGCTACATGAGACCCTGTCTCAAAACATGCAAACAAAACAACAAAAGAAAGGTAAGTGGAAGAATAGACCGCAACATATTTTCACTCCAAAAGTCATTCCTAAGAGAGGGCAGCCACTCTGAGGTGGCTATGGAGGAAGGGATGCCCACAGATATGTCAGAGTTAAGAAAATGCTGATGAGAGGACTTGCCTTGCAGGGATCAAAACAAACCAAAACAGATCATCAGGAGCTGGTTATAGGACCACCATACACCATGGGAACCAGAAACACGACGCCTTTTGAAAGGTAAGGTGTATTAAAAGTTCTAAATCAGGAGTTGGAGAGAAGGCTCCGCAGTTAAGAGCACAGGTTACTCTTCCGGAGGACCCAGGTTCAGTGGCTCAACACTGACTAACTCCAGCTCCAGAGGATCTGACTCTTCTGGCTTCCTTAGGCACCAGGCACATATGGGGCACACAGACATACATGCAGGCAAACACCCACACGTGTAACAGGGATTCAGAATACATTAGTTATTTTTCGTTTATCATCCTATGTCTTTATCTGTCTACCTGTGCGGATGGCAATTTTTGACTGGCAATTTGTTTGAATTAAGAAGCACACATTGGGGCATGTCTGATAAGCTTCCAGAGTCAAAGAGAGCCTGAGGTCCTTGGCCCATCCCAACTGATAGCATCTACAGCATAACCCCTACATCTACATCTCAGGGAGCATTCAGGAAGAGGGGGCAGAAAGATTGCAAGAGTCAGAGGACCAGGGTGTTTGTGGTGAGACAGTACTTTCTATGTATGATAGGAGATGCAGGCATGAATACTCTTTCTCTTCTCCTCCTTCTTCTTCTTCCTTATCAGAGGAGAACCTGGAACTAGTTCTCTTCACTACCACAAATGTTACAGTCAAGTTTCCCACATTTGGGGAAATTGCAGGAGTCAGGATATCTAAAATACAATAGAGAAGACTCATCCTGAGAAAACCACCTTCATGACCATAGTATTGATTGACCCTACTAGCTAAGTATACCCATGACATCCTCACAATATGGCCACCTAAACAAGACCTGCACAGTGACAGCACCAGCTGACATTCCAATGTGCATGTGGGAAATCCTTCAAGGCGCCATCCCTAAACGAGGAGCTACAATCAGGTAATGACTGCTAAGAGAGGGAGAATCACTCTTCTCCAGGGACGAGACCCCAGATATGCTATCCAATCCCAAGTGGTCAGCCATAAATGAATATACATATGAGCAACACTAAATGAGCTCAGAAGGTTACATTTATGCCTATGTATATTTATGTGTATGTATATTTATAACACACATACATATCCATGTAGCAATAGTAATCACAGAAAAGAGGTCATGAATTTGAGAGGGAGTTGGGGGAGATGGGGAAAGTTGGAGGCAGAGAGAGGGGGCAGAAATCATGTAAACACAGCGCCTATGTATGAAATTTTCAAAAAATGTAAAGAGAGAAAATGTCCATCAATAATGAATAGCTAAATAAATAAAAAATATTAAACACTGGAATACCATGAACTCAAAAAAAAAACTGAACAGAGCTATATCAGTTTGTTAGAGGGGGTTTCTTTCAAATATGGTTGAATTGTTTTTAAGTTACAGGAGACTATATAGACTACAATCTATTTTTTGACAAAGCAGTGATAAAAATCCCTCTAATACACGCATTTATGTATTTGCACACAGTTTATTTTTGTCAACAATGACTTGATCCTGGGGAACATGCAAAGGGCTTGCTAGAAGAATGTTAATGTGGTTGGGAAGCTGGTGGGACAGGCAGACATGAAAAATGTGGAGAGACCAGAGACCAAATCCATTCTCTGGCGAAATAGTAAGAATAGTATTACCTATGACAAATGGGGAGCCTTTGAGATTGGACCCTCACCCCTGCCCCCACTATGGTTGGATCCCAGAACACACACTCCACCCCTCTCCTTATCACCACTGGTTTTCTTCACAATTCCAGAAATGGAACCGAAGAACTCTGGGCAGGGAAGGGAGAGTCTCAGAGGCCACTGCCTTCAGAGCAGAGCCCCTGGCCTCAGTGTCAGCGGGAGGGGGATCTTTCAGGGTCTCTCTTTTCCTAACCTCCTCCATTTCAGGTCCTCAGAGAGGGTTCCCCTGAGTCCCACCCTATCCCAGCTTTCTCCCTGACTCTCCTGTCAAAGCTCTCATCACTATTTGTCATTGTTTTTAATATGTTTATGAGAGAGAGAGATTATTCATTTATTTAATGGGCAGGGCCTAGGGAATCCTCATGGCTACAGACATGCCAGCTGCTTTCAGAGATTCCTTTGCTCACTTGGTCTCCTTTTCTTTGATTCATACTTTTATTTAATTTAATCCTTCATTTGTTCTCTAATTCTTTTTGAAAGCACATGCTGCTGGTAGTTTTCTACTTTGTAAGGGGCTTTAGGGGAGGAGGGATGGACTCATGATGGAATCCGGGGAAGGCATCCCCAACTTGGAAAAGTGGAGCTGGGCTAGTTAGAAGCTCTGTTGCTGAGAAGATTCCAGAATTCCAGGTGATGCTGTAGGACCTGGGAGCTCAGGGATGAACTGCTGAAGTGCTCTGGCTCTCCTGCAGCTAGGTTGAGCTGGACCACGGCTCTCCCTTCCACCTCTCTGCTTCATGATGAAATCCTGCATCCCCACAGGCCGCTCAGATGCCTTCCAAGCCCATTCATTTCTCCAGCTGTGAGGCCTGTGACCAGCTTCAAACAAACTCTCAGAGCACGAAACCCCCTCACCACTGACAGCTTCCTGGCCTGAGCTACAGCCTGAGTCTTCTCTCCTCCCAGAGCTGAGGTTTTATCTAACTGTCACCAGGTTTCCCACAGACCCAGCACTCAGAACCTGGGGGATGCTCAAGCACTCAGGTGTTACAAATTAGCGTGTTTATGAGCCCATTATATAGATGGAGAAATTAAGACACAACAGTGTGATTTTCCCTCACTTCCAGAGCAAAGGTGGCCGTAAGAACAAGAGTGGCCCCAGATCTGAGTTTCACAGACAGAGCTCTCTCCAGGCCAGTCCAAGGGGAGGCTGGAGGTGGGAGTTGAGTGGAGTGGGGTGGGAGCTGGGTCCTGAGAACCGGCTGGCTAGAGAGACTTAGAGTTGGGAGGGCCAAGTTCAGGGAAAGCGCAGCTGCGGAGGAGCCGATCTGTTTATTATGCTTGGTCTGTTCTCCAAACAGAGCTGATGGATGGAGCCTCTCCAGCTCCTATAAACAGTTCAGCCTCCCTCCTTCCCTCTAGCCCTCCTGTTCTCAGCACAACTGTTTCTAGGGAGACAGAAGTGGTGGGGTGGAGAGGTAGGATGAGAAGACAGAACGGGAGGACAAAGATAAGACAGAATTCCCAAGGCGAGGGGAGACTGAGGACAGCAGAAGCCAGCCAGAGAGCACGCTTATGTGCTGTTGCTGCCCCTGGACAGTGCATGTCTCGCTGCGCTCTGCCTCTCTGGATCCCCTGGGTCTGTCTGGAAGGCTGGTTTTAAGCTCAAGAGTTCATAAGTCATAGAGGGCAGGGTCCATTAATTTGGGAAATCTTTTCTGAGCTCACAGTCCCAGGGAACACACAGGGGACTCTGGGTAGGAATTTTTTCCCAGGACTCTTGATCTGATGGTGGACCAGTCATATACTCAATGCCTGAGAGTTCCACGGGAATACAGGCAGTAGGAGGAAGCAATCCAGGCCATCTCCTCAGAGGAGGTGATCCAGTCAGACAATGGTAGCAGGAGTTTGTGGGTGGGTCAGGGTGGGTGGAACATGCCTGGTGAGGGAGGGGCGATCCTGGAGCTGTGAGGGGCAGATGCTAAGGGCCGCCAGTAGTTCAGATCATCAGCTCCTGGCTGGGCACGGTGGAACACACCTGTCATCCCAGTGCATGGGAAGAGGAGGCAGGATGACGAGGGGCTTAAGGTCATTCTTAGCCTCATAGTAAATCAAGGCCAACCTGGCCCACAGGACACAGGACTCAAAACACAAAGAACAAGAAACAGGTGAGATGGCTCAGTGGATAAAAACATTTGCTGCCAAGCCCGACAATCTGAGTTCGAACCTCGATACTTACAGTGGGAGAGGGAGAGAACTGATTCCCACAAGTTGTACTCTCACCTCCATACACATGGATGCAGATGCAAGTAAGTAAAACATAACAAAAAGGAGACAAACAACAACAAAAGAAAGGAAAAATATCACTGGCTTCAGAGAGGGATGAACCTGGGTTTAGGTTTCACCCCTAGAATCTCAAGATGCAATAGAAATCTCTCCAGACACTGGGAATAAGGTCCATCGACTGCTCGGTTTGGACTTAGCTGGATGCACTTAGTAATGGTCATCAGATGGTGGGTGACAGCAGAGAGGGCTGACATAGGGCAGCAGATCACTCACTGCCTCTCGGGGGTGTGCAGGGTATCTGGAGGACAGGGGTGTTTGCAGTGGGCAGCTGGCCAGGCCTCTGGATCTGGTGGACTGAGATGGTGAGGCAGCTGTATGTGTGTCGGGGCAGGAGTGAGATGGGGTTTCCTAAGGAGTGGGGCACCATAAGAGCCTACTGAACTGGATGACTTGAGGTTGACACTCCAGGTGGCCTGCGACACGGCACATGAGGGCCCCCCTCCCCTAGAACTGCTGAAAGCTCAGTAAACCGGATGTTCTGATGACCTAGTTGGCAGCTGTGTTCATGTTTCACTGAAAACAGGAATTTCTGCCCCTCTGGGGGTCTCGGTCAGGTGAATAGGCTCCCCTGTTTGCCAGGAAAAGGGGTCAGGGGCCTGGTGGGGCCTGTTGGAGGGGAGGCCCACAGGTCCTGGACTGAGCCCAGCCTATGCAATGGCCTGGTCCAAGTCTGCCTTCACTGAGCCCCTACTGTGTGCCTTCCCGAGCCCAGGACTGCCCCATGAAATAGCAAGTTCAGTGTTTCCTCAGGAGTGTGAGAGTAGGAAGCAGGGATGTGGGGGAGAGGCTGGAGGCAGAGAACTTATTTGAAGGAATCTTTAGGAGCAGGCAAGACTGTCCATCCATGGAAGGCCCAGCAGCCACTTGAGCTGTGGGGATGCTTCTAGAATGCTTGGAGGTCGAGGAAAGGCTGGGCTGGAAGAGAAGTAGGCTGGAGAGGAAGACCAGTACCCGCAAAGGCCAGTGCCTCAGTGTTGGTGTTCTGAGCCGGGCCACAAGAGACCAGCCAAAGTGCTGCAAGTCAGTAGAAGACAAAGGTGGACATTGCTGTGTACCCTGCAGATGCTGATCCTGCTTCCCACTTTAATCTCTCTCGATAACCTCCTCATAACTGCCCTCAGTGCTGCAGCGCCTCCCTTCCTCAGTACTCTCTCTCTGTCTCTCTGTCTCTGTCTCTGTCTCTGTGTGTGTGTGTGTGTGTGTGTGTGTGTGTGTGTCTTCCAAGTTCAATCTGAATCTGCTTGCTGACTAAATTCGCCTTGAATTCTCTAGCCCCTAGGAGACACGGAACCCTGTGGCTAGGGGATGCCTCTGGATGCCTCCATGGGAGCTGTTGGGAGGGACAGATGGGAGTTCATTTGGAGGTGGCTGGAGAAAGAGGAGCTGGGAACCAATGAGCTTGAGAGAGAGGAGATAGCTTGGTGGATGGGACTAGTTTGGGCTGAGGGTTTAGGTGAGGGGCTGTGGTGCCCAGGGACAAAGACATGAGATCTAAAAGTATGTAGATCTTGTAAGAATGGCTTGGAAGACCTCAGCTGAGGAAGGGTACCCAAAGTAAGCAGGCTGGCAGACCACAATTTCTCCAAAATTATACTTTAATACATTCATGTGAGTTATACAAAGAGCTGGTCCCAGGGCCTGGCAGTGGCCAGTCATGGGAGGTGACAGCAGCTTGATATAGTGTTTTCAGAGCTCAGGCACAGGGGCCACGTCTTGGCCTCCAGGCCGAGAAAGAGTGCTGTGTGCAGTAGCACCTAGACCCTACTAGCTGCTCTGGTGAGGGTTCTAGCCCCGGATTTGCCCATTGGTTCTCTGAGCCTTTAACTTTCTCTGGACTCCAGATTCCTCATCTGTAAAATGGGCCAGAGAGAATGGTGTTTTAGTTTTCTTGTACATTACTGAGTGCCATGGCAGACTGTGGGTCAGGCAGAGGGAAGCTGATGGAGCAGGTTCTATGTTTGGGCCCAGGGCTCCCTTTTCTTCCCGTACCCATGGGTCTAGAGAATGGAGAGTCTGAGGAGGTCTTCCTTATTATTTCCCATGCCTGGTGACGATAGGCACGCTAGCGGGTACTGTCTTGTGCTGTGACTGCCGAGGCTAAGAAACCACACAGATGCTGCTGCTGGGCACTTAGTTCTTCTGGGCGCTTAGCTCTGCTGGGCACTTAGTTCTTCTGGGCGCTTAGCTCTGCTGGGCACTTAGTTCTTCTGGGCGCTTAGCTCTGCTGGGCACTTAGCTCAGGGTCTTGAGCATGCAAAGCAAACGCTCTCCTACAGTGCAACAGTCCAGCTGCCTTTCTCCTGCAGTTTCTGCCATTGGCTTGTGTGACTCTGAGCAAGCACTAAACTTTGTTTTCCTTATCTGTTCAATGGAGAGTTTACACTCAATAGAGTCAAACTCCAAGCTATGCTTGCTTAATGGGGGAAGAATGAGATTGTGGGAGCAAGATGAGAAAGGGAGAGTTCACACTGGTCTGCAAATGAACGGGGCGGGGGGTGGGGGCGGGGGCGGGACTGCGGAGGAGAAGCAGAGGATCTGTGGATGCCTGAGAGGAGAGAGTGCAGCAAGGATGCTTGGGTCCTGGTTAGGGTAGGGCCACTTCCTGTCCACTTGACAGCCTGCAGGCACTGCACCCTCTGGCAAGGCTTAGGTCGTGGGCATCGGAGGACATGGGTTTGATTCGTCTTTGGCTTTGGCGTCTCTCTCAGCCACCAGGCTCTCAAAGGAGACGTAAGGAACCTTGTTTTCTTCTTGTGTGTAATGCAGATAACATAGAAACCTCTGAGAGTTGGCTTGGATTTGCCTCTGCAGCTGCTGAGTGCAAAACAGAACCAGATAGCCTAGGCTCTCCCTCTTGGCTCAAAAGCCAGGGCGGGGCTGGGATGGAAGGAGGCCCGAGCAGGGGGCTGGGAATCCAGGCAGCACTGGTGTCAGTGTGTGTAACAGGAGAGTACACTGGGGTGGAGGGCCGCCCTGGGCCTGGTTGGAAGTCCAGGTGATCACACTTTAAGCTGGTCCAGCTGGAACTTGAGAATCTGGCCTAAGAGCCCAGAGACTCAAAGCCTTTGGGGGAGGTTCTAGCTCTCTCTTCCGGTCACAAGTTCTTCATTTCCAGAGAGGCTGAGAGTCATTATCAGCAGATGTTACAGAGCTGTGTGGAAACAGCTTAGACAAATCATCTCTTGGGCTTGGCCTTCTCTTGCACAAACACAGCCAGCTAGGGTGGACTGTCCATGACCAGCTGGGGACTGCAGGTCCCGGGGGCCCAGGCCCCCCCCTCAGTCCCATCACACTACATGGTCACTGTCTTGGAGGATAGGCATGTGCTTCATTCACTAGTGCCCATAAAAGGGTATTGCCTGAAAGGGACACTCAGTGGAGATCTGTTGGTATCCTCTGTAAGCCGCCCCACCTTGGGCTCCACAGCTGGACTACATATGCAGCCTAGGAAGCAACTACCTGTCCATGTGGTAGGATGCAGGATGCTGAGTCCCTGGTCACTGTGTAACCTGAGTCAGACCCCAGCTTCTCTGCCCCTCTGGCTTCCACACTGAGTGGGAAGAGGGTACCTAGGCTTTGTACTGTTGGCTGAACTTCTGCCTGCGGAGGAAGCAGCAGGTGGCCAGCGTGGTGAGGATGATGGCGGAGGCCAGTGTGAAGGTGAGGATGAGGATGAGGTTGATGCTCTTGAGCCCTCCCTTCTCACAATCCTCTGGACGCACTTGGCTCAGGGACACCTCCTCCTGGGAGCCGAAGCGGCAGACTAGGTCCTGAGTAGCATCCATGTCCACTAGGCCCTGGTGTAACTGAGCCGCCAGCCAGCCATTGCCGCAGCAGCTGAGTGGATTGCCCTGCAAGTACAGGCGCCGGAGGCTAGTCTCCAGGCCACCCATGGCACTGCCTGGCAAGAGGCTGAAGCTGTTGTTCCGCAGATCCAGCACCTCCAGGGACACAGCCTGTGTCCAGGCAGGCAGGTGGCTGAGGTGGTTCTTGGAAAGGTTAAGGAGCTTGAGACGGCGGAAGCATGGCAAGTCCACCTTCAAGACAGCCAATCCATTGCCTTGAAGTTTCAGTACCTCCAAGGATGCCTCGAGGCCCGCCAAGGCTCCCCCGGCCACATCCAAACCAGGATTGTCAGAGAGGTCCAGCTCCATAAGTGGGGTGTGGAGAAAGCTGCCTGCCCTGAGCATCTCCATCGAGTTCCCTGCCATGTTCAGAACATGAAGGGTGGGGATCCCAGACAAGTCCACACAGCCTGGGGGACCTGGCTCTGCTCGTCCCCCACAGGGACTGACCTGGTTTTCCTGTAGGTTGAGGCTCTGCAGGCTGGCCAGGCTGGCAAAGGTGTATGGTGGCAGTTCTTGCAGGGAATTGTCCTGCAGAAGCAATGTTTTCAGGGACCCCAGAACTTTGGTGCCCAGTTGCAATGCTTCTAATACATTGTGGCTCAAGTCCAAAAGCACCAGGCAGGGCAGGGAGCCCACACGCTGGGCCTCAAAGGACCTCAGGCAGTTTCTGCTGAGGTTGAGGAAGCGCAGGGAGGTCAGATGTTCCAGAAAGCTGGCAGGGACCAGCTCAATCTCATTGTAACTCAAATCAAGGTTCAGGAGCTGGGAGAGGGGATAGATGCTGGCATTCCAGCTGGGGTTGGACAGTAGAGAGGATGACCAGCCCTCAGAGGGTGCATGGAGGTCCTCACTGTTCTGGGGCAGCCCTGCAGGGAGCTGAATGAGGTTGTTGGATACATTCAGGTAGATGAGTCTTGGGAATGCAGCCAGGTCCGGGAGTTGGAGCAGCTTGTTCTCCCTTAGGTCGAGCCAGGCCAGCTGGAAGTGGGACTGGGGTTCCGGGGCTGTCTGGAAGGCCTCAATGCTGTTGCAGCTCAGGTCAAGTACCTGCAGCTGCTGGAGGCTGAAGTCCGAGATGCAGGTAAGGGAGTTCCTGGAGAGATTGAGGTGGGTCAGGTGGGGCAGGGCCTCGAAGGCACCGTCCTCAATGTCCATCAGTATGTTGCTGTGGAGGTCCAGCTGCTCCAGGGCTGGCATGCCCCAGAAGGTGTGGCGTGCCAGGCGAGTGAGGCTGTTCTCCGCCAGTGAAAGGGTTTGCAGGCTCGGTGCCTCACCCAATAGCTGCTCCACGAGGCTACCATACAGGCTGTTCCCAGACAGGTCCAGGGAGGTTATAAGGGGCAGGCGGCCCAGACCACCACTGCTCAGTGCCATGCCCATGGCCAGCCGGTTGTGGGCTAGGTTGAGGTGTTCCAGGTGGGGCAGGGCCTGGAAGACTCCCGGCTGGAGGAAGCTGATCTCGTTGACACTTAAGTCCAGGTGACGAAGCGCTGCGTAGAAACGCAAGGGAGAGGCCAGGATGCTCTGCAGCCTGTTCCCAGACAAGTAGAGAGCCCGGATGTCCAATGAGAGCACTGAGGGGACCTGAAGAAGGCCAAGGCCCTGGCACAAGGCTTCCTTGTTCACCTAGGGAGAGCAAGGATGGCGAGAAGCTGGCATTAGTAGGGGCAGGTCAGTAGAACAGGACAGGGTTCTCTAGGAAAGAGAGATGGGGGATGTGGTAGTTTGAATGTAATAAGCCCCCATAAGTGTATAAGGATTGGCACTTAGGGTGTGTGGCCTTGTTGGAGGACGTGTGTCACTGTGAAAGCGGGCTTTGAGGTCTCATGTGCTCAAGCCATGCCCAATGTCTCAGACCACTTCCTGTTGCCTTTGAGTTAAGATCTAAAAACTTCCAGCTCCTTCTCCAGCACCACATATGCCTGCATGCTGCATTGCTTCCTGCCATGATGATAATGGACTAAACCTCTGAACGGTAAGCAAGCCACCCCAATTAAATGTTTTCCCTTATAAGAGTTGCCGAGGTCATAGTGTCTCTTCACAGCAACCGCAACCCTATGACAGGGGGCTTCCCCACAGACTCCCAGGACGCTAGAGCTTTTCCTACACTGAGCTGATGACCCCAGGCTTCTCTCTAGCTCTGCCTCTGGCAATCTGGTGGGTGCTGGACAGGAGGGAGGCAGTAGACAGAAAAACAGTAGACAGCTCTAAAAATAAATATGTACTGATTATTGTCCTGTTATATGGGAAATGAAGCCATGCTTCACTTAGAGTGACCCAGAGCCAAGGAGCAACATGGCCAAAGCTTCGAGGTCCATTTCTGGGTCCTTGAGACATCCCAGATAAAGTCACAGCATTAGGCTGGGAGCTTCATCGAGAAAAGATGCTTGCAACAGGGAAACTGGCAGATTGTTCTCCTAACCTCTTTGATTTGATCCACCCAGCCTCAGATCTCATTCCTCTATGACGTGGGGTGGGCTCTGGACACAATCCTTCCCACAGCTGCTTCCTACCCCCACATCAGCAGCAACTTCTGGTGACCTGGTTCAGCATGGGGCCCTGATACCTACCCCCACATCAATGACCCCACTTCTGGTGGCCTAGTCCAGCATGGTACCCTAAAGGTATTAGGAGTAAGGAGACTGAGCAGAGGAAAGGAATACCAGGACCCAGACAGTAGTATCTGATGGCAATTTAACTGAGTGACCACTAAGTCACATCAACACTCTGGTTCCTTACCCCAAAATTAACTTGTCATTCCTGGTACCTACTTTATATATCAGGACTTTCAGACTGGCGACCCTGTCAGATCAACTACAGCTCCAGTATAGGGGTGATCCGGTGTAATTACATATTTTTATCAAAGTCCAGATGGGAGAGGGTGAGGGAGTCTTCAGGATCACCCAGACAGTATGGAGGGAGCTGGGGTTTGAACATGGGCCTTTCAGCAACTCTTGTCCTTCCACAAAATGTGTCCTTAGGGGTCATATGCAAATGCACATTTCCATCTGGTCATTCACAGATTCTCACCCTAGGCACTCTAGCCCCCCCTAGCAAATAGTGCAACTTCTACAACCAGCCAGCTTAATTTTGCCCCTGCCCCCAACCTGTCTCCATTGACTCCCCCCTGCCCCCTACTGAACTGCTTACCTGCTAAATGCCCAGAGACTGTTCCAAACCCACTTTGCCTATGGTGCCCTTGGCCTTAACACAGAGTGGAATCCATCAAGACTGTCTGGCTCTGCCCAACCTGTCCACTCATCTCAATCCTGTTTGCATGCAGTGGTCATGCCTAGACACTGCTCCCACACGCTTCAGGCCCATCTTTGGACACGTGTGGATCAGATCTGTGTGAGACTTCCTCGCAGGGAACCCAACACCTCTTCCGGCAAGGCCCTCCCTAACTGTGCTTCCTCCCTATGGCCTGGTGCCCCTGAACACAGACCTGCAGTCAGGGAGCTTGGAGCAGAGAGGGACTACTTTTATTGACATGGGTGTCTTGGACTTGTCCCATGGAAAGTGTTCTGGAAATGAGTTGCAGACATCTGTGCTTAAGTACAGGGCTGAGCCTTGGTCCAATCAATGTGTGTGTGGGGGGAGTGCGGGGAGATAATCCAGATATTCAGATTAGAGCCAGAGAGCTATCAGAGCACAGGTATCCAGCCCACCTGCTATCCACATGCTGAGGTCAAGGCCTGCCTGGCAGTGACTTGCCTGGGCCACAGGGATCCAGCGACTGAGGTAGCAAGGAGGAAACACAAGCCTGTGATCCCTGCCTGGCCTACTCTGAGACTCCTCCTGAAGACCCCAAGCTGAGGAACAAGGCAGGGCACTGTCTGGCCATGGGCACCTGTGTAGATGCCCACTTCATAAAGTACCTTGAAGAGCTCTATACCTCCAGGAAAAGCTGCCAATTGAGTCTCTTGGAGACCCTACAACACCCCTCATTGCCACCCACAGAAATCAGATACCTACTTGCCACCTAGCACCCATGGCCACCCTGCTATAAGCAGCAGCAAGATGAACCCAATGCTAGCATGAGTTTCTTTTTGTGTAAGCTGGGCCTTCAGTGGCTCGGGTACCCAGGCTGACTGGATAAACACCACTGCCACTTTTTACCCTTCATTTGCAACGTACATGCCACACTCTTCCATGCAAGCCCACACCCATGTCCACTCCCCTCTGGGTGAGAAAAGGCTCTCCAGGAACCATGACAGAAGTTAGGATGGCCAGAGACTGTCCGTCAGGTACTGCAGGGGCTCAGGGGTACCCACATCTCCTGGTACCCCCATCTCCTGGTACCCATTTCCAATCAAGTCCAGACTTCAGAGGAGTATGAAGGACAAGAGGTTCCCTGATCTCAATCTCTGTACCCTCTCTCCCCTTAACTCCAAGCTCCAATTGACTGCCAGGAGTCTCTGGTTCAGAGATGACAGGTGATGGGCCTTGGCTACGGTTTAGCATCCCTCCTCACTCTGCTGTGTCAGCCACTGCTCTGCTTTCTCCCTGATGGGGGAAAGGACATGCCCACCCAACTCCACTTCCCATCTACACACAGGAAGAAACTGTGTAAGGAGAGGCACTGCCATGAACAGCACGGGGGAGCTGGGTTTGAATTTTGACCCTGTCCCTTCTACCCTTGGGGTCCTCAGGGTCACATGTCTTCTCTGCTGCTGCCGCTGCTGCTGTGTGTACAGAATTTCCTATGATGGCTCAGAAAGTTCTTTCCTGTCTACCATCTCAGGCTTCTCAGAGAGTCCCTGCCCCATGCCCTCTGTCTGTTGGGTCCAATGTTCTTCACCTCGTAGGGCTTCAGTCTTCCAAGTCTCTGGGCATATGGTGATGTCTGAAGCCTTTCCTCCCATTATTCTGGGTTGTGAGACTCTCAGAAGGCCTGAAGAAGTGGTGGCACACAGACCCCAGGAAAGGGCTGCTGGCAGGTGGCTGTTGGCATTTCTGGTCTCTTTAAGCAGCTGTCCATTCTGTACCCAAGTGCAGCTGGTGGTGGTCTGTCCTATCTCCAGCCCTGCTTTACAAGTGTCCTAGAACAGTGTTTCTCAACCTTCCCAATGCTGTGGCGACCCCAACAATAACAGCATTTTTGTTGCTGCTTCATAACCGTAATTTTCCTACTGCTATGAATTGTAATGTAAATATCTGACATGCAGGATACCTGGTGTGCAACCCCTTTGGGGTCATGACCCACAGCTTGAGAATTACTGACCTAAAGAGTCATTTCCCTGCACCTCACAGGGTCACAATGTCTTTAGCATCTGCTTGACTTGGAAGTCAGTCAAGCCTGCCCTCTGCCCCCAAAGAGCTCTTGGTCTGCCAGGTAAGACAGCCTTGGGCCATCCGCCACCCCATGTCTGCTCAGCATGGAGATGGGTGGAGGGCGTGAAGCCAGAAGAGGGAGTCACTGAAGGAGTCAGCCAGCATAGTCATGGGGAGGCTTCCTGGGCAAGGTGGCATTTGTCGTGGCTGTAATGAGTGAAGGGCACTCCAGCAGGCGGACCAAGTCCAGGAGCCCAGTCGGGGAGGGGACCTGTGCCCAGGAGGATCAGTACAGACAAGCCCTTCCCAGCTTGTCTCTTCCCAACTCCTTTTCCCCAGTAGCCCCCAGAAGACCAATTGCCTATAACAGGGAAGCTTGGGGAATACAGAAACAGTGGGTCCCACCGTCCCTACCTCAATGATCTTGGTTAGGTCACCTAGCCTCCCCAAACCTCAGTTTTCCTTCTATAAAAAGAGAACAAGACTGTTGGGTAAGCAGGTTTTTGAACAGTCTAGTGTATGCTCAACAAATACCAAGGCAAAACTCCAACCTTTTCTGGGTCTCCTAACCTTTGCTCCTGCACTGGGCTGTGGGACTCCCTCCCCCCAACAAGGATGGGATAGGCACCGCTTACTCTGCGTGGTGTCTTACCGTCCTACAGGGCATTTGGTCTCGATGCTGAGAGATAGCCAGGCCCAGGGTGAGCATGGCCAGGAGTAGCAGGATCTGGTGGCTCATGGCTCTGCCTAGGGTGAAGAGGAAAGAGGAAAGGTGAGGTCTCTGCCGCCTCCACTGCTGGCAGCACCCGCGTGTCCTCCCTCGAGGATTCTGGGCTCGAGCTAAGAGCAGGAAGCACATGGGCTTCACAACCCAGGCAGCTGAGAGTAGCGGTGCCCAGAACTTTAGAGGCTGAGGACCGAGGCCAGGGACTGTGACTTTGAAGCCAATCTGAGTCATTGCTCAGGGAAAGCAAGACTTTTAAGGCACTGTATGATGCTATATCGGCTTTGGGTTTACCTAAGGCCCACCCGAGGCCACTGAGATAGCTCAGGGGTAAAGGTCATGGCCGTCATGCCTGACGGCCTGCCTGAGTTTGATCTTGGGACCCACATGGTGGAAGAAGAGTACTGACTCCTGGACGTCACTACCCTCCCTTCAAATAAATAAAACGTAATTTAAAAAAATTATTATAAAGGTCAACTTGGTAGAAGAAAATTAGGAGTGCTAAAATTAGGGATGCTCACGAGGTGAAGGGACCCTAGAGTAGGGCTGGTTGGAGGAAGACAGGCCTCGAACTCCATTTCCCTCCAGGCCCCAGGCAGGCCCCATCCCGGGTTCCTAGGGCCCACATGGAATGTCTCACTCTCCTTCATGTTGACCTTTTTCTTTTGGTTGGAATTCTCAGACCTTGTCATTGTTCGGGGCTGGCCAGGGCACTGACAGGAAGCTCCACCCCAGCAGGCTGCCAGCCCTCTACTTTCACTGAAGGCTATGGCTGCCCAAGGCCGCAGACCCATTGCAGTGTAGGCAGCCAGGGCAGGGCCTTTAGCAGGGGTGAGTCCCAGTTGACATGAGCCGTGTGCTGAGGAGACAGACAGCCTGTGTATTTGATTAATTAACAATGGCTGAATCCAGTTACTCCCATACTGAATATCATCTCACATCAAGCTCCGTGCTGGGAAGTAGCAATGAGACAGTGGGCCGAAGAGATTGCAGCCTGGACACCTCGTACTCACAAGGATGGACCACAGGACACAAACTCCTCCCCGCCCCCCGCAGCTCCCTCAGCTCCCCTAGGTGCCTGCTGTGTGACCTTATACAGGTCACATCAGCTCTCTGACCTTGCTTCCGGAGGTAAATGACAACCGTGTCAAGTTTTGTTGAGGATAAATGAAACACATTCTCTGAAAGTGTCACAGCGCGTTACAACTCCACAATCAAACCTGACAATCACTAACTCTTTCTGTCCTCACAAGGACTCAGTTCCATTTCCTTACTTCTTATTTTATAGAAGGGAGCAAACAAACAAGTGACAAAACCCGAACCAAACCAAAACCGAGGCTCAGAGAGATTAATACACACATCTAAGAGGACACAGCTAAGCGGCAGGCTTAGCCCCCTGGGTCTGTGCCCTTCACCCCTACACTTGAAGGTCCCCACAGTGGGTGCTCAGTAAAGAACACGAGTCGCCACTCTGAAGGTGGCTGTGGGAGAGACTTGCAGGCCTTCACTGGCTGCTTTGACTGTCAGTCTCAACCCAGTGGCTGCTATGCCTTCATCTTGCTAAAACACGCAGCAGAGGCCAGTTTGGACCTTTCAACTCTCCTTCCTGGCTCCCCCAGGGCCCAACCCTGCCCCACAGCACTCTCCTTTCACTGTAGACTGCTAGTTCACAGGAAATTTTGTTCTTTTGGTTCAAAAGCAGTCCCCACCTGCTTAACATTAGCATACTCAGAGCTAAATGAAAACCCCTGTCCTTCCTTCATCTCCTGGGCACTGGGGAGCCCGCCCTCTCTGGGCCAGCTTGTCCCCCACTTGCCCTCTCGCTGTGGGTCCTGAACACATGTATTTCCTTTGGACCTCTAGGTGCCTTACATTACCCGAGCCTTCCCTTCTTTTGCCCCTCCCCATGGCTAAATACCTCCCCACCCCGTGGAGCTTGGCTTAGATGCCATGTCCTCCAGGAAGCCTTTCCTGGTTCCCCAGGGCTGGCCTGTGTTCCTCAGAATCTCACAGTTGCTGAGCTTTGGATAGCTTAGCGTGGAGCACAGGGCACACTCCACTATGCTTCCCACCCCTTGAAATGGATGTTCCCCTGGGGACCGACCTCATGACACCGGGAAGCCAGAGGGTACACCAGTATTTGAGTCTCCCATGTGGAATGAGGGTGAAGGGAGGTCCCCCGAATCTCTGTCTCCTTGCCCCTTCCCTTCTCTATCCTGCCGGGTTCAAAGTTGCCCACCCTCACTGCAACAGCCGATTCCACTCTGAGTTCTTGTTTTCCTCTAGTACTGGGCAATCAGTCCCATACATGGCGGTCAGTGACATTCCAGCATCACGTGCCAGATCTTACCAGTCACTCTGAAATCTCCAGGAGCGTCCAGGTTTTGCACTCCTTCCCATCAGCTCCTTCTCCCACCTCCTTCCCCTAAGCAATCTCCTCAACCACACCCCAGTACCTTTCTGCCTGCCTGAGGCTCTGCTTGCTGCTCTCTCTACCCAGAATGCTCTTGCTCTCGGGCGCCAGTGTGTTGCATTTCCCCCACACCCATTCGCAAACCCATTTATCTTTTGTTTCATCCCTTGAGTAGATGCTCACTAAAGTTCTCTCAAGGAACAAGCGGCTGAGGGACGGCAGAAGTTCGGCTACAGTAAGGACATCAGGACCCGGGGTTAAGTTGGAGATGTCCAGAGCCTCTATCTCTCTCTCCTCTGGCAAATCCGTTCTACCCCACACGAGGCTTATGCACATCCAGAAGGGACAGTCCCCACTGCACCACAGAATGATGGTAGAAAGAAGCCCCCATGATGAGCCTTCTCACCAGCATCTGAGGACTTTAGTCTCTCACGGAGAGGACCAGGCTCACAGTCAAGCCCCACCACTAGCTAGTCTGGGTCCCCAGTGCAAGTTCTTTTATCTCTCCCACCTGGGTGACTCATCTGTCATCTGTGGCACACACCAGTTCCCACTCCACCACTGGCCACCCGTAACCATGGGGATGATCGGGTGGGGCATGGCCAGGAAAGTACTGGGACACTATAGTGTCCTTTCCAGTTGGTACTGGGATCAATAGTGCTGAGCATCCCTGGTGAGTTGTGCTAGGACAGGTCCTGGGTCTGCAGGCAAGTAGCTGGATTCTGACAAGGAAAAGTGTCAAAAGAATAGCTGTGTATATGCTTGTGTGTGTCTCTGTGTGTGACAGAGAGAGAGGGACAGGCAGACAGAGATAAGGGAGGGGCAATTCTATAATCAAAATAAGACAGCCCCAACTATGCAAGGAGGTTACACATTTTTCTAAGCACTTGACTGATCTCAGGTCTTTTAATCCTCACAACTATCAAGTGAGGTAGTTACTGTAATTCCCATTCACAGACCAGAAAACTGGGGTCCAGGACGGTGAAGTGCCTGATCCCCAGCCCCTAGATGTGCTGGCACTGGGACTCATGCAGATCTACAGCCCCTTAGTGCTGTGTGGTCTCTGGCAGTGCAGACCCTGCTGGTCCCCTGGTCCCAGAACATGAGAAATGACTTACCCAAAGCCACTTGTACAGTAAATAGAAGAGTCAGGATCAGAATCCAGCCCCTGTTCTCCAAAGCAACTGCCAAGACTTCCTTCCAAGTTGCCCAGGAACACACTGGGCGGTAGTGTTCTCAGTCTGCTCTGACGTACTGGCAAAGGGGGCCTGGGAGAGCAGCTTCCAGGTTCACAGGGCAGTGAATCACTAGAGCAGCCCGTTCTGGAGACATCCCACATCTCGGGGGAATCAGACCTTAACCCAAAGGAATGTGGTTTTGATGCAGAATGTCAGGATGGAGGTGTAGTGGGGATCCCTCCCATCTATCTCCCATAAAGAAGGTGGGCTTCAAGTCTCTCCAAAGAGCCCTGGGGTATTCCCTCCAAAGAAAACAGTGGTGGTGTTGAAAGTCCATCCGCTTTGGGGAGACTTGAATTCAAACCCTGGTCTGCTTGCTTGGCTGTGTGCTTCTAGGGACGTCCAGGACTTCCGGCCTTAGTTTTCCCAGCTGTCAAATGGGGACACCCATTTGAGCCCTTCCCGGGGAGATCGACTAAGACCTGGGGACCCAGGGAGGATCCAGTCCCAGCTCCCCAGGCACTGCTGCTGTCTGCCCTCCGCTGCCCCTACCTGGCTCAGCGCCGTCGCAGCCCGGCTCCTCGGCACATCGTTCATGCAGCCCGCGGGGTCCAGCCCGCCGAGGCCCGGCTGCTGCAGCGCCGCTCCTGCCGGCCGCGAGGGGGCGGCGCCCGACCTTTAAATAGCACCCTCCCGGCCACGCCCCCTAGGGGACTCTGAGCTGCGGGGTCCTATCGCCGCCCTTCCAGCTGTGCGACCTCTGGGAACCGAGCATCCATCACCTCTGCGCTGGAATCGCCAAAACTTCGGGAGGGAGAAGGAAGCTAGGCTGGAGCAGCCGCACGTGCAGCCGTGGGCCCTCGAGGCAGGGGTGCAGAGAGACACAGGTCCGCGGAGGAAATCCTGGCGCCTCTGCACCCTGGAGGGGGCCACCCAGAGGTGATTGACAACCGTTGGCACGGAAGGAAGTGACCCTTCTTTGGCCCTGGAACAGCCTGTGGGGGTTTCCCCTCCCCCTGCCCCCCACAACTATCCTGTCTTCAAGTCATCTCCAAGTCTAAGTTCCCAGCTAACTAGTGGAGAAACTGAGGCTAGGAGTTGGGAGGGGGGCATGCCTCTTAGCCAATTGGATATATGAAAAATCCAATTGGCTAAGAGTAGTCAGGTCCCCATGTACAGCTGAGAGACCTGAGGCTTGGGAAGGTTAAATTGCATATCGAGTCTCATGACTTACCCCAAGTGATACTTGGCCCTTCTCAGTCACTGTCACCATGCCCTGCTGGATGTGGACTGGAAGGAGAGTGCTTCTACTGTCCTCCAGACCTGGTTCCTCAGTCACAATGTTCTTCCTGGCGGTCACAGCATTGGCAGTAGGGTCACCCGCCCCATCCTAACAGCATTAAAGTGAGTGGCACCAAGTCTTGAGGTGAACAAGCGTGCAGCTGGGCCAGTTCCTCCCATCGACTCCACTGCAGGATGGCCCTGAGCAGTGGGGACAATTCAGAGAGGACAGTCCCTGGCAGCCAGTGTCCACCCAGCCTGAGGTCCAGGAAAGTTTCGTGAAGGAGGCAGCCGCTGCTGCTCTGAGGAGTTGAGTCAGTTTGGGTTGCAGGTGAGGGCTGCAACAAGGTCAGGCAGAGAAGGCGAACTTCCTGCCCCCACCCCGCACCAACCACCTCAGGAGCTCCGAGAGTCCTGGCGTATCCCTCAGCACTTCTCTGTACTGTCAGTCAGACTGAACTTCAGTTTTCCTCTCGGCAAAGGAGGAATGACAGGGGCTGCTTTTTGGATGTGGTGCCAGGAAGGGATGGAGGCTGGGGCCTATACCAGGGAGACCGGCGGACACCTTTAACAGGGTCATGTGTTGAGAAACGGGCTTCGTGGCTACTCTGCAGCGTGAGCAGGACATGGCCAAAGAGACTCAGGCAGGCTGGTGCTCTCCCTACCTGCTCTCCTGATGCTGGCTTACTCTACTGGAGTTGCCCTAGAGCTTGGCTTAAGGTGGGGGCAGGGCAGGGCTGTTGACATAGCTACAGGATGAGCAGCCTGCTTCCCATGTGTCCCCAGAGGCTGCGGTTGTGGTTAGGAAGCACATGGGGTTCTGTTTTATCTTATTCAGTACCCGGATGGGGCTCCCCAAGAGATAGGAGATATAGGGGCAGCCAAGCACGCCCACCGCTACAGAGGTCTCTTGGGCCTGAGGACCAAGCCGGAACTCTTCAGCGCCCACCTCCTGCATCTCTGTCATACCGTGTGGCTTGGGGAAGGTGGCTTGATTATTCTGACCGCCACTTGTTTCTCTAGAGCAAGACACATGGTAAGCCTACAGTTGGACTGGCTAGGAGAGGGCATAAAGCAGCCTTGGGTAAGAACCCAGTGGGAAGCCTGACCCCCTTTCCTGGTGGGCCCTGGGAGGCTGGGAAATAAAACTGTTCTCTTGTGGGCAGATGTGAGGCTAAGGAGGGAGAACAGGGAGGGTAACTGATCCAGAGGTGTAAATGGCCTTGTCCAGGAGGCAGAGCTTGAGCCCGCAGAGGAGAGAGGCCAAACTAAGCAGGGTCTGATTTACAAGGCAGCCGTGGGGCGTGTGTGCTTTATTCTAAGGCATGTGGAGGGCAGCTTTCCACCCATTTCCTCCCAGACTGCCTGCATCCCTGGAAACTAGGTGTTTCCAACATGGTCTTCACGTGGCAGAACAGATGCCAGCTTTGGTGATTTTAAGGAAACACCTTCATCTAGACAGGGGCACATCTTGTCCTGGACTCTTATTGCTTGCCCTCTGAGAGAGCGGCTCTCAGACACTAGGTCTTGGGAGGATTTTGCTCAGGCAGGCTGACATTTGAGGATTCATGTAGGAGCTAGTGATCCAGAAAGCCAATGGTGTACATATCCCGTGTGACTCTGAGCAAGTTGCTAAACCTCTCTGACTTCCTGTCCTTGTTTAACAGAATGAGAAGGACCATGACAACACAGCTCCCTAATTTAGTTCCCATTGCTCTTTGCTGAACACCTACTCCGGGCCAGTCTTCCTTATTTGGTATACCAGAGTAAAGATGGTCACAAACAGCTTTCCAGTTAGGTATCTTTATTTTGTTACTGGTAAATGAGGCTCAGAGAGCTTGAGTAACTCTCAAGTCATCAGCTTGGGGGTCAGCAACTAATCACCGGTTTCCTTCCTACATCAGAGGCTATTGCTCAGCTTTGGCTGTCTTCATTCTGTGCCTCAGCCTAGCACCCATGTGGGCTCCTGGGAGTCAGGGAGTTCCCCCATCAGCTGGTATTAGGGCTGTGACTGCTGGGGCGGAAACCTGGCTTCCCCAGTTCTTCCCCTGTTTACCTTCCCTTAAACACAGAGGGTACTGACCATGCCTGCCCAGGGTCATGGCTCTGACCATGCCACTTGGAGGGATGATAAGAAAGTACAGTCGTTGCATCTAGGTATATCAAAGAAGGGAGTTTGAAGTCAAAAGTCAACGCTGGGGGCCAGGGAAACAAGCCCACATAGGGACGAGGTGTGTGGTTTGCAGTAGGGAATGGATGGCTTTAGCAGAGGGAAGGGGGCTGTGGAATGGGGTCAGGGACAGGTGCCTTTATAGATCTCCCCACTTGGCTGGTCATCATAGCTCCTTTTAGGGACAGGGCTTAGGGATTCTGGCCTTAGCCATACTATGGTCAAGGCAGGTCATCTTGAAGTCTGCAGGACCTTGAGCCTGGCTGACCCCAGAGGGCAGGTTTTCTATTCTTAGAACATGTGTCAGTCAGAGTCATCCATGCAGGGGTAGCAAGAGCTGGTGAGGCCTGGTTTCCCTCTGCTGTCACACAGGGGCCTCCAGGCTCTGCCCCCACAGTGAGCACCTCCCAGCAGTGAGCACGTTGACTGAGCCCCCTGCAGGTTCCCCAGGTCCCCGGGGAGTGGCGAGGTGCCAAGTGAAAACTTTTAAGACAAACATGAAACTCCAAGCTTCTTCACAGTGTGTCTGTGCTGAGCCATGGACCGTGAAACCACAATACTGTGGCTGGGGACTGCTGGGAACTGGGGGGACCCAGCTCACAGGCTTCCCGGTTAACCATTTGAAGGTCAGATCCCATGGGGCCTTGCTCCATCATGAGGTTGGTATGCCATGGCTTCATCCATGGTTCATGAGGCAGCACTGGCGTTGACAGTGATGGGAACTGGGCTTCCCACGAAGGACAGGGGAGTGGGACGTCCTCAGCTCGACATCCTCATTGTAGACTCAGGATCATCTTCTACAGAATGGAGGCCAGTTTCAGGGATGGTGAGGGGCTGGTGGCACTAGGGAAAGAGAATGGCTTGGGGTTGGCTCAGTCTGGCTGGTAATGTCATCTTCCTCATGGGAAAACCTGAGTTCTGTGGGTGACAGGAGGAAGGGAGTCCCAGTGTGGAGTAAGGACCTGGGAGGCCTGATTTGGAGCCCCTCAGGCTCCACATGCCCAGCAACTGGAAGAGGGGCTGTGGCCTGGCAAGGCTCTCACAGTGGACACCTTGTCCTGACAGTTCCCTGAGGTCCTTCCCAAGATGGAGACTAGATGCCAGGTTCCTGGCTGGACTGTTTGCAGTAGTCTTCAGGCTCCATCTTCCTCAGACGGCTAGAAGTCCACACTTGGCAGAGCCTCTGGAATCTGGCTCCTGCAAGTCAGGCTGATGACTACAGATAGGCGTCACCTTCCCACACTTCAGAGAATGCCACCTGCTTTGTCTCCTTCTAGGTCAGAAAGGTGAGAATACAACCTGTGGTCACAGGGATAGAGTCCAATTCTCTCAATCTAGCCTACTCTCTTCAACATGCTTCACATTGGCTGTGAGGATCGCAGGCTCACATAGCAACCTCTTCAGACAAGGTAGAGTCCTGCTCCCACACTTCATAGACACGAGTAGATTGCTGCCTCCTCGGGGAGTCTGGATCAGCAGGCTGGAGTGGGCCTCAGAATCTGCACCTCCAGTGAAGCCAGAGGTTATCGAGGCCGATGGTCTATCGACCTCCCTCTGAGAGACGCCTAGACCAGGATGGCTCTGGGCATGGAGCTGTATGATGGGGGACAGTGGGCTGTGGACCAAAAGGACAATGGGGAGATGCTGCGAGTGTCCTACCCCTTATTCTTCCACTTTTACAACCAGGCAGCCTTCACCTGTGAGGCAAAGGCGACACAAGGAAGGGAAGGGAATATGAGGGCTTACAGAATCACCGGTCTTCCTCGCCAGGGGTGTTCTCAAGCTAGAAAGGGAGGGCTAGGCCAGACAGCTTTTAGAGTTATAGCCCAGTCAAGCCCTACTTCACCTAATGAGGCAGGTCTTTTATTTATTCTTTATTACCAGTTTTTTTTAGCTATACATTTCCCCCACTCCCCTTCCCTCCTCCACTCACCCCTTCCACCCTCCCATCTGCCCTCACGATCCCAGTTTACTCAGGAGATCCATGTATGTTTCTCTAGGTTACCTAGGTTCTCTGGGGTTGTAGCCTGTAGGCTGGTTGTCCTTTACTTTATGTCTGGTATCCACTTATGAGTGAGTACGTATGATATTTGTCTTTCTGGGCCTGGGTTACCTCACTCATGATGGCATTCTCTAGTTCCATCCATTTGCCTGAGGCAGGCTTTTAAATCATCATCATCTTCATTTTGAAGGTGACACATGCTGATGGTAAGTGACCAGCTCAAGATCACAGAATCAGGAGATAGCAAGCAGATTCAGCTTCCTGAGCTACACCACCAGTTCCCCTATCCTCACCCCATGACAAACAGGCCGATAAGAGTCACACATTTGGCCTCCAGCACTGTGTGTCAGCAAACAACACCTCTACATATGTGCCCTTCCACACACAGGCACAGAGGCAGCCAGAGACCTCAGGAACACATCCATAGAAACAAACCATGTCACCTCCCACAGAATGCCACACTGGCACACAGCATCACCAACCCCTCCAGCTCCTAAGGGAGCCCTGAAAAGTCATCTCAGGGCTCAGTTGGTGAAGTTCTTGCTGATCAAGTGCGAGGGCATGAGTGTGGAAACCCAGAACCAAAGTTGGGTGTGGTGGCAGATACTTCTAATCCAAGTGCTGGGTTGGGCTGGGGTATGGCAGAGGTTAAGAGACAGGCGAATCCTGGAGCTCATTAGCTAGTTGGCCTAGCTGATTCAGTGAGCTCCATGCTCAGTAAGAAACTTTGTCTCAAAAATGAACATATAAATAAGGTGGAGAGTGACTGAGGAAGCCACCCAACTTTGACCTTAGGGTTTCACATGCACATTGGCAAGCACATATGTGCACCTGGACAAACATGTACATACATACATATCACACACAAAGAGAAGTCACATAGTCATCACTCAGATACACACACCCTGCACAAATCTAATACACACACAACACACACACACACACACACACACACACACACACACAGGACTTGTGTAGAACATACCACAAACATATACTGAACAAACATAATGTCTGCTCATATGCTAGAATGCATCTTTCATGTACAGAGGGACAAAACGTCCCAGTTCCCAAACCCCTGGTTCTTACATAAGAGATGTGGAGAAAAGCCTCTTGTCTGTGCGTACAAATATACATACTTGGACATACGGACACACTTGTACTCACAGTGTACACAGCTCATAGGAATTGGGCTGCTGTCTTCAGGGCCCATGAGTAGATTTTGTCAGTGCTAGACCATACATGAACCAAGTATGTTTTACTAGGGGTATAAAAAGGAATGAAGGAAAAAGACACGTTTTGGCATAAGTCAGACTGTAGCAGCCTTGGAGATCCTATGATTAATCCAGACAGATACAAGGAGGCTGGACTGTGTCAGTGGACACTTGACTTCCCTAAGGCATCCCTTACCAGATCTGGAAGCTTGGACATGGTCATTGGGCCTTCAGGGCTTCTGCTCTGTGGCCTCTTCTGGGCTGTGTGGCTCCTGCCTGCTGGCTATGTCACTCCTCTGTGTGTCAGACAGGCAGGACACTGGGGTTTGAGGTCTCAGCTCCATTCCCCAGAACAAACTTGACTTTGTCCCAGTGGGTCTTACAGGTGTGCCCAGCCTCCTGGAAGTCTGGTTGTGCTGCCTGCTGGCACACACAGGTCCTGAGGGAGGAACATTCTAGACAGTTGTTCTCCCTGTGTATTTTTCCACCCATAGGGACAGAACCCTCATTCCCAGCCAGACCTAGAAGAGAGCCCACTGCTCTCCTGTCTCTCTGCTCCCCACTGCTGCCTCCAGCAACTTGGCACCTTCAGGCCAATGCCACCATGGATGGACTGTCCCCAGTTCCTCAGCCACTGGTCTGCACCCCTGCCTTCTGTCTTCTTATCCCCTCCCCTCAGAACCTGGAACCTTTCCCCAGGAAGACTTTCTAGTCCAAGGACCCCTTTTCCATCCCTATGTCCCTGTGGCAGCCATGGACCAGGCCACCCCCCTGCTTGAAGACCTATGATGGCACTGGGGGTTGGGCTCACACCACCCTTCCCATTTTCCTGTTTCTTGGACTACTCACACTACCTTCCAAATCACACACCCACACATGTCCTGCTCTGTCCCCTCTCTCCTTCCTGCTCTGTCTAGCTTGCCTGGTTATCTCCACCAAAAGCCCTCTCCAGTCCCCCCTCTCTCTTTCCTCTCTAGCTGCCCCCTCTCTGCTTCCCTCCTCCCTACCTCCTCTCTTTTATGGAAAATTCCAGAGGCAAGGGCTGGAGGAACTTCCCAGTGGGCTCCATGCTGACCATGCAGAAGTGTCCCAAAGGGTGCCTGTGTTTGTGTTTCTTGGGCTGAGAAGCCAGGAAAGGGCACTGTGGGAGGGACAAGAGAGACACTGAGGAGGCTGCTGTTACACACAGAGACAGAAGCCTCAGGGTCTCTGGCCTCCACTTTGCCCTCCCACAGCCAGACACACTATTGGCTTGACTCTGTCCTCAGTGTCTTCTTAGCTCCTCTGTCCATCATGCAGACATCTGGTCATGGCATAGGCCTAACTAGTTCCTCCTTTGCCTTCATCCCAGAACGCTCCCATTTGGGTCGTGTGTGTGTGTGTGTGTGTGTGTGTGTGTGTGTGTGTGTGTGTGTGATGAAAGATGCTCTATGGGCTACCCATGAGAGCCTCTCAGTGTGTTCAGTCTAGGAGAATACCAAGCCTTTAAGGACTCCAGGCCTTAGGGCTGGGGAAACATCCTCAGCACCCCCATACAAAGATGGATATGTTCCTTATCCTAGCAATGGGGAGCCTGAGGTTGGAGCTCATTGGCCAGCCAGTTTAACCTTATCAGTAAACTCTGTGTACAGTGAGAGACCCTGTCTCAAAAACTACTGTGGAGAGAGATCAAGAAGACAACCTCTGGCCACACACACAGGCACAGAGAGAGAGAGAGAGAGAGAGAGAGAGAGAGAGAGAGAGAGAGAGAGAGAGAGAGAGAGAGAGACAGAGACAGAGACAGAGACAGAGACAGAGACAGAGAGAGAGAGAGAGAGAGAGGGAGGGAGGGAGGGAGGGAGGGAGGGAGGGGGAGAGAGAGAGGGAGGGAGGAGAGAGGAGAGAGAGGAAAGAGGAATTGCTGGACCTTTGGCCAGTCCTAGTAGCTAGTAGGATGCAGAAGGCTGCGGCCCGGCACTGGTCCACAGGAGAGCTGGTGACCAGCTGGTGGTGAGGGCATGAGCAGGGGAAAGGTACTGCCAAGGAGAGGCTCTGGCAAGCACTGACGTGGGCAGGAGTCTCCAGAGCATGGCTGTGTGGTGACTCGTGGTAGCTCTCTTCTAGAGCACCCAGAAAGCTTCAACAGCTCCCTATTTCTCATGGAACCACTGGGAAGTTGGATCTGGCTTCAGAGTGGTCACAGAGGAGGACACAACGGGAGAGCATTCTCCAACTGCTGCCAGCCCCCCTTTACTCCAAGCAAGACAACCCAAAAAAGGGTTGGGTGAATATGGTAGTGTTCTCAAGCTAGAAGCACCACACACCTGACTCACAGGGCTGAGGACACTCTCCAGAGTTTATTGGCAGGAATTCTTTTTGCAGTGGAATTAGCCAACTAATCGATATGAGAGCCATGAAGACATGGAGGGCTGACAGGCAGAGGATGACAGGAATGCTGGCAAGAACTTGGGGTGGAGAATCGTGGCCACCAGCAGTGGGGCTGAAATGGGAAGTGACAGATGTGAAGTCTGAACTGCAGGTACATTGGAATGGGATGGAAGCAAGAGGGCTGAGGGAGGCCACTGTCCTTACAACTGGACTTTTGAGGTTGGGACAATGACGAAATCTAGATGGGAAGATAGCTGGGTAACATGTGTCCGGGCCTGGGCTTCATCCCCAGTACTGCCAAGAACTAAAGGATGGAGTCCACTGTGGTGGATTGGCAGGATGGGTGACTGCTGTGTGGTGGAGAGAAGGGGTCACAGGATGAGGACAGGGACACTCCTAGTCTGGCTAGACCATGCACAGTTGGGGAACCTGTAACTGTCTGTAGGTCTGGGACCCAGAAGGAAGGTTAGTAGGGCCTGTCATTGAGGGCCTCACTGTCTATGAACAGGACAACCTGGCTTGTCTCCCAGGACAGGGCATGATAAGCCACATGAGCCAGGGAAAGTGCTCACAATTAGCACTACCTACTTGTCATTTGGTAGGAAGTGTGACTAATAAACCCTCCCAATGCCCCCAGGCCTTCTGAGTGGTGAGAGGACACTGCAATCTCTCACTGTCCTTCAGTGGTCAGGCGGAGTCCCCAGGCAATTGCTATGCTACAGTTGAGTGAGCCCATCTCCAGGCAGGACAGCCAAGCCAGGAGCCTGTATCTGACAAAACCCATCGTTTCTGGAATGCCTTGCCTGCCACCTACTGGATGTCTTAAGACACACCCTGCTGCGGCTGGAGCTTGAACAGGACATGTGTGAGGGTCTGCAAAGAGGGACTTGCAGACCTTAGACCCTTCAAAAGGGAACTGGGATTGGCTTGGGGACCATGGCTTCTCATTAAGGAGCTGATGAGCCTCTCCTCAGGACCTCAAAGCTGGACAGCGACTATGTATAGCAGATGCTCTATACTTGTGTCCCTGCTCTGCCACATTTAACAGCCTCTCCCAGAATGTAGCATCTCCCTTTTGAGCAGTGTTCCACACACATTAGGATTCTTACACTGATGCTCACCTGACCACTGTAGCTGCCTCCTCCTCCTCTGCCCCACTAGGCTCCTCCTCTATTGGCCAGACATACCAGAATCACAACAGCAAGGTGTAGAGCCAGCACTGCTCAGGGAGCCTCAGGTCTGCAGCAGAGACATAAGGAGAGGTGGAGAGGTCGGTTTAGCAGAAAAGCTGGGGATGAGGAACCAGGAGAGGTGCCCCTTGCATAGCACTCAGGGGAGGGAGGAAAGGCTTCAGGGAAGGCTTCCTGTAGGAAGTGGCAGAGAGCAGAGGCCTGGAAGAAGAAAAGGAATTTGCCATGAGAGGCAGAAGTCAGGCTCTGGGAAGGAACACCCAGGCTGGCACAGGGCTGGAGGCCCTGAGGGGTTGTAAGCAGAGCTGGGCAAGAGATGCCAAGACCTGTTGACATGCTGCAGAGCCTAAACCGCTGGGCCCCGAGTGAGCATTAGTCCAGGCTTCCCAGGGAAGGACTGTCATAAGAAGCCTATGGGCTTCTGAGCTTTGTCACTTCACTGATTCAGTCCCTCTTAACTGCTTCTGCAGAGGCAACAGGCTAAAGAAATTAGCTGACTACAGCCGCTGCCCAGTGATGGCAGCCATAGCAGCTGCTAATTCAATCAGAGGAGGGGAGGGGAGGGGACGGTAGCAAGAGGAGATTTTGATGGGTGTGTGGGGGTTTGCTGGGTGTTGGGAAGGGCTAAGGTCATTTAGGTAGGCAGCAGCAGGAACAAAGCTATGCTATGCTTGAGGGGTCTGGGGAAGAGTGGAGAGTGTGCCACAGCAAATGAGCTGGTGGTCCGGGGAGCCTGTGGTGGGGCAGAGTCTGGGGGTCCCGGGAGCCTGTGGTGGGGCAGGCAGGTGCAGTCTGGCTGCCAAGCTAAAGCCTTTGCAGTCCAAGTCCCCCACCTCAAAGTGTGCCCAGTTGCAAGTTGAGGGACCAAGTGCTTCCGATCACCTGGCACTACCAGGCCGGTCTGCCAAAGTACACACCTGTCTTCTAGTGAGGCCACGTTGGCCCTTCATTGGCAACCCACTTCAAAGGATGGGAGGACAGTGCAGGCTGGTGGGACAGAGGGGCCTCTCAGTCACCAGCGGAACACCAACCCAGGGCCTAGGCTCAGGCTCCACCTGAGCATGTGTGTGAGCTCATGCAGACAATAGCAGCTCCTCTCCCAAGCCTCTGTGCCCACTTCCCAAGGCCTCCCAGCTCTGTAGGCGAGAGCCACGTCCTTGAGACAGCTCTTTGGGAGGATATTAGGGACCATGCCTATATTTTTCTGGGCTCCTCTGGTAGTGTCACCACCTCAGGAGGCAGGAGGCAGGGAAGAGAGAGGGTACAGACCATTCCCCAGTTCTGGATGATGGGGAAGGGTAAGGCATGGGACCTCAGAGGGGACAACTCACATTCCTACTTGTGTTTAGTGGGTCAATTTGGAGCCAGAGTCTCCCTGCCCCCCAGCTCTCGGCATATACACATCCAAGCGTTCAGAGGGGCCTCCCAGACTAAAGCAATCAATCATTCATGTCCCAGAAGACACAGATGAAGGCTTCGGGTAAGAGCCACAGGCCTAAGGAAGGCCATGCAGGCCCACAGAGAAAACAGGTCCCCGTGGCTATACCACACAAGCATAGCCGTGTGCCACCAACACAGGACGACTTTCCCACTCAACATCTGCAGGACGACTGGGTGAGACAGAACGTCTTCATGGCCCTTGCTTAGAAACATTAGACCCAAAGTTATGCAGGTAGGGAAGGCCCTGTAGAGGTAATTGGTCACAGTGACCTAGACAGGTTTTCCCAGAGGCCCCAGGATAAAGTCCTACAGCTCCCCCTCCTGAGGGATCTTTGGAAGGAGAGTTTGTTTAGTGGCTTAACCTGCCCCTCCCCCATCACCACCCCAGGCCTCTCCCTCAGTGGAGAAATGAGTTACATGTGTGTGCCTGATTTCTCTGGCTCTGGAATTGCCCGCGGGGATTTGGCGAGCATTCTTTGAAGTACCACGGTTTAATGAGTTGGGCTTTTTTCTTTCTTCTTCTCCATGATAGAACTCTCATGGTCTTGACAGCCAAGGAATCCGAAGCCCCCTCCACCATCCTGAGATTCTGGGAGCACACACTTGACTCTCAGCACTGTGCTCCCAGCTGCTGAAGGGGTGGGCTGCTTCTGATGAGGCAGGGGAGTAGGCAGGGCTGGGCACTTCCTGTGGGCACTCTGAGAGTTCTCTTGATGCTCTGAGAGAGGATATCGAACAGGTTCTGTGTGTTGGGGGATGGACGCTGTCCCAGCCTGAGGAACCCTCGCCTGCCTGGCTTTTGCTTTTCCCAGAAAACCTTGCCACTTGGAGGGAGGGCCCTCCTTACTCTGGCTTTGGCCCCTGAGTCATTTGGTGGGGACGGGGTCCTCCATAGGACCCAGGGGCTTGGGAACAATGAACTCTCTACATCAAAATGGCTTGTCCAACACAGAATGAAGAACTGCAGGGTGGGAGGGAGTATTTCTATTTTTATTGTTTCTCTGGCAGGAGGTAAGGATACCCCGGGAGTCACTAGAGAAGACACCAGCTCATGTCACTGGTAGGTGACAGATCACCAGGGAGCTGATTTGGCATTCCTTTCAGGGGGTGGTGGTAGGGCATGTTGTCTGTCATGGGTGGTTTGGCCCACTGACTTCCTATCAGGGACCTGGCCCAGCCTCCCCTGACCTCCTAGGCTCAGCCTGATCCTGGCGCGCTTTGGCAAAGCCGGTCCGGATTTCTTGGTTTATGCGGTCATGCCATGGGTCTCTGAGGAGAACGGAAAGATGAGGATTATAAACAACTCCTGGAATAATAGTGATAGGTGGCTGGGGCTTCCACTCTGTGTCTTCTGACGCCCAGCAGCCTGCCCTGGGCACACTGGGCACACTGGGCACACTGGACACACTGGGCACACTCAGCACACTGGGCACACTGGGCACACTGGGCACACCGGGCACACTCGGCACACTTGGCACACTGGGCACACTGGGTACACCGGACACACTTGGCACACTGGGCACACTGGGTACACCGGACACACTGGACACACTCGGCACACTGGGCACACTGGACACACTCGGCACACTGGGCACACTCGGCACACCGGACACACTGGACACACTGGGCACACTCGGCACACTTGGCACACTGGGCACACTGGGTACACCGGACACACTGGGCACACTGGGCACACTGGGTACACCGGACACACTGGGCACACTTGGCACACTCAGCACACTGGGCACACTGGCTGGATCATCCCCACCTTTACACTGTAGGAGCAATGCTCAAACATGGGATGTCTTCTCCATGGTCACACAGTAACTAATTCCCTGGCTGCCTGTGTGGCCACCCCTCTGTGCCCTACTTGAAATGTGACTGTGGGAGGCACTGGGGCAAGGGGTTCGCTGGACACCCCACATACGCGTTCACTTTCTCATGCTCTGCCCATAGTGCCTGGAGCTATTCAACCTGGGCATCGCTTTGGTCAAGAGAATGAAGCAGATATCTGAGGAATAGCCAAGAATTCACAGCAATCCAGGGGACATTTGTTGACACTGGGAGTAAGACCCAAGGCTTTACACATGTTAGGTCAGCATTCTGCAACTGAACCACACTCCCAGCCATCAAGGACACTTTTGATGGTGCTTAGCAAGGGCAGAGGGAACAGAAAGGGAACTTTGTGAGGTGTCTTCTTGCAGTGTGATGGGAGTGGGGGGATGGGGAGGGTAAGAATCTCTGAGTTCTGCTGCCCTGGTCAATGGCTATGCCATCACATGCTTAGGGCAGGATTCTGTCCATGATCCCTGCCTGACTTTTGATGGAAACAGTGTGTGTGTAAGCAGATGCTTTGTGTGTGAGTGCCTACATGTATGCTTGTGTGTATGCATGTGCCTGTGTATGTGTGTGTGCACACGCCTGAGTGCATATATGTGTACAAGTGTGTGTGTGTGAGTGCCTACATGTGTACATATGTGCGCATGTGTGTGTGTACACATATATACATGTGTATTAGTGTGTGTGTACGAGTACAGAGGCCTGCCAGCTCACATGCAGGCACTGAGCACAGACCCTCCACTGCCTGCCTGAGCTCTGGGTCAGGCGATGCTCCTTGCAGCTAATCTCCAGTTTCCTGCCTCCATGAGCCAGAAGATGAAAATGTTTCTGGCACTTTCTAAAGTTTCTGTTTAGGAATGGAAAAGCCATCAGCTGAGGAAGCGCTGGTTGATAAATGGCGACCAAGCCTGCAGGTCCCCAGCCCTGGGACAGGATGGCCAGAAGCAGACAGGGCTTCCCTAAGTGTGGGCATGGCCAGAGTCTGGCTGGGGACAGGGCAGGAGGCGACAGGGGCTTCATCGGGGTGTGGCCAGATCAGGGCCATAGAGGGAGCTTGAGAGCTGGGGCCAGACTGCTGGGGGTGCGGCTCAAAGGAGGGACAGAGTCCTAGCTTTGTCCCAGTCAAGGAAAAAAAAAAAAAAACGAAACACTTAATGACCTAAATAAATAAATAAGCAAATAAATAAATACATACACAAATAATTTAAGGGTGGCAGGGCATCTTAAGCCATAGCAACGGCAAGAACAAAGACCCCAAGGAGAGACTTGAGGTGTGCTTTAAGACGCAGAGCAGAAGCCCGTGAGCAGGTGTCCAGCTGCAGGAAACAGCAGAGCGAGCGCTGGGCAGGGCAGACCCGGAAGTGGCTAAGAGCAACCAGCTAGAGCAGTGGCTCTCGACCTTCCCAACGCTGGGACCCGTTAATACAGTTCCTCACGCTGTGGTGACCCCCAATCACAAAATTATTCCATTGCTAATTCACAACTGTAATTTTGCTACTGTTACAAATCTTAATGTAAATATCTGACATGTGAGCCCAAATGCGTTGCAACCTGTGAGGAGCCGCCCTCGCTATCGCTATTGCCGTTAGAAGATGGCGCTGACATCCACTGTCAGTTGGAGTTAACTGTCGCTGTCAGTTGGAGTTAACTGTCGCTGTCAGTTGGAGTTAACTGTCGCTGTCAGTTAGAGTTAACTGTCGCTGTCAGTTGGAGTTAACCGTTTAAACTGTGCCTCTCCCGTGACGTCATCTGGGGTGATGTGCAAACCACCAATCCCGGCTCTACACATCTCACTCGGAGCTCCTAGGCTTATATAAGGGGCTGGGTTTCTTAGCTTGGGGTCTCCCTCTAAGAAGCTGATCATCTATCTCTCAAGATGCATTAAAGCTTTACTGCAGAAGGATCCGAGTGTTCTGCGTCGTTCTTGCTGGCGAGACGGTAGCGCGGGACAGCAACCCACAGGTTGAGAACCCCTGAGTTAGAGGTTCTGGTGAAGGGAGAATTTTAACCCAATGCCGGGTCATCTGGGAGGGGCCCAGTGCATTTCCTAGCTCAACCTCCCTTGGTGGACTGAGCCCCTTGGCCACCATGGTCCAAGGACCTTCTGTTCTTTGGTAACTCCTGTGCCTGCTGCCTTTGCCTGTGGAGGCTCTCATGGGGGCAGAGGGGCAAGGGACAGCTTGTTGGAGGAACCTGCTACTGTTCCACATGGCCCTCAGTGAGGGACATGGTGTCCCCAAGGATTCAGGGCAGCGAGCATGCTGTCAGAGGCCCAAGCTCTGAAGAATCTTCCTCGTGCAGCCCCTTGGTGTCCTTTGATATGAATCTGTGACTGGAAGACGGCGACAAGGACACTGCTGGTCAGCTCAGAATAGAAAGACCCCCACTGCTGGGTGTGCACGGCATGCCCCTGTGTGGTGTCCCCGAAAGATGGCCTGTTTATGCAGTTTTGTGGGGACACAGCAAGCTCTCACGCAGACTTACTGAGCATCTGGGGACCCCAAAATGCACCTGAAACAACCTGGCTGAGCCAGGCCGTGGAGCAGACACAGCCACTGCCCAGCCATGCAGACAGTGCTTAGATAGCACCAGGCAATTATGTATTTTCCAGGTCTTATCAGGTCTTTGGTAATCTAAAATAACAGATCACCCCTAATGGGGACATGTTCTGTTTTTGGGGAATCCCTCCTGACTCACCCAGGTCTGATAGACAGAGGTGTAGGGAGAGGCCTACAGAATCCCACCTTCCCCGTCAGCCAGTAGGTCTCCTCCGAGCCCTTCCCCTGGAACAAAGAAGAAGAGGTAAGAGGCCAAGGCCCAAAGGATCCTCCCCAAGCAAGGAGAAGCCTGGCTCTGCCTCTTGACATCTGAGTGACTTTGGCCCACTTACTTCACCTCTCTGTTATCTCCTAAAGTTATTGTGAGGATTGGCTATTATAATACTTAACAGTTACAGAGATGCAGGCAGGCCCAAAATGCTAAAGCCCGAGGCGTGAACCATGTAGAATTCCTTGCAGCCTCCCCTTGGATTATGTGGGAGGGAGCTAAAGGACACTGAGAGCCTATGCTATCCCACCCTCTGAGTTCCTCTGCTGACCCAGTCCTGTTCCTCAGGACATGCTCACGTCCCCAAGTCAAACAGTCCACACCCTCCACCACAGCCTGCTGCAGCCCTGTCCAACTCCTGATGACACAAGCAGACACTGGCCCTCAGGAGCTTTAAGACCATGCTCTGGATGGGTGCCACCTCCTGCTGTGACATCATCCCACAGTGTCATGAGGTGAATCAGAGAGTGCCTGATTCTGAGGTCCAGTCACAGCTCAGGGGACCTGTAAACTAGGCAACCCCTCCCTCCTGGTCAGGACTGCCCCTGGTGGAGGGAGGAACTTGGGGGAGGGGACAGTGAGGTAGGAGAAGTTGCTGACTTCACCAAGCATTGTATAAAAATGGAAGGAAGGAAGGAGGGAAGGAAGGAAGGAAAGGAAGAGAGGGAGGGAGGGAGGAAGGAAGGAAGGAAGGAAGGAAGGAAGCGTTCAAGGCTTTTCTGTGCCTCAAAGGAGCTCATGGGCAAGCTCAGCCCAGGGTCACACGTGGAGAGCTGTTCATGGGTGCACAGGGAAGTTATGACAACCGTTGGAGAAAGTGGGGATGTTCTTGGGCCAGGGCAGGTTTTAGCGAGAGGTGATGTCTGAACTGGGTTCTGAGGGATGCCCAGGAGCCCAAGAATGTTGCAGAGATGGCACAAGCTTAGAGCCATCACCGGATGGGGTCATGGGCTAGCCTTTGCTTTTCTAATTGAATATCCTCAACTATGTAATATGAGGATAATTTATTCTTTTCACAACTGCTCTGAAGGCCATATATATTATGTGTGTTGGGCACCAGGGCGCTACGTGGGTGGATCACTAGTAGCCACAACTTCTCTGCTCTGCCCCTGACTCTAGCAAAGAATCAAAAAGAAACTTTTTTATCCTAAATTTGGGGAACAGAGAGAATCACCTCTATACCCAGCTCACACCTGTCAGCTGAAACCGGTCCCAAGGGCAGTCCCTCACCTTTAGTTCAGTCTGGCCTCTGACATCAATTATGTAGCCTTCGTCAAGGCTGAGCAGGGTCTGGACAGTGCTTCGGCTAACATGGATTCTGTATGCTGAGAAGAAAGGCAGAAATCAAGCCACCACTCCCTGGTGACGCCGGCTTCTCTAAGAGCCATGGCGGTAGCTCCAGTCAGTTTCCCAACGAGGTTATGATGCACATGATTCTTCATTCCTGTAGACAGTTGATCACGGAAAGAGCCCCCAAGAAAAAAACAAGCCACATAGGTGAAGCGGAGATCCCTGGAACACAATGTTTACCTGTAGGGTTACCAAACCCAGCTATGCAGTGTGCACACAGAGCTACCCCAGGGCCATATAGCACCATCTATAACCCAGAGGCAGAGGCCCTAAGACCCAGCAGTTTGGGCCTGTTTTCTCCAAGCTATCGGAGGAGGCCCTCCCCAAGTAAGGGCCTAAAGTGTTGGAGATGTCTACGTGGTGGCGTTAGAGCTGGCCTAGCATAACAGAGGCTGGCATGCAGTCAAATAAAATCCCAAACAGGAAGAGGGTCGCCGCACTGTAAAAGGAGAACACCAAGGCCCTCCAGGCAGAGCCTGCTCAAGGACACTGGGCAAGAAAGTCGCAGTTAGGGGGAGGACCCTGGTTTCCTGCTTCTTGAATTCCTGCTAGTTCTCCCGTGAGATCATCATTAAAAGGCCATGGAAAGTTAAAGAGCACATATCCCTCCCTGTGCTGTCACCTATGGTATACTGCCACCAGATGGGGACATGGTAGGGACAGCCAGTCTGGGTTTGTTGAGAAAGACTTCCCTGGGGTCAGGATAGAAGTTAGAGACACTCACGCAGCCCTGTAGATTCCATCCGGGAAGCAGTGTTGACCGTGTCCCCAAAGAGGCAGTACCGAGGCATGGTAAGACCCACAACACCTGCCACACATGGCCCTGAAATCCAAATGTCCCCGGGGAGCTCCAGGAAGCCAGACAGAGGTCCCAGCACCAGCCTCCCCATGCCACCATGCCACCTTTTGTGTGTCCTGAACTGAGGATCATGCTGCCTGGAGCCAATGGCAACACCAAGAGAGGTGTGCATGGGATAGACCCGGCCATGTAGGAGATGGGGAAGCTGTAGCCAGTACCAGGGTGAGGGAAGCAACCCAGAGAAGCGATAGCTGGTCTGTGTCTTGAAGGGAGACTGAAGGGCAGGAGACAGCAGGCCTGAAAGCCTGGGAAACCACTAGTGAGTGTGGGTGGGGGGCTGGTGGGGAGCCACAGGGGGAGGCTGGAGAGGTCCGTGAGGACTTTGGGGCTACAGGGGCCTTTGCACTTGGTCCTGCAGGAGGGAGCTGCAGAAGGGAGGGGTAAAGAGACCCCTCTCTGAAGCTTTGCCCGCACCCAGGTCAGCATACATTAAGTTGCTGCCATGACTATAGGAGAGGTCTACCTCTTCCATCAGACTAATGGCTTCTTCACATGGAATCAGCTGCCTTTGACCTGATGTTAAGGGCAGAAAATTTCAAACCAAGTAAGGTTTGTGAATCTGAATGCCCAGACCCTTTGGCATAAGGTAGCCAAGGGTCACAAAGCTTTTCTGGCAGAGTGTCTGAATACCAGGGAGTCCACCCTGGGAGTTCTGAGGGGCCTGGCTGTGGCCCCCAGCCCTTCTGCCTACCTGAGTGAAGACCAGCCCTGACACGGATGGGCACATCGGGTGCATGCCTCATCCGGAAGTTGCCTGCATAGCTAAGTATGTCCAGGGCCATGTTGGCGATCTCAGCTGCATGCCGACTCCCATTTCGCCGAGGGAGCCCAGATGCTACCATGTAGGCATCTCCAATGGTCTCTACCTGAAAATGACAATGTCATGTTGGAACAGCCTGTCCCACACTCAAACCTGCATGCCACCAATCAGGAGGCCCCCAGACCCCCACCCACCCCCATATCACACACACTCTGTAGCCTCTACCAGCCTTCAGGCCCAGGCATTCAGTACTGAGCCATGAGCTTCAGGTGGGCTCTGTCTGTAAGGCAGATGGCAGGTCTGTCTGTCTCTGACCCAGGGAGCAGTGTGAATGCAGCCACAGCAGCCAGCCAGGGCTTCATCTGAAGAAGGTACCTGTCAGGGACAGTCTGACGTCCTGACTTTATTGGCTTCCATGGATACTAGAAAGAAAGTGGGTTCATCCTAGAACCTTCGTCCAGGGACTGATGGAAGCAGAGACAGATACCCACAGTTAAACACTGAACTGAACTTCTGAGACCTAGTGACAGAGATGGAGTAGTGATGAGCAAAGGGATGATGAAACCCACAAAGACAGCTGACCGGATAAGTGGGGGGGCTCTTGAATCCCAGACTGATGGCTGAGAGGCCAAGAGAAGACTGATCCAGACTCCATGAATGTAGTGCCAGGGAGGAGGCCACAGAAATCACTGGGGCCTTGGGTAGTAGATCAGTGTTTACCATGGTTTATGAATGAGCTTTGGGAGCCCATTCCAAACAGAGGGATGCTTTCCCATCCTGGACACATGGGGAAGGGCCTAGGTCCTGCCCAGGATGAAATGACAGACTTTAGAGATCCCCCCAAGGAGGCCCTCAACCTCCCTGGGGAATGATGTGGGGATTGAGTGGGGGGTTTTGGGGCTGGTGGAGGGACAAGGGAGGAGGGGTGGGAGAGGGAGCTGGGACTGACATGTGAAGCATTCATGTTTCTAATTTAAATAAAAATATATATTGAGAAAAAGAAAGTGGGTTCTAGAGCAGCCTGTAGCAGCCTGTGATCTCCATACTCATGAGGCTGAAGTAGGAGGATTACTGCAAGTTTGAAGCCAGCAATGCCTAGGCTATATAGTAAGACCTTGACTCAAAAGGAGAAGGGATGGAGGAGGCTTGAAATGACTTGTTGGGTAAGCAGCTGACCTTGATGGTCTGAAGCTGATCCTTAGAATCCTCATGGTGCAAGGTGAGAACTGATTCCCACAAGCTGTCCTCTGTTCTCCACACATATGCACACAAGCGCACACAAACGTGCACGCATGCACGCACACACACACACACACACACACACACACACACACAAAACTGAAGGAGGAGGAGATAAAGGAAAAAAGTTCTGGAACCAGACAGACCATCTGGTTCCACCCCAGCTTTGCTACTTGCACAGGCAGAGAGGGCTTCCCTTGCAGCTACAGCTTCTCTTGCAGCCACAGCTTCCCTTGAAGCCACAACTTCCCTTGCAACCACAGCTTCTTCTCTGTGAGCTGTGAGTGGAATTAGTTGACAAAGCCAGATATACCATTGTCCCACAGAGCCCCTGCCAACCTCAGGACCCGAGACCAGTGTGGTGCCCCCTCAACTGTCAGAGCTGTTTGTTTCACAGGATTCCCCGTGCCCCACCCCACGTCAGCCATGGTTCTTACCAGCTGACCCTCCCACAGCCCAGCATTTCAGAATTCAGGGTCAGCCACATGCTGACCCTCACAGAGGTAGTGTGCCCAGGGATGCCTGATGATGCAGGTGAGGCTGTGGCTGCTTGTAATGTATGTGCTCCCTTCAGGGGTGGGAGTTACAGCAGAGAAGTAAGATCGAGGGCTGAATTCTAGTGGAGTCTAACCGTGCCACTGACTCACCGTGTAACCTCAATGGGGGATCTTGCCCTCTCTAAGCCTCATGTGTGTCAAGTGCTAACTCATCCTACCAAGGGCTAAATGAAGCATGCTGTGAAGACCCTCAAGCCAAGCTCTCCTTCCTGAGGTACTTGCTCGGCATGCTTCTTCCTTCCAGGTTTTCAGTGGAAGCCTGGGAAAGAGGTGGCAGTCTACCAGTGCTGGCATTATGCTGTGACTGGGTGAAAGACAGCACTTTGCTCCTAATCAGCACAACAGTCCTGAGCCACAGGCACTTCAACCCCATGCCACCAACAGGAGCTTCGGACTTGGAGGGCGGACAAGCTTCAGGCTGTTTAATAGCTTACATGGCAGGGCCTCCACACCCCAGGACAAGCTGGGTAACCAAACCCTTGTCCCCTGTTTCCCTAGTCTCCTGCCTCATGCCTTGTGCTAGGCCCTGAGCCCCAGGACTCAATTCCATGCTACATCCATAAAAGTGCTTACTCAGTGATGCTGATGTTAGGGTGGTCCTTTCACCCCCCCACTCCCCCCCTCCTCCTAACCCCCACCCCTAGCCCACTCTCCCACCCTCATCCCCACACATGCAGTAAGTGTTTGTTTGAATGGCTGCTTTTCAGACCAGAAATGATTCAAAGCTGTAACTAGATCCTGCTGCTGATGGGAGGGAAACCGAGGCAGATGGTAGGAGTGATGAGAGACGAATCACACATCACAGAGACTGGGCCTGGTGTTCCCCACATCTGGAGGGGTGTGCAGGCCTTGTTTGATTTCATTTCCCTCTGCCGGGAAGATGCAGGCCTCTTGGCCAGAGTTCAGAGCACAGCCGAGGCATGATTCAGAGCTGGGAGGGACACATGTGTGAGAAAAGATTAGCAGAGGCAGGAGAGACAGGCCAGAGTGACTCAGGGCAGATCAAAGCACGGGGGCTTGGGGAGACACCTGTGGGACCTGCAGGAGGCTGGGGTGTGGGCTGCCAGACACCACTTGGAGCTGTGGAATTCCTACCCTGGTGGCAGGGGAGGGGTCTGAGGACTCTAGTGGCAGTGGCCTCTGTGGGTCACCCCTGTACTGTCTGCATGGGCTGATGCCTATGGTAGCCTGTGGACCCTTCGGCTCCTCCTGGCTCTGCTTCTGTCTGTGTGGCCCTAGGCAGGCCTCTTTCCTTTCTGGCCTCAGGATTGTCACCAAGGTCTGTCAAGGGGAATTTTGAGAGTGCCAACCAGAGCTCCTCACTATGTCTGGGAGGCAGGGGAGCAAATGGGAGACTGGAAGGACGGCTCACAGGGGAGCAGGCAGAGAGAGGTGGGGGAACCCCAAGGGGAAGGAGCACGTGAGAAGGTCTGGTGGTGTGGAGATCCACAGAGAAGAAGCAGTGACAAATGCACTCAGAGGAGAGGTGCGTCCACTCCAGAGGGTTGTGGGTCACTGTGCCCTGCCACTTTATCCCAAGAGAATCTGTGTCATGAAGAGGGTGAACGTGCTACTAGGCACCGAGGATCCAATTGTGAGTTCAAGCCTCAGGTTCACATAAGCCATGGTACCTCCGCTGTGTCATCTGTAAGTTAGGGGGCCAATGCTTGCCTCACAAACCCTCATGCACACAAAGCCCTTAACACAGCATCCCATACACGGTAGGTGTTCCGCAAGTGCTGGGACAGACACTACAGATAATGCAGACAGCAGTACGCCTGCCTGCTCCATCCCTTGACTCCTTCCAGCATCTTCTCCTGCCTTGTTCCCTAAGGACTATAACTCAAAGGAGTTGCTGGACCATACATGGGAATGAAAGCCAACAGGACACAGTAGGATGACACCTTCCCCATTTTCTCTGTCACATCTGGGACACCAGCTCCTGGACCATAAAAGGCAGGGTTGCAGGAGGCAGGGGTGTGGGAGGCTGGGTTGTAGGAGGATCGCTACAGCACAGTGGAGCTGCAGAGGAATCAGTGAGCTTATCTCCCAATCACAACTGACACACACTTCTATGTCCACTGTAAACGGCCAGGGTGGAGGTTGTCTGATCCACAGATAAGGAAACAGGCTTAGAGTGGGGAAGATATTTGGCCAAAGCAACACATTTGGCCAGGCGGGAACCAAGTCCAGGATCTAAAGACACACCAGAAACAGGCTACAGAAGGTCTTGTGCCTCTGCTAAGATGCCTGTCTCCTCACAGCTACTGCTGGCCCATGTTGTGTCCCGCCACAGTGACCCATCTGGAATTCCCTACTCAGAGCCCTCTCAAGTCCCTGGTGCTTGTTCGTGGTCCCCCACATCCTGCTGAAGTGGCTTCACCCAAGCTGCATGGTGCTGGGGAGAAGTCTCCTCTTCCAGGAAGCCTTCCCTGCTCTCCTCACTCCTGCTCCCTCATGCCCTCAGCATTTTCTCATTTTCACTGTCACGGGGGCTATTGTCATCTGCCACCTACAGGACTGAGAGCTCCTGCAGGGTGGGAACTAGAGCTGGCTTGTCTCTGTATCCACGTTCCAAGCACAAAAGAGCCTGCCCATGAAAATGTTAACGAATAAACGGACAGACCAGGGGCATGTGAATGTAGGAACAAATGAAATCAAACGACACACTCTCCATCCCTGCTTGGATCCACATCCCTACAACGGCTCCCATCCACATCTGGTGTTGCTTCTCCTGCCTCTTCAAACTTGCCACATTGTCTTCCTTGGCCAACAGAATTTGTCAAGAGAAGCAATGTGTCAATCCCAGGCTAGACCTCGAAAAGCCAGCATGCCTCTGTCCTATCTCAGAACCCAGCTATGCATGTGAACCATTTCAGAGAGACAATGGGCCAGAGATGCAGAAAACCAAGCTAATGTCATAAAGCTGCTCAGCTTGCCTGCAGGTAGCCAGAGATGTGTATGAGTCCAGCTCATTCTGAGGCTTGTAACAAATGGTTTCATTGTATGCTGCTGGACTTTGAGATTATTCACTACACAGCAATAGTTAATTGATGCAAATGCACACATATGTGGATGGAAACAAACTTGCAGAGCACAGCTGCTGAGGGAGGAAGAGAAGGCGAGTCTCCTGTTGTCTTACCTTATAAACGTCATGGCTGTCCAGAACAGCATCAAACATCGTGTAGAGGTCATTGAGGAAACCCACAACCTCAATGGGCTCACTCAAGGCTGAGATGGTGGTGAAGCCCACGATGTCACTGAAATAGATGGTGACCTGCTCGAAGTACTCTGGCTCCACAGTTGTTCCCATCTTTAGAGCATTGGCGACAGACCTGAGGGATGAGAGGGATCAGGTGAGGACCCTGTTTTACGGTTTGGAGGCTGGGGATACAGTATGGAGGAAGTCCCTGGTTGGCCGGTGTGCCAGCTATGCTGTACAGACCTGCTCTGATTTTCTCGGAAGCTGGGAGCACTGTGGCCACTCCTTGCTCCCAGGCTGTGGGCATTAGGAGCCCAACAATAGTGTACATAGCTCAGTGCCCAATACACAGGGAAAGGCTAGGAATAAGATAGATAAATGAGAAGAAATGAGCTGGGGGATTCAGTCAGTAAAGGTGTTGTGTAAGAGTAGGACCCGAGTTTGATTCCAGAACACACATAAAATTCCAGGGTAGTACGAATGCTTGCAAGTCAGCACTGAGGAGGCAGAGACTGGGAGATCCCTGGGGTTGTCCGTCAACCCAGCCAAACTGCAGACCATGAAGACAGTCTATCTCAAAAAGCCAACATGGAAGATATTCTAAGAAATGACACTTGATGTTGACCTCTGTCCTCAAACACAGGTGCACACATGTGCATTCAAGCACCAAAACACGTGTGGGAGCAGGGAGCAGTTTGTGCTTACAGACATGCAATAGGGGAGCCTGGGATGTTAAGCACACAGGGTTGTTCCTTCAAGGAAAGGAATACAAAACCCATTTTCCACCCAGAAGGATGGAGTAGACATGCTTTCTAGCCTGGTGGTCTTTGTGCAATCTCTGTGGCCAGAGCTGGCACCTGACCCTCCCCCAGACCCTTCTCCTAAAATTGTCTTTCTCAGTCACTCTACAGAACCCATCTTTATGGAAGGTGTCACATGCGCTTTGCAGAGTTTCAGCATAGTCAGGTCTGATCTGCCCTTAGCTCATTACTTTGTTCCTCGGCAAGGTTTAGGCATGCTGTCTTGTGCATGCGGGATTGGGTTCATCACTGCATGAACAGTTTCTCACCAGACTGAGTTGTGCTGAAATACGCCTGAAGCGAACAACTCGGGTCAGACTCCCAAAGTTTGAACCAACACTGGTTACTGAGTGGTGTTGCACCAAACTGCCTTCTTGCCTCCAGGGCTGGTCCCTCTGCTGCTTGCAAAGATCCCAGAGTCTATCTCAACACGTCGGCCTTGACCCTCAGAGAAGGTAAGATTTCCTTTCTTTAAATAGAAGCATAGCGTAGGAGTTTGGTGGCCTCACCCAAGGAGTGTGGACAGTGAGAGTGGAGTAGCACAGATCCTTCTCAGTCCTCCAAGGCAAAGCATTTTACACAATTATTGAGGTGTCTGCTAAAAATTCAGGGGAGCAAACCATTCAGAGCATAGCTCTGCGACTTTGTGCAAGTGATCATAAAATCAGACCCTTGGTTTCCTGAACAAGGAAGAAGGGGGCAAAATCCCTGTCAGTTATTTTGCAGTCTGAACTGCAGTAATGCGCGACTTGGACCTTCTTCAAGAGGACCACGGTAAAGAGGAGGGGTGAGGCTTGCTGAGGGGCTGAGTGACCCCCATACTTGCTCAAGTGGTGGCAGTTCCACTAACGAGCTGCCCTTGAGGTTGTCCCTGGTTCCTCATGCCCACATCAAGGTTCCAAGTTCCATCCATGCCCCAGGCCCCTCATTTTTTTCCCCAGGTGCAAAAAGGGAAAGCAGTGAGATAAAAATGGCAATCTAAAATTGGCAAGGATGGTAAGCCTTTAAACTCCCAGGGGGCAGCCCCTAACCCCAGAATCAAGAGAGAAATTGACCCAGTATGGATTGGCCAATGGCCCTTTCATGGGGAAAAATTAAAACAGACCCAACTTCTAGTACAGGAACAATTACAGCTAGAACATATAAAACTTTCAGTCAGCCCTTGGAATTCCCTTCTTTTTGTAACTCATAAAAAACCCCAAAAACTAATTTTCAACTATTACATGATCTCAGGGGCATAAATGCCATCATGAAAACAATGGGCAGCCTCCAGTCAGGCCTCTGCACTTCTATCATGATTCCTCAAGAACATTAGATTATCATAGTTAACTTAAAGGACTGCCTTTTCTATATTCCTTTACATCCTGATGATAAGGAATTTTTTGCATTCTCTGTTCCTACTTTAATCTATCAACAGCCAAGGACCACATCATTGGGAAATTTTACCACAAAGGATAAAAAATAGCCCCACTCTGGGCAGCAGTTGTAGGGGTCACTGCGACCATTGCAAGCAGCAGAGGGACCAGCCCTGGAGGCAAGAAGGCAGTTTGGTGCAACACCACTCAGTAACCAGTGTCGGTTCAAACTTTGGGAGTCTGACCCGAGTTGTTCGCCTCAGGCGTATTTCAGCACAACTCAGTCTGGTGAGAAACTGTTCATGCAGTGATTAACCCAATCCTGCATGCACAAGACAGCATGCCTAAACCTTGCCGAGGAAGAAAGTAATAAGCTAAAGGCAGATCAGACCTGACTATGTTGAAACTCTGCAAAGCGCATGTGACACCTTCCATAAAGATGGTTTCTGTAGAGTGACTGAGAAAGACAATTTTAGGAGAAGGGTCTGGGGGAGGGTCAGGTGCCAGCTCTGGCCACAGAGATTGCACAAAGACCACCAGGCTAGAAAGCATGTCTGCTCCAGCCTTCTGGGTGGAAAATGGGCTTTGTATTCCTTTCCTTGAAGGGGTAACCTTGTGTGCTTAACATCCCAGGCTCCCCTAGTGCAGTGGTTCTCAGGGTGTGTGTTGCGACCCTTTGTGGGGTCAGATCACCTGATCCACCAACACCCACAAAGACAACAGAGGATTGATCCATTGTTCTAAAGAAATGTAACTACTGCCACTGCCAAGCAAAGAGAAGCCTCTTTTGGGTCTTCATATCAGGACACTGTGGCCATAAATGACACCTCTTTCCAGCCCTCACATGGCGAGGCTAAGAGAACAGGGGTCACCTTTCACAGGGGTCACCTAAGACTGTGGGAAAACACAGATATTTACATTGTAAGTATAGCAGTTGCAAAATTACAGTTATGAAGTAGCAATGAAAATAATTTTATGGTTGGGGTCACCACAACATGAGGAACTGTATTAGAGGCATGAGGAAAATTGAGAATCACTGAATCACTGCCCTAGTGCACGTCTGTGAGCACAAAGACCTCTGTGTCCCTGTGTGTGTGTGTGTGTGTGTGTGTGTGTGATTGTGTGGGGGGGGTGTGTGCGTGTGAATTGGAGGTCAGGTTCTTTGAGCACCTCCTGAGTTCCATCGCCTCGGAGGAAAGTAGGCTAGAGGCACACTCGCACCCCCAGGTCACTCACGGAGGGAGCATCTGTGAGAGTAGCCTTTCCGTCTTCTGCCTCTCCAGTTCCAGCTCCTCAGTCCGCTCCTGGACCAGGTCCTCCAGGCTTTGGGAATACTTCTCCAGCATCCGCAGCATGGAGTCAGCAACGCTTGTCTTCTTGCCTTGGTTGATGCTTTTGAACTGGAGAGAGAACAAGATCTCAGATTCAGTTTCGCTCATAAGGATCAATGCCTCCTGCCCTCAGCTTGGGAGTGAGCCAGGCAGCGCCCCTGCTGGGGAAGATGGTTTAAGTGGAGGCAGATATGTGAATCAGCAGGACACAGGGGCTCAGAGGGATGTGGGGGAACCTCTGGATGGGGCGGGTAAGTAGGAACAGAAGCTTAGCAGAGGAGTTTGTGTCCAGGCAAACACTATCATAAAGGGGACATGATGAGTAGTGGATAAGTGATGAATGGATGGACAGACAGACAGATGGATGGATGGTGAATAAGTAGAATATATAAAATTCCATTTTAGTTCTACCTCTATAAATATCCGAGGGCATTGAGACCAAAGGAAACTAAAGATTAAGAAAAAAAAGGGCTAGCCGGGCGTTGGTGGCGCACGCCTTTAATCCCAGCACTCGGGAGGCAAAGGCAGGCAGATCTACAAGAGCTAGTTCCAGGACAGCCTCCAAAGCCATAGAGAAACACAGGCTTGAAAAACCAAAAAAAGAAAAAAAAAGAAAAAAAAAGAAAAAGAAAAAGAAAAAGAAAAAGAAAAAAAAGGGCTAAATCCAGGAGTGAGGTTTCCATGTAGAAATTGAGCATTGTTTAGATACAGGCTTCTTAGCAACAAAACCAAAATGGAAACACAGGTCACATGATCCACCAACAGCCACACAGACAACAGAGAATTGAGCCATTGTTCTAAAAAGACACAACTACTGCCATTGCCAAGCAGAAAGAAGTCTTGTTTGGGTGTTCACATCAGGACACTGTGGCCATAAATGACACCTCTTTCCAGCCCTCACATGAGGAGGCTAAGAGAACAGGGGAGGCTAGTTACCCAAAACAGTAGGTGAGAGTTGGCTGGTCCAGGCCTTCTGACCCTGCCCTCCCTGGTGTGTGATGCAATCCCACCTTAGCCATGCTAAGCACAGTGCTTGCCCATCCAGCCTTCTTTGCCAGGGTCTTTCTCAGTTACCCTTTCCTCAGGGCCAGAGCCTCTTCCCCTGGATTTCTAGCTAGGACGATCTCTAAGCTCCCCAGGAAGATGGCAGCCTGGAGTTTTAAGAACCTTTTGCTCATTCTAACTCATCTGTCCTCCCTCATCATTGGACCTTGGAGCTTGTTAACCCTGAAGTCCAGAGGTCGTCTGTGAAGTAGCTGCTCCCCATGATGCTACGGTATGTGTGGGGTATGTGCCAATGCCCCAAGGAGCCATGTATGTTGTCTCTTGTCTGCCATGCTGCCTCTGTCCCTCCTCACCTGCCCCTCTGACCTGCTGAGCTTCACCCCGGTGACTTGGTGCTGTGGCTATGAGACCAGAACAGGATGTAGAGCTGTGTCTCTGGGTTTAATGGGTTAGCCCTGGAGAAGAACTGCCCTGCTCAGTCAGACCCACACAGCCCTGAGGACTCGTGAAGACTTGCCTCAGCCCTCCCGCTGCAGTCCTAAAGCAGGGTGGGGAGGGGGCAGAGCCCATCTAATCTCCTCTTCACTGACTTGGACCAGGCCTGTCTCTATCGTCACTATAAAGGCTCCCCTGCTTGGGTGCGAGGAGGCCTGGTCCTGGCTGAGGCTCCCCAACAGCTCTTCAGACACACAGGCAGGTCGCCTGGTCAGGTCCCTTGAGAACTTGTCTCTGCCTCGTTTATCTTCCACAGAGTCAAGACCATGGCGATATTCTTCAGAGGGTTGCCTTGAGAATGGAGTGACTGGAAAAAGACAGGACACTCAGGATTGCACTGGCAAACATGGCACTCACTCTACTAGAGTCCTCCTCAGAGTGGTGCTGCTAGCCTGTGTGCCCTGACTACCCATCATTTCCAGGCCCTGCACTGGGTCAAGTCAGGAGTGGACAGGAGTGCTTCTAAGCACCTGTGCCTCTGGGGAGCACCAACCTACCTCTGGGGAGCACTAACCTGTGTGTAGATCTGGTCCAAGCTTGGCCTGTCCTCCGGAGATTCCTCCCAGCACTGCTGCATCAGCTGGATGCACTCATGGGGGCCCTGATCAGGGGACACCAGTGGCCGGCACAGAGGAGGGGGAGATGCCACCTTCTGGATGATCTCTGCAGCAAACCCCATGGGTACCTTGGGTCAAGATGCCCTGAGGGATTATGGGAGGAGTCTTGTGGTAGGGCAGGGAAGGGGGACTTGGGCCTGAGGGATGCTCCCAGGACTTTTCATCCATGTCTTCTGCATAGCTGGCGTGCACACAGCCTTGCTAATCTGGGTCTGCCTCAGACTGTGGCCAGAGGAAGAGTCTGGGCCAAGAGAGCTGGGTTTAAGTTCCAAATCTGCTACCACTCCCTATGAGGTGGCAGAGAAGATGGAAAGCCCTTCAGCCTCAGTCTCCTTATCTGTGAAATGGGGGTCAGAGGGCCTCCTCTTGAGGGATGCTGAGGGAGGAGATACAGAAGGTAGTGCCTGACACCTGGCAAGCTCTCCCCAAGGCTGCTGTTCTGGTGATTCCCACCCTTGTGGTCAAAACCTGACAGCACAGCTCTCCATACCCATCTCAACACCCAGAGACTACACCACTCTTCACCAGAGTGATGCAAACACAGCCCCCATCACCCAAGACATTCCTGCTCTACCAGGTGAGACCCATACATCGAGGCCGCAGAGTCCAGTGCTCTTCTCGCCTCTGGTTCTGCCCCTCTACGCCTCAGTCCCACACCCCACCCCTGACGACTGCCCCTGGCAAAGCCGAGAGGTCATCAAGACCGCGTAGAAGAGGGGCTGGGCTCTGTGCTCAGCTCTGAGCCTGCAGATAAACACAGGACTTCGGTCATCCATGTGCATTCTGTACAGGTTGGGCCATAGCAGTGTAACCTCCCCTCTTCCTCCACAGGCCCCTTCTCCCCACCCTAGGTTGGCCACCTTTTGGGGGATAGTGAGAGATCTCTGTCTCTTTATGATTTTGTGTAGGTGTTTGCTTGTTTGTTTGTTTGTCTCAGGCTGGCCTCAAACTTATTACATAGCCAAAGACGATCTTAAATTTCTGATCCTCACGCATCCCCCATGTTGATCCCAATAGTACAGGTGTGTGCCACCACGCCTGGTGATGCGATGCTAAGGCTCTAACCCAGGGCTTTGTTCGTGCTAGGACAGCACTCTACCAACTGAGCTACATCCCTAGGCTTGATTGTCATGTTTTAGAAACAGGGAAGTCCATGGCTTTTCTGAAACTCCCAATGCGGCTCAGGCTATACTCAAACTCACTATCCTCCTGCTTCTGCTTCCCGAATGCTGAAGTAACAGGTCTGTGCTACCACACACTGGCTATTAATGTCCAGCATTACAAACAGGTAAACTAAGGCTCATAGGGTGAAGGGGGTGCCTATACAGGCCAGTAAAAAGCAGACATGACAGTATCCTTGATTTCCACTCTGTCTGTCTACAGGGTCCCAGCCTTAGGCATCAGACTCCAAGAGCCTCAGACCACAAGCACCGAGAGGCTGTGAGCTCACAAAGAAGTGCGTGCAGATGGAAGTGATATGGAGCATGCCCACACGCGCAGCTGTGTTTTAAAAGCACACCGATTGCACTGTGATGAAGGAAACGTAAATCCATTTCAAAGCATTGCAGATTCCTGAATAGCATCTGTCATCGGGTGTTTCTGCAGTCAGCAAATAGGAAAAGCTGACGACGGTGTGGAGGCTCCAGCATTCTGTGCAGGGTCTGGGGGGCTGAGTAGGGGGTGCGTGTGCACAGATGGCACACATGTAGAGGTCAGAGGTCAGTGCTGAGTGTCTCTCTCAATCGACCCCCATCTTATTTTTTAAAGACAGGCTCTCTTACTAAACCTGAAGCTTGTCAGTTTGGCTAACTGACCAGCAATCCCCGAGGGCCCCCTGGTCTCTTCCTCCCTGGGGCTGTGCCATCACACCCAGCTTTTTTTGTGGGTGCTGGGGATCTAAACTTGGTTCCCCATGATTGCACGGCATGCACTTTGCTGGCCCAGCCATCCTCCTAGACCTGGGTTTCAGCATCTTGGAGGATAAAAGAAATGCAAGCATGATAAGAAAAATGGCCCTAGGCTGGCCCCAGGTCCTCTTGTGCCAGGGCCACTGTTCACACCCATTGACTCTCTGTTCTCAGCAGCGCTGGCTTCTGTGAAGGAGGCTGCTCGCCTGGTCCCTAAGAATGCCTTGCCTGGATGAGGAGACCATCGTCCAAACTCCACTTCCTCCTTGAGAAGTCCCTGCCCTGCTTTGAGCATCACTTAAATCTCTGACAAAGGCTCATCAGCCAGTCACCTCCCAGGGCATCAGACAGAGCACTCCAGACAGTGCCTGGGAACCCACATGCACACAGGCATCCTCCAAAATGTTAGATGCAGGTGAGACCCCCATTAGCCTATCCCCAAACTGCCCAGGCAGATTTTACTGAGCAACTACTACCACGTTTCAGGCCCTTTATCTAGAGTGCAAAGCTGCACACAGAGTGACTTTGTGAGGCAGGCAGCCTGATACCCATTTTATAGGTAAGGAAACTGAGGCTTAGACCTAAAGAGGATTTATTCAAAATTGTGGAGCAAATGGTTGTGGAGCCAGCTTTAGACCTAGTTCTCAAAGCTAAGCTCTGGATCCTACACTTTCCAAGGCCAGAGAGAGCACATTCTAGGAAGCAGCAGGCTTGGACTGAGCCCTATCTGAAGGTCCCTGATGCCCGCACATGAAAGCTCCTGTCCTACCTGGAGGACCTCACCTGGAACTAAGGCTTGCAAAGCCTATCTGGGTGGTCTTATACGATGTTCAGCATCGAGGCCAAATGGACCCCTAGATCTGAAATCTGGCCCCTCCCTGACTTCCTAAACCCAGGCTTGAAATAGGCAGTGTCCACTGGGCTGAACTTTGGTGGAGGAAGAGGAAGGTCAGGCCGCTATCTATAGGACAGGTCTCTGGGACTGGACAGGCATAGTGGTGGGGGGCAACTGCAGGGTCCCTGACAGAGGGACGCGTACCTTCTGCTGAGAGTCCCCAGGAGCAGTAGGGTGGGCCTCGGGTAAGTACCTCCTGCAGGATGATGCCCAGACTGAAGACGTCGCCTTTGAAGCTGGCCTTGCCAGGCCCCCCAGGCCCCCGCAGCTGCTCAGGAGCCGTCCATAGAAGCTCTGCAACCACAGGAAAGGGTCTCTTGCTGCCATTTCTGTACCTGAGAGGACCTAGACACATATGTTCTCCTGGACTCCCAGGTCAAGGGCCTCAGGTTCTTCCAGAACAGAAAACCCACCAATTCCAGGTCCCAACGCAGAAGCTGTGGGGCACTGGAGGTCTCCCCCTCCCCTTCTTTACAAACACCAATATATCACACCCTCCTGGTAGCCCCCTGCTCACGCCAACCTTCCGGGGCTGGCTGAGGCCTAGGAGAACAGTGAGATTCCAGGAACTCTTCATAACCATGGTCAGTGATCTTGAGCACGAAACGACTGTCCACCACACAGTTCCTGGACTTGAGGCGCCCGTGGGGGAAATGCCGATGGTGCAGATACCGCACACCCTGGAAGGGGACACACAGGGTTATTGAGGAGTGAGAAGGACCCTGGGATGTCCACAGGACTCAGAGGCCTTCTGACCTCAACTCATTCTTTGCATTGTCAGATTTCAAAGCTGTGGGAAATCTGAGCATGCCCCATCTCCCACCCCTCCCGTTGACTCTTAGCTCCTGGGAGGCTCGGCTCTCACTCTGATCAGATCCAACAGCAGGGAGGCCTTGAAAGTCCAGTCTAGCCTCAGGGCCTCATTCCGAAGCAGATCCTCCAGGCTGCCACGGGAACAGTGTTCCAGTACCATAGCACTAAACTCAGGTCCCACGAAAAGGCCCAGGAAGGTAGTAACATTCTCATGCCGCATCTCCCGCATCTGCAGGGGGCAAAAGGCACCTTAGAAGGCCCCCGAGGACCCTTCATCAAGACCCTGAGATGGATAGATGAGCAATGGCATTGTTGTTTTTGACCACTGCATTTTAGAGTACATTGTTATACACCAGTAGATAGCCAGAATGGCACATAGTAAAGGCTCTGAGAAGTTCTGTGGCTACCCTCAAGCAATCTCCAAACTTGGCTGACCCCCATATAAGACCTCTCTTTCTTAGAGAAGCTGCTGACACAGGCTATAAGGGAAATGCCTAACTACCCCCAGCCGCTTAATCTCCTTCTCAAACTGGTTGCAGGGAAATGACTGACTACCCCTGTCACCTAATCTCTCGGAACTGGTAGCTGATGCTGAGTATCATAAAGAATAACAAAAGTCACAATTTGATGAAATTCCTCATTTCTCAAAGGCATGCCATTTGCCAGGGACAGTTCTAGGTTGTTCTATGCATACCCTGCCCTCCTCACGCTCTCCTAGGCTGGGTAGCATTGGCTACCCAGGTATTCCATGGAGGCAGGAAACCTGGGCGCTGCCCTCCCTCCCTCTGATCGTGCCTCTCTGATGGTGATAATCTTGGGGGAAGGTGCTTATGTGGTCCATGATGGTGATTGAAGCTCCCTCAGGAAAGAGAACCTCTTCTCCTAAGCCCAGAACTCTGCAGGCACATGAGTAAACAATGGATGCAGGGATGGATACAGGGAGGCAGGCACAGGCTGAGGACCCTAGGTGGTACCCAGATTCCATTTCTGGGGGAGGAAGAGCTGTGCCAGACAGTTTTGGCAATGTTGACATGGCTTGAGGGATGCTGGTGTGTGATGGTGCCCATGATGATGGCTAACATGAGATGCTGTCACTGGACGGTGATAACAGGGAAAGCAATGGCTCTCTTAGGCCAGAAGCTTGCTCAGGGAGTAGGAATCAATCCAGACCAGTGAGGGTGTCATGAACATGTGCCTCTCTGGCCCTGGCACCCCTCCATCTATGGCCCTACCTTCCTCAGGAGGCTGAGGCTGCTTGGCCGCAGTTCAGGAGCCATGCCTGCTTCAAACTTCTTCAGCCATACCCAGTCTCCCTGTTAAGCAAGAACAAGTGTTTGAGTCAGAAGATGGTGGTGCCCACCTTTAATCCCAGCACTTTTGAGGCAGAGGCAGGTGGATCTCTTAGTTGGAAGCCAGCTTGGTTTACAGAGCAGAGTTCCAGGACAGCCAGAACTACCCAGAGAAAACCTGACTCAAAAAAAAAAAAGAAAAAGAAAAAGAAAACTTTCCTTAAAAGAAATGGAGGAGGAGTGGATTGGTGGAGGGGAGGAGAAGGGGAGGCAGGGAGGAAAGAGGGGAGGCGAGCAAGGAGGGAAAACTGTGGTCAGGGTATAAAAATGAATAAATAAATAAATATGACATGAACACTCAAAATCAGAAAAACAAACAAGAGTTTGCCTGCTTTCGTTCGCTAGCAGGGTGATCACAGGCAATTCCACCATCTCTCGGTCTTAGTGGCTACCGTATACGTGCACCCTCTTCTGTGTTCTGAGCTGAGCATAGCCTGGGAGCAGTAAGCAGCTATTTCAGGGAGAGAGGCAGGCTCTGGCTGGTGGACCTGAGGCTCACTCCTCACTCTACCTCCCTGGAGCCCTGGGACCTGGGTAGGTAACTTCTAGTCTGAGCCTCAGCTTCCAACTCTGCAAAGCAAGGCAACCAACAATGAGAACTAAAAAGGTTCAGCTAGCAGGAAGGTCCCAGCTGGAGGCCAGCTTTACCAGGAAGGGTTCAGGTACCTGTGATACCCAAGCTGTGACTAGGGGTTCCAGAAGAGGCATGAGAGAAGGGCGGGAGGGACGAGGCCCGGCTCTCAGTGTGGTCCCAGCCTTCTGCTCTGGTCCCTAGTGGATCGTCTCTGCACAGCCTCACCTGCAGCCTGCTGGCTACTGTGCTTTGTGTGTCATTAAAGTCTCCTTTGGGTAGGAAAAGGAAAAGGTGGGGTTGCCTGGCAGGGGTGGAAAATAAGCAACAAGAGCCTCATGCTGCTTCCTATGGAAACAATTAGCCAAGCTCAGTAACCGTGGCAGCCATAGGAAAAGAACCATATATTAGTAAACAGTTGAACTTGACACTAACGGCATCTGAAAAATGGCTGTGCTCTCTGCAACCATAATCTTGTTTGTCTGATCTTTGACTCTGTAGATTCCCTGTCAGCTGGAGGTCCAGCTTTTTCCTGGAGTGTCTGAGGCTGGGTACTGCCTTCACCCTGGTTTTAGGGACTGGGGGGTCTCACTGCTTGAGCAGGTAGGTGATCTGGGCCAAGGCCAAAGAGACTGTCTGACTGCCAAGGTCAGCCATGAAACATGCCGGTGGGAGCCAACTGTCTGTTTCCCATTTCTGGAGCTGCTGTCCACGCACTAGCGGATCCAGAAAAGTCCCAACAGAAGGGGACCCCAGAAGCCAAAGACTCTGCCTTTGATTGACTTCTTCCAAACTGGCCACCGCCTTCCAGGCCTGTTGCGGGGTGGTGATGGCCCTCACCTGGTACAGGGCCACAGTGGTATGTTCCAGGAGGGCTGGTAGGCTTCTTGCTGACCCCTGGATCACTGACCTTGGGCTCCCTCCTTCCGCCACACTCCTTGACTCGCTGCCACTGTCCACATGCAGCCTCTGGAACAGGAGCAGAGGTGGTGACGAGGCCAGACCCAGCCTACCTCTCTGCCCACACAGCCCAGGCCTGCACACCCACCCGCCGGCTGGGGGTCCGATGGAGGAGGGTGAGATCCCGGGCTGTCAGCAGGATCCGATGGGGGCCCTGTACCAGCTGTAGCTGCTGAAGGCCAAGCCTGGAAGCAGAGAAAGCAGGCCTCAGTCAGGCTATTGCCCTGCCTCTGACTCAGCACCCACCCCCTAGTCCCACATCAGTGCCAGCTTCAGGGCTGGTGCGCACCAAGTAATGTCCACACAGAGCCCATTGGCCTTGGGCTCAGGCCTGCAACTTCCCAGGGCCTGATGGGCCTACTAGTGCGTAGACCAGTTTCCCTGAGGCCCTGTTAGAGGTGAGAGTGGGAAGCTAACCCCCTCTCGATATGGCTGAGGCTCCGGAGTGTTTGAATTCAGGCATGGCGGGGGGGGGGGGGTGTTTGCAAAGCTTAGGGATCCCTGAGATAGACCTGTTTAGCCCCTCACTGTGCAAACAGGAGCCTGAGGCTCAGAGGCAGTCTCATCCAGAGTCACAGGCTCCTTCCTCGAGTCTCAAACAGACCTCTCAGGAGGCAGCCAGGGCTCCTGGCTCTTCTTGGGTGCAGCCAAGAGAGGGAAAGGAGGCAGCAGGCCCTGAGAGCAGGGAGAGGAGGTGGGGAACACCCCTGTAGGTTGCCAATGGAGACCCCATAGGACAGGGATGCGGGTAGCCTGAGCCAGGCCCATCAGCCTCACCTGATGAGATAAGCAAGGATGCCACCAACCAGAGCCAGGACACAGGCCAGCGTCAGAGTCAGGAGGCTGCTGGGGGGCTGCACACCTGTGCAGAGAAAGACAGGTGTCATTAAAGCAGGGACCATTCTCTCAGGGCCCTGCTGCTGCCCTCCCCAAGCCCTGCCCTGTGAGGTCTCTAGCCATCCCTGCCTGTCACAGGCTGAAGCCCCTAGAGGGTGGGACCTAGATTTGTCTTCAAGAGAGTCAGTGGGAGGACAGGGTCTTTGTTCTGTGCTCTCCTTCTCCCCAGAGTGAACAGTGGAGGACCAGGAAACAGGAATCACTATTTGTAGAAGAAAAGAGGTGCGGAGGAGCAGGTGAGGGCTTCAGCTCCTCCTTCCTCAGGAGCCTTCTCGGTATTCACATTCTTCCTGGCTGGGCATGCTGCTGTGAATGTGATACTCAGGGAGGAGCTGGTGTGTGAGGAGGCAGGGGGTATAGCTCAATGCAGTGCTTGCTTATGATAAGGAATACACACGTTACAGAACAGATGTGGTCAAGCAAGTTGAGGTGGCACCGGGGTCAGGAATACATGCATTCCTTTCAAGGGAGGTCAGATGGGGTAGTATGTGCCTGGGAAGGTGCAGGAGTTGCTGTGTCTGTAGATTAGGGCTGGAAGAACAGGGTTGGCTGAGTCTGGGACAAAAGGAGGCACAGAAAGTTTGAGGCAGGACAGGGACATATACAAGCCTGGTCAACCTGTCACTGCCGCCATAATGATCATGTGTACATTGGGGGATGTGCTTGCACATATGTGACTGTACACATGTGTTTTCACTTCCCTGTGTTCGTAGTCACATGTGTCATAAAGGATGATGGCCAGGATAGATGAATGACAGATATCAGACATGTGAGGGCCTCCTGCCCCGTACCCCCCCAATGGACATAAGGAAAATGAATTCCTTACCTGGAGCCAGCAGACTTGGGTCCAGCTACTGCCTTCCTGTGTGACTCTAGAAAGTCACCAAGGCTTTCTGAACTTCAGTTCTTTAATGGTGTCTATAGGGGGTAATGGCCTATTCACAGGGTTGTGGGGCATTTAGGAGATCTGTGAGCTGGGGCATCCATTTCTAGCCCTGATCATCCAAGGGAGGCCTTGCTGATCTCCTAGTGCTTCTCAGCTACTGGTCAGGCCTCCCATGAGAGGTCATAGCTCTTCTTTATATTTGCTCTTGCCCCCCTTTTGTAGGACTACTCACATAGACAGTTTTAGCGAAGAATGGATGAGTAAACAGATGGAGACATAAGATAGGTAGACTGATGGATGGGTGTGTGGGTGGGTAGATGGATGAATAGGTGGGTTGGTGGTAGATTGATGGAAAGACAGGTAGGCTAGTGAGAAGATGGATGGATGAATAGATGGATTGGTATATGGATGGATGGGTGGATGGATGGATGAAGGAAGGATGGGTGGGCAGATAGATGGAAGGAAGGATAGGTGTATGGATGGATGGACAGATGAGAGATTATTGGGTGGACAGTGAATTACCTCTTATGCATAGTGTGTTGGGGTCAAACCAGCAGCTGGCATCATGGGCTGGAGGGCTCCCTCCAGGAAAGTGGATAGCCTTTTCTAGCGGCTGCACCTGCCATGTACTTGTGTCCAGAATGTGGGTGGGAACCAACTGGCTTCCTTCACCATCTGTGTCCAGGATGACATACTGGGCTAGCCTTCTGCCTTTCCCATTCATCCGAATTCTCTGGCTAAAACCAGCCACATCAAGAGCTCTTATGTGGTCCCCTAAGTGAGCTCCTGGGAGCCCTGCTCCATGGTTCTCAGAGTTGTTCAGGGCATGGGCCAACAAGATGACAGCATCATAGATAGTTCCGAAGAGTGGGGACACCTGTGGAAGAGAAAGTCCTCCATCCTTTTACCCTAGACATCCCAGGGGCTTGCAGGATTGTTTAGACTGTCATCCTCGCCCCCAAACAGTCCACTCTTTGGTCACACATTACTCCAGCCCCACTGATTAACCTCACGGCCTCCATGTGTGCCACCACTACTATTCTACCTCTAACTCAGATGTGTCACAGGCATCTCAAACCTTCCAAAAGCAAGCCTCTTGGTTCTTGAAGGTTCTTCCTCGTTGATCTTTGTTCAGGTCCTCATCTGGATACTTCCTGATCCCTGAGCTCCACTCAAGAGTCCTCTTCTCTTGGAGGCCTTCTTGGTTCATCCTGTCCCTGTTGTCCATTCCTCTATGCCAACCTCTCTCCATCCCTTGACCCTTGTCTACTTTCTTGGCAGGACCATCACACTTTGAATCTGTTCATCTTGTTTCCTGGTTATCGTTTGTGTCCCCCAATAGAACGAAGCCTGTCTTTTCCTTCACCAGGTCCCCTCACCTGATGTGATGGCACATGTGAGACTCAGTTCAGCACCCGTGTTCCTGTCACCTCCTCAAGCCACTACTATCCTTATTCATTAAGAAGCAGGCATTGGAGTTCAGCTGAGTCCTAGAAGTCAAAACTAAGCCAGTAGCTACACCCCACCATGAGCACTTTTCAGAGTCACAGTGGTGACCTCCAAAAACTCACCCCAATACATTCTTCTTTTAGCTCACTAGAGAGAAGTCGGCTATCACAAGAGGAAAAGTAATTGGACATTAAAATTATGGGAGCTGAGTACACTGTTACAACACAGCAGGAAGGAAGATGGGGGTGGGGTGGGAGGAGAGCATGAGCCAACACCTATGGGCTAGGCAGGCAGACACAGGGCGTGGTGGGGTGGGGCTGGCTTGCCCAGTGGGTCCCTGGCCCAGGCCAAGAGGCCCGTCATGGATAAGATGTGCACATATCCTGGCTCAAGGCCCCACCTTCCAGGCTGAAGAGAATCTGACACACCCACCTGCTCTGGCTCCAGGTGGAAAGCGGCACCTCCACTCATCTTGGGAGCAGCGAGAGCTGGGTTCTCAGGACCAGACTCCAGGCTGATAGTGAGCACTGCGTCGTAGGCCTCCCGAAAGGGCCCACGGTCGTCCAGGGCCAGGTAGGAGCGGTTGCGGTAGGGCAGGGCGAAGAGCAGAGTGTCATAGGGCAGGAAGACGACTCTCCCGTCTGTCAGGCCCTCCTCCCAAGCGCAGCGCAGCAGGGCGCTCTGCTCCAGGCCCCCCAGGAGTGCCGAGTGCATGCACAGAATCACAACTGGGGGTGAACACCTCAGGGTCATCTTTGCACTTCAGTCCTTTCGGGAAACCCAAATCCCAAGGCCCTCAGAGCTCCTAATATCTGTGGTCACATTTCTAACTCCAGCCCCTAAGCATTCTGGGTATGAGTGAGATTTGACTTCAGTCTGACCCCATAGTAACTGTGACTGAGGTTACCACATCTAGGTTAAAAAATTGTTCCTATGGAAGATACCCTTGTATTAAGATGATGACCCTTCTGACCTTCCACCCCAGAGCGGCACACAGCATCTGCCTCAGCTTCTGATCCACCCCAACCCTCATGACTTGATAATTGCTGATATGCATGGACAACTTTCTACAGCGGTCCCCAGGTGTCTTCACGTTTAGTCATTCATTACTGCATGTGGTGGAATCCATGCATGTATAATGTGTAACGCCAGCACTGAGACACCAAGGCAGAAGGATTGTGGTTTAAGGCCAGCCTGGACTTACATGGCACCATCATAGTAGCAAAAAAATCATAGTAGCATGAAGATGTATATCATTTTTGAATTTCCGGGTGAGGAAATTTAGGCACAGAAAGGTTAATGAGTTCCCCAGAACATATAGGCACCATAGTAGTAGAGCTGAGATTTGAACCCAGGGCTCACTACCAGTTTATAATTTTTAAAAAGTGTGTGTGTGTGTGTGTGTGTGTGTGTGTGAGTGTGTGTGTTTTGAAATAGAGTCTTGTCATAGAGTCTACACTAGTCTTGAACTTCCTAGGTAGTCCAGGCTGGCCTTGAGTCTGCAATCCTCCTGCCTCGATATACCAGGGACTGGAATTATAGGTGTATGGCTTCATGCTTAAGTTTTTAAAATTAAGATGATTTCCAGAGCATGGAGAGATGGCTCAGAGGTTAACATATTCTTCCAGAGGACCTGGGTTCAATTTCAGCACCCATATGGTGGCTCACAACTGTCTGTGACTCCAATTCCAGAGGATCTGACATCCACAACACAGACATATATGAAGGCAAAACCACCAATGCATATAAAATAAAAATAAGTAAATTATCTTCAAAACTATCATTTCCATGTCAGACAACCTATCCTTAAAAGTGCGTGCTTTGGTAGTTTAAGTACATTTGAAAATTGAACAGAAAAAAATCACTGTTATTTAATCTGAGGGAATATTCATCACCCCCTCTGCCACCCCGTCCTCCCTCCTAGTCTATTGCTCATCTCAAAGGATTGCCTGTTCTGGACATTTTCATCTACCGGGACTCATCTGACATGCAGTCCTTAATGTCCAACTTCTTTTATTTGAAGTACTCCATGCCCATCTTGGTTGTGGTGTGAGTCAGTACTTCATTACTTACATGGTTGTATGATATCCCACTGTTTGATTGGCCGTATTTTGCTCCATTCATAATCATGCTGTGACCTCAACTATGGCCTTGGGTGGCATCTAAGAGTCTAAGCACTGAGAAATGATTGGGTCAGGAGAGCTCTGCCTTTGACTACACTAGTCCAAGGATAAGTTTATAGTTGGTGGCATTATTGGGATGTGATGGGATGTGGGACCTCTCTGGAGGGAGTGGGTCCCTAGGACCATGCCTCTGAAGGCTATCCTTTCTCCTTCCTGACTCTGGTTCCTTGTGCTATGATGTGAGCAGCCCCTGCCACCACCATGATATCCGGCCTCACCTCAGGTCCAAAGCAAGGAGACCCAGATGACCTTGAACTGAAACTGTGACCTAAAATAAGCATCCCTCCTTTCAAGCTGTTTTTCTCAGGTACTTTTTTCACATTGAGAAAATGCCTGCTACAGCCCTCAGTAATAACGAATCCAATTGCCTTCCCAGGCATAAGACAGAAGGAATCCTACCCAGGATGAAGGTTCACACAGACCCCATCTGCTTCTTTTTCTCTTCCTGCTTCAGGTCCCCGATAGGCTTGCAGCCATGACCCAGAAAGTCACCATTGGCTGAGATGAAACCGGGTCCCTACTGCCATCCTTTTCCCTAGAAAACCTGGGAATATGGAGCTACCACAGAAGAGCAGGGGTCTCTCTGTGGGGCCTGAGGCCTCTCATCACACAGAGGTCAGAGACTGGATGGAGTTCTTTCCTTGGATGAGAGCCTGAGTGGCTGTGTTATTTGAGCTGGTGGTCTTGAGTTGTCTGAAATCTAAACAGTGGGAAGAGCTCCTCAATAAATACCCGCTGGGATAGGCAGACAAAGAACTATGGCCATGTCCCACATGCTCTGCCACTGTTCTATTTAGGGTTTCTTCCCCAGACATACCTTTTCTCTTAGGGGGAAGTTGGAAGCTCTGTTTTGTATCTGGCCACAAGGGAGAGCTAAAAACCACATAACTAGGAAGAAAGCTGGTACAAAGCACCTCTCCTCTTCCCTATGCATTGGGCATTCTGAACTGCCTCATGCCATTTAAAGAACTATTGAAAAGTACGTAACATTGGAAAGAAAGAACATTGAAAGAACAGGCAAGTTTCAGGGACTTGTCAGAGGCCACGCAGCTAATAGGGCCAGCATGAAATTCCTACAGTTCTCCTCACCATTCTGTCTCCTGCATATGAATCTCAGCATCATGACTGGAACTCAGTTCCCTGCCACAGGGCTGAGGCATGGTCTCATGGCTTCCTTAGCTTCTCCCATACTGCTCCAGCCATGAAGAATCAAACTGTGCCTCATCTTCCTCAGCCATGAGGTGTGTTCCCTGCACTCCTTGGGCTAGTTGGCATGTCTGTCTAGGATGCCCCTGTCTCATATCTATTCTGCAGCTGACTTCTGCCTTATTCATCGTTAATCCCCACCCTAACGTCATCTCCTCTGGGAAACCCTGTTCACATCCAAACAAATAGGTCATTTCCTTTGGATTCTGTTCCTTCTCCAGTTTCAGGCTCTAGCCTCTGAGACCTAGCCTGTTGCTGCCTTGTCCCCAGAGCTCAGCTGGAGGGTACATTTCACAGAACTAAGCATTCAAATGTTGAGCCATCCATCTCCAGCAAGAAGAGGTGGAACATCTGGTCCCATTCATAAAGACTAACCATGCTAGTTTGGACTCTTGTCCAGCACCCAGGAGCCTGGGCTTGAGATTTCCAAGAGTGAAGATACATCTTGGTTGTTGGGTTATTTGCAACAACTCATGTATCATCTGCCAGAATCAGCTACATTGAAATAATATGGGACCAGGACCAAGGCCCTGAGAGCACATGGGCTGAAGGTCCAAATACTGAAAGAGAGGGAATTGGCACCTCAGTTCTGCTATAATCTATGCTCACTTGAACATTGCAGAGTCTTCCACAATAATAGGGGTAGTAAAAAAAATCCAGGCTGGGTGGTGGTGGCTCACGCCTTTAATCCCAGCACTCGGGAGGCAGAGGCAGGCGGATCTCTGCGAGTTCAAGGCCGGGCTGGACAGACAGCCTCCAAAACAATACAGAGAAACCTTGTCTTGAAAAAACAAAAAAAAAATAAAAAATCCAGCCAACAACCTATTCCCAGTGTGCAAGTTTCAACATTGAAACAGAAAAAAAACAACGTGAAAAATAAAGGCACTGTGACTACTTGAAAATCAGTAATTACACAGAAAGCAGTCACAAAGAGAAGATGTAGTTCAAATGGAGAGTTAAAAAGAAAGATTGTAAGAATGTTCAAGAGAATCAAAGAGGCTACAAAGAAATTACTGGATGAACTAAAAGAGGGCACAAATAAGCAGCAAGAGGAATAAGTCAGTGCATGATATGAAAGGGGAGTCATACAAAGAAATACTGGTGGCTTAGTGGGTAAAGGTGCTTGCCACCCAACAATGCAGTTCCAAAAGCCTGTGCTCCTAGAACACATATGTGTACCATGGTATGATCATCCACATACTCACATCACACACACACACACACCACCACCACCACCATCATCACCAATTTGAAAAGAAATACTGAAAAGGTCAAGTTCAAATATTGGAAGTGAATAGTTCAATAACTAAAATAAAAACTTAATGGAGAGCCCCAGAAGAAGATGAATCAAGTGTAAGACAGAGAATAGAATGTCAGGTCTTGAAGTCAAAGTACATGAACTCAAATATTCAGACAATGGTGAAGATAATAGGAAGGTGTGAACAGAACATGTGACATTAATTCAGTGCCACTAAAGGACTAGACCTAAGAGTCATGGACATAGAAGAAGGAGAATTTCAAGTTAAATGCATGGAAAATACATTTAATAAGAACAGCAGAAAATTTCCCAAATCTAGTAGGCTATCCAGATACATGAAGCATTTAGAATGCTACAAAGACATCCCCATACCATATTACAATTAAAACACTGAATACACAGAACAGAGAGTATATGTTGAGAACTACAATAGAGAAGCACCAAGTCACATCTGGGACAGATCTATCATAATAACAGTGGATTTCTCAACCAAAATTCTAAAAGCTAAGAGGTTATGAACAACATTCAATTCCTGAAAGATAATTAACTGAGAACACGGATTTATGTACCCAACAAAGCCATCCTTCATATTATCCTTCTATATAAAACAAAAGTAAAGACATTCATGACCACTGAGCTAGCATGACACACAAATGAGAAAGATAAACACATCCACGAGAAAGAATAAACGACACTAGAAAAATGCATAAGCAATTTAGGATTGGGAAAGTACCAAATATTACAAAAACAACAAAGTGACAGAAATGAATGCATACATTTCAATAAAAATCCTGAATATTAAGTTTCAACTCCTCAACTGAAAGACATAGATTAATATATTAGATTTTACAAAACAGAAAAAAACAAAAACAGGACCCATATATTTGTTGTCTATAAGAAACACACCTCACTGGGCTTGGTAGAGCGTGCCTTTAATCCTAGCACTCCAGAGGCAGAGGCAGGCAAATCTCTGTGAGTTTGAGGACAGCCTGGTCTACAGAGTGAGTTCCAGGACAGGCTCCAAAACAATACAGAGAAACCCTGTCTTGAAAAAGCCAAAAGAGAGAGAGAGAGAAAGAAAAAAGAAACATACCTTAAGAGATTCTTTTGGTGAAAGGATAATAAAAGATATCCCAAGTCAATGGAACCAGAAAGCATGCAAATGTAGCAATTCTAACATCTGGCTAAATAGACTTCAAATTCGAAAAAATCAGGAAATATAAATAAAGTCAGTGTATTTGGTTAAAGGAGTGATCTGTTAGGAGGATACTGCAAATATGAACGTGTATGCATTAAACATTGATGCACCCAGTTTTGTGAAACAAATTATACTGGATGTAAAGGCACTGACTGATCTTAACACAATAACAATACATGACTAATTTGCTGCATTCTAGGACACAAAGAAGCTCTTAACAAGTAAAAAAGAAAAACCTGAAAAAATTTTATCTACTCTATCTGATAACAGTGTAATAAATAGCAAGAGAAACTACACAAACTGAAGATTGGACAATACAGTCAGTGCTAAATAATGAATAGATCATCAAAGAGTTTGGAGGGTGAATTTTTAAATTCTTAAAAATAAAAGGAAAATGAAAACACAACAGATAAGAGCCTGTAGCTTTAAGAGTTACATACATACATACATACACACACACTGTTCTATTTTATTTAATTCATTCTCAATTCTATTCTTTTTATTCTCCATTTATTTATTTATTGTTTTTAATGCTAGTCATGATTAGATCTTTGTTATACTCCTGGAACTTTCATTTTAAAGGCAACTGCCAAGAATGTCCTGGGCTTCACAACCAACATTTGAGCCAGAGCTTATGATCCTGGGTATCTGCCCGACTGCTGTGTGACAAGTCCCTTGCTCTCCCTGGGTTGCCAAAGGATGCCTTCAGCAAGGATGGCTTACAGGATTGTTGTCGGATACTTGGCAAATGCTCAGTCCAGTTGATATAGACAGTGCCTCCTTATACCCTGTGAAGTCCAGATTGCCTACAACAGGGAAAGACCTAGACATACTTACTTTTCAGATCATGCACACTGTGGAGCTGCTTGCAGACCTCCATGGCCTCCTTGTCTCCGGGTCCCAAAGAGGTCACCAGTCCAATGGAGAGCCCATGGGCCCTGAGAGCTGTGGCCAACTGCTGGGCTGTGGCTACCCAGATGTCCTGTTGAGAGGACACGATGGCCAAACGAGCCCAGCCAAAGTGCCTCATGATAGACAATAGTACATGGGCAGCAGAAGGCAAAGTGGACACCAACTCACCTCCTCCCTCTGGAGCCTCACAGGCCCAGGAGAAGAGGGACTTGCCCCAGCCTTGAGCAAGCATGGCTGCTGCTGGGCAGTATCCAGGATTGACGGGGCCCACAAAAGCAGCCACTGTGTTCTTGTGGGACACAAGTGTGGCCAGGGCATGAGAGGTCTCACAACCTGTGGGGAGGACCTTGAAATCCAGCTGTGAGCCCAGTAGCAGTGAGGCATCTTGGTTGACTTGATCTACAGCTAGCTGTGTAGCCATGCTGGGGAGTGCCTGGGCAAAGATGGGGTCACAGTCCCAGGGACCCAGCACCCCAAGAGTGAAGGTCTCTCTTGCCCATGCTGGCAGGGAAAGGGAGTCAGCCCACAGAAGGACACCCCAAAATACCACAGAGAGAACTGATATGGAAGAGGCTGCCCCTAGATGATGGACAGTGAGCCCCCACGGGCTCTGGCAGGGCAAGCAGGTCTTCCCTTCTGGTGCTGTCCACTCCTGGTATTCAAGGTGCAGGTCCTGCTGTCGTCCTGGGGGAAGAGTGTGGATAAGCCTTGCTGTCCAGCCTTTCTGCCGTTTCTCATACTGGTACATAAGATACTTGGAGCTATGATCTGAAGAACTGCCTAGGACTGGCTCAGAGCTGTGATGTACAACCCGAGTCCCAGGCTGAAGCTCAAACAGGGCATTGCCTACAGAAATAACATCCACACACAACCCTTTGCCTCCCTGCAGACTAGCCTCTGAGGCTGTTTGAGCCTTGTCTTCTCCTCTGAAAATATGCTCAGAAGCCTTCCTGTATCGACAAAATGGCATCACAGACAGCATTTGGCATAATGCCAGTTCTCAGGGACTCAAGGTCCTACCTCTTTTACCCTGTGACCGCTGTTTTGTCTTCCACTCATCTTTAGGAGGACCAAGCTCTCCCTGCCCTGTTGCTGTTCTCTACAAGTCTAGCTCCACCCAAAGGTCCTGGCTGCCAGGTCCAAGGTCCTGGGAGCAAAGCACATGTGCCAAGTGTTGTAGCCCATGAGCTTGGTGTGTCCAAGAGAACTGGGGCTACTGTGCTCACACTACACCTGTGTGTTCCTTTCCTGGCATCTTTCGCAGACCTGCCTGGACCAAATGGCCTCCCTACCCCACTGCACAGAGGAAGGAACTAGGGGAACTGGCATGGAGTTAGTAGAAAGATGGACTATGACCCAAGTCCATTCAGCTCCTCCTCCACCCCAAACATGACCTTCTCAGCCAGGGTGCTTGGACTTCCCTCCGAGTACACTTGTCTCTGTCCTCTACAACATCAGTAAGATTTCCCGACCTGAAGACCTACTGGCCAGACTCAGTGTCTTAAGAATTCTGCAGCCAGTGGCCTGCAGGGACTTGTAGAGAGTTAAAGAGCCTATCAGGCCAGCTTTAGAATAAGGGAAAGGCTGGCTTTCACCCAAGCTCTGTGTCTGATTCATGGCTCAGAGTCCACATCCCTCATCATCCCCACTCCATTCTATGTTAGAGGCTTAGTACCACCCCAAAGCTCTTCTTGGCCCCTGCTGAAAACCTGCTATAGCCTCTTCTCCATCCACAGGGCTTGGTTATCTTTCTGCCCACAGCATTTATGTAATCACATTGAGAACCCTAGGAGGAATAAGATCTGTTTGGCCCCCAGGAAACTGCCAGATGAGTGGGGAGGCGGATCTCAGCCAAGGGAAGAGTTAGCTATGAGTTTGGGCCATGGACAGAAGGTGAGTGGGCATGAGTATGGACAGTGAGGGCTTCCTAGGGGAGACAGAACTCACTCCGCCCTACACTTGGAGATGTAGCTCACAGAAGGGAAGGTTTTCTTTGAATGTTATCAGAAAGGATCTGGGTAGGGCAGCTCTTTAGAAATCATGTTTGATGCTGAGAGAGAGAAGAACCTTGAAACCATAAAGAAGACTCACTAACTCCTAACTTTGGGCTTGACACTGAGGTTCTTTGAGCCTCAGTTTCCCAACCTGCAAAAGTGGAGGTGCAAATAGTTATCTGGTGGATTGTGGAAACTAGAATGTGTCATGTGTATGGTGAGTTTGAGCACACTGTGCTTACTAAATGGAGCCACCCTCCTCTTCCTCAGTACAACCCCCACCATCTTCAGATCTCCGAGGGGAGCAGAAGATGCAGAGAGCTGAGCAGGAAGGAGGTAGGAGGTTTGGTCTCAGCTTCATGCAAGGCCTCAGCCTCTCCACCTGTGGGGTTTCCAGTGTATAGGACTAACATTTTGCCCTGCCAACCGAAGCCTACAATACTCTGCTTCTCCAGTTCAGGGTTGGAGGACGAAAAGCTGTTCTTCCATTTGCATCTGAGCCCTGTGGACCCAGATGACCCCTGTTATGATTCTGGAGTGGTCTCCTCGCATCCAGCTAAGGTCTACCCACCCTCAGGGCTACCGGGACGAGCTCTGGCTGTACAGTGTCTTTGCCTGTCTCTCGCAGAGAACCAAAATTGTGTGCCTTCATTGGTCAAAGTGGCAGTCACTTCCCTCACAGTCTGTTTCTCAAAGTGTCCCTGACTCAGAGTTTTCTGGGGCCTCCCAGAAGCTCCCGGGGAGACTCTTAACTCTCATTTTTAGAGGAGAAAATTGATTCTGGATAGATCGTGACTTGTCCAAGGTCTTACAAAAGGTAGGATCAAATCAGAAACAGAACTTAGCCTCCATCTTCCTAGGCAAAGACAAATCAATACCCACAGCATCCTCACTTTATCTACCTATCTATCTGTCTGTCTATCTATCTATCCATCCATGCATCCATCCATCCAGCTAACCTAACTATCTATCCATCTATCATCTACCTGTCTACCTCATATGGAACATTGGAGACTTAAGGATGTAGATGCCTAAGTCAACCCCTCTATGTCCAGATGAAGATATTGAAGCTCACAAGGAAGGCTGCACCTTGGTCCTAAAAAACACTGATAGGAACGCTGACCTGAGATCCTGCTGGTCAGACTCAGTGCCTCAAGAACCTTGCAGTCAGTGACCTGCAAAGATGCACAGAGGGTTATGACATCAGCAGACCAGTTGTAGGACATGGCAGGTACGGCTTTTCACTTTAGCTCTGGCCCTGATTTGTAGCACACAGTCCAGACCATTCTGTTCCTAAGTTTCTTCAACTGTGCAAAGAGAGCTCAGTGTTCATGGTAAGTCTCTAAATACCCTTCAGCACCGATGTTCCATGTGCTGGAAGAGCACCTAGAGACAGGGATCTCTGTTTCTGAGGTTAGCCATGTTCTCCTCCAAATATCCCAGCCCTCCAATGGGTGTAAGCTCCTTTGGTTCCTTTGAAATGGCCACAATAGGTGAAAGGGCCACCCTGAAGTGGGGAGGGGATTTGGATCTTTTAGAATTGGCGATGGCCTTAGGGTTAGTCACTGCTTGGTTTATGGGGCTGAGCACATGGAGTTAAAGATTCCCATCAGAGACCTGGAGTTCAGAGATGGAAAGACCTTTATCTACATGAAGATACCAAAACCAGAGTGACAGCAGCCCACAGTACAGGGATGGGGAATTCCTATCAGCACAGGTTTCTCTTCAGGGCATGCTCCCCACATACTCACCTGCCATGGTGGACTTCAGGGTGGACACTGCATCTATGTCAGTCCTGAGGTTCTCACACCTGGTCCTCAGAGGTCAGACTTTCTGAGCTCTCTCTGATCAGGGGCCTCCCGTGGTATCCTGGCTACTGCTCCTGTTGTCTGCTGGCTTCCTGAGAATCCAGGCTGGGGAGTGCCTCAGATATGGTTCATTCCCTCCCTGTCCCCCATAGGAGCCCAGAGAAACCATTTGGAAAATTGGATCTGTTCAGACCCCAGGGCTCTGGGGAGCCACATCAGAAAGGGAGACTTGAGGATAGGAGGGAGTGAGGGAGAGCCAGTAAGAGAGTTCTTCAGCACTGTGGACAGCTCTGGTCACACTGGGGCACCCAGGAGGCAGAGAGCCTGGACAAGTCCCAGAACCCAACATCAATAAGCACCCATCAAGTGCCCAGTACAATTCACTCTACCCACAGAGGCACTGTTATTAATTTCACTTTAGAGATAACAGGTCTGGCCTAGAATGTTTGGTAATTTGATAGGGTACAGAACCAGTAAGTGGCAAGTCTGACTGGTTGAAGTTTGAGGCTTCTGTTTACTGCACCATGCTGGTCAGGAAGGAGATGGCTTTTCTACCCTCCTTTTGGTGTGGAAAAGACCTCAGTCCAGTAGGCTTGCTCACATCCCTTCTCCACCTGCTCCCTCTTGCCTGGCAACAAGCGTTTCTTGAGGACCCTGTGTCTGCTAAGGCCTATCATCATGGCCCACCTCGCCCCTTAGGCAACTTTGTCAAGTGGGAATGTGTCTTGTTTTCTTTGTCACCTTATTTATTTAATTGGAACTTACTAAGCGCTCTTTTCCCAGTTCTGCCATGGAGTGAGGCAAAGCTACTTTTTCCCTTTCCCTCAATTAATTCCTGCCATTTCCCCCAAACTCATCTACCTCCTAGTTAACTGTCCTAGATAATTGAGCCCTATCGCCGTATGGAAAGAACAAATATTTTTGTTCTTCACAGATCTTTTCTATGAGAGATAGGGAGGGGCACAAGAGTCAACAAATAATGAAGTAGACAAATGCCATTTTATTGTTGAAAAGTGACAGGTGTTATAAAATGAGGCAAAGAATATCAATTACCATATACATAAGCCATCACAAGAGTTTTATATTACTATGCAGTCTTTAGCATGATTTTAACCATCAAGAAAGATCAGATATGTCATAAGTTAATTTGTACTGTATTTTTATATAGCCTAGGGTCCTGTTGATGTGCCAGACATGGGACTCTTGGCTCTCATATCCACTCTCTGACCCCTCATCAGGCTGGCTAAACTCAGAGGGAGGAGCAAGGGAGGAAAGCTGGGACTCTGCATTCACTGCAGGGGCTAACCCTGAAACACCTGGCTTCTGACTTGTTTCAGTCAATAGAAGACACTCATAGACATCAGGAGGACAGAGAAAGGGAGACACTGAGTAATACTCCCCCTCACTCTCTGGTATATTTTGAGTTCATTATACTCTTCTTTCTATTCCTGTGTGTATTTGAAAGTTTTTATAATTTAAAGTAATGATATCAACAATGTAAGGGTATTATTTTTACCATACACTCGTCAGCACCAATGTTTAGTTTTTTCTTATATATAACTTTTAAAAATCCTGAATTGTATTTCTCTTTTCCTTTTTCTTTCTTTCTATCTTTGGTGTTTCAAGACAGGGTTTCTCTGTATCCTTGGCTGTCCTGGAACTACTCTATAGACTAGACTGGCCTTGAACTCAGAGATCACCTGCCTCTGTGTCCTAAGTGTTGAGACTAAAGGCAGGCACCACGATCTTCCAGCCCTGAATTATATTTTTTTATGTCACATCACATAATTCCACAAGGCTGGTATTATCCCACAGGTGGTATAGGTTCTCAGTCTAAACACAGGTTAGCCAGAGACTTCTGCTTTGTATCAGGCTGCAATTGAGGAGCCAGGGCTGGGTTTCATCTGGAGACACAATCATGGGAAGATCTGTTTTCTAACTCCCTTGGCCTTGAACAGTGGGATCTGCTTGCCTCTTCAAGCAGCAACAGAGAGAGTAGGCCAGCTCGTGGAGAGTGGGAATTGCCCGAGGCAGGCAACATGATGCATTATCACAGTCTGTTCACTGCATGCTCACGATAGGGGAAGAAACAGGCAGCTCAAGGTCATTTTCTTCAGGGAGCAGGATCAGGAAACGAACTAGGTAGGGCCTGGGTCTCACTTCACCACCACCTGCAGTCCTGCTAGGGGACAGCATAGCTGCCTCCCAACTGCCTGATTCCATTTCTCCTTCCTGTCCTGGTCCATGGTGGGACATGTCCTTTACCCAAGCCCGTCTGTTAGGGAGGTCCCTGTGGAGTCCATTCTTACTGCAGGACTGACAGTGACCGGCAGTCTTTGTGCCCTTACATGGCTGCCTGGCACGAAGATGACTTGTGGTCCAACAGGGTGACTTGACTGTCACTGGGGATGGGACAGTTTTTTTGGGGGGATGGGACAGTTTGTATGTATGTATGTATATACATATATATTACAATTAGATATTATCATGGTCTGTGGAAACTTCCAGGTGGAAGTTATTCAGACTCTGTCCTGAAGGATCTGAGTCTAGTCCTTACAGAGTGGCCATTTGGCAGGATTGTAGGGCAAGGCAATTCTTGGGGTTAACATACTGTATCCTTGCTCTGTCTGGGACACTAACAAAACTCCCCTATAAAAAAATGGGATCTGTAGGCCGGGCATTGGTGGCACACACCTTTAATCCCAGCACTCGGAGGCAGAGGCAGGCGGATCTCTATGAGTTCGAGGCCAGTCTGGTCTACAGAGTGAGTTCCAGGACAGGCTCCAAAGCAATACAGAGAAACCTTGTCCTGGGGAAAAAACCTGGGATCTGTCACTCAGGCTTATGCAGTTGCTCTCTCCTTGGATTGAACCTGGGTCCTGAGGAGTCCACACAGCCAGAGGTAGGTCCAACCTACTTCATTAGGGGACCTCTGCACCCTCTAGAGAAGTAGTTGTTGATCTGTGGGTCACAAACCCCTTGAGGTCAAGATGCCATTTCAGAGGGGTAATCTAAGACCATCAGAAAACACAGATATTTACATTATGATTCACAACAGTAGCAAAATTACAATTTTGAAGAATCAATGAAAATAATTTTGTGATTGGGGGTCACCATGACACGAGGAACTATATTAAGGGTCACAGCATTAGGAAGGTTGAGAACCACTGCTAAAGGTCAAGGTATTCCAGAAACCCACGTCCAAATGACAGAATTGGGCAACAAATCAGCAGGGACCCTCCTGCAGAACATCTGTGGGATGAGATTGACAGACACCTCCCCACTGCCCCCATCTTCACGCCTCAGTTCCTGGCCCATTGCTCTGGCTATGGGAAGGCACATTTGGCCACTGGACCACACCCCATCATGTAGGATGCTGCCCCCAGCTGACTCTGTCATAGTCCCCAGCGCTCCCTTTCTCTATGCCATCGGCCAGAGGTGAAGCCAGTCAGACCCCTGTTCCTGTAATCTTGCAGTAAAACCCTCCCTCAGTCAGGGGCATCATTGGACACTTGAAAAAGATGGGGTGGTCTGTGTGACCATAATCATGGCTTCAGCAAAAGCGCTGGGGGTGAGGGAAACAGATGCATGTGCAGTTCAGCTTCTAACCCTGGATGGAAAGGGATCTCCGTGAGGGAGAGAAGATAGTCTCTCCAGGCAGCTGGCCTCCCCACTACAGGAACTGTTGCTCAGCAGTGACCTCTGCTGTTGGCCACTTGAACACACAGCGGTGGCATAACCACACTAGAAATCCCTGCTGCCATGAGTAGACTACATTCTGGCTGTCAAAGCCACTTCCATCTATTGATGGAGCCCTAGGGTGTGGGAGTAATGGCTGGCTGACAGCCGCAGGTCATCTCATACACCTAAGTGGTAAGGGCATGTCCATGTACACCCCTGATAATAATACATTAAATTTAGTGCATGCTCTGTCTCTTTCTCCACTAGTTCATCAGGGGCCTTCCCACAGCAGCCAAAATGATGAGCTGATGAAGAGCATGGAAGCTTTTCAGGAGGCCCTGGACCTGCAGGAAACAAGCCTGTAGCGTAGGACTTCCCAGACATGCTGTGGACCTTGCAGGATGATCGGCCTCCTTTGACTCTCTCTGAAAGCTATTCCTACCTGCCATTCCTGGAAGTGGATGTCAGGACGCTGCTGCAACAGTGAAGTCAAATGCATGCTGACCTTACCGCTTCAAAAACGGGTCAAAAGGTGGGTGACGGGCTGGAGAGATGGCTCAGAGGTTAAGAGCACTGGCTACTCTTCCAGAGGTCCTGAGTTCAATTCCCAGCAACCACGTGGTGGCTCACAACCATCTCTAATGAGATCTAGTGCCCTTTTCTGGCATGGAGGCAAGATGCTATATACATAATAAGTAAATAAATAAATCTAAAAAAAAGATAGGTGACTTTTTCTGGAGCTAGAAGGAAAAACTAGGAAACCACTGTTAATGAATTTGCCTAGTAATGTCCTGACAAGGCAAATCCAGACACTAGCTGGTTAAAGCCTGTTGTTATTCTAACTTGTGAAAAAGTATGCAGTACAGAAATTTATACCCAACTGCCATCTGGTGATAAATGACAATGAAATGCTAATTCTACTCTTTTTTTAAAAAATTAAATTTAAAAAGTTCATATAGCTCCTGAGAAACAATGCTCAAGGTAGACTTCTGACCTCCACCCCCTCCAACTGCACCTACACCCACAGCCCCACCCTCATTTCACAAATGTGCACATCCCTCAACTGCACCCACACCTGCAATCCCTTCCCCACCCCACAAATAAGCACACATGAAACGGACAGAGAAGGAGAAGGAAGGAAGGGAAGGAGGGAGGAAGAAGGATGTTCTAACATGGCTTTAGGCCATCTGGGCCCTGGGGTGACAGCCTCCTGGACTGTTGGCTCTCCATGACATTTGCCATTGTGACATCTAGGATTCTGGCTACCCCCTTAGTATCAGGTCCAATTAACAAAATGGCATCAATACAATCTACTGCCATGATACTCTGTGGGTTATCCAGTTTATTCAAGATCCCCCGAGCCCTGTTATGAGAGAGAACTGGAGCACTAGATAACTCTGGGGACAAAACAATAGGGACCTCTGATGCTCGGCGCACCAGCACACCGCTTCTAATGCACTTCCTGCTAGGAGTGGGATGGAAGGTGTTTGTAAGGCCAAGAGCCGCAGAGCAGGTGTCAAAGACTGGTGACCCAGTCCAGTAAAGATGGCTGGAGTGGAAACTCCTTGGCGCCATCTCAGGACAATCATCTTTGTCCTCCAGGATCCTTCCACCTTTTTTTCTTAGTCAAAATGCCAGTGTGGGTGCAGGAGAGATGGCTCAGTGGTTAAAAGCACTTGCTGCTCTTCCAGAGGACCCAAGTTCACATCCCAGAATCCATGCCGTGTTGTTCACAACAGCCTGCAACTCCAGGGAGTCTGACCCATCCTCTTCCGGTCTCCATGAGTACCCCCACACAAGTGGTGCACATACACACATAATACATAAATAAATAAATATTCTTTTAAAAAGCAATGCAAGTTAACACGGTGTACCAAGAATGACTGCCTCGAGTCTGTTGAGTCTCTGATTCCACTTCAGGCTTTCGGGGATTGCACATTGCTTTGGCTGCACTTTCTGGGCAAGGGATAGATGGGTGGGCTGTTTCAGAGCTTCTGCTTTATATTTCCTCCCCGAGAGCCCTTGTTCCCCAGGTCAGGGAAGTCAGGTGGTGACCTGCCTACTTACTATGCATACCCACCTTCATCACATCTTTCTGGAGCCATGTGAACACCACCATGGCCAAGAGTGTCCTGCTTGCTCTTTCCCATCAGCTGGTACTCAGTGGTGGTCAGTCTGTGTCTAGTAACCTCCCAGCTTTCCTCCCTCCCCATGGAGGAAGATCCACAGATCCACTTGCCTCAAGGAGACCTGTTGTCCACCCTCGTCCTGCCTCTGAGAGGCTCTGAGGCTGGGGACTGCAGTCTGAGAGCTGGGTGTGAAGCAAGGCACCTCACCGCGACGACCCAGATAGCATGCGACTACCAAGCAGAACTGTAGAAGGCTGCCATCTTTCTTCCCATGGACAAGACAGAGATCACCACAGGGGGAGGAAAGCGGGGAGCCCTCTGAGCCCTTAATCGGCTACCCACTCAAAGCACAATTCTGCTCCATCCTTGTTCCCTCTCAACAGCCTTGTCATAGAATGCAGGTCAGGCCGCAGGGTGTTTATAGGACGCCCTGTGATGAGAGCAGCTGAGTAGGCTGGGTTCAGGATGGCCTCACAAACGACCACTCAAATCCCTCACAATCAAGGAGGCAAGATGGAAACCACTAGCAAGGGGGAAATTCGCCTTATAAAATGCCTTTGGTAAGCCCCAAGAATGGAATCAGATGCCCAGGCAGAGCCTAGTGACAACTTGCCTTTGGTTAATTTAAAAATCACGAATTTTGAGGTCCTGCCAGTGGACAGTGCATTCTCAGCCCCCCACTAGCTTTGCGGTGCAAAGCAACCACTTCCATTGAAAACACCTTGCGTATGTCTGAAGGATGATCGTATGCGGAAGGCCCACATCTCTGTTTTCACAGCATGTTTGTCCCTTTGCTGTCTTGCCCCAGGAGCCAGATTCTACTTGGCCATGCATGTAGAAACACATTGCTTATTTAAGATGTTTTGTGCATGAACGATCAAGCAGAGTTAACTTGGCTTAATGCCCACTGGGGCTGGAATGTGTTCTTACCTTGCTGCTTCCTAAGTAGCCCAAACACTGAAAGTCCCAAGACTACACTATAAGGCCATGAGAGATGGTGGTGCCCAGAGCAGAGGTAACTCAGCCGCTCCTGGGTTAATATAACTACCCAGGGTTGGCTTGCAAACCTCAAGGTCAGATGTTTGCACACAAGAAGAAAACCATCTTTTGAAACAATACCCAGTTTATCTGACTGCAGCAGATCAGTGGAATGCATGCCCTTTCCCATGTTCAGTGGGCAGTCTGGATGCCTCTTTGGACAGTGATAGCTCACTTCTGCTCACAAGCTTAAGTCCCGTTCAAGTCTTGCCTATCTTTTAAGAATTATTTTATTTTTCTGCCTTGCATGTACTAGGCAAGCACTCTACTACCCAGCTACATGCCCAAGCCACTTTGTCTGACCTGTAGCCTTTTTCTCTGTTTTATCTCGATTAGTTCCATGCCAAAACATCCTGCCTGCGGGATACTGCAATTAGTTAAAAATCCCCCACAGATCCCAAAAACACTTCCACAATCACTCTGTACCTGTAGCTCATTCTGGTATTTGTGTCCACTCGTTGGTTTCTGATGGTCAAGGGCTCTTCCCTAGCTAGACTCCCAGGCTCCCATTACCCACACTGATCTCTGAAAGTCCATTGCATCACCCTCACAGTTGCCTCTGACTCCCAGAGTCAGCAAGAGCAGGGCTCTATGTGATGTGTTTATTCCTCTTTGCTCTAATGAAGGGAGTATCTTCCTGCTTCTCCTCGGAGGTTAGCAGGTGCCATATTTATCTTCCCCAATGTGTCTGCTTCTCTTGGCATCTAGATGCATCCCTCTCCATGTTCCCAAGAGGTTCTGACAGTTCTTTATGAACAAGGCCTTTGTTAAATCTAAACTTCAGCTCATCCACCCAACAGATGAGAGACTACTGAGTCATTGAAGCAAAATGTTAACTCTTGAAACCAGCTCCCCTATTAGTGAATTTGGAGCATGTCACTTGACCCTCATCTTTACCACCCCTCAGTCAGTCTCCCAGGAAGATCACTCTCCAGGACAAGGTAGTCCCCCATCTTCCAACCAGCTAAGCTCATGGTAATAAAGCCTTTCCCTCCCCCTACCTTGCCTCATGATTTACTGGCTCCTGTCACCAGAGGTCAGACCCAGCTTTTTGCACGCTAACATTGAAGTCATTTGCAGGTAGTTTGGGTTCCTGGGGTTCTCCAGGCTCTGCTGGAATGGAACCCTGGCTGTGGTCTGAAAGCAATGAAGTGATGAGGACGTGCTCTGGGGAGGTTTTTATGTAGCATGGAGGAGCTCAGAAAGGACTAGAGGGGCTGCCTGTACTAGCAAAGGAGTTCAGGGCAACTTGAAGTTTTAGGATTCTTAGACCTATCCCTGGTCTCCTAAGTGTCTGCCCCATGTGACTTGGGGCCCCAACCTTATGCATCAGTGTCCCTCCTTTAGAGTAGAAGAGGTCATGACTGAATGCTGCCATCAGATCCTGAGTTTGGACCTCCACTGTACCTTAGTCGTCCCTGTAGGACGTGAGGGATTCCACTTAGGTGTCATGGAAGCCTTCCATCAATCACATGCCCTCAATTATGTGAGCATACACCACATAGCAGTCGATGACAGACTGCATATATGAGAGTGTGACTGTGTGGTCTAAGCATGTATTGGGCTGTATGCCATCACGGTTTGTGTGTATAGACTCTGATGGTCGCACAACAACGCCAGTGCCCAGCAATGTGCTCCTCAGACCGGAACTCCGTTAAGGAACTGGGAGTATGTTCTCTTGGCCCCTCCACTATCTTTACAGTCATTAACATTGTCACCGGGGCTTAGTGCCAAAGCCCTGTGACATCCCGGTATAGGTATTGTCCCTTGCTACCACCTATGACAATTTGCTTGTTCCCTGTCTCCCTCAGGAAAAAAGACTATCCTGGTATTGCACTAATATAGGAGAATATTCCTGCATTTCACGATCCAACTTTTTGTTTACTTATTTTGCAGTTCCAGGAATGGAGCCCAGGCCTTCTTTGTCACAGACTTATAGCTCCAGTTCCAACAACTCAACTCCATTGTCTTGTTGGGACGGTCATTTCCTAGCACCTCTAATACTAGGATAGCAACAGAAATGTAGTCGAACTGTGGCAGCTCCAAGAGGCCCTTGCTCAGAAAGGTCTATGCTCAAGATGGGGACAGTAGGGCTGGCAAGGTGGCTCAGCAAGTAAAGGGACTTGTTGCCAAGCCTGGCCACTGAGTTCAATCCTGGGGATCCACATGGTGGCGGGAGAAAGTCAACTCCCCCAGTGTCCTTCTGGCATGCACATGCTCTAAAGAAATTAATTAATAATTTAAAAAAACTATAAAGGTGGGGCCAGGCTGTGAAGAAGGTGCTTTCAGGAGCCCCACAGACAGCTGACTGCCTGGGGAGAAGCAGTGGCCTCTGGTGAAAAGTTACAGTAGACCACAGCATTCCAGCTGAGAAAAATGGAAATTAAGCTCATGTGGGGTAGTGGCTTAGACTGAATGTTCCAAATGCTACAACTGTTGTCCCATTTTGCAGATGTGGAAACTGAGACCCAAAGAAGGTAACTTTCATGGGGTGATGCAGTTATGCAAGGCACATGCTGTATGTTCTAGAAGTATCTCTCTGAACTCTGAAGGGGACAAACAGAGGAGGGAATTATGCTCTAGTTATTTAATGAGGGGAAGGTACCTGGAATGTAAATGTTTAACACAACCCTTGGTTATTTTACTGATGAATCTGTAAATTTGGGAATGGCTTGGCAGGGAAAATTACTGTATTAGTTAGTTTTCCATTGCTTTGACCAAATGACTGACAGAACAAGTCAAGTGAAGAAATATTGGTTTGAGCTCACATTTCAAAGGCCTTAGCTCACCATCCTTGGCTTGGCTGATTCTGTGTCTGTGTGAGGTAGAACACCATGCCAGACACACGTAAGTAAAACAATGAACCTTGACAAATGTGTTAAAATATGCCAGTCATTCCCTTCCGTGTTTTTACTGAAGTGATGACAATGGTGTAACATAGGTGGCACTTCTTTGGCACTGTGTGATGTTTTTGTGTCGCATAAGCTTCATTAATGTCACAGTGCAAGATTAAGAGGGCCCCCTCCTGCCCTGCCCACTGATGTGTCCCAGAGCCACATATGGCAATGCTATACACAGTGACTAGTCATCAAATAGTTAACTTTACCGATGAAATCTAAGGCTCAGAGAGTCCAAGACACTTGCCCAGTGTGGCAAAAACTAGTGACACCTCACTGTCCGCAGACTATTTCTAATGTACTGCTGCTGAGCAGTACGTGTTTCCCCATCAGGTGAACTGGGGTCCGAAGGTTTCCGAGCTACTGACAGATGAGAAAGAAGCACACAGATGCAGACTCTGTTTACCCTTCACCACGGCATTGAGACCTACGCAGGGGCTGGTGCAGAGGAAGCCCTGGGATGCTGTAACGAGAAGCCTGGTGAAAAGGGATGGTGCCTTTGGGACACAAGTGATACTGAGAGAGGAGGGGAGGGGAGAGGAGGGAGGGGACGGGGGAGCGAGAGGGACCAATCGTAGCTGTAGGAGTATGTGCATGGATAGAACCATGGGTTTGCAGGCAGATGGCAGGTGGACGGCTGGATGATAATTGGATAAATAGATGGGAGGATGGATGGATGAGTAAGTGGACGGAGATGAATGGTAGCTGGATGAGTATGTGGATGAGCAGATTAAAGGATATGTGGGTGGATAGGTGGACAGATGATTGGCACCTGGATGGGCAGGTGAATGAATGAACAGCATAGTGATGACAGGCAGGCAGAATAAATGCACTTTAGAAGCGTAGTCGCTGCATTTCTTCCAGCAGAGGGCACCATCACTGCACTCACTGGCCTCCACTAGAGTTCTTAGCGAACCACCTCCTGCCAGCAGGTACACCTGTAGTGAGACCTGGGCTTCACAGGCAGCGTGTCAGCAGCTCTGGGAGGTGAGGGGCTCAAGGTGCAGAGCCAGAGTCCACGGGGCACAGAAGAGACAGAAAGCACAGACTGGATACTCAGTGGCACCCTCCGCCTGCCATGGAGTCTCAAGGGGAAATAGTGGCACAATTGCCTTCTGCACATGTCTGAGAAGGGGATGGAATGTACTGCAGGGGGAGGGAGCAGTGGTGGGCAGGCTGCAGGGGGATCTACCAGCTGCATGAAGCTGACAGCAAGTAAGTGGGAGATGCAGAAGCCATGAGCCATAGTGTATGGCAAAAAGGAACCCACATGTGTATGTGAACTGGACCCTGGCAGTGCCCCGGGCCATGGGGTACAAGCTGTCCATTTTTTCCCCTTGGCCAGTGTTCCAGCCTGGCTCAGTGTTTGCAGGAGTTGCAGAGAATACAGCATAGATGCTGACCTTCAGGGCTGCCTGGCCCTGGATGGTGGGCAGGGAGGAAGCAGGTCCTCTGTGCTGATAAACCACCAGGAGCCATCCCTAGACAAGCAGGCCCTTACCTCCTTCCTTCTGAAGGGGCTTGTAGTGTTTCTATGCCCCAGATCTCACACTAAAGCTCCGGTCCTCACACACTGCTTCATCCTGGCTAACTCTAGCGGGTCTAATGTGCAGAGCCTTTTCCAAAGCCAGCCTAGTTACTGACTCAGCTGACCACCTCCCACACCCACACATATGCCAGCCAACTCTTCAAACCTGGGTTGTCACTGTGGATAGAGGACAATATGACAGGAGCTAGGCTAACATTTCTGCTGTCCCGCCTGACCCATGACTCTGGAGCCTAAGTTGTCTCACCTGTGATGTAGAGGACAATGGTGGCTGCCTTGCAGGGTGACTATGGAGGTCCTATGGAGTGATGAGCACACCTGGAACTGTAGATACACAGCAAATATCACCTGTTAGATTTGAGTTCTAGAAAAGCATGGAAGCCTGGCTATAAAGCTGTAGAGTCTGGCAGCCTGATGGAGTTTCAGTCAGCTCCCAAACTGCAGATAGGTCTGTTCATGTTCCCTTCCCCACTGAATCTTCATCCACACTTGCATGGAGAACATTTCAGGGAGCGGGCTGGAGCCAGAGCTGACAATTAAGGAGTCCACTTCAAAGGGAGGGGCTGTTCCTAAGCAGAACCTGAACAAAAGCAGCAGTTCCCAGGGAAGCAGAGTGCCCAGCTGTGGGGAAGTGTGTGTGTGTGTGTGTGTGTGTGTGTGTGTGTGTGTGTGTGTGTGTGTGTGTTGCACAGGGCATGTGATTGTACTGCCCACCAGGGCTAGGGTTGCTTGTGGAGCTGATGTCTGCACTAGGGTTTGGGCTGTGGCCGGCTTTCTGCCGTCTGAGTGCCATTTCTGGCTTTCGAAGCCTCCTTTGAGTTAGAGGCAGCCAGCTGGGCCAGCATGCTTTCCTGAGCCAGCCTCATAGTGGCTCTTACTGACACAGCGTGCTGGGGGGGGGGGGAAGACATGTGGCATCAACTCCCAGTCCTCAGCCAGGGTGCCATGGGAAGGGGGCTCTGATTAGGGCTAGGAAGTGGGTAGGAACCCAGAAATGCTGGAAAGGAGGAACCGGACAGCAGTGGTGGAGGAAGCAGGGGGCAGGAACCAGGTAGTAATGAGGTCGGAGGAGCATTCACAGCAAAGCTGCCAGGGACGTGAAAGAGAGGAGGGTGGAGAGAGACAGAGTCACAGCAGAAACAGAAGGGCAGAGAGGAGGAGAGCCAGACAGAGAGGAAGGTTAAGACAGGAAGGAGATGCTGGAAGACAGAGGTAGGGGGATCATAAAAAGAGGAAGGAGGCAGAGGGTGTGAGAATGAGAGGCAGAAGAATATGCAACAATAGACCAAGAACAAATAAAGGATGCGGCTCAGGACCTGTGCTTGCGAAAGGCAGAGAATTAAAGCGGTCACCCCTCTGCCATGTCTCAGGTGAGAAGACAGAGACTCCCCAACTCAGTGGCAGCTTGGGCTGCAAATATGAAATTCAAAGAGACTGACAAGTAAAATAAACTTGTAGGAAAGAGATGGACAGGAGGCACCAAAGGGGAGGGAAGAAGGTGTGGTGGGGGCGGGGCTTAGGAGTTCCTTTGGGTTAGGAAAGCAAATGTTTCCCTTTCAGTAGGTAATTAAAAGGCAAGCTCATTAAATAAGCCTTGAATCTTTGAAGTCTGGATTATTGTGTCAAACTGAGCATTGAGTGGGTGAGGGCAAGTAGCATTCTCTTCTCTCTGCCTCCCCTATGCCAGGCCCTGGGGCATTAGGAGGGTGGAGGCCAGCACCAGCTGCCAGACTTCAGGCAAAGAGAGGAGGGTGTCCACACACTGGGCCAGTGGTTGTCATGGGAGAGTCATATATGATTGAATGAGAACACAGTGAGAGAATGAGCCCTGTGGTGTTGGCATAGAATTGTGGGTGGAGGCATGAGTCCATAGAGAGATACATTCTTCTGCTTTCTCTGCTGACAGGCCTGGGGAAGGCACCCCTCCCCCAAAAGCAACGGAGTCAAAGTCTCTTGCAGACAGGACTGACTCCAAGTTCAGGGGTAAGGATTATACACAGTAAACCTGGAACAGCTTGAGATGTCAGAAAACACATGCTCAAAGAACTGTGGGACATTCCGGAATGAACCAGAAAGGGTCCCCATAGGGCACACTCATGCTGTAGTTTTTGATGGTTCTGTTGTACATAGGGGGGGCAGTCTTGTTTTGTAGGTTATAATAGTTTGTCCAGGAAACATAAATATATATTCTGCTTGCACATTTGAATACTTACTGTGTGCATGCACACAATAAAACTTTGAAAAGGGAGAGTTTTTTCCATAAACAATACCTAACCCTCCGGAAATGATTAACCCCTAGTTTTTACAACTCAACCATATCAAAATCAAAGCTTATATGTGAAGTAAAATCATGTTTATAGAAACATGAATGTGAAACCCCCCCCCCACACACACACACAAAAACCACATGAGATCTCAGGCACCAGCTTCCAGGGCCCTTTCTTCAGATGAGCCAGCCCTTTAAGCCTGCCCCACCCTCTTACCCACCTGGGACAAAGGGCTGTGCCAGCCAGGGTGCCATCTTGGACCAACAGTGTCAGCTCCCTGGAAAAGGCACAGCACACAGAGGGAGGAACCTGTGAGCTGGAGCACCTCCTGGAGCACTCTTACTAAGCTACTCCTGCCCAGTTTGCTCTAGATTCATCTCTAAATAAGACAACTCCCTCATTGGAAAACCAATACTTTTGGGTTTTCAGTCATTTGCAGCCAAACTCAATCCTAGCATTCAACAACAGGAGATTAAATGAAAAAGATTATACTTCACCTCATAAATGAAAAAAAAATGGATTCAATAAAGTTCAATGTCCACTCACAATTCTAAAAATAACTCACTAAACTTGTAAGAGACAAAAGCCCCGTTGAAAGGGCTGGAGAGATTGTTCAGAGGTTAAGAGCACTGGCTGCTCTTCCAGAGGTACTGAGTTCAATTCCCAGCAGCCACATGGTGGCTCACAATCATCTGTAATGAGATCTGGTGCCCTCTTCTGGTGTGCAGAAATACATGCAGAGAACACTGTATAGATAATATATAAATCTTTTTAAAAATCCTTTGACATCACAGAAGAACACCTAACAAAAGCCTTGTTGTTTAATTTCTCTTTAGAACTCCACAGGAGATAGATTCCTACAGTTGTAATTTCTATTGCATTCCCTTCTGGAGATCCTAGACAGCACAATAAAATAATGCCAAGAAATGAGAAACATAAAGATATGGAAGAAAAAAAAAACTAAAGCCCATTGTTTGCATAAGATATCATTGTCTATATAGAAATCATAAATAGCCATAAATAATTAACACAAGAGTTTAGCGATGTGCATGGATATAAGATAAATACATCAAAACAGGCACATTACACATCCTGACAACATAAAGTTCAGAAACATAATTATAAAAGATGTATTTATAATAGTAACAGAAGTTAAAATGTCCTTTGAAACAAATTTAATAATAGACAAACAAGGCTTTTATAAAGCCTATAAACAACAAGACATTTTATATCTATAAAAAGATACCAATTATCTGAGTCAATGGTGGATTTATAGATTGCATGCCTTTCAAATCCAAATTCTAGTGACTATCCTGGAGAATTGTGTAAGTCACTTGTATATGGGCTTTTAAAGAAGATTTGCTTTGGTATATTTGTGTGTGTATGGGGTATGTGTGGATGTCCTTGGGCGCCACAAGAAGGTGTAGGATTCGTTGAAGCTTGAGTTACGAGTGAGCCACCCAATATGAGTGCTGGGAACTGAATTTATTACAGCAGTGTATGCTCTTAACCACTGAGCCATCCATAGCCCACAATATAAGCTGCTTCTCCTTCTCCTCCTCTTTCTCCCTCTCCTCTTTCATCTTCAAAGGGGTGAGAAAAAGGTCAAGATACACCCCCAAAGGAAAGCTAAGGTTAGCAGTCCTGTCCAACCAGCTATTGAGACAGATCACAGGCCATATGGAAATGAAGAGAATGTGGCTGCGGAGAGAAATCGTGAACACAGAGAAGAAATGAGAGAGCCAGCTCAGAAACAAGCTGTGTATGTATGGAAAGCTGATAAATGACAGCTGCACCAGGAGAAAGAAGAAGAAGAAACACGTCTCCAAATGTCACCGACACTTGTGGTTGCCTTTGTGGAAAACTGCAACTTGATCCACACTTAACCAACATAAGAACCAGTTTCCGGTTGATCGAGGTCTTTAACATTTGCCAGTGAATTGCTTTTTGTCAACTTTTGAAGACAAGATAAGAAACATTCTTTTATGAATTGAGGTAGGGGAGAACTCCAACAAGACATTTTAAAATGCAAACAGAAATGGAGCCTGTAAAAAAAACTCAGTTACTACAGAGATTGGAAGCTCTGTTTATGGAAAGGTACCTATAGAAAACAAAAACGCAGGTGTGAACTAAGCATGGAAAACTGTGCTTTCCAAAGACAGCTAGAATAACACCTGTCTTAAATGTTTTCTGAGGACCCTGCCACATCCTGGAACTGCTCAGATGCCCTAAGTGATAGGCTGTTGGGAGCAGGCCTGCATGGTGCCATGTAATTACAGAAATTAGGTCATAAAAAGCCCCACACTTCAGCCTCCATCCTGTGTCAACTGTCCCCACAGTCTCACTTGTTCTCCAACTGGTGCCAATATTTTGGGAGGCTGTGGGGCCTTAAGGTTGGGCTTAGCTGGCAGAAGCAGCCAATAGAGATAAGTCTGGCAGGCTGCAGCCCACAGCTCTCTGCTTCCTCATCCCCTCATGAGCCCTGCTGTGAGGAGACGACTACTAGCTCCCACCCCTGTGAACACCATACCTTCTGAGAATATGAACCAGAATAAACCCTCCTTCCTCATGTCTGCCAGAGGTCATGATCACAACAATACTAAAGTAACTGATTCACTCGGCTGCTTGCCCTGTGCTCACCCCACCCAATCAGGTGACACCAGGCAGGTGACACTGGCCGCAGGAAGACTCAGACCTACCCTATCTGAATGTTGATATTCGCCCAGCCCGAGAGGTGGAGACAACCACAGTGTATAGCACAGGAGTGGCTTGGGATAACCCTGCATGGACACACTCAGAACAGGAAGCTGTGCTGCCTTCACTGCCTGTCTGTCCTCTGGAGTCACGCCCAATAAGGAAAGATTTGGACCCAAGGAGTTGGAGTCTTTGATCTGTCTCCAAGTGCTGCATAACACAGGGCAGGTCAGTTTTCCTCTCTGAGCCTCTTATTCCTTAGCCCCAAGGTTCCTGTGTGTATCATTTTCATATAGACCGTATTTATCAGGAAAACCAACTATATAAACTGAGTTGAGGGATGCCCAGAATGTACTCACTCAGCAAACTCCTACTTACAGTCATTCATCAATACTTGTCACCATCTCATTGTCACCTTTTCTAGGAAGCTCCCTTTTCCTTTATCTCATCAAACCACCATGTAACCTTGTGACTCCTTCCATCCTGTCATACAAGACTATTTATTTATTTGCTTGCTTGTTTATTTATAACATAACACAAAGCTCCTAAACTTGGCTCACTCATTATGCAAAATACATATATGAATACTGCCTTCTTCAAAAACCGTAAAAATAAATAAGCATGCTGTTAAACCAGGCGCATTTCAATTGAATAAATGAAAGGTTTTAAGGATGTATTTTTAATGTATGCTTTAGATATGTGTGTATGTGCATGTGAGTGCAGGTGTCCAAGAAGGCCAGAAGAGGGCACTAGAACCCTTGGAGCTGGAGTTGCAGGTGCTTGTGAGCACTAGGAACCAAGCTGAGATCCTACAGAAGAGCATTAAATGTTCTTAAGCCACTAAGCCATCCCACCAGCTCCAAATGAGTTTCCTTCCCTAACCATTAGAAGAAGATTGGAATGGATGCCAATTTGGCATCTACGGCATTAAATTCTTCTTACAAATTTTCTTTACTGCTTCTAACATCTCCTGGCTTTCTTCTTGAGAACAACTAATGAAAACATCTTTCATCTGACAGGGTATCATTAAACAGTCATCGTGTGTGAGCATGACACCATTCCAGGCAGCTTGTAAACTCTAGAGTTGTTTCTCTTATTTTTCCCTTAGCTCTGGGATGTTCCTCTTGTTCTGTGTAAATGGCTTTATTATCTGTCGTTCTTCAAAAGCAATACGGGCATCTTCCGCAGCTGTCTTCTTTGTGGTGGCCAGCATCAACCCAGCATTGAAGTGACCTCCTGTCTTGACCATCAGCTCTGTCCATAGAGTCATATGGGAACCATCTGTGTGCTCCAGACCCAAACTCTTGGCTAGTCTACACCAGGAAGTAGCTGCTGGGTTCAATATTTAATCAGTATATAATAAAATACGTTCTTCCGAGAGGAGGGCCTGTTCTGCCAGAGGCCACAGGGCCTGTTTACAGCCCTCCTTGGGATCCAGTCCCAAGCTTCTTTGGGAGTTCTGTGAAGGTGCCATGTCACAGAGCAAAGTCATAATCATTCAGACAGCTGGTCCCTCAGCAGATCTCAGATAGACACGAGAGTCCCTTTAGTCATCGACACTGGCAATATTCCAGTAGGAGCAGTTTTTTCCCTGTTAAGATCTGCAGGGAGTTTATGAAGATAAGAATTGTCATCCATGCTGTCTGGAACACATCTTTAACCCTTTTGTGACTTTTTCATAGGCACAGGGTAGACTCCATGCTGTGTGTGTGGATCAGGCATGGCCAATCTCAGACGACTCATTGCATCCCATGCACCACAACCTGAAGCCAATAACACCTGCTTTCCACTTCAGTCTGATCCAAGTAAGGCCAGATGTTTACTCATTCTCATCTGTAGCTCAATCCAGTTCCATCCTATTCAGTTTTAGAGTGAATTTGGACAAGAGGCAGCCCAAACTGCAGTCCTAGTGTGTCTGTCCCACTGACCCTCTTCCTGGTCCTCTATATCAGTGGTCTCAACCTGGGGGTAGACAACTCTTTCACTTGGGTCGCATATCAGATATTTACAGTATCAAAATTCCAACTATGAAGTAGCAGCAAAAATAATTTTAAGGTTGGTGGTTGGGGTTACCACAACATCAGGACCTGTATTAAAGTCACGGCGTTAGGAAGGGTGAGAACCACTGCCCTATACTCTGAAGCAAAGCCTTGCACCCACAGTTTCAGGGAAGCCCTCTTCTAGAGAGGGAGACTAGGATAGGAGACTAAGACAGCTGATGCTGTGATACCCACTCTGGAATGCAGAAGACCATCCTAGCTTCAGGAAACAACTCATTACTGCTGGCTTTTTCTCACCTCCTGCCTCTGTAGCCATGACAAGAGAAAACCTCCTCTGCCTACAGGTATCTTGGGGTCCCAGGGACCAGAGTTCATTCCCTCCCTACTTTATTGTCTTTCTCTCTATTTTGTCCAATGCTTATTTATTTCTATGATCACATACCCCCCAAATAAATTGCATAACATAAATCATCTCAGGATCTGCTTTGGGGGCAACAAAGGCAGACAGCCAGGGGGAAGCTGAGAGATGGCAAGAACTTGAATCAGGAAAAAAAATCCACAAGAGTGGGCAGACCTGGGAGACCCTGAGAGTGTCCCCAAGCAGAAGGAGTGGGAGCTGGCAATGATTAGCTATGCAGAATAGGGAGAGAGAGGGGGTTTCCAATTTGGACGGCACCTTTCCAGCGATAATAGGTAATGGATTTTGATGAATTCCAATTTTAATGAATTTTAAAGCAAAATTTAAAAATTCAACTTGGATTGAATTTTTAAAATCCCAATTCTAAATTTTACATATACAGAATTATAGTTAATCCTCATAGCAACCTCATAGCAACTCAATAAATATGTTGATTTCCCATTTGTCAAAGAAGAAAAGCAGAATTTAATGTGGCTTATAAGCTCTCTCTCTCTCTCTCTCTCCACACACACACACACACACACACACACACACACCTTTTGAGATAGGGTATCACTCTAAAGCCCAGGATGACTTGGAACTCACTATGTGCCCAAGTTGGCTTCAACTTTTGAAAATCTCCTGTCTCAGCCTCCTGAGTACTGGGATCGCAGATATATTGGCCCAGTTAACATTTCATAAAATTACAAGGTAGTGTGTTGTGTATAGGGTTATAGACTCAGTTATCAGCAGACTGTCAAATGCAGTCAAAATCAAGGGCATTTAACAACATGGAAAATTGTTTCAAGCACTTTATTAGATTAGAATAATTAGCTTACAAACTAATATTTATTGCTAAGAGCACATTTGGGGACTATGTTCACATGTATATAAATAATGGGTTACAATTTTAGACCACACAAGGACATAAAAACTGCTAATTTCATTTTTCTAATTAAGTTAATTTCTATGATAAGCAACCATTCTTCAGGGTAGAAATTCACCCTCAATCATTTCTGAATCCCTGTCCCCATCTCCTTTTTCCTATTTTGATAAGTAGGTGCTCAGATGTCACCTGTCTGCAGTGGCATGTCCTGAGGCAGCCATCTCATTATCTTGTCTGAGCCCTAACTGGCCAGCTCCCGCTGTCACTGCCCATCCTCATCCTCAGTCATAAGACCTATTGATTCCAAACAGTATTCTTGGCTACTGCGGTGTCCCCTACCCCCAGATACATTCACTTCCAAAGCCCTAGAACCACGGAACGTGACCTTATGTGGCAAAAGATCTGGTTAAAACAATGCTCTTGAAGGGAGGGCCTATCGTGAGAGGCTGACAGACACGTAGAGACAGCTTGTGCAGAAGGCACAGGGAAATACATGCAGCCATTCACAGAGGACTGACAGCCACCAGCAGCTGGCAGAGGAAGGGAAAAGTCTGTCCCAGAGGCTCCAGAGGTCTGCAGGCTGCCAACACACTGTTTCCGTTTCTGACACCAACTTCAAGCTCCAGGCCCCTAGAAATAAGAAAGGACACACTGCCTCAGGACTCAGCGCTTAGCATGCAGGCTGCAGGTCCTGACACTTGTGTCCACACTCCAGGGACTCAGATCCGCCCTCAGCTATCCTGAGCCTTCCCAGGACAGGGGACTTTATGCAGCTCTCTTGGTCTGCCTTCCTGGGCTCCCCTCAGTGGCCTCTGCCTTTCCAGCCAGGCCCTGCCCTTCCTCCCTCAGCCTCTGCCACAGGCACAGACACAGCCTGCTCTTGGAGCCCCGCAGCGGTCTTCCGCCTTGGTAGCAGTTTCCCACATGCTTTCTTTCTGGAACAAAACTGGGTGAGGTGTGCCCAGCCAGATCCCTCACCTTTCTTCAGAATGCTGTCTACTCTGGGGTGTGAGGGCTTGACCCTTCATCGGGCCTTCTGAATGAGTGGCTGACACTCTAACCACAAAGGCCAAGTGGGTCCAGGAACACTGCCTGAGACCCTCCCTAGCATGAAGGCCAAGAGTTTGAAGGAAGAGTGGAAAATGTTTAATAGCTTCATTTTTCTTCTGGCTACACACACACACACACACACACACACACACACGTACATACATGCACACACATGCATGCACACACACACAGAGTCAAGAAATACTACAGAAAGATTAAAGTACTATCTTTGAGTTACACGTATTTTCATTCATGGTCCTTTTCCTGTATATTTCCCAAAATATCTAACAGTAACAGGTCTTATTTCTATAATTGAGGAGGGAAATGTTATTTGAAAGGCATTATTTAAAGCAGATGACATTTAAAATGTATTTTTAAAGTAGGTGTGAAAGAACCAAGTCCAGGAACCACGTCAGAGTTGCGTGAAGATGGCCACGCTTGCTGTGAGCCGAGCATTGCACTCTGGGCTCCCGAGCAGCCAGGAAGCGTGAGCCATGCTGTGCTCATGAGTGAAGTCGACCAACTGCTCAGAAGGACTGCTATTCTTAGGTCTAGAAGCAGACAGGAATCTCTGCCAAGGATCTGGGAGGCACATAGTATTAATCTACTTCTTTCAGAGGAGAGTGAAGCATGGTAGAGAAATAACTCACTCATGGATACAGCTACAAGGGGGAGCTGGGCCTGGGGCTCATAAAAAAGCCAAGTGGGGTAATCCTTTTAAAACAATGGCAAACAGGGTGACTTCTCTACTCAAAGCTTCCCAAGGCTCCAAAGTCACTTGGAAAAACAGAAGTTCCCCTAGTGGCTTTTAATGCCTCTCTTAAAACTGTGACCTCACACCTGGACTCCTCTGTTCCAGCTCCACCTTAGCAAGTCGGTGCCACGACCACCTCGACCAGCAAGGAAGACGCGACTCAGGAATCCTTCTCACAGGCAGTTTATTCAGGACCTTGAACAAATCTTCTGACCCCAGGGAGTGCCCGCCCACAGCTTAAAAAGGCCCTTGGGCGGCCAACCCGGGTAAGCCATGTGGCGACAGCAGATAGGTCCACATACGAGGAAGCAAGCCTGATATCCAGCCTTGACCAAATAAGGAGTTGTTTATCACAGAGAGCACTTGCTGTCGGGCTAGCAGAGGCGGAAGCCAGCACCATCTTAAGGGTGCGGCATTTCGCAGCTCTCTACAGTTCCCCCTTTTTTGTTTAAAATGCAACAGGCAAGAGTAGAGGTCTGATCTCTGACAATGACAGGGACATTGTACTGATTTTTGTTTGGCGTCATCCACCCAACAAACATCAGACCCGTCCGATACCCTTTTTTTTTAGAGGTGGGACTCTTGGGTACCAACTCGCATGTAATTAGACATGTTCTTTTTTGGGTTATTATTAGCTGACTCAGAGTGTAGTGTTCTGCCTCGTATCCTGAGCATATTTAATTAGTTTTTAAGGTGGCTAACCATGTCTGTGGGAGACTGTCCTGCTTTAATAGCGGTAAAGGCCTGAATGATTATGGCTGTATTGTCTCTTTGTGTGACTCTAATCTTACATAGAAACCACAAGCAAACCAGGGAGACCAACACCAAGAGACCTGTTAATGCTCTTATACCCGCCCACTCCTTAAGATGGTTCATTGTAGAAGTTAGCCAGGATGATAATCCTGATGCAAAGGAAAGGTTCACTCTGGTGGAATTTACATGGACCACTGTCAGCCTCAACTCCTTTAAAGTATCTTTAAATTTAAGTGACCAATTCTGTAAAAGAAAACTGGACAAATACTTGAACAAATTTGTAGCTTTTGTAAAATTGGCATACTGAACAGGAACACATAGGGCCTCTGCCCTGCTGACCTTCAAGAACACCCTCCTCTACTTCCAGCCCTCCTAAAGATGCCTGTGCTAGCTTCGTGAACTGTGTTCTTTGGGGCTACAACTGGGACCAGCTGAGCAGACTGGGGTCCATTCCCAAGTGGGGGAGTGTGGATGAGGGAAAGGCTAGCTAAAAGAGTTAAGAGTCAGAGAGACAGGATAGCGTCAGGAGGGCAGACTCAGTCCTTACTGACACCTTTTCTTTATTCATACACCATCTTATGTATTCAAACAGCAATGAGGATGAAAAGCAGAAGAAGACTTCTATTATCATGTAAGAGTCATTACTTCCCTTAATCCTTCAGGTATTCCCACCTTCAGGGTGAGAGTAAACTCGCTTGGGCCCAAGTCTATTGTTATTTATACAGGAGACATTCACCACCAAGGCCAGGACACCCTACCGTCTTTAAGCTAACCGTCTTAAGGACAATAGGAGTGTTTTGAGCTCTCTGAACTCAAGGCAAAATGGACTGGACTCCCATTTATGGGTCCTGTCAGCCGGCCCACTATAAAACTGTCACCTCTATCCTCCTAGCCTCAATCTATTTCTATCCAGAGCCCTTGTCACCTTCAAAGTCCATTGCTATTGGCTGTCTGCTCCCTCTGCCAGAAAGCACCAGGCTAGTGACTTTTGTTCACTGAGGTCACCCAAGCTCTGTGGACAGAACTCGTGTCTAGTCAAGGGCTGTTAAGTGACTTAATGATCAGAGTGTTCCTCATGTTGAACACACAGTGTGGCCTTTTTTGTCTGTGGAAAGTCAGGGTCACCACTCTCCACGGACACTGTGATATAGAGTCCTGGGTTAGACGTCAGGGATACAATAACCCAGTCCTCAAGGACTTCTCATTCTGAGGGACATACGCCAACTAACATAAGGCAGAAAGCAAGACTAATTATTCACTGGAGAAAGTGTCAGGACGAATTTATGTGCCAGAGTCATAATCTCATGCAAATTCTCTCATTGAGGTTCATAAGACTCACAGGTAGAGACAACCAACCCCATTTGCAAGCAAGGGAACTGAGACTCACTGACCCAGGTAACCTTCCCAGAGTCAGTCATGAGTCATTCTGCCAGACCTTGATGTTTGTAGTAGAGTTGAGGGCAGGAAAACTATTAGTAGGGAGAGAAGACTGAACTACATGATCCTGGTGTTAGGGAAACAGGAGCCGAGGCAGATATGGTGACATGCAGTATGTCCAAGGGCAGTCAGAATCAGGAATCGGCTTGTCTGCATAGTATGCAGTCCTGGCCCATGCTAGGTGGGACAGGAGGCTGGTGTCCAGATCACTACCACAAGAAAGGAAAAAAAAAACTGTAGTCATGGAAACAGCCAAACCCCAGGCCTACATTCTCATTGGCAGAACTGTCCCTCTGACCTTAGCCTCCTTGTGACTGCTCCAATCACAGTTCCCCTGGGACTGGATGTCTGGTGCCTCAGCAGCTCAATGGGCCCTTGATCAAAAACCTGCACAAATAATCTCCGGGCCCTTCTCTCCATTGCTGCAGTCCTAAGGGCTGCTGTAAAGCAGGCCGGTCTTCTTACCATGATCCTTAGCAGTGCAGCTTAAATGGCTCAAACATCCCACCATTTTGTATTGTTTCATTCTTATATGATGAACTTTCAACTTCAATTCTTGTACTGTGGTATTTACAATTTATACATGACCACTATTTATTGAGCACACACCATGCACTTTGAGGCATTTTATTTAATTACATTCTCCGGCAAACTGCAATGCACTTGCTCCATCTCAGATTTACTGAGGACCTGTGACATTTGCAAGGCCACAACTGATCAGGACTGAGATTCAGCCATTCATCTGGCAGCTACATGAGGTAGTGCCTTTAGAGTCTAACTCCCACCTCTACAAGGGAGAAAGCTGCTATCCCTGTGAAAGAATGTTAACACGTCTTCAAAGGTATTCTTCCCTTTTGTTTTAGTTGAGAGTCTTTGGAGAAATTTAACAGGAGCCAGCCAAGGTCACAGAGTCATTCTGATTCATTCTTTTAGAGATCTAGTGTCAACTTGGCTCACTGCAATACTGAACTGAGCATGCCCAGAAGTGTTCGTGGCAGGTCTCTTTCCTTTCTGTGCATGTGCTCTCTGACCTTGCCCTGATGGCGCTTTGAAATGTGCCTGGCTCTGCATGTTTTTCCTGTACTAGCATGCATAGGCTTCCCAATAAATCCCCATGCTTTCTTTGTTCCCAGAGAGCACTGATTCGCAAATAACCCCGGTGCAGCGCTCCCCTAGTTTGCTCTAATGCATCTTTCTCCACGCACCTATGTCCTGGTTGTGTTTTTGTTCTGGCATCTGCCCTGTTGCAATCACAGGAGGCACGGATGGGGTTTAAACCCAGCTTCTTCATTTCAGAAAAGGGAGCAGACTGAGGACAGGGAAGCAGGTTGCCTAAGGCCCCACCTCTAGCCACCCCCCCACATACACACACAGTAGCAAGGCAGATCCCAGGATCCATCAGGCTGAATCTGCCTGTTTTAATTCCCACCTCCAGTGTCACAGTCCATTCCTACTCCTCTGCCTTGCCACCTCTTGCCTGGGTTCTCTTACACCCTGTGTGTCCTGGGGTCTAATTCCTCTCAGATGTCTAAAGGCTCTGAGAGGAAGGTGACTGAGGCAAGTAGCCCCCAGGGAAGTTAAATGCAACCCAGTAAGGGGGATTGCTCCAGGCCAAGACACCAGGGCTGTAAGACACAGGAGGGGCCAGGCTGCCTCGGCAGGGTGGAGGTGGTGTTTTGATGGAAGCCTCACCCCAGGCCTAGCATCCATATATCCGAAGAGTTTGGAATGTTCTGGTACAAGTTCCACCCCAAGCCCCCTTCCCTGTCTCTCTCCAAACCCTGCTGCATCTCAGAATGATGACCCCTCCCCCAGAGATGCTCAAGGCCACTCCCACAGGGTATTTAAACTGTCCCCCAGGAAATAGATGTGTGGTTTTCATGTCTCTCTTTTCTGTCTCCTCTCTGGGGGGCTGGAAAATCATCCAGGTGTGTTTTATTCATTAAATGTGGACTTCTTTTTCTAGTTCAGTTTGATTTGGTCTGATTTGGATTGCTGTGTCGGTGGAGAGGCCAATGGGAGTGCAGAAACTTTGCAGGTGGGACATATCTAGGCTGGAAAAACCCCAGATGACATTGTACATGAGTCATGGTTGCCCCCCCCCCCACTGCCTCAACAAAGCAGTGTTAGGAAATTGGGACATCTAGCACACGCCCACTGACCTTCATGGAGCCTGATCGGCGGGGACAGTGTGAGGGTGGATTTCAGGCTTGTCAGGCCAGTAAAGGACTCGGGGAAACTGAGGGCCACCCTTTGCCGGGCTGGGGGAGGGGAAGGCCTAGGTAGCGGGAGAAGTTGTTGGTTGGACAGGAGTGTATAGAGAGGAAAGAGCAGAGAAAGTCACAGAAAACAAAGACAAGGAGGGAGAGGCAAACGCAGAGAAATAGCGAGTAGAAGACAGAGACAGAAGATTAAACGAGGCCTGCAGAAATGGCTTTTCAGAGAAAGCACTGGCTGAGCAGGCATGGAGACCTGAGTTCAGGGCCCAGAGCTCACAAAAGGCCAGAAGCAGTAGGTCACATCTGTAGTTCTAACATTCCTACAAGAGATGGGAGGACAGAGCATCCCCGAAGCCCTCAGGCCAACCAGCCTGACTTACACAGTGCCAAACAGCAGACCCTCTCCCGAACAAGGTGGAAGGTGAGGACTGACAGGCAAGGTTTTTCTCTGACCTCCATAGAGGTCACACACACATACATACACACACAGAGAGAGAGAGAGGGAGAGACAGAGAGAGAGATGCACACACAGAGGGACAGACACAGAGAGAGAGAGACACACACACACACACAGACACACACACACACACATACAGAGACAGACACAGACACACACATACAGAGACAGACAGACACAGACACACACAGACACAGAGAGAGAGAGAGAGAGACAGACACAGACACACACACACACAGAGAGAGACAGAGACAGAGGGACAGACACAGAGAGAGAGAGACAGACAGAGAGAGAGAGAGACAGAGGGACACACACACACAGAGAGAGAGAGAGACAGAGACAGAGACAGAGACAGAGAGACAGAGATATACACACACACACACACACAGAGAGAGAGACACACACAGAGGTTGATTAAAGAGAAGGAATAACAAGGCCAGAGGCAAGGTGAGTATGACAAAGGCACAGAAAGGGCTGGAGTCTAAAGGGATCAAGACCACCAAGGAGAGAGGGGAGGCAGCTCTTCCCCAGGACAGCGTGAGCCTGGGTGAGGCAGCTCCTCAGCTGGCTGGGCCACCTGCCTGCTGGACTCTGGGAAGGAACAGTGGCCACGCTCACATGGAATTGTAAGGGTCCCTCAAGACTAAGGGCTGGGGAGAGAGTGAGACAGTTACCTCACACTGGGAGGAGGATGAGCAGAGGCCTGGGCACAGGGAAAGACAACAGACCATTGGTCTGATACTGAGCATGGGGCACGGGGACCTAGCACAGACTGGGGCTCTCTCTCTCTCTCTCTCTCTCTCTCTCTCTCTCTCTCTCTCTCTCTCTCTCTCTCTCTGTCTATCTGTCTCTCTCTCTGTCTCTCTGTCTCTCTCTGTCTCTCTGTCTATCTGTCTCTCTCTCTGTCTCTCTGTCTCTCTCTGTCTCTCTGTCTGTCTGTCTCTCTGTCTCTGTCTCTCTGTCTCTCTGTCTCTCTGTCTCTCTGTGTCTCTCTCTCTCATGCAGCCAAGCTGGCTTCAAACTTGCACCATCATTGAGTATCAGACCATCTTACTTCCACTTCCTAAGTAGAAGTGCTAGGTTGACATGCTTGCCCGGGATCCAATCCAGGGTTTGGTAGATGCTAAGCAAACACTCTATAACTAAGCGGCACCTTCAACCCCAGTCCACCTCTTTATAGACCGAAACCAAGATCCCGAGTGAGAAAATGAACGGCCTTAAGTCACACTGTCTTCAGGCCCCTATAAACAAATCCTATTTGCCCGTATATCTGCTTGATGCGTGTTTGTCTGTTTAACCAGCCTTAAATAACCCCTGTAATGAACTGAGTACCAGGCTAAATGCCGAGGGGACATTAGGTAGTAGGGGGTAGGTATCGCAATATAATACACTAAATGCCACCGTAAAGGAGAGTATGGGATGGTGGAAGTCTGTGTGGGCACAGGTTAGCTTCCCAAGGAAGATACGAAGGCCAAACTGAATGTAGAGTAGAACACAACCAGGAGGAACTGTGCCAGGCAGGGGAAACAAAGGGAACCAAGTACCTGGCAGAGGGGAGGGCTTACAAGATTCAGCTCACAGCTCTGGTGCACAAGGAAGCTATAATTATTTTGTTATTAATCTGACTTTCTTCCCAAACTCCTCCCTGTCCCCCCATGGTTCTCAGGGAAATTTTACATCATATTATCTAATTTGTTTTTAAAATATGGATCTGAGTCGATCACTTTAAGAATCCAGGTACTGTCCTGCTTTCTTTTTTTTTTTTTTTTTTTTTTTTTTGCTTTTTCAAGACAGGGTTTCTCTGTGTTGCTTTGGAGGCTATCCTGGAACTAGCTCTTGTAGACCAGGCTGGCCTCGAACTCACAGAGATCCGCCTGCCTCTGCCTCCCGAGTGCTGGGATTAAAGGCGTGCACCACCAACGCCCGGCCTGTCCTGCTTTCTTATATAAATATGCTCCACCTTGAGGACGGACACATAGTTCAGTTCCTAGAGTACTTGCCTCAAATGCATGAGGCCCTGCAGAAAACCAGGTACTGAGAAGTAGAGGCAGGAGATCCAGAATTTCAAGGCTTGCCATCCTCGTCTACATAGGGATTTTGTGGCCAGCCTTGCCTACATAAAACTCAGCCTAAAAAAAAATATAAAAATAAGTGACTAAGGCAATCAAATCTGTCCTTCAGGTGGCATTGGCTCTACTTGGATGGTGGTGTTGGGAAGTGTCTGGGGTGTGGCTGGGGTATGTTGGGAGCTTGGTATGAGCAGTCAGGTAGAGGGTTAGACTAAAGAGGCATGCATATCAATGCCATCTGCCTCCACAGGCCAATCTTCCACCTGTCCAATCACAGGGCTCCTAATCGAGTTCCCAGCTAATGAACTTAGGTGTGTTTTTAGCCAGGCATGCTTCAGGGATGACTCTTACTGAGCTGGCTACACCTGAGCTCTGAGAGCCCATACAGCCTCCTTGACCCCTGCCCAGGGCTCTCCCTCAGTTGTTACTGCTCCAATGCTTACCCTTCTGGCCCTCAGTTCAGTTTCCAGGACATTAGGAATACAGGACAATTGGGGCAGGCACATGCTCAGGCCTTTCCCTTGGACAACACCATGTGTCTGAGCTTACAGGGACACCTTGCTCTGTTGGTATGTGGAATCTATACATGAAGCATGCCAGGTTTTAACCACTCCCCTTTGGACACTTTCCTCCCAATCTTTAGTGTTATGAACAATGCTTCAGGAAACACTTCTATGCACGTATGCAGGTGTTTCTTCAGACGGCAGACCCCAGGGAAGGCATTTCTACCAATTTGTATATCATCACATGGCTGTGGCTTACCGGCGATGCCCTGGCATCTTGACTCCCGGGTGGTGGCTACACCACATCTCTTTGACTCTGCCCCCCCCTCAGATTTCCTGCCTGACTTTACTCTGCTTAGCCATTGGCCGAAACAGTTTAATTCATCAACCAATAAAAGCAACACATATGTCCCACATCAAACCACCTTTCCATCCCCCACATGAACAACAACTCTTATCAACACTGAATATTGCTATTGGTTGGGTGTGGCTTGACCTTCAGTGGTTCATGAAAACTTAGTCACTAATGTGATAATGCTGAAACGTGGCATGGACCTTAAGAGGCAGGTCCTAGGAGGAAGTCCTTAGGTCACTGAGGGATGAATTTGAAATGAATTCAGGCATTTCTTAGGACCGTTCTCTCTGGCTTCCTGTCTGACAATGTGATTATTCCCATATTGTAAAAGCCGTTGTGGCTTGCAGCCATTGTGACAACTTCTATACCCTTGAGCCCCCACAACCATGAGTTGAATAAACTTTAACTGAGTATTACAGAGAAAAAAAGCCTCTGGTGTTTTGCTACAGTAAAGAATGTAGGTGTCATCAACAGTTTGTCCATCTTATGGTTGAAAACTAATCTCAATCAGCATTATTTCAGACTTCAAGCAGCAAGGAGGACATAGTTTCACGTGAATCCTTATCTCCCTGTCACATTCCCATTGAATGCTTTGCCCAGCTAACTGATTTGACTTACTGGGCTTGTGGGTACTCTCTCTCTCTCTCTCTCTCTCTCTCTCTCTCTCTCTCTCTCTCTCTCTCTCATAAATGAGAGTCCTTTCCAGTTTTCAGAAAATCTTTTCTTATGTATGTGACAAGCATTTCCCTCTTTCATTTTTAAAAACATTATTCTATTCTTTTTTTGTTCAAAATTTTCATACAATACATTTTGTTCAATCCCCCCCACATACACCAACTCCTTCAGGTCCCTCCCCTCTCCCTCTTTCTCCCCATTAAGACATCCCTGTGTTCCTTGGTCCCAACAGCTCTGGCCACTGTCACACCTCCCTGAACATGGGACAATGTCACACAGAAATGTATTCCCCACATCCAGGCAACTGAAGCAGACCCTCTGTCAGACCATGGTGGGCCTCTTAGGTCTCAGTCTGCCACCTCGACACGAGGCTTGGGCAGGGCTACACACGTGGGCTCCTTGTCTGGCAGATCTGTTTGCTTGGCCCAAGGTCATAGCTGTCCTGTGATGGTAGGTTGGTATCACCATCCTCTCCCAATTAAGGCTCCTGTTGCCCAGGGTCAATCTTAGGGACCCACATAGTGAAAAAAGAGAACCAACTCTGGCAAGTTCTGTTCTGGTTTCCATATTTGTGCCATGGCATGTGCGATCTCTCTCTCTCTCTCTCTCTCTCTCTCTCTCTCTCTCTCTCTCTCACACACACACACACACACTTTCTACATGTAATAAAAATGGTCTTTAAATGTTTTCTTTAAAACAGCTTGGTATTGGCACAAATATAGACAAGTAGACCAATGGAATCGAATTGAAAACCCGGGTATTAACCCACACACGTACGAACATCTGATCTTTGACAAAGAAGCTAAAAATATACAATGGAATAAAGAAAGCATCTTCAACAAATGGTGCTGGCATAATTGGAGACTGGCATGTAGAAGAATGCAGATCGATCCATGTCTATCACCATGCACAAAACTTAAGTCCAAATGGATCAAAGACCTCAACATAAATCCAGCCACACTGAACCTCTTAGAAGAGAAAGTGGGTGGTACCCTTGAACGAATTGGTACAGGAGACAGCTTCCTGAACATAACACCAGTAGCACAGGCAGTAAGATCAACAATTAATAAATGGGACCTACTGAAACTGAGAAGCTTCTGTAAGGCAAAGGACACAGTCAGCAAGACAAAAAGGCAGCCCACAGAATGGGAAAAAATATTCACTAATCCCACATCTGACAGAGGGTTGATCTCCAAAATTTACAAAGAACTCAAGAAGCAAGTCTCCAAAACACCAAAGGACCCTATTAAAAAGTGGGCTTCAGAACTAAATAGAGAGTTTTCAATAGAGGAGTCTAAAATGGCTGAGAGGCACTTAAGAAAGTGCTCAACATTCTTAGCCATCCGGGAAATGCAAATCAAAACAACTCTCAGATACCATCTCACCCCTGTCAGAATGGCTAAAATCAAAAACACCAATGACAATTTATGCTGGAGAGGATGTGGTGAAAGGGGGACACTCCTCCATTGCTGGTGGGAGTGCCAACTGGTTCAGCCACTTTGGAAATCAGTGTGGAGATTCCTCAGAAAAATGGGAATAAACCTACCACAAGACCCAGCAACTCCACTCTTAGGCATATATCCAAAAGATGCCCATTCATACAACAAAGAGGTCTGTTCCACTATGTTCATAGCAGCTTTATTTGTAATTGCCAGAACGTGGAAGCAACCTAGATGTCCCTCACCTGAAGAGTGGATAGAGAAAATGTGGTACATCTACACAATGGAGTACTATTCAGCAGAAAAAAATAATGGAATCATGAGATTCGCAGGCAAATGGATGACACTAGAAGAAACCATCCTGAGTGAGGTAACCCAGTCACAAAAAGAGAAACATGGCATGTACTCTCTCATATATGGATTTTAGACATAGATCTGGGGAGTGCCAGCCTACAATCCTATGGCCAGAGAGTCTGGGAAACAGAAACTTTATTTAGTGGCTGATCGAAGAAGAGACAGACTCCCTTGGTTAAGTACTGAGCTGAACTCAAGAAAGCCAGTAACAGAGAGGGAGGACTGATGATCAAAGGGATTAAGACTGGGCTGGTTTAACCCCCAGAAACAGCTGACCAGACAAAGCTTAACTCTTGAATCCCAGGCATTAGCCTGGGAAGCCAGCATGGGACTGATCAAGACCCCCTGAATCTGGGTGTCAGTGGGGAGGCCTAGGGAATCTATTGAGCCTTGGGCAGCAGATCAGTACCCATCCCAAGTATACACACGGACTTTGGACTCCAATAGAACAATGTGAGGTGCACTCTCACCCTGAACTCTTGGGGAAGGGTCTAGGCCCTGCCCTATATGAAATGACACACTATGGACACCCCCATGGAGGGCCTCACCCTCCCTGGAGAAATGAGAGGATAACGGGGGGGGGGGGGGGAGGGGGGAGGGGAGGGCACAGGAGGAAGGGAAGGAATGGGAGAGGGACCTGGAACTGACTTGTGAAGCAACCTTGATTCTTATCTAAATTTAAACTGGAAAATAAAATTTAAAAAAAAATGTTTTCTTTAAAAAACTTGTCTCGCCGGGCGGTGGTGGCGCATGCCTTTAATCCCAGCACTCGGGAGGCAGAGGCAGGAGGATCTCTGTGAGTTCGAGGCCAGGCTGGACCGACAGCCTCCAAAACAATACAGAGAAACCCTGTCTTGTAAAAACAAACAAAAAAAACTTGTCTCTGTTCTGAACATGTGAAGATTTTTTCTTGACATTATTTTCTAAATAATACAGTATGGTGACTAATCCCATGGCTTTTACATTGTCTCGCATGACTGTGTATGAGAGGGGCTTGGGTGGCATGGATTTGGGTCTCCACGGAGAGCCCTGAACCAAACTCTCGTTGATGCAGAGATGGCTCCATTCTGCTCCACTCTGTGAACATGCTCTCTCTCTTCACAGCTTTCCCTTAAAAATGAAGACGCAGTATCCAGGCAGAGGAAAAAGGCCATCAAGGGAGGGGCAGAGGCAGTAGGAGAGAGGGGTTAAATAAAAACAAAGTATGATGACACACCCATGTGAAAATGCCATAATGAATGCTACCACTTGGTATGCTAACTTTAAAATGTAATTAAAGAAATAGATGATCAGTTCTTTTTAGTGTTGGTGTAAATTGGCTTGTTGTTGGATGCTCATAAACTTCATATAAGTGAGTCTGAGCCCTGTGACCTTCCCTGCCTTTCGGTTGCTTCACAATTTGATGACAAGACACTTGGATATTGCTGTGGCAGCAGGGGTGGCAGGGCTCCAGGGCGTGACTTCCAAGGGTCTTGCGCTGGCTGAACTCTCAGCTCTCCCTCTGGTCTCTGAACTTTGGGGAGCACGGAAATGGGAAAGACTTGGTAGGATAAGGATGAGAACGAAAGCTCAGAGCAACCTGTGCCCGTTTTCTTTTCCATAAAATGGGGCTAATAACCTAGTGCTCCACCCCGCCCCCCACTCCGCCCCCCCCCAGGTGGTGGAGGAGATTAATTTAGTTGCGTGTTAACAGACTACAGGTGTCTCAGTACGTGGCTATCATGTCAACCCTGATCTCTCCTCCCAGCTCCAGGCCTGACCCCTCTCCTTCTACAAAGACTGTCTCTCCATAGGTAAGGGTCTAGTGATGGATTGCTTTTATTTTTAAGGTTTGTTTATTTTTAGGTCATGTGTATAGGTGTTTTGCCTGCAAGTGTGTCTGCGCACCATGAGCATGCAATGCCTGCAGGAGCTAGAAGAGGGCGCCAGATCCCCTGTAACCAGAGTTAACAGATGGCTGTGAAATGCCATGTAGATGCTGGGACTTGAACCTGGGTCCTCCAGAAAAGCAGCCAGACCTCTTAACTGCTGAGCCATCTCTTCAGTCCAGTGAGTGATGGTTTTGCTCTGAGAACAAAGGGATCATATTTGTTCTGGATGACCCAGAAGATCTTCCCAATCTCTGAAAGCCTTCTCATCAGCCAGAGGGCCCCTTCACCCCAAGATACTCACAGATCCTGGGAAAAAGTACAGTCTGTTGGCTCAGAGCCTCTGAAGCACCTTTCCTTCCATAAGGCTGCTTGGGGTCCCTGTGGGGGCCACTCACCTTGAGTCTGAGACTGATACCCAGGTGTGTCTGTCTTTCCCTGGATGTATCTGATTTTATGGAATGCTCCTGTGTGAGCACACCCTTATACTCGTTCTTATCCTCAGTGCCAAGTCACAATCTCATACACTCACAGAGATCATGACCCAAGGAGTGACCAGTTATCAACTGAGTTAGGGGATGCAGTGGCTGAGTCGGTGGGGCGGGATGCAGGGCTCTGCTGTGTGGGGATATCTTAGTCCTGAACAGACAGAGTTGCTTTCAGGCCTGCTCCCATCACAGCAGAGTAGGGGCTTCTGGCAGCAGAGGCCATGACCTTCGTGACTTTGGTTGGGACTGAACAGAGAGGACTGGCCTGCATCAGGGCTAGACACAGTAGTGCATCCTTAGTGTCCGTCTCTGTTGCTGGCCAGTGTGGAACTGGATTGGTCACAGAGCTAAGGGCTTTTACAGTCCTTCTGCCTGGGGCATCTATGGTCTGGAGGGAGGCAGAGGTTATATGCCAGGGTATTGCCTTGGGTTACTGGCTCCATAATGACATTCCCATGGGGAAGCCTAGCTGCCAGATATTTCCCAGGCATCTGCTGAGCCCAAATTTCCAACTGGTAGACCCTCTCAGATCCAGGCATGAAGCACCTGGGCATTGAACTTCAGGGTTCACACAGATCATGAAAATTGACATACAGGTGTACCATTCGACGAAATCTTGCAAGAAGTGACTTTGACAGTCTAGTTATGGAGGGGAACTAAGGGGAAAGTTGACAGCACAAGAGAGTATAAGAGGAAAGATGGATAAAACATCATACGCTCTCTTATATGCAGAATCTAGGGGCTCAGCTTGGGAGAAAGGAGACCAGCAAGAACAGGTGAAGGCCAAATGGGAGAGAGGGCCGTGGGGGGTATGAATACAAGCCAAGCACAGTGTTACATATGTGTAAAATGTCATAATAGAACCCATCGGTTAGCACAATAACTAAAAATACTGAACTGAAAATTGGAAAAGAAAAACTACTTACCCAAACAAACAAACAAACAAAAAAGCCCAACAACTTGATATAGCACCAAGAGTCTAATCTCCCCCACATCCCCATCTAGTCAGATCCTAGCTGTGTGACCTGCAAGCATTGACGGTGTCAGACAATCCAAGTGTAGGTGCGGATGTATTACAAGGGCAGAGCTCTCACCCTCCCAGATCCCAGTGAGGGCTCCCAGAGGCCCCACCATGCTTGGAACCCTCGGATGAGCTGAGCGCTGCCGGCATCGTTAACCTCACAGCAAGTCTGAGCAGCTAGAGGTAATGAGCTCAGATGGGCTCCGTAATTAAGTCAGGGTGGAAGGGAACAGGATAATTAAGGGTGAGGAAGCAGGGAAGGAACTTAAGGTCCTGGAGGAAATCAGAAGTTGGGGAGGCATTCATGCAGGGGCAGGCTACAGCTCTGGGGGAGGACACAGGGGCGGGGAGCACACCTGCTGTGGTTTTCTCCAGGACAGCTCAGTCTCAGAACCCCATGTCCCAGCACCTCTATGCAACAAGGGTTTGAGGCCCCAAGGGAGGTCCAGCTTCTTCAAGGGTCCCCTGTTGAGCTGGAACTGAAGCCAGGCTTCTGGTAATGGCCCACTACCACACCCTACCCGCACACCCCAGGGCTCTGAAGTTCAAAGGCTGTGTGTAGCTTGCCCCCTGCGACTGGGACTTTGTTTCTTCATGAAGTCACCCAAGTCCCAGGTGGGTCCCATGCAGGGCCCTTCATCAACAAGACTACAGTTTCCTGTCTCCAACGCTTCACCTAATCACAAGATTTGCCGGACAGTTCGAAGATTCAGCAGATGGATTTTTTTTTTCTGATTGGAAGTCATCTATCTCCTCTGACATCTGTTCTGTCACTGCACACAGGAGACAGAAGCCTCAGTTGCCTCTCAGGGTGGTTCCTGTGCAGGTCAAGGGCAGGGCTGTGCTGGGACAACTTGTCGTCCCAAACACCCAGAGCACAGCTCCCCACAGAGGCAGAGTGCAAACACATCTGTTTTGCCTAGAATCAACCATTTCCCCATCTCCTCAAGAGCAGAGCCTGACACAGCAAGGCCAGAAGAGATAAGCGAGGTAGACAATGTGTGTGGGGTGGGCAGATGAAGTGTGTTAGGTGCGTGGGCCGTGTCCTTCCTGGTCAGCTCTCCTCCTCTCTCCAACCTGCTGTACACTCAGAGACGGACCTGAGTAGGCTCCAAGGCCCTTTCTTTGGCTTCTGCTTGGAGCCAGCAAAGAAGAACTCAGCAGGACATGGGAGGGAAGGAGGGGAGAAAGCTGGAGGACATATTCCCAGGCGCTTTCTGGGTAGTTCCTTGGCCTGGCCACACCCCTTGACAAAGGGCAAATTTCCTGCTGGACAGCCATCTCCATGTGACTGGCTCTCCCATCACTTCAGGCTCTGGGTAGCATCAGCCCAGCGGTATCTGATAAGGTAGCCACATGAGCCTGGGTAGTCTCCCTTCATTGTTCTGACCAGTCCATAGTTGTTTCTTTGTAGTTTTTTGAAGACAGAGTCTGACTCTGCAGGACCTGGGTTAGCCTCCTGGTTCATGAACTTCAGATGAGCTGAAGCTGAGGAAAATGTCAGGCCCCATATCTTACCTAAGGTGTCAGCCAGTCACAGAAGAGATAGCCCAGGCTAGCCTCAAGCAGCAATCCTCCTGCCTCTGCCTTCAAAGTGCTGGGATTACAAACCTAAATAATGATGCCTGGTTTCAATAGTCCTGATTTTATGAAGCCAACCCGGACACATCCCAGTTTAAACGAGTTTCCCACTGGAGTCCTGTTTGCTGCATATGGCTTGGGGAGGCTGGAAGGTACCAATAAGATATGGATAGGGACTCAAGTGTTGTCATGGTTCACTTCCCAACTCCACCACCTATTTAGCGTGCACATTTGGGAAAGCCTGGCTAATGTTTCTAAGGTCTTCCTCCTTAGGTATACAATGGGAATTAAAATAGGACTCGCTTGCTCATAGTAGCTTCAGTGAGCAGCCACAGCCAAGCATCCTATGGTGAGTGGTCACCATTATTTCTGTGACTGGCTGACCGACCATAAGGTGAGATAAGAGTCCACGTGCTTCCCTCAGACTTCAGCCACCTGAAGTTTATGAACAAAAAGGCCAACCCAGGTCCTGCATTGTCCCCAGGTGCCCTCTGTCCCAAGGTTCATATATGGTATTTGGCTCTATTCAAATTTTTTGTGTCCCCTGAAAGTCTTAGAATGCACCTCTGAGGGTAGTTAGAGTACTTCCCACATGCCATGTGCCACCTGAATCCAGCCTCACCTAGGTCCAACCTTCCCTAGGTCCAAGCTGGTACAGGAGTTGGGGGCTAAGTGGACAATGACAGAGGGGACAGCATGCTCATCCCTGAGCTGCTTCTGAGCCAGCACACCCATGGGGACACACCAAGATGCTGCTGTGTCAGTTACTTTTCAATTGTGACAAAACACCATGACCAAGGTAACTAACTGATAGACGAGTTTATTGGAGGCTCACTTACAGTTTTAGAGGGCTAAAGTTCATGGTAGGGAGCATGGCATCAGGCAGGCAGGCAGGCATGGGGTTAGAACACTAACTGAGAGCTCCCACCTGGAATCAATAACTACAAGGCATACAGAGAGAGCTAACCGGGAAGGGCATGGGTTTTTGGTACCTGAAAACCCACCCCAGTGACACACCTCATCCAACAAGACCACACTTTCTAATCCTGCCCAAACAGTTCCACCAACCGAAGATGAAGTATTCAAACACACGAACCTATGGGAGCATTCTCGTGCAAACCACCACAAATGCTGTTGGACTGTATGGTTGATGGACAGAAGAGGGAAGGCCCTTGAAAGGAATGTGAGAGGCTCCAGATAGAATCTAGCTACCAAAAGAACATATTTGTCATTTGCTTGGCGATGGTCAAGACCACACAGGACTGGTTTTCTTACTGAACCTTGCTCAGGGTCAGTGTTGGCCAGGGAATGAGGAGGCAGACCACCTTCAGGTTCTACCGTAGCCTTCCCTAGGGCCAGGTTTTAAAACACATGCTGCCTTGTTCCAAACGTCCATGAGAAGATGATTTTGGAAGCTAGCACCATACTCTTTTCTTCTCCCTCAATCATAGTTTTGTCTCTCCTTGTCTACTGGGTTGTTATTATCAGAAAAAGGCAGGTCCCCTGCAGCTACCCATGGAAGCAGGAGTGATTGCACGCAGAGTTAGGGACACCAAGCTCTAGTGAGATCCATAGTGTGTCAGGCCTTCACTGGGTGCTCTGCCTACAGTTTCCACTGCTGTGGATGGGACTGAAGTAAGTGGTGATTCTGGGAGCGCACAGCTGGTGTCGACTGTGAGCTGGTGTTGATTGTGTCAGTACTAATGAAAGCCATCATTAACTGGAGCTGCTAGGGCCCGCCATGTGTCTCCCCCAATGCTGTTCTCTTGACATTCTCACAACAACTATGTAAGGAAGGAGTCATTATTTTCATTTCAAAGCCAAGGAAATTGAGCCTGAGAGACTGGTGGCTTGCCAAAATCTCCAAGGAAGCCCAGGGTGGAGCCAGACCTTGAACTCAAGTCAGTTTCCAAGTTCCCTCAATCCTCTGGCCTGATGCCACAACTCACATTGATTTGGGACAAGAAAAGGCACTGGTTGCTGGTTGGGACATTCAGGCTGGAACATTCTGTACACCAGAGTACTGGGTGGCCTTGGGCAGGTCCTTCCCCTCCCTGGACCCCACTATGTCCGTAACTATGAAGTGAAGGCTTGAACTCAACTGTTTTCTTGCTGTGACTGCCTCCTGTGTATGAACAAGCAAGGGACCACTCCAAGATGAGAGGAGCAAAACACAGACACCCTGTGCTTTCTGTCACTCAATGGGGTGTTTGTCTGATTCTTCCATAGGGAGTCTAATAACCATGGTGTCTACTTCAGGAGCAATGGACAGGTAGTATACTCAGGGTATATGGCGTGCAAAAGGATGGCTCACTTCCTGGGTGAGACACAGAAAGATAGCACGACGCTACTCACAACCACATGCAATTTAAAGTTCATAAATTATTTCTGGAGTTTTCCATTTAAAAGTATTAGTTTTGATTTTTGAGACAAGGTCTCAGTGTGCAGTTCAGGCTGGCTTTGAACTCATAATCCTCCTGCCCTTGCCTCCCCAGTGCTGGGATTATAGGAGTATATATATATTGAATTGTGATGGACAACAGGTCACTGGACCCCTGGAACACAAAACTATGGAGAAGGGAGACTAGTCATTCAAGGTTCAACAAAACAACCAGGCTCTGCAGAAACACTTTGCAATAAGATGCCTGAAGAGAGTCCATTTTCCCACAGGGCATAGTATGAAGGCGATAGGCCCAAGCTGAGGCAGACTTAGGGGCCCCACCCTCTTAAGGTGCAATCCACTGGAGACTCTACTGCTGCCATGACTACAGACACTTTTCCATATGTGTCAGGAGTTGGGGATTCCCAGGCCTGGAAATTCCTGGTAAGTTATTCCCACTCCACCCCAAGTCTCCAGAAATTGGCCATTCTCGGCTCTGTTTCTTGCAAGAAGTTAGCTCATGATCAAAAGTTCTGGAATTCACCACAGGAAGTAGCCACTTGAGCAAGGAGAAAGGATTCTGATAGCCATTTGAGCAAGGAGAAAGGACTCTGATTAAAGAGCCAAGACTTCTGGGCTCGGATCTTCCCTCCAGCAATTACAGGCATGTGTCAGCTGAGCCTGGTTCCTGCCAAGGTGGGAGCCTTCCTGAGCCCTGGCTTCCTCTCTGTGATGAGGACTGTCTGTCTAGCAGGTTCTTGGGAGGATTTCAGAGGGAGCTGCAGGACTTGTAGTAAGTTGGCACGCAAGGAAGCTAGCTGACTACTTTGTTAAGTAGCTGCTGCCCAGAGTGCAAGTGCCCCTTCACCCAACTCAGCAATACTCTCCAGGACCCTTGGTCTTTCTGATTGCTAACGAACTCAGAGGGTGAATGAATGCTCTGTAAACCACCAGTTGCTGTTACCCTACTTCCACACCCCAGGTCACGGCTCCCCTAAACACCTCCAGGGAGGGCCCTCTACCCAGATGGCTAGTAACCATGATACTCACTTGTTAAGTCTTTCCTGTCACCCCACGCACTGGCTCCACCTCTGCCCTGATGCTCCAAGGCTCTCAGACCCTTTCCACTCTCCCCTGTTCTCTAAGTCCCCTCAGATCCCTGCTCCTTCCTGCCTCCACCACCTCATGCCCACATCTGCTAAATGGCAGCAAGTACGTCCCCTCTGACTGCCAGATTCCCATGTGTCTTCCAAGTCATTCCCTCACTCTGGACAGAGATGCCTTCATCACCCCTCGATGAGATTTCACTCACCATGGACATGCCTGCACGGTTGCTGTGGCAGGTGGGGCTCCCGGGGAAGGAGGCCAAGAGGAAGATTTGCCAGCAGTGTATTCTTTGGGGAAGTTCTCTCAAGATCAGCCTCTATGGGGAGGGACTAAAGCAGGACTGGGCAGAGGGACAATTTGGATTTCAGGGTAAACCCCTCTCAAAAGCCTTTGCCTGCTCCTCCCAGAGGTCTGGAACTGGAAAGGCTGTGTGTGTGGGTGTGTTCATGAGTGTGTGCCAGTGCAATACACATGCGTTTGTGGAGATCAGAGGTCAACACTGGTCTTCTTCAATTGTTCCCCAACTAAGTTTTTTTCATTTGTGTGTGTGTATGTGTGTGTGTGTGTGCATGCACGTGTGCACACACATGCATGCTAATGAGTTCTCACCATGTCTCTCATGTGGACATCAGAGGGCAATTTGTGGGTTTTCGTTTCTCTCTTATCACTTTCGTTTCTCACTTATCATAGTGTCAGTGAAGGCCTGACACACTATGGATTGAATTCAGATTGTCAGGCTTGGCAGCAAGCACCACCTCACCACTAAACCATCGAACTGACCCTCTATCTTATTTCTGGAGACCAGGTCTTTCAGCAAACATGGAGTTTGACAATTTGGATGAGTTAACTAGCCAGTGAATTCCAATCCACCTGTCTTCACCTGCTCAATGCTAGGATTACACACGCGTGCCTCTGCTCCTGGATTTTACACAGCTACTGGGGGTACAAACCCAGGTATTTTTTTCAGGTTTGCACAGCAATGAACTTGCACAGATAATGAACTATCTCCCCAGTCTCTGGAATGACTTCTTGCAATTGTCCCAAGTTGAGGGAAGAGCCCTGGACCCCTATGCCCCATATGAACCAGTTACCAGACACAGGAAGGGACAGAGCACTAGATAGGGAGGCAATGGCAAGAGGGAGTAACAGCCTCGAACTCTGCCACTGGAAATCTCAGCAACCGAGGAAGGGGTGATCCAGTCTGGGGATTCAGAGGCACCTGGGCTGCATTCACAGTGCCCACCACAAAAATGCTTGGGATCAAGTGGATGCTTGGGATGTCTATTGAGTGATGTCCCAAACAGCTTGGCCTTCAAGCTAGGTCGTGCATGATTTAGTACCCCAGGTCTGTGAGATCTGCCCCAAACATCCTCCACTCCTCCCCCCATCTCCCTGTTGCCACTTTCTCCCAACTGTCTAACCATATTGTGCCTCTCACAGCTTCCCAAGCTCGACAGGCTATTTCACACCTCTCTGCCTTTGCTCGTGTTATTTCATCTGCCAGGAATGCCTTTAAATGGAAAAGAGAAATCCTATTCTACTCTAACAGCCAATTCCGACTCCTCCATCAATACTGCAGCTAAGCACTGCCTCCCCTGGGAAGACTTCCACTAATTCTTCCAAAGCTGATGCTGCCACATGCCCAGAACACAACCACTGGGCACTGATCTGCCCATGAGGGCCAGCATCTGGCTTCTTCCCAACTCAGAGAGCAGGCCCTGGCTATTTGGTTTCTCTGCACATGCTTGTACTGGGGCAGGAGGGGGTGCACATGCTTGTACTGGGGCGGCAGGGGCGGGGGATGAATGTCTTGGGTAAAGGCACCCAAGGAGAAGCACGAAGGTGGAGTCAGACAGCATCATGGCTGACATCATCCTCTTCCCTTTCCTTGTCATTACCACCACCACCATCATGTTGCCAAGCCACTCTGTCTGAGGGCTGACCACAGCCCAGGCTCGGTGCCACGGGTATTTCAAACATGCTTCCCGTTAGTCCCTATTTTATCCTCAGCATTACTAACCCTCTGAAAGTAGGTACTATCGTTATCACTGCTTCGTAGCATGGAAGACTGAGACTGGCTAGGGGTGGACGTCTTCCAAGGACGCCCTCCATCACACACTGTTGGGCAGTCGGCCACAGTGACCTCAGCCCTTCTGAGTCCTCCACTTGCATCACTGTCTGCTTTCCTAAGTGATCTGAGATGCAGGGTGGAGCCACATGGGCAGCCACAAGATCTAGGAGGGGCCTTGGGAGTGGTGAGGGAGACCATTTAGAACCATATCCAGTCTTCCAGATCCAACTAAGACAGGGTTTGATTCATCTACAGTTGCTTCATATTATGAGCTGCTTGGAGAGCTTGTTCCAGCCTCATGTCTGCAAATCTGGAATCTGACATCTCACAGAGAAGACTTGCTTAGGAGTAGCTCAACTGTAGCTTGCACACAGCCCTTGGTTTAATCCCTGCACCACACAAAGTCGGGTGTGGTGGTGTTACCTTATACTCCCAGCATTCCAGAAGTGGAAGCAGGAAAATCACAAGTTCGAGGCCATCCTTGGCTATTTATACATCAAGTTTAAGGGTAGCCTGGCATTCATGAGACCCTGTCTCCAAAGCAAACAGGCAAGGAAACCCGAAAAGTTGAGACATCTGCCAGAACACACTGCCCTTCCAGCAATAGTCTGGGCTGCAACCTGGAGTCTGGGCTCCCAGGCCAGAACTTTGCCCACTTGCCAAGCTAACTGCAGGAAATGAACAATCTTAGGATGCTGGGCAGGGGTCTCCTCACTCACAGGAGTGTACTTTCAAAACTTGTCTTCCGGGAGCATGGCACTTGAGACCCCAGAGATGAAGCCTCTGACCCCAAGGTCAGCTTCATAGTCATATGGCTAATGGAAAACCCCACTCTGCCTCCCCTAACTTAGAAACTGCACAGTTAGCCAGGGATGGACCTGAAATACAGCAGACCCCAAACCTGGCCACAGTAGCAACAGATATACGGAGGAGGAACAGCAGAGCTGGTGAGTGGCTTTCATCCAGGTTGATTGAAATCAGGATCCATTATGCCAGCTGTGTGAATTTTGGAGAAATTCCTGATTACTCAGCCTCAGTCTTCTCCTCTATACAACGGGAGTGAGAGCTGTTATTGGTGGGTTTGTCACACACACTCATGAGAAAAGCAATGGAGGTATTCAATAGTGTCACAAGGTCTGAGACAAGAAGCTCTGAGTGGCAGTTGCATTGTTATTTAATTTGGAGTGGCCCCGGATGGTGGATTCATCTGTGATTATAATCCGAGTCCTCACTGGACAGGACTGAGTCTTCTGTGCCCCTGGAGTCCAGCAGGAAGTGAGAAAGTCTCCCATCTCTGAAGACAGAGGAAGGGACAGTTGTAACTGTCTTACGAATGAGAAGAGCAAGACCTAGGGGAGTCAGAAGAATTATTGAGGCCAGGAGTGCCAATGACAAACCTTGAAAAAGGACCAGTATTCAGATCCTAAGCCAAGCAAAACAGAAGGAACTCTCCCTGTAAGCTCCTGGGGCAGGACGACAGTTCCACCGACTGCTGCCCTACCTCTGTTCCAGCTGTCCAAATACCAGCTCTGGCAGGCAAGGCCAGCCAAGCCTTATGATCCCCAGCTGCCAGTCTGAGGAGGAAACTCAGCTCAGGATAGGTACAGCTACTCCAAAATCCCAAAGCCACGGTGGCTGGGCCTATACCCCAGATTCAGAGACTGAGAGACAGAGATACCAGCTCAGGAGAATAAACTCACTTGAAAAATTCCGCATGGGCAGACACCTGACAATTGTCTGCCCATGCACAGCCCTCACTCAATCAGCAAGAGGCCTCTGAGGGCACAGAGATGCCATGGGCTGGATTTGCATATCCCTAAGTTGTGTCCCACAAAACCTTAACCCAGCACCTTCCTGGACCATACCCCATACCCAGCATCACATGCCTATAACCCCACACAGCACCCCGCCCCATGCCACTGCAAGGACTGTTCTCTGCCTAGAAGCTGCTCTGGCCTTGTCCCTCTAATTCTTGCTCACCTTGGATTTCCCACCCTGTTTGCTAAAGCCTCAAGTCATCAGCTGCCACTAGCTGTCATGTCCCCAGCCTGGTGCCTCTTTCCCCTCTCTCAGAGAGCAGTCACTGTGTTTGTGTTTCTTTCCTGCATCAGAAGGAAGTCTCTAGAAAGTAGAACTAGGCTCTGACTTAAAGCAACAGTCCCAAATACAATAAGGTAGACTACAAAGGCTCTTCAGCTTCCTCCTTTTTTCCCTGCCTCCCCCAAAGACTGCCTGAACACCTACTATGTACCAGGCTGTAGGGAGCAAGTTAAGTAAGTGTGTATTGTTTGACATGGACAGGGCCATGTCCAGGACCAATGCCTCAGTCCCATGGGAACAGCAAAGCTTCCCTTTGATGTGAGTGTGGCTATTGATAGTGTGTCCATCATAGCTTTCTGCCCCCACCAAGACATTTACAGTTAAAGACTGCTCTCCTACAGATATGACTCCTACGAGATTAGCTAAGCCTGCCTTATTCGACTGTACATAAATCCCGCCTCCTTGTTTATCTGTATGCTATAACTGCCTCCCTGTTCAAGTGTATATAATAAGCAGGCTGGGCTGCCAGAGTGCTGTGACTTCTCCATGTGAGAGCCCTGAACACCCAACCCCAGATTTTCTGCGTGCATGTATCCATGTGTCTCTGTCACCCCTAAGTCAGTGTTCCAGGACTCAAGCCGTGGAAGGACTTGGCACCAGACAACTGTTTTGGGTGCAGGAGATGGAACACCGATCAATACAAAGTTTCTGCTCCAGTGTCATCATTCCCCTATGGAGAAGGGGAGGAGAGGCCACTGAAAGCTGACAAGTTTGGGTGTAATGGACGCTAGAAAGTAAAAGAGCATTGAGGGAACTGAGGGCTGGGGGCAGGAGCGGAGGTCTGTTACCTATGCTCTCAGGCTGCCAAGTGCTGTAGGAGGGACGCTGTAGGGAGGAAAACTCTGGTCCCTGGATGTGCCAGACAGCTCTCCTACCCACAGGCACACTTCCTGGCTCTCCAGGAATTTGATTCAGCAACAGTTCTGAGCAGTCAGTTGTGAGCCGGTCACAATAGATGCCATTATAGAGGGCCTTGAGAGCGCCATGGGTGGAGATGACCTTCCCGTTACAGAAGCCTCTGTCTGTCTGGGCCTGGTTAGTCTCCACTGAAAGAGGACCCAACGTCACACAGCCCACACAGCCCATCCACAGCTTGCCTAGCATTTGACTCCTGGCTCCCACTGGCTCCCTACCCCATGTTCCGTAGTCTCCCCAAGGCTTGGAATGACTTGTAAGCAGTTTGGTGGTGGAAAGAGTCAGGGTGTTTCTGGACAGTGAGGTACTGATCCCAGCCAAGATTGCAGAATGTGTGTGGGGGCTAGCTCCTCCTGAAGCTTGGGGGATATGCATACATCAAGAATCCTCTCTACCACTCCCTGGCAACTGTGCTCTATACCAAGCTGGCCTCTGAACCATGACAGGTTTGCCCTGAACTTCAGCAAGGCAGTATGTACTTACCCAGCACCCAACAAACCTGGTTGGAAACCAGTCCTAAGGTCAGGGCTGGGCTGAGGGCAGGGTTAGTTGCCAATCAAGGCATTAGATGAGGGTGGAGTCAAGGATAGGGGCCTTGGATTCATGCTGACACAGAATGACTCTGCAATATTCCCAATCCCTTCTCCCCAGGGAGACTCCTGCTGTGCCTGTTCTTGAAGTATAGGCAAGGGGCATTTGCTGAGGCCCTAGTATGCACCAGGCCTCTTAGGCATTTTCTGGTCTTGTTCTACCATGCAAAGTGCAAGGAGATGTCATGTAAGTGTACTGGCTTGTTAATGCCATCATAATAGATCCCTGTCCCTGTGCACCAGAAGGCTTAAACAACAGAAATGTGTACCTTACCATTCTGGGGGTTGAGCATCCAAAGTGCAGCAGGCTTGGTTTCTTGAGTCTTCATTCCATGACTTGTAGATGACTGTCTTTATTGTTACATGGCTTTCAACACTTGGGTCCACACGCAAATCTCCTCTCCCTATGAGGACACCAGTAATATGGATCAAGGCCTAGCCTATTCACCTCATTGTCACTTGTACCTCTCCTCAGATATCCACATTCCAAGATACTAAAGGATTTTAAGAAAGACCGGGCTTGGGAAGGGGTCACAAGCCTTTCTATAATAATGAGTGACAGAGCCAGGCTTTGAACACGGGTGTTTTAGATCCCTATTCGGTCACTCCCTTTCCCTTGTACACAAACACCGATTGCTGGCCTGCGTGCGCGTGTCAACCCCGTACATGTGTTTTGCCTCTGACTTCATTTACAGGGAGCAGCAATGAGAGCACCAGGACTATGAAGCTCCGGTGTCAGGGCAAGGCCTGCTCACATCAAGAGTCAGAAGCTACAGCAGGAGGCACACCCTGACCTTTCACCTCTACCATCCCGCATCTCCTCTTATGGTAGTAATTCACTTCAGCAACTTAGTGCTGTGGTACCATGACTGAATACATGCTGGCACCCCAGGCTTGGACAGAGGCCCATCAGGCATGAGCCATTAAATTGCTGGGATGCCCAGACAGAATCCCAGCCCAGAGCAAGTGAAGAGGAAGGTTCTGTATAGACGTCTGTGGATAATTTGCAGCTTCGATGCCCATGTCTGGACAGCATGGCATTTCTCCCACAGCCTTCAGATACTCCTTGAGTGGTCAAGACCATTGCAGAAAGCCAGACTCAAGGGAAAATGCAAAAGCTGCTGAACTCCCCCTAAAGAGCGTGGCAACCGTTTCCTGTCTTTGAAAAGTGAGCCCAGTCTAAGGAGTCAGCATTCAGAGCAAGGATGCAAGACCAGAGTATCAAGCCCCTCCCTGTGCATTCAGGGAGACCTAGACCCAAGGAGCAAAGCTGTTTCCCAAGACTATGCAGAGAACTAGCCCTGAGCCAGGGAAGGAACCCCACTACCCACGACTACAGGTTCCTGGGCTACATCAAGCCGTGCGCTCTGATCAGGGCAGAATGTTCCCTGCCTGCTGTGGACTGAACCATCCCTGTTTCAAGTTGATGCCAGGGTTCTGATTCTGATGAAATTCTCTCACCGTCTGACAGGATGCTGCTTCTGACCTACAGTGCCCTTGAGCACACACACAAACAATAATGTCCTTCCCTGCCCTTTCAACCTCTCCTCTCTCTTCTCTGATTGCCTCAGCTGAGCAAGCAGCGAGCATGACTGTTCCAATAGACTCACGGCCCCTGGAGATAAGAAATGTCAGCACAGGACGCCTACCATGTCCAGCGTGCCCCAACCTGGAGTTCCCTGAACCAGGCTAGTGACTGTCCCTCAGTCCTCCTGCCTCTGGGGCTAGGCCAGCTCCCTGTGCTGTTGTCTGAAGGGTCTGATGCAGCGCTATCCATCAGTGAGGAGGCACGTGGAATGTCACTGGGTCTCCCTTCAGCACCCCCGCCACCATGTGGGTGTGCTCATACACATACCCACACAAGCACACACACACGCACACATGCACGCACTTGGGAGAAGCAGTTAAAGATAGGGTCTCTGACTCTGACTTGGAAGGCTGGACTCAAGTCTTAGCTTCCCGTTAGTGCCCTGGGAGCTGAGGAAGGTGTCTGATGCTGCTGTCCATTTCCCTCTCTGAAGAGGGGAGTGATAACAACAGGGTTCTCCTTGTGGGCCTGTGAGGACTAAGACCAGAATTATGTCATGTCTGCTGGGCACACCAGTTAAGTGTCTCTTACACTTTATCTCTGAGGTCCACCATCAAGGTGCTGACGACATAAAAGCTAACTTCATGTATCACTCTTGCCTTATACTGAGCAATCTCTTCCTTCCCCCAAGCTTCCATTTGTAGAACAGGTAGGAGTCCACCTCCCAAGGTCACCATAGACCTCAGGTGTGACCTCAACGTGAACTCTGGAAAACTCTCTCGACATTCTCCCATCAGCCACCAGCAATGATGATGACCGCACATGCAAACGAGTATCTCTTCTCCTTTCCTGAGTGGCGGCTCCTCTCCTGCAGCTCCAAAGTAGGAGTCAGGGCTGCCAGGGTGGGGGTACCCTGCTTTGACCACAGGCAGCTCACTACCTCCCCCTTCCCCCGGGCGGGGGGCAGCTCACTCCTGCTGTGGGTGGACTGAAGCATCCTCTTGTCAGTCCTGGGATGCCAATTCTGATGACAGTCTTTCACTGCCTGGCAGGATCTGAATTCGGGGCCGCAGGGTGCTTGGGTACACACACAAATGTAATATCCTGCCCTGCCCTCTGACCCTCTCCTCTCCTCCACTACCTCTCACACACACCCCGCACCCCAGGCTACCTCTTCTCTCCAGGCCCCCAGTTTTAAGAACAGACCTTGCTTGGCCTCCCAGCTCTTGGGTCTTTAACTAGAAATGCTCTGATTTCAGTCCCCAGGGTTGAAGGGAGAACTGGAAACAGAGCAAGGAAAAGAGAGCGCGCAAAGCACCACCGGGTTCAAATCCCACTCAGCAGGAGAGGTCACTGTCTGGAACCGGGAGTAGCACTCCTGTAGAGGGAGTACAGTGGACAGGCAGGTGGACCTTACCTGGTGATCCTTGGGAATACGGAGGAATGGCGACTGGAAGAGGTGCTGGGAGTCTCATAGTCAGTGTTCCCCTGGGACCAGGACCCACTCAGGGGGCCCAAACACACAGATAACCCAGAAAGCCTCCGAGCAGAGATGACACACACGTGTAAACATGAAGCCTGTCAGGGGACTGTCAGGTGTAAATCCGTGTTTTGCTCTCACTAGATGTGGAACCTTACGTCCTTTCTGCTTCCGTTTCCACCTGTAATATCAGACAGCGCCTTGCTGTGAGCTCTCAGAGTCAACACTGGCAGCTGTGACGCTGTGTAATGCCTGGCTCAAAGCAGGCACTCACAAATTACTAGTCTCTTCTCTCGTGTCCTCCTCGATACCTTCCAGTCTCAGCTCCGGAGGCAGCTGGTGAGCCGGGTCACCCTGTTTTTCAATAAGGTTTACTGAACTCTGCATCTGCTGCTGCTAAGAATCCACCAAAAGCTGCCCTATCCAGGATTGTGTCGGTTTCCATAATGATTCCAGGGAGCCCCTGCCACCACCTTGCAAGATAATAATTGTCTCCATTTTACACAAAAGGAAACAGGTTTCAAGCAGCTCCCTGGAAAGTGGTGAAGCCCAGAATGCCCAGTGCCTGCTGAAGAGCTGGGTCCACTCCCTGCCCTCCCCACTGTATTTGGTGGACCATCTTTACCCCATCAGTCTCCTGTTCTTCCCATGTTCCAGGACACAGGACAGGGAGAAACATTAGGAGATTGTATAGAGCAAAAAAAAGAGCAGGGGCCTCGGGGTCAGAGGCTGGGGTTCAATCCCAGCTCTTCCACTTGTGAGCTAAGTGACATGTGGCGTTTAGGAAGGAGCCTAAACAGAAGAGTAAATCTCCCTGGACCTCTGCCGCAGTGTGCTGTATGACCTTAGGCTCCTGCCATCTCTGAGTCTCAGTTTCCCATCTATAAAATCCAGGTTTCTAAGGCAATTTGTCCTGTTTTTGATTAAGAGTCCTTCCTCAAGTACCCTGGCCTTGGCCCAGGCCTCAGAGCATACATACCAGGCCAGAGTAGAAAAATGGTCCCAGCGTCAACTTGGGTCAGTTGTTTGGTCACAAAGGGAAATACGTCAGGCATTACCCATCCCAGCAGAGAGGGAGAACAGTATGTGTGTGTATTCGGTCAGCTTTGATGGTTCAATCTCTCCCAAATGACCATCAGATCAACAAAGAGGTGCTTCTTATCAGTTCCCAAGACAAAGCTGAAAGGCAGAGTGATGTCAGCTGGGAAGCTGGAGCTGACGCAGTCTCTGTTCCCACGAGTCCACCTTCTGTGAATCTAGTCACTGTGCTTCCATGCCTGCAACGGCTTATGCTGTGATTGGAGCATGTTCCAGCCGTGTGGTTACTGTCCCCTCTGGACCCCAGCAGAGTTCACTTTGTTTGCTTGCTGTTCTGCTTTGGTTTATTAAGTCTTGTTTAATAGTCCAGGTAGGCCTCTGCAGTGGTTTGAAAGAAAATGGCCCCCGTGGGCTCAGTGACTGGCGCTATTGGTGGGTGTGGCCTTGTTGGAGTAGGTGTGGCCTTGCTGGAGAAAGTGAGTCATAGAGGGGTGTGCTTTGAGATTTCAGAAGCTCAAGCCAGGCCCAATGTCCCTCCCTTTTCCTGCTGCCTGCCAATCCAGATGCAGAATTCTGGGCTCCTTCTCCAGCGCCATGTCTGCCTGTGTGTCACCATGATAATGATAGACTAAACCTCTGGACCTATAAGCCAGCCCCAATTAAACATTGTCCTTTGTTTTTTTTTTATTTTTTTTATTTTTGGTTTTTCGAGACAGGGTTTCTCTGTAGCTTTGGAGGCTGTCCTGGAACTCACTCTGTAGACCAGGCTGGCCTCGAACTCACAGAGATCCACCTGCCTCTGCCTCCCGAGTGCTGGGATTAAAGGCGTGCACCACCAACGCCCAGCTAACATTGTCCTTTGTAACAATTGCCGTGCTCCATATATCCAAAGGATGCACATTCATACCACAAGGACATCTGTTCAACTCTGCTCATTGCAGCATTATTTGTAATAGCCAGAACCTGGATGTCCCTCAACCAAAGAATGAATAAAGAAAATGTGGTACATTTACACAATGGAGTACTACTCAGCAGAAAAAAAAAGACAATGAAATCTTGAAATTTGCAGGCAAATGAATGGAAATAGAAGAAACCATCCTGAGTGGGGTAACCCAGACACAGAAAGACACACATGGTATGTACTTACTCATAAGTGGATATTAGACACAGAACAAAGGATAACCAGCCTACAGTCCATAAACCCAGAGAAGCTAGGAAACAAGGAGGACACTAAGAGAGACATACATGGATCCCCCAAGAAGGGGAAAGGGACAAGATCTCCTGAGTAAATTGGGAGCATGGGGAGGGGGGGAGGGAAGTAGGAAAAAGAGGAGGATAGAAGGGGAGAGGGCAGGAGAACATGAGGGTCAGGAAGGTTGAGTTGGGGGAAGAATAGAGAAGGAGAGCAAGAAAAATTATGGGTTTAACAAGAAATCTGCCGCTAGGGAAATCTCCAGGGACCCACAAGGATAACCCCAACTAAGAATCTAAGCAGTAGTGGAGAGGCTACCTTAAGTGCCCTTCCCCTATAACTAGATTGATGACCACTTTAAATGACATCCTAGAGCCTTCACCCAGTAGCTGATGGAAGCAGAAGCAGAGATTCACAGATAAGCACTGAGCTAAATTCCTGGAATCCAATTGTAGAGATGGAGGAGTGATGAGCAAAGGGATCAAGACCAGACTGGGGAAACTCAAGAAACAGCTGACCTGAGCAAGTGGGAGTTCACAGACCCTAGTCTGACAGCTGGGTAACCTGCATAAGACTGAACCAGGCTCCTGAATGTGGGTGTTAGTTGGGGGACCTGGGCAGTCTATTGGGCCTCTGAGAGTGGAACCACTATTTATCCCTAGTGTACGAATGGGCTTTGGGAGCCCATTTCCTATGGAGGGATACTCTCTCAGCCTAGATACATGGGGGAGGACCTAGGTCCCACCCAAATGATGTGATAGACTTTGATGATCCCCATCAGAGGTCTCACTCTCCCTGGGGAGTGGATAGGGGAGGGATAGGGAATTGGTGGGGGGAATGGGAGAACAGGAGAGAGAGGGAACTGGGATTAGTTTGTAAAATAAGATTGTTTTTAATTTAAATAAAAATTAATAAAAAAAGAATTGCCATGTTCATGGTGTCTCTTCAAAACATGAGCATAGGTGCCTCTAACCCTCAGGCCTCAGCCTCCAGAATGTTGTAATATAGGTGTGTGCCACCCTGCCAAGCTGACAGTGGTTTTGTGCATGATTTTAACACTCCTGGCATCTAAAGTCTATCCCTCCACAAATTCACTCTGTCCATTCTGTGTGTTGGGTCCTGAACTCAGTTCTGGCAACATGACAACAAACACAGCGGACCTCAGACTCACAGAGCTGGATGGGCTGAGGCAGGAAAAAGGAAAAAAAAGAAAGCAACCTAAACCACTATAACAAAGCATTGAGGGCCGAGTGGGAGACACAAAGGCTGCTCCCATAGCTAAGCGGAACCCACACCCAGCGAGGTGAGAGGACCATCTGAAGTGCTGTCAGTCAAACTGTGCCTGGGGTGGAGTGGCTATGGCTGAGCTCCAGTTGATGGGCAGCAGATGCAAAGTCTGGGAGGGAAGAGAGTACTTTTTTTTTTCTTTTCTTTTTTTTTTTTTTTTTGAGACAGTATTTCTCTGCGTAGCCCCAACTGTCCTGGAACTAGCTCTGTAGACCAGCTGGGGTATGCTTGTGTGTAACAGAGATGTGGTGAGTGCCAGGACAGGAGGGGAAGGGGGGCTGCATTCCTGTACTCACACAGCAAGAGCTCACATGACATCTCAGGAGCCTGGATGGGACAGGGGTCAGACTGTGCATTTCTAGAGAGGAAGAATGGACATTGCCATTCATTTGCTTGGCTGAGCAAGGAGGCTGGGAAAGAATTCTTTCCTTATGTCTCATTTTGTTTTAACATGAGAGATTAAAGCAGCATTTTCCTCATTCCCCATTATAATTGTTGGTAGCATGTGAAATCAATTCACAGACTTCTGACCATCATTCCTAGCAAAGTAGGGCAGGAAAGAAGCTATCAGAATGTATTGTAGGTAGGAAGAATGGACACTTGGACACTGCTTGTCAAATTTCTCTTTCAAATATGGGCTGTGTGTGTATGTGTGTCCAGTTGTGGTACTATGTGTTTCTTACTGTGAACTATCATTCAGAAATCTGAAAATCCCTTGATAAAACCCATTTGCTCTTGGTTGCCACTGACTCTAGCACGCGTGGAGATCAACCTTCTGAGACATTTCAGAGTTCTGTTTGTACTGGGGCAGAAAGTAATAAGCTGAGTACACAGCCCTTTGCACGCAGCACTGATAACAGAGTCATCACCCTGAGTAAGATAACAGAGGCCCCCAGGGTTCACTGGCAATCCAGGATACCTAATCCCGTCAGATTTCAGGACTATGCTATAAATGGGCATCTCTCCATACATGGGTCATCTAGAGGGGAACAATGAGACAATGGGCCAGAAAGGTTCTGGTGGCCAGAAAGCTTCCTGTGAGCACATTAATGTCAGAGCTGGTGGTGGCAAAGCCGGGAATCCCGGGTCCATCTTGAAGACTGTGCATGCATCATACAGGGGAAGGGCATGCTCAGGCTGTCAGCAGAGACAGGACAAGGGGCAAATGGGAAGGGTGGCTTGCCAGCAAGAACTGCTAGGCTCAAAAGAGAGACCGAGATGATAAGAGTCCCGGTGAGGAGAAAGAGTAAAAACGTATATGGCGGGAGGCAGGGAAGGCAAGAGGAGACCAACAGACCAACTGGAGGCAGGAGAGACTCCCCAGGGTTCCCTCTCCTCTTTGGACCTCCCTGGAGCCCCCAACCACACTGAAAGCCTGTTTGCTCCACTCTTCCCCTGCAGCCATATCGTTCCTTTGCTGAGACACCCTCCCTTCTCTGGGCCCAAGAGGATTCCTTCACCCCTGCCCCATGACAACTTCCCAGACTGCTCTGGATGCAGTATGCTCGGTGTCTATGGCCAGCACTTTAGGACCTATGCCGTACCTGTGTCTGTCAGTGAGTCCACCTTGACTGTGAACTCCCAGAGCACAGTCAAGATCAGACGTGTCAGAGGCCCATCCGGGAAACACGTTGGCTGGGTAGAGAGATGGACAGAGAATAAGACAGCAGGACAGATGAATGAGACAGGGTGAAGCTGCATGTAGACGCCATGCAGAGAGGTAGAAATCGCCCTTGACTGGGAGTCTGGAAGCCGTCCTATGTATTAGCTCTGTGACCTTGGACAAGTCATTCATTTTTCTGGCCCTCTCAGTCTCCTGAATGAAAGATGAGGGGTGAGTGGGGGATTAAATGTCTCATTATACTGAATCCTCAGGGCTTCCAGTTCCAATGTGGAAGCATTACAAGCTGTCTGAAGTGTAGGGGGAGCTCTGCTCCTGGATGCCGGGGTCATAGGGACTAAGAAGGGGAGGGGAGGGAAAGGGAGGGGGAGGGGAGAGCAGGGGAAGAAGGGCCTCAAGCGTGTACCCAGATCCCTGGAAAGGGACCAGTGTGAAAGCCTCTGACCTCCAACCAGCACCAAATTGGGGAACACATAGGTTAGAATCTAAGCAGATTACACACACCTACTGCTTTGTCTGAACCCTGCCACCTGTCCAGAAAGCAGTCAAGGGAGGTCTTCATGGCATTACTTCCAAAGGCCAAAAACCACCTTCTGTTTTCCTTTGTGCCTTCTAAGCCCTCCACGCCCACAGTGTTTCCCTGGGCCCTATAATCAGGCTCCTTCTTCAGTTTCCCTATTCATTTGTTATTTAGTTTCAGTGTGGTTAAAACCCACGTAGCATGCATGCCATTTTTACCCTTTCTTTTTTGTTTTTTGTTTTTGTTGTTTGTTTGTTGAGACAGAATCTTACTGTGTAGACCAGGCTGGCCTTGAGCCCACAGAGATTTGGACTCTCTCTGGCTCCTAAGTGCTGGGATTAAAGGTGAGCACCACTGCCCAGCTTTATTTTTTTCTCTTCCTTTTTTTTTTAAATTTAAGTTAGAAACAAGTTTGTTTCACATGTCAATCCCAGTTCGCTCTCCCTCCCCTTCTCCCCATCCCTCCCCACCAGCCCCCCCCCCCCAGTCATCAGCTTTAACCCTTTCTAAGTGTTTGGTTCAGTGATATGAGGAGGTTGTGCAGTCCTTAGCACTGTTCATCTGTATCCTTTCATTTTGTCAAACTTAAACTGCACCATTGGAGTAAGGTTTCTCCATGCAAAAGCTCAGACCACCTAAACCCAGATTTCTGTCTGTCTGTCTGTCTGTCATTTCTTCATTCCATCACTGCATCAGTCAGGTCTGTCTCTGGAGTGATGCAAGACTGGCAGTAATCTGTTTACAGTTCAAATCTATTTGTATAATACTGGTGCAGCCACCCTGCCTGCCCGGTTAAAAATTTCCTAAGAGACTTTTTTGCCCTTCTTTCATTGTGGATCTATTTGTGCCTTTGGATCTAAAGTAAATCTCTCTTGGGAAGCACACATTAATGGTCCCTAATGGTTTCCTTTGTGCCTCCTATACCTGACACGTAATCATTGGCTTGAATTAATCATTATTAACTTGATATTGGCACAATGTAATGTAAAATCAATATGCAATCCGTAGAAACTATGCTTTAAGCTTATTCCCCAGATAACGATAATGCAGTCTGATGTTTTTCTCCAATGCTGGGCAGCTCCAGTCACAAGTACAACCAGTCTCCTCTGGTATGTCATGGATGCCTCTTGGATTAGGTGTGTAAGCACATTTCCAATAATACATTTCTAGCTTAAAGTGGGTGTATTGCTTCATAACCAGTCATAAATAAAGAAGCAGCTGTAGTTGAAATCATGTCCATCCCTCCATGGCTGTTCACATCTGTAACACTGGAGAAGCTGGCACAGAGGGATTGCAAGTTCCAAGCCAGCCTCAGCTACAGCTGAGATCCTACATGAGCAAATAAATGAAGCTGAGCTTTGTGGTACACACCTTTGATCCTAGCACTCAGAAGGCAGAGGCAGACAGATCTCGGAGTTCGAGGCCAGCCTGGTCTACGGAGTGAATTCCAAGCCAGAGCTACACAGAGAAACCCTATCTCTGAAAATAAACAAATAAAAATAATAAATAAATAAAGTCGTTGCAGTAGTTTCCCACAGTTTCAATTGCCCAAAGTCAATTAAAGCGTGGAAAATTCCAGAAATAATTCACAAGATTTAAATTGCTCTGAGTAGCAAGATGAAATTTCACTCACTTCTACTCTGCTCCACCCTATCTTTCCCAGGACACAAATATCCCCTTTATCCAGATTCTCTATTCTGTAATATAATCCTTATTCCTTATATAATCCATTATAATTATACCCATTATATAGCATAATCCTTCTATAATGCTTGCCTGTATTAGAGAGAGAGAAATATTCACTCATTATCATAGTACATTGCTGTGACAGCTCCATGGCTTTGTTTTATTAGCTATTTCTGTTAATCTCTCATTGTGCCTAATTTGTAAGCTAAGCTTTTCCACGTATCGATGACCATGAAAGTCATGGCACATACAGGGTTCAGCACCACCTGGTGTTTTGGGGGTTCTTGGAACATACCCCCACAGAGAAGGGTGACTTCTATACTGATGTGGGAGCTTTGGCATTTGACTGTTTGCCCTGTAGTTTCGTCTCCTGTTTCCTGCATTGTTTTCTTCTATGTCTGGCAGATTTTTGGCAGCCTAACATTTAAATCTCTCCCTCATTTACTTTCATTTCTAATATAGCTATCTTCTCTGAGAGCTGTGGGGTTATGTTTAACATCTTAAAGTTATAATGCTTTCATTTGAATTTATAGCAGCTACACACACACACACACACACACAGTCCTTCCTTATCCAGTCTAGTTGTTGAAATCACAAAATTTACTCGCTGTGTCCCTCCAAGACTAAACAAATGAATAATTCTTTTCAAACAATACAGAAAAAGGAAATAGGTTACCAGCCACCCCTGTGGCTACACTAGCTGTTGTGATTGCCTGCGATTATATTTATCAGAGTCTTCTGTCTGCAGCTTGAGTTCCTGTCTCGTTCCTTTCTTTCACCCTTGCGGGTTTCTTGCAGGACAGGATGGGGGTGTCTTAATTCGTCCTCATGTCCTCATATTTGAGGTCTTGTGAGATGCAGGGATTCTTGGTTGACAGGCTTTTGTCAGGTGCCCTCTTGGCTTTCTGACTGGCTCCATCCACTGCTTCTGGCTTCCAAGGCTTCCAAGATCCCGCTGAGACTCCTGCCGTGAAGTTCTTATAGCTGCTTCTCTAGGCTGCTTTTGTCAAGATTTTCAAGATTATGTCTGGCTTTTGATAATTTAATTATAATGTCTCAGTAGGCCCTTCTCAAGGTCCTTCGTGGAGCTCCTTGGAGGTTGCTGAAATTATAGATGCTTATCTTCATGTTTTGGATCAAATTTGCAAAGTTTCTAATGATCATTCCCCTAAATATCCTCTCTACCCGTATCTGTTCTCAGACTTCATGAAGCACCTCTCCGTTGTCTGAGAGCTCCGTCTGCGTTCTGTAATCGTCTGTTGTTCCTTGGGTGTAAATACTCCCATCCTGCTGATTTTGGGATTGCTTAATCTTTGTTTCACCTCCTGCATCCCTGAAGTGAGGTTTGCATCTCAGTTATTAGACTTTTCAGCTCCATGTTCCATTGGAGGTTTCTATATCTTTTCTCGGTTATTAATGTTAAATGTATGCATCATTTTCTCAATTTTTCCCTTGGTTATTTTAAAGTCTTCTAGAATGGACCTGCTGTCAGATCTATCTCACTTTCTATTTAATATTTATTTTTCTTTAGTTTCATTTTTCTCATTTTTTTTCAATACAGAGTCTCTCTACATATCCCTGGCTGTCCTGGAACTCATTATATAGACCAGGCTGACCTCAAACTCATAGAGATCTATCTGCCTCTGCCTCTGCCTCCCAAGTGCTGGGATTAAATGCATGGACCACTATGCCTGGCCTCTGTTTACTTATTACTACCAGTATTAGCTTTATTAGTATTATTGTGCCTGTGGATGATGTACGGGGTGTGTGTGCATGTTATGACATACATGTGGCAGTCAGAAGACTACTCAGTGCCTTCAATCTCTCCTTCCACCTTTAAACTGATTACAGGGATTGCAGGATTCCAGGCATACACTTTACCTGCTGAAACATCTTACCTAGCCTCCATTTTTTCTTCAAATAGGGCACATTTTAAACCAGCTCTTGAAACAAAAGTTCTCTCCTCCAGGGTTCATGGTGGTTGGTTGGTTGGCTGTCCTTTGCTGACAGCTGTCCTGGTGGACACTGTGGTACATGCCTGTCCTCCCGGCTCTGAAAAGGCAGAAGCAGGGAATGCAAGTGTCAGGCCATTCTGTGTTACGTAGCTCCATATAGTGAGACCTTGTCTCAAAAAACAAATCAAAACAAAACAAAAGTTGTGGCAAGGATCAGTCTAGAGTATAAACAAGTATTCTTGAGTCTTTTTTTTTTTGAGCCTGTGTCCTTCCCTGGCTGTGTGTGGTCATTTTGTAGTGTCCTCAGTATATATAGTTGCTTTGGAATAGATGGTCTTTAGTGTGTGGTTCCCAACGGGGCAAAGGGAAAAAAACTAAGGAGGTAGAACATCGGTTCTTTAAGTCCCTGGAAGCTGCTTCAGTTGGGGAGGCCCAGCAGCAAAGGACCCCAGTGTCTTGTCCATGTCTCCACCTCAGAAGTGACAATGAGAATCAGAGTTCTGGGCTCTGAACCTGTACTGAAAACTGTCCTTTTGGAGTCATGTATAGGTCATGGCTTGCACAGCTGTCTACCAAAAGACCGGGGGACAGGTCGCTGCTGCTGGGTTACCAGTTACAATGAACCGAAATCAACCAGCTGTGAACTAAGCCATCCCTGAAAGCTCCCAGGATTCAAGAGACTCCAGATTTCCACAACAGGCACAGCAGACAGAACCCACCAATCAATTGTTGTGACATTTGGAGATAGATTTCTGATGCTTCCTTTCTGCAATCTTCCCAGAATCCTTTTTCCTGTCCATTTTTACAAACACTTTTCCAGTGCTGTCAAACGAATTAATAAATCACAGAGAAGTAGCCAATATTCATCATGTGCTTGCTATATTCCAGGCACGGATCCACGCACGCAACATGAATTAATTCCTTAATCTTTACCACAACTTCTCAAGCAGGGGTCATTATTTCTTCTTGTTACAGAAAAGAAACATAAGGCAGGGAGAGATTGCTGTGGGAACTTGTCCACTCTGAGGTTGACAGCAAACCTGAGAAGTTTGCCTCTGGAGTTCACATGTTTGCATCGAGGTGCCCTTGACATCCCATGGAGCAGAGGAAGGGCTCTCCATGGTGGAGGGGGGAGGGGGATTTCCTGAACGAGGCTTGCCTGGGAAGGTAAGAGATGAGGCCAGCAAGGGGCACCGCTGAAGAAAGAAGGAGCAAACACCTGCAACTGTCGAACTGCAAGGAGCCATAACCAGCCAGAGCAAGATGCAAGCAGCAGGCAGAGCTGAAGAGCAGGCTGCACTGAACAAGCGCTTCCAATTTAAGGGAAGAGAAACTGGGAAGTGGAAATGTCTTTGCGAAGGAGGTGGCAGCTTCAGAAGTTAGCGAGGACTGCAGCTGGCAGATGGGGCCGAGAAAGCCTTCCAGACAGGGGGAAAGCATGGAGGTGGGAGAGTGGGAGAGAAATATTTAGGGACACATTTGGCTTGGCAGAAGGGGAGGAGTGTTCATCACACAGTGACTGCTGAGATACCAGCAGAGCACACACTGGATTTTACAGTAGGATGACTGGAATCCTCACTGAGCCGATAGAGGCTTTGGTGGTGTGACCAAGGATGAGCAATGGGAGTCCCAGTTTCCACATCTGTAAAGTGGAGGTGATGGTCCATCACCTAGAAATGTCACTGCTGGGTTTACAGATGTGGATGTATGTGGAAGGACTTTGCCAGTCCCAAAGCATCTTTCCAACTCCCTTAGTACCCATCCTTATGACATTAGAATTACTAGAGGGTCTTAGAAACAAAACAATAGCAACAATGATAAAAATGGGGTCAGAGGATGGCTTGGCAGGTAAAGGAGCTTGCTGCCAAGCCCGACAACCTGAGTTTGATACTCAGGACCCACATGGTAGAAGGTGAGAACAGACTCCTATGAATGCTGACTTATCCTCTGGACCTCCACATGTGCACTGTGGCAGGTGTGTGTGTGCGTGCGTGCGTGCGTGCGTGCGTGCGTGTGTGTGTGTGTGTGTGTGTGTGTGTGTGTGTGTTGCCTTGTTTACAAAATGCATCAGCTTCTCCTACAGGGACAAAAACTGTCTCAGTGGTTAAGGAACCTGCCAGAGCTCCTGCTCCTGCTCCCTTCCCACTATAACGGTCTAGAGTGAGATCTAAAGCCTGTGGGAAGTGTGTCCCCCATCCAGGTAGCACATCTTCATGAGGGAGAGGGAAATATGGAGAGAAAGCCATGATTGAGACACCACAGAGAAGGACCAGGTCCCTAACAGGACTTCTAGAGCCTATGCCTCCAGTTAGTGTCTCCCCAAAGGAAACTGTGGCAGCCAAACCATGAGAAGCACATTAACTGTGACCTGGTACCAGAGCTGCCTGTACCCAGGATCACCCATGCCACCCAGGATCTCCCTTTTTTGCATGGCAGGAAGTGATGGTGGGTCATCCTAATCCAAGGGAGCAGCCACAAAGCATAAACCCCATGTCCACATCCACAGGGCAGGCTGTTCTATCGTTGCCCTGGCCTGAGCTCCTGCGGGGCACTCACTACCCTACTATTTCCTACTCTCATCAACCTGCCAATCACCCCCTGCCCCCGTTTGGTAGCCTTTTCTGGTGTTTATAGAAGGTTTGAGAAGGATTCTGACCCAAGTGTAAACTAGAAAATCCCCCTACTAGAGCACATTCTTGCCACTGTCCTGAGAGGAGAGAAATCCAGTCTCTGGGAACCATCTCTTTCTGTTTGATACTACCCCACCATCCTGGAGGGCTGAGGGACTCAGTCTCTCCTGGGAATTTTCTCTTCCTGCCTCAGGACTCTCCACTGAGGCTCAGGGTTGGGGCAACTCTCTTGTGAAGCCTAAAGACCTCTCTGTTCTCACACATACTGCCAGAGAGATGAGGGACGTGGCCTCTCTAACAGACCACTCGACAGAAAGACCCTCTCTCCTGACAACTCTGATGAGATCTGAAGGCCTGAGACAGCCCTGGAGAGGGGATTGTTGTCTTTTTTTTTTTTTTTTTTTGTTCTCCATCCCCGTGCCTGGTGCAAAACACACGGCTATATCGGCTGAACTGTGTTCATTGCAGAGATGTTCTTCCACATCTCGCCTGGATAGCCCACCTTGATTTCACGCCTCCGAGAATGTCTCCACAGAGAATGTCTCTACAGAGAATGTCTCCACAGCAGAGAGCAGCAGATAACAGAGAATGTCTCCACAGCAGAGAGCAGCAGATAACAGAGATTGTCTCCATAGCAGAGAGCAGCAGATAACAGAGAATGTCTCCACAGAGAATGTCTCCACAGAGAATGTCTCCACAGCAGAGAGCAGCAGATAACAGAGAATGTCTCCACAGTAGATATCAGATCAGTAAGTCTCTCTCTTTCTGAATCTCACCTAGTGTTCTCAGAACCTGTTAACTGTTGGCCCCAACACCAAGGGAGTCTTTAAAAAATGATACGCCCTTTTTAGCTGGGCATTGGTGGTATACACCTTTAATCCCAGCACTCGGGAGGCATAGGCAGGTGGATCTCTGTGAGTTTGAAGCCAGCCTGGTCTACAGAGTGAGTTCCAGGATAGCCTCCGAAACAATACAGAGAAACCCTGTCTTAAAAAATAAAAAAAATACCCATTTTTATAAAGTGGCATCTCCAATTCTTGACAGATACTATGCCATTTGAATGAGCCTAGCCCCCATAGGCTCACATATTTGAATATTTGGTACTCAGTTGGTAGAGTTGTTTGGGAAGGATTAGGAGGCATGGCCTTGGAGGAGGTGTGTCACTGGGGATAGACTTAGAGGTTCCAAAAGCCCATGTCATTCCCAGTTAGTGCTCTCTCTCTCTCTCTCTCTCTCTTCCTCTCTCCCTCTGTCTCTCCCTCCCTCCCTTCCTCCCCCCACCCCTGTTTCTTGTTTGTGCATTAAGATGTAAACCCTCAGCTTCTGCTCCAGTGTCATGCCTGCCTGTCAGCTGCCATGCTCCCTCCTGTGATGATCATGAACTCTAACCTCCTGAACTGTGAGCCCCAAATCAAATGGTTTCTTTTATAAGTTCCCTTGGTCATGCTTGTTTTGTCCCAGTGGAGAAAAGCAGCTAAGACAGCCTGTGCTGCCTGAGCGTGTCCACAGGCCCTCCTGGCGCCTTGCGATGATGAGCGAATACGTGGCTGGGACACGAGGCAGAAAGAGAAGTGCTGTGCAGAGAGACGGAGCTGAAGAAGCAAGCCGGTGACGAGCAGGCTGGTGTGGTGGCCGGCTCGCCACCAGGGGCCCGGACCGCGGCCAAACATCATGTCTGGGTCCTGTGGACAGCCATGTCCCATGTTGCCACCAAAGGCCAGAAGGATTCACAAGGCCTGGGCTGCCACCCGGGCCATGCCCAGCTGAGTGGCCAGTGCTACCACCCAGGGCCATGATGACGTCTGGGCTTAAGCTGCTGCTAAGGACCATGTCTAGGTCTGTGGCCTACGGCAGCCGGGGTGTGGTTTGATGTTCAGTTAGCCACTGAAGGCTGAGCAGAAACCCAGGGTCTGGACAGCCACTTGAGTCCATGTTGGTGCCTGAGGACCACACTGCCACCAGGGCCATACTGATCTGTGTGGTCTATGCTGCCAGTGGGGCGATGGTGAAGTAGCCTGTGCTGCCTGAGCGTGTCCTGAGCTGCTGCTGAGGGCCGTATCTGGGTCCTTGTTCCTACCGCAGCTGGGGTCTGTGTTGATCTACTTGGCCCATGCTACCACAGGGAGCCATAGGAAGCACATGTGTTGAAATCCGAGGGTCATGCTGAGCTGGTACTGCACTTTGCTGGCCCAGAAAGAGCTGCCTTGTCCCTCGCTGGCCACTACAGTGGAAGAGCTGGCTCTGCCCCTCACAGGAGAGCTGGGCCCGCACTCTGGAGAGAGGGCACTGTAACTTCCCACCAGCCTGGTTCCAGAGCTGAGTCAGTCCCAAATGAACACACAGGAGGCTATATTAATGATGAAGCTGTTGGCCATTTGTTACTGTTTCTCATTGGCTAGCTCTGACTTAATTATTGGCCCATAATTACTAATATATATTTTTATAAGGTCTTATCTTACAAAGAACGCAGGCTTGTGTCCCCTCTTTCCCCGAATCACATGGCGATGACTCCCTTCACTACATTTCCCAGAATCCTCCTAGACTCGTAGTCCACCTATCTTGCTTTCCTATTGGCCAACAGTGCTTTATTTACATACACACAGGACTTCCCCATCAGGGCACCACCTCTCACCAAGGGCTGGGAGAGCTGGCCCTGATGGCACCAGCATGGGGCATGGAGGAACTGGCTCTGACCCTCACCTGAGGGGGCTGATCCCAGCTGCCCCACACTGATCAAATCAGCTACCATCCAGACACACATCCAGAGCTTTGAGTTGGCCCACCCCAACATCTACCCCATCTATGATCTGCCTGAGTGTGTGAAGGGACTGGTCCTATGGAACCACATCTCTAGGATCTCCATGACTCGGGCAACAGCAGAATATCTGAGAGGACTTTCTTGAGGGTCCAGTATTGATGATGTACCAGAAGCCAGAGGCCTTGAACCAGACCAACAACTCATTGCAAGTAAGGCTGAGTGGACAAAGGGTCTACTGTATGACTCCCTGCAGCTCCTGATGATACCAAGGCGAATGAAGATATGCTGGAAAACTGGAAAAGATGGTGGAGCAAAGCGGCTTCTTGGTTTTGTCTTTAATTGATTTATTTTGTTTTCTTTTGGGGGAGACGCTACGGGGATGAGGGGTGGATATGGAGGGACTGGAAAATGAGCAGGGGTTGGGATACAAGATGTGAAATTCCCAAAGAATCAATGGAAAACTGTGTTAAAAAGGAAATGAACAGATAAGACGGTTCATCCGGAGGTCTTTTCAAAAGAGTTACAAGCTCACTTTTTTGAAAGTTGTACCATGAGTTAAGCTGCAACCATCTTGAACCCCTGCCCTCTAGAGGCATGCCTCATTAGGAACTAGGGTCATCCACCCTGTCTCAACATGAGACAGGCCTCTTCTCAGCCATCACAACACCATTGGGATCTATTCTAAAGAGAGGTAAATTTGATCCCCAGACCCTAAAAAAGAAACATCCTGTGTCCCTCTGTAACGTTGCTTGGCTGGAGTACAAACTCTGAGTGACCCTTGTGTGACACTTCACCACAACACTCTTTTTGCTTAGCCAGTTCGGTCACAGCGTTCTAAGTGGTCAGAGGTCTCCTATATATATATCCAAGCTTTCATGTCCCTTTCCAAAGATCTAAATCTACCAAAAAAAATCCTGCCACGTGTATTTAGCTGGATTGCCAGTGTCCTCAGGAGGCCAGGGCATCCTGGATAGCCCTCTTTCGTTGCACCCCATCCTCTCAACTAACTACTCCCCAAGTCCATCTTCCCAGAGGAGGTCAGCCACTTTCTCATATCCAGAGGGCTTTGAAACTCTCTCCCCTTCACATGCCCTTTCAGGAAATAACTTTAAAGAACTGATGGCGTTCTGCTGCTGCTTCAAGAAGCCCATATCCCCTCCTCGAGACAGTCAATGGAAAACTGCACTGTCAAAGTCTATGTTCCCCTCCTTATACTCGACCTTACCCAGACAGAAACCAAAGTGGGCTCTTTTAGCCAGGACCTCTCGGTTTGCATTAAAGCATTTCAGAGCCTCTTCATCTCCTTTGACCTAACTTGACAGAATATATGTAATCTTTTTACTACCTGCTGTTCACATGAGGAAAAGACCTGTTCTTGGTCTCTCAGCTAATGAGGCCCACATCTGAATCCCATGTGAGGCCCCTCCTGTTGGAAGACGCTCCTCCCACAACTTTCCCCAAATAAACCCTGGGTAGCCTTAGGAAAAGGATCCAGGTAAAGTTCACAATGATTAACCGGTAGTGATACAACCTGTCAGTTATACCAAACTGAGATAACCCAAGGCCCCACTGAGAACCCAGCTCTGTCTATCTCTAGACTGGCTGAGGCTATGTGTAACTACTAACGTGGACTTAGAGGCCCTGAAGACCTTGTCATTTTTCAATCCATTTCATCAGTTAGCCCTCCCCGGGCGTCTGACAAACTTCCAGAGCTGGAGAAGGAACCCTAAACCTCTTTCCTCACTTTGCTTCAAGGCACTCCACTACTGGGAGAAGGTTTGAGGACCAAGAAGGAAAGGGAGGGAGTGGAATGTAATAGCAGCTGTCCTAGCTTATGACAGGCAGCTCTAGGTACCTCCATCATAATACAAACAGCCTAAAGCTTCATCTATGTTCCTTCTCTCCTGCATGGGGAGACGTAATTCAAGAGACACCTCTTCCCTTCTCTGTAGGTACCCTCATTGAGTCAGCCAGGACACTTTTGTCAAGATTGTCAAAATTGACCCAAGGCAGCCGGGCAGTGGTGGCGCATGCCTTTAATCCCAGCACTCAGGAGGCAGAGGCAGGCAGATCTCTGTGAGGTCAGCCTGGTCTACAGAGTAAGTTCCAGGACAGCCTCCAAAACAATACAGAGAAACCCTGTATCAAAACCAAAAAAAAAATTGACCCAAGGCCGCTTTGCAAAAAGTAGGGATATTGGACCCAGAACTGCCACTTTCTCTTAAAAGAGAGGCCATCTCAATACTCAAAGTCCTGGAGACATGATGACTAGGGGGATGGAAGGTACCACTTATTCTTTTCTTGGACTCCAAGCTTGGATTGGCTAACAGACTGTTTGTATACAGGTTGTCATATTTTTCATTTCTATGGAAAAGCCTCAGATGCAGCAGGAACTAGAATTCGTTTCTTAACCAATATGGAGGCCACTTCTTCTGACCAACTTCCTTGGACCCACTTTGTGGTCTTTGATCCTCCCCATTAGAGTCTGTGGGTGACCCCTGCATAGTTAAGACACCCCACACCCTCTCTAGAATGCTTCTTTAAAAAGTGTATCTTTTACACATTCATTCTTAGTATTACTGAAATGCCTATCACTATTAGGGAGTGTGATACTCAGTACACACTCAGTACAGGCTCATTACATACAGGCTCTCCCTGACCCTTTACCCAGGCACATCACTAGACCTCTTCTGTTTCACAAAAAATTCCCCTGGGGCTGTTTCTCTCTCCCTGGATAGTCATTGTGCACAACTTCTACAAAACATTTTCTCAAAATTTCCAACTTTCCCAGGCATCTCTTCCCCCAAGCTGGAAGTCTATGGCCACCAGTCTACTCTGCCCCTGTAACTTCCCTTGTGACATGCCCTTGCTGGTAGTCAGAGGCCTGACAATAGTTTTACTGTAAAACCTCAGAGTTATCAACAAGGCTTTGGTCTTTGCATGCTGTCGAACGAAACCCCTATGCTTTCTTAGGACAAATTCCCACAGGGAATTCTTTTCTTCCCAGCTAGCTCCCCTTTTATTTTGTTTTGATGAGCCAATGAGCTTAGTCCAAGGCTGCTTATGGGATCAAGGGTGATAGGTTATTTACAAGAACATGCTCAACTTAGTAATTTCTTGCACTAGCTGTATAAAAGCCTTTCCCATTGAGACTGAAAGGACTAGATAGGGCACAACAGCACTTGAACATGCAATCTCTCACCTTAAATAGTTTAGCTTTCACCTGAAGCACACACACACACACACACACACACACACACACACACACACACACACACACACGGGATTTGCGAGACCGTTCAAATACTTGAATTTTGTGTGATACACACAACCATAAGAAAGGCAGAGAAGGTTAGAGACAGTTCAGACATTATAGAGGCTCCTTAATAATTTAATACAAGAAACTCAACAGTCCTTGCTAACTCTCCTCCCGGTGGCATTCCTAAGGTCTCCTATCACTCCTGAACATCTCAGGCACATTTAAAGTCCTATGTAGAAGAGGCCATTCCTTCAGATAAATGTTTATTAGGCCCTGAGACACATTATCTTGCCTAGTATGTTACATCTCAGGAACCAACCACCAACCCATTAATGATCATCAAGATAATTAAAGCCCTAAACCAGACTCTTTCCCACCAAGTGAACGTGGACAATCACAATTAACCTTGACAGAAGGCCACAGAGCTGCTCTCTCTAAAGTCAGCCTCCTCCTGGCATCGAACACTGAGCAATCAGAACTGTTATCGTTTGGATGGTAGGAACAGAATGATGGGAATTGTATGGCGGGTCATCCTAGTCAAGGAAGCTAGATGGCTCAACGAGTAAAGGAATTTTCCCTCAAACCTGGTGACCTAAGTTTCATCCCTGGAACCTACATGGCGGAAGGAGAGACTGACACCCCACGAGCTGTCCTCTGACCTCCACACATATAGGTATATTACACCCCCGCACAAAGAAATAAATATAATTTTAATTTTTTAAAAAGAAAGAGAGTAACTGCAGACAGGTGGTTCTTTTTTTGGCCCCCCCTGAATTTTCCCAGTGTGTTCAGTAAACTTTTTTTTCTACTTTGATCTAACTGTGAATTCTTTCGCCAGCCCTGCACCATTTCCCTTGTATCCCCACTCTATAGGAGTTCAGACTTTCAGCAGGTTCCTGCAGCCCATCTGGAAGGGTGACCTTGCCCACATGAATGCAGTCTCAGATGAGGAGGCCACAGTGAGAATATCCCCCGAGACCTCTTATTTCCAAGCCCAGAGGATGGGATTCTTTTTTCTTTTCTTCTTTTGGCTCTTTGAGAGAGTCTCACTCTGTAGCTAGACTGTCTAAAAATGGAGTTGTTCTACCTCTGTCTCCCCAGAACTGGGGTAACAGGGAAGCTTACAGACAGGGACCACTGCCCCCTCCCCTTAACTAGCAGGGTTCAGCCCAGGTGAGACCCCAGGGTTTCTCTATGGCTGTGAGCAAGGAAAGGGTCTTAACAACCATATTCTTCTGAGTATGAGTTTGATTTTACAGACCAAGAACTCTCTTTTCCTCAGCCACACACACACACAAGCCCAAGCAAAGATTTTGTTTTTAAATAAGGAAGAAAGAAACAAAAAGGTTGGATGCAACAAGCCTGGGCCATGGCAGGGGAACGTTGCTGGATTTCCCCCACCTAGGGACCCTTTCCAAAGAGGCAAGTTCCTGGGAGGTCCAGAACCAATACCAAACCTCCCACTAACCCTTTATTGGGAAATGCTCCCTCTGGAGGTTGGGATTGTGAGTATGTACGTATGTGTATGTGTGTGTGTGTGTATGTATGTATGTATATTCTTGGATAAATTTCGGCTGGAGAGGATGGGCTGCAGAAGGAGGGGAAGACTTAAGCTGCTACGACAGAGCAGTTTCCCTTCTTGGAAATGCAGCCAGGAGTTGACTTTCCCTCCAGGAAAGAAAAAATAAGTCTGTTATGTCTGTTGCTCTCTCTGTCACTTGCTGTCTGCCAACTTTCTGCTTAAGCTCTCTCTCCCTTCTGTCTGTCTGTCGGTCTGTCTCTCAAACACATACATTAATGACTCTAGACCCCTTTTAAAACTTTTTTTCAAATGGGATGGTAGAGACTTTGAGAGAAAACCCTTATCCACCCATTCTAACTAACTCTGACTCGCTCTACACACACACACACACACACACACACACACACACACACACACACACACACACACACACCCCTCCCCGGTGACCTCCAGATGTTCTCGACCCAGCGGCCATCTGCTGAGATTACTGGGACGTGCAAAGTGGGAAGGCAGAGGGGGCAGGGATCCGGGTTGCAGGAAGCTGGAAGAGAGGCCTAGTGTAGTGGGAGGGAACCGAGCACTTTTGAGACGCTCCCTAGGGTGGAACCCGTGCTCCGCCGGCGGGCGGGGGCTGGGCTGCCAGACCGCCCCACTAAACTTGCACTTTGACGACGCTCCCTGAGCCTCTTGGCCGAGAGCCGCAGCAGTCACTGGGTGCCCGGCAAGGGGAGCCCGGCGGCGGGCGGGGACTTGGGGCGGGACGTGAGGCGCGGAGAAAAGCGCCGGCCCACCGGCCAGCGCCGGGCCGCCTAGGTGAGCGTGCCGAGGCGACAGCTGTGGACCTGCCAGGTGGGTGCTGTCCCGAGGCGCAAAGAGATCGGCGTGCATGCGGAGATCTGGAGCCTTTGAGTCCAACCTCGCCGCCCCATCCCGTGGACCGGCTGGCGCGAGGGGCGGGTCCGGGTCCCGCCGAGGCCCCTCAACTTTTCCGGGACACCCGGCCACAGCAGCGCAGGGTGGGGGGAGTAGGGGAGAGGGCTTTCAGGAGACAAAGGCTCTGCCTGGGGGCCATGGGCGTGGACCAGCGCCTCCAGGGTCTTTGCAGGAACACGTGCATCTCACGGTAGTGGGTCTTTTATGGATTTGGGTTCAGAAACCAGCATCTGCTTGTGCCTTTGTGTGTGCGTGGCTTTGCATGGCTGTCTCGCGCCGGTGTCCCCGTTTTTCACAGCCTGGCGTTTGGTCGTGGGGGTCGGTGGGCTCTCCGCGTGTGTCCGCTTACGTGGTCTGTGCCTGTCGACGTGTCTGGGTTGGGTGTCCGTGGGGCATGTGCGCGCGCTAGGACCTGGGCTGTCCCGACTCCCTGCTCCCCTGCTGTCCACCGTTTTCCCCCTACTTGGCTCCAAACTTTTCTCCGGGTTCCTCCAGCAACGCCTGCTGGCAGCCCTCCTCTCTCTCACCTCCGGAGGTCCTTCAAGCCGCGAGGGGAAGGGATAGGATTGGTGGGTCGGGGGTGATCGCAGTGCCTGGCGACTGGCCCGGGCCAGGACTGGGCGGAGCGTGCTGGACACCCTCACAGGACCCTAGAGGGAGGAGGGAGGGACGCGGCTGGTCTGGGCTCCGGCCTGAGGCTGGAGACACTGGAGTAGCGCGTTGCTGGCAGTTGTCTGTCTCCCGCTTCTGCGACAGAGTATGGACGGAGAAACCTGCGAGACGGAGAGACTTGTTTGGTTTTGAGTGTCGCTCGACATTTAACCGGACCCCAGAGTCAGGGGACTAACCTTCCGATCCAATAGGTGAGAAAGGCCACTGCTTGCCTGCATCCGGCCTGCTCTCGACCCTTAGCTCGGGTTGGGTTGTGGGGTGAGCAGGGGCTTACACACACTAGTTTCCAGCGGGACAGTCAGTGGCTCACGGTAGGGGCCCCCGTGAGATTTGGTCACTGTTAGGATGGGGTGAGAACTCCCCGCTGCCGCTGCCGCTTGAGAGGAGCGCGCAGAGGTAGTAACCAGCATCGGGAGCTTAGCTAAGGGCAGCACCCGCCCACACTTGGCCCGGCCCAGAGGTGACTCAAACTTAGATCCTTCCTTGCTCCGTGCCATCCTTTCGGATAAGTCTAGACTTGTAAAGGCTCCGGAGTGGGAGGGGCCTGAGCTTTTGATCCTGGGTGGCAAAGATAAGCCAACTACTTCTTTTCCAGCCCTCCACCCCAATCTTTAACCAGTAGAACTTTGCCCAGTACTACGGGGGGGGGGGGGTAAGTAAGATGGCCACAAACTTGGAAAAGAGGCAAGGATGGCCACTTTCCTTTTCGTTTCTAGTCCTTCCTTTTGAAAGAGGGAGTCTTGACTCCCTTGTGATCACTCCCTTGTAATCCCAGAGCCTGGAAACTATTGTGTGGCCAGGCATTAATTTGTTCCTAGGAAGAGAAGGCTGGAATGCACCATCCTGGGGAACTTGAGTCCCCAGGGCTTCCACCCACCCTGTTCCACTGACCCGTGAAAGGCAAAAGCTGATGTTACTTATCTTTCACATGACAGACTGGTCAAGAGACAGAGTCCAGACCAGTATTCTTAATCATTACTTCTGGCACAAAGCAGAAGCGATGTGCTTGACTGAGTTCACCATCCTTTCCCGAAGAGCGATGAGCCCACCCTGGAAGTCCCCTGCAAAAGCAAAGTTCAAAGACAGGTTCCATAGGCAGGACCATGGGAAGGGACGTGGCAGAGCAGATGACTCTGCTTAGGGTTTTGAAGTTTTCCAATACACAGCAGAGCCAGGAAGGGCTTCCCACTGTACATGCAGGGCTCTGTGTGTTCTGGAAACGGCGCAAAGGTGATTGTCTTTGTGTCGGGGTGTGCAAGGATTAGGTGTTGAGGAAAAGGAGTTACTCAGAGGCTGCGGGGGGGGGGGGGCAGAGGCCAAATCAATGAGCATCAATTTGAGCTGGAGTTTGAGACTGTATGCAGAGAGCTGCAGGAGGAAAGGTGGCATTGGTCATTCCAAAGCCTTCCTCTGGCTTTTGGCTGCTGCTGGGGTCTGGGGGACCTATCTGAAGACGAGATACTGCATGTCTTCAGTCAGAAAGTCTGGGAGCTCTGCTCTTGCTCCATGGCTTCCTGCCTGTCACCTGGGACACTGTGTCAGTCACCTGTCTGATTCCCAGCCTCCTTCAAATGCAGTTACTGATTGATGTGTTGTGAATGTTAAGTAGCATAACAGATTATTGCATACGCTAATAAACTGAGATGTGGTTTCAGGGTGTCTGATTATATTGTGTGAACACAGTGGAGGCAGAAGGAGCATGGACTCCGGTCTTAAACCTGGTTTTACCACGAGCTAATCTCTGAGTTCCAGGAGGCACCCAAGCAAAAGGAGGCATCTCTGACCTGACATTTTACTCCTCTAGGTCCTGCCTCCCTGTGCTAGTATCCACGATAGAGCTGGACACATTCTTAGACAGCCACAGCCCAGTGACCCTTTGGGGCATGAGGGCCAAGTTAGACTGGGAAGGCCTCATAGAACAGGTAGCTTTTGAATCAAACAAGTAAGAGTTTGTGGAAGACAAAGCGGGGAGGGGGCTTTGTCATCTTTGTCAAAAGAAATAGCCTATGCAAAGTTAGAGGTCCCTGGGGAGTGACAGGCATCTAGTCTGAGAGGCTGTCTTTGTGGAATGGGTTTTAGATAGGGCACAATGGTAGAGTCTTGCTATCAATTGGAAGCTGTCCATACTCTGCTGCTCAGCATGGTGTTTGTTTAGAGCTATAGCAGTATTTAGAGGTGGAGGCCAGAGGCCAGGTGGCTACAGAGGTCTCCTGAGTTTGACCTAGGTAGGGTGAAGTGGCTGCAAAATTTGAGGAAAAGACAGTGACCTACCTGCTTGCCCAGGAGTGACTGCTGTTATGATGCCAAATTCTCTTTCGGCCATAGGTGGCACCAATACTTCCGACTCCTCTGGCCTCTGGCCTCTGTGACCTTTCCAGATCCCCGGGGGAACCTGGTCAGGGCCCTGGATGGGACATTGAGAGATTCCAGGCTTCAAGGATGGCTTTTGGGCTCTCCATCCTGCGTGCTTTAGCATCTCTTTCTCTGACCCTGCCGTCACCCACAGAGGCAGGACTGAACAAGCACCGAGACCCACTAGTGCCAGCAAGCTGAGTCCTTGTTTCCTCTAAGTAATCAGATCAGGGCCCAACTGGGAGCAGCACGAGGCTTCCCTCCGTGTCACAAGACTCGGTCCTCACAGTCAACTGGCAATTTTTCAAAGATCAACTGGAAGAAGAAAATAGTGGTTGAGGCCTTGTCTCTATCCCTGTAGATGATACTCTTTGGGTGGGAGGGTGCTGAAGTTCCAGGCCCCACCTGTACCAAAGATGTCATTAAGGAAGCCAGGTGCTAGGTTCATTAGATCCAGCCTTTGTCTCCTCATTGGCCATGTGTCCCTGGACAAATCATTGAACCTCTCTGGACTCTAAACAGCTGTAAGACTAGTGCAATACCATTTAACTTCTTGGTTTTGCAAGGTGACCAAACATGCATGGGACAGACTGAGGTGTCCTTTGGTGACAGCATTGACATCTATGTGCCTGTTATACCTTTCAGACTTTTTTGTTTGGTTGATTGGTTGCTTCTCTGTTTTGAAACAGGGTCTTACTGTATAGCCCCAGCTGCCATGGAACTCGCTATGTGAACCAGCCTGGCCTTGAACTCAACAGATAGCCTCTTGTCACTGTCTCTCAAGTGCCGGGATTAAAGGCATGCACCACTACACCCGGCCAATGCCTGGTATATCTTAATATAGTACTGATTCAGAGGGAAAAAATTAAAAACCCTAACTCCCCCTCCCTGCCCACAGAGGACAGACAGGTAAACATGTCATTACAGCCCAGCATTACCAATTCTAAGTGCCTGTCCCCACTCCCCATTTCTAAGTTGAGGCCAAGTGTGGGTTTGGAGCTAACGTGTCTGGGTCTGGTTCCTCTATTACCTGGCTGAATAGCATGCTGCTGTTTGCCTGTGCAACAGGGATAATAATCACCACAGTTAAGGACTATCATGAAGCAGCAGTGACACATGTGGGAAGCTGATGTGCTTGCAATATCGATTTGGTAGAGAAAGCCAGCCCTGGAGACTCTGTGTCCCCAAAATTCTAATTCTAATTTCCAGAGCTCAGTGGTTGGTGGGCAGGATGCTTTGAAATTTCTCCCCGTGGATTTCATTGCTGTCAGTGTGTTCATGACTGAATGGAGTGAGATGCAAGGCCACCTGGGGTTGAGGAACGGCTGGCTGATACCAAGGCCCGTCCTAGGTGGGTGCTGGGCACTGGACCAACCCTGCAACTATCCCCCGGCCCACCTGGCTCCTGTGCCAGAGGTTCAGTGTCGAAGCTAGGAAGTTTTGTAGCTTAGAAATGCTATGCCACTGTATGCTCTGTCGAGCAGGCCCAGGAGGTGCCTGGACTCCAGCCTCTAGCCCCAGAGAGAGGTCTGCAGGAGAGGAGGGTGGCGGGGGCCTCACCAGCAGACACCAGCAGTATGTCTGAGAGGTCGGTGTGAACCATGGACCTGCTGGGACATGGGTGGAAAGGGGCATGAAGATAAATCACCACCTCCAGGAAGTTTAGAAAATCATGACCACCAGGGACTAAGCACTCACCAAGCAGAGTGCTTCATCCCTGCCTTCTCCACAGCCCTCACTTCTTGTCTCTGTGGAGGACTTGGAGACTCCAATAGGCAGGCCTGGATTCCCAGGCTGTCCCGGGTCTAATAGACAACCCACAAGACTTCTTGCTGTATCTCTGTCGCTGCCTCTGGCCATCAAGTCTGGCTTTGACCCCAGTTAGGGAAGGAAACCCAGGTTAAGGAACGCTCTGTCTCACACTGTTCACATCATGCTTCACTTTATGGTTGAAATTTGAATTTTCTCAGTAGCCTCTAAAGGAGGCCTATTGGTAGCCTGAGGTGTGAGAGGCCAGGAGGGAGGGGTGGGGGCAGCCTGTGGGGACAGAGACTGCTTTGTTCCACTGGCCAGGCAGGGATGGGCGGGTAGATGTGTGTGATGCAAGGAGCCGTGTGAGGTGGTGGGTCCCAGCTCCTGGGCCTGACTCTGCCATTGCATTTCCTTTACTGCCCCCCTGGGCCTCGGTCACCCATCGTCTCCAAGGGTTCTGCAGCTCACAAGCCTGGAATTCTCTGTTTGTGGTCCGTGTGAACAACAGTGGACTGTTTAGAAAAGCTGCTACCCAGATGACAAAGAGGGTTCAATCCCTATGGGGATTCAGGCAGGAAAGGGAGAAGGGCATCTCCAACTTCCAGAGGCCTTATGTCTGGGAGAAGATGATCTCTGTGGTTTTACAAACAATCCTGAGGGCATTGATATGGTCAATTCTGTCTCATGGCAGATTTGGGATGTGACGTGGAGAGAGCCCTTTGGAGCTGCCAGGCCCATAGCATTCACACCATTCATGCTTGACCTCACAAGCCGACAGCATAGTTTTCCTTAGAGTCGCTGTGGACTTGACATAGTGGGCCCTAAATAGTTCATGGCCAGCCTCACAGGATCTGCTGTCTTCCACACTAGAGCTATGTGAAGTATTTTGCCTTGTTTGGTTGACCCTTTCATCGGTGGGGCAAGGCTTGTAGAAAAGATCTTCTCTTGACCTAATGATCTCTCTGCTCCCCATACATCCCTGGGTGGCTGCCTGTCTGCATTCTGTATTGCACTTTCTCCCAGAGTAGAGGTCCCAGAACGGAGGCTGGGCAATATCAGTACTGTTACACAGATGAGGAAATCAAACTCCTGGAAGTAAAACTGTGGAAGTCTCAAAAACTTAAGCCTTCTGGGTTCAAGATATTAGTGGTGTTTGCTATGAATAGGAATGGTCTAACATTCTCATGCACTCTCACCCTGACAATGCTTAGCCCCATGCTTTGTGCTCCGTTCAGCTTTAAAATCCTGTAACTCTAGGGTTGGTGCTCAACCCCTTATTGTGGAGATGGGAGAGAATGATCTAGGGGTCCTGACTCCCCTGGGACTCGTCCTGACACAGTTGCTCTGTTGCTTTTTTATCAGCACCCTGGAGCGTGGTGAAGCATGCTGGGAGGCACCCGGTCTGGCACCTAGCCTGGAGAGACACAGCAGCCCACGCTGTGTATCTGTCAGTGTCTTGGCTGTACTGGTCATGTCCCCTCTAGGGGGACATACCTCCAGTCCTTACAGGAGCTCTTTGAAGGACTGTCCTCCCCTTTCATCTTCCCTGTAGTGCACCCAAATCACAGGTCAGCAAGTAACTCTTCTTCGGATCCTATAACGAGGGATGGGACAGTTGGTCTCATTGGGCAAAGTCGAGGACTATGTGAGAGGGGCTTCCTACTAGCAGGGCCCTGGGAGGTGTTCCTGGCACAGCAGAGCAAGGCTCCGGCCCAGTGCATTGTCAGTCATGTTGTCCAGGTGGGACTGCACCTTCACTCTGCCTGCTTTGTCTCAGCATCAGGACCACTGAGCCATTCCAGAATCCCTGGGGAGGGACATGCTCACCTCCTCACAGACGCAGTGTGCAGGACTTTGTGGACTGTGTGAGGCTGGCAGGACAGACATGGCTGCCCTGTGTGGAGGACAGGGTTAGGACCTAGAGGAGAGAAACATCTGGGCTGTGTTTGCCCGGTGGGTTACATAAGCTAGCGTGCAGGAGAAGCAGCTTGGCATTTTGTGGACACATTGTATAATCACCTCTGGGAACCAAAGGGTAATCTCCAGGCCCTTTGTGGTGTTTGTTTAAACCCCCAGGCAGGGTGGGTAAGAACAGATCCGCTTAGCTTGGCGGGGGCGGGGGTAGTGGTAATAAACTCTTGAAGAGCTCCCTGGGGAACAAAGGGGCCTGGAGCAACTTAATATTTTCTTCTTGGTGCAAACATTGGAACACTCCGTCCTGCCTTGGTTGGGGCCAAGCCCAGGATGCACCTGGGCAGGGTTTAATCCTTGAATTGGTCTCTGCAAAAGAAAGGGGTGGACAAGAAGGGCCCAGAGCCCAGCCCTACTTCTCCCTGGCCCAGCACAGAGCCAGCGTCCAGATCAAGTGGCTACCCCTTTAAAGTTTCATGCAGGGCCGGTAATGCTACCCAGCTGCTCCTCTACCCCCAGTCTAGAAGGTGGGTAGGTCCTCCCCCTCCCACTTTACCCTATTTTCTTCCCTGGAGGCTCATGGAAGGGAGACAGGCAGGAGGGAAAGCCACCCAGTGAAGAGCTCTCTGTCTCCTAAATGGCTGCCTAGCAGGGTAGGGCCCACTTAGAGGTCCTCACTGCAAAACCCACTGGTGTTCATGCTAAAACCACCCAGCACCTGTGTCGCGAGACTTTCAATAGAGTACAAACCTTGAGTGTGCCTGGTGTGGATCTATGCAATCCTTAGACATGACAACATACACAGTGTCAGGAATATGTAATGGCTTCCCTTGTAATTTCACAGAGGGAACTGGGGTCGAGGGCTGGGTGACTTGAGCTGTAGCATATGTCTATGAGGAAAGCCCCTCCTGGACTCTGCTCTACTCCCCCATCATGCCTTCTGGAGGCAGGAGCCTGAGACAGAAGAACTGAGCAGGCCTGCGTCTAATTCCACCCCGTGTTATGCTAGTTTGGTGGCAAGGCCCTTGCTCTCTCTGAGCCTCTGTTTCTTCTTCTGCACAACGGGGGTAACAAGTCAGCTGCTTTTCACAGTTAAAAGGGGAGAGGGCAGAGAGGCTGGGAGTAGGGCACAGGCGAAAGCAGAGGCTTAGGGTGGTGGGTGTCCCACATGCATATCTGGGAGTCTAGACCCTGGATCTCCAAGTAAAGGGGAGATGCTGCCGCAGAACCAGCCAAGGGGGAAGGGGTGTGGGCAGTCACTGCAGGGAGAGTGGGCTCAGCCCCTGCCATTGGCACAGAGGATCCTGGCTCTTGCGTCTACTCCACCTAGCACCACCCTGTTTAGCTGTATCAATGCCTGTCTCCAACCCTTCAAGGCTGAGGTCTCTCTTGTCAGATGGAGACAGGACTCTGCCTTGTAGGTCATCGTGAAGGTTAGAGGAGACCATGTTCTAAAGCAGTCAATACAGCACCCAGCCTGTGGCATCTTTTCAGCCAAGGTGAATGAAGTCCCCCAACCCAACCCCAGTATTGTGAGCTCCTCTCTGACATACCTGGGTCTTCAGCAGCCTCTGAGCCCTGGGTTAGCAGATATAGTAAAACCAGCCAAGAGACCATCTGATCCAGCAGGTTTCACAGTAAGATGTCCAGGTACCCTCATTTCGATAGGAGCGGGCCACTTGAATCCGATGCCCCCAGTTGGAAATCCACCCGCCTGGCCTACTGTCCTTAACCATGCAGAGGTGGAGAGTGAGGCCAGAGAAAAACAATAGGGACTAGGAGTTAGGAGTGGTCCAGGAGGCCAGGAGCTGTGATGACTCCCAGCTGCATCCCTGCACATGGACTGTGTCCTGCAGGGCGGGGGAGGAGTGTCTGGTACATCCAGCCCTCATCTGTGGCTCTCTTTCCAGGTGCCGCCATGTTGTCCTCCCTGTTCGTGCTGCTCCTGGCCATAGGCAGAGGACAGACAACTCGGCCATGTTTTCCTGGATGCCAGTGTGAGGAAGAGACTTTCGGCCTCTTTGACAGTTTCAGCCTGACTCGCGTGGACTGCAGCAGCTTGGGCCCCCACATCGTGCCTGTGCCCATCCCTCTGGACACAGCCCACCTGGACCTGTCTTCCAACCGGCTAGAGACCGTGAATGAGTCGGTGCTGGCAGGGCCAGGCTATACCACACTGGCTGGCCTGGATCTCAGTCACAATCTGCTCACCAGCATCGCGCCCACTGCCTTCTCCCGCTTGCGCTACCTGGAGTCTCTCGACCTCAGTCACAATGGCCTGGCCGCCCTGCCAGCAGAGATTTTCACCAGTTCCTCCTTGAGTGATGTCAACCTCAGCCATAACCGACTACGGGAGGTGTCAATATCTGCCTTCTCCACCCAAAGCCAGGGCCGGGCACTGCATGTAGACCTTTCCCACAACCTTATCCACCGCCTGCTCCCCCATCCAGCCCGGGCCAGCCTGCCTGTACCTACCATTCAGAGCCTGAACCTGGCCTGGAACCGGCTCCGTGCTGTGCCTGATCTCCGAGACCTGCCTCTGCGGTATCTGAGCCTGGATGGGAACCCTCTGACTACCATCAACCCCGGTGCCTTCATGGGGCTGGCAGGCCTCACCCACCTGTCACTGGCTAGCCTACAGAGTGTCCTCCAGTTAGCACCCCATGGCTTCCGAGAGCTCCCCGGCCTACAGGTCCTGGATTTGTCAGGCAACCCCAAGCTCAAGTGGGCAGGAGCCGAGGTGTTTTCAGACCTGGGCTTGCTGCAGGAACTAGACCTGTCAGGTACCAGTCTGGTACCCGTACCTGAGATGCTGCTCCATCACCTCCCTGCTTTACAAAGTGTTAGTGTAGGCCAAGACGTTCAGTGTCGGCGCCTGGTGCGGAAGGGTGCCTACCCCCGGCAGCCTGGCTCCAGCCCTAAGGTAGTCCTACACTGTGGAGACACCCAGGAATTTGCTGCCAGGGGCCCAGACATCTTGTGACAAATGGTGTGGCCTGGGGCCACTTGACAGACTGCTGTCCTGGGCTTGCTCAGGTCCCAGCTAACTTATATTTCAATGTGCCAATGCCTGTGGGGAGTCTATAGGCCTAGGTGATGGCATCTCAGTAAAGTTGTGGGCCAGGGATAGCTTTCGTACCTGGGGGCTATACCCAGTAACAAAATCTACCCATTTGTCTCATTGGCTCATTTCCCAGAACTATGAGCAGAGGGACTTTCATGCCAAACCAGACTCTGGTCCCTTCCTGAGCCCTGCCCCTGTTGTCCCTAAGTGCCTTCCCTTTTGCCTGGACTGACCTGACCCGTGATGTGGGAGGGTGGGAGGGTGGGCGCCACCACTGCAGATGCTGCCTCAGGTCCTCTGGCTGAGGGCTCCTTTGAGCTCAGTGTCTAATGCTCTGGGTCTATGAGGCCTATTTCTTCCTTTTCTCATGAAATCCTGGGTAGACTGTTGAGTATAGAAGGACTTAGAGAGAAAATCAAACCCACCCTCCTTGGAAGTATGGGACCAAGAGCAGCACACATGCTCACCTGAGGTCTTGGAGAGGTGTGAAGAGCCCAGCCTCCCGCTGAGCCCCCAATCTCTGTCATCCATCCTCTCCCCTTGCTGGATGACCTGTTACCATTGTCTGTTCTCTTTCCCATTATGCCTAGTGGTATCAACAGCAAGGTCACAGAGGTGGGACTCCAGGTCTAATGGCCAGCTTATGGTATGAGTCCACCTTTCAGAGCCTCAGGAAGCTTGGGACATACCAGTCCCAAGCCTGTCAGTTTCTTATTGTGGGGTGGGGGGTCCCCTAGCATCAAGACTGGAAGCTTGCACATTTTCCCTAGAGACCCTGCCTCGAGGTGCTTCCTAAGAAGTCAATGCAGTTGTGGCTATTTGGCTGTGAGCTCCAAGGGGACTTGTGGACTTGGTGTCCATGGGCCAGAGCCCAAAGACCCATTTAATCCTCCAGGAGTTTGTCAGAAAGAGACAGGGTTTCCCATCCACATTATGCTTACCCCAGGGTCACATCTCAGCTCTCTAGCCCTGGACTCTTTCCTTCGTCTTCATTTTATAAGAGTCATTCCCTTTTCTTAATGAACTGTCACTTTTAACCCTCACCTCTGCTGGCCGGGGATGGAGATGACGATAAATGTATTTGTTCACTTTTCTAAGACTGTTCTGGGCATGCGTTGGGGGTGTTGGGAAAGAAGCCAGCTGCTCTAAGTGACCGTTGGGCATCGGGGCTGGCCCCAGAGATGCTCACAAGGCAGTGAGAGCTCTGTCTTCCCACACCAGCCCAGCCCAGCCCCCGACTGGTCCTCAGTTTAATAAATACATAGAAGAGTCCTTTCCATCCCATCATTGAACCAGAATTTGCTGATAATCGCTAAACTGGGGTTGGGGCTACAAGGACAAATTAGACCCCACCTTGGGCAGCTTATTCTCCCTGAAAAGGCCAGGAATCTTCCAGAATCGGGTGTGTATGATTCTTGGGCAGGCTAACCTCTCACTGTAGCCTGCATCCCATGACTTTCTTACCCCCCCATCCATGTCACTGCACCTCCATCCTCCATCCCTGCATCTTTAGCCACGAGGCCCTGACACACCCTTGTGTCTATGCAGGCTGTAGCTGTGGAACTCTGTCCTTGCTCTATTCCTAAACTCTTTCCATCTAGGACATCCAGTTCCTAATGTGCCTTGGAAGTGTTCCCAACGTCTCCCTCAGCTCCCTTCTGTCAGCTTTGGCCATCATTGGCATTAAGCTGCTGTGGTACCCTAACTCCAGTTTGTACACTTCTAGTAATGGCACATCTCAGTGACAGCTCACTTCCAGCTCCGTGTGGGCTTTTTGTCGACAGGCTGCTTCTTCTGACTGGCCAATCTAGGGAGGTATCCGACGCCATCGTCACCACCAACAGCCATCTGTTGCTGATGCCTGCTCTGTGCCAGGCACTGCTCTGAGCTGCAGATATAACACCCGGAGTCCCTGCCCCATGGGACACAACAGGATCCCTAGCTAAAGAAAAGTTCAAAGCCAGTGAAAGCCTTGTGGAAGACCTGCATAGCTCATGATGAGTCGACTAGAGCAAGGAGGCCTAGAGCAAGGAGGCCAGCACTTAGGAAAGGTCATAGGTGAGGGGTCAGTGGCACAGAGTTCAGGGTTTCTAGTTGATAAATCTCCCCTGGTGACCTTATTGGAAAGCTTGTCTAACTCCCTGGGTGAATGCCCATTGTTGGAATGTTCTGGACTCTGTGCACAAAGAGCTGAGGTGGAAGGGTCCCATTCCCTAGATTTACTCGGGTGGAGAAGAGGGAAGCCCTGTATACCAGGCAGGAGAGGCTTCAGATGTAGGAGTGGGGGAAGGCGGGAAGTATGGTACTGTCACCCAATAGGCCTGGGCCCTCCCAAAGCCCTGCTTGTTGAAGGAATTCTGTTTTTGAGACAAGCTCTTTGTGAAGTCTTGTCCACACATGGGAATTTTAAAGACAGGGACAGAACCTGGGAGGTGGGGCATGTAGAGAGAGATCTCAGCACTCAGACTGCAACTGTGGTGCACACCAGTGATGCCGGCTGCTGAGGCAGAGCCACGACCTTGACTCCTATGAGGGTCTGGGGCAGCCAGGTTGGAGGTGAGCCTGGGCTGCATTAGACCCTGTCTCAAAAACAATAAGAAAAATAAAAAACAAAAATGGATCAGGGATGGAGCTTCTGAGGTGAGGATGGGGTCACAGACACCAAACTGCAGCCTCATCCTGTGTCCTGAAACCTCAGAACACTCAATAGAGCCTCTCCCCCTGTAGTGCTTTTGGGAAGTCATCTGGCCCACAGCGCCACCTGGTGACTGACCACACACCCCACACAACAGGCCGAGCAAGGCGGTGAATGCTGTTCTCTGCTTCCCTCCATCCACAAACACAAGGTCTTACCCTCCTTCCGGAGACCCAGTCACCTACGAAGAGGGCACAAAAGTATTCAGCCTTCAATTTTATGCTAAGATTCTGTTTTGAAATCATAGGGCTCATCGCGGAAAAAAAAAAAAAGAAACAAAACATCCTGGATTCATCACAAACCAATTGTGTGACCTACCTGAGCCTGGAAAAAACGAGAATTCACAAGAAGAGGGAATGAAGTCACATTTGTGCAGAATTGAAAACTGTGACAGTCACAAAAATAAGGTGCTCCCAAAGTGCCTTTTGTCCTCTCCTTACAACCACACCGAGTACTTTGCCACCATATAAATGAGGAAACCAGCCCAGGGCTGGCTTCATCTGTCAGGTGTCACCTCCCCTCCTTGCCTGTCACTGCCCGTGAGTGGGACCACTACACTCAGAACCCGAGAGGAGAAGGGTGCTGTGAAACACCAAGCACCATTAGATTGAAGCATTTTTTATGTTGCAAATAAGTCAGGGAGATTGCACAGCTCTCTAAGTAGATCCCATCGGACCGTTGAGTCTAGACCCTAGAGGGGAAAAGGCCGAGGTCAAAGTTACAGACTTTTCTCTTGGCCCCTTTTCACACATGTGAAACTGAAGTCTGCAAAGGTGCGGACTCTGGTGCCAGGGTTCTGTGCTGCAGAACTTGCTAGGCAATCTATTGTACACAACATGCAACGTGCGCTCGTGGGTCTGTTATTCAGGGTGTTTAAGAATTTCAAGAAGAGCCAGAAAGCAAGCACGGGGCCCTTCTAAGGTCCCACGATCTATGAATCTCTTTCTGGGCTCTGGTTGCCTCATTAGTAGAGGAAGCCAAGGGCTTGCCTAGTGCTGGGGAGGATGGCAGAACACAGTGGCTCAAAGAGCCCATTGGGATCTTCCCAACAGGAATTCCCCTCTCCGAGTAGCCACACCCCGCCCCACACTTCCTCCATACTGCCATGGCCAAACGGCTCTCAGAAAGAGTAGCAGAGGCGGAAACTCCCATCTGAGTGTCGTCAGACCAGTTTGTAGGCCACTTATTTGGACACCACCACCAAGGATATAAAAGGCAGTAGCTTTGTCACTTTGTGTGAGGTTCACTCATACCTAATCTCCCAAGGGTGATGTCTATAACAGCAGAGGTCATCGGAGGCTAATGTGGCCTAGCCCATCAAGGGTCAACATTCCTTCTTGGCTAACTTGCACTGGAGGAAATGTTTATTCTATTAATAATGAGTCCACTCGTGGCCAGCATCTACAAATGGAAGGTGTACAATGCTGGTCGTATCTGTCATATACTGCTGCCCAGTGTCCCAGGTAGCAATTGATAATATGCTCTGTGCTCAGCATGTCACATCTGTCCACAATGTACCTTTCAGCAGCAGCAGAGTGAGCATTCAGCTAAGTCATGTACCTCTGTTGGATTTTCTTATTTATATACGTACTACTGATTGTATTTGTGGAGATTACTGTGTTTGTCCAGCTTGGAGGGGGAATTCCTCCTGTATTTATTCTCTAATTCCCAACAGTATTTGTTATTTTATGTCACCTACTCATTAGGCAGAATGTTCCAAACTGGGAAGACAAGCATATGCCATGTTTCTTGGTGTATACATGTGTGTATCTATACCGTGTATATGATAATTATGGTGGACATTGATACAGGAAGACACAGAAGAAGAGATATTGGTTGGAGACTTGAAGGATCAAGCTAAGAATGATTTTCTAATTAATTGATTCTTAGAAGCAGTAACTAAGTGGAATGATGAGTGAGGGCTTGATTCTCCTGCTAAGATGAAGGGTGAAAAGCCCCACTTGGAGCTCAAAAAAAAAAAAAGCTGGGTTCCCCAATGAAGTGAAGCCAGTGACTTGGGACATCTCAGTAATAGCTCCTGGGATATAGAAGAAGGTCATCTGGCCTCAAAATCTGGCACTGCTGAGTCCTGGGGAAAGAAGTCACCTACCCAGTCTTTTAGACAGTCGGGGCTGCTCCTCCTAGGGACTTAGCATGGTGCTTACAATGCAGTTAAAAGATATATCCATGAAATATTACCTATCTTTTCTTTTGAGTTCCCTCCACACACACCTTGGTCAAATATATAAGCTTTTTTTCTTCTGCTTCTCCTCCTCTTTTTCCTCCTCTTCCTCCTCCATTTTTTTCCTTGGGACTGTTAGCCCCCAGGGGAGATAACATGGGAAGCAGTGCTATCCTGAAGGACTTCCCTGATTGGGCTTGGGGGCTAGAGCTGACCCACTAGACTTGAGAAGTGGGAAACCCTGTCCTTTTCCTTTTGAAGAGTTCCACCTTCTGTCTGAAAACTGCCATTGCTCTTGGACTTAAGTGATGCCAGTTGCCTGAGGCTCTTCCATGATGAGCAAGGGCTCAGGATACTGAGTGTATTTCGGGATAATGATGAATGTCTGGGTGAGTCTACAAGTAGGACACATGCTACTTCGTGGGGCCAAAGAGGTGTCTGCCCCACTATCAAAGTGTGTTATCCCTAGAGACGCTTTCTAGGGTAAAAACACCAGATGCAAGAGGGCGAGGCCCACAAAGAAGGTGGTGGGAAGGCAGGCTCACATCCCTACACGGTCTCTCTGCTATCAGTGAGATATCCCTGTCAAACTAGTGTCCCAGGAAATCCCGACTCCTGGCATTCACAATGGAGCCTTCACACTCATCTTGAACCTGGGTTGGGACTATGACTTTGATTAGGACAGTTCATTTTTACTTTGTTTCTTTTAAAAAAATTAAATGTACATGTTTGGGTGGGTGCACACACATCAGAGGACAGTTTGCAAGAGTTGGTTCTCTCTGTCCACCATGTAGGTCCTAGGGATAGAGTTCAGGTCGTCAAGCTTGGCAGTGAGCCCATTTACCTACTAAGCCATTTTGCCAGCCCATGTTTCAGTTTTTGAAACAGGGTCTAACACTATAACTTACTCATACTGGCCTGGAGTTCCTCCTGTCTTAGCCTCCTGAGTGCTGAGAGTGTAGGTATATGACACCATGCCCCAGGCAATATACTTTAAATGCAGGATAATATAGAAGCAGGTCCACGAAAAACCGGTCTTTTTTATTTACTTATTTTAAACTTTCAATTTTTGTGGTGCAGGGGAATTGAACCCAGAGCCTTGCACTTGCTAGGCAAACTATCCACCATACTCAGCATAAGACCTAAATCTTAAGAAGATTTGTGTTGCACGTCTTTCTCTGTTCCACCAGCCAGCTCCCAAATAACCATTTGGCTGATAGCTTAGGCTAGTTCCTAACTAGTTCTTATAACTTAAATTAATCTACTTTTATTAATCTATGTTCTTTTATGTGGCTTGGCTACCTTTGTTTTGTAATGCCTATGCTGCTTGTTCTGCATCTCCCTCTCATCTCTGCCTTCTTCCAGCATCCTCTCTGCCCCCAAAATCCTGTCTAGCTATTGACTGTTCAGCTTTTTATTAAACCAATCCAAATGAAAAATCTTTACAGTATGCAAAAAGATTATTCCACAACATTTCCCCCTTTTTGTCTAAACAAAAAGGAAAGGTTTTAACTTCAGCATAGTATAACTATATACCATAAGAACAATAATTAGGTACTGTCTAAATAGAAAGGAAAGGTATTACTTTTAACAAATAAAGCTATATAAAGTAAGGACAGTTATCAAGTAAGAATTACATTCACAATGTCCAGTCTATATGTATTTGGCATATTTGGAGAAAATAATCTATCTTACCTTGGTGAGTTCAAATAAATTATATTTTATTATAAATTGTATTACTATCTTAAAACTATCTTTTTAGACCTCAAAACATTTTTAGATAAACAATTTAAGCTTTTATGTCTCTCAATCTTATAAACTTTACATCTCTTATGTAAGTTTCTTTTCTGAATTTGGTAATAAGGAAAGCTGTAATACTATTACTATGTAGTCTTCAATTCCCACCAGAGACACAAGAAGAATAAAATATTACTTGAGTAAACAGGATGTGCAGAGAAAGCAACTTACAAAACTAAGAAATGACCGAGACATCTGGTCACCTGGATAGTTACTAAAGGTTCCTCTGCAATGTTGTGGCATCCACCTTAAGACTGTAGGCCTAAATATCTGACAGACTTTCTGTGAAGCAGGAATTTTGAAGGATTGTCCTACCTTGTCTTGACAAAGTTCATCAGATGCTTTCCTTTGTGTCCTGTCAGCAGTTGAGGCAAGGGCAGTTTCTTTGCCCAGTGACTAGTTTTTGCCACAAAGAAAGCAAACTCCATATGGAGGTTCTTCAATTCCCATTATCCTTTTATGAAGTAGATTGGTGCTACCAGGAGCAGACACATCTATCTCACTGTTATGAAAAACCCTGTTATTAAAACATTAAAATGCCATATTCTGTAGGTTTCTGAAGTGTTTAAAGATGACCTGTCTATCTAAAATATGTCTCTGGTTGACCTTGAAAATATACCTAATATGATTATAAGTTTGATTGTTATAGATGAATAACTACTAACGTGTATTTCTTTATTATCCTAAACAACTTTCAAGGACAAGAACTTTGCATTGTAGAGGTACAATACCTTAAACAAGCCAGGTGGTGGTGGCACACGCCTTTAATCCCAGCACTCGGGAGGCAGAGGCAGGCGGATCTCTGTGAGTTCAAGGCTGGGCTGGACCGACAGCCTCCAAAACAATACAGAGAAACACTGTCTCGTAAAACAAAAAAAAATACCTTAAACAAGAATAGAAACATATATATAGTATAACAAAAATAACCTTAAAAATTTATCAATATACAAAAATCCATACCAATGTAAAATATTTGAGACTAGTGAATGTTCAAAAGTAGACTCAACAATACGCCTTTGTATACCATCATTTCTATACTATATCCCCCTTTCTCCTTTTAGAAAAGCATACTTGAATCTAATCTCCTTTGTTCAGTTTTCTTTCTTACCATCACCAACAACAGCTTGTAACCAACCCCTCTAAATAATGACAAACATCTATAACCTGCTGAATGACCAAAAACTACCCATCCCGTCTCTTGGGGATGTGAATGTTGCTTTCTCTAGACTGCTTCCTGTTGTCTGGGAGTGTTGACATCTTTAAAGGACCCTAAAAACATAAAGGTAATGGTCAAGTCTTGGGGAAGCTAGCTGTTGTCTAGTCTCTGTGTGACAGGATAATGCAAGGCTTATCTAAAGTTTTGGTTGGAGTAGTCTGTGAGGCTGAACCATCTCAGCCAGTGGTCTTGATGCTATACTGGATGCAGAACTCTGAGGAAACTGCAACAGAGGCACCCTGAGAGGCTGGATCACCTGGGCCACCCATTTTCATTAGTGTCTGGTTCCCTTGCTCTGAAAACAAACTTTTCAAGGTAATGTACATATCTATATTAATACAAGCATGGAATGTGCATTGTACCCAAGCCAGACAAAGATGATTGTTTGGTTTATATTTGAGAAGGTAAAATATATGTCACCTGCCTTGTAGTTTTTTAGGTTTATTCCTTTATGTCTGTAGCCAGGATTTGGGATTCCCTGATCAAATCTGGTCTCTATCAACCTTGAATGAATCCACAGCCTTTCATTTTCTGTGGAAACAAAGCATAACCTCTTCCCCAATGTAACATATTTTTACTTCTGTTTTAAGTTTAGACATTTTAAAAATATGTTTGTTTATTTTATTATCCAATGTCTCCCAACAACTATTATTTGCTCATCAGCAATCAAAAAAATTTAAAGTCAATACAATGAAACACCATTCAGGATCCAGACTCCCTGTGTATTTCCCATGCCTATGTGCCTTATTCTTTTATTATTATTATTACTTTACTTCTCTCTTTAAAGACTACTATTTTAAAACTATTTTTATGACTGTCTACCCTTCCTTCCTTCCTTCCTTCCTTCCTTCCTTCCTTCCTTCCTTCCTTCCTTCCTCTCTTTCCTCCTTATGCACATTGCTATACACACTGTAACCTGTTTAAAGGTTTTCTCATCTGAATCTGCTTTACTGTGTATCTGTAACCTTTTCTGTCTGTATGAGTTGAACTTAAACCACCCATCAGCTTAGCTCATGGTGCTGGCGGTTCAAGCCTGCAGTCAATGGCCCAGAGACACATCTCTGGATGGCAGCCTGAGTGAGAGACGACAGGACTAGAAAGGAGCTTTTGGCTTTGTTTTTGTGTGTTTGGGAACTTTTAAAAAGTGTTCTCAGGTCTTATGTGGAAATACGTGCTCCTATGTTAGACACTATTTATTATGAGTCTTTATCCCACCAACCAGCTCCCAAATAACCACATGGAGACTTCTCACTAATTATGAACGCTTAGCTTAGACTAGTTTCTAATTAGCTCTTATAACTTTTAATTCCTCTCTATTAATCTATGTTCTCTTATGTGGCTTGGTTAGCTTTACTTTGTAATGCCCTTGTTGTTTGCTCTGTGTCTCCTGGCATCTCCCTCACATGTCTGCCTTCTTTTCAGCATCTCCTCTGCCCAGAAAATTCTGCCTAGATATTGGCTGTTCATCTTTTTATTAAACCAATCTGAATGACACATCTTCACAGTGTACAAAAAGATTATTCTACAACAGATTCGATTTTTCTATCTTGGGAGCTCTGGACTGCCATGTACAAAGTCTACTGAGAACATATAGAGAGGTCCAAAGACTACATGAAGAGAAAGAGAAGTTTCCGTTTCTCTCCAGGAAAGTTGAGGACCCTAGCTGAATTCATGCCATGACAGCAAAAGCTAAAGAGTCAACCAGCTGATCACTGCCCCACTGCAGAATCAAAGGCAAGTAACATGGCTGTTGTTCTAGGCATAGTTCATAATGAATTCAACTCGTGTCACAGGCCCCCAGCCTGCTGCCGCATTCCTGCCCTCCTGTTAATGTAGCCATGGGATAAGAGTGGTTGAAGATACAAAGAAAATTCTAGGTGAAAAGAAACATGTGCTTTTGGAATACTGCCATCTTCAAGAGCCATGCATACCTGGCTAATTAATGGTTTTTAGTGCCTCAGGAGCCAACTCAGCTGGAAGTTCACCTCTACATACATGTTTGCGTCACAACCACCCTGCAGGCTCAATCCTTCCCTACCCCTACTCCAGACTGAGAACCTGTTACCACCCCTTCCCAGGGTTTTCCCTCCCTGCCTGTCTCCTCTCCCTGCCAGGTGGACCAGAGTCCATTGTTCCCCAGATGTTTTCTCATAGCCCGGAGCATCCAGAGGGACTAGAGGGAGCTGGACCGGACAAACAGCAAGTGAGTACGGGTGGAGGGGTGCCGTCGTCAGGGCCCAGCGGCACTCCTTGAGCATCCAGGCACAAAGCCTCTCTGCTTGGCACAGACTGCAGGGAAGTCATACTTAGCTCAAGCTCTACATATTCTCTGGTTGTACAGACGCTCCCTCAGCTTGTCCCACACTCCAAAACTCCTGTGAGGGAGACCTTCGAGCTGGAGGAAGACACGGTGGATAGATGGGCGCCAAGCAGGGCTCTGCCTTCAGGGGTGTCTTCTACACAGACCCTTCCTTTGCTGTGAAGGAAAATGGCCACTGTGAAGCCTGGGGTGCAGGGGTAGTGAGCGCTTCACGGGCTTCGCGCTTCCAGCCTGATCGGTTCCTGCCTTTTCCGCTTCGGCTTCTGTGCCACCTCCTCCCAGCAGGGTGATGCTCGTCCCATTTACTTTCTAGTTATTTGTCCAGCTTCCACGATATACTGAAGACAGCGGCTGTTCGTCCCTAAAGGGCCCTTAACACGCAGGCCTGATACACAGCAGGTGGTGGCACACATATCTGGGGAGTGAATAAATACGTCAGTCACTGGTGTTTAGGTGTGTGTGTGTGTGGGGGGGGTCTAGATAGCTTTAGCGGCTTCCCCAAAGCTGTACTGAAAGCTCGGGGCAGAAACCAGTTTTCCAGGACTGGAGAGATGTCTCAGGGTTGAAGTGTTTCCTTCTCTCGCAGAGGACTGGGGTTCGGTTCCCAGCACCCATGTCAGCTGCCTCACAACCACCTGTACCTCCAGCTCCAGGGATCCTATGTCTTTGGCCTTCGTGGGCACCTGTGTGCTTGTGCACATGCACACAAAGAGAAAGAAATCTGAAAAGTAAAAGAAAGAGGAGCCACAGAGATGGTCCAGTGGTTAAAAGCACTTGTTGCTTTTGCAGAGGACCAGGGATCCCCAGCACCTGTATGGGAGTCCACAACCACCCATAGCTCCAGTTCCAGGTGATTCTTTGCCAGCTTCTGACCGCCAAGGGCACCAAGTACACATGTGATGCACGTGCGTATGTGCGGCAAACACACGTAAAACAAAATGAATATATCTAATCTTTAAAAGATCATTTTATACTTAAATAAAAACAAATGAAAGGAACCAACTTTTGAGGTTTCCAGTGTCTGTTTGAGTTCCTCTCCAATTGGAGTGTGCCCCCCGCCCCCCCTCTTTCTCTCCTCTTCTCCAGGACAGACACCAAGAGTCTCAGGTAGCAAGTGTGTCCACAGTCTGAAGCTGGGCTAGGGAAATTGACCCCAGCAAACTTCACCTCTGCTTCCTAGCCCCTCTGCTCTCTTCTTACTGGTGAAAGTGTGTGCCCTGTGAGCCCACAGACTCTGAAGGGTCCCTTCCCCCACTGCAGAGTAGATTAGTCTACGGAGACTAGTTTATGCTGGTGCTTCATCCCAAACTGAGGGGCTGGGAGCCCCGTGAGGGAGACACATAAAGCAAGCCTTGCGCTGTGCTCTGGATGAGAATGTGCTTGCACACCGGTCTTTGGTTGGTGGCGCTGTCTGGAAGGTAATGGGACCTTAAGAAAGAGGAGCCTTGCTGGGGGAAGAAAGTCAAAGGGAGAAGTCCAGTAGCAGATCCCCAGGTCCAGTCTTGGTACCTTGACATAGGGTTTAGAGAAGGCCAGAGGTATGTGTAACTGAGTGGCTCAGGTCCAAGTGTGGTCCTGCCCATCACTTGCCAGTCACCGAGGGCCAGACAAGTTGTGAAACCTCTTCCTGGGGACTAGTCCCTCCTATGTCTGGCATCAGGGCCCCTGCCCTTTCCTGTTCCTGGCATGAGAATCTTGGGGGGAAATTCCAATTTCTTGGGGTCCATCCTTTCAGTCATCTGCTAACCAGGGAGGGGCACAGGGTATAAAATCTTTGTTCCTGCTAGGATGGTAACGCCCCAGCTCAGGGTTGTCTGCAGCAGAAAAGCAGAGAACAAACCCAGAGCGAATCCCGTCACCAGGCACCAGAAAGGCCCAGAAACCATCTTATTTTCCCAAGTGCTTCACGGTTTAGCTGCAGTGTTTCATAATCTTTTAAACTTGCGCATGAGTGGGATTGGGGTAGGAGCAGGGTGGGGAGGTAGTGGGGTGTGGTGAGGATGGGTGGTAGTGGGCTGGGGTGGGCTGATGTGGGATGGGGTGGAGTGGGGTGGGGATGGGGTAGGGTGGGGTGGGATGGGCATGGGGTGGGGTTCAAGATTTTTAAGGCAAGCAGATCCAGATGATTTCGCTACACAGCTGAAGCTGAAGTTCATACAGATCTTACACAACTTTTAGTGAGGAAGGCAGGGCAGGAATTCACCATACCCCACCCAAAGTGCCCACTTTTCTCCTTCGAGTGACTTGAGTTGACACGGAGAAAGAAAGAAAGAAAGAAAGAAAGAAAGAAAGAAAGAAAGAAGGAAAGAAAGAAAGAAGGAGGGAGAGAGGGAGGGAGGGAGGAAGGGAGGGATGGAGGAGGAAAGAAAGAAGAGAGACGGGATAGAGGAAGCTAAAATGATGATGATGACATGTCTGGCAGGTGGGCCAAAAGCACCTGTTTAGGCCTGGCAGAAGGCTAACTCATTAGGGGTGAACCCTTTCTATAGTGGACCTGTGAGAGATGACAAGAATAATAAAACTCTAGGACAAAGGCAACAGGATTCTAAGAGTGACTCATCACAAGGCAGAAGGGTTTGGGGGAGACACGGGTGGGTTCTGCTCTCTGGGGATTTGGATGCCTCTCCTACCGGCTTTCAAAGCCTTGCATTTAACAGAGACCCACAGCTAGGCTTCGGGCACCCAGGGATAGGTTACTTTCAGTTCTGGTCCATGATTCCCCAACTCATGAAGGAACAGAAAAGTGACCATGAAGTCAAGACCTGGACTTCGGCTCCCCTGGTCTGAGACTGGGAGCCCCTTGCTAAATGTGTCATGGACACAATGTCCGCCAGGTGGCGCTGTGATTCCTACTCTGGTGGAAGCTCCCGGGCTCCTTTGTCCTGCTCTCTTCCTGGGTTCTTATTGGTGGAAGAAAGAAGTGAGTTGGAGGATCCCACAGGTCCAGAGCAGAGCGCAAACTCAGAAGCAAGTATTTGATGAGCAGCGGCTTTCCAAGTTACCAGGGAGTCCATTACCTTCACAGTCTCCTCTATTACAAGAATTTTCACTCTCTGAACTGAAACTGAACTGAAAAATATTAATCCATCTTCCCTTAAAAAATAGATGTTAGAGTGTTTCCTGTTCCAGACCCAGGGATGGGTACAGAGGAGAGAGGAGTAACCAACACTACCTGATGTCCTTGAGGTTGGCATCTTGTGGCGAAGGGACAGACCACGGTCCCCTGGCTGGACATGTAAACAAGACCACGATAAATGCTTCCAGAAGGATACAGAAATAGTGAAGAGAATGCCCAGCAAGGAGTGAATGGGGTCTCACCACTCTCACACCTGAACTGAGGTCGGGATGGAAGCCAAGCCAGCCCCACAGGGACACTTCCTGGAGAAGGAAACTCAGACGCAATGACCTCACACAGGAGTGAGGGGCAGTGGGCAGGTGAGTACCTTAAATAAGGCACTCTGCAGGAAGAACAGAGGCCATCGCTGCCTGCCCACACTGCGTCGCTGCATCTTGGGGCGTTCATTCTACCCCCACTGCAGAGGAAGCACCTCAGCTGTCAGGAAGAGGTCTGGATGCCACAAAGATCTCTGTGAGTGCAGAACGGACCGAGAGAAAGTCATCGCCATAATGGAAACTGGGTGGTAGAGATGGAGAGGAAAACTAAAGTACAGCTCTTGACTACATTAGAGCAAAACAACAAACAGGTGAAGAGACAAACAACAAAATCTTTATCAACAAAATCAGTCTGGTGAATGCCAGCCCAGCTCTGTGATGTCTTCATTCTTGCCTTATCATAGAGTTATTTACAGATAAGAAATGGGGCAGAGAGTCAAACGGCTTTCCCAAGGCCCCATAAGTGATAAGATGACAATCCGGGTTTAAAGATTAAAGCTGTCTGCCACCTGGGAGTGGGGGAGTTGTTTAGGGACTCTGCTTGATGAAGAGGATGGACATCAAACAGTAAACCGGAGGCACTGTATACAGCATTTAGTACCAAGCCCACACTCACCTCCATTTACAGAGCACCTCCCAGAAATACAGGAAAGACACGGCAGGTGGGACTTCCACAGTGTGGGAACTTTCTTTGCTGGGGTCAGCTTCAGGGGAACCCTGATTCCCAGCACCCCCCAGGACCCCATCTCCTTCCTTCTTCCACCTACCGTTCTTAGCAGGCTAAGTTCAGGGACCAGACTTCTGTTTTCTGCTCTCCTATCTCTTTTGGTGTGTAATCCTGGACCGTCCAAATGCCCTCTCAGACCGTGGTCGGCCTCATCTACAGGGAGCTAATAGCGCTAACAATGTTGCTTCCTTACAAGGCTTTTGGGAAAATCAAAACCTACCCTGGAAGGGAACCACTGCCCACCCATGTCCATCTTCCTCCACCCGCCGGCTGGTTCTCTTCCTTCCCCAAGTTGGTCCCCCTTCTGCTTTCTTATGACATGTATTCCATTACCCCCTGACTTCCCATCTCCCGTCAGTGTTCTTCCTCTTCTCTCAATATCCTTTTCATGACCTGCACATGCACATCTATAGATATACATATGTAAGCACACACACACAAAGAGATCACTTTAAATCTTATATCCATATATAAGAGAAAGCATGGTACTGTCATTGTCTACTGCAAAGGAACTGCACATCCATGATAGGTTTTGAGAGTGGGCTATTCCAGACCCAGCTAGCCAGAGGACATACCAGTACAGTTTTGCTGAAGAGCAGTTTCATAATTGAAACCTAAAATCCCCAAATGACAACAGTATTTTCACTTCAAAAATGCTTTTCTTGGGTATCAAGATGGCTTGGTGGGTGAAGGCACTTGCTTGCAGGCCTGATGACTTGAAGTTGTTACTGAGAAAACCAGCTCCTGAGGGTTGTCCTCTGACCTCCACACATGTGCATGGTATACATGTGCTGGCTTGAGCAGTTTGTAGGGCCACTAGCAGTGGGACCAGGGTCTATCCCTAGTGCATGAATTGGCTTTCTGGAGCCCGTTTCCTACCCAGCCTAGACCCTGTGGGAGGGCCTTGGACCTGCTTCAACATGGTGATGTGACAGACTTCGTTGACTCCCCATGGGATGCTTTACCCTCTCTGAGGAGTGAATGGAGGGTGGGATGGAGGGAAAGTTGGGGGAGTGGAAGGAAGTGAGAGAGGGAGAACTGGGATTAGTATGTAATAATAAATAAAAAAGACAATTCTCATTGATACATTCACAGACCAACATAATGTGGACTGTCTTTAATTAAGACTCTCCTCCCAGGTGATAGGCTGTGTCAAGTTGACAAAGCTAACCATCACACGGCCCATTTAAAAAAATGTAACTAGAGCTAATCAAAACCATCTTAATTTGGATCTGAAGTAGTCCATCAAAATGTTCTGTGTTGAAGGTTCAGTCATTATCTTGTGGTGCTGGGAAGAGGGGTAGATTCTTCGAAGGAAATTAGGTCATTGAGAGGAGAGTGCACCCTTGAAGGGGGCTCTTGATTGCTTAGAGATGAACAACTTTCTTTCACTATGAACTGCCACCATGATATTCTGCCTCACCCCAGGCCCCAAGCACAGGGCCATGCAATGATAGACTAAAGTCTCTGAGACTGTGAGCCAGATAGCAACGAGATGGTCTAGGGACTTGTCACACCATTTATGAAAAGGCAATGAACTGTACACTTAGGATGCATGAGATGGGTTTATTTGTTTGTTTTGCTTTTGTCATTTGGTAGTGAGCCTATCCCTTAATGACTGAAACCTGCCTCCAATCCTTTGTTTTTGGTTTTGTCGTTGCTGTGGTTTGACATAAGGTCTATATAGCTGAGAATGACTTTGAACTTTTAAAGTGGTGTGTGTGTGTGTGTGTGTGTGTGTGTGTGTGTGTGTGTGTGTGTGTGTGAATGTATATAGGGTGTGAGAGAACAATTTTTGTGAGCCCTGGGAGTCAAGTTCAGGCCATCAAGCTTGGTGGCTGGTGGCAGCTGCTGAACCATCTCACGAACTCTAACCTTGAATTTCTGATCCTCCTGCCTCTGCCCCCTGAGTGCTGAGATTACATGTGTGCCCAACAAGGTTCAACATTTACATGAGCCTTTTTAGTGACTGTTTTATGCTTTAATAAAAGGTGGGTGTTAGTGTGTACAAGAGTGAGTGTGTCTTCACACATGTGTCACAACCCCCATGTAGAGGTGAGAGGAAAATCAGTGTGATTCCATTCTCTTCTTCTACCATGCCGGTCCCAGGGATTGAACTTAGGCCATGAGGCTTGGTAGCAAAGCACCTTTCCCACTAAGCCATATCATCAGCCCCAAAAGGTATTTTAAAGGGTTAAACCTATAGAAGAGTATATAAGGGTATAAGAAAGTTCGTGTGTATTTTCAGTGGAAATGAAAGCAGGACACAAGCCAGGCATGGCAGTAACTCATGAATATAATTCCAGCACTCAAGAGGTAGATATGAGATGATTGCTAATTCCAGGCTAGTCTGGGCTACACACCCAAGCCCTGTGTCTATTTCTGTGACAAAATGCCATGATCAAGGCAAATTATAGAAGGAAGGGTTTCCTTTGGGCTTACAGTTCCAGAGGGGCAGAGTCCATCACCATCACTGCAGGAAGCGTGGCAGCAAGCAGCAGGCACGACGGTGGGAACAGTTGAGAGCTCCCATTTCCAACCGGAAACAGGAGGCAGTGAAGTGGGAATGGTACTTGGCGTTCGAAACCTCAAGACCCTCCCCCGTCACATACTTCCTGCAGCAAGGCCACACCTCCTGAACCTCCCCTAACAGTGCCACAATTTCAAATGCCCAAGAATGTTGAGTACATCCTATTCAAACTACCCCATGGAAAGAGAGCGGGGAGAGGGAGGGAGAGCAGGGTATACAGTAGTGTGCATTAAATGGCAAAACTCTGCATTAAGAAGTAGCTAAAGGAAGATGTGCCAAACTCTTAAGAGTGGCCGGCTCTGAGCATGGTGGCTAGCTAAAGGTCTATCCTCTGCCTTTCTGTATTTGCCATGGTACATACACAGTAGGTTGGTGGGGTCACCAAAAAAATTGTTTTGAAAGTTAACCTTTGCTATCTCTATGGACTTTCCTGTTTTACAAGCGTTTTGTAACCTTGCTCTCAGGCAGCCAAGCAGGGCCGAGATCATCACCCCCATCTTACCATCAGGAAACTGTAGACCAGAGATGGGGTGTCTTGCCCTGTAAAGGATGTGCTCAGGGCCCCTGGTCCTTTCCTGAGCTTTCTCCGTCACTACTCTGCTACTCTAAGCAAAATACCATGCTGGTCATGGAGGGACTTCCCAGAGCTGGGCCTCACATGATGCTCAGTCTAGCCTTGCTGTGTCATCTATACTATTCCCCAGCATGGTCCCTTCTTGCATACCTTGGGGTAACAGGAAACTCACTTCCTGCTGAGGTGGTCCTTCCCACCCTGGGACAGCCCTAGCTCTTTGTCAGCTTTCCCACCAACTGATCTTCTCTCCCTTCACCTATCCTTATTACGCTCCTTGGACTCTATACTGACCAATGCGACTCTCCCCCTGAAGAGACCATGAAGAACTTGGGAGACACCATTCTTGTCTCGGACCCTAGACTCCAAGCCTCTATTTTCCCAGGTCCAGACGTGCAGGCCAGGGCAGCCTGCTGGCTTACTCATGGTCATCCAGCAAGCTCAGATCTACTTCAGTTATGATTATGGTGAGTCTGCTATGGCCTAGCGCTGTCACTTGTGGGACAGAAAGCCCGCCTTTCATGAACAAGGGGCAGAAGAACACTCATTGTGCTCATACTCTCTGGGGACCCCAACTCTGCTCTGTGGTCATTATGGAAATAAGCCAGTGGGGAGGATCTAGGGAAGATGGGTAGAAGGAAGGAGACAGACAGGTCCTGGTGGCAGTCTAGAGGCAACTTTGTGCAAGTCACTTCTCCTCTTGGGACTTCAGCTTCCTCATTTGCAAGGTGCCAAGTATCTACCCTACACTGCCTCAGAGCTGATGCAGGGCTCAGTGGAGGAAAGGACTTGGAAAAGATGGGGCCCGTGTCAAAAAGCAGAGAGCAAGGCAGAGGCTACTGTTGGGTAAAATGATCACCCTTCCTTCCCGCAGGTTCCTCTCCCTTCCCACCTCCTCTCTCTCCCCACTTCTTTCTTTCCTTATGTTTTAGATAAGGGTCAGAGCGCTAAGTCAGCCAGGGCCTAGCTCTCCACAGTTCTCATGGTGGTGGTGCTGAAGATGGGAGTTGGGAGAAATGGAATCAACTCAGCCTGCAGGACATAAGGAATACTTTATGGAGGAAGTGGTCTTGGGATAGGATTTGAAGGATTAAGAGTACACTCTTCAGCCAGACGATAGTGGCGAACACCTTTAACCCCAGCACTCAGGAGGCAGAGGCAAACTGATTTGAGTTTGAGGCCATCCTGACCTACAGAGCAAGTTCTGACACAGCCAGGGCTTCACAGAGAAACCCTGTTTCAAAAAAAGCAAATGGACAAACAGCAACAAAAGAATGGTGTCCCAGTGGGCACAATTGACATAGAAGGCTTATAAAGCTTTGGAATCTGAACTGACAGTCTCTTATAGCAATGACAGAGGATCTGAGTAAGTGTCCAAGAGTATACTTGCACTCTGGATGTACAGTCACAAAGGGATATAGCCTGTGGCCCAGGAATGATCTACTTCTCTGGATCCCAGTCACACAATTTTTCTTGATTCTCGTCCCTTGGTCCAGATGGGACAAAAGTTAGAAATAAATTGCATCAGGACCTCTGGCCTACAAGGGCTCAGGGAACTTACTCCAGGTGGAATAAAGATGACCTGCAAAGACCAAGACTCCAGAAGAGGAAAGATAAAATTAAAATAAGGCTGAGCCGGCACAGCAGCACACAGTAGCTATTCAACGACAACCTGCTGAAGCCAGGCATTGGGGTGCATGCCTGTAACCCCAGTATTTAAGAGGTAGAGATGGGAAGACCAGGGCTTCAAGACTCACCGGGGCCACTTGAGAAAGGCCCTCTGAGTGGCTGAGTTTGATAATGAAGGTGGGAAACAACTTAGAGAATCTTTTGAATATTATTGGAGCTTTTTTTCAAACTATAACAGAACTGTAAAGAAATTACACAGCCCAGTGCCTAGTCACGATATCACCTGCCCCAGATCAATGGTGCTCCATCCCAGTAGGGTCCAGTGGACAAGACACACAGCAGCAACTTGATCGACAGCCATGCTCCGCAGCACAGGAAGGGTCTTTCTGTGGACCCAGAGAACACACTCACCTAGGGAAGGTCTACACATTTATCTGACCTTGGACACTGAACTGAAGTTGACAAAAAGCGTCAGCCCTCTTCCCAGCAAAAACACCATTAATGTTCTTCCTTTCCCAGAAGCCTGCTTGCTCTGTGATATCTGGTCTGAGATAACATGGCAGCCTGTCTAGCTGTCGGCCCTGGGAACTGCCAGCCACGCCGTGGAGTTTAATTTACTCTTGCTTCACAGTTTCCAGACTGATCCTTGTCTCATCATTCTGACATGTGAACAGATGTCTCAGTGCAACTCCCAATAATTACCCTTCATCCTGCTTCTTTCTGCTCCACACCGCTGTGGCTTCAGTTCCCAGCACTGCCTGAGAGCTAAGAATTTAAACTGAATCGTTGGGGCTGGGGAGATAGCTCTGTCAGTAAAGTGCTTGCCCTGTAAGTATGAGGTCCTGAGTTAGAGCCCTAGCACTCATGTCAAAATATCCAGGCTTGTCCCTGTGTGCCTGTAGTCTCAGCAATTCGGAGCAGACACAGGAGGATCCCTGAGACTTGCTGGGCCCCCAGTCTAGCTGGATCAGTGCCTTCCAAATAGGTTTAGTGAGAGACCCTGTCTCAAAAAAATAAGATGGAGAGTGAGTGAAGAAGACAATTGACATTGACCTCTGACTACACACACACACACACACACACACACACACACACACACACACACACACACACACACGCATACAAACCCAACTTACTCGTGAGTACGTGAGTCCCAGTCAGAGCCTGAGGTATCTGGAAAAGTGAGCAAGTTCATTTCCATCTGTGTGTCATTATGCCACAGGCTCTGAGGCACAGAGGTAGCATTGGCCTAATCTTCTCATAAAGGCCCACCAGGAAACACTTACATATGGAAAAATTTCAATATGAAGTCTACAGGGACCACAAGCATTTAAATCACAACGCACAGGAGCCACACAAGTGTCAGCCACAAGTCAGCTGTGATTTATTAATGACCATTTCCTCCAGGAACAGCCCAGAAGAAACGGTCACAGAAATCTGGGACCCTAGTTCAGGTCTTGACATGGCCCCATGTACCAAAGCAGAAAGAAAGGATTTCCTCTCTGATATTCATTTATCTCCCAAAGCACTTTCTGAATAAACACAGTGTGTCAGTACAGCCAAACACACACAGGAAGAAAGGCCGCTTCTCTCAGCTGCAGGGCAGGTGTCTGACAAGCCTCAACTCTGAGAGAGGTTTGCTTGTGGTCTGCTATCTGCAAGCTCCAGAGGAACAACAGTGTTCTGTCACCCTTCTCTACAGTGTCTCCTTGGGTGGGGTGTCCTGATAGCTGTGTTAGTGTCATCTGGGGTGCTTGCTGAAAAGCCCGCACCTCATCCTAGACCTACTGTCATGGGGCCTTGAGGTGAGGCCTGAAAATCTGGGTTTTACCTGGGCTCCCAGACAATGTGAGTCAGGAGGGTTGGGAACTTCTACCCCTAGGTTCTTTCTCTCAAATAAAGGAAGAGCTTAGCTTGGACATCCTAGCAAAGATTTCAAGCAGTTTCTTTTCCTTTTTCCTTCCTTCCTTCCTTCCTTCCTTCCTTCCTTCCTTCCTTCCTTTCTTTCTTTCTTCCTTTGTGTAGCTTCAGTGTCTGTCCTGGAACTTACTCTGTAGACCAGACTGGTCTCAAACTCACAGAGATCAGCTTGCCTTTGCCTCTCAAATGCTGGGATTAAAGGCATGCGCCACCACTACCTGGCTTCACTCAGTTTCTTTATGCTGTCTGAGGTTGGGTAATGTGGTGTAGTGTGTGGTGTGGTATGGTGTGTGTGGTGTAGTGTGTGTGTGTGTGTGTGTGTGTGTGTGTGTGTGTGTGTTAAAAAGGAATCCACTGTATTCTAATTCTATTGCCTTACATTTTGTTTGTTTATTTGAGACAGGGTCTCATGTAGCCCAGATCAGCACAGAACTAGATATATAGCCAAGGCTGGCCTTGCACCCCTGACGCTTAGGTCTCTGTCTCCCAAGTGCTGGGACTATAAGGGTGTGCCACCATGCCCAGCTATTCTCAGTCCTTCCAAATACTGCCACCTCCCAGTAGCCTGGCCTGAGGTGTCAGTGAAGGCAGTTCACAATCAATTCCAGAATCATGCATGCAGAACACCTGTCAGGAGATATAGGGCCAGTCTGATCTGCCATCCAGGCCTTGCCAGGCAGTCTCTGTAGGGTCCTAGGCATTTGGTTCCCTGGATGCAGACAACAGTGAAATTAGACCCTGGCCTAAGTCAGGTGCAGAGTCCAACATGGCAGCAGGGCCGTCTCCTCCCAAAGCAGCCATAACATCTCACTTCCAAGATATAGCCATTGTCCCAAAGTGGTGTTTGATTTGGTGTTTCCTTTGTCCATGGCTAGTTTGGCACAATTCCCCATGAACACAATCGACCCTCAGTAAGTTAACCCCAGTGAGTCACAAAAAAAGAATGCAAAGCTATAAGCAGCCCTGGTTATTTGCAGAGGACTTGGGTCACAGTAACTTGGGTCTGTGACCCAAGAGCCCCACCTAACAGGGTATGCATTTCCCCGAAGCTCTGTATTCACAATGTCTCCCTTCCTGCTGCACACCTCTGGGAGCACGAGAAAGTCCCCAGAGCAAAGTTGATGGCAATGCTAGGCTGTCTCCAGGGCCCCCTTCTGCTATCATGGAGAGTCCTAGGAGCACCTGGGCTCATGGGTGGTGGGGACCAGGCAAAGAATAAGCAGCCTCTTTGTAGCCAGTTCCTCCTTCAGAGCCCCCAGGCACCTCCCACATCCAGGGTAGGGGGTGACCAGAATTTCAAGGGATATTACTGAAACTAACGAATGTAATAAAATTTAAAAACACCAATTCATCATATGGATATTTTGTCACTAAGTGAAAACAAACTGTTTGAATGATTGTGCTTTTGCCTCAGAAGGAAGTAACTAAGCAGTCTCTGAACAGGGTAACAACTGGCTGGATCCTGGGGTCTGGTGTGCCGTCCCACCCCTTCTCCCCGTCGCCTGGTGCAGAAGGAAAGGGGGATGAAAGAAACAAGGGGCAGACAAAGCCTGCTTCTATAATTGTGTGGTGTGTGTGTGATGTATGTGGTATGTGTGTGTGTGTGGTATGTGTGGTGTGTGTGTGGTGTGTGTGGCATATGTGTGTAGTGTGTGTGTGTGGTATGTGTGGTGTGTGTGTGGTGTGTGTGGCATATGTGTGTAGTGTGTGTGTGTGTGGTATGTGTGGTGTGTGTGTGGTGTGTGTGGCATATGTGTGTAGTGTGTGTGTGGTATGTGTGGTGTGTGTGTGTGGTGTGTGTGGTGGGTGTATATGTATACATGTGTGCATTCCAAGCACCGTGATAAACTCTGTGGAGATCAGAGCACAACCTGCCCAAACTGGTTCTTTTCTTCTACTTTGTGGTTCTGAGAACAGAACTCAAATCATCAGGCTTGATAACAGGGCATCTACCCACTAAACTATCTTTCTAGTCCAAGGCCACTGCTGCAGAATGCCTAGACACTGGGGTCTTCCAGACAGCTGTGCAACTGGAGGGTTTGTCTTGTGAGGGCCCCCATCCCCTCCCAACTCCCTACCCTAGAACCTTGGCTTGTCTTTATTCTGTGCTAAATTCTGTGTCTCTTCCCTCAGCCCAGCCCTTGCCCATCCCTCCCCAACCTCTAGGGGTCATCTGCCCTTCTAGGGAGGCTTCTGGACCCTTGTGACCCAGCACCTTGTGATGTGGACATACCTGGGATATGGACATTCCCAAGCATCCATGCCCAGCCCAGCAAGAGTCTAGACTGTTCTTAAGTCAGTCTGTATGATGACTTGGGCACCTGTGGGCACTTTCATAGCCTCTCACCCATAGGCATGCTCAAGTGTGGATTGGGACTCAGCCTCTGCACCAAGGCCCAAAGTCATATTCTCCGCATGGCTCCTGGAAGCCCTGTTCTGTTGGCCTAAATAAGGAACTTACTCCCTTCCTTGTGGAGTAAAGACAGAGTACAGTCATGGGCAGAGATGGACAGCACCATCCATTCCCCATGGGACACTTGTGCCCTTCACCAATCTCCAACAGCTCAGCTTTCTGTAGACCTTCACGGTGAGTTCCAGTCCCTCTGTGTGTTCTGGGGCAGAGGAGCTTTGGCTCCTCTGTGGTCACCATCAGACTGACGGCTGTACACTTAGAATCGAAGAAAGCCAGAGCTGGCTTTAAATGATGTTTTTGTGCATTGAGCCCTATGACCTTGAGCAAGGCTCTCAGCCTAAGAGTCCTACCCATCTATTGCATTTCTTTTGTGGTTGTTGTTACGGAGTTCACTTAGCTCAGACTGGCCTCGAACTTACTCAGCTAAGGACGATTGTGAACTCCTCATCACCCTGCCCACCTCCCTCCCTGAGCACTGGGTTACAGGTGCCACCACTCTCTGACCTGTGCACAGAATTTCCAAATTGAAAGGAGTTTGGTGCAACAGCCTTGGCATGGCATTGTTTAATAAACACCCACCTTAGAATAAATGCTCAAGTCACTGGAGTCATTATTCACGAAGGTCCCACTGCTGGGCAAGCTCTCCAGAGCTGCTCAGAAGCAGGAGACCTCATCTGCTCTTCCAGCTCACCTACCTGGGGTATCATGAGCAATGACCACAGGCCTTATCTTCCTATTGTTTCCGTCTCCTTTCACCAAGGGAGCTTAAGCATCTCAGAGGACTCCCTCCGTGGTCCTCTCTGGAAAGTGAGACCCTCCTTGGCCTTGCCAGGCTGTTGTGAGCAGAGGGGTTAGGTGGCATGTGGCAGGTGCCTGTCATAAACTTTGACAGCTGCTTCCAAATTGCCACACAGAGCTTATATTGATTGTAAATGCTCTGCTGATAGCTCAGGCTCATTATTAACTAGCTCCTACATTTTAAATTAACCCATATTCCTATATTTACCCTCTGCTTCCTGGCGGCAACTTTATTAGTATGACACGGTCGTCTTGTTTCTTTGAGTCTCTTCTCCACCTCTGACTCTGCCTTTCTTTTTCCCTGTAACAGTTTGATCACCCCAATGAGAATAACGCAGATTCATAGTGTGCAAAAGAATTGCACCACAGCAGACTTGTGACGTGGAAGCACCTGACAATTATTAATTTCTTCCTCCTATCGCCTGAGAGGAAGTAATCTCAGTTATTTCTGCAATAGCCTGGCCTACACAGTGAAACCCTGTCTCAAACAACAGCAAAGTAACAAATAAATAGGGGTGGTGAGCTGAGGAGATTATTAAGTAGATAAGAGCACTTGCGCAAGCACAAGGTCCTGAGTTCAAATCCTCAGAACTCAGATAAAGCAAGATATGTAGTTTGAGTGTTTGTAATGCCAGCACTCCTACAAGTAATTGTAAGATAAGAGAATCCCCCCAGAAGCCAGTGGGTCAGCAAGCCTGGCATGTACAGAGGTAAACAATACAGAGACCCTGTCATAAAGTGGAAGGTAAGGATAGATACCTAATGTTATCCTCTGACTTCCATACTTACACTGTGGTATGTGCACCTACATTCCCATACAGGAGTGCATGCGCACACGCGCGGGGACACACACACACAGACAGAGAGACAGAGAGAGAGAGGGATGCAATTCCTATGATAGACTAATTACCCAGTATACAAGAAGATCTGGGTTTCATAAGCCAGGTTTGCTGGCCCAAGCCTGTGATCTCAGCACTTAGCAGGTAGGAGCAGAAGAATCCAAAGTTCAGGGTCATCCTTGGCTACACAGTGAGTTTGAGGCCAGCCTGGAATACGAGAGACCCTATCTCAGAAAAAAAAAAAGAAATCCTGCAGAAGCACCTTTTACTGGTGGCAGGAGGTGCTGGCTTAGTGGCTTCACAGCCACTATTATTTCCACTGGGCTCAGCTCTGGGGAAGCTGAGGGCCTAGACACAGAAGCTGTGAAAATACTTCCTCTTGTAGTTAGGATTTTGAAGAAGTCCAGACCTTAGGCCAGATTTCTCTCCTGGCTGCATTTGCCTATTACAAGTGAGTGACACTAGGTCCCATACTGGGGAGGAAGTACAAAGTCATTGTTGCTAAGGCTGGAGTGTAGCTCAGGGGCAGAGCTTGTGTGGGGCTCCAGTTCTGTCCTCATCACTCCCCCAAAAAAAGAAAAGAAAAAGATCATTGCTACAGACTTAAAGCTGCCAGAGGATGTGACCGACAGGACACGGGAACAAATGGTCAGAGTAGCTGAACCCTGTGACTACAGAATTGTTTTTGCTATGGCCAGACTGGGAAAAACCCAAAGAGGCTGATTTGTTTGTTTGTAGTGCTGGGAATTGAACTCAGGGCCTCGGGCTGCTAAGTAAACTCTCTTCTACTGAAGTATGCCATTAGCTCATCTAATTTTATGTTTTAGACAGAATCTCAGTAAATTGCCCAGGCTGGCTTCAAACTTGCCATCTTCCTAGCTCAGGCTTCCAAGTTGCTACAAGCTGTACTTATCTATTTAGTATGTGCATGCATATGTGAGAGTGTTTCCGTGTGTGCAGATGCATGGGTGTACCTGAATGCATATGTGTGTGTGTGTGTCTGTGTCTGTGTGCTCTGTGTATGTAGGTCAGAGAACAATTTTGGGTGTTATTCTTCAACTGCCATCATCATTTTTTTTTTTGGAGATCAAGTATCTCACTGGTCCGGAACATACCAAGTAGACTAGGCTGAATGGCCAGCAAGCCCCAGGATCTACCTCTCTGTCTCCCCCAGCACTGGGATTATAAGAATTTAACATCATGTCAGATTTGCTTTACAAGATTTCTGGGCATTAAATTCATGTCTTCATGCTTGTGGGGCAAATGCTTACCACTGAGCTATTGCCACAGCTATGTATGTGTGGAATGCATGTATATATGTATGTATACATGCACTTTGATAAGCCCTCTAATTTTAGTTTGCTCTTTATTTGTTTTTCCAGACAGGGTTTTTCTGTGTAGCCCTGGCTGTCCTGGAATTCACTCTGTAAATCAGGATGGCCCTGAACTCACACATCCACCACCTACCTCTGCTTTCCTATCACTGGAAGTAAAGGCTTAATGCCACCACTGCACTGCAAAGCCCTCTAACTTTTATACTGTAGAATTTGGGGCAAGTTTCTTTCTTTCTTTCTTTCTTTCTTTCTTTCTTTCTTTCTTTCTTTCTTTCTTTCTTTCTTTCTTTCTTTCCAGGCTTATATAAATGAAACTGTGGCCAAAATATCAACATCAATACACAGTGGACAAATTACTTGAGTTCAAATTACTTGAATTACATGAAGCGAAACTGGAGGACTTTTAGAGTAGTTGATTTCTTCTTGACCACAGGCTTTTCAGGTTTAAAACAGGCCATGTTACCAGGATTAGAAAATTCAAGAAAGAATGAGAAGGGCTGGAGAAATGGCTTAGTGATTAAGAACATACAGTGCTCTTGCAGAGGACCAGAGTTTGGCTTCCAACACCCGCACTGGATAGCTCACAATCACCTGTAATTCCACCTCTGGGGAAATCTGATGCCCTCTTCTGAACTCCATGGACACCTGCATGCACTCAAGCACACATGCATGCACGCACTCAAGCACGCACACACGCAACATACCTAGAAAGGAATGAAAATAAGCCTTTAAGAGAAAGGGAGAGAATGGAGGGAGAAGGAAGGAAGACTTCTGCTGGGCTGGGATGCAGGCTCCCTCAGCTTCTTATATTTCCCTTTCTACTCAATTCAGATTATATTGCACTTTCATTATCTGTGTCCACATCTGCTCCTAGCTGGCTGTTCTCCTGGTCCTCAGGGATCCAGGACTTAGCACAAGGCTAGGAAGGCTCTAAGTGGAACCAAAAAGCTTATGGATTGAAAAGATAAAACATTAGGGCTAAAAACTGAGATGAAACAGGGTGACTTTGCCTGAACTTCCAATTGGTGAATTTGTTTCAGAGACAGTATACCATAAGAACCCTGTATGTAAACACTTTTTTATGAAGTCTATGAAGGGTTTCCTCTTTATTTACTAGCTCCCTGGAAGCCTAAAATGCCTCCTGAGTCTAGGGAGCTGTGTTGCTGTCCCTGATGTCTGGGACAAGACCCAGAATGCTGTGTGCAGCAATGAATAGACAGAAGCAGCAGGATTCAGAGGGGACAAAAGCTCCAGGCTCCCTGTGGTCTCCACCTGTCTTAGGGTTTCTGTTGCTGTAAAGAGACACCATGAGTATGGCAACTGTTACAAAGACAAACATTTAATTGAGGTGGTAGCTTACAGTTTCAGAGGTTTGTTCATTATCACTATGACGGGGAGCTTGGCGGCTGGGAGTATAGCTGTGTGCAGGTAGACATGGTGCTGGACAATTCTATATCTTGATCCAAAGGTAACAGGAAGTGAACTGAGAGGCTGGGTGTAGCTTGAGGATATATAAAACTTCAAAGCTTCCACAGTGACACACTTCCTCTAACAAGGCCACACCCACTTCAACAAAGCCACCCTCCTAATAGTGCCACCCCCTTTGGGGGCCACTTTCTTTCAAACCACTACATTTCACCCCCTGGCCCTCAAAGGCTTGTAACCATATCATAATGGAAAAAAGCATTCAGCTGCACTTCAAAAGTCCTCATAGGCTATAATAGTCTCAACAATGCTTGAAAGTCCATAGTTTTTTCTGGAGATTCATGAAATCTCTTAACTGACTCCCTATAAAATCAAAATAAAAAACAGATCACATATTTCCAACATATAATGGCACAGGATACATTACTATTCTAAAATGCAGAGAAGGAATGTAGTGAGTGTTGTAATATGTGATATGTGGCCGGGGTGGGGGTGGGGGACCTTGGCGGATTCCATGGCAGGTGAGAGACAAACTCACCATGCAGACAAAACTTACATGGGAAGTTTTATTGGAGGAAGGGAAGGGAGTAGGGGAACAGATTTATGCAATGACCTCTCTGGGCCTCCATTCAGGGACACCCTGACACATGCCTGGCCTCAATAGCTCTCATTAGTCACAAAGGCAAATTCCATATCCTCTTTCTTCTATCCTTAACTCTAGAAACATGTGACTAAAGCTGCCTACTAGGGTTGGAATACAGCCCCCTTCATTCAATGACATCTTCACCAATGTTTTTGTTAGTTTCCTTCACTGCCTAAGCTTGGCTGTCCCAGAACTTGCTCTGTAGACGATGCTGACCTTGAATTCAGAGATCTTTCAATTACATCTTCATCTGTTTTCTGTTTTTTATAATTTCCTTCACGACCTAAATTTGGCTGTTCTATAGACCAGGTGGAATGCAGGCAGACACAGTGCTGGAGAATTCTACATCTTAAGGCAACAGGATGTGAACTGAGATACTGGATGTGGCTTGAGCACAGATGAGATCTCAAAGCCTGCCTTGACAATGACACACTTCCTCCAACAAGGGGACACCCACTCCAACAAGCCCACACCTCCTAACAGTGCCACTCCCTTTGGGGGCCATTTTCTTTCAAGCCACCAAAATGCCTCAAACACCAAGCAGTGCTCTGCTACTCTTGTGTATGACTAGATGCCTTTGCCTGTCCGGTAAGTAGAGTGAGGCCCGTTAATGGGATGCACAGATTGAAATTGTAAGTTGAGAAGTGATGGTGGTTATTAAGTCATAAGGATGATGTGCCCTCATGAATGGGATAGGGACCTAGTTAAGGCACCCAGGGAAATTTCTTACTCCTCTCTCTTCCATGATTCTAAGGTAGTTTGTCAACAGGGAAGAGACCTCTCCAGATCACAACCATGTTAGCACTGTGACCTCATGTTTTCGGCCTCCACAACAGTTACTTATCAGTCTACTGGGTCTGTTACTTGCAACCACTGGGTCTGGTATTTTGGTATAACAGCCAGAATCAAGACAAGGGCCTTGGAGTAGATTTTACCATGTGCTCAAATACAAACACACACACACACACACACACAAACACACACACACACACACACACACACACACACACACACACACACGCGCGCGCACACACACACACTGAACATCAATTTTGTGCAGGTTCCACAGAGTAATGATGAAAACAGAGTATAGCTCTGGAGACCACAGTCTGAAGGTGGAAACAACCTCACGATACAGAGGCTGTCAGTATCTCCTGAAGGCCAACTGTGCCCAGGCACTTTATACTCAACATCCAATTCAGTGTTCCCGTCTGAGAGGTGTCATCCTTTCCTCAAATTCTAGTTGTGAAGCTAGGGCTCCAGAGGCTAGGTAGGGCCAGCAAACAGCACAGCTGCCACTAGAATCCATGTCTACTTGGCTCCGAGGCCAAGATGTTTCCCACCAAAACCCTAGCAGTTTGTAACCCATGGATTAAAAACAAAGATTAATACATTATGTATGAAAAAATCCCAAAGAAACAGTATTTTATGTGCTCACTAAAACATTAGTAAAAGAGAAAATCTAAATAAGAATAATAAATAAAAAGGCTAGGATATAGCTCGTTTGGCAGACTGCTGGCTTACCATGCACCAAGTCCAAGGTTCGATTCCCAGCACTGCATAAACTGGGAGTGGCGGTTCATTCTTGTAATGCCAGCACTTGAGAGATGGAGGCAAAAGAGTCAGAAGTTCAAGGCCTCTACCGTACATAGCAACAAGGCAGCTGGGGTCCTGCTTCAAAAAATAATAAGAATTAATAATAAAGTTGAAAATAGTAATTATGGAAAATCTATGACTATTTACTGAAGCAGTGAACAATGCTACTGGAAAAGGAGATCTAAGATACTTTATTAAATACAGAAATCACGCCAGGCATTGGTGGCATACACCTTTAATCCCAGAGGTAGGCAGATCTCTGTGAGTTCAAGGCCAGCCTGGTCTACAGAGCAAGCTTCAGGACAGCCTCCAAAACAATACAGAGAAACCCTGTCTCAAAAAAACAAAAACAAAACGAAACAAAAATATATAGAAATCACTTACTGGGTCTCTGATGCTGCCAGGATCCAATAGAGGGATTTACTTTCTCTTTTCCCTTTTATCTCTTGACTGTTCCATGTACCCCTTTGGGGTGTGGACACTATCTCAGGTATGTGAACTCTCCCCTACAATTACAATTTACTTCCTTAGAAGTTGGCTTTTAATTATTTTCCTTGCAATGTATATATGTGTTTGTGCACGCATGTGTGTGTGTGTGCATGTACACATGTGTGGGCATGGAGACATCATAGAGTGTGTGTGGAGATGAGGGGACAACATGTAGGAGTCGATTTCTATACCATACAGATCTCTGGTATGGAATTCAGATCGTCAGGTGTGGTGACCCCGTTAGGTCTCAAGACAAGTTTCTTCAGCAAGCATCTTTATGCCCTGGGCATTCTTCCCAGCTCATGCTTGACTCTTAGATAGTCAAAGAGGAGGCCATGGCATGGCTAAAGTAGATTAAAGTGGGAAGAAGCTGCAGATGGTGTTGTGAAGGGAGATGGGATCATACAGGGTCATCATGGTTTAGGCAGCAAAAGGAAGTCCTTAGAGGAATATAAACAAGGGAGGGACTCGACCTTGGAGAAGACTTTAGATACTTGGGCCCAAGGACCTCACATTGACCTAGCCAAAGAGGCTTATCCAGAGACCTAACAGTGGGTTATCCATGAAGCCAAGAGTTAGTTAAAAACCCTGGTCTCCCATCTCTCCAAGGGACAAAAGCAGAGCTTGTAGTCAAAGTCATGGCAGCCATGCTCTGACCACAGCACCACTGTGTCTTCTTTTGAGAAGTTACATTTCTCTTGCAACTTGGCCAGCTTTCATGTTTACGCATACCTGTGGTTTAGTGTCTATCCAGCAGATAGAGTGATAATGTTAAAACTGAATTTGTTAGTTGCCTACATTTAAACCTTCCGCCTATGCTCTTGTTGTCCCTCCAAGCCTAAGGAGTGTGGATGTTCTGTGTCCAATCATGGATTTATTCTGTGTGTGTGTGTGTGTGTGTGTGTGTGTGTGTGTGTGTGTGTGTGTGTTGGGGGGTGCGAAGACTGATGGATGAGCACACAAACATGTAGATACAGTCTTGCAAACACAAAGATTATGGCGCATTGTTTTTAAATCTATGTAGGGTAGACATGAATTCATGGTGCATATAGTGCATTGGAGACACTAGGCCAGACCTCCTGGAGGTTTGACTTCAAACACATTGCTTAGCTTTGGTGCCGAAGAGATAGCTTAGCAGCGAAGAGCACACGCTCTTCCAGAGGACCCAAGTTTGACTGTTGTCTGCATTTGCTTTCTATTGCTATGATGAATACCATAACTGTAAACATCTGGATAAGGAAGGGCTTATTTCTTCATGGAGGGAAGGTAGCCAGGGCAGGAACTGAAGCAGAGACCAGAGAGGAGTGCGGCTTACTGGCTTGCTCTCCATGGCTTGCTCAGTTTGCTTTTTTATATACCCTTTTCTTACACCTGCCCAGGGATAGCATTGCCCAAATGAACTGGGCCCTTCCACAGTAGTCTTCATTCAAGGAAATGCCCCGCAGACTGGCCCACAGGCTAATCCGATGAGGGTATTTTCTCAGTTAAGATTTCCACTTCTGAGATGACTCTAGCTTGTGTCAAGTTGACAAAATAAAACTAACTAACCCAGTTTCCAGCACCCACATGGGTTGACTTACAGCTGCCTGTAACTTGATCTCCAGGGGATTTAAAGCCCTGTTTTGGATTTCAAGGGCACCTGTACTGGAACGTGTATATAACACACACACACACACACACACACATAATTTCAATATTTTTAATTATTTACACTTTCTGTGCCTTGGTTCCTCATTATAAGGAAGATAATAAGGCATCTAAGTGTAGATTTACTGTAGATACTAAATTACTATACATAAAATATGGAGAAATACTTGAAACAGTTCCCAGTATCTATGAATTATTACTTAATCGTGTCATTACTGATGAATATATATATATATATACATATATATAATAAAGAATGGAAGAAGGATCTGGATGCATTCCATGAAGATATCTGGCATAGGGGATAAAACACTATCTTTGGAGGGCTTGCCTGAAAGGCCAGTATAACTTTGGCCCTGCAAGTCTATCTCCCCACCTGAAGGTGAAGATAATCCTTTAGAATTTGACTGCAGCACTGTTAATGAAGGGGCCACCCATATGGTATGTCAGTATTTGGCATGGACCGCAGAACCTATTCAAAGGCAAATGATGTCGCTTCCTTTCAGTATTTTCCCCAGTGGGCTGTGAGCTTGCCAGCCCAGCATCCTTAACTGCCCCCGTATGCCCACACCCTTGACCCCAGCAGAGCCTGCGTAACAAAAGACAAGCATGTGTGTGCAGTCAAAGCCACCATTGCTGTGTTCTACACCACTGCCAGAAACCTCATTGAGTACATAATCATCTGTCACAGCAGCAATGTCAGTTGCCACCTGCTGATGTCTCTGCTAAGGAAGGGAGACCTGTACAACCCAGATAATGCCTCTGCCCCGCTCAGATGCCTTTATGCGCCTCGACTCCGTGACTGGCCCTCCCACCCCTGCTCCTCAGGATGATGTTTGAGGCCACCACACCCACTCCTTGCTGTCTGGGTCATGTCTTCTCTCTGCCCTCTTCTGACCCCTCTGCTTCACACCTTCAGACAGTAACTCCTTGGACTTTGAGACTCTGCACGCTTGCACATAGTGTTTCCCTGTCAGGGTGGCCTTCCTAGAGCACTGGGACTCCAAGGCCCAATTCCCACGGTCCCGCAGCACTTCGTTGCAGCACTTCGCACAAACGGCCGCTTTGGCCCTTGTGCTGTGTTTGTCTTCATTTGTGAGTCAAGCGGGCACTCGAAGAATACGTGATCCGGAAGCGGTTTTCACCTCCTCATCCCCCCTGTATCGCCATTCCTTCGTTTCTCTCACCCTTCTGTGTGTCTTTCTGAACAAACCCAGGCGTAACCCACTTTTAATAGATGAGGCACCGGTGTTTTGGAAAGTCCATTGTCATTTGCCGAGGTGTCCTGAAAGAGTCTCTTGCCTGCCAGGGTGCTGCTGCTGCTGAGACCAGTCCTCTTGAATGCAGCTGTTGTTAACAGAGGCGCTCCTCCCGTCCCAGATCCGCCCACGGCCTTGCACAAGCACCCCACTGCTACAAGCAAAGCTTCTGCCACACTCTTCTTGAATCTGATTTTGCTTTTCCACTCTCAGCCACTTCCTCAGATGTCTCCTGAGCTACCCTAACGTCAAACAGCCCCACGCTGCTTACCCCCTTTGGAAAGTGAGTCCCAGGGCTCTCCTTATGTAAATGCGTGCTGACCCTGACTTGCGCTGGAATTGCAGGCCTGTGCCACCCAACCTCGTTTGCCCTGTTCTATTTCTGGCCTTTGAACCATGGTAACTACTTTTCCCCCTCTTCCCTCTTTTCCAAATGATGTTTCTACGCGGTTACCTCTAGGCAAAGGTGGTGGCTGAAGACAGGGACATTGACATTAAGCGTAGTCTCACTTATGTGACTGACCTTTTCTGGGTTCCTAGGTAGCACCCTAAGGTAGGTTACTACTTATTTCCTAATCTGGGTTCAGGGCTGCTCCTGGCTCTTCTGAGTGATCACACAAAGTCATCCCTGAAGATGTGCTCTGTGAGGAAAGCAGGTCACCATGTGCAAAGACACCTCCTTGACAAAGACATCACAGGACTAAGTCCCAAAGAGTGTTGTGTCTCCAGATTCACTTCTGCTGTCAAGAATCTATAGGTTTTTGTTGTTGTCACTGCTGCTGGATAAGATGGTTTCCTTTCGTCTTTGGGACAGAATTTCAAGATCTGTCACTTTGTCCTACTTTGCTCTTAATTCTATACTGCTGTACCCAGGGGACTTTCTGCATGGAGGAAGGCTGAGAGGGGTGGGCACCAGCCAATGATAGCTCCCTCACGGGGTGCCAGAGGGGAGGAGCTAAGGGCAGAAGAAGTTAGCAGAGAATAGAGAACAGTGGAGTCATAGGAGCAAAGAGATGGGGAACAGAAAAATGATACACTCGGGAAAGTTCCTAATACTCTAGATCATATTCTTCTAATGTAAGTGTATTAAATACACCTTTTCTTTTTTTGAGATGTGGTCTCACTATATATCATGAGCTGGTCATGAAGTTTCAATCCTGCTTCAGCATCCCTGGTTACACTATGTAACCCTGGTTGGCTTGGAACTCACTCTGTAGACCAGGCTGCCTTGAACTCACAGAGATCTACCTGTTGCTGCCTCCTGAGTGCTAGGATTACAGGTGTAAGCCACCATACCTAACCCCTAGGGTTTTTTAATTGCTTGTTTTAATATATTCCTGAATACATTTCAATGAAGAATGTTTCCTTCTTCTAAACATAATCATGAATAAAATGTTCATAATACATTTTGGAATATCTGTATCCTTACAGACATATTCTTCTGATGCCCCCTTCTCATCTTCTCTGCCCCTGCTTCCTGTCAGTCTCCTCTTTTCTCTGTCCCCCAGTCTCCCCTTACTTCAGTGTTAAGTGGAGGTTCCACCACCTGATGTCCTCAGTGACAACAGTAGAGCTTCTGTTCCTTTGAAATGTGGCCCAGCGCCAAAGGACCATTTCCTCAGTTACACGGACTCACTTGCAGCTCAAGGGCAGTGAATAGACTCTGTTTGTCATTGGAAGTGTGTCAGTGTCACACTGGGACTGGCATGAGTTAATGCTGTCATCTTTGGAAAATTCCACCTGCCTTGAGTGCTTGGTTTTGTTGGCCAGATTGAGGTCTCACCCCTGCTAGGGTTCCACTAAGCTACATTCATAGCCCCTCGAGTAGCTATAGCTTTGTTTTTGTTTTTTTGTAGTTAAGGTTAGTCTTGAATTTGTGATCCTGCTTCAGCTTCCCATGTACTTTAAACCAACACAGCCCCTACACAAAGCTTCAGATGAGTCCCAATACCGCAATCTATCCTTGTTCTCACAGCATCTCACTAGGCCCTCCCTTCTAGCCTCACCCCTCCCCGCCCCCATCCTCTGGATCTCTGACTACCCTCCAAGTTAGTGCACAGCCTTGCACCTTAAGCTCGTCTTCACTCTCCTCTGGCTACCCAAAGCTGTGCGAGTGAGTCTGTGTAACTGAGGAAATGGTGCTTTGGTGCTGAGCCACACTTCAAATGAACAGAAGCTCTATTGTTGCCACTGGGGACATATTGTGTCACTCTGTCCTTTGCAGTTGTCAGCCTCTTAGAGCTGGGGCCTAGATCTTTCATCCACAGGGATTCTAGAGTACCTCTCCAAAGACTTGTAGCACCCTCTGTCTCAAGTTACAAAGAACCTTCTTCATTTGCCTTCTTCTTCTTCTTCTTCTTCTTCTTCTTCTTCTTCTTCTTCTTCTTCTTCTTCTTCTTCTTCTTCTTCTTCTTCCAGTTCATGGCTTTGCAACAAGAAAGTGACACATATTTAATAAAAGGATCGATTCTCACCCAAACCATTTCCCATGCAATGCCTGGATTAATTCCAGTCTAATGATTTGTTTTAAAACACCACTCCAAGTTAGCCAAGCCATACCCTCTGTTTCATCTCTCCAAGGTTCAACATCTGGTATCATGCTGGGTCCAGTCTCCTTAGCTTACTAAACACTGTGTCACCTTTTATGTAGCTATTTGAGTCTAAGCAGCAATTTCAGGTCTATCTGAGCTGTCCGACCACCCAGTGCTATTGGTGTCACTCTTCTGACTTAAACAAAACCTAGGTCAGTGATGAGCTATACACCCTGAAAGAACTAAACCCAACATTTCTTGTTTGAGAACTCTTGCTTTCTAGTTTGTGAAGCCACTTCTTCCATGAATCTTTATTCAGGGGAATGGGTTGCCAGCAGTCGACGAGTCAGCCTTTGAGTTCTAGTTTAATCCTTAGTCATTGCATGGTCTTCACTGAGTTGCTAATTTCCAAAATGCTGAGCATCTTGTATACAAATGGGTAGCAATACCTCAAAACATAAGGATTCAGTTGGGCTTCGTGGTACAGGTCTATAATCCCAGCCACTGGGATGCAGAGGTGGGAGAATAGCAAATCCAAGTCCTTCCTGGACTATAAGTGTGAGTTCAAGGTCAGTCCAGGCAATTTAGCAAGACACTATCTCAAAATAAACAACAGGAAAACAAACAAACAAAAACCCTGGGAATGTAGCTCAGTAGTAGGTCACTTACCCAGCATGCTTAGGGTCCTGTATTAAATTTCTAGTACCAAACATAAAATAAATTAAAATGTAAAAAAAGAGAGTGGGTAAAAAAAGGTGTATCATTGTCTCAAACACAGTCAGAGTTCAGTAAGTGCTAGTCCCTTACCTGGTTCTACACTGCCTGTACCTGCCTCTAATCCCTATGATGATGAACAGCCCCTAGCTCCTTGCCCTAAAACAAGGGGCTCAGCATATGCATGCTGGAGAATCGATCACCCATCCAGGACAGGGACACTGAATTCAGTGCAAGGATCAGAGCACATTAACTTCCCTACTCTTAGCTATAGCTCGTTCTCTGGTTGGTTGGAGGTATATTTTTTGGAGATTTCTCAGAGTGTGTGTGTCAGGGTTTACCCATAGCCCTGTGTGGCTTGCTTTATCTACAGAGCACAATACAAGCCCTTCTCTCATACTGAACTCTTCACTTCAACCCTGGGTGCCAATCTACAAAGATTCTTTAACGGTCCAAATTACAGGAACTGGTTTTTATTGCTGTTTGTTAATTTGTTTTTGAAACACTCTCTCTACAGACTGGTTTAGCCTAGAACTTGCTAATTAGCCCAGGATAACCTTGAACTTCTGATCCTTTTGCCTTATCTCCCAAGTGCCTGGATGATAGGCTATGACGGCATGCCTAATTTCCGTGGTGCAGGTGGTCAGATCCAGAGGACAACTGAACCAGTCAGTTCTCTCTTCCCACCGTGGAGACTGATACACCCCACCAGGCATGCTTCTGCTTCTTCTCAGAAACCCTTCCTTGTCAAACAGATTGACTTCTGACCCACATCAGCAGACTACTTCATGCCGGCTCATGTGCCACCTGCCTGCACTAGTCACCGCAGCTGTTGCTCTCAGACATGTTCTCAACAGTGTATCGCACTCATTACCTCACTTAGCCATTGTAATAAAATGCTGGGATGCGGTACTGTCTCCCACCTTGAAGAACAGAAAACTGAGAGTTAGAAAGGTTTGGACCTGCCGGGCGGTGGTTGGCGCACGCCTTTAATTCCAGCACTCAGGAGGCAGAGGCAGGCGGATCTCTGTGAGTTCGAGGCCAGGCCGGACCGACAGCCTCCAAAACAATACAGAGAAACCCTGTCTTGTAAAACCAAAAAAAAAAAAAAAAAAAAAAAAAACCAAAAAAAAAAAAACAAGAAAAAAAGAAAAGAAAGAAAGGTTTGGACCCTTAGTTTGGACCCTTAGTGACAGAGCTATGGTTTGAAGTTTGCTACTGACAGATTTGATGAAGGGGGAATCACTGTCTTCAGTTGTATACCCAGCCTTAGTTAGGAAGAGACACCATGACCACAGCTACTCTTGTAAAGGAAAACACTCGAGGGGCTTACAGTTTCAGAAGTTTAGTCCATTATCGTCATGGCAGAACATGGAGGCGTGCAGACAGATATAGTGCTGGAGAAGGAGCCAAGAGTTAATAGATCTTGATCCAAAGGCAACAAGAAGTGGTCTGAGAAACTGGGCATGGATTGAGCATGTATGAGACTTCAAAGGCCACCTCCACACTTCTTCCAACAAGGCCAAACCTACTCCAACAAAGCCACACCTCCTAATACTGCTACTCCCTATGAGCTTATGGGGGCCAATTATGTTCAAACTACCACACTCACTGATGACCAGGATCCAGTGGATAGTCCCAATCCAATGGTCACACAGGTGGTCCTGGTTAAACTAAACGTGTCACAAAACCAAAAGTCATGATTCTGGGAGAGAAACAAGTAGGAATAAGGGGTGGGGAAGTGATCTAAGGGATGGGAGGAAAATAAGAGGTATTGGGGGAATTATCAGCATACATTATGTGTGTTTGCATGCATACATGTGTGCATGTGGCAAATAACAGAATTAATCAATAAAAATTTCAATCACACATTCACGTACACACATACACACACATGCATACACTCATGTGTAAGTACACAATCTGACCTGATTCTAAAGCTGACTTCTCCTTTACCCCAAGACTCTCTAGTCCTAGATGAGAACAAATATTTTTTATCAATTTATGCATCAAAATACAAGTGTTCTCTTGTTCCAACAGAAAACTTCTGATGATTGGGGACATGGATGTAGCTTGGTTGGTTAAGTTTCTGCCTAGTATGAACAGAACCCTGGGTTCAAGCTCTAGTACCATATAAATTGGGTATGGTGGGCCACACCTATAATCCCAGCACTTAGGAGGAGGGAGCTGGAGGATCAGACACCTATCACTACGTTACAAGTTTATAGTCTGGGCTACAAGATAGTCTGTCTTAAAAACAAGCAAACAAAAGCTTTTGAGAAGATGTTAACGAACAAACTATTCAATTTTTAAATTAAGGTCTCATATAACCCAGGATGACCTGGAACTCACTATGAATCTCAAGCTGCCCTTGGAATGGGGTGATCTTCCCACCCCAGCCTCCCCAGTGCTGGATTCCAGGCATGAACTACCATATTCAGTTTGAAGCTGGTGAATTTTTAAGCCTGTGTATTTTTTAAATTCTACCTCTAAAAAGTAGTGAACTATTTATCAATACACTAAATAATGAAAATTATCCCTAACCCCATTTTCCGTAGATACTCATCCCTCCCCTCTCACTCTGTGTGTGTGTTTAAATATGGGTCTACATTCCACATAGATTTTTTTGGTTTTTCTTGAGACAGGGTTTCTCTGTATTGTTTTGGAGCCTGTCCTGGAACTTGCTCTGTAGACCAGGCTGTTCTCGAACTCACAGTGATCCGCCTGCCTCTGCCTTCCGAGTGCTGGGTTTAAGGGTGTGCGCCACCAACTCCTGGCTGATTCCACATAGTTTTTTTACCCACCTTCTGTGTTTATCAAAACCATATGCCACATTACAGACATCTTTTGAAGTCAATGAATGCAGATCTCATAGGAGTGATAGGACTCAAGTGGCTGACAAGTTCTTGCTACTATAAAGGGGAAGGGCTGGCGGTGTCATGCAGTAGAAGCGCATGCGCTTTATTTCATGAGGGCTGGGTCAGATCGACACCAATGAGGAAAAGAAAAAAAAGCTGAGATGAGTTCCCTTTTGTTGTTTGTTTGTTTGTTTTTGTTTTTATTTTCACCAGCACTTGGAAGGCAAGTGGATCTCTGAGTTCAAAGCCAACCTGGTCTACAGAGTGAGTTCCAGAACAGCCAGGGCTACACAGAGAAACCCTGTCTTGAACCCCACACAAATTTTTATATTACATGTGTGCATGTGAATGTACCACAGCACACAAATGGGGATTCTTCTTCCACCATGTGGGTTCCAGGGATTAGGTTGTCAGCTTGGTGGCAGTACCTTTACCCAGCCATCTCTCCCACCTTTTATAAATGGGAATTTGTGGTGTCCTATGAACATCTTATTGGCTAAGGTTTGCAGTAGCACGGTTGAGATTGCACGACTCAACACAGGCATGCATGGCTCCGAGAATTGGTAGGGCTCTGCCGGCAAGATGGTACATGGGCTGCTGCTGACCTCTGCCTTCCCATTGCTCAGGCCTCCACCCTAGCCAGAGCTGGACAGAGCAATGCAGTTCAGATACAGATTCTGGTTCAGCAAGGTTCCAGAACTAATTTGGCTCTAGGTTGGGGCTCAGCTGCACTTGGGAGCTGGCGTACCCACTATGGGAGTAGGAGGAACTGTAGACCAGATAATGCAAATGTTCAGCTCGATAGACTCTGAGCCAGAAGACAGTACATGTCAAAAGTCCCTGAAAGGGTAAATGCCAGGCAGTGAATAAGTCAGAGAAGCAGGTGGTGACAGGCAACAGGAGGCAGGGATGAATCAAGGGAGAGCTGGAACAGTTCTGGACCCCAAAGATTCACTATTTTTTTTGTTTTGATTTTATTTTGTGGTTTTTCCAAGCAGGATTTCTCTCTGTAGCCCTGGATGTTCTATAACTCACTTTGTAGACAAGGCTGTCCTTGAACTCTCAGAGATCCACCTGTCTCTGCCTCCCAAGTGCTAGGATTAAAGGCATGTGCCACCACCACTCAGTTACTCAGTTAGCATCTCTATTCTTAAGGAAGCCTTAAGAGGACGTTAAACCACTTGGAACTGGAGTTACAGTTGGTTGTGAGATGCTTCCTGAGGGTGCTGGGAATCAAACCCAGATCTCCTGCATTGAGTCATCTCTCTAGCCCTTGTAGGCAACATTCTTATACATGTCTTGTAGGCAACATTCTTATACATGTCTCATGATATGCAGCTGTGAGAGCTTTTTAAGGATGTATCTCTAGAAGTTCCTTTGTTCAATCACAAAGTATGTATCTGTACGTTTGCCACTGTTTCACCTGGCTACATACTTGATTTACTTTTTCCCCCCCTGAGACAGAGTCTGTCTATTATACATCTCTGACTATCTTGGAATGCACTCTGTAGACCAGGCTGGCCTTGAACTCACAGAGATCCACCTGCTTCTGCCTCTTGGATGCTGGGATCAAAGGCGTGTGCCATCACTGCCTGGCTCATTGTGTCTTCTTTGCTATATCATATTGTAATTCTATCCAAGGAACCGCTACAGCCAGCTGATAATCTCATTTATCAAAAAAGGAAAAGAAAGAAGATCGTTTGAGACTTTTTAAACGATGGCATCCCACAGGCCTCCAAAATCCTATACACTGAAGCTGCTAAGACACGGACTGGGACTCTTAGGTGTGCCTTAGCCTTTCCCGGGGAATCTTTCTGCTAACCTTTGTGCTTTATTGTGTGTTAAAATACCGTCTTAGTAAGTATTTAAACTCAAATTCAGCCGCATACTGTCCTGAGATCACTTATTACTCAGTGGCTAAAGAGTGCAGGACTTGAGTTCAGTTCCTAGCAACCATGTAGGGTGGCCCACAACCACCTGCAACTCCAGCTTCAGGGGAATCTAATGCCCTTTTCAGGTAGATGCACCCATGTGCATGCGCATGTGTGCACACGCACACACGCACATGCGCACACATGCACATACACACACACACAATAAAATCTTTAAAAAATAGGATAGTGATGTTTATATTTCCTTGGAGAATTAAATGAAATTATTATGCATCTATATATGTTCATTCAAATGCCTGGTTAGGATTCAACAAGTATTCTTATAACAATAGTCATAATAGTATAAATAATAATGTATATCGAATTCTTGCTATTGGAGAAAACATTTTCCTTAGTGCTTGAAACTCATTATCATATTTACTCCCAACAGTAATCTTAATAGGCTGCTGATAATATCTTTAAATTTTAGGTGAAGGAGCTAAAGACTATAGAGCTGGAAAAAGTCTCAGCAATAATAAAAGGGACTGCTAGGGGCCATAGCATAGTTGACAGAGTGCTTGCCTAGCATGCATGAGACCCTGGGTTCAAGCCCCAGGATGAATTAAAACAGTCATAGTAAGCAACAGCTGGCTGTAATCCCAGCACTTGAGATGTAGAGGCAGGAGGATCACAGGGGTTATTGGAAGAGATTGGCTGACTGATCAGTTGGCAAGTCTGATCTTAGTCTGCTACACTGTAACTAGTTGTCATTATTTTATGTAGATGAGACAACACCGAGGAGAGTGAGGTCTGGAGGTAGACAGGTAGGTAACTTTGCACCCAGTACTGTGCTGGGTGCTGGGAACATACTGGGGACCAAGGCACTTTTTTTGTTCCAAGGCCATTTGGAACCTGGCTCAGGGTTTCTGAAGACTATCTGTCTCACAGTGACCCATGCTGTCCGAGGCACACACTCCATGAGGCAGTCCACTTCTTCAGGTTTGCAGGAAGTCTGAGGGTCGGTGATCCTTTTGGTTGGGAACACAGGAAATAGATGATCACAGTGCAGAGACAGAAGTTACAGAGGGATCGGACGAATCTCCTCATGAAGCCAAGTCTAAGTGGAGACCTGGAATTTAGAAAAAGTTAGCAATGAAAGTGCAGGATGAAGAAAGAAAAGGAGAGATTGGAGGTCAGGGTGCAATGTCCACATGCCTAGGAGTGAGAGGAGACCAAGAGACCTTTTCAAAGAGAGAGGAAATATTTTAGAAATGTGATGACAAGGCCCAAGAGGTTGGCAGGGATCAGGTGACAAAGGCTTGTGAGTCATGTCAGAAGGTTTGGACTTTATTCTATAGGTGGTGGAAAATCACAGAGTTAGTACTCAGAGGATGTTGACAGTTTTGAGATTAAGAACAGGTCCTCTGGCAGCCATCACACAGAGAAGAGGTTGTGAGATGGGACAAGACTTTCCTCGGGGTTGTTACAGCTCAGGCAACAGGGCCTGCTGTGAGGCAAGACTGAGGAAGGAGGGAAATGGACAGAGAGGAAATCCACAGGAGCTGGTCACTGACCGGATGTGACAGGGTGGGAGAACTGGCTGCCAGTCACATCTTCTTTCTTCAGCAAGCTGGGTCAAGGCTCTGAATTTCAACACCATAGTAAAGAAACCACTGTCAGAGAAGCCAGCGTGCAGGGGGAAGTGGCGGGCAGTTTTAAAACACACTAAGTTTGACAGCCTTGGGAAATATCCGATGGAACTGCTTAGAAGATGGTTTGGATGAGTTCTTTCCTAACAGGTATGTTTTGTTTGGGGCGACAGCCCAGTTCAAACTCTCTCCTAGACTCTTCTGCCAGTCCCCCCCCAGACTCTCTGTCATGTCTCTGAACTCCCATGGTTGCTTCTGACCAAATAGTTCTAAAGGCATATCCCAGTAAAGATTCTGGAAGGGATATTGTTTTCCTGATAACAAATGGCAGCTTGGTATACGTCTTTCGCCCCTGTCCTTGCCCTTCCTTATTCCTGCGGAATCACAGTTGGATGCTTGAACAAGCAGCAGTGAACTTGTGGCCATGGACTGAAAGCCCTATAAAGAGATCAAGAAAATGTTCTGCATTGGGCAGCGGAGGTAGGAACTGGGGCAGTCTACTACTTGAGAAAAAAAATCCTTTTTGTTTGTTTGTTTGTTTTGGGTTTGTCTGTCCTGTAGACTAGGCCTGTCTCTGACTACAGAGTGCTGGGATTAAAGGCATGTGCCACCACATCCAGTTAAAAAAATTTCCTTTAGTTAAGGTGCTGGAACTATTCTTCTGTCATTTTTAGCAAAAATGTGATCCTAATTGGTTCAAGAACTAAAGCTCTGGAGAGAGATGTGGGGTAGAGACTGAGATTCAAGTCGGCGCGGAGGCGGTAACTGACAGCCCTGAGGCAGAAGTGAAGAATGCACGTGTAAACGGTCCTGAGGTCAGAGACTGAGAGGGCTGGCTTCTAGGTGATGTTGAGAGGAGGCTTTCCAGTTCACAGGGCAAGAATCCCTGGGTTGTTTCATATTGTTGGCATTTCTATACTCTCATTCCAAATGAAACAATCCATCTGGGGTTATTTAGTGAATACTCAACCCCCTGAGACGTTATTTTGTTATCATGTGCTTAGTCAAAGGTTTGCAAGCTCTGGTCCTGTGTAGTGAGTATCTTCCAGGGTGTGCACATTTGGGGCTCACTAGCTGATCTGGGAGCCTGTGTTCTCCTCTGTTTCTCGCAAAGCAGTGAGCTCTGGAGGTCTGTCCTAGAAAGCTGGTGCAAGAATGACCTGGCCAGCTTTTGTCAAGATTGTTGCCACAGCCTCTTGACTTGCCCTATTCTTTCCCTCTTCCCTTCTTGCCCCACTGTTAAGACCCCCCCAAGCCTGGAAAGCTTTTCTGCCTAACCCACAGATGTAGATACTTTACCCCCCCACCCCCTTCCCCCCACTCTGTTCTTGCTAGGATACACAGAAAGGACCTCATTACAGCACATTAGACGGAACTCTCAGTCCCCAGCCCTCTTGCCCTGCCCCCACCTCTGCACGCAAGGGCGGCACTCTGAAGGCCTCATTCTAGTCTCCTTTCTCTTGTCCTTTCAAGCCCTTGCAGGCTGTTTTCTTGCCCAGAAATATCTTTCCACACATTCTCTTACACACTGCCCAACTCACAGCAGCTAGATTTCTTTTCTGCTTTTTCCAGCAGCTCTCCATCTTGTCCCTCTCGCTTAACCCCTTCTTCAAGTTCTGTACAAATCCTGTTGATTTCTGTGTTAGTAGTCCAGAGAATGTGCCCTTCTTCATCAGTAATGCTGTTCACTAGTTCTAGAGCTCCAGGTCTTACCCAGTTATGTTGACCTGCCCTCTCTTCGGCAAATGTATCCCATCAGCATTATCTGCCCTCACTTTGGCAAATGTACTCACTCACATCAATGTTATCTGCCCTCCCTTCATCAAATCTGACTACACCAAGCTCTTGCTTAAAACACTTTGGACTCCAAATGGAATTGTCCCCACAGATCTGCCAAGCCTTATTTTTCCAAACCAGGTGGAGGGTGAAAGCGAACACAATGCTGGCTGTTAGAGAGTCCTCTTGTCAGCTCAGCCCCTTCCTCTGACTCCTAGAAGATCAGTTAGGCACAGGAGATACAAAATGGCCCTCACACTAGACTGCTTAGGTTCCAGCCTCAGCTTAAGTGCTTGTTATCTGGGTGTCCTAGGGAGACATTTCGAATTCACCAGGTCGGTTTCACCATATTGATCCAGGCAGTACTTAATAGTACAAGGCAATACTTTGCAGGACGGTTAGATTTCATAACTATATAGGAGCAGAGTGCATGTTTGTAAGTACTAGGTACTGTGATTGTAACAGCCATTTGGGCCCATTAGGTATGTATATCTGTTTTGTCTTCTTCAATTGTCTACAATATTGTCTGACACTCAGTAGATGTTTATTAAGCGTTTATTGCAAAGTGAGTTTGCTAACTCACTTGGTCAGGGTGTCTTGTCACATTTCATTTTGGCAGTTAAATTAGTATCAGGTTAAAGCCAGGAGTTTTGCTCTTCTACTCTGCCTCCCCACACCTGAGCTGAAGTCTTGGTTTCCAGTAGATGTCCAATTCATTTTTGCCAGTTCCCATGTAACATGATCATGTGTGAGTGTATGTGCTGGTATTTGCGAATAAGTATATGCATGCAGGCCAAAGGTAAGCTTCAGGTGTCATTCATATTTCATATAGAGAAAGAAAACAGACTTAAACCCATGTGTCATTCCATGTGACTAAGGAAGCACATCTCTCCTTTTTCTTTTCCCTGTGGTTGTGGCTCATCTGACTCACGTAGAAAGCAACAACTGTTAATTCTTTATCTGTATTCTTTGTTGCGTATAGTGGGTCCAGGTAGAACCTTGTAGACTGGATCACAAAGTATAGAAAGCCAGGTCTCTATTCTCAGACGCATGTTTCTTGACTGTGAGAGTTAGGGAGGTCTTCAGAGAGCTGGGTTTTAAAGGAAGAGTGGGCAGTTGGCCAAATTCAGAAGCAAAGGAAGGACTATGGAAGCTGATCAGCAGCATGATGACCCAGGGAGAATTTTCTGGAACTGAACACAGGGGCAACAGGATGAGTCTATTATTGTGTGTGCGCATAGACGCATTTGCCGTGTTGGTTGTATGGAGGTCAGAGGACAACTTGGTGAAGTCAGTGCTCTCCTTGCATTATTACATGGTTCCCAAGGTAAGGCTCAGGCTGGCAGATTGGAATAGTAAATGCCTTTAGCCAAACCCATCATCCGCAGACCTGTGTTTGAGTTCTTAATAGCCCAGTCTGGAAGCAGCAGGGATGCTAGTTATTGACAAGGCAGGCAGTAGGATCTCTTAAGGAGGCAGAAAATGCTATGCATAGACTCCCAAAGGGAAGTCACGAACTTTTTAGTGCTTTATCCAGTGTATACTTTTAAAGGATGCCGACACCTTTTTTTTTTTTTTTTTTTTTTTTTTTTAATTCTGCCCATTCCGAGTTGTTGCCCCTTTCTTTTGCCTCCACAGGACACTCAGAGTGACTTCCCGGGAATCGCCGGAGCTGGCTAGGGGTGCTCTTTTTGGAGGTCCGTGGTCAGAGTTAGACACCTAGGTGCCTCACTGTGCAAGTTGAATCAAGCTCCGGGCTTGACAGAGAAAGGTTTCATCTCCTTCTCGCCCCAATTAAACCAGACCGCCCACACACTAATAGAGGCTTGGTCCGGTCCAGACAGAAATGAGAGTGCCAGACGCCTCCAACCTTGAGCCACGGGCGTGTCAAAATCGGCCGGCTTCCCCACTTTCCCACCTTCTACTCCCGTTGATCAGTACTCTCGGAGCCCAGGAGGGACAGGGTCTCCGGGCGCCATCTGGATGGGCCCTGTGCGCCTGCTCTCGATGCGGTGGGCGGAGCTGTGTAGGGGGAGGGGGCGGTCTGGAGGCGCGGTGGGCGGGGCCTGCCGTTGGGCAGGTTCAGTGACGGCTCTAGCTCCGCCCCTGTCCTTCTGGTCAGGGAGGAGGGCGCCGGAGAGCGCGCGTAGCCTGAGCCGGCCCGGGAGCGGCCGCGCAGTGTGGGGCGGCGGCGCGATGGCTCCAGCTGTGGACCGCGAAGGCTACTGGGGCCCCACGACCTCCACATTGGACTGGTGCGAGGAGAACTATACGGTGACCCTGTTCGTCGCTGAGTTCTGTGAGTGGGGCCTGAGGCGGGGAGCGAGGGCGCGCGCCGAGGGGCGACGCGGCGTGCGGAGAACGCGGAGGGCGAACCTGGCCGCGAGCGGAGGCTCCAGGCCGGGCCCGGGAGCGGCAGCTGGGCGTGCGCGGCCGGGGGAAGCCGGGGAGCCGACGGGGACGCCCGTTGTGCCCGGCTGGCTTCAGGGGGCCTCCGGGTTGGGGACGGAAGGGACGTGGGAGCCGCGCCTGGGACCTCAGAGGACGTAGTGAGGCGCGCGGCTAGGAATGAGAGTTCCTACCTGAGCGCTGCTGCGGCCAGGCCGAGCGCTGTCCGTCCCGAGGTCGGGGCTGAGGAGGTCTCTGCCGCGAGGGCCCTGAACGCCAGCCCGACTGCTGCCACCCGCCTCAAGCTGGCCGGGCACGAAGGGGACGCTTACTGACTTCATCCTCTCCCAGTCTGGGGAACTCTTCAGGGCCCTTCCCTTCATCTCTCCGTCCTCATTAGTCCACGCTCACCTCCAGGGAACAGTTACCGTTTCTCTTAGCTGAAGCCGCCCCCCCCACTCCCACCCCTACTCCGGTGTCTGCAAGTGGCAGCGATCGCTGTTCACCTTGCATCAGAAGTGGAAGCCAGAACACCTTATCACTACCTTCCTGCTCCAGCCCAGCCACTCTCCCAAGAGCACGAGAGACTGCCTCCTTGCTCCCCTCTGCGTCTAGCTTATCAGACTTTCCAGGGGTTAATGGTCATCTAAGGACACTTCTTTCCACGAATGTTCCTTCAGAGTCTGCGATTTGCTGTTGCTAGACCCGCATTGCTGGCCAGGTTTGGGTCGCACTCTCTGTCCCCTTCCCTCCCTCCCTGCCTCCCTCCCTCCCTGCCTCCCTCCCTCCCTCCCTCCCTCCCTCCCTCCCTCCCTCCCTCCCTCCCTCCCTCCCTCCCTCCCTCCCTCTCTCTCTCTCTCTCTCTCTCTCTCTCTCTCTCTCTCTCTCTCTCTCTCTCCCTAGATGATCAGCTTTTGAGAGTACAGTGTTTGATGATTGTTTATGTTGTTGTTTGTTTCTGTCAAGGAGCAGAGAGTAGTCTTTGGCTGCTACTGCCTTCTTTTGAATGAACCCACTTTACTAGGCCATGATGCAAAACTCTCCTTAGCTAACATTCCCATTCTTGAGTCCTTCTCGATGGCAAAGGGTTTCATGCCAGATGATCCCGCACAAAGTCTTGGCAGGATGTTAGTCCCACAGATTGCGTATCACTTTTTCTGAACTACTAGTTTAAATTAATAGTTTTTATACAGTGAATGAGAAAACAGGCAAAATAATCATTTATAGGTTAATTACTTGGCAACCCAAACATTGGCAAAGGAATCACTTTGCCAGTTCTTTTTTACATAGCTTTGGCAAGAATATCAGAGACTCATGACCACCAGAGAGACTTAAAATCATGTTCTCGGAACTGGAAGTGTGTAGCTTTTTATTTTTCCCCTCTTAGGAGTCTTCAAATATTGGGTGGGCTTGAAGTTCACTCACTTTCTCTAGAATGTAGAATTAGGTGCAGTGGGTGGAAAAAAGTAACTGTAAGGAAAGATTTTTGCTTCAACACAAGGGAAAACTTTCTAACCAGGGATACTGTCTTGGAGCAGTTTGGCATGGGGGTAAGGGAGTAAGAACTTTTTGTCACTGAAAGTGCTAAAATAGGCACTCTTCACCTTTAATTCATTTATTTTCAGAGGACCTGTGTAGTAAAGGAACTAACCCCATTCATCTTTATTAATCTACATAGGTTAAGAAAGACTTTTATTTCAGAACCAAGATTTTAGATTAGAATCAAAAGAGAAAACTGGCAGTTGAGTCATGTGAACTGAGAGAGAGGAAGATACTAGTATTTTGGCACTTAGCTCTGAGAAATGGGAAATGGCTTTACTTCTTCATGTCCTCAGAAGAGGAAACTGAGTAGACTGAAGGAAGGTTTTGACATAGCAATCAAAAGTGTTGCATGAAGAGGATAAATTAATGTGTTCGGAACTCTTTGTGTATATACATTGGGAGAAAATGGCCTGAAGGAGGTTGAGTCAAATTGTCTGATCACATAATATAGTGGTGGATATCGATTAGAATTTGGAGTGGGAGTATTTGACCTTTGAATATTATGCAGATTTAAAAAGCTGAGTGTGTTGTTACATGCCTATAATTCCAGCACCTGGGAGGTAGGAGCAGGAAAATTAGGAGTTCAAGTCCAGACTCTGCTACATGAAACACTTTCTCTAAAAACAACAACACCAAAAAAGCAAGCAAAAGCTAATTAATACATCTTAACCATGTACTCCTGACAAGTGCAGCTCTATCACATTTACATTAGTTTTAATGATAGTATTATTAAGGATAATAATAGTTATTAACTAAGTACTCATTATGTACCACAATTTGCTAAGCCTTTGATATGTTTTATCTCTTTTGAGTTTTACAGTAATTCTCTGAAGGTATTATGCCCATTTCACAGATTAAGAACTTGAAATATTCATTTGTTTTTAATTTTTAGTTTGTTTTGTGTAAAGGTTTCTGTAACCCAGACACTCCAGATGTTCAATGTATATGTAGACTGGGCTAACCTCAGACTCTTGGTACTCTTCCTGTCTTAGCATCTCAAGTGCTTGGATCACAGGAATGAGCCACAATTCCTGGAAGGAACATATATTTCTTGTATTTTTGGTTGTGAGCCTAGCCTTTAATGGCTGAACCATCTCTCCAGCCCAGGAACATCTTTTTTTTTTAAAGAAATAATTTATCTAAAGTTGCAATGAGTTGTCCTGAAACAGTGTTCAGATTAAAGTTGTGTTCTAAATCTATTATGTACCTTTGCTTCCCCATCATAGTTTTTATTACACTTATTGTTTTGCCCTTGCATTCACGGGAGAACAGAAATCCTATATAGTATCACAAAAGACAAACTGATGGAACATTCAAGTTATTCAGCCATCTTTCAGCATTACAGTGTATTTTGAATAATGATTGAATTTGTGAACCATAGATGTGGCAGTGGTAACTCGAAGTCCTGAAAGCTATCTTCTTTTTTAATTAATTATTTTATCTATATCTATATATTTTGTTTTTCGAGATAGGGTTTCTCTATGTAGCCTTGGCTATAGATTCAGGCTGGCCTTCTAGTCAGGGATCTGCCTGCCTCTGCCTTCTGAGTGCTGAGATGAAAGATATGCACAACCACTGCCCCACTAAAAGTTATCAGCCCATAATGATTCAAATTTATTTTTATTTGAAAAGATTGGAAAGACCAGGGGAAAGGGAAGAGAGTCTTTTTAGGTAAGACATAACAAGTTCTGTGATGTGCCAGAACTTATAGGGATAAGTGGTTCCTGTTTTGAATTGGATTGTACAAGTAACAGTGCAAGCTAAAACTGGGCTAATAATATTTTGTTTGTTTATGTGGTGGAGGGAGTGTGTAATGCTACATTGTATGGAGGCCAGAGGATGAATGACTTGCAGAAGTCAGTTCTTTCCTTCCACCATATGGGTTCCAGGGACTAAACTCACTTCATCAGGCCTGATGGCCCCGAAGCAATTGTATAATTCATAGTAGAAAAGTTATAGTTGTTTTGTAAACTTTAAAAACTGTTGTCAAATAGGGCTGGCAAGATGGCTCACTTACCTAGTACTTCCTGCCAACTTTGGTGACCTGAGTTCAATTCCCTAAACCTACAAGGTAGGAGAGAACTGACTCCCACAAATAGTTCACTGACCTTTCCACATGCTCCCTTGACACCACATACACCAGAGTGGTTTTGGTTTTTTGAAACAGGGTTTCTCTGTGGTTTTGGAGGCTGTCCTGAAACTAGCTCTTGTAGACCAGGCTGGTCTCCAACTCACTGAGATCCGCCTGCCTCTGCCTCCCCGAGTGCTGGATTAAAGGTGTGCGCTACCAATGGCCGGCTCAAAAGTGTTTTTATTTCTTTGTAAAATAGCATATCAACAAATGTAGCTCCTTCTCATCACATAACATGGAATGAATGTTTTTCCTATGCATTGACTTTGTATTTAAATGTATTTCCTTTCTGAGTTTGGACAATCTTTTAGCATTTTATTCTTTGCACTTTCCATATTATTAAATACCTCCAAGAATTCCTTTAATTAGCATTGACTTAGTTTTGTTTGTTGTCCACCACTATCATTCTTATGGATTATCTTCACTCTTTTTCACCACAGCTGTTGTGTTCATTAGGTTGATAAGTTTGCCTTAACTAAGTTTCTCAAGAAGTACATCTTTAGCTCCTTAAATGCATCAACATTTCTGTAACAAGTCTTTTTTTCTGTCCTGCCAGGCAGCAGTGACAGAATAATGACACGGAGACGTCTTATTAATTATGAAAGATTGGCCTATAGCTTAGGCTTGATCTTAACTAACTCTTATAACTTAAATTAACCCATTTCTATTAATCTGTGTTCTGTCATGTACCACCCATCCTGCTTCCTTGAATCTCTCCTTGTGTGCTGAGATTCCTCCTACTTTCTCTCTGCTTAGAAGTCCTATAAGTCTTGCCTGTACCTCCTGCCTAGGTATTGGCTGTTCAGCTTTTTATTACACCAATAACAACAGTACACCTTCAACAGTGTACAAATATCCCACAACGCATTTCCACTATTTCTCTTATAACTGTTCACATTTGTTTGGATTTTCTATCCATTGGAGTTTGTTCTCTGCTCTCTTTTCCCCATTGTTGGTCAGTTCCTTCTTACTATTCATTTTTGTAAGATGCCATCAGGAGAAAAAGATGCAGCTATGCTAATGTCTGTATGTGGACTGAATAACAGATATTTAATGACTTTTAAAGTAATCAACTTTGAAAGAATTGACTTAGTTGGTCACTGAAAAAATTTATGTAATTATATGTGGGTTGAAGATCTAGCAGTGAAGTTTTTAGTATATTTATTTCGATTAGTATTATTTAACTAAATTCTGGCAAACCAAAATATATACATATTGGAACTCTGCTGAGCGAAGATTGCCTGTATATTAATAATCCTCAAAATATTCTTATCAAGTAGGTGATGGTACCACATTTTAAAAAAGGGGTATTAGGTCTGAAAGAAGTTACCTCCTCAATGGCATATAGATGTGCCACTAATAATGGCAGAAATAGTATTAAAACTTAGATCTGACAACTTTCTACCATGGTGCACAGATTATTGAAAGTTTCATTTTGAGTACTAGTAGTTTAATGGAAGAAATAATGCCTAAAGGAAGAGGAGAGTTCTAAGCCTTATTGTTGCCTTAGAGAAGAAATTACACAGTTAAAAATTATTTAAGGATCTGGGTGTGGTGGCTCATGTCTACAATTCCAGGACTTAGGAGGTAGGGACAGGTGAGTCAGAAGTTCAAGGCTGTTCTTAGCTACAGTTAGCATCTACCCTAGGTATTAAAAGACCTGTTTTTAATTTTTTTCAGAGTATTTCACTTATTCAGTAAATATTTATTGAGCTATTTTGTCATTTGTTTCAGACTGTAAAACTGTTATGTATAGGCAGCCTCTCTGTCAATGATAGTTGAAAATGCCAGAAAGATATAAATAGGCACACTTTCCCCGCCCCCAGATTAGAGGTTGAAGCCAGGACTGTATGTGTGCTAAAGCTGTATCTATATATCATTATACATATATATGTATATATATATCTATCTCTACTACTGAGCTAAGCTCAACTCTCTGTTTCTTATTTTAAGACAGAATCTCACTAATTTGTCTAAGGTAGCCTTGAAGTCACTCTGTGTAGTTCAGACAGGCCTTGAACTTATTTCCTTAGTCTTCAGAGTAGCTGTGATTGCAGGCCTGTTTTCACTGCTCCTTCCAAGTGAAATACATTTCAAAAAATGTATTTGATAGAAGAATGTCCAAGAATTTACATTTTATAGGAGTTATATGTTAAAAAGCTAAATAATATTTGAAAATTCTTAGTTATGACTTCCATCAGGTAGAGGAGGTAACTTGATTGGCTGCATCTTCACTGATGAAGAGAATCAACAGCACTCACAGTAAGACCATGTGACCATCTTCCTTTTATTTTGGAGTTGGGATGATTTGAGCTACGTATTGTTTCTCCTCATGGATTTTGTTGCCACTCTTTCTTCAGTCCTATCTGTAGGACCCAGGCAGAAGGAAGTAGGCATCCCTCAGTGCCCTCAGTCTTTATGGCTTTATTATAAGATTCACTTAGATGGGAGACAGGAGTTTGTTTTTTCTCTCTCTGTAGCCAAGGATAAAAGGCTTTAACCAGTTGTCTTTCATACATATGCCATACATACAGATACTTAGGGGTATCTGGTTTCTTATTTTTGCTTCCTTTCTTTTCCTTTCCTTTTCTCAGGCTCCTTCCATTTTTCTTGAAATAAGTGGGTACACATTAGGAGTCTTTTAGTTCTGAGTCTCTGTGGGCTGGCAGAGGTGACAGTTTTTTATCATCTTAAGGAAGATAATTATTTTGTTAAAATTTTTATTACAATTTTATTTTTTAGTATGTATGTGTGCATATGCTTGTGGCTATCAGAAGACAACTTGTGAGAGTCAATTCATTTTCTATCCTCTGGGTCATGGGGATTGAACTTAGGTCCTCAGAATTGATGGTAGGTGCCTCTACCCACTGAGCCATTTCACTTGTCTCAAGAGAATTTGTTTCCTAAGGAAAAGCAGACGGGCAGCACTGCATTCAACGTATAATGCAAAAGCTCCATAAGTCAGGTGAAGAAGGAAAAACAAATGAAAGATCAAATTTAGTGTACAAAAAGATTTAGGTTTAATATATCAAACTCATAGACTGCAGGTAAATGTTTTTGTTTTTGTTGTGGTGGTGGTGGTAGACATACTTATGGGTACATTAGAACAGAAATGATACTTAATAAAAACCTGAAACAGATTTATAAAGACTTGTTGATGTACCTAGCTTTTGACATTGCAACACACCAACACTGCACTGTCATCTGCAAAGTTCATTCTTGAGAAGCACATAATTGAGCTAATATATATATAGCAAAACCAAAACCCCTCAATTTTTAAGTAAGTTTACAATTTTGTGTTGGCCTACAGACATGTTTAGAACTCATCAAAATGACAGAGCCAGAAAGAGAGAAGAACAGTTATGGTAACATGAAAACCCTGGACATTTTACTATGGAAAAAGCAACAGGGTAATAGAAAGGCCAGTATACTAAAGTCTGGATCTTTGCTCCAGTTCAGGCTTGTGACTTTGGGTAAGTCATTTATTCTCTGTATCATTTTATTTTCTATAAAATGCACCTTTTGAATGAAGGACCTCAAGCATGTGAGATAAGCGCTTTATTGAAGAGGGAATCAATGCAATGGGGAAAGCAGTATTTTTATTAACAGGAGAAAGCACTTACACACAAGCTGGGAAAATGAGAAGCGTGGCCAGCTTCCAAGAGAGAAGCTTTTGCTTTTCCTTTCCTTTATATACCTCCTGTCCTGTACCCCTTTGGGGTGAGGACAGTATTGTGGGCTCATCCCTACAATTCCCCTTTTAGTCTAAATAAAGCATTTAAACTTGCTACAAAGCTCAAACATATGCAACATATATACATAGAAGGTGATAAGCAAGTTATAATCTACTTATATCCTAAACTAAACATATCTATCCCATCTAAATCCTAAACTTATCTGAAAGAGATGCCCAAGTCTGAACACCTCCTTCCAATCCCAATCCTAAAATAATTGAAAACTAATACTAACAGGTGTAAACTATCCTATAATATCAACAGTAGGAAAAGGGGGTGTAGTATTCTCAAAATTACTTCCTGCTGAAATGGGATGACGACAGTCTCATGGAAACCTGTGGGAAGAAAGTGTTTGCACAACAAGAGCCTTAAATACATTAAATAGTCTCTGTTTGGCAGGAGATGCTTGAATGAAGTTCTTGACTGAAGTTGTAATGTTGATTGAAGCTCTTGTCTGAAGCTCTGGCCAGCTTGTAGGAAGTGAACCGTATCAGTTCATTGGTCTGGAGTTGTGTCGAGCAATGTAGTTCCAAACTGGTTTCAGGATGGTACTAGTCAGGTGGAGTCAATGATATGGGGCAGTTCAGATGAATCAAGTCGAATCAGGTGGAGTCGATAAAGTGGGGATTCCTGTTAGGAAATTCCTTGTTCTCTGGAAAACTCAAACATTAATGCTAACAGAGACATTTTCAACTTTTATATGTATGCATATCAGTAAAGGCAACAATAAGGAAGATAGTAAACATGAAGGAGATTAGACTTTCAGAAAAGGAACCGAATTTAAACAGATGACATCCTAGTTTTGTTTTCTTTTGTCTTATATCAATGGCTTTTTGATATAATACAGAAATTCTGAATCTTATTTTAATAATATGTTTGGATTTAGAGGAGAGCCAATCCAATTCCAGAGCCAGCTCCAGTTAAATGAATTGGGACTAAATAATATTAAGAAGCAAGGAGAAATGGATTATTATAAGAACAAGATAGAGAGATTTAGACATTGATACCCAGTGGTATCAATAGTTTGTTTGATAGTCCTCAGGGTAGCTATCCATTCTTCAGGTATCCATATGTCCAGTATTTTTCTATGTTTGGAGCAGAGTTTTCCTGTGAAGACAAAAACAAAACACTTCTCTTTCCTTTTATGAGGTCTCCTTACACATAGTAGAATATGACCTTGTAGATAAGCTGTCACCTTTCCTCCTCCTGAAGTTTCTTCTGTTCGGATCGAATCTTGATAATTTTTATGGAATCCAAAGTTTTTCTTCTCCTGTGGAAACAAAGGCAAAACCTCAAGCACAGCACATATCCTGGTTTCCAAACTGAGGTCATAACCTTGAAATACACGGGTTGGTTTAGTTCAGAAGTTTTTTTCTGTAGTTCAGTGTCTTTCTGCAGCTGTTTGTCCTTTTTTATTAGCATTAAGAAAGTTCAATGTTAGTAAAGCATTATGTAATCTGTGTTTAAGTGTCTTTGTTCCCCCCTGGTTGTTTATGAATCATTTCTTTTAAGGTGCGGTTAGATCTCTCAACCACTGCTTGTCCTGTAGGATTGTGAGGTATACCAGTTTTTTTTTGTTATAATATTTGAAAAACGGTTCCAATTTGCTGGAGACATATGCTGGAGCATTGCCAGTTTTTATTTGTGCAGGTATACCCATAACAGCCATCACCTCTAAGGGGTGTGTTATAACAGAATAAGCCTTTTTAGAGCTGAGGCCAGTAGCCCATTGGAAGCCTGAAAATGTGTCTATGGTATGGTGTATGTATTTCAAACTTCCAGATTCTGGAAAGTGAAATACATACATTTGCCAAATTTCATTTCTGCGAATACCTTTGGGATTACTGCCTGCTGGTAGTGGAGTTTGATTATAGAATGAACAGGTGGGGCAGTTTCTTACTATTTCCTTGGCTTGTTGCCAAGTGGTAGAAATGTCCTTCTTTAAGCCTTTGCTGTTGACATGGTGTTTCTTATGAAATTCTAAAGCTTCTAACACACTTCCTATTAATAAATGATATCAAACTCATCATTGCCTTGTGCTAGAGGACCTGGAAGACCTGTATGGGATCTGATGTGTGTTATATACAGGATGAGTTCTATTTCTGATGGTTTCATGTAATTGTAAAAACAATGAGGTTAATTCTGTATCATCAGGAACAAATTCTGCAGTCTTGATGTGTAAAACTACTCTCTCTGCGTACTGAGAATCCGTAACTATGTTGAGAGGCTCTGTAAAGTCTTTAAGTACCATGAGAATGGCGTACAACTCTGCCTTTTGCACAGAGTTGTAAGGCCTTTGAACTACTTTACTTATATTTCCTGATTTATAGCCTGCCTTACCTGACTTGTTTGCATCAATGCAGAATGTAAGAACTCCAGAGATAGGTGTTTTTCTTACAATACGCAGAAGGATCCAAATTGTTTTCTTTATGAATTTGATTCTCTCTGTTTTGGGATAATTGTTACTGATTGTTCCCAAAAAGTCACTGCAAACCCTTTGCCAATATTCATTTTCCTTCCATAAGGAGGAAATTTCCTCATTTGTTAAGGGTACAACAATTTCTGCTGGGTCCTTCCCAGTTAGTTGATGAAGCCTTAAATTACCTTTTAATGTCAAATTAGAGATCTTTTCTATATATATCTTCAGTTTTTTATTCTTTTTATGTGGCAGAAATACCCATTCCAGTATTATGTCTTCCCTCTGCATTAATATTCCAGAGGGGTATTCTCTAGGCAAAATATCCAGAATGCAGTCCAGTTTTGGATCCACATGTGCTTCAAATATTCTTTGTTCTACCCATTCTAATTCTTTTTTAACCTCAGCTGATAATATTCTAGGACTATTTAAGTCCGTGTCTCCCTTTAGGGCCATTTTCAGGTGTTTTAAATCATGCCCTTCCACTCCAATAATCGTCTGTAGTTGAGAAATTTCTCCTAGTAATTTTTGAAGATCATTAAGAGTCTGGTAATGATGTCTTCTGATCTGTACCTTTTGCAGTCCAATCTTTTATAAGTCTATTTTATAGCATAAATAATTTTTCTGGGGCAATTTGTAATCCCCTTCAAGGTAAAGTTTCCTTTATTGCCTCAAACATCTTTTCCAACATACCTTTTTTTTTGAATCAGCTAACAATATATCATCCATATAATGATAGATCATTGATTGTGGAAATTGTTTATGAATTATTTCCAAGGGTTTTTGCGCAAAATACTGGCACAAAGTCAGACTACTTAACATTCCTTGTGGCAACACCTTCCACTGAAATCTCTGTACTGGTTGAGAATTGTTATAAGTAGGCACTGTGAAGGCGAATTTTTCCTTATCTTTTTCTTGTAAAGGTATAGTGAAGAAGCAGTCTTTTAAATCTATAACTATAATTGTCCATCCTTTAGGAATCAGAGAAGGTAATAGCATCCCAGGCTGTAGAGAGCCCATAGGCTGAATTACCTTGTTGATAGCTCTCAGATCAGTAACCATTCTCCATTTCTCAGACTTCATTTTGATAACAAGTACAGGAGAATTCCACGGACTGTTTGATTCTTCAATATGTCCAGTATTTAGCTGTTCCTGAACTAACTTTTCTAAAGTCTCTAACTTCTCAGAGGTCATAGGCCATTGCCCTACCCAGACAGGTTCATCTATTAGCCATTTTTAAGGATAGTGCGTTTGGTTCCTCTGTAGGTGTGTCACTAGCATCCTGTAACTGTACAGCTTGTATATTCTGCAACTTTTTATTGTAGTGCCTTACAATATTCTTTCTACCACTAACAGCTTGCTTATTATTCATCTCTCACAGAAGGAATGTTAATCTTGGTATTCCATTGCTGTAATAAATCACAACCCCAGCAATTTATAGCAATATCTGCGACATATGGCCTCAATCTTCCTCTTTGTCCTTCTGGTCCTATACACTCTACCTATCTAGTACTTTGTCTTACTTGAGATAGGGTCCCTATTTCTAACAATTGGACGTTTAAAACTTGAAGAGGCCAATTTTTCGGCCACGATTCCTGAGTTATAATAGAAATATCATCCCATGTGTCAAGCAAGCCTTACAGAATAATGTTTTTTACCTGTACTTTTAATTTTGGCCTCTTGTCATTGATAGCAATCTACCAAAATACACATTTTCATTTCCTCTAGTATCGACTGGTTCATCTTCAATAACTAATCTGTCATCCACAGTGCCATTAGTCTTTACAATAGGCAGTGGATCTTCTAATTGTCCTGAGAGAAATCTTCTACAGTGACTAGGAATGACCGGACCACTTTTGACATGGGGGACTTCGAGAGGCCCCCTTGAGGAGTTTCCCTATTGTTAAGGGTTACTTTGTTTGTCCATAGTCGCCTACATTCTTTGGTCCAGTGTCGGCCCTTGCCATATCTCCTACACAAACCAGAAGGCTGAGGCCTTCTGTTGGAATCATTCCTATGAGAAGCATTATTTCCTACTCAGATGTCCTATTCTACCACAATTAAGACAGCTGGTGTTATGATGTCTTTTTAAACTTCTGGTGATTGCCCCTCCAACCCAAGTTTGTATCTCCTCACGGTTAGGCCATTTGTCATCTTGGTGCCTCTTTAGGCCTTTAGAAATGGCCTCTCCTACCCAGGTCCCTGTCTCTGGACTATTATTCTCAATATTAGCTGTATACAAGACCCATTTGTCCAATGGCTCTGATCTGATCTTTAATGGCCACAGGAACTGTTTGTATTGTAGATTTGCATTCTCATAAGCTAAAGATTCCATAAGGAGTCACCTAGTATTTGAATCAGTTACCTGTAAGTCTACTGCTCTGGATAATCATTGTAGGAATTCAGGGAACCTTTCTCTAAGACCTTGTTAACTTTTTCTCCTGGTTTATGGTCCTTATTCAAAGCATTTAAAGCTGCTGTGCGACATTAAAGTATATGTTCGTTAAATCCAGCTTGGGCCTGTGGATTAGCAAATTCACCGTCACCAATAATCTCATCTTGGGAAGCTTCAAAGCCATGCTTCAAGCCTTGAAGTTTGAGGGCCTTGCCTTCCTGTCTCCACAAAGTCTTCCACTGTATTTGGGAAGACTGGTCCAGCACCACTGATACTAAATTATCCCAATTTATGAGCATGATCTTATTCATTTTTGCCCAAGAATTCAGCAATTCCTTTACATAGGGGCTGTGAACCCTATAAGCTGGCTTTATTCCTTTCAGGTCTTTCATTGGTATTGGTTCCCACTGGTAAGTGATGGACCCATTTTGATGCCCTGTGATGCTGGCCTTTGTGCCATAGTTACTGGAAAGGCCACCTTAGGATGATCTCCTAGCCATCTTGTAGGTATACCTCTTTTATTGCCTGGTGGCTTATTGGCTAGTTCCTCAGAGTCTGATGTTTTAAATGGTGAATCTTCTAAAGATTGCAACCTTGTGACAATATCATCTCTTAGCGCTTGTATTTCCTGAATCAAAAATTCTTCCAATGACTTGATATGCTCCTTGGACTCGTCAGTCAAGTGTGATTCCAAGCCTTTCATACCATCATCCCTAGAGGCTCTAAAGGCATCTACTTTTCTTTCTAGAAATATCATCCTATCTGCTAGATGGCCACTGTCTTCATACATAGAGTGAATTGTCCCTGATGATTCAGTAACTTCCTCCTGGCTGAACTCTATTTTGGTAATAAATGCAGTGGGCATTGAATTAAATGTGTTCCAAAGGTTATTCTGATTAAGTTCCAAGTTATCTGTTCTGGTGGCTAAGTCCCCCTTTTTCCTGAAGATTCTGAATTTTTTACTCTTATTTTTTAATCATTTGTACAGTTTGTCTATTATCTGTCTGTTTGGTCACTCTCTTCCGTGTGATTATGTGTATTAGAACGCTAACCGCTAGCATTAGACACAAATACATTTGAAATATATCATAATTGTCTTCTAATACATAATCCATAACATTGGTAATGAGATCTCTAACATTCTGCAGTGTTAAATTATCTGCCATGGTATAATTAGATATTCTTACCACCAATTACAAAGTACTGAATTGTAAAAATCACCTATAATGGGGTTTGTGTTTGGGAGAGGAATCTTACCTGTAGTTACTGCGCTTGGCCAGAAGATGGCACAGGTGTACGCCAAACACGGCTTCTCCACAGAACATCGATTTTAACCAAAAAGATCCTGAAAATTATAATAACAGTTTGTACAGAAATTAGCAAGCAAATTCCGGGAGGGAATGGCCTGGGGACATGCTGCTATAAGTAGCCGTGAAATCCTATGAACAGAAGGGGTAAAATCACGCTGCACTGCCAGAATGAGCTGTGCAACTCTGGGAGGTCAGGTGGTCAGATGGGCAGCAAGCTCGCCTGGTGGCTGGAAAGCTGGGCAGGGCTGGAGCCAGCCCGGGACTCTGACGGCTGGCGCTAGGACCCTGAGCTGAGCCTGCAGCAGTGGCCGCAGCAGGGAAGGGAAGCTGTGGAGGCCAAGGCAGCACACAGCTGGGAACCAAGTGGAGCTACTTGTCCCAAGGCGCTGTAGTGGGGCAGGATCGCGGCGCCACATGATCTGGTGGGCTTGGGGGAAGCATTGGAGGCAGGAGACAGCGAATGCGTGCTCTGTTGTAGGCTGGGGAGATAACTCTCAGCACAACTTTCAGGAAGATGCTATCAGCAAAACTAGCGATGCAGTGCAAATAGGGCTTGATTTACCTGTGAATTCCAGTCCGGTGGGAACACACACCACGTTCCACGGGGCTGGCTTTCTTTGGCAAGGCTGTGGCACAGCATGCCAGACAGGCAGCATTGGGGCCACCCAGGGGGCTCATCTCCCCAAGCCCGAGTTTGGGGGCTGGGTAAAAACTCCTGACATCAGCTAAAGAGGGAATCAATGCAATGGGGAAAGCAGTATTTTTATTAACAGGAGAAAGCACTTACACACAAGCTGGGAAGATGAGAAGCGTGGCCGTCTTCCAAGAGAGAAGCTTTTGCTTTCCTTTCCTTTATATACCACCTGTCCTGTACCCCTTTGGGGTGTGGACAGTATTGTGTGCTCACCCCTACAACACTTTATATCCTTTTTGTTTGTTTGGTTGGTTTTGGCTTTTTGAGGCAGGGCTTCTTTGTGTAGCCCTGGTTCTCCTGGAACTCACTCTGTAGACCAGGCTGGCCACAAACTCAGAGATCCGCCTGCCTCTGTCTCTTGAGTGCTGGGATTAAAGGCATGTGCCACCACTGCTCTTTATATTTGCTTTATCTTGTTTATTTCATATGTATGGGTGCTTTCCCTGCATGTATGTCTGTGTACCACTTGCATGCTTAATATGCAGTGAGGCCAAAAGAAGACATTGGTCCTCTGCAACTAGAGAATTTCCGTTTGTTTTTTTTTCCCCGAGACAAGGTCTCTCTATTGCTTTGGAGCCTGTCCTGGAATTCTCTCTGTAGACCAGGCTGACTTCGAACTCACAGAGATCGCCTGCCTCTGCCTCCCAAGTGCTGGGATGAAAGTCATGTGTCACCAATGCACAGATGCAACTAGAGAATCTTAACAGACAATTGTAAGCTTCTGTTGGGTGCTGGGAGTTGAACTTGGGGCCTCTAGAAGAGCAACCAGTACTCTTAACAACTGAACCATCTCTCCGGCCTTCCAACTTAAATGTTTTTTTAGGTGAAAACTTGGAAGAATACTGCCATGGATGTTCATTTACCCATTGTCTACACTCTATTTTTTAACTGTTTTATAACATATTTATTGGTTTACTGATTCTTCTCTCAGCCTATCATTTTTTTTGACACAGTATACTTCCCCTAAAAAATTTCACATTTGTTTAATTATTCAATTACATAAACATTAAACATATTTGCTGAAAAATAATACACCTGTATAGCAAAACCCTTATAGAGATACGCAGCTTTAAGTTGGGGATGTAGCTTTGTGGGCAGTGAATGATTAGCATTCCTGAAGCCCTAGAAGCTTTATATGCTCTCCAGCAAGTGTAGGGGCAGAGGAAAGAGAGATAGAAGGCTTTGAGGGGAATTAATAGTCACCTCTTCATCCTTCCTCTTCAGTGCAACCATTGTTCTGATTTTTTCCTTCCTTCCATAAAGTAGATTTGCCTGTTCTGAAACTGCTTGTAAGTGGAATGAATCATCTAAGGTTTCTTATGATCAGCAGAATGTTTTTGAGATTCATTTGTGTTGCTGTGTAGTGGTAGTTTACTATAAATGAAACACAGAACACATTTTCCTGCTGGGATGGCCATCTGACTGTTTTGGGATTTTGATGATTATCAGTAGAACTGCTATGAACATTCTTGTGGAACAAATATGCATTTTTGTTATTTTCTGTTTGTTTGTTTGTTTATTATTTTGACATGGTGTTGCTGTGTAGCCCTGGCTGACCTGCTGTTTAACCCTCACTGATCTTGAAGTTGTTTCAGTCTTAGCCTCCTAAGTTCTGGGGTTGCAGGCTTGTGTCATCACACCTGCCTAGAAGATCCATCTTTTTTTTGTGTGTAGCTAAATCCCTATAGTTGAAATATTTGGGACATAGAGTAAATATATGCTTTTGTTGTGTTAGAAACTACCAGGCTTTTCTCCATTTTATAGTGGTAGGTTTTTTGTTTTTGTTTTGAGACAGGGTCTGGCTATGTAGCCCGGGCTAGCCTTGAACTTTCTATGTAGCCCACACTGGCCCTGACTACTAGGAATAAAGCCATGTACTACCATCCTGACTTACACATACATATCTGACCCGCATTCTTTCAGCAGTTTGCTTCAGTTACTTTCACAATTCTGGTGAATATATACTCACATGCCTTTATATCTAATTTATTTATTCTTAGGTATTCAGTCTTTTTTTCCATTCTCCACTCCACCCCACTGTGTGCACTACTTTTTTTCAAAACTGCTATTAACATATGCATTATATATCCATGCCCCTTTCATTATTCATAATGTTCTATGGAAGATAATAAAATGTCTTTTGAAATTTTGACATTTGGACTGGTTTTTCAGCAATAGGTAACTGAAAACAGTGTTTGAAGTTGATTTTGAGCATTTTTGATTTCCTATGTAACCTTGGTATGCCAAATTATACCATACTTTACTAAAGTCTTAGAAGATGAGACTAAAAAATAAGAACTAAGTTTAGTACTTTTGAAAGCTGTTTTATCTTCCTAGAATTTTATAAGCATCCTTTTATTGATCCCTCTAATGTATGCATAATAATCAAAAGAGGTATTTCACGCAGTGAAAGTGTAACTCAAAGTTGAAAATATTTGCAGAACTGGGATTAATTGTTGACCCATCCTAGATGTGCACTCTTAGCTTTTAGATATATTCTCTAATTTCTCACAGCAGACTGATTTTAGAAGTAATGACTGGGTAGAGTTAGAAGAGCAAAGCAGAACTCTATAATTATACATAGTAAAATTTTGTTATTAGAATTGACTGTAAACACATTGATAAGCTTGAGCTATTGACCCGTTACCTTTATGACATGTCATCTGTTTTCTCTAGTAATAACTAAATCCTGAAGTCTGCTTTCTTTGATGTTAGTAAAATCACCCAGCTTTTTTATAGTTCATGTTGGTATGACTCTTCTTTCTTACCTTTTAAATTTTAACCTATCTGTTTATTTTAACATTTAAAGCACCTTTTCTATAGGATTTATAATTGACTTTTTATATTCATTTTTGTCAGTGTCTTAGTTCTATTGCTGTGAAGAAACCCCACGACCAATCACAATTTAGAGATTTAGTCTGTTGTCATAGTGAGCATGGCAGCATGCAGGCAGACATGTGCTGGAGAAGGATCTGAGAGTTCTACATCTTGATCCACAGGCATCAAAGGAGACTGTGTACCACACTGGGTGTCTCTTAAGCATATTTCAAAGCCCATCCCCATAGTGACACACTTCCCCCAACAAGGCCACACCTATTCCAACAAGGCCACACCTCCTAATAGTGCTACTCCCTATGGGCTACACATTCAAACACATGAGTCTATGGGGGCCATTGTAGTAGGACTTTCTTGTTGGACTTTCTTTAGGACTGCCAGCCCCCAAATAATGACATGGAGACTTATTATTAATTATGAAAGCTTCACTCTAGCTTAGGCTTTTTTTGTTTTGTTTTGTTTTTTGTTTTTGTTTTTGTTTTCTTTTTGAGACAGGCTTTCTCTGTGTAGCTTTGGAGCCTGTCCTGGAACTAGCTTTTGTAGACCAGGCTGGTCTTGAACTCACAGAGATCCTCCTGCCTCTGTCTCCCAAGTGCTGGGATTGAAGGTATGCGCCACCACCGCCCGACAAGGCTCGTTTTTAACTAGCTTTTATAACTTAAATCGCCTTCTTCTATTATCTACATTCTGCCATGTGATTTTTTTAACCTTTCCTTAACTCTTATATGTCTAATTCCCTCCATGTCTCACTGGCGTTCTCACATGCCTAGATTCATCCCAGCTTCTCTCTCTTCCTGGAAGTTCTGCCTATCCTCTCCTGTTTGTCTATCTGTTGGCCATTCAGCTCTTTATTAAACTGATCAGGTGCCTTAGACAGGTGATGCCAAACAATAGACACATTTTAATACAGTGTAAACAAATCCTGCAACAGGCCATTTCTATTTAAACTACCACAGTCATTTTAATAATTTCTCCCTGTTTTTTGTTTTTGTTTTTGTTTTTTTGTTTTGTTTTTTTGGTTTGTTTTTGACATAGCTTCTTATGTATAGTCCAGAATGACTTTGAACTCAGACAGCAATTGTCTCAGCCTCTTATGTAGTTCGATTATAAACATGAACCACCACACCTGGTTTAAATCTCTACCTTTTCATTGGCATATGTTGTCTGTTTATAGGTAATGCATGATTTGGTTATCATTTGTATGATTTGGTTATCATTTTTTACAGTCTTTTTTGCATTTGTTCTTTGCTATTTTTCCCATTTTTTCTTGTTGTTTTAATTAATTTAACTATGTGTTTATACACCTGGTCTTTCAGCTGTTCTAGTAGCTTCACTGCTCTCTCTCTCTCTCTCTCTCTCTCTCTCTCTCTCTCTCTCTCTCTCTCTCTCTCTTGCTCTTTATTGATTTTGAAGTTGCTCTTACAGGCATGTTCAGCCTTTGACATTATTACAAGATGTGGCATCCAAAAAGTTTACACTGTTGAGTTACCAAAACAAAACAAAATCTGTGGTTGTTTAAATAGATATGTCACCCATAGACTCCCGTGTTTGAGTGTTTGGCCCGTAAGGAGTATAGCCTTGTTGGAGAAATTGTGTCACTGTGGGGGTGGACTTTGAGGTCTCATATTTGCTCAGGCTATGCCCAGGAGGGCACATAGTTGCTTCTGCTGCCTGCGAATCAAGATATAGAACCATCAGCTCCTTCTCCAGTATCATGTTTGCCTGCATGCTGCCTGTCATGATGATAACAGACTAAACCTCTGAAACTGTCAGCCACCCTCAATGAAATGTTTTCCTTTATAAGAGTTGCCATGGTCATGATGTCTCTTCACAGCAACAGAAACCCTAACTAAAACAAAATCCAAAACAACAAAACAAACAAACAAAAAAACCTTTGTAAGGGACTTATAGGAGGGCTTATCAGGTAGAAGAGATTGTTGTACAAACATGGCAACCTTCAATCCCCTGACTCCACAGAGTTGTCCTCTGGCCTCCACACATGTTATGGCATTCACATATCCTCCTTTCTCCATCATACACACACACACACACACACACACACACACACCACAACATGATAAATAATAAACAGTTTTGTTATTTACTTAGTTTTAATTTAATAATATTTAAATAAGTTTATGATTTTTTTTGTTGTTGTTGGGTTGAGTTCATAGCTGCCCTGGAGTACATGCTAGGCAAATTCTTAGCTACACCCAAATCGTCTTCTTTTTTTTTTTTATTTCTTAAAACACAGTCTCACTCACTAAGTGTCCAGGCTAGCCTTGGATTCACTTTGTCACCTAGGCAGGTCTTGAATTTTCTGCTTTCCTATCTTAGCTGCCCAAATAGTTGGGGTCACATGTTCCCAAGTGAAATAATTATTGTTCCATTGTATTTTTATTTATTTTACCTATAACAAGACCAATATGAATCAGCTGTCTTGCTTTTCAATACTACTAAATGGTTATTTTTTTATTTCATGTAGCTGTGAGTTAGTAGCCCTTTAAACATACCAAGCAGTCTCAGATCTAGTGTCTGTTACTGCAGTGGTCCAAGGCCTCAGTCTTATTCTGGTGTGAGCACTGAATCTCACCCTCTTGTGGTACCGAAACAGGCACTCATGCCCTTCCCCTACTCTCTTGGGGCAGTCATAACCTGGTTACCATGTTGGTTTTTTAATTTCCTTTTGTGCCACATTCCTCAGAAGTATCTTGAGTTTTAATAATGTTAGGGTTAAGCTGTGTGTTTAAGAATATATTTATTAAGCCAAGTGGTGGCATATTTCTTTAATCCCAGCATTGAGTAGGCAGAAACAGGTGGATCTTTGTGAGTTTGAGGCCAACCTGGTCTACATAAGGAATTCTAGGTTAGCCAGGGCTATATAGTGATACCTTGTCTTGGAAACAAAAACAAAACAAAGAATATAGTATTGAAAGTTTCCAACATATCTATGTATTTGTAGGGCAAGTTTGTCTTCATATTCCTAGATAGCTATTTATTTTCTCTTAGCCAAGGATTTATATATTTTAAAACTAGCAGTTTTACTGTGTAGGTATGTGGATAGAAAGTCATCTAGGTAGTAGTTTATTAGGTCACAGCCATACAGTTTTTAAGCCTGCCCATATTTCTAAATTATACAGAAAAGCATGAAAGCATGTCTGTTTGCGCTTTTCTTCTTTCTTTTATAAGAATGACTTCCTAACACTTTGGGCTTCCCCAACATTTTGGACTTCCTTACTCTCTATGAGTGTGTCCTTTCTATCATGTGTCTGACCTCCATCGTTTTATTTTCCTTCTCAACTCTAATTTTCTTCTCCAGGCACCTCTGAGATTTACAGGTTGCCTGCTCTGCCGGATTTTCTTTTAAAACCTAATGAAATTTGTTCTTGAGCTGAAAAAATAACCATCTAAGCAGTATCAGCATACCAAGAACGTCCTGTTGAGATCTAGCTTTCATAACCTGCCTTTGCTTCCTTCTAATGTGACCTCAGCTTTGTACACTTGTGCTTTATGTGATGCTGCTGTTACTTTCTTAGATTCAGCACACCATCCTTGTTCCATGCATTTGTGTACATGGGCCTTTTTATTGCTCATGTTCTGCCCTAGCCTGCCCATGCCCCTCTACTTGATTAATTCAGCCTTTGATTTTTCTCATAGATTTACAACTTATTTTAGTTTTTCTAAGTTTTCATTTCTGGAGGATTAATTTTTCCCAAATATGTTTGTGTCAGTGTTGGTCATAATCTTTTTCTTTTGTGTTTGTTTTTTGTTGTTACCTTTATTTCTTTAAACATTATAAAAATATTCATATTTTGAAATTTTCATCTTTGTGTGATTATTGTTTTGCTAATGCCTTTTATTCTAAGATTTTTTTCATGCAAGTGCATGTGTGTATGTGTGTGTGTTAGTGTGTTAATGTGAATATGTGACACGTGAGTGCTGGTGCCTGTGGAGGCCTGAAGACACCGGATCTTCTGGAGCTGGAGTTCCAGGCAGTTGTGAGCTACCCAATGTGGATGGTGAGAATCAAAATTAGGTTCTCTGCAAGAACAGCCAGTATCCTTAACAGCTGAGCCATCTCTCCAGCCCATTTTGCTGATTGTTTTTGTTTCTCTATGTAGCTTTGGAGTCTATCCTGGCACTCGCTCTGTAGACCAGGCCAGGCTGGCCTCAAACTCACTGAGATCCGCCTGCCTCTGCCTCCCTAGTGCTGGGATTAAAGTCGTGCACCACCGACACCCAGCCCATTTTGCTGATTCGTATGCTTATTGCATGTATATTGCTTTTGCTTTGCAATGTTACACAATAGATTTCTTTCTCCCGCTGAGCTATAAACTGTTAAAAAAATGTAAAAAAGGCAAATAGCTGGGGTGAGCTGGCCACAAGGATGTGAGCAGGGCCTAGGCTCCTCCTTTCATCTGCCTTAAGGTGTTGTGGGGATGGGAGAGGGCAACCCCTCACTGCCTGTGATGCCCTCTGTCCCCACTTTCCTCACCCTTCCCCTCAACAGCTATACCACTGGGGAGAGCAGGCCCTACACCTCACCTGGGCAGCACAGTAGAGCTGACTTGATTTTGGAGTACTGGCCATAAGAACATGAAAGTGGGAGAGCTGGTCCTGCCCCCTCTTGTATGCCCCTGTGGTGGTGAGGGCAAGGGGAAGAGGCCCTCCCCCTCTTACCCCTGGACACCTGCAGCAGGTGGGAGAGCTGGTCTCGGGGGAGGTTATGGGAATGGGAGAGCTGGCCCTGCCCCTCGCCAGTTGCAGCACTCAGGAGAGTGACACCTGCACCTCACCTGGGCAACACGATGAGCTTGCCTTGTGATGTGGGTGCGAGTGAGGGAGTAAGAGCAGGAGAGTGGGTCCTGTCCCTTACAGCTTGCAGCATAGGGTGAGCTAGCCTGGGTGGTGCTGGTGATGAGGATGAGGGAGAGCTAGTGGGATGACCAACTCAGCAACCACCCATGCCCAGAACTAGGACTACAAGTTGGCCTGCCTTAACATCCCCACATCTGTGATCTGCTGGAGTGCATTAAAGGGGCCAATTCTGCATATCCAGAGCTGCAGGATCTCCATGACAGGGCAACAGCAGAATTTCCATGAGGAATCCCAGTGAGGCTCCAGCAGAAGTCAGAGGCCTTGAACCAAACCAATGACTTTGCAGTGAACACTTGCAAGTAAAGATGTATGGGTCCCCTGGAGTTGGAGTTACAAGAGGTTGTCAGCCACCTGACATGGTTTTGGGAACCAAATTCAGGTCCTCTGAAAGAGTGGTATAGTCTCTTAACCACTGAGCCATCTCCAGCCCTGAGAATAGAAATTTTATAATCGGTGTCCTTGTATGTGAACCCTGATTTTTCCTTGAGGGTTTTTTTTTTTTTTGCTTTTCAAGACAGGGTTTTTCTGTGTAGCCCTGGCTGTCTTGGAACTCGTTCTGTAGACCAGGCTAGCCTTGAACTCATCACTTGCTCTGCCTCCCAGTGCTGGGATTAAAGGCATGTGCCATCACTACCCAGCTAAGATATTTTATGTAAGACAAATTGCTTAGTTTTTCTTTAGCTGTCATACTAGATTACCAATATCTTATGGTTTAGATAAGGAAAATGACTTCCATAGACCTGAAAGTAGCATATAAATGTTGGTTAATGTTTTAAAGCTTTACTATAAATTCAGGATGTGGTTGTGTGATCTGGAGGCAAAGGTAGGTGGATCTTTGTGAGTTCCATAATAGCCCCTGATTTACATAGTGTGACCTTATCTGGAAAAAAAGTCTTCACTATCTTCCAAATTCAAATTATCTTCCGTTTTACTTATGAACTGAAAAGTTATATATTTTCTTCTCAAAAAATGTCTGTTTTACTATAATCTTTACTCAGCACAATGCCTATACCCTCTAATAGGTGCTCATAAATTATAGAGTGAAGGGATGAAGAAGTTTAGTCTCTTAGCATCAACATTACATATTGCTATTAAAAACTACTTCTTAATTGGTAAATATAGATAGGCTCATCATCACCCACAGAGTCATTGTGGAGATTGTTTCATATTTTGAAAACAATGTAGTACAATTAATAAGCTTAGTCCTAGGTTTGAATCTACTGCATTCTCAGATAACAACTATTTACAAATCATTTTCTCTTTTGAGCCTCAATGTCTTTAGTAAATGATTATTCTCATACATGTATCTACTTAGAAGATTGCTTTAGAAAGTGAATATCAGTAGGTGTGAATATATTTATTATAAGCTAGGAAAAGTAGAATATGTAGACACTTTTTGTTTTATAAAAATAGAGGCATATGAGCTAACTACATGGCCTACTTTTACACTTGTGAAAATTATGAAAAATATAAAGATTCCACAAGGTTAGATATCTTAAAGGAAGGCATAGCAAGAGAAGGGTAAGGCAGACATTGAAGCTGTGGAAAATATCAAAGGATCCTAATTTGTGTACCGGTTTGCTTATCTCTGAATTGAACCAGTGGGATCTGGGTTATAAGTTTAGGTTTCAGGAGACCTCAAGGTTGTAATTCCCAGAGCGCTGTATTGTGTTGCTACTCAAGTAGTATGTAGTGATTTTTAAAAAACTGTATGTCCTAGTATTCTTAATACTTTACTCATACATATTCAAAGCTATATTTGATTTATCTAATGTAAGATATGGGAAAAAGACTGAGCTTAATTTTTTGTCAAGATGGATTTTAGTTCAGTTACCTCTTACCATTTGTTAAATGCTTCTTCCAACAATAATTATATACTGTATCTTAAATGTACTTGCATATGTATCTGAACTTTCCAGTCTGTCTTATTGAGCTCTCTTGTTACAGCATCGTATTATCTTGATGGTGTGTGTGTGTGTGTGTGTGTGTGTGTGTGTGTGTGTGTGTGTGTGCTGGCATGTGTGTGCATTTGGTTGGGCTCAAATTTAGGATCATATGCATGCCATACAAGTATTCAACCACTGAGCTATGTCTGCTGCCCTGTTTCAATTGATTTTTATATAGCTTCCTAATTGCTTCAGTTGTGGTTTTTGTATCTATACCCATGTCCCTGTCACCAGGAAGAAACACTACAGCACTGCAGATAGAGAAAAGGACTTTGTATTTTTGTTTAGGGCCAACAGTGGGAGAACACTGGATGATACTTTTTGGAACCAGGAAGGGAAAAACGAGAGTGATACGGTTTATGTCCACGAAAACTCATATGGAAAGTTAATTCCCAATGTAACATTATTGTGAGTTGAGACTTTTTGGAAGTACTGAGGACATGGGTGCTCTGAGCACAGATCATGTATCTTTAGAAGGAGTCTGACATTTCCCTTATTCTTGTGTACACTACTTTCCCTTCATCCCCCAGGTTATGATGCACCATGAAGCCCTTGCCAATCTGTGCCTCCAGAACATTGAGGTAAATAAGTTGTCTAGTCCCTAGTGTTTTGATATTGCAAAACATATGTTAAGACAGAAGAAAAGTAGAATAACTAAGGAAAGGGGCATTTACTCAGGACATTATTTTGAGATGACTCTTATGCTTCCTGTATAAATGTGGGAAAGCCAGTTGATGTGAGGTATCTATTCCCTCATTTGTAACAGAAGAAAATCAATTAGGTTAATGTTCCTTAAATTTTTCTGTTGAAGCATTCATATAGGTAGAGGAAAGTGACAACAAATGCCTGTGTCTGAAGTTGTAACTGTGCACAGCCTTCCACAAATAAGTTTATTTTTGATACTCATAAAAGGATTTTGTGTGTGCATGTGTGCACATCTGTGTGCATACATACACTTTGGTGATTATACCATTGACCATTGTAGTAAAAATTGGAAAAGAGCAAAATTTCAGTTACTAGAAAATTGTGTAAATAAAATATTATATAGCTTTATACTAAAATACTGTATAGCTAATAAAATTAAATGGAATTGTCAATATTGAAAATGTGATCAGGATTTTGGCTCATGTTCATTTTTATATTTACATTTTTCATATCACTAAACAACAATAATCATCGAGTTATGAAGAAACCCTGGAGTTGTATAATATAAAAAGTTCTTGTATCTGGAACTATTTGTGAACCCTTATTCTACCACTAATTTGTTTTTATTAATTTGTTTTACATTCCAATCTCAGTTCCCCCTTCCTCTTTTCCTCCAGCTCCCTCTATTCCCCCCTCCTCCCGTCTGCTACATGGAGAGGGTAAGGCCTCCCATAGGAAGTCTACTAAGTCTGTCCCATCTTCTACTTGAGGCAGGACCAAGACACACACCCTCCACCCCTGTGTCTAGTCTGGGCATGGTATCTCTCCATATAGAATGGGCTCCACTAAGTCAGTTTGTGCATTAGTGTTAGGTCTTGAACCCACTGCCAATGGCCTCATATATTGTCCCATTCACACCATTATCACCTATATTAAGGGAGTCTAGTTTGGTCTTATGCAGGTTCCCCATTTGTCAGACCTGAGTCAGTGATCTCTCACTACCTTGGGTCAGCTGATTCTGTGGGTGTCCCCATCATGGTCTGGACTTCTTTTTCATATTTTTACTCCTCCCTCACTTCGATTGTACTCCAGGAGCTTGGCCCAATGATTAGTTGTGGGTTTCTGTATCCGCTTCCATCTGTTTCTGGAAGAGATTTCTAAGGTTGTGGATTGTAGGCTAGTTATCTTTTGCTTTATTTCTATACCACTAATTTTTAATTCTGCTTCTTTAAATTTCTGGTGGTTAGTATAAGAAAGCTTCTTTGTTGATGGAGAATGAAAGTGAATTTGCAAAAAGATGATTGTTTTCAAGTGTTTGAATTCTTGGAACATTTTTTTGTTTGTTTTTTTTTTTCGAGACAGGGTTTCTCTGTATTGTTTTGGAGGCTATCGGTCCAGCCTGGCCTCGAACTCACAGAGATCCGCCTGCCTCTGCCTCCCGAGTGCTGGGATTAAAGGCGTGCGCCACCACCGCCCGGCCTTGGAACATTTTTTATTCATGTATCATCTATTGTCATCTAAAAGCGTAAGCTTCCAACACTAGGATTTTTGTGACTGTTTTTTGTCCTCCCTATATCATGATTAAAATGACCTGCAAAGACTTATAGAATCCCCTGCTACTCTTCTGTTCCAACTGAATTTTTTTCTTTCAAATGCTAAGGCTTGAACCCATGACCTCCATACTGTTATGATTCTGCACAAGAGAGACCTTGATGGGTTGGGTCCAAACCATGATGGGTGAGAGACAAACAATGCCCTGCAGACAGAGCTTATGTGGGAAGTGTTATTGGAGGAGGGGAAAGGATAGAGGGAAGGAAGAGAAAAAGGGAGAGCAGAGCAGCCTTATGGAGAGAAGAGAGAGGAGAGGTGCAGAGAGGCAGAGAGCTAGCGGGAAAGAGGCAGATGGGGGAGGAAGAGGAAAAAGAAGAGAGAGAGCAGGTGGGGTTCAGCGACATGGCTGAAGACATTGTTGAGACCCTGAGCAGTTTAGAGTACTGCCTGAATACTCGCAAGGCATCCATGTAGGGGTGATACAGTCTGCCAGGTCTCCAGGAGTGGGCCAGGCATACCTGGATGCTAACCTTCCTCCCTTTTTGTTTACTAAAAAGATGAGGCATTATGGGTGTGGCAGGTTAAGGGAATGCAGCTCTGAGTTCTTGAGACTACTTCCTGCTGATCTGGGGGTGTCGGAATCTTGGGGGACTTGAGAAAACTGGGGAGCTGGCCACATCCAGGAGTAGCTGGCTACCTCACCACTGTCCAGGCTCTGTGGAACCATAACAGTGCCTCTTGGACCTGGTGAGGTGATGGCAGAACAGAGGACAAGGTTAAGTTTAGGGAATTTTTTTTCTTAGGTCCTAGTAATTGAGGGAGAGGAGTGTCAAAACCAGGGAAAGGTAAGGGCTTAGGCTGTTTAGATCCTGGTAATTGAGGGAGGCATGCATTAGACCTCTTTGAGGAGAATCGAAGATGACTTCATGGAACCTAGAAGAATTCTTTGAGTATGTGAAAAGATAAGTTTTAAACACATTAACATTAGCATTCCCATTGTTTGTAAACTGTACTGAAATTCACACAGTAGAAATGGCAGTATACTCATGCCAGAAATGATTTTGGTAGAAAGCATTAACATTCTTTCTTCCATTTGGAAAACTGACAGATGTTTTTAGCACAGTGTAAAGCACCTTTGAGGTCTATAGTAGAAAACAACCAAAGGGAATTTAAAATCTTGATTTTGTAGTTATGATTTTATAGTGGTATAGTATGGTGTTTAGTACTCTGTCAGAGTTAGATTAATAGTTTATCAGAATTTTATTGGTTACTGTTAAGACTGAACTTTTAGAGTCTTAATAGAACTGTAGCATAATGAGAGTGAGAGATCTGGAACATGTTTCAGATCTCAAATAAACTTTCTCTTTATCAGCACTTAAGCCTTTTCATCCCCAGGCCTTCATAACTTGCATTTATATACCTTAAGTCACTTTCTTAGACCCTGAAACATTCTTTGATACTCAGATCTTAAGTTTTCATGTCCTCACATAAACTTTGCCCCTTAAAAGTTCTATCTAATTCACTAGTAAATACAGGTGGCTGATCACTGAGAGCAGTCACTATAAACTAAGTTCCTTTAAACAGGAATGGTAACAAGTTATACTGAAATCTATGTTGTGAGTTTATCTCTTTTCTGAGTCTGATAATGAGGTAAATTGTGTCTAGACTTAGTATTAGCTCTAGGGAAGGAAGGCCTGTGACTTGGATTTTACAGAGATTAGAGAAGGTAGCTGACGCCTTGGTTGCTGCTGTTAAGCTGCAAAGCTACTAGTCACCAAACAACATCAGAGTTCTGAGAAGAATAAATTTTCCCTGAATTAATGATTTAAAATGACAGAAACTTACTTGCTGGCTGCCCAGATGACTGCCCTGGGGTTCTCCATGGTTACCGAGGGCAAAGGTTTCAGGGCAACATTAGTCTTCTACTGGAAGGCGTAGGTCTGCCAGGCCTCAGAAGACCCTGTGGAGTAGGAGCTTGTAGGAAGAGCGGCCTACCTTTGTCTAAGCAACCTGAGGCTGTCAATTCCATGGTGTCCTGTTTTGTCCAGGGTCTGAAGGGGTCTTTGCAGCAGTTGAGGTGAAAGGCAGTTTTGTTCAGTGGCTAGTGCTGCCCTTTTGAAGCCAGTTCTGGGTGGAGGTTCTTCTGAGCCCATCTGTCTTCTTTGGAGGAAACAGGGGTGCTGCCAGCAGCTGGCATGTCTCTCTGTTCTGAAAAACTTTTTAATAAAACATTTTAAATTCCATATTTTGCAGAGCCCTGAACATTTGAGAACTGTCTGTCTATTGGGTATATCTGAGTAGACAAACTTTGTTTCTAGTTATTTGCTTTAAGCTTATCTCTGAAGACATATAGGGGACTAGGTGAGGCTTATCCATGTAATTAATTACATCACTACTTAGCATGACTATAAATAAATAGCTTGCTCATTTATAAGATAACTCTTAACTTGTATTCCTTAACGGTCTACACGGCACATAGAAACCTTTTAGACAGAAGTACATTATGGGAACTTTATTAAAATAGACATTGGCCGGGCAGTGGTGGCACACACCTTTACTCCCAGCACTCGGGAGACAGAGTCAGGCAGATCTCTGTGATTTTGAGGCCAGCCTGGTCTACAAAGCTACACAGAGAAATACTGTCTCAAAATAAATAAATAAATAGATAGATAGATAGATAGATAGATAGATAGATAGATAGATAGATAGATAAAACAGAACAAAAAATGAGCTCTCCAACTCCCAACCTTGGCCAACACTGAAAGGTCTGCCAGGTTTGGGAAATGTGTTCATCTAATGCTGTAACTGGTTCTTTTCAAACTTTATGCTTTTAGGGTCTCTTCCTGCTCTTAAAAATTATTGTGAGTGCTGGTGTGAGGTCTCAGTGGGTTAAGACTCTTGTCATGAGAATCTAATGACCTAAGTTGACTCTCTGGAACCTGTAAGATGAAAAGAAAGAACTGACTGACTCCACAACATTCTGGCCTCCACATGTTGGCTATGACGCAGGTTCCCTACCACACACTTCATGCAGTTTAACAATAAGAGTGGTACTTCTTTACATTTTTAGAAGTCTCTAACATTAGGTTAATAACAGTCAGCTGGGTTCTCCCCTTTTCCTTTGCATTTAATCTGTAATAATGTTTTGGGTCAAGTGTATAAAATATTAGGCTTTAAACATAGATAGGTAGTAGGAAAAAAGAAGCATTTTGTTAGCCTTTCTCAATAATTGTGGGTGCTCTTTGATTCTATACTAAAACTTGACAAGTTGTTGTAGTCTCATGGTAAGTTAAAACATAGACCTCTATGACTGTAACATTGATCTTGTGCCAATGTCACATTAAAATACATTAATTTTCTTGTACATTGAATGATCTTTTATCAAATCTGCATGACTTTATAAGCATCATGCCTCAGCTATTTGGAAAAAAAGGTTCACTGTTAATATAGGTCTTTTAGATATAAGGTACTTATTTAATATTTACAAAAATCACATTTATAATATAACACTTTGGCATTGCCAGATAAGTCTGTAAATATTGACAAGCTGCTAATCTCACAGTGGTAGTTACCAGAGTTTCAAAACTAAGTTTTACTTCAAAAGCTAATATTTTGTCATTTGAAAAAAACATACACTTGTTTTTCTTAGAGGAACATTGACTTTGCTTATTTCTGGGAAGATCTTCCAAATAATCATAATTTACCTGTCAGTCTTTCAAATTAAAATGCTGCTCATGAAGAAAGAAAGTAATTAAATTCACATCTTAAAACAGTTTTTGTTGTTGCTGTTGTTTTGAGACAGGGTTTCTCTGTATTGCTTTGGAGGTTGTCCTGGAACTCACTCTGTAGACCAGGCTGGCCTCGAACTCACAGAGATCCACCTGCCTCTGCCTCCCAAGTGCTGGGTTTAAAGGCTTGTACCACCAACGCTGGGTCTTTTTTTTTTTTTTCTGAGATTTTCCTTTGAATACTTTTTTTTCATTTTTTAATTTAAATTAGAAACAAGCTTGCTTCACATGTCAATCCTAGCTCTCTCTCCCTCCCCTCCTCCCCCCCAGGCTCCCCAGCCCCCCACCCAATTCCCACTCCAATCCCCAGGGAGGGTGAGGCCCTCCATGGAGGATCTCCAGAGTCTGTCATTTAATTAAGGGCAGGGACTAGGCCCTCCCCCAAGAGTCCAGACTGAGAGAGCATCCCTCATTGTGGGATGGGTACCAAAACAGTTTTAACAAGTGCTTTTCCGAGGAATAGCCTTGTGAATCTGATGACTATATACTTCGGTATGTAATAGTTCTTTATGTAAATTTTATTTTACGATAATTTTATGACAAAGCATTAAATAGATGTACACTCAAGAGTTGGGAGTACAACTCTTTAAAAAATACATAACTTAGCCGGACAGTGGTGGCGCACACCTTTAATCCCAGCACTTAGGAGGCAGAGGCAGGCGGATCTCTGTGAGTTCGAGGCCGGGCTGGACTGACAGCCTCCAAAACAATACAGAGAAACCCTGTCTGGTAAAACCAAAAAACCAAAAACCAAACCAAAACAAAACAAAACAAAAAACCAGAACTTCAGATTCACCTGAAACTGGTTTACTTATCAACTTGTCTATTAGCCATCCCACTTATCTAGCTGATTTGGGGCTTCTTGGAGTCCAAACCAGAGTCTAAACCAGCACTTCAGATAGGAACTCCCCAGTGCCAGTTCATTTTTGGTTACTCAGCATGCTTTCTTTAGTTTCTGTTATCATGAGGTATTTCATAGGGTATTTTCCCGATTTTACGTTCATTATACAGTACATTTGATCAAAATATAGATGCTTAGGCATTAACTACACCACTTTCCTATAAAAGTTCAAAACAGTGCTGTTTTTATGGCAGCTGATTCTAATTCTCACAACAAAGAATCTTGGATTGATGTGAGAATTGACCAAAGGAGTGTAGGGAATGTAGAAGCTCTTATAGCTTGCAGCCATCCTACATGGGGAACCAGCTCTTAAGAAGAAATGCTAGGAGAAGATTCTACTTATAGGAATTCACCCTGTGGGATAATAAAATCTATAGATTAAAGGAATGTTTTCTAAGGGTTGGAGAGATGGCTCAGCAGTCAAAAACAGTTGCTGCTATTGCAGAGGATCAGAGTTCAGTTTCCAGCACCTGTATAGAAGCTCACAACCATGTATAACACCTGTATAGCAGCTCATAACCATGTATAACTCCCTTTTATGGCCTCTTCAGACACTGCATTTGTGGTGTACAATAAACACAGTTGTGCAAAACTTCATATACATAGGCAAACACTCATATGCATAAAATAAAAAATATATTCTAAAATCATGTTTACTACATTATATAAGGTAATTAAGGAATTCTCAAGGATAATTTCCTTGTTATTGTTTCACTTTTTTTTTCTTCAAGACAGTGTTTCTCAGTGAGGCTTTTACTCCTGTTCTGGAACTCGCTCTATAGCCCAGGTTGACCTCAAACTCACAGAGATTCGCCTGGCTTTACTTCCAGAGTGCTGGGATTAAAGGCCTGCACCACCACCATCACTTTTTGGTAAACTTTTTTTAGTTTGAAAAAGAATTGCTGATTTAGCTTGGCAGTGTGATGCACGGCTTCACTCCCAGTACTTGGGAGGCAGAGGCAGATGTATATCTGCATCTGAGACCAGTCTGGTCTTCAGAGCAAGTTCCAGGACAGCCAGGGTGACACAGAGAAACCCTGTCTGGAAAAACCAACAAAAGAAAAAGAATTGCTGCTTTAAAATATGTTATGTTTTTATTTTAAATGTATGTTCAATAATATTGTGGTGACAAGTAATGTTCACCTGAAGTTCCTGTCCATTTGGTACCTCCGAGCATGACCTGATCTGAATATAGGGTCTTTGCAGATATAATTAAAAATCTTGGGATGAAATTACCGGAACTATGGTGCTCTAAATTCATTGACTGGTATCTTAAAGAAGAAGAAATCACAGTGACAAAGAGAGAAGAAAGCAGGTGAAAGTGGAGGCAGAGATTGGGATGATACATTTACAAACCAAAGAGTGCCAAAATATGCCAGCAGTAACCCAAAGCTCAGAGAAATGAGGGGACAGTTTTTCCTCAGTGCCTCCATAAGGAAACAACTCTGCTGACACCTTGGTTTAAGATGTCTAACCTTCTCAATAAATTCATAAAGACACCCAGGCTATGGTATTTTGTTATGGCAGCCCAAGGAAACAAGAATGATGTTCATAGTATGTTTAAACTTCTTTAAATAAGAAGCTATTAACATAATTTTATTTTGTGTGCACATTAGGGTGTGTGTGTATGTGTGTGTGTGTGTGTGTGTGTGTGTGTGTGTGTGTGTGTGTGTGTGTGTGTGTGTATACATGACCCAGAAGATACTGGGTATGGTGAGAATGAATACACATAAATGTATCATCTGATCATAGGTAATTGTTTAAATATTTTTCATTTATAGATTGTTAAACAAAGATGTTAGCTAACAAATAAATTACCTCCATAGAACAGTATGCTGCCTACTATAAATTGGAGAGATTAAATTCTCCCTTTCCTCCTCCAGCTCTGAATGCCCAGGAGTTTTTAGCACTATTTGGATATTTCATGAAAATATTTGGCAAAACGAAATTTGGAGAAACTTCATGGTTACTTTACAGCTTTCATATAGCTCATTTGCTGGCTGAGGGAGAGCTTTCGAAGTATCAGTAATACACAATTGGTATTTTTTGGAGCTTCATTAGATTTTGATGCTTCTGTGTTTTGATTCTTAGCTCTGGGAGATGGTTATATAATTGTAAATTCATCTAAACTTCAAATTGCAGCATCTAGTCACCTCAGGGCCCTATGTATTTTGCCAAATACTGGGCAGTTAGCTTGCTGAACACACTGGCTCCACCTACTGCCATGCTGAAACAAAACATCTTGCTTGTGTATCATCATTCAGCGTTCTCTTCTAAACTTATCCTTTGCTTATTGCCCTTTCCTCCTTTCCTTTTCTCGTGTGTGTGTGTGTGTGTGTGTGTGTGTGTGTGTGTGTTGCTTTGTGGTCATTGTGACTACAACACATGACAGAAATAATCTGAGGATTTATCTTAGTTTCAGCTTGTCCTTGTGGGGTAGGCATGAAAGCCAGAGTGTGGTGGAGGTTGTTCACATTTTGGACCAAGAAACAGAGTTCATGACAGACATGAGAGGTTATGCACAACCTTCAAGAACTTGCCCTTAATGACTTGTTTCTACCATCTTGGCCCCATCTCCTGCATATTCCAGAACCTTCCAAAGTAGCATCATCATCAGGAGAACAAGTGGTCAAATCATGATTTTGTGGGGGAGCCATTTCAGCTTCAAATCATAAAACCATATTTTAATATGTGAGTCTTTCTTGAAAAAATGACTGCTAAGCAACTCTGAAATTACTAGAATATTACCAACCTGGCCTATAAATTATATAAAGAAACTGCTTAACTTTTCAGATTTTTAAATTTTATTTTTACTTCTGTGTGTATGCATGTGTGTAGAGATGGTTCGTCACTCATGCATGTGGGTGTAGAGGCCAGAGATTAATATTAGGTATCCTCATTCACTTTCTACCTTACTGTTTTGAAACACTATCTCTCACTGAAACTGGAGCTCATCATTTCTGATAGATTGGCTAACTAGTGAGCCCTGGAATCTGTCAGCCTCAACTCCAACCCCTAACAGCAAAAGCTACAGATATATGCTACCACACTCAGGTTTTGCATGATTTATGGGGATCCAAACTCAGGTCCCATGCTTACACAGAAAACACTTTACTTACCGAGCCATCTCTTTATCCCTTTTAGAAAATAATGTTTAATTCATTTAAAAACATTCAAGAAGAATTTTTATTTAACAACTACTGTGTGGTGTATGGATGAATGTTATTGTTTCCAGAAAATAAGCTGTTTTTAATATAATTTTCTAGAAGTTAATTCCAAACCCAGTTAAATTCTTAGCGGAAGTAATTTAGCCTTTATTTTTCTATCATTCAGCTTTTTAAAATACTTCAAATTACAAAACACTACAGACACATTAAAATATATGGAGAAGAAAACTATTTCACCTCAAACTCCCATTTTTATGTGGTTATTAGGGCACCCTCACCAGGCATAGTTTGGTTCAGACACAATTTATAGAAGTTTAACTTCTAGAATCAATTTATTGCCTGTTCTTTGCTCCAAATTCAATGTTTATTCTATACTATCTTTAACTGTTCTTTTGACAACTAGCAGGGGTTAAACTTTGTCAGTGGAGGGCACTAGAGATACATCCCAGGAAGAAGGACTTTTCCTTCTTGATGTTGGTGTATTGGCCAGGCAATTTCTTGGGTGCCCATTCTTGAAGTCCAAGTGAAATTAGTTCCATATAACTCCTACAAGTTCAGGAAGCTTCTCTAGTACCTAGGTCCTGAAATTAGTACAGAACACATAGTAGCCAATAACTTCTCCCTACACCCTCAGGATGGTCAGCTTTTACTGGCATCTTAGAAGATAGCTTTCTGATGGGTGAGGGTGTGTGTGTGTGTGTGTGTGTGTGTGTGTGTGTGTGTGTGTGTGTGTGTGTGTGTGTGTGTGATGGGCTCATGTGTCCTAGGCTGGTCTCAAATTCTCTATGCAGTGGAAGATTACCTTCAGTTTCTGATGTTTCTCCTTCCTCCTGAGTGCTAGGATTATAGACATATACTACCACATTGAGTTTATGCAGTGCTGTGCTCAGGGCTTTGTGCATGCTAGACAAACACTCTTACCAATGGAGCTGTATCACCCAACCTTCTGGCAGGTTTTAATGGGTAGCATAGCTTAGTAGCATGTCACACAACAGCTTCTCTACTGGTCAGTGAACCAGGGCTGTTGGTCAGCATTTCAGCCCCAAGGGATCCTCTTTACTGCTCTACCACAGTGAGTAGGTATAGTAGGTCTACTCTCCTTGCACCTATTTTTTTTTAATTCTGCAGAATTCTCTTTACTTCTTACCAACTAACCCACTCTATTTCCTTCTTTAATTAATAATCTAATCTTGAGCTTGAGATCCTTCTACCTCTGTCTCCCAAGTATTGGGATTACAGGTATATTTTACCAGGTGACCTGGCTCCAATATTTTTTTATTTTTGAAACTGAGTCTCATACAGCCCAAGCTGCCCTTCAGTTCACAGTATAGCTGAGTATAACCTTAAACCTCTGATCTTTGTGCTCTTGAGTGCTGGAATTATAGACATACACCGAAGGGGTGAGCTCCCAATACTGTCCACGTCCCAAAAGGCTCACTCCTACACATACACCACCCGGTTAGTGTGATATTGGAAATCAGTTCCTAGCATCTAGTGTCTCATGAATGATAGGCAAGAACTCTGCCAGCTGAGGTACATATAACCCGCTTCAGCAATTCTTTATTGTAAACTTTGCCCGCTCATATTGCCCCATGGTTTACCAATTCTGGTTAGAATCTAATTAATAGCAGTTTTTAATTAAAAAATTAAGTTTGCAATCGTGTATATTATTTTGTTTAGTAAACTTAAATTGGCTATCATTTATATAATTTCTTTTTAAAAGAACAATTTTATGTCTATTTCTAAAATCAACTTTTTTATTTTCTTTTGTTCCATTGCTCCCACCTTGCTCCCACCCCATCCTTGGAGCTGAGGACTGAACCATGGCGTAGTGCTTCATAGGCAAGCCCTCTACCACAGAGCTAAAGCCTCAGCTCCTACATCAGCTTTTTAAAACCATGTGTCTGGAGAGTCGTCTCAGAGGTTAAGAGCACGTGTTGCTCTTGCACAAGACCCAGCACCTACATGGCGTCTCACAACCACCTTGTACCTCTAATCCCAGGGGATCTTATGCCTTTTTCTGAACACCAGTGAATATCAACATCGTCAGATGCTCATCTCTTATATAAAATGGCCTAATATTCTCATACAGTCTGCACACATCCTTCAATATGCATCATTATCCCTTGATTATTTATAATAACTGAACACAATGTAAATATTGTGTAAGCAGTTGCTATATTGTTGAGGGAAAAATGACAAAAAAAAGTCTGTGTTTAGTACACACATTTAAAAAATATTTCCAGTATGTGGTGGGTTGAATCTGCTGATACAGAACTCACAGATATGGAGGACCAACTGTATATGGTTATACTTTACAGTATTACATGTAATTGAATTAGTCTAATATTCAGCAACAGATGCCTGGGTCAGTTGAAACCAGGTTGACTAAACAGTATACATTTTCTAATACTTCTGTCAAATTTCCTACCAACATTTTGACTCATTAGATTACCTATTTTTCCTTGGAAATTTCCTGCAGTTTTTTACTTTCCTGCTTTATTTTCAACCATGTCATCACTGATATGTTGGACAGCAGTCCTCTTGATCCTTTACTTTCCTATGTTGTAGCTCCCGTTTCTTAGATTTTTTTTACCTCATCTTTTCTCATAAGTAATGTCCTTATTTTGGCTCATTATATTATCTAGTTGGTTCCAGAGAAAAGATGTGTTGCAAATATACTTTTTCAATCTTTGGTTGTTTGAGAAAATATCTCCATTGTACTTTTTCAATTAATTGGTAATTTATCTTGATTAGTAACTATATTGAAAGTCATTCACTTGAAACATTTAAAATATATTACTCATCTCTGCCTATAATAAAATTTGCATTGTTTAATCATTTCTTTCCTTGTTTTACTAACATGGTTGCAACATGGTTTTATTCTTTTGCTATTTGTGTTTGAATTTTGTTTTATTTTTATCATGTTTTATTTATTTACATGTGTACATATGCATATGCATCCCAGAACACATGTGAAATTCAGAAAACAATATGAAGGAATTGATTCTTCCACCATATATATGAACCCCAGAATTAAAATCAGGTCATCAGACTTAGTGATACACCTTTGCCCACTCTGCTTTTTTGCTGTTCTTTAGAACTTTGTTTTTGTAAACATGAGAACAAAAGTCATGTAAGATCCACTGCAAGCCAGGCAGTGGTGGCACATGGCACACACCTTTAATCTCAGCACTTAAGAGGTGGAGACAAGTGGATCCCAGTGAGCTCTAGGCCAGCCTAGCCTGGTCTACAAAAGTGAGTTCCAGGACATCCAGGACTGTTACACAGAGAAATCCTGTCTCAAAAAACAAACAAACAAACAAAAATCCACTGTATTACAGAAAAATTGGATTTTAAAAATCTCTTGTCTCATGTCTAGGAAACTAAGAACACTACGAGAAAAATGAAATATTACAAAACACATGAAGTGTAGACTTTCAGTTCATTACTTTTCAATTCCACAGCCAAAAGAGTAATCCAGTTATTTATATTATTATTTATATTATTTTATGTTATAATATCAGTGTTTATATTATCATTTACTTATAGAGAACCACACTTTGAAGTATGGACTCCATCTTCAGCTAACTTACTGTTGTATCTCTGAGGTTTTTCTGGGATCCTTTCCTTGCTTCCTTTTAGAATTTAGAATTTGTCTTAAGTGGGTATACTCTAAAACATTCTTAGTTTCATTTTTCAGGAAGTGTCTCTGTTTTTATTTGGTTATTTTGAAAAAATTTTATTGAATAAAGACTTTTTGTAGTACCATGACAATATCTTATCACAGTCTTTCCAAGGAGTTCCTTGTTTAACTGTTGCTAAAGAGGAAATCAATGTGTTCTTAAGTGTTACTGGTTAATCTAAATATCTTCTTTTGTTTTTCTCCTGTAGGGAATACAGTGAGTAACCTGATTATGATCATACCTCCAATTTTTGGTGCAATTCAGAGCATTAGAGATAGACTGGAAAAACGGTACATTGCTGCTTATTTAGCACTCACAGGTATGTAGAATACTTCATTTGAAAACAATGGTGTGCTATAATATAATCTTCCTTACTTAAATAAACAGTCTCAAATCAATAAGTAAACACCAAAAGCTATAGCATATGAAAGATAATGTCCATAATGTCCATAAGTATAACAAGAGGTCTCACATAATATCTGTCCACAGAGGAGTCTCTATGAAAGCCCCAGAATTCAATAAGAAGTTGAACAACTATGGTAGAGCCTGAAACCTAAAAGAATTGTTTTGAGAGTACACACCCACACCCAGTTGTGTTCCTGAGTTCAATCTTTACTCTAAGGGCTTGAATATAGCTCCGTTTCATGTGCCAAAGTGTTCAGAAGGAATCATATATATTGGAGCAGTGGCAGAAAGGTTTATCTGCCTTCTGACATTGGTCTTGACAGCAGACCTGAAATTTACCCTTTGCTTGGCTCAAACTCTGATCTCTATCTCATTGTAATTGGGAAACCGTCCAAACTCTGAGAAACTGCTGGGAGATGTATGCATGTCTGGGCCACCAGCATAGGTTCACCCATTACTGTATCACAACAGAGCTTAAGGAGATCCAGTGTCAGCTCCAGGTCCTGTTGCTGCTGTCAGAGAACGGTCACATCTATGGGGAGGCATCAGAGTCATGCATATTTGGTCTACCGCAACAAGTTTCTTGAGTCCCTCTGAAGCTTTCTCAACAAATTCTGAGTAACCTCCCTGCATCTTCTGCAGCTCTATGTAGTTAGCTCCCCCATTAACCTTGGAGCCCTTATAAAACTCATAACATCCCAGTCTAAGAGCACCCCTTAGTGTTGAAATGTTTGCAGTGTAGGAAATGCAAATCTACCTGCTTTGAATTTCTGAACAAGTGAAGAAAGATGGCACAAAGAAAGCCAAACTGGCAGAGACTGAAATAACACCTAATTCTTCAACGAGAAGACAACATTTCATGCCTAAAAGCATCAAACACGAGCAGTGAAATATGACCTCATCAAACAAGGAAAATAAGTTGTCAGTGATTGACCCCAGAAAAATGGAATCTATCAAAAAATTTCAAAACTGTTTAAGGAAGTTTAACTCAGGGGCTAGAGAAGGGTTCAGTGGTATAGAACACTGGTTGCTCTTGCATAGCTCTTGACTTCAGTTCCCAGCACCCACATGGTAGCCCACAGTTATCCATAGCCCCAGTTTCAGGGGGTCTGACACCCTCTTCTGACCTTTGAAGATACTAGACATGTATGTGGTGCACAGACATACATGCAAGCAGAACACTTATACACATAAATATATCTTAAACAGTTTTTTAAAGGAAGCTTTAACCTTAGTAAAAACAATTCAGAAATCTATTGGAGAAGTTTAAAAGAAATATGGAAATACTATTTTAAAAATCAAATTATGGAACTGAAAAATATAGTGAATATAATGAAAAACTACAGTAGAGAGCACCAACAGTAAATCAAGCAAGAGGAAGAATGTGAATCAGAAAAGTTATTTAAATATATATAGTCAGGAGAGAAAAAAATAAATGAAGAGGTTTTAAGGGATTTGTAAAACTAAATCAAAACAGTATTTATGTGAGTTATTTGAATTTATGAAAGAATAGAAGAAGACAGGGAGTAAAAGGTAAGACATTATAGGGATGGAGATATAGCTCAGTTGGTAGAATGCTTGCCTAGCATGCTCCAAGCTTTAATCCCAAGCACTGCATAAAGCAGATGTAATGGCTCATGCCTGTAATCTCAGCAGGTAGATGGATCAAAATTTCAAGATCACTTTTGCTACATAGCAATTTGAGGCCAGCTTAGGTAACTGTAATAATTATGTGAATAATAAAATATAAATTGTGACATCAGACATTTAAAATGTTAAGAAGGGGAAAAGTTAAAATATTAAGATTTTTCGCTAGGCAGTTGTGGTGATCGCCTTTAATCCTAGCACTTGGAAGGCAGAGGCAGGAGGATCTCCAAGTCCTAGGCCAGCCTAATCTGTAGAGTGAGTTCCAGGACAGAGAGGACTACACAGAAACCTTGTCTCCAAAAACAAACAAACAAACAAACAAAAAATGAAGGTTTTTTTCCTTCCTTCTATGTGATCAAACTTGAGTTTTTAATCTACTTAGCATAACCTATTATGTTATAAGACATTCTTGGTAGTTTCATAGTAGCCGTAAAGCAAAAACCTTAATAAATACACTAAAAATAAAATACATGGAGTTAGACAATACTAGAGAAAAGTCACTGCCTCAAAGAAAGAGTTCTAGAAGAAAAAAAGTATATACAAAACAACTAAAATATAATATAGTAACAAGTCCTTACTTATCTATAATTACCATGGATGTAAATAGATTAACCTCTCCAATTAAAAGCACAGAATACTTGATGATTAAAAAACAAAACTGAAAATTATGTATTGCCTCTAACTGAGATATTCTTTGGAAATGTATACTGAAAGGATTAGCTATACTGATGTCAACTAAAATACTGAGTTAAAGAAAAAGACAAGGATGGTCATTACATAATAAGCAGATCAATTCAACAATCATAAATAAATACACACACATACACAATCAAACAGACTATAATGCAATAATAGAAGGAGGCTTCAACACCCTGCTTTTAACAATGGTCAGATTATCCAGGCAAAACTCAAAAAAAAAAAAAAACCCAGCAGATCTAAATTGTACTATAGACCAAATAAACCTGAAATATATTTACAGAACATTACATCCAGCAGCTACAGAATACATACATACCTCAGCATTACATGGAACTTTCTCCAGGACATTACATTTTGACTCACAAAAATAAGTCTTAAAAATTTAAGATTGAAATGATTTTAAGTATCTTTCTGATCAGAATGATATAAAACTACAAATAAATAACAGGAAACATGTTAGGAACTCTACAGATATGGAGAAACTAAGATATATGCTCCTGAATAAATAGTGAATTAATGAAAAAATGGAACTACAACATATGAAAACCTGTGGGTGATAGCAAAAGCAATTAAAAAAGGATGTTTATATCAAGAAGAGTACAAGTGACCCTAACATTGCATCTCAAGAAATAAAAAACAGTAGACCTTAAAAGTAATAGAAGGAAAGAAATAATAAAGACCAGAGCAGAAATAAATGAAATAAAGGCAAATATATATGATCAGTGAAATGAAGATGATAAATTACAACTGATGTAGTGATGCAAAGAATCATAAGGAACTTTTTGTTTGTTTGTTGTTTTTCAAGACAGGGTTTCACTGTGTAACTGGCTGTCCTGGAACTTCATCCATAGACCAGTTTGCCTCAGTCTCAGAGATCCACCTGCCTCTGACTCCCAAGTGCTGGGGCATGTGCCACTATCTCCCAGCCATAAGGAACTATTATGAATAGTGATATGCCAACAAATGAGATAAAATAGAAATACACAAATTCCTGAACATATATAGCTTACCAAATATTGATAAAATGGTGTCTCCAGTCATTGGGGCAAAGATAAAATATTTTCATAATTGATGCTAGAGAAAATAATTGACTATATAACTTACACACAAAAATAAATTCTAGCTGGCACTGGTGGTGCACACCTTTAATCTCAGCACTCAGGAGAAAGAGGCAGGCAGATCTCTGTTAGCTCCAAGCCAGCCTGATCTGCAGAATGAGTTCCAGGACAGGCTCCAAAGCAATACAGAGAAACCCTGTCTCTAAAAACCAAAAATAAAATAAAATAAATTATAAATTGATCAGAAGAATACATATAAAAACCAAAATATTACAAATGCTGAAAGAAAAAGTGTGAATTTATGCCCAGCATTTTTGAGAGACTTTCTGTGATTTAAATTCAGATGTAAGGAGAGATGGGCAAATTGAACCACACACCTGAGCAGGTGTAATGGGACACATGTAATCCCAGACACTTGGGAGGCTTGCATATATAGTGAGTGTGAGATCAATTTGTACAACTTAAGACTCTGTTTCAATCTACAATTTTTTTTTTGACTTGGGATGCTCATTGGTAGAGCTATGCCTAGCACGATCATAGCCCTAGCATTAATCCCCAGTACTACCAAAAGGGGGTAGGTACTTTTTCTTTTTTCTCCTTTCAATTAGCATGAAATGGAATATACGGACTGTTGATATAATTATTTATTATAAAAGTCCTACCTAAGCCAGGCGTTGGTGGCGCACGCCTTTAATTCCAGCACTCGGGAGGGAGAGGCAGGCGGATCTCTGTGAGTTTGAGACCAGCCTGGATTACTAATCGAGTTCCAGGACAGCCTCCAAAGCCACAGAGAAACCCTGTCTCGAAAAAACAAAAACAAAAACAACAACAAAAAAAACCCAAAAGTCCTACCTAGCTACAAAATTTTATTAGCCATGCTTACAAAGCTCACCTTGGGGCCAGAAAATTGAAAATGTCTTCTGTGTCTTTTCTGTACATATCTCTGTAATTGTTTCCTAGATATATAAGTTGTATGTATGATATTTTACAAAGGAAGCTGAGTTAGAATCTCTTCCTTATTACTTAATAGCTGTATACCATGCCTTTGTTGAGGGTGAATTACACAAAGGCCAGATGGTAACTGATAATGGTTCTGTAGAGATGAAAGGACCTAGAGCATATATAGCGATCAGCACACTTGGCATAGCATAAAACCTCAATACATAGAACTATTTACTGTAGTAGAGACAGCCCCAAACTGCCACCAGAGTCTGATATGTTCTCTTGTATCCTTGATTATATACCACAGAAACAATTACAGAATGAGTCAGAAAGAAGCAAAGTTAGTTTATTAAGTAGTCACACACAGAGACAACAGCATACTTTCACAAGAAAGTTATCAAAAGAACTACATCTAGGTGTCTGTACAGTAGTTTTGCATATTGTGACTCTCTAAATTGTATTACTACGTTTTATTAATCAGAGGAGTACAAGACAGTGTGAAAGGAAGCTGACCAACCATGCACATTAAAGCTTATCCTGAACATCCAGTACTTTATAGAAATAATACCTAGTAATCTACTCAGTAGGGAGAATTTTAGAAAAATTATACTGTTCTTGTTTTCTTCTACGCCAAAATCCTAAGTCATAGCACTAACTCAGCATCATCTGTATCTTGTCACAAGACCTTATAAACTTTGTTTTTCTCAAAACTTAATACTTTGAAATGTCTTATTGTCTTCTGAAGTTTCTCTGGCCCCCAAAGAATTTTTTTGCTAATCCTTTTGTTTGTCTGTCTTAATTTCAGTGGTAGGAATGGGATCTTGGTGTTTCCACATGACTCTGAAATATGAAATGCAGGTGAGTATTGGCAAAAGTAAGTGATTATTTCTCTCAATTTAGAAACATTTCCAATTTGAGAAAAGAACATATAGCTAAAGGATAATAAAAGAGGTACTTGTCATCACTTCAGGTCAAAGAACTCAGACTGACCATATAAAGAAGTAGTATGGCTATCTAGGTATGTGTGCCAACTCTGTGCAGACATAAATAATTTTAGAACAGCATTAAAAAAGACTGTTACATGGAGGTGTCTTAAAAAGTTGTAAGCAGTTCACAAAATCATTATATTCTTAGGTGCCTGCAGTCTTTCCTGTGTCAGTGGTATCTATTTGAATGGGAAAGTTGATATATCCTTTATAGTTTCTTTCTCCTCTCTTTTCTATAAAATTAATGACAAATCTCTATTTTACTTCCCAAATATTTCTCAAATCTTCACATTTACAATCATTCCGATTTCCTTGGCCTTGACTCTGATTACAAGGCTGCTCTCTGGAATGTACTACCTAAATGTCTGTCTTAGAAGGGACAGATAGATAACTTTGATAGTTCAAAAACAACAGACTATACAAATAAGTTAGATGATGATGAATACATTAAATAATTAAAAGAAATTAAATAAGAATTAATGATTTTGGGGAAAGCAACTAGGAATTGAACCCAGGGCCTGTGCATGCTAAGCAATGCATTCTACCACTGAGGTACATCCCTGGCTTAAGATGATAATCATAATCATTCTGAAGTTTGGATTTGACTTCCATAGTTATAACTGTACTGTATTCACATCTTTGTCTCTCTGCTTCATGTAGCTATTGGATGAGCTCCCCATGATTTACAGCTGTTGCATATTTGTGTACTGCATGTAAGTACCTACATTTTAAATTCAATTCAATGTGATTTTTGGTTCAATTACATTACTAGGATATGTAGTGTAAAAGATAAAAATATTGTGACATTAGTGAAGAGTTTAGTTTTGGGGAAGCTACAGGAATCTCAAAACCCTAATGTCAGTTTAGATAGTATCTTAATTGCCTTAAGTACACATTTTTCCTTTTCTTAAGTGAAGAGTGTATCCAAATTGTGCCACAAAAGTTTTGGGGGTAGTTTGTCTATACTGCAGTATGAATGGTTTCTTTTTTAGTTACTGCTTTTTTAAAAATGTATTTATTTTCACTTTATGTGTGTGAGCATTTTGCCTGCATATATGTTTGTGCACCATGTGCATGCCTGGTATGAAAAGTCCAGAGGAGTGTATTGGATCCTCTGGAACTAGAGTTATAGAGGGTGTGAGCCATCATATACATGCTAGGAGCAAGTTCTCTGCAAGAGTAGCAAGTACTCATAACTGCTGAGCCAGCACCAGTTTCTTTTGTTGTTGTTGTTTATTATTGTGTGTGCATTTACCACAGTGTACATGTTAGACATGTACAGAAGACAACTTTCATAAGTGAATTCTCTCCTTCCATACTGGTATACTGAGATTGAACATAGGTCTTCAGGCTTGAACTGTAATTACTTTTACTTGCTGAACCATCTCAATAGCCCGTGAACTGTGTCCTATTATAGAGCTACAGTAATGAAAACAGCTTGGCATTAGCATAAAACAGACAGGTAGACCAATGGAATCAACTTGAAGACAGTGATATTAATCCACACATTATGAACACCTGATTTTTGACAAAGACACTAAAATTATGCAATGGAAAAAAAGAAAGCATCTTCTACAAATGGTGCTGGTATAACTGGAGGTCGATATGTAGAAGAATGCAAATAGATCCATATCTATCACCATGCATAAAACTCAAGTCAAATTGAACAAAGACCTCAACATAAATCCAACCACTTTGAATCTCATAGAAGTTAAAGTGGGAAGTAGCCTTGGATGCATTGGCACAGGAGGCCATTTCCTAAATAAAACACCAGTAGTGCAGACACTGAGAGCAATTAATAAAGGGGACCTGTTGAAACTGAGAAGTTTCTGTAAGGCAAAGGACACAGTCAACAACACAAAACAGCAACCTAAAGAATGGGAAAAAATCTTCACCAACACCACATCTGGAAGAGGACTGATCTCCATAATATACAAAGAACTCAAGAAACTAGACACCAAAGTACCAGATAATCTAATTAAAAAATGGGGTATAGATCTAAAAGGAATTCTCAACATAAGAAACTCAAATGGTTGAAAGACATTTAAGGAATTGCTCAGCATCCTTAACTATCAGAGAAATGCAAATCAAAACAACTCTGAGATATCTTCTTATACCAATCAGAATGACTAAGATCAAAAACACCAATGACAGCTTATGCTGCAGAGGATGTGGAGTAAGGGGAACATTCCTCCATTGCTGGTGGGAGTGCAAACTTGTACAGCCATTTTGGAAATCAGTATAGTGGTTTCTCAGAAAATTGGGAATCAATCTACTTTAGGACCCTGCAATACCATTTTTGGGCATATGCTCAAAGGATGTGTACTCATACAAGGACTTTTGCTCATCTATGCTCACAGCAGCATTATTCATAATAGCCAAAACTTGGAAACAACCTAGATGCCCTTCAAGTGAAGAATGGATAAAGAAAATGTGGTACATTTACACAATGGAATACTATGTGGGGGGACTACGACAAAACAATAAGATCTTGAAATTCACAAGCAAATAGACAGAAATAGAAAAATACATACTGAGAGAGGTAACCCAGACCCAGAAAGACAAATATGGTATGTACTCACTTGTAAGTGGATATTAGACATACAGCAAAGGATAACCAGTCTATAGTGCATGACCCCAGAAAAACTAACACTAAGAGACACATACATTGATTGGTCTAGGAAGGGGAAATAGACAAGTACTTATGAGTAAATTGGCAATGTGGGAAGGTGGAAGGGAAGAGAGGAGGAGAGATGGGGTGTGAAGAGAACGAGGGAATGGGATAGTCGAGTTGAGGGAAGGTCAGAGAGAGAGAAAGGAAAGAAATATCTTGGTAGAAGGAGGCATTATGGGATTGAGAAACCTGGCACTAGGGAAATTCCCAGGAATACACAAGAATAACCTCCCCAGCAATAGTAGAGAGGGTGCCTGAACTGACCTCCCCTGTAATCAGATTGAGGACTACGATAATTGTCAGCATAGAACCTTCATCCAGTAACTGATGGAAGCAGATGCAGAGATCTACAACTAACTACTAGGCTGAACTCCTGGAGTCCAGCCAAAGAGAGGGAGGAGCGATAAAATGAGCAAAGAAATCAAGACCATGATTGGGAAACCCACAGAAATATCTGCCATGAACTTGTAGGAACTCATTGACTCCAGTCTGACAGCTAGGGAACCTGCATAGGACCATCCTGAATACAGGTGACAGGACAGTGGATGGCTTGGGCAGTTTGTAGGGCCACTGGCAGTGGGACCAGGATCTATCCCTAGTGCATGAACTGGTTTTTTTTTTTTTGAGCCCATTTCCTATGGAGAGATACCTTGCTCAGTCTAGATATGGAGGTGGGGTGGGGGCTTGGTCCTCCCTTAGCATGGTGATGGGACAGACTTTGTTGACTCCCCATGGGATGCCTTACCCTCTCTGAGGAGCAGATGGGGTGGGGGAGGGAGTAGAAGGAGAGGGAGGGGAATCTGGGATTGGTATGTAAAGTTAAAAGAAAGCATATCTGAAAAGTGAAGTACTCTCATAGTATTGTTTGAGAATTTCATACAATGTATTTTGATCATCTTTTCCCCCTCCCTGAACTCTTCCCAGATCCATTCCTATCTCCCTAACCACCAAATGTTATGTTCTATTATTAGTTATTGTTGTTGTTATCCTATCAAGTCCAGTTTGTGTTGGTCAGCTACTCTTGGGTGTGGAGCTTTCTCTTGATTATAATTGAAATATTAGTGGTCACACCATTAAAGAACCAGACTGTCTCTTTTCCAGTAGTTATCAAATGCCAGTAGCTCCTCGGCTATGGATGGGGCTTTGTGCCCACCCCTGCACTGTCTCCTTATTTCACCTAATGAGGACAGTAGGTACTGAACTAGTTTTATACACAAGAAGGTATAAAGCACAGAGAAATTTAGCAACTTGATCAAGGGTGTGAGCAGAGCTTCATTAATAACATATGTGTTGCTTAACAATATTCTTTGAGAAGATTTGAAATAAGTTTCTCAGCTGTAGACAAAGCAAAAAAGAAAGTATAATTCATAAATACACTACCTAACTCTTCTATCCAATTATAAAGTCATATAATTTAAAAGTATGATCCTGCCTTATATTTGTATCATCTTCAGAGTCATAAATCCATAGAATTTAAAGGTTAAAGAGAGCATAGAAACCTTCTATTCCAGTTTCCTTTATTTACAGAGGAGATAAGCATGTAGTTCCGTTTCTATAAGCAGTTAGTAAATTGAGAATGCACTGCTGTCTATTCTAATACATAGTCCTTAAAGATTGGGTGCTTATTGATGGCCATCCCCATCCCTATTCTATCTCCTGTTCATCTGTCACCAACCTAGGAACTGTTTAAAAAAATCATAAGATTATATCATTGTACACAAAAAAATTCACAATCTAGTTGGGGAGACACATAAGGAAAAATAATTATGATAGAAGCCTTTTTCCTCTTTCTCTTCTTCAACAAAATCTCACTCTTACCCCCCGCAGGGCTGTTCTCCAGTCCCAGCCTCCTGAATGCTGGATAAAAAGCATGAGCTACCATGCCTAACAATACAGTGATCTCAGTAGTTTCATTCAGAGAGAGATCATCAGTTGTAAGATACACAAATACACAAAGCTACTAGAGTTAAAGAAACTTCCTTTTTGTAAGTACATGAGGAAACTGAAACCAAATAGAAGGGAATCTAACTTTGCCTCACTAGAACTGGAAAGTCATGTCTTTGTGCCTTTGTCTTTTCTCCATTCCTTTCTCTCCACATGGCTTCAAGTCTTTTCATTCACTTGTTTATTCAGTGGCTGCCTCCAAATTTCAGCCTTAAATTATCTGATACCATGTTTTGAGTTTCCTTACTTAATTAGTTGTCTTTCAATCATACTTGAAGAGAGAACTTCATTGTCTCAGCTAAAGTTTGTGGCTACCGCTGATCCTATTAGCCTCTTGTAATCTGTATACAACTCAGTGTTTGTAACACGGAGAGCGGGAGGGTAGAAATAGTGAGTACTGCTGGATCACAAAGGTGTGTGGGCAAGCTGTAAGCAGCACTCAGTTTGTCCCTGGTTATACATTATAAAGTGAATTTCTTTCTCTCTTATCTTAAAGGTTTGAATGTTTCAAGACAAAGAACTCAATAAACTACCATCTGATTTTTACCCTAGTTCTATTCAGCTTAATAGTAACCACGGTAAGTCATACTTTATCTCCAGTAAGGTGTACCATGTAGGAAATTTGAAACAGTTTCCAGTGTTTGCATGAAGCTGCTCAAACTGAAATATTTTTATGCAATTTGAATGTCATATTTTCTTTACACTTTTATTTCCTTTTCAAAAATTTTAATTGAAAAACTTTTAAAAGTTTTTTTAGATTATTCGTGTGTGTGTGTGTGTGTGTGAGAGAGAGAGAGAGAGAGAGAGAGAGAGAGAGAGAGAGAGAGAGAGAGAGAGAGAGAGAGTGTTTTGTCTATATGTATGTGCACCATTTGTGTGACTGATGCCTCCAGAGGTCAGAGGATATTAGATCCCCTGGAGTTTCAGATGGTTGTGAGCCACCATGTAGGTGCTGGGAACTGAATCTGGGGCCTCTACAAAAACAGCAAATGCTCTTTACTAATGAGCCATCTCTTCAGTTCCCCAAATAATTTTTAACGTGTTTTTTGAAGACGAAGAAAAGGTTGAAATGTAAACATTTAGTTAGTAGGGATGAGAAAAATTGCTTTTCTCAAAGATAAATTTACTATCTCTTATTTGTTAAAAACAAGAAGTGAAGTTTTCCACATTGGCCCCACTGTGACTGTTTTCATTGTTAACCTTGAATTAAGAAAATGTTAATTGGAAATTTGTGTCAGAAACTAGACATACAAAAGTGACTTAAGCAGTTGATATCCATAAGGGAACTCATTCTACTAGGGAAGTTAAACAGGAACAACGACTTGCATCAAAAGATAATGACTGCAAGAATAAAGGTAAAAACCTGTCATATAGTGATGTGAGAAAAGAGGATCAATTAAGACCATGTGAGTGCATTACACATCACACATATGTGTAATTTTTGTCTTTATGAATCATTTTTAAAAACCAATTAATTTTGGGACTGGAGGGATGGCTCAGTAGTTAAAATGCACACCTCTCTTAGAAAAGACCCCAATTTGGTTCCCATTTCAGGTGGTTCACAAACACCTGTTACCCTAACTTTAGATGGATTTGTTGCCTTCACATCACCTGCACTCATGTGCAGGAATGTTCATGTGTGTGCACATGAACACAAATAATTAAAACATAATATAAATAAATTGCTTAAAATTTAGTTTATTCTTGAAGCCATGATGATGGTGTGTTCTTATTATCCCAACACCTAGAGGCTAAAGAGGATAAGAAGTTTGAGGCCATCCTGAACTATATAGTATGTTCTAGGCCAGCTTTATCTATATGACTTTGTCTCAGCATGCCTCCACTTCCTTTCTTATTTTAATTAAATAAAATACTGCTTGATTAGGATTGTACATAGGCTTGAGGTCACCCTGGACTACAAAACGTTCTGTTCTTAGCCTAGAACTTAGAAAACAAAAACTAAGGTTACTGTTTGAACCAGACATGATGGCTTGAGACTATCCTGGGCTACATCAAAAGACTGTCTGAGGAAACAAAAACAACAAAAAATACTTTTAGAGTAGGTCAGGGCAAACTTCAGAGAAGAATCTCTTGAGTTAGATTTTAACTGATGAACAGCAGTTTTTCAGGCCTCTGGGCAACAGTGTGGCAAGGCGTTTTTTTGTTTGTTTGTTTGTTTGTTTTTGTTTTTTTTTAGTTTTTTGTATTTCCATACACTCAGACCTTAGAAGAGCACAGTGAATTGATTTTTTTTATATTACTATGTGCCAGATGTTTACTGAATACTTTGCCTTGATTGCCCAATTAAATTATCATGGGTACAATCGAGAGAGGTTTTATACAGTTGATTGCCATATGGTAGAGGAAAGTAGTAAATGGGTCTGGTGAGTTAGACAAAATGTCAGGTAATAAAGTCCCGTGTGTGCTATGTTTAAGAGTTTAAATTTGTTCTCTAAGTAGTACCGATCCATAAAGTAAAAAAATATTTAATCAGACAAGTGTTAGAAAAATTATGTGTCACAGAAGATAGATTAGAGGAGTCTGGAGATTAAATCAGTGATGTATGGCCCTTTGGTGCAGAGTGGCTTCTCCTCTTATAGCCTGGTTGTTAGCCTATTAACCATGTAAGTTGTGACACATGACTGTAGTCCTAGCACTTATCAGGCCAAGGCATGACTTCCCAAATTTGAGGCGAGCATAGACTATACAGCAAGACCTTCTTTTAAAATTAAAACATGGAGTCAGCATGTTGGGAAGGGCCTGTAATCCCAGCACTCACGAGGCAAAGACAGGAGGGTCATAAGTTAAAGGCAATTTTTTCTACACCCCAAATTTCAGGAGCAGGCTACATGAGTCTTAAAATATAAAAATTAAATTGCCAGGTGGTGGTGGCATACACTTTAATCCCAGTACTCAGGAGACAAGCAGGTGGATCTCTGAGTTTGATGCCAGCCTGGTCTACAGAATAAGTTTCAGGATAAGCAAGGCTACATAAGAGAAACCCTGTCTTGAAAAACAAGACAAAAAAATTAAGTTAAAATTAAAAAATAAAACTACATATGAAATATGTAAGAGTGCGGTTATAGTCTAGTTGGTAAAGTGCTTGCCTAGTGTACAGAACACCCTAGACTATACCCTCAGCCCTGAATAAAATCAAGTGTGTTGGTGTATGTCTGCATTCCCAAAACCTAATTTAGGAAAGTGGAAGCAGGAAGATCAGAAGTTTGAGGTCATCTTTAACTATATAATTTATAAGTTAAGAGATGTGACAGTTAGAAACAAATCAAGCTTTGGAATCAGTTGGATGTGAATTTGGCTTAATATTTATACTTCTCTCTCAGATGTAATTTTTCTTACCATAAAATGAAGATAAAATAGAACTTTTGTTTGTTTGTTCGTTTTCAGAGACAGGGTTTTTCTGTGTAGCATTGGAGCCTGTCCTGGAACTCGGTCTGTAGACCAGGCTAGTCTTGAGCTCACAGAGATCTGCCTGCCTCTGCCTCCCAAGTGCTGGGATTAAAAGCCCTACCTCTGTCTGGCTAAAATAGAACATTTTTTATGCTAACTATAATATTAAGACCTGACACATAATAAGGTCTCCATAATTCTTGGCCTAGAAAACATAGTTGACGAGACATGCCCTTAAGCCTGGCTTGTTGGTGCATACCTATAATCCCTGCACTCAGGAGATAGAAGCAGGAGGATTGTGAGTTCAAGGCCAGCCTACACTACATAATGGGTTCCAGTTAGTATTTTGAAATAAACACAGATTAGGTACATTCTCTTTATTGAATTTATACTTACAGGTAATGTTTCAGTCAAAGTCCTTTGACTTCTTAAAGGAAATTATTGTGGTCTTTTTATAGTAAGAAACTTATTTCAGAAGTAAATTTTTAGCTAACTTTTAAAACTATGTTTCATTAGATTACTACATTAAAAATGAAGACATAAAGATGTCTAAGCCCAGTTCTAGATAGCAAAGAGATTATTATCTTATAGAGAAAAGCAACAAACCAATAGAATGCCATAAAGTAGTATTTCTCAACCTTTGGGTTGTAACCACTAAAGGGGTCACATATCTGATATCTTGCATATTAGATATTACATTACAGTTCATAACCGTAGCAAATTTACAGTTATTAAGTAGTTATTAAGTAAGTTATTAAGTAACTAAAGAACTTTATGGTTGTGGGTCACCACAACATGAATTATATTGAAGAGTCACAGCATTAGGAAGGTCACTGCCATAAACCTTATAGGTAGATGGTGAATAGTTGCTTCTCTTGGAAATGGGAGAGACCAGAAAAGACTTCAAGAAGGAATAATTTATGTTGAATTTCAAAAGTATTTGTAAGTTGGGAAGGATTTCTGAACAAAGTAAAGAGCAATATGTTTACGGATGCAAAAGCATAAAAGTGATGCATTTAAAGAAGCATAATGCTCTGTGGAGATTAGCGTAAGAGAAGAAAGCAGTGAAGACAGACAGGAAGACAGCAGCTGTGGGAGGCTTTGGATGTCAAGTTAAGAAGTCTGAACTTTGTTGTGGTAGTGTAAGAGTCATTGAAGGGTTGATTTGAATTTTGATTCCTTTGTACTGTGTCATTTAAAAGTTGTACTGCTGTAGACAATATATACATATTAAATCTTACAAAGGCATTGAACTTAACGTGCACAAGACACTGGAACCTGTATAACTGGAGATGTATTTAGGTAGTGAATAGTTTGGAAGCAGAAATGACTATAAGGAATTGGTTTAAATGGCTTCACTTACTGATAACCTAGTATGTCTAGATCCTTGTGTGTACTTTAGTTTAGCATTCTCCATGCTGCTATTCTCCTTTCTTCAGGTAAGGATCAATTCATTTAAGTTAAATGGCACTTACTGAAAGCCTATAGCAATTAAGTGGAAGAGCTAGAAATTTGACTTTGGTCCCTGAGTACAGTATTCTTTCTACTGATACAGGGACTATTGAGATAATTTATTCATGCTCCATGAATAACCTTGTATCCTTGACTGTCCTTGATGGTAACACAAAGACCAATGCTGAAGCAGCCCATTGTTGATTGAAATATTTAATTATTTCATTTGCCATGGCTGGGCTAGAATGACAAGGTAGGTGCTAGCCTTCCTGTGCCATGCCATTAGTTTGGTTGGTTTTATGTGGCTGAAATCTAGTTGGAATAACATAGATGAAGAAGATGTTTGGGATTTGAAGGGTGGTTGGAATAGGTTTTTATATACCTTCCTTCATTAATGTTTCTTCTAATATTTTTCAGATTTACCTAAAAGTAAAAGAGCCTATATTCCATCAGGTAATTTTGTTAAAGATTTATTTATTTTATGTTATTTATATGAGTGTTTTGCTTGCATGTATCTCTGTGTACCATGTGCATGCTTGGGGTATGTGAAGTCCAGAAGAAGGTATCAGATTCCCTGGAACTGAAGTTATGAATGGTTTTGGGCTGCCACATGGGTTCTGGGAATCAAACCTGGGTCTTCTGCAAGAGTAAGAAGTTTCCTTAACTAATGAGCCATCTCTCCAGCCTGATTTTTTATTTAGTTATGAAACATTTAATTGTTTAACAGTATATGCCTGTTGTCTGTGTTTCCCTTCTCTAGGAAATTATATGCTGCTATAACTTTTGAAAATGAACTGGTAAAATGTCAAGAATCTACTATTAGCCTAGAATACTAGTTCTCAACCTTCCTAATGCTGCAACCCTTTAATATAGTTTCTCATGTTGTGGTGACCCTCCAACCATAAAATTCTTTCATTGCTACTTCATAACTGTACTTTTGATACTGTTATGAATTATAATATAAATATCTGACATACAGGGTATATGATATGCCACCCCTGTGAAAGGGTTATTCAACACCCCCCCCAAAGGGATCATGACCCACAGGTTGAGAACCACTGGCCTAGAATAATGATACATTCCAGTACTTAAGAGATCCTAGCGGGAGGACTTCAAGGTCATCCTCAGCTACAAAGTCAATTCAAGGCCAGCAGGGACTTTATGACTGTGCTGGATACAGTCCTTGTTGGTCTGGAGCTCTGTGTAGATCAAATTGACCTTTAACTCATAGAGGTCTCTGCTGCTTGCCCCAGTGCTGTGATTAAAATGTGGTAGTACTCCAAAAAGAATTTCAAAACAAAGGAGCTGCAAACAGGAGCTAGGCATCTGTAATAGGAATAAAACTGGGACAGCCAATGTCACAGTAATGTTGGTATTCAGTAACACAGCTACAGTATCGCTTTTAGAAGCTAAAAGAACCCTGGAGCTTCATGTATATGCACACACATAAAATCTTTTCATGAAACCTAATGTGGTACCACACACCTGTAATGCCAGTACTTGGGAGATGGAGGAAGGAGGATCAGGCTAGCCCTACCTCCATAGTTAGTATGAGACTAGATTAGCCTATGTTAGATCTTGTGTCCAGAAAAGTCTTTATAATATTATGATATAGAAAAGACTAAACTGCAAATTCCTCAAATACTTTATCCTTAATATATTTAATGGATTTTTTTGAGGTGGGGGTTATTGATGGAGTACTATGCCTGATACCATATAGACTTCAAACTTTTATTCTCATTGACAGCCCTACATATCAGGGATTAGTCTGAATATCTTAAGGGAAATGAGCTCAGATATGAAATCAGTTGCCTTCAGACAGCAAATACAGTATAAGGTAGAGCTAGGATCATAACCTAGACTTATATGACTTGTAGTTTGAATGAGAATGTGCCCCAGAGGCTCAGATGTTTGAATACTTAGTCCCCAGATGAGGGTGCTGTTCGGGAGGTTTAGGAAGTGGTCTCTTGTTGACTGAAGGTGGGCTTTAAGAGTATAAAGATTTGGCTGTCATTTTGAGTTCTGCTTGTGGTTAGAGATGTGGGCCCTCAGCTTGAAGTCCAGCCACCATTCTTGTAGTTTGCTGCCTCCACTCTGCACCATGTATTCTAACCCTCTTAAACCATAAGCCCAAATAAACCCTTTCTTCTGTAAGTTCCCTTGGTCTTGGTGTTCCCTACAGCAATAGAAAAGTAACTAATATATGACTCCTGCTACCATTCTATTAACAAACTAACTAAAATACATACGTATATACATACATAGTACATGTATACATACATACATGACTACATGTCATGAATGTCATACTCATACTTTTAAATGCTAATATAGAAAATAAATATTCCTCTAACTCAATACATTAATTATATAACTGTATTCTGTTTGTTAAAATAAAATCTGTAACTTCCTTATGGCGCCTTGCTTTTTTTCTTCATGCCTTTGGAAGCATATGTACTCATCAACACTATAGTAAAGGGCATCATCACTTTCTTATTTATTGTAATTTACAGTGATATCATTATATAATTGCCATTTTATTTAGAAAGATTTGTAATTTTATGATCATCAGATTCCATTTTGTGTTTTAAGCTTATTCAAATCTGATTTGTAACAAAATATCAATGTAACCTACCCATAATGCAATAGCTATGTGTTTTCCAGCAAGAAATATTTCCTTTTATACATATAACAATACTGTATGCTGATAAAAAAGAAAAGCAGGTTGAAAACTGAGTTTGCTTATGTCCATTGTGTTTTATACCCTAGGCCCAGAGATTAAAAAATCAGGATATCTATGTCCTCAGCATGTGACTACACATTCTGGTGCTCGTGCTCACACACACATACACACACACACACACACACACACACACACACACACACACACACACACAGGCAAGATTAGTGCTTCCAGAAAGTGGAACAATAGCATGCTAAGAGTGGGCATGAAAAATTGAAAAATTTGTGTGCCTTCTTCCATACCTTCTCTTACTCATCTACATCCTTTGTACTGTTCTTTATAATAATCTATCAAACAATTGAGCAAACAGCTATTCCTGACTGTTGGAGGAAGTTACATATAGAAAGATAGTTGTGCTTGGTGGTGCCCACCTATCTTAGCACTCAGGAGTCAGGAGCAAGAGAAAATTTAAGAATTATTCCTCCTACTGGATTGCCTTACCCAGCCTTAATACAAGGGGAGGTGCTTAGTCCTACCACAACTTGATAAGCCATGCTTTGTTGATACCCATGGGAGGCCTGCCCCTTTCTGAACAGAAATAGAGTAGGAGTAGATTTGGGAACAGGGGGAGAGGAGAGATGGAAAGCTGAGGTTGGGATGTAAAATAAATAAAGTTAATTTTTTAAAAAGAAATAAATAAAAAAGACTTCAGAGAATATCCTAGCTTGCTTCTGTTGATGCAATAAATACCATGACTAAAAGAAACTTGAGAGGAAAAAGGTTTCTTTCATTTTACAGCTTACAGTCCATCATGTAGGGAAGTCAAGGCAGGATCTCAAGCAGGAACCTGGAGGTAGGAACTTAAACTGAGACTTACTGGCTTCCTCCTCATGGATTACTCAGCTTGCTTTTTTTTTTAAACAAGATTAAAATTTAAGGCAGGAAGTCCTTAACCCCAGCATTTGAGAGGCAAAGGCAGGCAGAGCTCTTAGTTTGAGGCCAACCTGGTCTACAGATCAAGTTCCAGGACAGCCAGGGCTACACAAAGAAATCCTGTCTCAAAAATAAATAAATAAATAAGATTATAATTACCTTTCCCTTTCTTCCCTCTAAACCTTCTCATGTACTCCTCCCATGCTCCTTCAAATTCATGGCCTTAAAAACAAAAAAACAAAAAAAACCTAATTGTTACTGCATGCATATATGTATATGTGTATACAAATATATTCCTAAATATAACCTATTTGGTCCATATATTGCTACCTGTATCTATGTTTTCTTGGTGATCATTTGACACTGGACAACCAATTGGTGTGTTCTTCCTTGGAAATACCAGTTGCAGGCCAATTTCCCTCATGAACATTGATGCAAAAATACTCAATAAAATACTGGCAAACGGAATCCAAGAACACAGCAGAAGATCAACCGTGACCAAGTAGGATTCATCCCAGAGATGCAGAGATGGTTCAACATATGAAAATTTGTCAGTGTAATCCTCCATATAAACAAACTAAAAGAAAAAAGCCACATGATCATCTCATTAGATGCTGAAGAAGCCTTCAACAATATTTAACACCCTGTCATGATAAAGGTCTTGGAGAGAATATGGATACAAGGAACACACCTAAACAAAATAAAGGCAATATACAGTAACCCAACAGTGAACATCAAACTAAATGGAGAGAAACTCAATGCGATTCCTCTAAAATCAGGAACAAGACAAGGCTGTCCACTCTCTCCATATCTACTCAATATAGTACTTGAAGTTCTAGCTAGAGTAATAAAACAACAAAAGGAAATCAAGGAGATACAAATTGGAAAGGAAGAAGTCAAAGTATTGCTATTTGCAGATGATATGATAGTACACATAAGTGACTCCAAAAATTCTACCAGGGAACTCCTACAGCTGGTAAATACCTTCATCAGAGTAGCTGGATAGAAAATTAACTCACAAAGAAAATCAGTACCCATCCTCTATACAATCGATAAATAGTCTGAGAAAAAAAATCAGGAAAGCAAAACCCTTCATAATAGCCAAAAATAATATAAAATATCTTAGTGTAACTCTAACCAAGCAAGTGAAAGACGTGTCTTTGAAGAAAGAAGCTGGAGAAGATATCAGAAGATGAAAAGATATCCTATGCTCTTGGATAGGTAGGTTAAACATAGTAAAAATGGTAATCCTACCAAAAATAATATACAGATTCAATGCAATCCTCATCAAAATCCCAGCACAATTCTTCACAGACCTGGAAAGAACAAAAAACCCAGGATAGCCAAAACAACCCTGTACAATAAAGGATCATCTGGGAGCATCACCATCCCTAACTTCAAGTTCTACTATAGAGCCATGAAAACATCTTGATTTGGCATAAAAACAGACGGGGACAAATGGAATAGAATTGAAGACCATGATATCAACCCATACACCTATAAGCACCTGATTTTTGACAAAGAAGCTAAAGTTATACAATGGAAAAAAGAAAACATATTCAACACATGGTGCTGGTATAACTGGCTGTCAACGTGGAGAAGAACGTAAATCCGTATCTATCGCCATGAACAGAACACAAGTCTAAATGGATCAGAGACATCAACATAAATCTATCCATATTGAACCTCACAGAAGAGAATGTGGGAAATACATTTGAATGATTGGCACAGGAGACCACTTCCTAAGTAGAACACCAGTAGCACAGACACTGAGAGCAATAGTTAATTCCTGAAACTAAGAAGCTTCTGTAAAACAAACAACAGGTCAAGAAGACAAAAACGGCTCCCTACAGAATGGAAAAAATATCTTCACCAACCCCACATCTGACAGAGGGATGACCTCCAAAATATATAAAGAACTCAAGAAACTAGACATTAAATTACCAAATAATTAATTAAAAAATGAGGTATAGATCTAAATAGAGAATTCTCAACAAAACAGTCTTAAATGGTGAAAAGACACTTAAGGAAATGCTCAGCATCCTTAGTTATCAGGGAAATGCAAATCAAAATAACTCTGAGATACCATCTTACACCTGTCAGAATGGCTAAGATCAAAACAACAATGACAACTTATGCTGGGGAGAATATGGAGAGAGGGGAACACTTCTCCATTGTTGGTGGGAATGCAAACTTGTACAACCGCTGTGGAAATCACTCAGAAAATTAGGAATCAACCTACCTCAAGACCCTGCAATACCACTCTTGGGCATATACCCAAAGGAGGCATATTCACATCACAAGGACATTTGCTCACCTATGTTCATAGCATTATTATTCATAATAACCAAAACCTAGAAACAGCCTAGATGTGTCTCAACTGAAGAATGGATAAAGAAAATGTGGCACATTTACACAATAGAGTACAGCACAGTGGTAAGAAACAGTAACATCCTAACTTTTGCAGGCAAATCCCAGAGCTAGAAAGACAAATATAGTATGTACTCATAAGTGGATAGTAGACATAAAGCAAAAGATACCCATCCTATAATCCACAACCCCAGAGAAGCTATAACTCTCTTCCAAAAACAGATGGAAGCAGATGCAGAAATCCACAACTAACCATTGGGCCGAGCTCCTGGAGTACAATTAAAGTGAGGGAGGAGGGATAATATGAACAAGGGAGTCAAGACCATGATGGGGAAACCCACAGAATCAGCTGACCTGAGCTAGTGAGAGATCACTGACTCTGGTCTGACAAATGGGGAACCTGCATAAGACTGAACTAGGTTCCCTTAATGTAGGTGACAATGGTGCAGCTGGGGCAGTATATAAGGCCACTGACAGTGGGTCCAAGATCTAACTCTAATACACAAACAGAGTTAGTGGAGCCCATTCTATATGGAGAGATACCTTGTTCAGTCTAGACACGGGTGAGGGAGGTGGGGAAGTGCCTTGGTCCTGCCTCAAGAGGATGATGGGACAGACTTAGTAGACTTCCTAGGGGAGACTTTACCCTCTCTGAGGAGCAGATCGGGGGGAGATGGGGGAAACAGGAAGAGAGGAGGGAGGGGAACTGGGATTGGAATGTAAAAAATAATAATTTTTTTAAATAAAGGATATAGTAGCTCAGTGACAGAACACTTCCCTAGTATGTATGAGGCTCCAGTTTAATTCTTGTTACCACAACATACATGGAAGGATGGATGGATGGATGGATGGATGGATGGATGGATGGATGGATGGATGGATGGATGGATGAGAAGGAAGTAAGGAGGGAAGGAAGAAAGGAAAAGTTGTACTGACCATTTTCTTTTTCTTCCCTCTTCAGGTCATGTATGGAATGTTGGTCTTTACATTAGTACTTCGTTCTATTTATATTGTCACGTGGTAAGTAGTTTGCATCTATCATCAACATTCTGATAAAAATATACTCAGGCTTGTAACCATAAATCTATAGCCTAAATTGGAATAAAATAAAACCTAACTCTAGCAAAATAGTGCTAGAAAACTATAACCCATACTTATTTATGATGTACAGAAGGCTTGTTCTTCAAGTAACTTATTAATGTGCATCATGTAAAAACAAGAGTTCTAAAATTAAAGAAATTTGAAGAAAACTATATATGAGACATCTACTTGATTATGTATAGCATTGACTAGGATGTTAAAGACTTTGAAAAGTACTACATTAAAAAAATGTTTTTATTGGGATAGAGAGATGGCTCAGCAGTTAAGAGCATTGACTGTTCTTCCAGAGTTCCTAAGTGAAATTCCCAACAACCACATGGTGGCTCACAACCATCTATTATGGAATCCGATGCCACCTTCTGACATACATGCAAATAGAGGACTCCTATATATAAAATGCATTTTTTTAAAAAACTTTTAAAAAATTAAAAACGTTTTTGTTTCTCAGACTTGGTTGACTAAGTTAAGTAACACCTCAAGGAAGAATGTCATGTCATAAAACGTTTCACAGGCTGGGAAAGCAGTTTAGCAGCAGAGCACTTAGCTGGCATAGGCCAGTTTCATCCTGAGCACCACCTCCTCCCACCAAGTATTTCACAGAAGATCATTTAAGAGTTATACCTAATCTTTAGTAAGAATTTATCTTAGGTGGTGCTGGCACACAGTTTTAACCCTCGTACTTGAAGACAGAGGCAGATGGATCTCTGTGAGTTCAAGGCCAGCCTGGTCTCCAGAGTGAGTTCCAGGACAGCCAGCAGAGAAACCCTGTCTCAAAAAAAAGTATTTATGAAAATTAAATTATACTAGTGAGTGTGGTGCCCACACCACAAGCAAGTCCAAGGTATCAGGAAAAGAAAGACAAGATATCCAGCTGTTTGTACTAAGAGGATGCATGTAGGAGAGAGAGAGGGAGGGAGGGAAGAAGGAGGGAGGGAAGAGGAGGGAGGGAGGGAGAGAAAGTAAGTGTGTGTGTGTGTGTGTGTGTGTGTGTGTGTGTGTGTGTGTGTGTGTGTGTCTTTATTGCAAGTGCTAAGAGGTCTCTCTCTAGTAGGAGGGAGCAGTCTTATATACAGATTTACAGCACAGTGGAAAAACCCCAGGTGGAAGACTGAGTGTTTTCCTCCTGCTGGATGTTGATGTCAGAGGGTCAAGGCCAGGGCAGGAAGCCAGGACTAGAAAACAGGATGCGCTTAGACTGAAAAACAGGATTGACTTGTGACTGACCAGTGACTCACAGAGACCCCGTGGGGTCTGGGGTCCAACAAGTGAGATTACCTTACGTAGGTCCTACCTATACACTGGGTGCTCAGCCCAAGTGGTACAATCTTTTATAATGTAGAAGTGCATGTATAATATAGTATCAATCAGGAGTTGATACTAACACAATGGAGACATAAAACACTTTAGCAGAAGGATCCCTGTGTTGTCCCTTTATCACCTCATTTACTTCCTACCCCCTGCTCCCTGTTCTTAATCCCTGACAATTACTAGCCTTTTTTTTATATTTATAGTTTTGTCTTCTCAAGCAAGTTTTATAAATAAATCCATATGGAATATAGCCTTAGAGATTGTTTTTTGAACCTCGGTATAATCCTCCAGATAATAGTGCATACTTCTCTTGCTGAGTAATATTCCAATGGTATAGATGTACCACAGTGGAGTAACTTACAGATTGGGGCTGTTGTAAAGCTACTATGACATTTATGTACAAGACTTTGGAAAAACACTTGTTCTCTTTTCTCTGGAATAAAGTCGCAGAGTAGAATTGTTGGGATGTATGGAAATTGTATGTTTAGTTTTTCTTAAAACTGCAGAAATGTTTTCCAGAGTGGTTCTGCCATTTTTACGTTTTTTGCCCATAATGTATGTGTGATTCAATTTTTCTGTATTCTCATCAGCAATTTTTATTTCATGAAAGATCATCAGTGACCCTAGTTAGAAATTGTAGAGAGAAGCCTTTTCCTTGCCAGCTGCTTTGGTTTTTCCCCGGCAGTCACCTGGGCTCTGCCGAGTTGTAGTCCCCAAATAACACACAAGACGCTGTATTAATTATGAAGCTGTTGGCCTTGCTTGTTTCTTACTGGCTAGCTCTGACTTAAGTATTTAACCCATCTAAGTTTTTCTCTTACCGGACGGACATCTTACTTCTCTGGGGGGGCTACATGATGACTCCCTGTGTTTGATGACTCCCTGTGTTTCTCCTACTCAGAATCCTTCTCTACTCCTAGTCCCACCTATCTTGCTTCCCTATTAGCCAACAGTGCTTTATTGACATATACACAGGACTTCCCCATCAAGAAATAAAGTCATTCTGAAGTACTAGGGTTAGGAGTTAAATGTATTTTGGTAGTGGAGAAGAGAATAATTCAACATGTGTCTTGTTCCATTTAAAATATAATTACCTGAAATATTTTCTCTACATAAATTTAGAAACACATCAGATGACATTGTGATTTTTGCCTCGATACATTTTCTTTAAAAACTCAAGAAAAGGGAAGTGTATTTTCTGGTTTTGTTGTTTAAGACAAGACAGTCTTGCTGTGTTGCCCATGCTGGTCATGAACTTGTGATCCTTCTGCCTCTTTTTCCTAGATACCTAATAAGGATGTCTGGACCCAATTTGCTGAATGGCTTGGAGAAGGGACTACACTGTGTGTGTGTGTGTGTGTGTGTGTGTGTGTGTGTGTGTGTGTGTGTGTGTGTGTGTAAGAGAGAGAAAGAGTCTGAGACTAAAGTAGGTGATTATTATTTTAAGTTTCTGTGTTTCAAGGCTGGCTCTTATCTTGATTCATTTGGTGGAGAAAGTAGGTTTTGTTGGGACTTTTTCTGTCTGTGCCTAGACTTCATATACTGGCTAGTTCCCTTCTAAGTCCAGAGTAGCCCAGAAGAACGCATGTGGTGCCAGGCAGTGGTCATACACACTTGGGAGGCAGAAGCAGGAGGATGTCTGTGAGTTTGAGGACAACCTGGTCTACAGAGCTAGTACCTGGACATCCAGAGCTACACGAAGAAATCTGTCTTAAAAAAATCAAGCACTCAAACAAAGAATGCATATGGTAGATAAACCTGAAGAGTATTGTGCTAAGTGAAATAAGCCAGGTTTAAGTAGAAATACCACTTGAGTTGGTGAGATGGCTTAGAATGACTGGCAATCGGAGTTCCATCCCTGGGAGGAGAGAACTAACTTCTGTAAGTTACCCTTCCAAGGCACCTGTGTACACATGCCACACTAAATAAATAAATAAATAAATAAATGTAATTTTAAAGATTAGTTTTTAGAAAAAGAATATCACGTATGCCACACAGTCTTTCTTACATGTAGAAACTGAAAATGCTGAACTCTTGTAAGTGTAGAGTAAATGGTGGTTATAGAGGCTAGGGGTGGAGCAGCAAGGCAATGGGAAAATGTTGGCAGAAGGGTACAATGGATCAGACAAAAGGAGTAAGTTTTTGAGGTCTATAGTACAATAGTTTACTATGGTTAGTAATGTGCATTTCAAAACAGCTAAGAGAATAAATTTCAAATATGTTACCACGGAAAAATGACAAGTGAGACAGATATTAATTAGCTTGATTTAATTACTTCAGATTGTATACATAGAACATAAGCTTGTATTCCATAAGTAGATATAATCACAATTTGTTATAATGTGTTAATTAAAATATTAATTTTAAAAGAAAACATAGGAAACTTAACACTATCATTTTTCAGGTCTCAGAACCCATACCTAGTCTACATCCTTCTCCCTACCTTTCAAAGTCTTCTAATGTCTATTTAACATTACATTTAATACATAGGATTTTGTGGAATTTAGTAGAAAGAATAGGAAAAACTCAGTTTACTCCATCTTTCCCCACTTTATTCTGTTTGTAATCTGAGCACCTAACATAAAACATTTTAATTCTTAATTCCAGTCTGATAGGATATAGGTATGCTAAGAAACACAAATACCTTTTAAAAAGAACTTACCAATGGGCTGGTGAGATGGCTCGGTAAGTAGATAAAGGCACTTCCCTCCAGTTCCCAGGAGCCACAAGTTAAAATTTAACTTTTGACAGTTAAATGGAGAGAACCAATCCCCAAAAACAACATGCCAAGGTACCAACAAAGTATACACACACACACACACACACACACACACACACACACTTGCCCACCCTCTCCTATAATAAAAAGACTTTTTAAAGTATTTACTAGTAACAACTATGAAACAAAATCATCTTTTATCTGCCTTGTAGTACCTTCTTTCTTGTATCTCTGTTTAGTGATCATTTCATTTAGTGTTGTTCATTTTCTTCCTGTCTGTATCTGACTACAATGTGTTTTCCCCTTATCTGTCCCAGACTACATTGTGTTTTCTTCTTATCTGTCTCTGACTGCATTGTGAGGGGTTTGTTGATGTTGTTTTGGGGTTTTGTTTGTTTATTTTTCAAGACAGGGTTTCTCTGTGTAGTCCTGGCTATGCTGGAACTCTGTAGACCAGGCTGGCCTTGAACTCAGAAATTATCTGCCACTGCCTCCTGACTATTGGGATTAAAGGAATTAAAGGAGTGCACCACCTCTTTGTGAGCTTAAGACTTAGTTAACTTGATAATCCCTAGAACCCAGGACCATTCTTCTGTACAAAGTTTCTTAATATCAAATAGAAGTGATCAAATTCTGTTTTTAAATGTGACCAAGATCTTAAAATTCCTTCTGTAACAAAACACTTGGCTAGTCTGAATAAAACACAATAAATTTTAAATACTAGCTAGCTTAAAGGGGCATGAGAAGAATTCTAAAGCATCAAATCCAAAGAAGCTGCGAAATAAATGAGTGTTATATAATAGTTAGCTTGAAGGCACTGGAAGATGCTAGTACACTAACATCTTAAGTTTCAAGAGCCTCAGAATAAACAGAAACGAAAGTTTTTAGTTTAGGGCCTGAAAGGTTACTCTGTGAATAAAGGTGCTTGCTTAGCCAAACCTGATGACCTGAGTTTAATTCCAGGACTCACATGGTGAAAAAGGAGAACCAAATCCTGTGAGTTGGTCTCTGACCTCCACATGTATACTATGGTACTCACTGCATGTATATACCTGTATGCATACACACACACAAAATAAATAAATGTAAAATAATTTTTTAAATGCCTGAATAATTTGAGCTGTTTTCCCATCATGATACTAGAACCAGAAAGACACATAGTGAAAGATTGAGTCCTGAAAGCAAATGTCCTCCAGTAAAAGAAATGGTGACTTTCAATTTCAAGTTTCAGGTTTTATACACGCTCTCACACACACACACACACACACACACACACACACACACACACGCAGAAGCGTGGCAGAAATGTGCCCTTCAGGCATCATCATGCCAAAGGGGTCCTGACTGTTCCCAAGCCTGCCCTGCTGGCAGAATCCAAGTGATGCTTGTTGTTCACATTTACTCCAATTACTACATTACCAAGTGGAATATACACTGCCCAATTCTGTGCAAATAATTTATAAGAGGATACTTATTATTCATCTTTCTGCAGTATCTAATTTACTGTATTCCATCTTTCTCCACTTCTGATCATGTTGTGACTTGAAGATTTGTCATTTTGCTTTTCTTTTCTCCACAGGGTTTATCCATGGCTTAGAGGACTAGGTTATACATCCTTGACTATCTTTTTATTGGGATTTTTATTGTGGAATGTAGATAACATCTTTTGTGATTCACTGAGGTAAGATATATTTTCATTCCCAGAAAATAATTTTGGAAGCATAATATTAAGTAGAGAATTTTTATTATAATTTTTTTATTCATTTTACTTACCAACCACAGTTCTCCCTCCCTCCCCCTCCTCCTGCTTCCTCCCCAACCTCCCTTCTACCTCACCTCCCATCCACTCCCCAGAAAGAATAAGGACTCCCTTGGAGAGTCAGCAAAGCCTGGTACATCAAGTTGAGGCAGGCCCAGGCAACCTCCCTGCTGCATCAAGACTGAGCAAGGCATCCCACCATAGGGAATGGGCTCCAAAAAGCCAGCTCATACACTAAGGATAGATCCTGGTCCCACTGCCAGGGGCCCCACAAACAGACCAAACTATACAACTGTCACCCACATGTAAAGGTCCTAGTTCGGTCCCATGCATACTCTCCAGCTGTCCATGAGGTCCCATGAGCTTGGACTCCCCAGAGTCTGTGAGGTCCCATGAACTCCGGTCAGCTGTCCCTGTGGGTTCCCCCATCATGATCCTGACCTTCCTTGTTGATGTAATCCCTCCTCCCTCTAGTGGACTGGACTTCCCGAAACTCAGCCCAGTGCTTAGCCTTGATAGTATATACCACTACATATGGCTCTTACTTTGCATACCTTTGCATGTATTTGAAATTCTCAAAATTTCCTATATTAAAAAGTTGCATGTGTAACTGTGGAACTTTTAAATGTAGGTAAGGATATACTTTGTTTAGATCCCTACAGTAAAAAGTTGTATAAATGTAGACAAGTAAATACATTCCTTGCTTAAACACTAAGATCTAGCTGGATATGGTGGTGTATGCCCATGATCCCAGAACTCTAGGCAGAGTTAAAGACATGAAAGCTAGCCTAGACTACATGAAACCCTGGGAAGGGGCAGGGTAGAAAGAATAAAGTAAGTAACTAAGACCTAGATGCATGCTTCTGAATTAGAAATATCCGGCAGAATGCCTAGGAGAGTGGAGCTTTTATACTGAGTGTGATCCCCTGGGTGTGATCCACTAATCTATGATATGGCCTCAAGTTAGCATTCCGCATTGGTATTCTTCTCCAATAAATATTAGAATGATAGATACTTTTGTTTTGTTTTGTTTTTGGAAACTGTCCTGGAAATCTCTTTGAAGACCAGGCTGGCTTCTAATTCACAGAGATCTGCTTGCCTCTGCCTCCTGAGTGCTGGGAATAAAGGTGTGTGCCGCCACCGCCACCGCCGCCACCGCCACCGCCACCGCCACCGCCACCACCACCCATCCAATATATACTTCTTTAACCAAAAGAATTTGAGACCCATCTGAACTCCTAGGTGACTGACTTGGGAAACTAATCTACAAATTTTAAGTTCCTGCTATATATAGCTTTGCTAATGACTGCTCCCTCAAAGAAGCACTTAGATGTGAAATCATAGATATTATAAGAATTACAGACTGTATAGTGGTACACTGACATGGATGGAAATGCATGTATATTCTTTCCTGAGCAAATAGCTAACTGAACTAGTGATTCTCAAAGTGTGTTCCAGAAAATAGTTGTTCCGGAGTATTAATAAAGTAATACCAAAAAAAAAGAAAGAAAATCCCATGAATTAGTGATTACCTGGAACAAAATGTTAGATTCCATGGTAAGACTTGTTCAAAGCCTTTAATTAATTAATAGGCACTAAAATTAATAAGAGATCAGTAAATTGTTTTCTACATTATTTTGAGTCATTTCTTAATGAAACTTCTGAAAATATTGTTTGTTCCACAATACGCTTTTAGAAAAAACAATACAGTGAATGTGAGGAAATTAAATAATTGCCTATTTTAGAATATTTCAAAATGTAACATTGTCAGCACTAGTATATCTTCAATTGTAACACAGTGATTTTCACCTTCTCCACACAGGAACTTTCGAAAGAGAGCACCCCCTATCCTAGGTGTTACAACACAGTTTCATGCATGGTGGCATATTTTAACTGGCCTGGGCTCTTATCTTCACATCCTTTTCAGGTAGGAAATAAAGACTTTTTAACCACTATTGGAAGAGTTTTGCTTTTTTTTTTAACTTCAAGAAGAAAGGTGTAAATATAAAATGCTGGAGATAAAATCAGTGTTCCAGCACTGCCTTTGTCACTGGGTGACCATAAGAAATTCCTTCCCACATTTATGGGATCATGGAGCAGCTGATAGTTGGGAGCCTATCATGTATATTCCAAAAGTTTTGTGGAATACTCTGGATGTACATTGGAATACTCTGATATGACAGCATCTTTGTAAAGATGCTATAGACTATATTCAGGATAGCTATACCAGAAAGTACTACAGGACCAAATGTCTTCAGTTCTATCTTTGAGATACTGCAGAGCTTCTGGTTTTAATTTGGAAGAAACAAAAGTGGGAATAAGATCAAGAAACATGCATAGGTAGTCAGTCTTGATCTTGCTAATCATTGACTCAGATGGTCATTCAGAGCTAGGGCCAGGAGTCTAGTTTTGGATCATCACACGTTGTTTATAGATAAGGCCTATTGATTGGAACTGTTATTCCTGGGATCCTGGAGAGAATGACTAATGGAAAAGAAAGTCAGAAAGAACAGATGAAATTAGTTAAGCTTTCAGGTTTAAAACAATTGACTGAGGATTTCTAGGTACCTATCTGGTTGTCTGGAACAAGATGTTGTAAAAAGATTGTCATTGGTAATGTACTGATGGTGATGTCTACAAATCATAACAATATCCTAGTTTCTCTTACCCTGATTCCTTCAGCCTTTTGCAGTGTGGCATTACCAGCTTTAAATGAATATCCCAAAATAATTTTCGTGTCTGCATGCATATCTGAGCAAAAATCTGATCCAAAATTTAAGATAGCAAGGGAGACAGGATACAGGTTTTACAAAATTAAGTTCAATTGCCAGTTAGCACTGATTAAATCCCAATACTATATCACTGACCATAAAGCAGCAAAATTAATATAGTGTGCTACAAAGTTAAACAATTGCAAAGCATAGGATGGGGATGATAAATATGTTCAAAATACATTGTGTAGAATTCTCAAAAATTTAATAAAATTAAAAATTGTTTAGAGTAAATGTGAAAATAATGCTGAATGAGATAAAGGAAGGGACGGGAAGAAATAAAAGAAAAGCAAGGTTAAATGAAAGAACAGGAAAAAAGAAGAGTGGAGAAGAACGTTATGAAAGGAAAGAAAAAAGATTGAGCCAGCTTGGAAAGATAGCTCAGCAGTTAAGAGCACTTGCTGCTCTACCAAAGGACCTGAGTTTGGTTCCCAGAACCTACCCACATTGGACAGTTCACAGTTGCCTGTGATCTTAACTCCAAGGAACCTGCCCTGCCCCCATCTGATGTGTGCAGGCACCTACATACATATGGCACACACAGATATACACACATACACATAGTACCCTCCATGCATTTTTTTAATTTAAAAATTGGAAAAAGATTAAGAGATCAGAAAAAGAAAGAAAACGATCTGAGCATAGTGGCACACCTCTGTAATCCTAGTCCTCGGGAAGTAGAGACAGGATGATCATGAGTTTGAGAGTTCAGAGATCATTCTCAGCTATACATAGTGAGTGTAAGACCTGCTTTATTTATATAACTGGTCTCAAAACAACAGCAACAAGAGCATTCCCATTACTCAAAGTTTGGAAACAAAATAGATAATGTAAGAAAGGAGATTAAAAAATAAAAATGTAAAAGCTTTAAAAAACAAAAATAAGCTGGGAAATGGTAATCTAAGCCTTTAATTCCAGCTCTTAGAAGGCAGAGGCAGGTGGATTTCTCAGTTCAGGGCCAACCTGGTCTACAGATCAAGTTCCAGGACAGCCAGGGCTACACAGAGAAATCCTGTCTCGAAAAGCAATAATAATAATGTAAAAATATATGATATAGTAAGAAGAAGGGAAACAGGCAAAAAAGAAAAGAAGGATCTAGGACTGTAGCTCACTTGGTGAATACTTGCTTAGCATGCACAAAACCTTGGGTCCATCTCCAGCACCACAGAAAACTGGGCATGGTGGCACCAGGAGATAGATGCTGGAAGATCAGAAGTTGAAAGTCATCCTTATCTACATTGTGAATTGGAGGCCCATCTGAACTACATATGATCCTGCCTCAAAATAACAAGAAAGGGGGTGGCTAGGGAGTAAAAACATGAAAGCCCTGCTTCTTAAAAAAATTATATATATATACATATATATATGGTAGAAATACTGCTAAAAGTGAAAAAAAGGAAAATACAGAGGCAGAAAAACAGGAAAGAGAAACAGAGCAAGCCTTAGAACAGCTTTTCTCTGCCCTTGAAACTTGGAGATGATCAGTAATAGACACAAGATAGGGGAAGACTTACTAACTTGTAGACATTTGTCTCTGCTATGCTTTTTGCTGGTAAGAAGCATATAGTGGACAAGTGTCCAAAGTACACTAGAGCTGTCTAACTTTAATGGTTTCTCTGTGTATCAAGAGTCTCAGCTGACTACACTTAGTTTTACAGTCAGTCCGTGAGCTGGTCAGATTCTCTTGAGATTCCCAGTATTGTACCCCTGAGGTAGTTTAATGTTCTAGCTAGAGTCTCCCAAATGTGTAACAAGTGACAACACAACCAAAGCACAAGAATCTGTATGGACAGAAAACCTGACTTCATACTTGGCAAACACTGTAAGTATTGATCATCCTGCTGGAGGAATTCAGCAGTGGATGTCAAGTGGAACCTCAGCAGGTAGTTCCAGAGGGTGCATTAAAATTAATAAGAAGTCAGTAATTGTTTTCTACATTATTTTGGGTCATTTCTTAATGAGACTTCTGAAAATATTGTTTGTTCCACAATACACTTTTAGAAAAAACAATACAGTAAATGTGAGGAAATTGCCTATTTTAGAATATTTCAAAATGTAAGATTGTCAGCACTAGCAGCCCTACCTGCTAACCTCAGGCTCAGAGCTATCAGACTCCAGGGTTTTTCTCAGTTGATGAGGTCTACACTGGGGTTATTGCAGGTTAGTTTTAAGCTGGGGGTGGAGGGGAGAGGAGAGAGGGGAGGGGAGGGGAGGAGGGGGAAGGAGGAGGGGAGGAGAGGGGAGGAGAGGAGAGGGATTCTCACTTTTCTTGGCCTGGCTGCTTTTTGCTACATCACCTTGGTTGCTTTCTGTACTTTTCAGTTGATCTATCACTACCTGTATGAATTTTCAGGGCTTTTCTTTCTCTCTGTAGGATAGGGTCTTTTTCTTATACTGACTTTCTCCCTTAACCGGGTCACATGAAAGCAACTTCTAGTCTACCATTTTACTTAGAAGACAAAGCCAAATTGCTTATTTAGCCCTACACCTCAATTTCCTATTCTGTTAAATACTTAATAGATTGTTGAAATGATTGAGTTAAACAGGACTTTTTCTCCACCCCCACCCCCAGATATTCTCACCATGTAGATTAGGATGGCCTGAAAATAGTCACTAAGTAGTCCAGGTTAGCCTCAAACCCAAAACCCTCCTGCTTTCCTTACTAAATACTAGGCAAGTGGTGGCAAGTGCCACCATGCTCGGTGAAGAATTACTTCTGCCTAAATTGTGCTAACAAATTTCCCACTAAAGCAGTTGTTTAGGTTTTTTTTGTTGTTGTTATTTGATAAATACTTAAAAATATTAGCAATTAACAAGTTCAAAGTTTTACAGCTAGCAAATGTTAAGGTAACATCTAAACTGCCATTCACTGATGTTTCAGCTTTAGTACAGGAAAATGTAGCATAGCCATGTTAAATTTTACAAATTTAACATGTAGGTTCTCTTGACCTTTACATTATTTGAAATACTAGAAAATTAGGCTTTGTATATGTTGTCATAATATATTTGTTACTATTCAAATACATTTAAATAGTGTAGTATACACAAATATTAAGTCTATTTACATTGTATATTGCATACAACCTAGCAATTTTCAGGGAAAAAATTCAGGAGTGTTTATTATATGCGAACTTTACTGACCTAATCTCACCTCCAGCAATGACTCGGTTTAAAGACAGACCCCAAAGAAACTGTTGCCTTTCTGGTTTTCTCATCCCTTTACTTAATTAATGCTTACAACTGCATTTGCAAAGATGGAATTGTGATATCAAACACATGGGACATTATAATGAGATGCTTGGTCCTAAATTACATGAAGTTATAGTCTATGAATTGAGTTGTCTAAGAAAATTTTTCCACTTTTCTTTCAGTTTATATACAAGAACACTTTACCTGAGATACAGGCCAAAAGTGAAGGTAAGCCTGTGTTGTGAAGGGCAGATGGTGGTAGTCTTGAGAAGATCAAATGGATGTAAGAAACATCAGGGAGCTATTGAGCAGTGGACAGGAAATGGAGCATAGACTTTGGAACCAGCAGACATGAATTCTGAAATGTTCATTATCCATCTATTAATATGTGATCTTTGATAAGTCTCTCCTTTAAGCCTGGGATTCTTCAACAGAATGGAGCTGTTAATAGCAATGTTCAGCATTATTTTAAGAATGGAAGATTAAAGGGCTGGGAGATGTCTCAGCAGTTAAAAGCATGTCCTGGTATTTCAAAGGACCCATGTTCCATTCTCAACACACACATCAGGTCCTCACAGCCATCTCTCACTCCAGCTTTAGGGAACCCAGTGCCCTCCTCTGACTTCCACAAGCACTGCATTCACATATGTGTGCATGCACACACACACCTCTACCAAATATCTTTAGGAATTACAGATTAAATGTCTACTTCCATGCTTGGCAAAGTAGATGCTTAATACATTAAATAAATTAAGTGAAAGTAGTTTTTGAGATCTGATGCAAGTCAAGAAGGCTCTTGCTGTGCCCAGGTACTCATACTAACAAACCTAACATGTGTTACAGTTCAGACCCCCAGGGATTGTTAATCCTCATTTCTTTTCAAACATAGAATAATCTCTTCTTGTTTTTGTCCTCATTTGTTTCCACAGTTTCTCTTTGGGATGTGGCCAGTGGTCATGTTTGAACCTCAGAGGAAACACTGATGAATTATTCTACCAAGAAAACAAAAAGCACCTACTATAGTTCTGGCAAGATGGTCAAGAAGTCCCCAAAGACTTGCATATTCAAAGACACCATGCCCATCACCAGAGATGAATGACTCAGCCACACAGAGAATGAGCAATTGGTCTGTTGGCTGCTTAGCTTCTGGCTTTATCTCATTTGTCCTCGACCTAAGATGCTTACAGAGAAGCAGATGGGGTATATATTTATATTCTGGAATGGTGGAGAGGTTGGGCTTTTCTTAACAGATTAACAGTTTGTGCTGGTCATTTATGGAAAATTAATATTTTTAATTTTCTTTTTTTTTATAAGAGTTGCATGTTAATTATACCTTCCATAATTTTTGATTAAATATTGAACAAAGTCACTAAGGACTAGTAAAATGCCATATCCACATGGCTGACTATGTGCCAGCACTTAGCTGTGTCAGCTTTGATTTATATTATTATATAACCTCACAGGTGGTTTTTTAATATTAAAAAGAAAAAGAAAGACCTGATAGTTGAATTATAGGTAGCTCCTCACTTTCTGCCCTGGTGCTAGCTTGAGTGCTGTAAGCAAACTCTGACCTGCCAGTGAGTGGGCTCTGTTCTTACCTCCAAGAATTTGTCCCTGGCTCTGTGGCTCTCAGCCAATCAAAGGGGCGGGCCCTCTATTATCCCTCCAGAAGCTCTTCCATGGCACCTGTGGAATGTGTGTAGCCCCTTTCACCAGTTAAAGTCTGTTGTTTTGCTTTCTTCGATCTTCAAGTTATTTTTATTTTTATGTCTAGCAAATTTAACTGGTGGTCTGGTCTACCTATATTCTGTATGCCAACAGTTTAAGTGAAGTTATTGGGGAAAGTTGTACATTTTTTATTTTTTGCATTATGCAGTATTTTCCAGTTCTCAGAGAAGTCATGGCTATACTTAGGCACATATACCAGGATAATTACAAGTAAAATGGTCAGGACTATTTTGCATAAAGCTTATTAAAATATTTGCTCCTTCATTTTTTTGAAGAAGAAGAAATACAAGTGTTGAAACAGTACTGACTTACAACTTTTACCACATCTAGAACTTAGAAAACTAAGTAATAGTCATAAAATATCACTGTGAGGCAGATAGTTCTAATTTGGACTTGAGTGTATAAGAAATTGAATTGATTGTCACAAACAGTAAATGAAGGATCATATATTTATTGATTGCATCCTGAGCTATGGCTTCACAAGAAAACTAGCGTTTTTTTTCTCATGCAAAATTGATAAAAACAAACAGCTTTCCCATTTTTCCAATATTCATTAACTAGCCTTAGCCTGTCAGGGTGATGCATGCCTTTAATCTCAGCACTTAAAAGGCAGAGACAGGCAGATCTCTGTGACTTTAAGGCCAGCCTGGTCTGTATAGTTCCAGACCAGGCAGAGATAAATAGTGAAACTTTGTCTCAAAAACAAAACAAAAAAACCTGTTTAGTATGTTTTTAAAACCAGAAATGTTTCCCAGAATGCCATTAAACAAACATACCTTTTATAAAAACAAGACATGCCAACACATAAATCTTAAGAGAACCTCAGTTGTACTTTGATTTTAGGTCAGACTCCAGAGTACACCCACTGAGATGCCCAGGTTCCTGTGTCCTGGAACAAATGTTGGACCAGAGACATATGGGTAGTGGTGGAAATAGAGATCTTTTACCAGGAGAGGAGTGGGCCCAAGGACTGACTGGCAAAGGTCTAAGGCTGAAAGGCCCTTGGCCAACAGTTTCTACCCTTTATAGCACATTTACATAGCTCCCATCTTTTCTGGCAATTAGAGAAGGTAGAGCTTTTTTTTTTTTAAAGCATGCTGTTTCTAGTCTTCCTTTGGAATTTTTGTGTGTGTGTGCGTGCGTGCGTGCGTGCGTGCGTGCGTGCGTGCGTGTGTGTGTGTGTGTGTGTGTGTTTGCCTCTAGAACTTCCTATTGGCCTACCTCACTTTACTCCATCCTCAGAGCTGTGGTCTCAAAAATCTTTCTTAGGGGCTAAAGGGTAATAATCTATTTTGTATAATTTCCATGCTGATGAGGAGTGTAGTCCTTGCCAAAGAGAGACTACAAAGCTCTCTTCCTGTTGTGTCTGTTGGTTGAAGGGAGGCTTTGAAGTTTTTGTTGGGAGTTGACTTGAATCCCTATATCATAGTGAGTTAAGTTTGAAACTGTCATATCCTAGAAAAACACAGATTTTTACAGGACTAAAAAATGCAAGAATTTGGGCTAGAGAGATGGTTTAACCGTTAAGAGCACTAATTGCTCTTGCAGAAAACCTGGGTCTGATTCTCAGTATCCACATGATATCCCACAGCCATCCATAGCTGCAGTTCTTAAGGAACTAACAACCTCTTCTGACATCTGCAGGCATAGACACGCAAGTGGTACACATACATATCTGCAAGTAAACGTCAATGCACCTAAAATAAATAAATCTAAAGAAAAGCTGTCAATGCAAGAATAATGTGATTATGCCAATCAGTGACCCCAGAAAGGACCAAAGTCCGGAAAACCAAAGCTATGTTTTGTAAATTGTTCCTGATATGATCCTTTAGACTACTTTGGGAAAAAAAAGACACACAAAATCACAACTGATGGTTATACATTGAGATCATGACAAAATACAAAAGAACAATTTTTATGAAAAATCCACTAATAGGATAGGTTAAAGGAGGGAAGATGGGGTTGGATGGCGTTTGTAACCACTGAGTACCAACAGTGCCAAAAGAAAAAGAAAGAAAAAAACCAAAACATAAGATAATTATAGATAGATTTATAATAGAGATTATCTTTGCCTTTAAGAAGTTAAAGCTTCCTGTTTGTTGTCTGAAGAGGTCTTTAAGTCCTTAAACCTTTTAGTAGCTTATAGGTGTAGGTGGCCTTATCTTCAAGGTTTTTTTGAGGCTGTGGATACTTGGTTCTTATGGACACTGGTGCCACTTTTTAGAATGACCTCTACAGACTGTATCCTGTCTCCAAACATCTAGTACCCTTCTTTAACCAGATTTAATACCCTGTCAGATACCGTATATTGTCTTTGCCCAGGATCTCCAGAGAAATAAGATTTTTAGCAGTGCACTAAGTTGTAACCAAAATAAGGGAGACTTTCCTTTTCTGATAAGACTTAATCATATGTCCTTTTTATTACATACACAGTAAGTATACCCAGTCTGATGTTATTGTTTGATGGTATTATAACTCCTATAATTTTCATTATGGAAAGGAAATTCCATTTAAAGTTCTTTGGCAAACATATCCATCATTCTAGATGTATCTCAGCCTTACCAGAAATTGTGCATACATTACTTGTACACTAAGAGCACTCTTATAAAAGGAATCATTCCAGCTGAAGAATTCTAACCACAGCATCCAGAGAATTGAGTCAACATAAAGCATTTTGATGCTGTTTTATTTTTGTTATCCTTGACTTTTAAAAAATTGAAATAAAATTTTAATCTTTTCCAGAACTGGTTTTTGTAGACGGAAGTTTCTATCCCACTGGGTCCCACAGCTGTTTAGTCCCAAATAAACACACAGAGACTTATATTAGCTATAAACTAATGGGCCAATGGCTCAGGCTTCTTATTAGCTAGCTCTCTCTTAAATATTAACCCATTTCTATTAATCTCCACATGGTCCTCGCTTACTGGTGATGCCAGATTGTCGTGCTTTCTCAGCAGCTACATGGCGTCTCCCTGACTCCACCTACTTCCTTTCTCTATCCCTGTTCAGATTTCCTGCCTGGCTAAATCCTGCCTGTCCGTTGTCTGAAAACAGTTTTAATCATCAACTAATAAGAAAAACATACGTTCATAGCATATAGAAGAACATCCCCCATCAGGTTTTGGGAGAAATTCTTATTAAAATCTATGTATCCCGTGTAAGATTTAATGGCTTAATGGAACTTTCATTGTGATGCCAAATACTGTTCATTTTATATACACAGGTAGCATTTTAAGGTTTCATAAAACATTTGAAAGTTTCAAGGAGTTAAAAGTACCTACATTTGTTATAAAGCAGTATGTATTTATCAAGCCTTTTAATATGCCTCTCAGACATTCATGTTTACTTGCATGTTTTAAATTAGTCCTGGCAATGAGGCTGGAGTGATAGCTCAACAATCAAGAGCACTTTCTGCACTTGCAGAGGACCTGGGTTAATTCCTAGCACCCAAAGGTGACTCGTGACCATTCATAACTCTGGTTCCAGGGGATCCAATGCTCTGGGTAACAGGCATACATGTGGTAAACATATGTACATGCAGACAAAACACTTATACACATAAAATAAATCTTTAAAAAAACAGGCATACTAAGAGAAGCACAAGGTAAGGTTTTTTAATGTATAAATGAAATGCTTACAGACTTTTATCACTTAGTTTTTTTTTCAGAATACAAAATGATAAAGATAATTACATGAAAACAATTGCCATGAATAGACGTGACACAATTAGAATAGGTTATACCCATCAAGAAGGCCCTGTATAGTAGAATTAAAACTCTACATCTTTGAGATGTAAGAAAGGGTTAATGAGAGGAGAAAGTTCCAAGGTAAAGCTGTTAAGTAGGATTAGTTTATTTTCCTTCTTGTTTAAGAGTTAACAGAGAATCACATTCACAACAGGGAATTTTTAGAATGGCATCTCTTTTATCTTTATGTTTTATCCTAAAATAGACTGCAGTAATTCTTTGATAGAAAATTTTTATTGTTTGAAGTTAAAGAAGGAAGAGGAGAAGTCGGAGCAGAAAACATAGCTCGAGAATGCTTAAATTATTTTCTTAAGAATTTATCTTAGTTCTTGTGCAATCTTAAAACTTATTAATTTCTTACTCATTTTTAACATTCCAGTATCTTAGATGTAGTTTTAAAACTCTAGTTAACTGTAAACTAAATTTTCAGTGTTTTCTTTAGATGTTTTAAATTTCAATTAGGCCTGGCACACATTTTAATTCCAGCTCTCAGGAGGCAGAGGCAGGTGGATCTCTCTGAATTCGAGGCCAGCCTAGTGAGTTCCAGGACAGCCAGGGCTGCACAGAAAAAACCTGTCTCGAAAAACCAAAAATAAAATTTCAATTAAAGTAAACTGTCCATTTGTGATCTTTCATTGCTATTGTTCAGTTCTTTCAATTTAGTGTGTGTATGAGAAATCAAATATTCCCTATTTTGGGAAACATAAAATCAAATTACCTTTAGTTATATTTATCCAATTTTTAAATATTTATAACTTTAATTTACACAGTTACCAAACAAAACTCTCTGAGGTACTAAATGACAACTTTTCAGATATTCTTCTGTAAATTAGACACTAGAGGAGTGACAAAAGTATCAAAGGCAGAATACTATAAATTAACAACCAAACATCCTAAAAACAAACCCAGTGTTCTGAAACCACATGCACTGAAAACAAACACAATGGACACCATGCTTCTGACTGTTCACCAGCTCATAATAAACCAGTGGATTGTGACCCAAACCATGCAAGTCCAAGTCCCTGAAAAAACTTGCCAACATCTACCTGAGAAGGTAACACTAAGTGGTTGAGCATAGTGGGCACATTCTGGTACCTGACACCTGTCCATGCTGCTCTTCTGGTGAAAGGGGATCATCCTTGAAGCACCATGTTTAGGTGCTGGAAAGACAGTTCAGTGGGTAGAGTGCTGCTTACCCACCAACGTATGTAAGAAGCCCTAAGTTCAGTTCCCAACAACTCACACAACAACAACAACACAAAACATAGATCTGACCTCAAACATGGAACTAAACTAGTGACCATGACCTAGGAACAGATTCAGATTACCCCAAATACTGTAGTCCCACATGGTAGCAATTTCATAAAGTTTTTAAAGGAACAGAACAAAGAAAACCTTGTATCATGGGGCTAGAGAGATGGTTTGATAGTTAAGAGCTCTTGTTCTTACAGAGAGGACCCAGGTTTACTTCCAAGTACCCACACTAGGCAGCTCCAATTGCCTGTAACTCCAGTTTTAAGGGATCTGATATTCTCTTAACTCCTGGCTGGTGGCTTGCCAAAATGTGTTACAGACAGAGATCTATCTCCTCAAGCAATAAAAACTTCTTGGACCATCTTGTAGAACCAGAATTGAATAAACAAGCAGCAAAAAAAGCTCTCGCCAGTATGTAAAAGGTGCTTTGGGGACCATCAGATTCCTCTGTTCATTCTCCCAGCATGACCATGTTTAAATCTCCTCTTTTAGGCTTGTGAGATGACAATGCATGTTAAAGCACATGTTGCTAAGCCTGATGACCTGAGTTTGATCCTTGGGACCCATGTAGTGGAAAAAGAGAACTGACTCTATCCAGCAAGTTGTTCTCTGACTCCACCTGTGCCATGGCATACACATACACACTAAATAGATAAGTTTAATTAAAAAAAACAGCTTGGCAGTGGTGGCACATGCCTTTAATTCCAGCAAGGCAGAGGTAGGCTGACCTCTGTGAGTTCAAGGCCAGCCTGGTCTACAGAGAGTTCCAAGACAGGCTCCAAAGTGTCGAGTCTGCTGCGCGGCCTGTGTCCGAGAACGTGCGGAGGGTGTCGGGGATTGACAACACAGAGACTCGTTCAACGATGTAAAGAAAACTTTAAGCAGGCTCCAAAAAGGTTCAAGAAAACTTCCTAAGAAAGGCTCCCACCAGAGAAGCTTCTGCTCTCTCCTCTCCCCCTGGCTGGTTCTGCTCTGACCCCAGAAACTGATCTGGGCGTGGCAGAAGAGGCGGTTAGTCTTTGGACAAGGTCGAGCTCAGGGTGGTTTCTGCGGGCAGGCCTTTTCCAGGAACTTAATGCCCCCAGGCATTGTATTGTTTTTAGTAAACATGTTTTTAGTAAACATTGTCTTACAGCTGCCTACTCCCAGGCAGAAGGGGAAGTGGGTCTCTGCTCAAGGTCTGGTGTTCCCACACCAAAGCTACAGAGAAACCATGTCTCAAAAAAAAAAGTTCTTCACTATTGCAGTCTTTAACTGGCATATTGGGAAAGCTGGCCAAGTTTAAATTTGAACACTTACATGTCATAGACATAAATCTTACCCTGATCAAACATGCCTTAATAGATTTCAGAGTCTTCCATCCTCATCCCCATGACTTGAGCCCAGCAGCTCTATATGCCCAGGCACAGTGGCAACAGTTCTTTCTGTTTTCAGTCCATCCATGAGTAGGGTATAAGGTGTGGGCATTTGAGAAACTATGCCATAGGAGAGGTGGCTTGACCCACTGCTGAGGAATGTCATTGTGGAACCACAGCAAGGGAGATCCCCAGGAGGGAAGAACAGGTTGCTCAAGATTTGGCCAGTTCAGCTGTGAGGATGGGGCAGTTACTGTTGGGTAGATAAGTGTCTACACAGTCAGGGCCCAAGGAAGAACACTCCAATCCCAGTCACTTTTCCCATGGACCTTTCCAGTTGTCCTGGAACCAGTTGTGGCTCATTGCCATGGAAATGCACTTGATCATAGTTAGGCACTGCTGAGGGATGGTCTCCTATCTACCCTAAACCCTGATCATTTGGAGCCCACCAGGCTGTAAGCCTGAGAGAGATATACACTACTAGGTCAAGTCTTTTGTGGGAACTGAGTGAACCTTACCTGTTTTCATAATGGTTCAATGTGGTCAGTGCTACACTGGTTAGTCCACATAGCCATCTTTTACTTGTGGGCAGCAGGCAGCTTCCCAACTTTCCCAGGCTTAAGTATAGGATTTGTTTGGCAGCCTCTAATGTGAGCTCCTTGGTTTGTGGCCCTAGGGAACTGTCTTAGTGTTCTATTGCTGTGAATAGATACTATAACCTGGCGACTCTTCAAAAGAAAGTGTTTATGATTGAGCATCCTTTGAGTACATGCCCAAGAGTGGTATAGCTAGATCAATTTCTAATATTCTGAGAAACTGCCATGTTGATTTCTATAGTGGCTGTATAAGTTTGCCCTCCCACCAGCAATAGAGGAATGCTCCCCTTGTTCCACATCCTCTCCAATATAAGCTGTCATCTGTGTTTTTGACCTTGGTCATTCTGACAGGTGTAAGATGGAATCTCAGAGTCATTTTGATTTGCACTTCCCTTATGGCTAAGGATATTAAGCAATTCTTTAAGTACTTCCCTGCCACTTGAGATTCTTCTGTTGAGAATTCTCTGTTTAAATCTGTACCCCATTTTTAATTGGATTATTTGTGGTTTTTTATGTCTAGTTTCTTGAGTTATTTATGTATTTTAGAAATCAGCCCTCTGTCAGATGTGGGGTTGGTGAAGATCTTTTCCTATTCTGTAGGCTGCTGTTTTGTCCTATTGACAGTGTCCTTTGCCTTACAGAGATTTTCAGTTTCATAATGTTGCATTTATTAAATATCTGTGTTAGTGTCTATGTTACTGATGTTCTATTCAGGAAGTTGTCTCCTATGCCAATGCATTCAAGGCTATTTCCCACTTTCTTTTCTATCAGGTTCAATGTAACTAGATTTATGTTGAGGCTTTTATCCACTTGGACTTGAGTTTTGTACAGGCTGATAAATATGGATCTATTTGTATTCTTCTATATGTGAGCATCCAGTTATGCCAGCACCATTGTTGAAGATGCTTCCTTTGTTCCACTGTATAATTTTGGCTTCTTTGTTGAAAATTGTGTGTCAATAGGTGTGTGGATTTACTTCTGGATCTTTAATTTGATTCCTTTGATCTACTTATCTGTTTTTATGACAATCCCATGCTGTTTTTATTACTGTAGCTCTGTAGTACAGCTTGAAATCAGGGATATGATACCTCCAGAAGTTCTTTTATTGTACAGTATTGTTTTAGCTACCCTAGGTTTTTGTTTTTCCATATGAAGTTGAGTGTTGGTCTTTCAAGGTCTGTAAAGAATTGTGTTGGGATTTTAATGGGAATTGCATTGAATCTGTAGATTGCTTTTAGGAAGGTGGCCATTTTTACTGTTAATCCTACCGATCCATGAGCATGGAAGATATTTTATGGTGGTTTGAAAGAAAATGACACTATTAGGAGGTGTGGCCTATTGAAGTAGGTGTGATCTCATTGAAGTAGTGTCACTGTTGAGGTGGGCTTTGAGGTCTAATATATGCTTAAGACACCACACAGTATCTTAGACCACTTCTTGTTGCCTGTAAATCAAAATGAAGGATACTTGGCTACTTCTCCAGCACCATGTTTGCCTGTACACCACCATGCCCCACCATGTTGATAATGCACTAAATCTCTGAAAATGTAAGCTATCCCAATTAAATGTTTTTCTTTATAAGGGTTGCTGTGGTTATGGTGTCTCTTTCCACCAATAGAAACCATAACTAAAACATCCTTCTGTCTTCTGATATCTTGTGAAATTTCTCTCTTCAAAGACTTGTCGGGGCTGAAGAGATGGCTCAGTGGTTAGAGCACTCGATGTTCTTCCAGAGGCCCTGAGTTCAATTCCCAACAACCACATAGTGGCTCACAACCATCTGTAATGAGATCTGGTGCCCTCTTTTGACTTGAAGGCAAGCATGCAAGCAGAACACTGTATACATAATAATAAAATAAAAAATAAAAATAAATATAGTATTTGGTTTAATAAAAAGACTTGTCATACAGGTCTTTCACTTGCTTGGTTAGAGTTACCCCAAGATATTTTATATATTTTCTGACTATTATGAAGGGCGTTATTTCCCTAATTTCTTTCTCAGTAGCCCATTTATCATTTGTATATAAGAGGGTTACTGATTTTTACCACAAGGACACTTGCTCAACTATGTTCATAGAAGCATTATTTATAATATCCAGAAGCTAGAAACAGCCTAGATGTCCCACAACTGAAGAATGTATAAAGAAAATGTGATACATTTATACAATGGAGTTAAAAAGCAGTGACACCATGAAATTTGAAGACAAATAGAAGGAACTAGAAAAAAAAATCATCCTGAGTGAGATAACACAGACCCCAAAAAACAAACATGGTATGTACTCATAAGTAGATATTAGCTGTAAAATAAAGGATAACCATGATACAATCCACAGACACAGAGAGTCTAGGTAACAAGGAGGGCTCAAAAAGGGATGCACAGATCTCATGGGTGGACTGGAGGCAAGTGGGGATGGGAACATGAGGGGATGGATGGAGGGGAAGAGTACTGAAAGAGAAGGCTGGAGGGGTCAGGTAGAAACCTGTTGCAAGGGAAACTCCCAGGAATCTACAAGGATGACCTCAGCTAAGACTTTTAGCAATAGTGGATACATAGCCTGAACTGGCCATCTCCTGTGGCCAGGCAAGATTTCCAATGGAAGTATTGGGATACCAACCCAGCCACATAACCTTCATTCTACAGTCTTCCCTGCCTATGAGATGTGCTGAGGTAAAGGTGGCACAGAGATTGTGTGAGTGGCCAACCAGTGACTGGTCCAGCCTGAGATCCATGCCACAAGAGTGAGCCCACCCCTGACACTCCCTGTACTCCAGGACCCAGAAGCTGGATGGCCCAGAGATTTAGGATAGAACCAAACACGATTAGAAAAAAAAGTCAATGTAATTATGCCTAGCAATATTCTTATACTCATAGATAGATTGTTGCCTACCCAAATTGTCATCAGAGAGGCTTCATTCAGTAACTGATGGAAACAGATCCTGAGACCCACAGTCAAACATGAGCCTAAGCTTGGGGAATCCTGCTGGAGAGAGGAAAGATTGTAGGAGCCAGAGGGGTCAAGGACATCATAAGAAAATCCACAAAATCAACTAACCTGGGCTCATAGGGGTTCACAGAAACTGACAATCAGAGAACCTGTGTGGGACTGACGTAGGCCCTCTGCATATATGTGACAGTTGTGTAGCTCTGTCTATTTGTGGGACTCCTAACAGTGTGAGCAGGTGCTATTCCTAACAACACTTTGACTGGCTTTTGGGAACCTATTCCTCATACTGGGTTGCCTTGACCAGCATTAATACAAAGAGAGGTGCTTAGTCCTACTGCAACTTGATATGCCATGTTTGTGTCCATACCCTTAGGAAAACTACCCCTTTCTAATTAGAAACAAGGGTGGAGTGGATGGGGGTGGTCAGAGGGGAGGTTGAGGAACAGAATTTGAGGCAGAGGAAACTGAGGTCGGGATATGAAGTAAATAAATAAATAAATTTAATTAAATAAGAAAGCATTTACTTAGAGCTTACTTGCAGTTTCAGAGGTCTACCCCATTATCCTAACGGTGGGGATCTTGGAGGCATGCCGGCAGACATAGTAGCTAAGAACTCTACATCTAGATCCAAAGGTAGCAGGAAGAGAGAACCACTGGGCCTGGCTTGGGCTTTTAAAACTCAAAACCCACCAGCAACTTCCTCCTAGAACTCTCTTTCTAAACCTTTCAGTTAGTACCACTCTGTGACGACTAAGCTTTCAAATACATGAGCCTGTGGGGGCCATTCTTGTTCTCACCACCACAACCACTGTGAGTCACCTTCAGGAAAGAAGGGGAAGGGACAGATTGGACCTGGTGCCTTCTGCTTGGGAGCTTGCCTAGCATTCTCAACTGCTTCGGGGAAAGTGAAAGCCGAGGGGATGGAGGACAGGTACAGATCCCGTGATGAATCTTGGTAAAGAAAAAAGAAGTTGGAAAGCATTTTGTGCTTCTTTAACTTAAAGTTTTGTTTGTTTAGTTTTTGTGTGGGAGTATGCCGTGTGTATAGGGGTCTCCACAAAGGCCAGAAGAGGACATTGGATCTCCTGGAGCTGGAGTTAACAGGCTGTTAGGAGTGGCCCTAAATTGGTGCTGGGAACTGCTGTGTCTCCTCTGGATCAGCAGCAAGCACTCTTCCCTGGACCCATCTCACTAACCCCTGAGTTAAAGTTCTTAAGGAAAAACATATATGTGTATTCAAGTATTTGTGTTCTGAGCTGGTACTTAGCAAATGTGTTATAAGCATAGATCAGCGTCCAGACAGCACTCGTGGGATTTCCAGGTTCTCTGACCTGAAAAAACTGCACCAGGGACACAGGTTAGTGATAGAAACAGAGACCTTTTACTAAAAAAAAAAAAAAAGATACTTCACAGAATAGGAATGTGCCCCTTCCCTGAGAGCTGGGGAAAGTTCGAGGTCCAGTCCTTTGTGGAACATTTACAAAGCCTCTACCTTCTCTGACAATAGGAGGTCACAGGGCTTTTTTGTGTGTGGTATTTTGTTATATGTAACCTATAGTTGGAAGGGTTTCCTGTCTTCCTCTGCCATTGGTTTTATCATATGTTTTTCTGTTCTTTATTCTCCTTCCTCTCTTAGAAGCAGGTTGTGAAACTGTATTTTGCTTTAAATTTCTGATTTCTGACTATATTTTACTTGCACCTGACATGAGAGACCACTTCTAAAGAATGCATTTATTTCATAACACTTCATTTTTGTACTGTTCAGCCAAGAACTATTCTGCATAAAGTATATATAATAAAGACAGAGGCATATCTTTTGTAACAAGGTTATTAAATTTATAAGACTCAGATTCTGCAGCATCCAAGTCAGATTAAAAATAAAGCAACATGCCCTAAGGCTATGGGCTTTTGGGCAGGATTTTGGATATTCATTTCAGCACCACCACCAGTGGTCACTAGAGTAAATTGCCCAGCCTCTCATAGGAGATGTATCTACACCCCTCAGGGGCAAGACCGCAATCACTTCTTCACAGACTTCACTTGTTCCAGAGTGAAAGTCAAAGGCAGGCACTTTCAGTTCCTCAGTCAGGCCTTGTGTGGAGATAAGTGCTGACTTCCAAGCTGTTGTTAATTCACCTTTATTCCTATGCGCTTGTTTGTTTTTCCATTGTGGATTCATTGTAGCCGTTACAAGGTTTGGACATTATTACCCTCCCTTGCCCTCCTCTGACTTCCTCTTAGCTAGAATGTTAAGTACCTACTGAGCAAACAATGGTTTGTCTGTCTCACCAAGGTAAGCACAAATACTTTGTGAAGATGTGAAAGAACCATCCCCTTGCACATGGGAATATCCTGTGTTGCCATTTTCACTCTGGAAAACAGATTTCCATTCCACTTGAGGTGAGTATTATCAAGCATCAGGTTCATCGCTTTACATGCAGACTCCACCTTGGTGCTTTCATGCAGCATTCCCACCAGAGGAAGTAATCCCTTTCCCTTTGTGATGTACTGGGGAACCAGCTGATCAGATAGTAAAGTTTAGCCTTAGTGCAAATTCCAAGACAGTCTGGTTTTCCTTGCACAGGAAACTTTTCTTAGGCAAAGAAGTGTAAGTCAAAGAAAATGGGAAACCAAAACCCTGGCTATATAGTGAGTTCAAAGCCAGGCTAGGTGATTTCAGCACCATATAAATGAAAAAAAAAAAAGCATAGGACTGTTCCTAGGTATGGTGGAGGAGAAAGTTTATTATAGATATGTGGGAGAGCAGAGCCAGGGGAAGGAATGTCTAGGACAGTTCAGAGTAGACATGATCAGCTGAGCTATTCCATGACCAGAGGGATAGGTCAGGGGAACCAGCTGCAGCAGCCCAAAGGTACAAAGACAGCATAAGCAAAATGGATTACATAGAGAAGGGCATCTGGGGGAAGGGCAGCCCAGACCCTGAGCTGGAGAGTTCAGAGTAAGGGGCAGGGTATGCCAGCCAGGAAGACCCTATAACAGGGAGAGGCTGAGGGATGCAGGAAGAACCTGATGGCCAGGCTCACTTTGGTATGTCGAATAGGCACCTCAGGTTTAAAACCTAACACTTCCCTGAAGTTCAAATGGAAGGTGCAGCTTTAACTGCAAATCATAAGCATTTGCTTTGAAATCTTGGCTCTGTTAAAGAAAACGTGGAATCTGTTAGGAGACACCCACCAAGGTGTGCTCCCGAAAGAAGCACAGTATTAGCTTAGAAGTGAGGGAGGAGAAGCTACAATTTGAGACCACTCTGAGCTACTTGGTAAGGGACTCTGTCTCAAAGATTTTATTGCAGTGATGAAACATTGTGACCAAAAGCAGCTTGGGGGTTGCAAGGGTTTATTTCATCTTTCACACTGTATTGGTGAGGAGAGTCAGGGTGGGAACTTAAGGTAGCAAGCTGGAGGCAGAGCTGAAGCAGACAGAGGAGAGCTGCTTTCCATAGCTTGCTCAACTTGCTTTCATCTACAACTCAGGGTCACCAGTCCAGGGATGTGTAGTGATACATTATTTATGATTTACCAAAGCCTGCCTGAGGGTTCAGAAAGCAAAGCTAGCCATAAGCCATTGAGGTCAGGTAATAGTGATACACACCTTTAATCCCAGCAGCCATGCTAGCTAGCCATAGAACCAGGCAGTGATGACACACACCTTTAATACCAGGACTCAAGAAACAGATAACAAGGCCACACTAAGCTACATGAAATTGATCCAGTACTAAAGAGAAAGAACAGCTCACACAAAGGTTGTCTCAGCACTTGGGGTCACATGCCTTTAATCCCAGGATTTGAGAGGTATAAAAAGATTTAGTCTTCAGCTACATTGAGGAGAGGCAGCAATGTAGAATTACAGTCTGAGAATCCATGGAGGCAGGATTGCCATTTCAACCTGAGGTAGAGGATAAGATCTACTGTCTTGGCTGCTTTGCTTTTCTGATCTTCAGTTTGGAGCTTGAACCCCAGTATCAGTCTCTGAGATTTTATTATTCATGTTACATTGGTGATACTGCTCTCCCACATCAATCATTAATCAAGGTGATATTCCACAGTTTACCATCTGAGCATGGTAGTGGGAAGTATAATACTGATAAGCAGGTCTGAAGTTCAGCTGAAATTTGGGACTTAAGTCATAAACTCGAGGAACACAAATAATAACGGAAATAAGGAGCTGAAGAAGAGATCACCGGCCGAGTCCTGGAAACTGAGTCACCCCAGGATTCAGTGGAGAATGGTGAAGGATAAGGGACTCTGGTCAGAGCAGGGTCAAAAGAATGATAAATGGTGAACAATGCCTTGAAGAACTGTGAGAAGCTCCAGGAAAAAAGGCAGAGAGGCCTTTTACCTCAAGTGCATATTGTTCTCTGGATTGTTTTTGGACATGATTTTGTGCCTCCTGTGACAAGTTTTGCACCAATTTATAAAGTATGTTTATTCTTATTGGATGTTGAAACATAGCTATAGAACCCAATCTGGTGAAAGGGTATGCTGAGTGCTGTCCTTACTGCACCCCGAATCTGTACATGGCCTTCCGCCTTGCTTCTGTGCTTTCCCAGGTATAATGTATAATTGTGTTTAAATTGCTTTGTCCTGAGAAAGTTCTGGGAAAGGACTGTTAATATTTAGTATGTGCTTACTGGTGTTTATTTACATGTTTTTCTGAACTCATACAGCCTTCCTTGGATCATTGTTTTCATTGTTACATTCATACATAAAAGTACACTGAAACGGCGAGTGAGGTTGTCTACAGCATTAGACTGTAGTCCACCCCATTCTTTCAGGTCCTCCAATCCCAGACTCTCACAAAGATCTGGATATATTGTCGAAAGCTGACAAGTGGTGTCTGAATCTGGGACCTGAATGAAAAGCTAAGTGAGGACATGAGGACCCCTGCAGAAGGAGGTAAGCAGGGGTTAAAAGTAGGAAAACTGGCACCATATATGGAGTTGATGCATCATTTCTTTAAAAAGAATGGTGCTGGAATGTCTAAAGCCCAGCTGCAAGAATTATGGGATTAAATAACAGAATATATTCCTTGGTTTTCTGAAAAGAACACTCTGGATCCTGTAGTATGGGATCAGATTAAAGGAAATATAATTAAAGCTCATAGTCAAGGAAAACGTATCGTAGTGCAGTTCTGGATGACTTGGGTATTGGTCCCTCTAATGATACAAACAATAAATGGGCGCAAGCCAAAGGATTTAGAAAAGGCTATGACAGATTCTTTACATGAGTATGAGCCAGATAATGAAACATGAGGAAAAAAATCTTACAAGATAGAAAGTTTTTCCAGTGCAAGGCCAGAAAGGGCCCAGCAAGCAAAATGGAAAATAAAAATGTCAGCTCTGGTCAAGGATGGGCACCCCTGGCCATCCTCTCCCCTGCCTACAATACTGTACCTCCCTCTACCTGACGGTTCTAATGATGACTGGAATGAACTGGGAATGGGGGAAGGTGATACGCTGCTGTTCTTAGGAACATCAACACAGGCACTGCACACATGCCAGTAAGTTACCAGATTCTGGACAAAAGACAGAGGAACTTTCTGAAATTAGACAGGGGCCTGATGAACCATAGCAAGATTTTGTTTCCCATCTTTTACAGGTAGTCAGTTGTCTTGTGGTTGATGGAGAGGCAGAAATACTTATTGTTAAGCAACTGCCATATGAGAATGCTAATGCTTCATGGCAGATACCACCCATCCCTTTTGGAATAAAGGAGATATCAATGATTACAACTTCCTCAGTACTGATATTGGACTTTTGCATACTCAAGGTTAACTCTGGTTACAGCCCTCCAAGAACAGACAATGCCTCAATTATTGGCAGTCATTCAAGGGAAAGGAATGAATAATGACAAATAGCCCAACTTTATGTCAAAAGTTTGTTACTACTGCTTTAAAAAGAGCTAAAGAACTATTGACTCTTACTTTCATTATACGTTATGGATGATAGTCTGCTTTCTATAAAAAGCAGATATGTTTACAAAACTAAAAACTGAATTAACTATTTAAATTTGCATTCCTCAAAAATTGAAATTTTTCATAAATGCTTTGGATGACTTAACAATGACTTTGCTATTTTATGCACCTGTAAAATATTAAAAAAAACTAACAAGCCATGTAGTGGTGGCACATACCTTTAATCATGGCAGACACAGAGGCAAATAGATCTCTCTGAGTTCTGGTCTACAGTGCAAGTTCCAGGATAGCCAAAGCTAGACAGAGAAGCCCTGTTTCGAAAAGCAAACAAAACAGAAGAAAATAACAATGTTCCTCCATACACTGCCAAGCCTTTTTAGAAATTTTACCAAAAGTTTAATATAACCGACATCACAGGCATTCCTTATAACCCTCAGGGTCAATCTGTTGTGGAAAAGAACTAATGGACAACTTAAATGTTATTTAAAAAATAAAGGAGGGAAAGTAGGATAGTATGGCTACTCCTCACACTATTTTATCTTCTATTTTATCTAGTTTAAATTTTTAAATTTGATGGCCTTACTACTGTGGAATGTTTTTGGACCCCTCCAAAACATTCAGGATGACAGTCCTTTGGAGAAATGTTATGTCTGGCCAATTGAATGGCTTGGCTCCAGTAATTCACTGGGCCAGAGCTATTTGTATTCCCCCTGCCCCCTCAGGGCCCTGAAGAGCTGGTGTGGATCCTGAAAAACTGACTCTGCCTTTGGCCTGTGGAAAATGGACTAAGAGCTTCTGAAGCGTCTACAGAAGCTACACCTGAAGAAAAGGAGAATGGTATCATCAAACCAAAAGAACAGAGTCTTCCCACCGATGACGATTCAGATGAAGAAACTAGTGACTGAGGGAAGAGACTTGGTGAAATCTCAGGGCAAGGGTATGACTGCAGAATTGCTGTTCCTTGCTGTGCTGTCTCTGTTGAACATGTCTATTACTGCTGAGACATACTGAGCTAATGGACCTGGTCCTTCTATGCTTCACTTTTTTAACTGGGAAGAGAATAACATTTCTGTTTATGTCAATGACTCTGAGATATTGTTCTCAAGCAAAGAAGGTCACCTGACAATTTAAGTGTTGATGTTAAAGGCTTGCATAGTAAAGTATTAACTATTCAGCATTCAAAGTTAGATAAATTACTCTCCTCCAAAGCTCTTATTTCCACCTTGTTGCAGACATTAACTGTATGGGTATTCCCACATAGTTAAAACAGATAATGGTCCTGCTTTTACTAGTTAAGAATTTTAAGAAATTCTGTAAAGAGAGACAAATTTTCCGGGCAGTGGTGACACATGCCTTTAATCCCTGCCATGGGGAGGCAGAGGCAGGTGAATCTCTGTGAGTTTGAGGTCAGCCTGGTCTACAGATCAAATTATAGGCTCCAAAACTACACAGAGAGACACCATCTTGAAAAGAAAAAAAATGAAACAACAACAAAAAAAGAATGGCAAATTCAAAATCTGTAAGAATATGCACTTCCACACTAAAGAAACAACTTTTAAAGACTAAAAAGAAGAAACCACTCACTGATGGTGGTATCCTTCTGTATACATGTTTCTCTTATTGGTTGATGAGTAAAACACTGTTTGGCCAATAGAGGCAGGAAGATGGGTGGGACGAGGAGAGAGACCACAAAGAGACACCACATAGAGACTGGGAAGATAAGGCATGCCACGAATTCTTTGGTAAGAAAAGGACATGTAGAAACATATAGACTAGTAGTTATGAGTTAATAATTAAGAGAGAGCTAGCCAATAAGAAGCCCTAGACATCGGTCAACAGTTTAATAATTAAGTCTCCATGTGTTTATTTTGGGCTGAAGAAGCTGCAGGAGCAGGCAGGACAAGAAACTCCAGATACAAAATGGCATTGGCAACGTGGGTTGCAAGAATCTCCACATAAAATCTGACAAAAGTTTTAAAAGGGATTCTAAACAAAAGAACAGAAACAAGCAAGGCTTCTTGATAGCAGCATTTTCTCAGGTTGGCTTTGTTTGCTAGAGACAAACAGAGGCTCATGCTCCTTTAAGAGAGGCTTCCTGACTGGGCATTAATGGCAAAAACTGCATGGCTCTATTAAGAGGCCCTCTACAAACAATTAAATGGTATAAAGGAGCAGCTGGCAGCAGCAGTGACCACATCTCCAAGGCACACAGCATGCTGCATGACAGATTTAGCTTTTACTCACACAGACAAAAAAAGGTAAATGTACCCCCACCATGTTGGAAAGTCAGTGATAAATCAGCCACTGCTTTAATTTAGCCATGTTGTTTAGCAGATAAATGACTCATTGCCAGAAAAAAAAAATAGAGATATACAATAAAGACAGAGTCAGATAAAGAAAAACCTCTAAAGCATTTACAGTGTGTTTAAAAATATACATAGGTGTCGGGCACGGTGGCACACGCCTATAAGTCCCAGCTACTCAGGAGCTGAGACAAGAAGATTGCTTGAGTCCAGAAGTTCTGATCTGTAGTGCACTATGTGATCAGCTGCCTCGTCCGCTGCACAGCCTGTGTCTGATCCGATGCACAGCCTGTGTCTGAGAACGTGCGGAGGGTGTCGGGGATTGACAACACATAGACCCGAAGGCTCCTCAAGAAGGCTCTCCTTTATTCCTACTCTGGCTGGTTATTATATACCCTGACACCAGAGGTGGATGTGGGTGGGTCTGAAGGTGCGGTTAGTCTTTGGAAAAGGTCAAGGACAGGGCGGATCCCTGGGCAAGCCCTTTTTAGGAACTTATTGCCCAGGGCATTGTATTGTTTTTAGTAAACATGTTTTTAGTAAACATTGTCTTACAGCTGCCTACTCCCAGGCTGATGGGGAAGTGGGTCTCTGAACAAGGTCTGGTGGTACCACAATTCCCCCTTTTTTATTTTCTAATGAGGCACTCCTGGCTTAGGTCAAGTAGGGTCACCCTCCCTTGCCCGTCTTCGGGGGACCTTGAACCCCTGTCTTAGGTGGGAGGGGTCTTCCCCACCAGTTGCCCATCAACAGAAGAACCTCATCCTTAAATCATCTGTAACCAACCTTCATGGCTATCGGGATTGCCATGGGCTAAGCTAAGCAATACTTGGTTACAGATCTCTTGCCTCTGGAACAAGGCACATTTGAGCTCGGCATAAAGCCAGAATGCCTACCGCCACTGCCACCATTTCCAGGACCCCCATTGGCATAGCGCCTCTCCATCACCATACCCATCACCAGATCTGGGCCATAACATTCTACCAGCCTTCGCCTGTTACAAGGGTAACCCGCACATGATTTACATTCTGTTACAAGAGTAACCCCCATGTGATTTACATTTACAATTTGATAAAGTTTACAATCGTTCCAAGATCTGCTCAGGAAAGCATTTAGAAAGTGCACTTGCACAGATACATTAGGTACAATCATTGATGTTACACATGTAGCATTATATATAAAAAATATGAACAATAGGCGCCAATTTGTTCCTGTGGTGATGCAGTTTGTTGATTTAATGTCAGTAGCCTCAGCTGATTATGTGACTTGGGTCAAAGTCTCCTTTTTGTCGCATTAGGACAAGTTGCATTTCTCCAGAAAATACACTGGCATAGGGGCGATTCCAGAAACAGGAACCACCAAGTCTGATATTTCAAGTGACCATGTCCTGTTCAAATACTGAAAAGAGGCTTTTGCCACTCAATCACAGTCCATACCAATGTCCAAATGTTTTAAATTGGTCCTTTTTCCCCCAAAAGGGAAAAACTGGCAAAATGAATTCTGTTGTTTCAAGGTGTGTCAAGGGCAGATAGTTAGTCTTTCCAGTTCTCTGTTGGCTTCAGGATGAAAACTCATGGGTCCGGGAGGTTGATGCAGCAGGCCTGTTGAGAAACTGGAAATCTCGAACCGACTGTTTTCCTTCTCCACTGTCTAGTGCATGGATGTCTCCATTTGACCTGAGCAATAGTTGCTCAAGTTCCATCATGCCAGAATCTGTCTGAAGCAGATTGCTCACTGACATTCACATTTTAAAATTTTTTAAATGAGGAGTGTATTATTTGATGAGTCATGTGGGGACTGGGGACATTATTCCCCCTTTTTATTTTCTAAAATAAAAGATTTTTTTTTTGAACTGTTGAAGCTGGACCATAACAGTAGAAGGATTTGTCTACCCCCCCTTGGTTAACTATCTAGGTAAATTGGGATCACTACTTAGATTATTTGTAGATGCCCTTTAAAAAGGACATATCCATTAAATATTTCCCAAAAAACTTCTGAAAATCACTCAAAGATTGTAAACTATACTGTGTCCAAATAACTTTTGAAAATTATTTGAAGTCTGTGAGCAGTCTTTCCCAATCTAACCTGTAGAGCTCTCACTAGCTGACAAGGCCTCATTTGTATCCTAACTTTTCTGTTAAAACTGGCTAGATGTTCCTTTTGGCTATATTTAAAGCAATCTAGGTAGCTTTTTAACTATTTTTGAAGGGATTTAAGTATCCTTTTAATCATATAAGCAGTTCACACTCACGCATTCACAATCACATTTCATACATACCGGTGTGGCCACACCATACATTCAGAACATACATGCATCTTTTGGTCATCCTTTTTTCCTAGGTCATGATTAGTCTGTTGAAATGAAACTTCCTTAATTGAAATCTATATAAAGGAACAACTTCAGCCAATCCTTGAACTAAAAAGGTTAAAAAATCCTGTATGCCCTTCATCATTCCTCCATTTGAGCTACAGTCATGGGGTACAGCCGTACCTACTCCTTGTAACTCTGTAGATGCAAGGTGGAGAGGCCAGGCTTTTGGCCAAAAGTTTTTAGAGATGACTCACAAAATAGAACTTAAATGCAAACAAAAATTTTCATTCTATATACCTTTGTCTTTCTTTTTCTTTACTTAATACCAATACTTCATTTACTGTTACCAATTTTTTTTTGTTTTTGATTCACCCATTTTTTTTTTCCGAGACAGAGTTTCTCTGTATTATTTGGAGGCTGTCCTGGAACTTGCCCTGTAGACCAGGCTGGCCTTGAACTCAAGAGATCTGCCTGCCTGTGTCTCCCAAGTACTGGGATTAAAGGCGTGTGCCGCCAACGCCCGGCTATTCACCCATTTTCAATCCATGTTTCAATCCAGGATGTTCCCTCATAAAGGCGTGCTGGGATTAAAGGCGTGTGCCGGCTTCTCTATTTAACACTATGCTGTTTCTTTTATTTTTGTCTCTCAATCCTACATACATTTTGTAAACACACTGTAAACCGTTAGAGGTTTTTCTTCATCTGAGTCTGAGTTTACTGTAAATCTTTATGTTTTTCTGGCCATGTGTCTTATCTGTTAAAACCGTGGCTTTTATTACGATAGGGGCTAAGGGCTTCCTTACAATATTTATTTGCATTTTCAAAAGCCATCTGCTTAATGACTGGCATCGCAGGCCCAATGCCCCCAAATATTCTTTCTGCTACCTGACTGAGACGGTCTACGAAGTCTTGAAAAGGTTCAGAGGGTCCTTGAAGGACTTTGGACAGATGATCCCCTCCTTCCTTGGAAGGCAATGCTTTCCAAGCCCCTTGGGCTGCTGCCACTTGGGCATAGACTGCGATGTCATATAGCATTTGTTGCTGAATGGTGGCATATTGACCACTCCCGGTAAGCATCTTCACATTTCTCTGGGGCTGTCCAGCTTGTGCATTTCTTTGGGCTGTCTGGCTGCATCTTTCCTGAAACTCACCTCTCCAAATCAAATCATCTCCCCCTGATAGAGTGGCTCGGCAGAGCTGCTGCCAATCACTAGGTGTCAAGTTAAGAGACGCAAAAGAGTCCATTAAGGAAAGTGTAAAGGGAGCCTCCATAATTTAAAGTTGCCTCTTTAAGTTGTTTTATATCTTTAAAACTTAAAGGGTTATGATGCCGAATAACCTGCCCAGAATTGTTCGGGTCTGGAACTTCTATTACCGGGGCCACCACAGGGCAGTATTGGACCCCCCCTTTGGGTCTTTCATCAAGGTCCAAGAAGGACTGGGTTATATCATAGGAGGAGTCCCTTTTTTCAGAGTATGGAGAAGGGTTTCTCTCCCTGTCCTGTCTTTCCTTAATTCGAGTCTTTTTTAGTTCTTTTTTAAGGGCCGCAATCTCAGCAAGTAACCGTTCCTTTTCAGACTGTGACGAGTCTGAGTCTGAGCTACTTCCATTTTCTAGGTCTGATAGAGAAGGGTATAACCGATTCTGACTGGAGCCCTTTTGGGTTTTGCCGGGAGACCTCTACCCGGTTTTTTTGTTGTTGTTGTTGTTGTTCCTAAGAGACTCATCCTCATCCTTACTAACAATGGAGCCTCTACTTTCAGTCAGGGTCTCTTCAGATGATTCATCATCACTCTCTGCCCCTGAACTCAAGGAGGCTTGAGTCTCAGTCTCTTGTAACTCTAAAAAAAGCCTCTTTTGTGTCCTGAACTACCTGGCGGTGACGAACCTTATCTGTCAAAAGTGCACCCCTCACTAATCTCCATAAGGAGAATGTGGTAGGGGGCAAGGACTCAGATCCCTCTTTTCGTAAAAGTCTATGAAGATCACGGCGAACCTCCTCCCAATCTGGGATATTTAAGCTTCCCCCAGTAATGAACCATGGGCTGGCTCGTTCAATCGATTTTAGAAAGCCTTCTAGGGTTTTAGACTTGACTGCAGTCCCATGTCCTTTAAGTAACGTTTTTAATTGATACTGTAATGATTCTAGCTTCCCGGAACTATTCCCCATCATTTCTTAACCCCGTCCACTTACCTCGCTTTCACGATCTCGGTGGAACCTCCAATTGCTGCGTTTGCTGCACAGCCTGTGTCCGAGAGCGTGCGGAGGGTGTCGGGGATTGACAACACATAGGCCCGAAGGCTCCTCAAGAAGGCTCTCCTTTATTCCTACTCTGGCTGGTTATTATATACCCTGACACCAGAGATGGATGTGGGTGGGTCTGAAGGTGCGGTTAGTCTTTGGAAAAGGTCAAGGACAGGGCGGATCCCTGGGCAAGCCCTTTTTTAGGAACTTATTGCCCCGGGCATTGTATTGTTTTTAGTAAACATGTTTTTAGTAAACATTGTCTTACAGCTGCCTACTCCCAGGCTGATGGGGAAGTGGGTCTCTGAACAAGGTCTGGTGGTCCCACAATCAGCTGTCCGTACTAAGTTCAGTGTCAATATGGTGACCTCCTGGAAGCGGGGTGGCGTGGCCACCAGGTTGCTTAAGGAGGGGTGAACTGGCCCAGGTCGGAAAAATATACATAGGCTTGGGAGAGAAAAGAAAAATGATAAAGTGGTTAAAAAAGAAATAAAGCTGGGTGGTGGTGGCACATATCTTTAATCCCAGCACTCAGGAGGCAGAGACGGAAGATCTCTGCGATTTCAAGGTCAACAGAGTGAATTCTAGGACAGACAAAAGTACACAAAGAAACCGTGACTCAAAAAAATAAAAGTAAAAGAAATAAGAGTTAAAAAAAAATGCCGTGTACTCTGGAAAGTACACAGAGTCTGGAAACTGAATATTATTGTGTTGTCTTTGAATTGTTTGATTGCCGAGGAAGGAGCAACAACTGCTAAAAGACATTTGATTATAAATGCTGCTGGATTAATTCAACTTATATATTTTGAAAATGCCTTGAATTCTACACTTAAGTCTAAGGACATGTCACTTTGGTAAAGAGGTTCTGTTTTTGTTTCCACAGAAAATGAAAAGCTGTAGATTCCTTTCAGATTAATATGGTTTGATGAAGCAAGACCCCCTGAAGCAGTGTCCCAGGTCATTCAACATCCAAAACAGCTAGGACAAGGCAGACTTGCAGGCCACTGCAGCCAAGATTTGGCCAGGGTTCTGTGTTTTCTCAGGATCTCAGTGCCCCCAAACAGCAGGAAGCAGTTTAGAGAGAACAACTCCCAAATTCCCAAATACTGTTTATAGGTTTTTTTTTTTCATTTAAATGGGGTCAGTTATAAATGGTTAACGATCACAGCCAATCTCTTTTTAAAAGAAAAAGGGGGACTATGATATAGAAATGAATACTTTGCATTGGTGTGGATTTTGGTTTATTGATACAAATTTAAGGTCAATTTGTTATAGGTATATTTCTCCTCTTGTTTAGGTATTGTGTTTATACAGCTCATTTAAAAATGTAATGTGTAGCCGGGCGTTGGTGGCGCACGCCTTTAATCCCAGCACTCGGGAGGCAGAGGCAGGCGGATCTCTGTGAGTTCGAGGCCAGCCTGGTCTACAGAGCAAGTTCCAGGACAGCCTCCAAAGCCACAGAGAAACCCTGTCTCGAAAAACCAAAAAAAAAAATGTAATGTGTAATTAAATACAGATTATATATAGTCACCTATAATAGTCAAAACTTATAGTTTATGGTTATGCTTTTCCTTAGTTATGATAACAGATAAGTTACACATAAAACTGTAGACTCACAAAGATAGGATAGATAATAGGATATTTTCTATAAATATTGCCAAATGTTAGTGGACTAAATATTGTTAACTATAGTCTTGCTTGATAGCTGTTTTGTTTTATATAATTTTACTATGTTAAAGTTAAAACCCTTCTTTTTATTTAGACAAAAAAGAGAAGATGATGGGGGATATCCTTCTGTATATATTGGTTGATGAATAAAACACTTTTTGGGCAGTAGAGGCAGGAATATAGGTGAGACTAGGAGACGAGGAGAATTCTGAAAAAGGTAGGCAGAAGGGTTGCAAAGAGGAAGGAGTAACATGTCTGGGCATTCTCTGATAAGCCAAGACTATGTGAAAAAACATAGATTAATAGAAATGAGTTAATAAGTAAAACAGAGCTGTCCCATAAGAAGCCCTAGATATGGCCAACAGTTTTATAGTTAATATAGTGTCTGTGTACTTATTTGGGACTGAGAAGGGCAGCAGGACCTGACAGGACAAGAAACACTCCAGCAAAAACTCCCTGAGATACTCTTGCTAAAATCTTATTTACTGTGAATTTTTAAATTTGCCCCAAAAGGAAGCTATCACTGGAGTATCCCCAAATTTTCAGGAGGTTCTGACCTACATGCAGTAATTGTCCCATTCCAGATGGTATGAAGAACTGAACTCCTACGTACCAGGAGGAAATTTCTCAGACATTTTTTTTTGGTTTTACTAGACAGGGTTTCTCTGTATTGTTTTGGAGGCTGTTAGTCCAGCCCGGCCTTGAACTCACAGCGATCCACCTGCCTCTGCCTCCCGAGTGCTGGGATTAAAGGCATGTGCCACCAACGCCCAGCTTCTCAGACATTTACTACACAGTTGTGTGGAATTTCTGGACGATGAATAACAAAAGGAATTGCTGGTGCCTTATAACACATTGTTCCATGTTCCTGGTGGCAAATTATTAGGCACTGTGCTCTAGTATCTATCATGACACTTAACATATGTCTTTTCATGTTTTTCTTAGGATGTTGATGGCTCCAAACAAGAATAAATGCCCAAGAACACTCAGCTTTATCTACCACACTGGCTGTTCTTACTTTAAAAGATAAAAAAGGGGAGTTGTCAGAACAGGGTCAGAAGAATGATACTTGGTGAGCAATGCCTTGAGGAACTGTGAGAAGCTCAAGTACATATTGTTCCCTGGATTGTTTTTGGAGATGATTTTGTGTCTTCTGTGACAAATATTTGCATTCTTCTATTTATAAGATATGCTTATTATTGTTGAATGTGTATTGGTGTCTTGCCATGGGTGTCCAGTCCCTTTGAACTGAAGTTACAGACAGTGGTTTTGTTTTACTTATGTGTTTGTTTGTTTGTTTGTTTGTTTTTAGTTTTTCAAGACAGGGTTTCTCTGTAGCTTTGGAGCCTGTCCTGGAAATTGCTCTGCAGACAAAACTGACCTTGAACTCCCAGAGATCTCCTGTCTGCCTCCCAAGTGCTGGGGAATAAAGGCATGTGCCATCACCACCAGGCCTTTTGTTTTGCTTTATTTATGTATTTATTTGCTTGTTTGTTTGATTTTATTTGTTACGGACAGTTGTAAGCTTTCATGTGGGTGCTAGGAATTGAACCTGGGTCCTCTGAAAGAGCAGCCAGTGCTCTTAACCACTGAGCTATCTCTCCAGTCCCTTGTTGGATATTGAAACATAACTATAGAACCCAATCTGGTGAAAAGCTATGCTGACTGCTGTCCTCATTGTACCCATAATCTGTACATGGCCTTCTGTGGGGACACCAGACCTTGAGCAGAGACCCACTTCCCCATCGGCCTGGGAGTAGGCAGCTGTAAGACAATGTTTACTAAAAACATGTTTACTAAAAACAATACAATGCCTGGGGCAATAGGTTCCTGAAAAGGGCTTGCCCAAGGGAACCGCCCTGTCCTCGACCTTTTCCAAAGACTAACTGCCTCCTCAGACCCACCCATATCCCTCTGGTATCAGGGTATATAATAACCAGCCAGAGTAGGAATAAAAGAGAGCCTTCTTGAGGAGCCTTCGGGTCTCTGTATCGTCAAGTCAATCCCCACTCTCTCGCCACATTCTCGGATACAGGCTGCGCAGTGGACGCGGCAGCCTTCTACCTTGCTTTTGTGTTTTCCCAGATATAATGTATAGTACATGCCAGGTTAATTGGTTTTAGATTGGCTTGTCCTGAGAAAGTTCTGGTAAAGGGCTGCTCTGTTAATATTTAGTATATGCTTACTGGTGTCTATTTACATGTTTTTCTTATCATGTTTTTTTAATTCAAACAACCTTCCTTGGATCATTGTTTTCATTGTTACATTCATACATAAAAGTACACTGAAACGCGAGTGAGGTTGTCTACAGCATTAGACTGTAGTCCACCCCATTCTTTCAGGTCCTCCAATCCCAGACTCTCATACAGATCCGCATAGGTTTGTGAAAATCCACAGACCCTCAACCCAAAGAGATACCACCCAAAAGCCTGGAGAGATCCAGTGGCTGAGCAGGGTAGGGTTGTCAGCAGAGCTAGCTACATGTTTGGCATGAGAGGGCTCAGTACCCAACTGGTGCTCACAGGCATTAATCACAGAGGTCAGGTTGTCCTCTGCTAGACACATCATTTCCTTTCTGTGTACATAAAAACCTGGCTAGGGTCCTGGTCCTCCACCGAAGAGCTGTGTAGTTGTGGCAAAGTCACTTGACTAATATTTAGATTCTGTATCTGTGAAATGTAGGATTGGCACTCTGTAGCATAAATCCAACAGTGACTTCCTTGTATTCTTGTCATAATATTACCTTGTCTGGGACTGTTGAGTACCTCATAACTTCTGGCAGATGCAAGTGGTCAGCCCCGTCCCAATCCCTCTCACTGATCCATGCAGCCTAGAATAAACAGGGGTTGCCTGTGCCCACAACACCTGTTTATATTGGAAGTAGTAAGAAGTAAGGCTCTTATTATACTCCTGTCTTTCACACTAAGGTGTGGCAGGATAGAGAGTGGGCCAAGTCTTTTTCACCTCACCTGCTCTAAAGGAGAAGGTAAAGAGAGAATTAGGCTTGCTTTAATCCCCCTCTGAGCAGAGTATATGTTCTCAAAGTTGCTTCTTCCCCCCACCCTTGCCTACTTCAGTTGTGGCCACTCCGAAGACTTCTTACTGTTGGTCTTAGAGTCTTCATTTGATTCTAAGAACCTTATTGCCCTGGCCAGCAGGGCATAGCGGGGATCGAACCCATGGGAACCTGGAATGAAAGGGACAAGAGACATGAGAGACAGACGACGGCAAAACAGGCTTTCTGATCAAGCAGCAGAATTTTATTTTCTCACAAGGGTTCTTATAGTGGTTGAAGCAGGAAGCTTGGTCTTGGCAGGATATTTTCCAAGGACACAAGTCTGCGGCTGGGGGAGTCTGGACTGCAGGCCAGGTGGCAGGGGGTGGGAGAGCCTGGACTACAGGCCTTGAAAGTATGCTGTACAGGAAGATAATCAGGCACAGAGACATAGAAGCTTAACTAAGTGTTAGTCACTAAGAATACAGTAGGAATACTAAAATGGATTTTATTATGCTATCCTTATTTAGATTCCTCCACAGCTGGCAATATTTACAAGAGGTCCTATATACCGATCGTACTTATCCCAAGGAATCCTTCCCTCCACCTCAACTTACTGTCAGATTTCACAGAAAACATTTCTGTTAAGAGTCTTCAGGGGGCCGGGCGTTGGTGGCGCATGCCTTTAATCCCAGCACTCGGGAGATCTCTGTGAGTTCGAGGCTAGCCTGGTCTACCAAGCGACTTCCAGGACAGCCTCCAGAACAATACAGAGAAACCTTGTCTCGAAAAACAAACAAACAAACAAACAAACAAACAAAAAAAAGAGTCTTCAGGGGGCCTAAAGAAAATGGATTCAAATACAGTCAGCTACCCAGACATAGTCTCAAGAATGGTGGGCCCTAGTCTTGGAGAGGAATGTGGTGGAGTCTCTTCCTGGGACTGTTCTTGCCCAGATCTAACTGGCGATTCAGCCTCTTCAGAACTCTGCCCTTCTATGAAGTGTCCAGTAAGCCTTTAGACTTTCCTGCTCTTCTAGACAAAGCCTGTTAGAAACATTTGCTCCCCTCCCAGACTGCCTCCCAATACTCCCCTTGCTCCCACCCCTCACTCATCTCATGCAGACCCTTCTGTAAGTCACCAAGCCAGGAAGATGCCCACCCCTCTACTCAGAGAGCCCCTACCTACTTAGGCCTCAGCATTAGGCACTACTCCCGCAACCCCGGCCTTTGATTATCTCCCCTCTATCAACCTTGCCTCCAGGGTAGGCTGATATAATAGACTCATGAGCATAGATAAGGACTTGTGAAATTTTTCAAAGAATCAAGTGAAAGTCCAGTTATCATTCAAGGTCCTTCTCCCCAGCCCTCCCAAGTTTCTTTGTGTCTTCCGGACTAGTGCTCCTCCATCCATGGTATGTATAACTTGAGTGTCTCACAGGCATGCTCTCCTGCCCAGTTCACCCTGTCCCTCTAGACCTCTCCTTGTCTGCTGTGGGAACTCCTCACCATCTTCAGACCTCAATGTGACTGGTTAGATAGCACCATGAATTTCTGGAACTCTCTAACCTCTTCATCTGGGGTGTTCTTTATTTTTTTTTTTTTTTTTGGTTTTTACGAGACAGGGTTTCTCTGTATTGTTTTGGAGGCTATCGGTCCAGCCCCACTCAAACTCACAGAGATCCGCCTGCCTCTGCCTCCCGAGTGCTGGGATTAAAGGCGTGAGCCACCACCGCCCGGCTGGGGTGTTCTTATGACAGTTTGATCAATAAGATATCTGGAATGACTTCATTCAAGTTCGAGTGAGGCCACTGTGCTGTAAAATTTGGCATGCAGCTAAGCCAGCCCTTGGCCTAACACTCACAGAATACAGATGGCCACAAGAAGAGGCTGGTGGGTCCAGCACAAGAAATGAGTCAAACCACAGAATATTGAGAAATACCAATACCAACTGTGGTTGACTGTCTGCATTAAACTCTCCACCTAACAGAAAGCAACTTCCCCAAGCTTCCTCTGCCATTCTACTCATGTCTTGTAATTTCATTTTCATTTTCCAGATGGTTTCTGTCTCCAAAGACATGTTGAGTTCTTTAAGGACTGGGGTTATCTCTGTCCCAAGCGTTCTCAGAAGCAGTGAGATAGACTCTTGACTACTTGCAAAATTCAGGGTACTTGGGACTGGGTGAAACTTTCCAAAGGATCAAGTTAAAACTGGGAGGAAAGGAGAAAGGTAGTAACTCGGTGGTATACCACATTATCTTCATATGCTCTATGTTCCAGCACTCATACTCTGATGTCATTTGTGTATTTTAAAAGTATATATATGAGCAGAGAGAGAGAGAGAGAGAGAGAGAGAGAGAGAGAGAGAGAGAGAGAGAGAGTATGCATGTGTACATGTATGTTCAGGGGCATGTGCAGACCAGAGAGGGACATCAGATATCCTCCTCCACCACTTTTCCCCTTAATTTTCAAGACAGGATCTTCCGCCATTAACTTGGAGCTGACCAGCAAGCCCCCAGTTACGCTTGTCTGTCTCCCCAGAGCTGGATTACAGGTGTACTGGCTTCCTACAAGGGTTCTAGGGATTAGAACTCCGGCCTTATGCTTACGTGGCAAATACTTTACCTACTGAGCTATCTCCCAAACCTCATGCAATGTATCCAACAAAGACTTAACAGAACCCTCATTGTGACAGTCCGAATTAAGATGGTTGTTCGTCCTATCTGCAGTCCCTCAAAGAATATACAGCAAGAGGTGAGCAGAGGGCTCAAAGAGTCTCCCAGAGGAGGCCACATGCAAGCCGGAGCTGAAAGAACAACCAGATAGTTGCATGGACTAAAGAAACGTGTGGCTACCGTCACCCTACCCCTGAAGAGGAGGAGTGATGGCCTGGATTGGTTAAATGCAAGAATACTAAGTCACCGTCATGGGGGTGGGGTAGGGGGTGGAAACCAGTGTGTAACAAAGGTTGTCCCAGTTTGGGAAGGAAGGCACAGGACAGAGTCTCCTCTCTCAAACACACAAGGTAAGATTGGATGGGGTGGGCTTCTTACTGAGAAGAAATCTATTTATTTGTGTGGGGTCAGGGGAGAGAGGGAGAGAGAGAGGGAGGGAGGAAGAGAGAGAAAGGGGGTGGAGGGAGAGAGGGGGAGAGAGAGAGGGGGAGAGGGGGGGGAGAGAGAGGGGAAGAGAAAGAGGGAGAGAGAGAGAGAGAGGGAGAGAGGGGGGAAGAGAGAGAGAGGCCAAAGGATAACTTGCAGGAGTTAGCTCTCTCCTACCATGTATGTCCTGGGGATCAAACTTTGATTGTCAGCCTTGGCAGCAGGGCCATCTACTGAACTACCAAATCCCAGGGTCATCCTTTTGGGGAATTAATTGTGCCCTCCTCTCACCCCACTCCCTTCTTAGAAGAAAACTTCATAGTCCATGCAGCTCCAAGTGGCTAGGTCTGGGTGCTGGGGAGAGGTCAGACACCGAGAGATAGCAAAAGTTACTTTACTTGTCATGTTTTCTGTCCAATTACTCCCCCAGGAGAACTCTGGGGTGCTGCTTGGGGACTAGATGGTGACCCTGACATTTGGTCAGGAAATAGCCAGAATAGTTCTTGGGAAGGAGGAAGTGTGGATTATGAGCAGAGAGGGCCATATTGCGAGTGTAAAGCAATAAGCAGTGAGCTGCAGACAGAGAACCAGAAGAAGGTTCAGTCACTCCCTCAGAGGATGGCAAGCCAGGCTCCAGGAGAGTCAAGGTTACTGGGGCACTTAACCTGTGGCAGACATCCATCTAAGTACTTAGTCACATCAATCCACAGCATGGGCTGCTGAGACAACCTGCCCAATCCCACACCCAAGAGACAGACGGTCCTCTTTCATGCAAGCACAGTAGCCATGGCACTGAAGAAGACAGATCGGTTGACCTGGACTCACCAGGAAGTGACCTGAAGGAGATGGTACTGGAGCTAAGTCCAAGCTGAGGCAGGAGCCGCGCCAGTGGAGACCAGGAGGAGAAGGGACTCCCGGCACCTGGAGGAGTAGTCTGAGAAAAGGGAAGTCCAGAAAAAGGGACCAAAGGGAAGATACTTGTCAAGTCAGAGCCAAGTCAGAGGTTATACGTGCTAGCACAGAGAGAGCCAGCTCCACCCTCAGAAAGGGCCTGCCCTTCCCCCTATTACATTGAAAGCTGGCTACACTCCAGCCTTTTCTGACTTAGCAGAGGAAATGCTCTCTTCTTTAAAAGCAGATTTACTGAAGCATTAAGACTGAGAACATTTTTCTTTCAAGAAGTGACTCTACACAAAGAGCTGAAAAACGTTAAAAAAAAAAAAAACGAGTTTGCTATGTATAGTCCATGCTTTCTCAGCCTCCTGAATGCGGGATTATGGGCGTGGCCACCCACCAAACCTGGTTTAGAGAAATACTTTTAAATTATGCTTTAAGATGAAAATAGTAGTAGTAGGTGCTTGTAACCTCAGGGATGAAGACAGGAAGATCAGAAGTTCAAAGTTAGCCTAAGCCAAATGAAACCTTGTCTCAAAAATAGTAAAATAACCCGGGCTTGCCAGTTCATGCTTAAATCCCAGATCTTCGTGAGCAAAGCCAGCTTTGTCTACATAGTGAGTTTCAGATCAGCCAGTCTCAAAAAATTAAAAGTAAACTAAAATATAGTAGTTTAGCATTTGTAAGGCACTTTACCATTTGCTAAGAGATGTCATTAGTGTTTACGAGGGAGGAAACTCAAACCTTGTGTTGTTCTTTTGTAAAAGTTTAAACATTAGAAAAAGGTGAAAGGCACGAGATGGGACCGGGACTGGAACAATGGAACACGAGCCACAGAGAGTATGAACCATAGTATATTTCAGCAGCGGGGAGACCGACACGAGGAGTGAGAAGAGGGTTGTAGAGAGAAGGGGTAAGAGAAGTAAGAGCATGGAGAGTGTAAGAGAGTGGAGAGGAAGGGGAGAAAGGAGAGAGGGGACAGCATAGAGAGAGTGGCCATGTGGAGGTGGTCACTTAAAAGAGGAAGCTTACACATGCGTACTGAGTCATTATGCAGCCCCATAGCGGTGATGCAATGACATGGCATGCCGTTGTGCCTATCTCGCTTGTCAGGGCGGTGGGGTCGGTTCCAACAATCTGACCTCTTATTTTTATTAAAAAGGTGGGCTGTTAGGCATGGCAAGCTAGGGAATAAGGATGTCAAGTTTTCAAGACTGCTTCCTGCTGACCTGGGGGAGTGTTGACAATCTTTGGGGGAACTGAGAAAGCTGGAATGTTGCCACATTGTAAGGTAGCTGTTTGCTCCATCGCAGTCCAGGCTGTATGAAACTCTCTGGCGCCTCTTAGACCTGGCAAGATGCTAGCAGAGTGGAAGACAAGGTTAAGTTTAGAAAAATTTTTTTCTTAGGTCCTGGTATTTGAGGGGAAGATTGTAAGAGGAAGGAAGGATTTTTGAGGGGATTTCAAGATGAGGGAAGGGAGTCCCAGGACCAGGGAGAGATTGAATAATATCTGGAGTGAATTTGACTTGTTTGGGTGGGTCCAATTCAGCTCCCTGAAACTTACAAGAATCCTTTGAATTTGTGAAAACATAAATTTTAGACACATTTAGCAGTATATTTATGTTAGAAGCGACTTGGCTGAAAGCATCAACATTTTTAAAACTGACAGGTAAAGGACAATGAAAAGTACCTTAATTTTGTCCTTGCAGTTATGATTGTAGAGTGGCATAGTTGTTTAGTACTCTGTTAGAGTTGGATTAGTACCTTATCAGAACTTTATTAATATTAAGACTATAACATAATGAAAGAGAGAAATCTGGAACATGTTTCATTCTTTGTAGTGTCTCAACTCACTTTATTTGTCATCACTTAGGCCTTTTTATCCTTAGACCTTCATAACTTTAATTCATACTCCTTAATTACCATCTTATATGGACAAACCTTAAAATACCTGTTCCTGAAATCTGTCCTGTGACAGTTAGGGCCTTGGCCGCTGCCCTAACCTGGCAAAGCTTCCAGCTGTCAAAAGCATCAGAGCTCCTGAGGTCAAAATTTTACCTGAGTTAATGATCAAAGAATAACAGAGACTAACCAGCTGGCTGCATGCACAGCCACCCGCAATGTCCTGCATAGTTACTGAAGTCTGGGGCTTCTAAGGACACCTGCCTTCTGATGACAGAGTGAGACCTGAGGATTAGGGTTTTTACGAAGACTTCCCTACTGTTGGCCCAAGCAACGTGGAGAAAAGCCGATTCCACTGTCCTCTTGTCCATGGTCTGAAGAGTCCTTTGCAGTCATTGAGGTGAAAAGCAGGGTTGGTCAGTGGCCACCGTTGTCACTTTTGCGGGTGGAGTTTCTTCAGTGCCCACCAGTCTTCTTGGAGGAAAAGGGGTGGAGCCAGCAGCTGGCCTGTCTCTGTTACAAAAAGCTTTGTAATAAAACATTTAAATGCTATGTTCTCTAGATCTCTGAGCATTTGAGGACTGTCTGCCTGTTTAGCATATCTTAGCAGACAAAATTTGTCTTTAGTGACTTGCCTTAGGCACATAGGTAGCTAGAGAAAATTCTCCTTTTGTAATAGAATCTTTACCTTTGTAAACAGTTTACAGAAAGGACTGGGTGCTATAAATATTTTGTTAATTTGAAATAGACCCTTGCCACTTTAAATGTTTACCATCATTTAAAGATATAACAATTTAAAAATATTTGAGACTTAGCATAGTTAAATTTAAATTGTATACAAAGTTACCTTACATTACTTAAGCAGTGACTACATATAGATACATTAAACAGGACTGGGTAAAAGGAAGAAGGAAGAACCAGAGTGTAGTTTCTGATTCCCACGTTGTAGCAAACAGACAGGAGATTTAAAGAGACAGAGTAGACTTAAACTGTCAGTGACAGGAGAGCAGGTCCCCTGCAGATAGAACAGGGGGCCCTGGAAAGACACAGTATTCCATAAACAAGCCACGTGCAACAGGGCCAGTGAAAGAAGAAATTAGAGGCAAAAAGGTGAAAAGAATTGCGTCTGTCAGCAGAAGCTGGCTAGACTGAGTGGGTGTGCCCACAACTAGGTCACATGGTCAAGATGGGGGCCGTAGGTCTGAGAAACGAATGTCACATCCAAAAAAGACCACCGTAGGTCTGAGAAACAGAAGTGGCAGTCTGCGCATCCAAAACAGGTCACCGTAGGTCTGAGAAATGGATGAAGCTGTGCTAGGGTACAAAACCCGAGGGACTCCACCGTGGGTCTGGGCACCAGTCAGTACAAAACCCGAAAACCTCAAACCTCATTCATGGAGGAAAAAATGAAAAACTCTCAGAGTGTCCCCAGCAGATGCTGGCCCAGGCTACCTCACTGTGAGTCAAAACTCTCAGAGAGTCCCGAGCAGGCCACTGTAAGCCCCTGGCATCTGCATGGAGAAGAAACATGGCAGAAAGGCAGCAGGGAGGTAGAAGCTTAGAAAAATAGCCGGGCGGTGGTGGCGCACGCCTTTAATCCCAACACTCGAGAGGCAGAGGCAGGCAGATCTCTGTGAGTTCGAGGCCGGGCTGGACCGACAGCCTCCAAAACAATACAGAGAAACCCTGTCTCATAAAAACCTAAAAAAAAAGAAAAGAAAAGTAGTAACTCCTTCCATTTACCTGTCCGCTGCTGGTACTCCCAGTTTGAAGTTATTTCCCATGGGTGTAGCCGAAGATGGCTCAGCCCAGCCTCAGAACTCGTCAGCCTGAGATCGCTGTCAAGGGCAGAAGGAGCCCAAAAAGCAAAGCGATAGGGTACAGAACTCCAAAAAGGGGGTGAAACCACTGAAGGCTTGAAGTCGAAAGACACAGCTAAGGGAATGCGGTGATGGACCTCATCCGTGGGAAATTTACTGACCAGGAGAAAGGGTGTCGTACCAGGTCACAGCAAACTGGTAGATGAGTGGGTTGTTGGCTTGAATTTTAGGGTCCCCGTGAGTTCCCGCTTGCCCGCCTGCGGGCAGCCAGAGAGGTCACGGAGAGAGCCTATCCAAGTCATGGAACCATAATGTTGTTCTTTTGTAAAACTTTTAAAAATTAGAAAAAGGCGAAAAGTGCGAGATGGGACCAGGACTGGAACAATGGAACACGAGCCACAGAGAGTATGAACCATAGTTTATTTCAGCGGCGGGAGAGTGGGGAGACCGACACGAGAAATGAGAAGAGGGTTGTAGAGAGAAGGGGTAAGAGAAGTAAGAGCATGGAGAGTGTAAGAGAGTGGAGAGGAAGGGGAGAAAGGAGAGAGGGGACAGCATAGAGAGAGCGGCCACGTGGAGGTGGTCACTTAAAAGGGGAAGCTTACACATGCGTACTGAGTCATTATGCAGCCCCATAGCGGTGATGTAGCGATGACGTGGCATGCCACTGTGTGTGTCCCGCTTATCATCAGGGGATGGGGTCAGTATGATGCCGATAGTTCCAATACCTTGGAGATTAAGTAATCCATGGAAAGTGCTGAGACTCAAGCCCGGCTATTCAGACTCCAAATCCTGTGTTCATTCATATTTCATTCTTTTGTTCATGAAAAAAAGTCTTTATAGGCTGCCAGTGTAGCTCAGTTGACCTCGAGTGCTTGCCCAGCATGGATGAAGCAGTGGGTTTCATTTCCAGTACCACATACTCTGGGCATTGTGGCACATGCCTGTAACTAGCACTTAGAGGCAGGGGAATCAGAAGTTCAAGGTTATCCTTGGATACATGAGTTTGAAGGCCAGGCTGGTGTACATAAGACCTTGTCAGAAGAAGGAGGACAAGAAAGGAAAGAAGGAAGGAAAGGTGTAGTAGCACCATCTGTAGTAACTCCATTTTGCAGGGCCAGTCTGGGGGCAGTAACCCGTCTTTGTGGGGCTTCAGTCAGACCCAGCTGTCTTACTCAGTCCGTACCTGAGAGGGAGAGTGTGTATCGAAAGAATGGCAGGTAAAGATACTAAGGAAGAGAGAGACACAGGATAGAATCAGGAGGAAATCCAGCGAATACTGAATGCTCTAAGTTTATTCTTCAACATTCTTGTTAATTCTTCAACATTCTTAAATACCCCAACCAAAAGGGAGGGAATGGCGAAAGACTTTATCAAGATACAAGGAAGAAACACACTTTTCAAACATTTTGTAACCACACCTTAGACTAAATCTCTCCTTATCTGGCCTGGATAATTAAGAGTAACCACTCTTCAAACCAAATCTTTAGTCATTCAGGTAAGAATCCACACCTAAGACTGAACATCCTACAGTAGCCAAGCCTTAGACCTTTAGGTCTTATGATGTTGACCTTGGAAAAGTAAGGATAGTTTTGAACTCTGACCTTAAGCCAAGATGAAGCAAAGTCATTTTTATGGACCTCGGCAATTCCTCCTTCTACATTTAATTAACACCTGTGCTTCTGCCACAGGACAGAAACTGTGTCTGTCTTAGGTTGTCTTCTTTTACCTTCCAGATTTACTCATCATTGGAACACACATTCTGTCATGCGTGACCAGTCTTAGGTCTCCTGGAAGCTAAAAGGTCTTACCTGTCTTTGACTACCAGCCTCTGTAATAAAAAAGATTAGAGGATCGTACATAGCTTGATGACATGCACCTCTGAGCCAACATTTCATAGAGAGTTCACACGCAAGCTTGAAAATGTTAAGCAATACACATGCTTTTATAGCTACAACTCCTACTAAAGGAATAAAGGATGACCAAAACGAAATGACCTTTTTTAATTGGTCTGGGATGTCTCCAGTAGTTTTAGCTGTATCAAAGTCTAAATCTGCCTTCTTAATTACATCGTATCTAATGACTCATTCCCATCATGTCAACTTCTTGTCAGAATGAGCTCTGTCTTTTTTTCATTCATTAATGCTTACATAGCACAGGAAAGGTTACAAACAATAATTACAGCATGATTATTAATAATAGTCACATAATTAGCTAGATTAAAATTCTCATAATTTCAATTCAATCAAAGGACAATAAAATTTTCTTGTGGTGGATGAAGTACGAGTAGCTCCACAATTCTGAACCTTTTCTTCTTCCCTCTCTCCAAGTCCGATGCATTACTGCTTCTTCCAATTTCCAAAGCTAAGTTTGGGATACTACAGTCCTTGAGTACTGAATTCCAGCAGCAATGCTTTTGTCAACCCCTCACATATTGCAGAGGGGCTTTACCCACACATCCCCTCCAGAATGGTGTTCAATTATCCTAACGAGTCCTTTTCCCCCAGAGGGGAGGTCTCCGAGGCAACATCAGAAATGAGTGTTTACTGGTAAAGATGAGTTCTATGTCCCAAGCTGTGGATAAACTGCTGGACATTCAGGTCTTGGATGGATACAGGACAATTAAAACACACAGAGGTTTGGGGAGTTGGTGTAGCAGGTTTGTTAAGAAACTGGAAACCATCGAATGTAGTCTCCTTCCCTTCTCCATCTGCAGAAATATGACATCAGAGGGTCAGGTCAAATTCATTTGGGGGGTCTCCAACAGTCACTGTATCATGAGGTCTGGGATTGCTCTGCTCCACACACCTCACCATACCTTCTGCAGCCATTGAGCCTTGTTTTATCCAGCGAGAAAACACAAACATGCCCTCGACCCCTTGTTAAAACAGGACGGGTCCTTTCCATAATCCAGTACAAGAATCTTTCCATTTGACTTGAGCAAAAGTTGCTTGAGTGCCATCATGTCAGAATCTGTCCATGGCAGACTGTTCATGGGCATCCACATTCAGAACATTTAAAATCAAGAATACATGACTTAAATGCATTATGTGGAGACTCGGGGTACAACTAACTCCCCTTTGCTTATCTTTTGAAGCTGTGTTTTCAAAGCTCCGTTGGCATGTCAATTGTGTACTCCATTTCAGTCAGCACCTATCCAGCAGCTTCCATGAGCTGTCTAGAGGAACTAGGGTCACAACTGCCTTTGAGAATCTCATCGAGGGGGTCAAGATCCCCCTTAGACAATTTTAAATAGGGTCATATCTCCCAATAATTTTTTAAAATTAAAGTTTGTAAGTAGTCTTTTCTAATCCAAGTTGTAAAGCTTTCATTAGCTGACGTGGTCTCATTTGCATTTTCACAGACTTTTGCTGGTGGAGCTGAGCAACAGCCCCCTGAGGCTGTGTCTCATTAACTTTTTTTTCAAATCTTGTATTAACCTCCATTCTCTAGATTTCTTTAACTATGAAAATAGGAGAATTTGTGAGTCTTCTCCTCTGCCAAAGGCTACTAAACCATCCATAGAGGCTCCTTGGGCTCTCAGGCATGTTGGCTTCAGCCATTCCCTGTCAAAAGGCTCTGGGGGCTGGCAGGAGGCACAGCTAGCCAAGCATCCCTGTTAAGACACTGTCTGACCTTGTGCCCTTTATGACTACATCCAAAGCAATTCCAAGGAGGTCCTTTGCCCCTCCTCCTCCCTAGGCCATCATTAGTTTGTTGGAATAAACCAATTAACTGAATTCCCTTGTAATGCAGCAGTTACAGTTAACCCCTAAGTGTATGAGGATCCAATGTCTGAAAAAATTCAAATAAATTCAGATATCTGCTTTCTTTCTAAAAGGTCTTAAAGCAGTTTCTGACAGGCTGCATTAATTAGCATTTTCCATACACTTGATTAGCTGGCGCTATAGCGGCAGCTCTCAAGCCTGGAGGCTTCAAAGCTCAGCCCTCCCACCAGGGACCTGGCAACCCAGAGGCCTCTGCTCACCTTTGTCCTGAAGGCCTGGGCTGGCATGCCAAAGTTGTGTGACTTCGGCTGCTTGTGAAGTTAACAGCCACCATTGTAATAGCAGCTCTAAGACCATGGTGCCCACAGGTCCTGCTGACCTAGAACATGTTCAGGAACACACCTTCACTTCACTGGGACAGTTCTGAGACAGTTGCAGTGGTAACTTTTCGGGGTAAGGATATCTACAAAATTTACAAATTCTCTCATTATCTTGCCTGGAGAATTAAGAGTAACCACTCCTCAGACCAAATCTCTTATCATTCAAGTAAGACATCCATGCCTAGGACCGAACATCCTACAGTAGCCAAGCCTTAGACCTTTAGGTCTTATGACTTTGACCTTGGAAAAGCAAGGATAGTTTTGAACTCTCAGCCTTAAGACAAGATGAAGTGTCCTGACCCACAGGACATTCAATGTGGGTTTGGTAGATACCCAGGAGAAAGATGGGGGCAGGGGATACAAGAAAGGATGCCAAGACAGGAGTCTGATCAAGGTGACAACTTTATTCATCCCAAAGGGATTTATATAGGGGAAGGGGGAGGGGAAGGAATGGGGGATGTGCTGCAGCTGCAATGAGCCTGGCAGAGCCAAGGTCACTGGGATGGGTAGGTCATCCTGTGTCCTCTGGTAACCTAACTGCAGACTAACTTTATCTTCCACATTCCACCTTCTATTGTTTAAGCCTACATCCTAGATAAGCCGCAGGTCTGTTTCTGGAATTTGGCAGGTAGCAGGGTGGTCCAGAGTCAGGTACTCTCTATGAGGGTTGAGTCACATCTTTTCTCATGAGTACGTGAGGCAGCCGTACCTGGTTGATGGCCGGAGGACCCTGACAATGAAGTGAAGCCATTTTTATGTGGGGGGGGGGGGTGGGAGGGAAGAAGAAAGGAAAGAGAAAAGAGATCACTGATCCGAATTTGCCAAACATTCGCGTGTGCACTGAGTAGCTGTGACAGTAACATGGCACAGCTTGTCACGGTCCCTCCTCCAGTGCATCAACACTGAGGCAGGACTGTGAGCAACAGTGGGAATCCACAGCTGACCTTTCTAGCAGTAGCGACACAGTTACATGTGTGCACAGTAACTGTGGCCACTCTACCCTGAGGACCTGCTCTGTGCTCACTCTGAGCTAGACGCTGGACGGTCTATAATAAACAAGTACTGCAGTACAGTCCGTTCCAGTAACGCCTATCATCGCAAGCTACTGTCTGAAAATATATGATAAGCACATGTTCTAGAACATTCATCTATACTTGACAGTCATACTAGCTAACATTTACTGAACACTTAACCGCGTGCCAAGCACTATACCAAGCTCTTGTTTCTTTTTGGCTTTTAAACATTAATTGTTGTTGTCATTTTTGTTTAAAATTATTTGTGACATACATGCCATGGCATGGGTGCAGAGGTCAGAGGGTAACCTCTAGGAGTCATTTCTCTCTTTCTGTCTTGTGGATCCCAGGGAGCTAACTCAGGTCATTGGGCTTAGGAGCAATGACTCCACTAAGCCATTTCACTGGCCCTCTTTGAGTCTCACTATATAGTCTAGGCTGGCTCTGAACTCATGATCTGCTTAGCCTTTGAGTCTGGGATTATAGGTATGAACTCCCTTCCCCAGCTTGTATACTAACTTCTTCATAGACATTGCTATTTACTTCTCACTAAAAGTTCTAAGAGAGTCAGGTATGTGATTCAGTGGCACGCACTTGCTCAGTGTGCACACGGCCTTCAGTTTGACTCCCCAATACCAGACGCACCAAAAGAATAACAGAAAAAACAAAAACAAAAAACCTCTTCCGAGGAGCTGGGAGTGGTGGCATATACCCATAATTTTCACTTGGAAGGCTGAGGCAAGAAAATCCATGTCTCAAATAATTTTTTAATTGAGGATAGGTATGAGACAAGCCTGTGTCTGCTTGCTTAACTATGCAGCTGGAAAGTAGCAGGAGCAGGATTTGAACCCGAGTAAGCAGAATTCACCACACTACACCATCCCCTCAGCCTACAATGGTGAAGAACACAGATTCCATCCCTGCCCCAGGGATGCTGGTGGGCTATAAGGGGGGAAAAGGGGAATGGCTGGCAGTTTGCCTGCTCTCCTTTGGCCTCCACTGAAACTTTCTCAAGGTTTCGCTTCTTCAAGTGTGCCACAAGATGAGTAATTAAGGTAGCAGAGATCAGTGCAGGTTAGCAAACACCACGGGACCAAGTTCCAGAGCAGGAAGAGATGAGGTGGTTTGCCAGGTCAGGAGTTTGGTAAACAAGCAGATGGTGTGCATACCCTCATTGTTCAGACAGAGAGTGGCAGCTGGCCATCCCTGTAATCCTAGCACTAGAACATGAAGGAGGATGTCCTAGTAAGCAGTATTTGTTTCACTATGCTGTCCTCCCAGCCAGCACTGGATCCAGGCAGGTGGAGATGGAGAGGGTAAACCAGAGAGAAATGTAGAATTCAGAACCAGCCGAGTGTGTGTGTGTGGGGGGGGGGGAGATCTGCACTCTGAGGAGGTCAGGGGAGAGCTGTGGGGCTTCTGGTTGAGCAAATGAGTGAATAGTAGTACCGCTCATGAGAAAGGGCTGCATGATGACTCACAGCAAGATGGACCTTTGAACATGCGTCTGCCATGCTGGGTGACATCTCGGAGGGTGTGCATCAGCCATGACAAACAGCTATGGAGGTGCAAGCACTCCCTATGGGAGACCTACAATGCTCAGTCTTCAGGAATTCCTTGTTCTGTTTTGGGTCAGTGATTGTCCTGCCTGTCTCTCAGAATGCGGGGGTTACAGGTTTGAGCCACCATACTCAGTTTATGCAGTTCTGGGTACCCAAACCAGGGCCTCCTTCATGCTAGACAGCACTATACCAGCTGCACCAGCACCGTTTGCTTTTGTTTTGGTTGGTTGGTTGTTTTGTTTTTGTTTTTTGAAACAAGGTCTCCTGTAACCCAGTTTGGCCTTGAACTTATTATGTAGCTAAAGATAATCCGGAACTCTGGGTCCTCCTGTTTTTCCGACTCTCCTGTGCGGATAGACTAAAGGCATGCAGCATGCAGATCTCAACTTCAGTTAACCTCTTAGAAGAGTTGAGAAAGGGCTGAGCCATATTCTGGGAAAGACCTGATGGCGACAGAGAGGCATCCCACTGGTATCGAAGATTACTGGCTCATCTGTGACTTGTGTGTCTCTTCCCCTCCCCCCCCTCCCCGCAGATGGCTCGATTCTGCCGCAAGTCCAAGAATTCCAAGACACTGGCTTTCCTTTTAGTGGGCGTGACTTTCGTGGGGCTGCACCAGTGGGTCCTTCAGATGTCTACACGGGAGAAAGCTGAGGGCACCACCGCTGCTCCCTGGTCTTCTGCAGCTGCGGTGCAACCGTCGCCACACCTCCCGGTGCCCCCGTGCATGGCCAACGCCTCTGTGAACCTCACTGCTGGCTTCCAGCAGCTGCCTGCTCGGATCCAAGACTTCTTACGCTACCGCCACTGCCGCCGCTTCCCACAGCTGTGGGACGCGCCCCGCAAGTGCGCCGGCCGCCGCGGCGTCTTCCTGCTGCTGGCGGTGAAGTCGTCACCTGCGAACTACGAGCGGCGCGAGCTGATCCGGCGCACGTGGGGCCAGGAGCGCAGCTACAGCGGGCGACAGGTGCGTCGCCTCTTCCTGCTGGGGACCTCCCCTCCCGAAGAGGCAGCGCGCGAACCTCAGCTGGCCGATCTGCTGGACCTGGAGGCGCGCGAGCATGGCGACGTGTTGCAGTGGGACTTCCAGGACACCTTCCTCAACCTCTCGCTCAAGCACCTGCACTTGCTGGATTGGACAGCGGAGCGCTGCCCGGGTGCGAGCTTCCTGCTCAGCTGCGATGATGATGTCTTCGTGCACACGGCCAACGTGCTGCACTTCCTGGAGGTGCAGTCGCCCGAGAGCCACCTCTTCACTGGGCAGCTCATGGACGGTTCTGTGCCCATCCGCGACAGCTGGAGCAAGTACTTCGTGCCCCCGCAGCTCTTCCCCGGCAAGGCCTACCCAGTGTACTGCAGCGGCGGCGGCTTCCTCCTGTCCAGCCGCACAGCCCGCGAGCTGCGCAGCGCGGCGCGCCATGTCCCACTTTTCCCCATCGACGACGCCTACATGGGCATGTGTCTGCAGCAGGCCGGCCTGAAGCCCAGCAGCCACGAAGGCATCCGGCCCTTCGGCGTCCGGCTGCCTGGTGCAAAGCGCTCCTCCTTCGATCCCTGCATGTATCGCGAGCTGCTGGTGGTGCACCGCTTCGCTCCCTATGAGATGCTGCTCATGTGGAAGGCTCTGCACAACCCGGAGCTGCACTGTAGCCGCGGACACCGTGCAGGCTCTACCCGGGCCAGAAACCTTGGGAGCTGAGAGTGCATCTTCTGATCTGAACTAGCGATGCACACTGATGTCACCTTAAAAGCACAGATCTGGAAAGCACTATATCCTAGTGCATGGTTCTGGCCTCAACTTCAGGGGTTCTTGGTCACTAGTATCTTCAGATGTGTAGGTTTGGTTTTCTTATTTTAAGCCGGCTGCAAGACCTCTGGGCCGGGAATATCTGTTTATCCGCACACACCAGCCTTCCAGGGCACCTGTCTTCCATCCTCCATTCATTGTGGGCAGCAAGAGAAGCGTGACTGCCAAGATCAATGCCAGCTGTCAAGTGCAGTGCAATTATGAGTTGTCATTTCCACCGTTTCCTCTGCCAATGAGTGGAGCTCCCAGAAGTCAGTTCACACCCAGAACTAAGAGATGCCTGGCAGTCTTGTTCCACCATGCTCCAGGACTCTTGTGAGGTCGAAGAGGAAGTGAAGCTCATTTAGGGCTGCAGCAGGAGGCGCATCCATCACAGCTACCTTTCTGCAGTCCTGACTGTGAACTCCTAGTAGCTACGGCCTTGCTTCCCCGATGCTTTAATGCATGGACAGTGGCCATCTGTTCCAATGGTGTGGAGCATCTTCGAGAACACTGTATTAGTTTACTGTTGCTGCTGTAACAATTCTCCTTTTGAAGTCTAGGGACAAGCCCGCTTATTCTGTAGTTCTTAGCCCGTAGGTCTCTGACAACGCAGGTCTCATTAGGCTAAAGTCAAGGTGTTGGTAAAACTGCCTTCCTTCCTGGGAATCCTAGGGGAGAACACACACTCACTTTATTCCCTGTCTTCTAGAGGAGGCCTCCTTCATCTTCAAAACCAGCAATGCTGCATTTCTCTACAGCCAAATTTCTCTCTGACTATTCCTTCTCCCCATCCACTGCTCTTTTTCCCTGGAACTAAAAACCCGGCTTCACCTGGATAATCCAGGCTTAGCGTTCCATCTGTTTGTTGAGACAAAGTCTCACATAGCTCAGGCTGCCCTGAAACTTGCCATGAAGTCAAGCATGGTCTTGAATTGGGGAGCCTCCTGCCTTCAACTCCCAAAGAGTGATTACTGGTTTGTCTCCACACCCAGGTAGGCAATATCTTCATGTTGTGAAGCCAGCCCACTAGCAACATCATAGTTTATGTTGTCGTTCACGTGTAACCTATTTTAGTCACATCTTATTTATATAACATCTTGTCGTTCTCATATAACCTAATTTAGTCACAGGTTTTGGAGTTTAGGGTGTGGGGATCCTTGGAGGACCATTGGTTCTGTCTACCACGATACCAGTCAGTATGCGTGAGAACAACAATGAATGAATGAAATGAACACAAACACGTTTTCTTCTCAACAAACGGTCCTGATGCCAGCTCTCACTGTGGACAACTGGGCATCATTAATCTGAAGTTTCCTGCTTTGGAGCCTTGTTCTCAGTTCCCTGGAAGAAGGTTGTCTCCATTTTGGGGGTGGGAATATTAAGATTCTGGTATTTCAGGGCTGGAGAGATGGCTCAGTGGTTAAGAACACTGACTGTTCTTCCTGGAGACCTGGGTTCAATTCCCAGCACCCACACAACAGCTCACAACTATCAGTAACTACCAAGATCTGACACTCTCACACAGACACATGCTGGCAAAACACCAGTGTACATAAAATAAAAATAAATAATTATTTTTAAAAGATTCTGGCATTTTGTAACTTAGAAATGGCAGGAGCCAGCAGTGGTGGCACATGCCTTTAATCCCAGTACTTGGGAGGCAGAGGCAGGCAGATCACTGTGAGTTCAAGACCAGCCTGATCTACAGAGCTAGTTCCATGACAGCCTCCAAAGCCACAGAGAAACCCTGTCTCAAAAAACAAACAAAAGAGGAGGAGGAGGAGGAGGAGGAGGAGGAGAAAGAAGAAGAAGAAGAAAATAAGAAGAGGAGGAGGAGGAGAAAGAAGAAGAAGAGGAGGAGGAGGGGGAGGAACAGGAGGAGGAGGAGAAGAAGAAAAGAAGAAGAGGAGGAGGAGGGGGAGGAAGAGGAGGAGGAGGAGGAGAAGAAGAAAAGAAGAAGAGGAGGAGGAGGGGGAGGAAGAGGAGGAGGAGGAGGGGGAGGAAGAGGAGGAGGAGGAGGAGGAAGAGGAGGAGGAGGAGGAGGAGGAGGAGAAGAAGAAGAAGAAGAAGAAGAAGAAGAAGAAAAGAAGAAGAAGAAGAAGAAGAAGAGGAGGAGGAGGAGGAGGAGGAGGAGGAGGAGGAGGAGGAGGAGGAGGAGGAGGAGGAGGAGGAGGAGGAGAAAGAAAGCAAGAAAGCAGATTCGGATCCGCTGTGTGACTCTGGAGCCTGGCCGCTCATCTCTGAGGCTGAGTTGCTCTGGTGTCCAAGAAGAGGAAATGTCACTGAGTCCAAGAAGTCTGGGCACCACTTCACCTGGAGGATCAGGCATGCCGGGTGCCTCCTCCAGGCCCGTGCGCCGCCAGGGGGCGCGCCTGTCACATGGTTTCTTCTCTCCTTGGCAGAGCTGGGCTGGGCAGCAAGGCTGAGGTTTCCGGGTGGCTAGTTGCAGCTGGCGTCCAGAGAGGCAAGGAGCTCCTGGCATTGTTAGATCAGCGACTGGAGGGGGGGGGGGGCTAGACCAGACCTCCTGTCACCAGCCCTCACTCTGCATCTGGCTACCTCGGTAGAGGCCACCCTTGGGTGTCACAACTTCTTTGAAAAGCCCAGCATACTCTGACTTCCTAAGGACCCAGGAGTTAGGAAAAGAAAGATACTTCTGACTCATGACGATAGATCCAAACATCCGACGTAAATATGATAGCGACTAGAGGAGTGTAGGAATGAATGCAAACCCCCAGCACTCTGCAGTTTTGAGCCTGGGCTAAACCTACTACAAGACCCTGTCATCTCAGAAAAAAAAAAAGCCTGTGTGTGTGGGGTGCAGAGGGTGGGGGGTTCCCTCTTGATACAAGGTCTTATATAACCTAGGCTTTGCCTGGAACTCATGTTGAGTTGGGGATAGTCTTGAAATACTGGTTTTTCTGCCACTAGCTCCCAGATCCTGGGATTATAAACCAGCTTCACCATAACCAGCTCCCAAATAATAGCTATGTAATTATTGTTATTTAATACATGATAGTATTGTATCAATATATTACATTAATATATTTATTGTTATTATATATTTATTATTATTGTTACTATTATTATTTGGTTTCTCGAGACAGGGTTTTTTTTGTATGACAGCCCTGGCTGTCCTGGATCTTGCTCTGTTTGACCAGGCTGGCTTCAAACTCACAGAGTTCTGCCTGCCTCTGCCTCCCTAGTGCTGGGATCAAAGGTGTGCACCACCACTACCCAGTCTCAAAAAAAAATAATTTTTTCCGACAGGGTTTCTCTGTGTAGCTTTGGAGCCTGTCCTAGAACTCACTCTGTAGACCAGGCTGGCCTTGAACTCACTGAGGTCCGCCTGCCTCTGCCTCCCAAGTGCTGGAATTAAAGGCATGCACCACCAAATTATTTTTTAAAGCCTCAGAAGTTGGTGCTGGAAAGATGGCTCAGCTGGTAAATGCACTTGCTCCCAAGCTTGGTGACATGGGTTCAGTCATCCAGACAGCATAAACACAAAAGCAAAGGTACGGGACTCTTTGTTTTGTTTGTTTGTTTTAGCCTTAGAAGGGACATGAGTGATGGCTCAGTGGTTAAGAGGTCTTATTGCTCTTGCAGAAGACTAGGGTTCAGTTCCCAGAACCCACATGTAACTCAAAACCATCTGGAATTCCAATTCCTGGGGTCCAGCGCCCTCTTCTGCCCTCTGGGGTCATTAGTCACTCATGTACATGATGCTCATGAACTTAGCCGGGTATTTAGACTTCTTTGCTTTGTTTTGTTTTTCTACTTAGGCATGTTTAAGTTATTTTTTAAGCCTCAGATGTTTGCAGCTAAATGAAATTCTAAATTAACTTCCTCTTTCAAAAGCACCTATTTATTTAAGACATGGTTTCATGAAGCCCAAGCTCGCCCACAACTGACTGCTTAGCAGAGGATGGCCCTGAATTCCTGATCTCCTGCCCCGGACTCCCATGAGCTGCTTTTCTAAGCATGGGCCACCGTGCCAGGTCGAATTTCTTTCTTCTTTCTGTAAGGTTGTTACCATATCCTCTCTATCCTGAAATAAAATTCTTACATGATGAAATCAAAAAGATCAATATATTGGTTAATTTCATTTAAAATCTAAACAAAACAGAACAACATTAAAATAGGTAGAGCTTGGGTGTAATGAAAATCTTCTCTACATATTTCCAAATATTCCTGTAGGGGACAGAAGGCCTTCTTGAGAACTGTCAGGCCACATACAGAAAACTCTCAAGATAGATAATTGATTAGATTAGTAAGAAAATACACCCTTTTACAGATGCAAAACCAATGGTATTTCCATAACAAGTAGTTAAGAAAAGCTTGCTATATTTTGTTGATGTGCTTTGTTTGACTCCATTTGTTTATTTTGGTGTTTTGAGGCATGGTCTTGCCCTGTTGCCCAGGCTGGTCTCAAGCTGAGGCAGGAGAATTGCCTAGTTCTAGGCCAGCCTAAGCTATAAAGAAAGGCTCCAAAACCAAAACAAAATACTGTTAAAATATCAGTATAATAGAAACCAAAGGCACTTGGGACTATGAAAGGACATGTACAAAACAGTAATGTCCTAAGATGTTTTTAGATATGTAAATATTGTCTAGAGACAGCAGGTCATCAAGTTACAGCTGAGCCTCTGATTCACTGGATTCTCATCACCAGAAACAGGACTATTATGGTCTCCATTTGGCAGAGGTGAGGACTGGTGCCTACTTAGGGTGAAGACTTCAAGATTGCAAAGGTCTAGAAGGCATCGGAGACCAACTACCCTGCCTCCTACCTGTTCCTGAGCTCTAACCAGGCCCCCAACCCCCACACTTGCTGGTCACTTACCCCCTGAGCTGAGAGCTACCCAGGCCAGAGGCCAGCCTGGGGCTTCAGAGGAAGCAGACAGCAATTTGGTTATGTGTTATCTTTATAAGGTCTGAACTGCTGCTGGACTGGCCCTGCCTTTGCTCTATAGTGCTGGGAGAACTGCCAGTCTCAGCATTAAATCAACATTCTAACAATTTCTTTGGAGAGAAAGGCCTTCTCCACCCAGGGACAGTCATTTCAGACTAATCCTGGTTGGTGCAGGCTGCTCTTCCCCTTCCCGCCCCCAGCCTGCACCCCCACCTGCCTGAGAATGACAAACAGCTTCATTAATACAGTCCTTCCAGATTAACCCCAGTGCTCCCAAGAACTCAGATGACATCAGTTTTTGAATGCCATCCTTGTTCTTTATTCTAGCTCTCAACAGTTTTAAACAGAGTAAAGCTGGATGGAGTTTTACACATGACCTCTGAGGACTTGGCTGCTGGGGCAGGGAACTGAGCAGTAGAGGGAAGGACAGGGATATGGGAAGATGGTGACCAGGGAGGGAGGAGGGAGAGGAAGGTTCCAGGATAGCAGAATGGGCAGGGACTTGGGGCCTTGTCAGGATGGATGGGGAGAAAGTGTCCTTGGGTTTCGAGGTGAGGTTGATTCCTGGAAGGTGTGCGTGTGGTGTGTGTTTGAGGGTGGGCAGTGAGCAGGTGATTGACAGGCCAGGGACAAAGGCTGGCCGATTTAGGCTTTGGGGATTATGACTAAGGATGTGGGATCTAGCAGGTAGGGCCTATGAGCTGGAGCTGAGAAAATGCCCCCAGCACCTGTGCTGGACAGTGGGGGGTCCGGTGAGACCCTGGAAGCTCCTGAGGGACATGGAAGTCCCTGACACCCACACCTGCCCCTAAACACTCAGAGGTGAGGACAGCTGCCTGGGTGCTGAAACTCCGGTTGGCAGGCCCCCTGATCCCAGGTAACTGTGTGTTCTAGGGGTCCAGTGCTGGGAACCAGTACTTTATGCCATGCCTTTGGCTTCCAGGGTGCTAAAACATGGGGCTTCCATGGGGCTCAAAGGCTTCCTCTTCCAATAAGTCTTATGATCTCCAAGTCTCAAGGGACACCAGATCCCTGCAACCCTTAAGGCCCACTCAGCAACTTACCTCCTCCTAGTCCTGAGCTGCTACACAGCAGAGATAGAGCCCAGGCTGGAGACTGTGGACACTTCTACCTGCCAAAGGCAGGGGCATGAATGGGCATCCCTACCCCAGTGTGGGCTGTCCGGTGCTTTGAAAAGCAACGTGGCAACTCTTCAAAGGTTAAACATCATTGTCAGGGTGTGGTGGTAACCTGGTACACACCTTCCATGCCAGCCCCTGGGAGGCTGAGGCAGGAGAGTTCAAGGTCAGACTATGCTACATAGTTAGACTCTCTCCTTTAAAATAACAAACAAAGCTCAAGCAGGTGTGGCAGTATGCACCTGTAATCCCAACCATTGATTGGGAAGCAGAAGCAGAAGTATCAGGAGTTCAAGGCCACCCTCAGCTATATGGAAAATCTAAGGCTAGACTGGGCTGTATACATGAGACCCTGGCTCGGCATGTAAAGGCACTTGCATATATACTTTTTATTAAGTTAAATGTACTGGTGGCTGGAGAGATGGCTCAGCAGTTAAGAGCACTGACTGCTCCTCTAAGGACTTGGTTTCCATTCTCAGTGCCCACATAGTGACTCAAAACTGTCTGTAACCCCAGTTCCAGGGGACCTAGCCCCATCTTCTGACCTCCAAAGGCACAAGGCATGCATATGCTGCAGACATATATGTAGATAAACACCCATACACATTAAATAACAAAGAAAGATAAATAAAAATTAAAGTCAAACATGTAACACCAGGGCTGCAATCCATTGTCACATGAGAACATGTGCTTGCCACTTCAAACACCAAACAGACACACACAAACAAACCCATGGGAATTACTCCAGAATCACAGTTCTGCCCCTAGACAGTCCTGTGAGAACTGAAAACACGCATCCTCCCCAAAACTCATAAATGAGTGTGCACAGCATCATTATTCACAGTGGCCCAAAAGTGTGAAGGGCCCAGATGCCCACCAGCACATGAATGGATCAACAAAATCTGCATATCTGCACAATGTGCCATTATCCAACCATAAACAGGGATAAAGTCCTGATTCATGGTGCAACATGGCAACAGTATGCTCAGTGAAAAACTGCAGAAACAAAAGGCCACACACATGGATGTATGAAACATTTATCAAGTCCAAAGAGACAGAGAGTGAATTAGCTGTTGCTCAGGGCAACTTGAGGAGGGATGGGGCTTGTCTGAGGGTAAGCACCAGGGTTCTCCTGGAGTGGTGAGCATCTCCTGAAGCTCACTAGCAGTGACGATGGCTGTCAATTTAAAGATATTAAACCACTGGATTTTATACTTTAAAGAATTATTTCTGGCGGTGGTGACACACGTCTTTAATCCCAGTGCTCAGGAGACAGAGGCAGGTGGATCCCTGAGTTTGAGGCCAGCCTGGTCTACAGAGCAAGTTCTAGGACAGCCAAGGCTACACAGAGAAACCCTGTCTCAGAAAAACAAAAACAAAACACAGACAACAACAACAAAAGAATTACTATTTAGTGTTGGGCCTTTTGCACAATAAGCTAATGTTCTCTACCACTGATCTACGGCCCCCAGTCTCTAAAGGGTGAATTGTATAATAGCTAAATTGCATTTCAGTAATTAAAAAAATTTAAAGATTTCGTTAGAGAAATGTCACCGCCTCCTCTTCCCGCTCTGCTGCTCAGTTCATTTCTTCCCACACCTCTCCACCTGCTTGGTAGGGAATCAATCAGCCTTTGTTCCACAGCTAACCGTCCCCGACTTCCTGCACAAGTGAGCCTCATCGTTCCTAGGCTGCTTCCGTACATAAAGGGCAGCGCTTTTCATTCTTATTTACTCGTCTGAACCAGAGTTTCCCTGTACATCTCCTTAAACTTGAGGTGGTTCTCCTGCCTCACCTGGGATGACAGGGAAAGTGCCTCCATACTTGCTGTGATGGCTTGAAAGAGAACAGGCGGTTTGGGAGGATTGGGGGGTGTGGCTTTGTTGCAGGAGGTGTGTCACTGTGGGGTGAGCTTTGAGGTTTCCACAGTGCATACCATTCTGAGTTAGCTCTCTCGTGGCTAAGCATGTATATTCTCAGCCATTGTTCTATCGCCACGCTCCCCAGGGACCCTAACCCTCTGGAACCGTAAACCTCCGATGAACTTTTTGTAAATTGCCTTGGTCATGGTGTCCACACAGCAGTAGCAACTAAGTCTCCCATCTTAGACATTTTTGTAGTGGCAGCTGGTTTGGCCAATAGACTTGAGGCAATGGCCTTAGGGTGTGGCTTCGGGGGTTCGGACATGACCCCTTGTAAGGAAGAGGAGGGGCTCGCTGGGGCTCTCTTGGGTTGTGGTGTGAGCGTCCTGCAGGACAGATGCTGTGCCTCCAGAGGCAGAAGACCACAGCAGTCATTTGCCATTATTGCGTGAGTGCTCCCCAAATAAACATCTGTCAATTCTTCATTCGCGCGTTCGTGGGCTTCATTTCACCTGCCTTCACACTTTTAGTTTTCATCTTTCTTTTTTCAAGGTTTAGAAGCCGAAAGCCGAGGATTGTGCACGCTAAGCAAGGGCTGTACCACTCAGCCACATCTCCAGTCTCATCTGGCTTCCAATATCCAGTAACACAATATGAACGGTTTTCAGAAAGGGATAGAATTAAGGGCCACTCGAAGGCCATTTTATCCTCCCCACTGGCTTTTGCATGGCATGGGACTCCATGAAGCACAACCTGACTTTTCATCTTCTATGGAGTGCCACTAGCAGCTACTCCCAAACAGAAGCTGATTGTTTCAAAACAGTCTCACTGTGTAATCCAGTGTGGCTGGCTGTGAAGTGTGTGTGTGTGTGTGTGTGTGTGTGTGTGTGTGTGTGTGTGGTGTGTGTGTGGTGTGTGGTGTGTGGTGTGTGTGTGGTGTGTGTGTGTGTGGTGTGTGTGTGGTGTGTGGTGTGTGTGTGTGTGGTGTGTGGTGTGTGTGTGTGTGTGGTGTGTGGTGTGTGTGTGTGTGGTGTGTGTGTGTATGGTGTGTGTGTGTGTGTGTGTGTATGTGTGTGGTGGAGGGTAGAGGTCAAAGCAGGTGTATTCATCAATTGCTCTCCACTTTATTTTCTGAGGCAGGGTCCTCTCCCTGAACCTGGAGCTCGCCTTTTCAGCTCTGCTGGCCAAGAAGGTAGTCTCTGCTTCTCCGGGGGTGGCACTACAGGCACATGCCATCACACATGGTTTGTTTTCTTTCTTTCTGGGACTCAGGACTGAGGCTCTCATCTGCACAGCAAACACTTTGCTGACAGAACCAAATCTCCAACCCCTGACTGATCTTTCTGTCTTCCTGCCTCGGTCTCCCAAGTGCTGAAATCACAGTTGTGCACCATCTCACCCAGCTGTGCGTTCTTGATCCCTGACCTCAGATGGCTACGTGGAACTGGTTAACATGGCTACCACAATGTCCCACCTCAAGACACCAGACATTGAAAGCCTCCATTTTGAGACATGCTGAGGGGCTTCCGCAGGTTTTATTTTTGATTTTGGTTTATGTGAATGTATGTTGCATGACGGGGATCTGGCACATGTTGTGGCAAGTGTGGAAGGGTCAGAGTCACGAGCTTGGATGTCACTCTTCATCTTCCACCCTTTTTTGAGACAGGGTCTCCCATTGTTTGTCACTGTGTACAGCAGGCTGACTGACCAGCAAACTTCTGGGAATTCTCCTGTCTCCATCACTGGAAGTGTGCTGAGATTACAGGTGCACACCATTGCATCTGGCTTTGCATGAGTTTTGGGATCCAAACTGAAGTCCTCACACTTGCCCAGAAAGTGCTTTATCCACAGAACCATCTCCTCATTGCTGGGATTAAAAAACATGTTAGTGGGGTTGGAGAGATGGCTGCTCTTCCAGAGGACCCAGGTTCAAATTCCAGCACCCACATGGCAGCTTACAACTGTTCTGGCTAACTCCAGTTCCAGGAGATCTGACACTGTCACACAGACATACATGCAGGCAAAACACCAATGCACATAAAAACAAAAAATAAGGCATTAAAACAAGAAAAGATTTTAAAACATATTAGTTCAGATACAGTAATGCACCATTATTACTTTTCTTGTTGCTACCAAATACCTAACAAGCAACTTCAGGGAGGAAGCATCTATGTTGCCTTATGGTTTAAGAAGAGATACAGCCCATTGTGGAGGGAAGAAATGGTGGCGGGAGCATTAGGTGGCTGGTAATAGTTCATCCATAGTCAGGAAGCAGGGAGTGGACAGGAAATGAGGCCAGACTATCAAACCTTAAGGCCCGCCCTCAGTGATCCACTTCCTCTAGTGAGGCTTTACCTCCCAAAGTGTCCTCAGCTGGGAACCAAGTGTTCAAACACATTCACATTTAAACCACAGCATTCCACCTCTGGTTCCCCAAAGCTCATGGCCATCTCATGATGCAAAATGTATTTATTCTGATTTCAAAAGTCCCCATAGTCTTCAACAGTGTTCAGTAGTCCAAGATCTCTTCTGAGATTTAAGGTTGTCTCTTAACTGTGAGTCTCTGCACAATAATAGTAGTAGTAGCAGTGATAGAGGAACAGTAGTTACATATTTCCAACATACACAAGGTATAATTTCCATTCCAAAAGGGAGGAATGGGGGATAGCAAAGAAAGATCTCACCAAAGCAAACGCAAACCCTGCAGCTCTGTGACTGGTACCCGGGGCTTGTTATGGGGGTCGTCTAGGCTCTAAATAGCTCAGGTTGGCTGCCTCTCTAGTTCTGCTACCTGTAACACACATAACCTCACTCTTGGGTTGGCAATATTCATGTCATGCATGCAGCTTTCTTTGGTGGATGTCCCACGGTCTTGGCAGCTCCACTATCCTAAGGATTCTTAGGACCTCCTTGCAGAAGAAACTGGTCCCAGTGACCTTCTGGAACCCCAGTGCAAACCTCCATGACCCCCTAACTCTTCTTATATTTGCCATGCCAGAAAATCTAGTACCATGTGAACAACATTGCCAAGCTCTGCTTTCAGCTCAGGATGTAGCTTTATCCCCTTGGACCAAATTTATAGTGTCCTCTGTATGTCTTAGTGGCTGAATCTTAGAAAATGCTTTCTTAGATGATTCATTTTTTATGGTTTGTCTGTTTTTAGCAGATAGCCCCTTGATGGCTAATCTTGGTTGTCACCTTGACATACCTGGGAAGAGAGAACATCAATTGAGGAATTGATTCCATCAGATTTGCCTCTGTGTATCTCTGTGGGGAATTTCTTGATTGCTAAATAGATGGAGGACAGCCTACCCCACTGTGGGTGGCCCTACCCCTGGGCAAGAATTCCTGTTGTATAATAAAGTCAGGTGAAGGTTAGGTATGGTGGTGCTCACCTTTAATCCCAACACTTGGGAGGCAGAAGCAGGTGAATCTCTGTGAGTTTGAGGCCAGCCTGATTTACAAAGTAGGTTCCAGGACAATAGTAAGCCTGTCTCAAAAAGGAAGAGAGGGAGAGAGAAAGAGACGGGGGGGTGGGAGGGGAGGAAGAAAGAAAGGAAGGAAGGAAAGGAGGAAGGAAGGAAGGAAGGAAGGAAGGAAGGAAGGAAGGAAGGAAGGAAGGAAGGAAGGAAGGGAGCACAAACAGGGAACAAGCCAGTATGCAGTATTCATCCATGGTCTTTACTTCCGTTATTGCCTCTAGGTTCCTGCCTTAAGTTCCTGCCCTGACTTCCTTCAGTGATGAATTACAGCCTAGAAGTATAAGATGAAATAAACCCTTTCCGCTCCAAGCAAGGGAACAAACTAAAACACCCTTCTTCAGCATTCTCAGTTCAGGTTTTCTCTTTTTAAATTAATTTGCATTTTCGTAAGATGCAGCTTTCTGTGACTGAGGTCTTAACTGCCAGTCCAGCCTCGGCTTGGGTTCAGGTCCTGGGTCAGCACAAGGAAAACTTCTGACCACCAAGTGGATTGCACTCAAGTGGCCCCAAATAGCTCAGGACATCTTTATTTATACTTACACAGAGTTTTTCTCACCAGGGTTACATGGACAGCTTTGTTATTGGCTTCTATTTTTTACTTTAAGAAATACATCACAATTTAAGAACACATCATAATCATTATGAAAGACCCCGTTGTCCCCTCCCCTTTATGCTTCCCCAGTACACCTTTCCACCCACTGCATCGCCTTATTCTAGACAGAGTTCAGCATCTTCGCGGGCTTAACTAAATGTCAAGCCAGACACATCCTGCTCTTGCAGCACTTATGTCAGCCGGCAGCTACTTGCGGTTACAAAATTAAAAAGTAATAGACATGGGCACAATGCTTTCAGGACAACAATGCTCAAACCTAGACAATTATTTCATGTCTGCAAGATATATTTTTATACAGTTCCCTTTTGTGCAAGAGGGTCCCATGTCTCAATCTCTCTGCCAAAGGCAGACTTTGACCAAGCACTCTCTTCCCATCTCACTAGACCATGCTTCCTCCACCATTATAAGCTCCTGGGTGTGGTAAAGATGGATCTTTCCATACCATATTTTACATTGCATTTTTCCCATTGGGTCACAATGGATCTTATGGTTGGTTCTATACACCTGGTGTCCAGGGAACTAGCTCTCACACTTAGCACTGTGTTTATTCCTGAGGCTTTCCCCCTATTCTGTATACGCATGCCTTATACTCCTTCCCAGAAGTGTGAGACAGGGTTAAGGTTCCAAGTGTTGCTTTCTCATCTCTACCTAACTATCTCTATTGAGTCAGAAAAGTTCCCAGGATTAGGAGGTGTAGTTAGTAATTCCAGATAAGAGATTTGAGAAGCACTAGCCCCCCTGTTGAATGTTAGGTGAAAATATTTGAAAGGGAACAGAACTTCCAAGGAAAATTACAGCTGTTGCTTGCGTGACTGACAAAGTAAAACTAAAAACCACTGGAAGAATCGTCAATATAATGAGAGAGAAAAGAGCCTGTAAGTTGCATGAATTTTGCAAATTCCTACCCTGTCCCATGAACTACTGGTCTTCGCCACGTTAGAGTCCATTTCCACAGATGCCTAAACCTTTTGGATGGGAGTCATATGCTGATCCAAGACTAGGCTGCACAGCTCCCAACTCTTGCCCTCAGGCTGCCTCTTTGTTTTTAATCTTCCCAGGGCACAGCACTAGGTTTTCTCTTTAACTGGGGGCAACCCTTTCAGCAACAACTGCTCCTGCATCCGCTTTGCCTGCAGTTGTGAGCGCCCTCCTCCCCACTAAACTACACATTTTCATATCTTTCTGCTTCACTTGTTCCTCCTCTCACTGTAGACCTGGATAAGAGCAGTGAGCAGTAACCACGACAAAGCCTGAAGACTGTTGTAGCTTGTCTTGGGAGTTCTGCCAAACAAATTAGCTCACTATTCTTTTAGTTTGGCTGTATTTGACTTCTAGAACATGGGCAAAATGCACCCAGAGTCTTTGTTGGGATGTAATACAAATGACTTCTAGCCTACTTCCAGATAGAGTCTTTGCTCACCTCTGAAAGCTCATGAGCTGTGCCTCCATTATACACATTTTCTTCTGTGGTATTCTTGTCCTCCAAAATCTTACCACAATGTCCCTTTGAGTTTTGCTTACGACTTCCTAGGGGGTTCTTTAGTCCATAGCCCCAAGTAATTCCACATTCCTCCTGCAAACCAATACCAATGGCCTCAGAACCACCTGGTCAGGTTTATGATAGCAAAAACCCTACTCATGATACCAATTATCTCTACTAGTGACTTTTATCTTTGCTATGGCAAGCTGCTATTTAGAAATGGGTTGTTTTAACTTACAGTTTGAGAAAGGAGCAGTCCATCGAGGAGGGGAAAGATGGTGGCAGGGTCACCAGATGGCTAGTCACACTGAGTCCACAGTTAGGAAGCCTGGGGTGGGCAGGAAGTAGCACTGGGCTATACATCTCAAGGCCTTCTCCAAGAGACCTACTTCCTCCTATGAAGTTTCACTTCCTGAAATTTCTACAACCTCCAAAAGAGCCCCATCATCTGGAGAACAAGTGTTTAAACACATGGACTATGGGGGGACATTCACATTCACACATGGACTATGGGGGGACATTCACATTCACACACAGCACCTGTAGTCCCAGCACTTGGTAGGCTGAGATGGGAGAATCACTTGACTCTGGAGTTCAAGGCCAGTCAAACTGATGAGAGACAGACACAGAGACAGAGAGACACATACACAGAGAGACAGACAGAGAGAGAGACAGAGAGACAAAGACAGAGAAACAGAGACAGAGAGAGACAGACAGACACCCCCCCCCCACACACACAGAATGATCATTATAAGTAACACCTAGGAAACACTTTAACACAATTACACACAGGAGCAGTAATGATGGGGTTTCTGACCTTGCAGAGACCGTTCTGCTCCCAGGCACTGGTGAGGGGTGTAAGTCTACACAGAGATAGGTAGAATGGGTTGGGCATAAGGATTCTGACGGGTAGAAGGAACAGGGCTATCCCAGGAAGGAATGAGTCCCCAGTTACATGGGATTCAAGCAGAGGTTGGACAGCAGGTCAAGGGGCCTACAGAGACAGTTTTTCGAAGAAGAAGGGGGGGGAGGCCCAGCACAAGATGGACAGAATCAACACGGTTCTATAGGTCTGCATCCCAACTCTGCTGGTCACTAATTTTGTGACCTGGGGCATCTCCCTGAGGTTTAAGGCTGTCATTGGCTAAGTGGGGCTACTAATTGTGAGAATTTAATGGGAAACACCTACCCTTCAGGCTCTTTAATGGCACCATTAGATGACTAAGCTTATAAAAACCAATTGGCAAGGTCCTGGGGCCAACACACTGGCAAAGATGCATCATCTACCCCGCAGAAAACCTTGTTGGACAGCCTGGCTCTTCCGGGCCTGTCTTGATCCTCTGCTCCCCAAAGATCAGAGACACTTCTCCCTCCATCAGGCTAGGTGCCCTCAACACCTCTCTTTAGGTTTCTTGCCTCATCTGTCAGGAAGATGGAAGCTGCCAGAGATGGGCTCTGAGACCGGCCTCCCAGTGTAAGACACAGTCTAAGGGGTCTGGGACACTAGTCAGCCATGCTACACTGATCGAGACACTGAATCTTTACAAAATGAGGTGGCTGAGCTAGATGACAGTAAGACATAGAGGCCACTGGAAGGACTCCCCACGAATCCAGCCAGTCAACCTCCACAGCTGCTGTGTGGGTAGAGGCCACTGGAAGGACTCCCCACAAATCAAGCCAGTCAGTCTCCACAGCTGCTGTGTGGGTGCTGCTATGCGGGTTCCGCAGTGCAGCTGGTCTCTTGCCCAAGGTCACACAGGTAAGGAGCCAAGGCAGAGCCCATGAATGTAACCCATGCACAATACCCCTCTTTCGGCTCCATGCACTGAGATACGGAAGGGAGCCTGAGCAGTCTCTGGATGCCATGGTTTTGTGGGCTGAAGATGACACACTTTTCCAGACATGACCCCTGCTCTATCATAGAAGATATGAGCGTTGCCCTGCCAGAGGACCTCCCTGCTGGAGGACCTTGACCGAACCCTTAACGTCTCTGTCCCGGGCCATGTGCTTCTCCTAGAAAGCCCATTTTACAGACAACGAAAACTGGGACCATGGAAGATAAAGAACTTGCCCAGTAACTGGTGGAAGGAGGCCTGGATCCAAGATTCTGCTCTGTTGTCCAAGGGCTTCTGTGCCCCATCCTGGGGTTTGGCCATCAGCTAGGAAGCAGAGACCTGCTGAGGCCCTGTGGAGTTGACAGAAGAGCTTTCAGTCCTGTGCCAGCGTAGACCAGGGCTGGAGGAAATGGGATAGTAAGGCCTGCTACAGACGTGAACATTGTGCTTGGGTGGCAGGGGGCAGCAGCATACTTGAAAACTGTTTGGTCAGTGAGGCAATGATGGAGATACACTTAGGTGGCCAGGGACAGGGGTGAGGCAGAAGGCAGGGTGACTGAGAGGCTGAGGTAATCATTAACAGAGACGAAACTGGAGGGATGAACGGGCCTTGAGTTTCTTCCCTGCAAGGTAGGCCAGCAGCAACCAGTATGACCAGGTCTCTGCTGCCTCCCTAGTGCACAGGTGTGGAGTCCACAATAATTCAAGAATATTAGCCACCTACCCCCCTTCTTGTGCGTGACCCCGTCCCATTCTCTGCAGCTACAGAAGAACAGTTGGCTAAAATTAAGACAAGACTTCACTGGTGTTAAGAGCTATGTTAAGATAACCGGACTTGTTTTAAGCAACACCCCACCCCAGGTTAAGCTTGTACAAACACCTTGTTATTACAAATTGTACGGCAGGTTGTAAAATGTTATTAAAAGTTGTACGTTTCCCCCAATGTACTGTCACCTAAGACTTAGCCTCCAATTGTAACAATTCCTTCTTGTTTTACCCCTGCCCCCCCTGCTTGTAATGCATTTGCTTAAAAAAAGAGCACCCTACTCCTTCTGTTCCAAGTGGGGTGTGTGGGTGGGGGGGTCACCGTGTCTGATCCCAATCTACCCGTGGCCCTAACTAGTTAGAAGTTCTGGGTACCCTGTGGTAACGGCATAAAGTTGTCTCTGCTCATCTAACTTTGGTGGCCTCATCCTCAATATTTGCAGGATTCCCGAACCCAACAGCAAGGTGCCATGCCCAACGTACTGTTAACAGCCTCAGTAGTCCATAAATCCCTTGAAGGGACCAGACCCTCACTCAGCCCCCTGCTTTGGCAGCCATGACTGTAGGCATTTTGGACAGATCAGGTGGGATAGGTATTCTGGTACTGGGGAGTCACAGAATACTGTTACACAGCTCAGAAGGAAAGGTATCCTGGAGCTCAGAAGTCACAGAATACTGAGTGTTACGCAGCTCAGCTGGAAAGGTATCCTGGAGCTCGGGAGCCAAGGACTACCACAGGCTGCAGTAAACGTAGCAGCGTACAGCCCTGCCTCTGGGAAAGGCTTCCCAGTGTATCGGTTCTGCTCCGGCAGGAGAGGGTCTTCCAGCTGGGGATGTTTGTCCAGGGTAGCAGTTTTGCTCCAGCAGGAGTTTCCCGGGCGAAGTTGCTACAGTTCAGCTCTGCTCTCAGGAGTGGAGAGCCGAGTGTTAACAACTCTGCTCTGCCAAGGGAAGGTTTCTCTGGCAAAAGTGTTAAAACAGCCCTGCTTGCTCTGCTCTGCCCAGTGTCGTCTCTGCTCTACTGCAAAAGAAGGTCTTCACCCAAAGCTCATCCAAAGGGATTTATTGGGAGGGAAGGATCCAGGAGAGTGGCTGCCCTCTGCCAGAGTGTCAGAGGACAGCTAGGTAGCGCGAACAGCCACAAGATGAACAGACACAGGGTTTATATAGGGCTTCTAGGGTGGGGATTGGTCATACTTTTTTTTTTTTTTTGGTTTTTACGAGACAGGGTTTCTCTGTATTGTTTTGGAGGCTGTCGCCCGGCAGGGATTGGTCATATTTTAATGCTGTGCTCACATTGGCTAGAGCTCCTGCTTGAGGGTTGGTTAATTTTTCTGCACAGGGTTAGGGTCAGATTTGGCTCTGGTTTCAGGACCAAAGTATGTTTCTTTCTCTGGTCCTTTTTAGCCTTTTGGCTCCAATTTTAGGGCCAGGGAGTATTTCTTTCACTGACTCTGATTCCAGGGGCAAATTGTGTTTCTTTGGCACAGGTTTCAGGGTCAGGGTGCATTTCTTTGGTTGTGGTTGCAGGGCCAAAGTATGTTTCTTTGGCTCTACTCAGGGTGTGTTTCTTTGGCTGGTCCTTTATCCTTACAATGACAGCCTGCAGAAAAGACCCAGCAACATGTGCTCCCTACTTTGCCCGACCTTCTAGTCACTAAGAAGCTAGATAACCTCCAAGTGGCAAAGAACCAATCAGAATTTGGCAAAGAACCAATCAGAACTTAGCTGGCAGCTCTGGAATGCAGAGCATAGGAACCACCCTGGTAGGCTTCAGGACAGGTCGGCCAAGCCCGGAAGTGCACCAATCCTGAGACTGTTGCCAGTCCAGACACCTTCCTCTACCCCAAAATATTCCCTGCCCCACTGCAATTCGAAGTCCCTGCTGCCTCACCCACTGTGTCAATGGACCAGGGAACAAATTAACTCTTTGCTTTTGCATCCGGGTCTCTTGGTGATTTGGGGGTTCAGGGTTTGGGCATAACACCCTATGCTATTCCCCAAACAGCCTAGTCTGAGTGGGAATTACAGTTCCCATTTTATAGAGTAAGAAACCCAGGCCTGGTGTTTTCCCCGGGGATTCTAAAGGCCAGGCAGAAAGAGCCCAAAATCTGGGCCCAGCTGCTTCAGTCTACATAAGCCCAGAGCTGGTAAGTGCCTCGGACAGGATAGGGTCAGCTTTCCTTAACTGACTGGGGCCCTCTGGGCACTTCACCGGGGCGTACATTCCTCTTCTCTAGACAAAATCTTGGGAATGGGTGTGAAGATACAGATGGAAAGGGAGGGGTGCTCATCTCATTGGGTCCTCCCATTCGCAGCTGCCCTGTCTTGGCCCTGGCTGAGGCCCTGTTCAGATGTATACCCCAAGTCAGTCAACATTCTCTGCCAGCACTTGGTAGGGCGTGCAGATGCATCATGGCCAATGCTGCTCTAGGCAGTCGGCTCCCCGGGAAGCTCTTCTACTGCGGAGAGCACTAGGGTGGAAAGGAGGGAACGCTGGGGCCAGGGCCACCCTCCCAATTCCTAGCCAGCACTCCTAAGCAGGCCTCTAGGAGACGCGTCCTCCCTCATTCGCATGCGCACTCAGCTGCCTGTCCTCGCTCCCCCCAGCCTCCCCAAGACCACGCCTCTGCCTCCAATGGGCGGAGGCTTAGAGGCTGGGCGGGACAGACCGAAGCCCCGGGGTCCAAGCTCGAGCCGCCGAGCTTCAGCCCCAGCAACTCCCCGCTGTGTCCCAGGCTGCAGCGCGGGCCGGTCCAGCCTCCGCTCTGGTGGCCGCGCAGTGCCCTGCATCCCGGGAGTCCGGCTTCAGCCCCGGCGACGCGGCAGGTAGGAGGCGCTGCGCGGAGGGAGGCGTGTACGACCGCGAGTGTTAGTGTGTGTTTGGGCGTGTGTGTGTGTGTGTGTGTGTGTGTGTTTGGGCGTGTGTGTGTGTGTTTGGGCGTGTGTGTGTGTGTGTGTGTGTGTGTGTGTGTGTGTTTGGGCGCGCGCGCGCGCAGGTGCAGGTGCAGCGCGGGCCAGTGCTTTCCTTAGCAGCACGAATCGGAACAGGGGTTGCACATCCCGCGGAACAGGGCTGGGAGGTGAGCACTGGCCTGCAGGCCTGGGGAGGCGGAGCATCCCCCCCCAACCTCACCGCCCTAAAGATCCGCCCGAACTCATCCCCCACCTTCACCCGCAGCCCTGGGTGAGGGGCCTCCCTCGCCTCCACCTGGATATTCTGATGCTGTACTCCCAGTACCGAGGCACTGGTGTGTGCTTATAATCGGACTTGACTCTTTCTAATCTTCCTTATAAATCTCCTCTCCTGTCCCCGCTCTGCCCCCTCACCCTATTCAACCTTCCTAGGTGCCTCCATCCCATGGCTTGGAGAAGGTATGAAAGACCCCAGGTGGTCCTGCGCCCCTTCTTGGCCATGGTCCCCAGGTTGAATGGGGGCCTTTTCCTTGGCTGCCGGTTGGGTGTGTGGTGCTGGGAGCAGGGCGGGTCGACAGAGACTGGCTCCTCATCCCACCCCCAGCCTTCAGGGTTAGGAAAGGCCCTCCCAAGGGGCCCAGAGGTGGAGTAGGATAGAAGATCATTAACAGGTGCTAAATTTTCCCCTGGCAGCCTTTCCTGTGATGAGATTCAACCCCAGACCTCACACAGCCGCAGAAGGGACTCTAAGCCTTAGACACTAGGGTGACCCAGCCAGAATTGGCACCAAGGTCCCCAAGGCACAAGCCATGATCTCTCTGTGTCAGCTAGTGCTGAGGGGCAGCTAAGTGTTCAGGGAGCTGGACACCTTCCTGGGAAGCTCTGCCTTGGCGAAGGCGCAGGTTGAGACCTTCCATGATGCTTCCTAGTCCTTGCTACAGGCTTAGTGTCCTGGGCAGAGGTGAAGGAGATGAAGGAGACCAGAGAGGTGGCATATGTTGGGTCCAGCTGCTGATGCTGCCCTAGGCTGGGTCAGTGCTAAAGCCAGGGTGGTCTGCCCTGAGAGGCTTCTCTTCTCATTGAGAAGCCCTCGGCTTGAGTCATGAGAAGAAGCCAGAGTCAATACCAGGCAGGGCCATCCTTGCCCTCAAGTTGATAGTTCATCCAAACAAGAATTGGGGAAAGTTCCCCAAGGTGAAGAAAGTGGCTTAAATTTAAACTGTGAAGCAGGCCAGGAAAAAGCATGAACAAAACCCAGCTGTGACGCCACATGCCAGTCTGGAAGAGGGGTGTGTCTGACAAGGGCCACCTTTGGCTGCTCTGGGGAGAGGTTGCTGTAGAGGTTCCAGCAAGGAGGGCCCCCACTTCCTCTCTGTTCTCAGCACCTCACCTGGGCTACGTGTGACAAGAGAGAGGGGGATCTGTTTGGATAGGAATGGAAGGAAGGTCCTTGGGAGTTTCTCAGGCCCCAGTACTGGGTAAGCAGGTGCATGCCTCTGAAATGGAGACCAGTGAGGTGGGGCTTGGGCACTGGTGGGCGGAAGCCTGTGGCTTTTGGTGAGACATCTGTGGCCTTCAGGAAGCCTCTGCTGTCTCTGTCCATCAATCCTACTTCCCCTGAGTGCTCTGAGATCCAGTTCTCCCTAAAGGAGGCCTTCCTTGGCCCCTCACAGGGCGCTGGGAGGCCACTCTCCACCAACCTCTTGCCTGAAGGGCCTGTCTTCTTTCTCCTGGAGACTGGCTCCTTGCCTTCCTGCTTGTCTGTAGCCCAGAAGCAGAGAGCTTTGCCTATGACTCAGTTTCCCCTAGTGAAGCAGATGCTACCTTGTCACAGAGACGTAGGGATGATGATGGTAACATTAGCTCTGGTCACTCTGCACTTTACTATGAGGTGTGTGGTAGCCGGTTGACAACCATTGTTACTGGGTCTCTTTATTGAGGAAAGAGGCTCATTTTGAGTCAAGAGGACTGGATAGCAGTGGGGTTTTTTCCACTGAAGTAGGAACCCCTCTTGGCTTTAGCAAATGAGAGAACCTGTTGACCACTGTGAGTTCCTGCTTACTGCTCTCTGTCAGACTGGTCAAGTCCTCTGGCCACTCCAACTCCCCCTCTTCCCCTGAAGAGAAGCAGGGGTAGGGTGGCTGAGGGGCACCCTACATTTACCTTGCAAAGGACTTGTAGGTGTGAGCCCTGGCTGTTCCCAGTTACAGACAGCGGGTCTGTCACACCTTCTCCTAGTAGCCGTGTAGGCTGGGCGGCCACTGGCAGGCTATCTGTAGTTGGTCGTGTTGACCGAGCCCTCCTCTCCCCTATCTCTCAGTGCCCGTGGGGCCCCTCACAACTACCCATGTCCTCCAGACATCATCTTTACCCTTTCTGTCCTTGCTTTCCTACAGTTCCCTAGGGTCCCCAGGCTTGACCTTCAAGGCCCCCACCTCTGTAGCCTGGTACCCTCTGACCCTGCTGATTGACCTTCAGTCAGGCTGGGGTAGGGACTCTGTGGCTTCTCACTAGTAACTGTAACAGGGAACTTCATGTTATACTGGGGGCAGTTTGAGCTGTAATGTCACCTCCTCCAAGCAGGAGGGAGCACTTGGGCTCCATCACTCACCCTGTCCCCTGTTCCTCAGAAATGCTCTTCCTCATTCTTGCAGAGCCCAAAATGTCAGAAAGCCAGTGACTTAAAACAGTGTGGTTTGATTTGTTCTCCTGTGGTCCTGGATGTCAGAAATGAGCCTTGTGGGACTAAAACCAGCCTAGATCCTTCTTGGGTTCCAGAGGACAGTCTGGGCCTTGTCTCCTCCAGTTCTTTAGCTGCCGGCATTCCTTGTGACTGAGTCACCCTGGTTTCTACCCCATCTCTGTTTTCTTTTTCCTCTTCTGCACTCAAGCCTCCCCTTGCCTCCCTCTCTGTTTTTATTTAAGTTTTGTTTTATTTATTACTGTGTGCATATGAGGTTTGTGTGTGGCTGTGCACGTGCCATGGCTGGCGAGTGGAGGTCAGAGAGCAGTTTTGGGCAGGTGTTTTACTCCTTCTACCATTTCATGAGCGGTGGGCATGGAACTCAGGAAGTTAGATGTGGCTAGCAAGTGCCTTTTTATGTGGTTGGTGAATGACTTGCTCCCCCCCCGCATAGCCTTAGACCTCAAACTTCTCATCCGCATACCTCTGCCTCCAAAGCGTTAGGGACACATGATTCCATTCATTCATTCATTCATTCATCATTCATGGCAGTGGTGAGGAAGGACCCCAGGCACTCTGTCGCTGAGCCACATGCCCAGCCCTGAGTCTCTCTTATACGGACTCTTGTTGCAGTTACCATTAGGACACATCCAGGACCCTCCCTCCATCCACCTGCAAGCCGTTAGTGCTGCATGAGGCCCACAGGGCCGTCTTCGGATTCCCATATGGATATCTTTGGGGGCCATTATCAGCCCAGGGAAGAAACTGATTGTTGTGTCTTTGCAGACACCCTGGGCCCCTACCCCCCACACATGCCTTACTCTATGGTGCCTGCAACAGCTGGTTCCCTTAGTGAAGGTCCTGGATATCTTATGAGGTCACTCAGTGACTGAGTGTGTCTTCTGCTTGCTTCCTTTTGGGCAGGTCCGGGACTGCTGTGTCTCTGGCCCTGGTGCCCAGCCTGAGTCCACAGGAGTCAGGACCTAGTGATGTTAGGAGAGAGGACTGTGTCGCCATGGTGTCTGGATCCCACCCTGCTGGGACTCAGACTGTAGCTCATGTGAGATGTGCGTTCAGTAAAGCTAGTGCACGGTAGGCACTGAACCCTCCCCAGCATCCTTTAAGAGACAGGTGAGCTGGGCATGGTGGCTCATGACTTTAACTTGGGGTGGGGAGTGGGAGCTGGGCAGTGGAAGCCAGAGGCAGGTACATCTCTGTGGTCTGTATAACCAGCTCCATCCTAGGCCAGCTAAGGAGACATAGTGAGACTCTGAAACAAACAAAGAAAGAAAGGAAAAGAAAAGGCCCATGAGAATTCTGCTGGGTGGGAATAGGTATGATGCTTATGAGGCTCAAGTTGGGCCTTGAATCATAGACGTGAACTGCTTGGCCCTTCCTGGCCCCTCTCCTTGTCCTAGGAGTGGGCATTTCAGGTGCAGCTTGATACCCTGAGCTCCACTTTGTCTCGGGACACTGGGCATGGGGAGGGGACACTGGCATCCAGGGCTGTTATGGGCAAGAACTGCCTTTAGCTCGGAACAGTGCACAGGGTTTGGACATGTCACCAACATGTCACCTTGACACCTGGTCTGCCATCCGAGGAGGCAGCGTCTCCAAGGAAGAAACCCAGCTGACCCAGAGCGCCCCAGCCTGCAGGCACTGGCCTGCTTTTTATTCCCACAGCCTGCACCATGCCATGACAGGTATTTCTCTCAAGTGCAGCCAGGTCTTGTAAGTTACGCTGTAAGTCTGAGCCTGGCTTTCAGGGTTTGCCTCTCCTACTTCCTTCTTCCCTTTCCCCACACCCTGTCCTCCAGCCTGGCCTAACTGGTTTCTTTCTCCCAGCATGCTCTTTTCTCCTCCTTCCTGTCCTCCCACCTCTCAAGTCCGGTCCACACACTCCCCTCCCTCCCAGAGCAGACTCCGTGGCACTCCTAGGCTCTCTCTCTCTCCACCAACTGACCCCTGGAGCGCAGCTCTGACATAGGACAGGCTCCTGCCTCTGCCCAGAATGTCCACTCCTCAGTCTGTTTCCAGAGCTGGAACTCGAGTTGAGAAAGGGCACCTCAGTGTCTCCATCTGAGAAATGGGTGCTGTTACTCATTGTGTTTAAATACCCCAGTTTTAGAAGAAGATGGAGTTAGGGTCATATGCACATGCAAAAAACAAAACAAAACAAACAAAAAACAAAACAAAACAAAAAAACTGGTGTGGGGGGAGCAGGGGATGGCTGTCTTGGTAACAGATCTACCAGATTGGAAATCAAGTAACAAAGTGTTTTAGCCACCCATGGTAAGAACCTGCAAGCCAGATAGGGCAGGGGCTTGCCTGGGGTCTCATGACTACATTAAGTCTCTTCGTCAGATTGCCTCTCCTGTCTGGGAATGAGTGAGACCTGTGCCCTGGGCCTGAGCATCCGGTCCCTGCCCACCCTGGTAGGATTCCACTTGGTGGCTGGGAATACAGGTTGCATCTGCCCCCCACCCCCCATAACTGCTTCAATGTCTACTCTACAACCTATGGTGCTGGGCTGCGAGGCTGTGGAAGGCTGACCCCTGTCCTGTGCCCAGGCTGAGGGCTTTCCTGGGAAGTGTATCTTTGAGAGCTCAAGCTGTGGCAAGTCTGTAGCCAAGGCAGAGCTGGTGCAGGAAGCAGCCCCTTGTTTCAGCTTCTTTCTGTTACTGCCATGGCCCGCGGGAGCCCACCCCATCCCAGCAGCCTCTTGCCTACAGACGCCTTCCAGCTCCTGCCTGTTTACGCCACCTTCTGCAGGACCTAAGTCCCAAATGAGGAACAGCTGCGTGGTCAGGCTTATGACTCAGGCCACACAGACAGAGCCAAGAAAGAACTGTTTGCTCACTCTTTGTATTTGTGAAGGCATCCAAGCTACTAGACCTCCATCCCTTAGGGCTGGCTCAGACTTGGCTCCAATGTGGCTGGCCCTGCCCTTTGACCTTGGTGGTGGGAGAACAGGGACACCCCCTGGCTGGTGGAGTGTCAGAAGCTCACTGTCACCGGGTGGAGAGGGGACTGGACACCAACAGAAAAGATAAGGGGAAGGGAAGGAGAAAAACAGGATTTCCCAGTGTGGGTGCCAGGCAGGCTGGCGGAGGCTGGCTGACTCATTTGGGTCTGGCTGCCTCAGCGCCACAGCCAGAAGTTCCTACAGCCAGAGGCCAGGAGCCTGGAAGCCTGGGTAGCCTGAGCCCAGCTTTCCCTTCACACTTGCCTCATCCCCATCCACCCATCCATCCATCCATCTGTCCGTCCGTCCTCCCTTCCTCAGCAGAGAAAGAGCTAGAGGCCCGAGGGGCCAGACTACAGCTTTGGCAGGACAAATAATACAATTCCAGCCCCCCTCTCCCCCTGCTCACACATGCCAGGCACACACTCTAACATCCCACACCATCATGCTTCCTCTCAAAGAATAACCAGTACTCCCCCCATCCTGCAACCTTCCCTGCTCCTGGGAGCACTGACCATAGTGTGCCCTAGTGTGACACCCACTGGGGTCCTCTTTACCTGTATTGCCTAGAGGGTTAGCCGTTCTGGAAAGCGAAAACATGCCATTGTTTGTATGCTGAGGGCTTCATCCCCAGCCAGGCACTATTGACTGTGGGAACCCTGTGGAGTCCCGATTCTTCCTTCTGCGTTCACTCCAGCCCCTATGGTCTCCAGCATTGCTTCTCAGCCCCCCGCCAGAGGCCTGAATGAATGGGTTCACCCATCACAGGTTGGAACCACTCAAACTGAGTCATGGCAACCTTTTCTCTCTAGAAGTTGGTTATCTCTGGTGTTTATCACAGTACCAGAAAACTGATCGACACAGTAGTCTCTTTAAAAAGTCATTAATATTTGTTTTATTATTAGTGTGTGGGAGTGGGGGGCATGTCACAGCAGGAATGTGGAGGCCAGAGGACAACTGTGAAGTCAGCGCTCTCCCTCTCCCTCCCTCCCTCTTCCCCACCCTCCCTCTCCCCCCACCTCCCTTCTTCCCTCCCTCCTCTCCTTTGTGTGGGTTCTGGGAGTTGAACTCAGGCTGTCAGGTTTGTGCAGCAAGGTGGTTTACACCAAGCTATCTCACTGGCCCTTGTTTGGACTTTTTCAGACAAGGATTTATGTAGCCCAGGCTAGTCTTGAATTTCCTGTGTAGTAGAGTCCGGCCTTGAACTCCTGATCCTCCTGCCTCTAATTCCCTAGTGTTGGGATTGCAGGCATACATACCTCCACGCCCACTTTACCTCCCTCTGGGAGTCACATTAGGCGTACACTATACCAACTGAGCTACACTCCCAGCCCCTAGTCCATAGTGCCTTATCCATTCATCTGTGGATGACGTTTGGGTTGCTGCCATATCTGTGGCGAATTCCGCTCCAATGACCATGGCATGCAGACATCTCTTCAGCGTGCTGATTTCATTTCCTCAGGATATGGACCTGAGAGTGAACTTGCTGGCCCTGGCTGGGTCTATTTTAGATTGTTTTAGTATGTAGCTGAGGCCAGCCTAGAACCCCCGGTCCTCCTGCCTCGGCCTCGGAAATGCTAGGACTACAGGTGAGCACGCTTGCTGTCGTCCGCCGTGAGGCACCTCTCACCCACGCCTGTCTTATCGTCTTGAGCACTACCAGGTGAGCGAGCACGTCTTTTTGTCTTTGACTTTCTATTTCCTGATGGTTACTGATGTTGAACTGTTGTTCATATCCCCAATGACTGTTCATGTTCCTTTTCTGAGAAAAGGTCTTTTGCCTATTTTTCAACAGAGTATCTGCTCTGTGAATATTGAGCTACATGAGTTCCTTATTGTGTTGGAAATTAGTCTCTTATCAGAGATGGGCTTTGCATTCTGTGGGCTGTCTTTGCTCCATGGACCACTTCCTGTGTGTAGAAGCTTTTTATTTTGATGTTAACTGTTTGTCTACTTTTGCCTTTGTTTCCTGTACTTTTGGGGTCATATCTAAAAAATAACTGCCCAGGCTAATGTCATGGCGTTTCCCTGTTTTCCTCTGGCAGTTTTATAGTTTCTGGTCTTTAATACATTTGAGCTGGATTTTGCATATGTGAAATTAGGGTGCAATTAATTCTGTTACATGTGGGTTTCCCTTGTTCCTACCCCTCGACTGGAGTCTAGACCCTTTTCCCAGGGGGTGTTGAGACCTTTGCTGAGCATCAATGAACTATAAATGTGTATCTAATCACCTGGGTGGTACCATCCCTGGGCTGGTGGTCCTGGGTTTTATAAGAAAGCCGGCTGAGCAAGCCATGGGGAACAAGCCAGTAAGTAGCACCCTCCATGGCCTCTGCATCAGCTCCTGCCTCCAGGGCTCCTGTCCTACTTGAGTTCCTGCCTTGACTGCAGTGATATGGAAGTGTGTAAGCCAACTAAAGCCTTTACTCCCCAACTTGTTTTTGGTCTTGGTGTTTTGTCATGGCATTAGAAACCCTAACTAAGACAACATAAACACACACATTTGGACTGGATCTCATGTAGCTGAGACTAGCCCTAAACTCCTAATCCTTCTGCCTCTATCTCCTTTGTGCTGAGATTGCAAGAATGCACCTCACACCAGTTTAATTCTTAACTCCTGAAGTGGTGAGTATTTATTTATTTATTTATTTAGATTCAGTCTTATGTAGTACAGGTTTGCTTCATTTTCTGGGTAGACAAGGATGACATTTAATTCCTGATCCTCCTGCCTCTATCCAGAGAGAGGGATTATAGTCCTGGGCCAGCACTCTGGGCTTTGGTGGTGCTGGGAGTGGGGCCCAGGGTGTTGAGCATGTTAGGCAATCACTCTATCAACTACTGTGTCCCTGGCTCCTGGAGTTTCTGTTGTTAGTTTTTCTTTCTTTCTTTTCCAACCTCGTAATATCTCAAGCTTTGCCCTTTTTGCTCAAAAGTGCTTAAGTTATTCAAAAATCTTTCATGGTTTCCTATGAATTTTAGGGTTCTGTTTTACTTTCTGTGAGGAGTGTCTTCAGGATTATGCTGAATGGGATTGAAGGGTAGTATTGACTCTTCCAGTGCATAAGCATGGAATGTGTTGTCATTTATTTGTATCTTCCTTCATTTTTCTAAATGTTTCGCAGTTTTAGTGTGAAGGGTTTTTATTTGTGTCTTCCTTCGTTTTTCTAGATGTTCTACAGTTTTAGTATGAAGGGTTTCATCTCCCTGCTCACTTTTATTACTAAGCATTTTACTTCTTTTTCTTTCTGTAGCAACTGTGGATGGGGTTTTCTTGGTTTCATTTTTGGATTGTTTGTTGTTAGCACAGAAACACAACTGAGTTTTGAGTGCCCCCTTTCATTTCTTTATTATTTAGTTTTGAGCATTACTCCCCTGTCTGATTTGTTGCAGTTTTATCATTAAAGGATGCTTAGTGTTCTCAAATATTTTCCTTACATCTATCTTTGAACACAGTGTCTCAGTGTAGTCCAGGCTTATAGCACAAATTCTAATTGGTCTTAATAGTAAAAACCCCCAAGTCAGATATAGGGGTAAATGCTGAAAGATCAGAGAAGCAGAATAGCAGCTACTAGTTCTTACCTCTGCACATTCCTCAGACCAAAGGGGCGATCCTGTCTCTCGGAATCCTCAGACTGAATGCTCTGAGCTCCTGTCTCCTCATCCTGCCTTATATTCCTTTCTCTGCTTATCACTTCTGTCTCCACCTCCCTAGTGGTGATTAAAGGCAAGTGATCCAAGTGCTGAGATCAAAGCTGTGAACCACCACCACCTGGCTCTGTCTTTCTTTTAGACTGATTCAATCTCATGTAGCCCAGAGTGGCCTTAACTCACAAAGATCCGTCCTCTGTCTCCCGAGTGCTGGGATTAAAGGTGTGGGCCACCAGTGCCTGGTCTCTGGTTAACTAGTGTGGTTAGCTCTGCACTCTGACCTTCAGGCAAGCTTTATTTGTTACAGCACAAACAAGACATCGCTGTACAGGCTGGCCTTGGACTCTTATCAGTTCTCCTGCTTCAACATCTCAAGGGCTAGAGTCACAAGTGGGAGCCATCACAACCTGCTCGCACTGTCATTACTGAGCCATTCTTTTTCCCAGCCACTGCGTCACGGTGAGTGTCCTTATCAGGTGCTGGGGAGTTCTGTTCCTAGTCCTTTGCTGAGGCTTTTCTGTAGCATCTAAATTCACGCAGTGACACTGTGCTTCTGGATTCCAGGCTTTCTTCCTCCCTCCTTCCCTCCCTCCCTCCCTCCCTCCCTCCCTCCCTCCCTCCCTTCCTTCATTTTTTTTGGGGTGGTGGAGTCAAGATAGGGTTTTTCTGTATAGCCTTGACTGTCTTGGAACTTGCTCTGTAGTCCAGGCTTGCCTCAAACTCACAGAGATATGCCTGCCTCTGCCTTCCAAGAGCTGGGATTAAAAGAATATGCAACTATCACCACCCAGCAGAGCTCCAGGTTTTCTGTGTCTATGTTCCTTAGGAACCTCCGGCCTGTAACTTTTTTTCATTTTATATATGTGTATGTGTGTGAGTATGTGCACCTGAGTGCAGTGCATGAAGGGGCCAGAGGAGGGCATTAGATCCCCTGGAGCAGAAATTGTAGGTGGTGTGAAGCCCCATGTGAGAGAGGTAATGTGAGGGAGCAGAAGGCACACTTAGCCGCTGAGCCTCCTCTCCAACTCCCCTGTAACTTTCCTTTTAGGCTTTGGTATCAGGGTGATCTGGCCCTGCTTTTCAATCTGATATAATGAAATCATGTAGTAAAGTCTCTGTTGTCTAAAGTCATCCCTGTGAGCTCCATCTGGGGCTTGTGTACAATCGTGAGCTTGTTTCCTGTTATTTGAACAGACAACAAAACCCCCTCAAGCAGTCCTTTACTGATGATCCTTGAGTAGTTTCTTTTTCTTTTTTGGTTTTTCGAGACAGGCTTTCTCTGTATTGCTTTGGAGGCTGTCTTGGAACTCCCTCTGTAGACCAGCTTGGCCTCGAACTCACAGAGATCCGCCTGCCTCTGCCTCCTGAGTGCTGGGATTAAAGGCATGCGCCACCACCATCCAGCTTCCTTGAGTAGTTTCTAATTTTCAACGTATCATATTCTGTTGGGGGACTTGACGTGTCTGGGATTCCTGCACTTGGACAGTAGAAGGAGGAGTTCAAGGCCTTTAAGGAAAAAAGCTTTAAAAAGAAATCTGTGCTAAGCCTTCTGTGTTCACTGAATCTGTGGGATGCAGTCGCTACGTCTCGGAGTGAACCAGCTAGACAATGGAATAATGTGTTGCTCGAACTCAGCTTTGCGGGGTCACTGTGCAGATGTCCACCCCTGCCAGGGGTTGGAGCTCCTCTTGGTTTGGATGTGGAACCCAGGGCTTCATTCGAGCTAGCCCGTCACTGTGCTGCCCAGCCTCGCACCCAGCCTGTGCTTGGGACATGTGTGGGCTAGCCTGTCATGGTGCTTCTTTCTCCAGCCCGGCTGGTGGGATGGGCCAGTGTCTCAGTGTGGTTTAGTGCGGACCTCCTTGGGATCCGTGAAGTCGAGCACGATTCCTTCTCTGTCAGTTTCTCTTTCTTTTATATTGTGCTGGCTTTTGTTTTGTTGTTGATTTTTTATTTTTATTTTATGTGTATGGGCATTTTGTCTGCATGTATGTCTGTGTCACACACACACACACACATACACACACATACACACAGACACACATACACACACATACACACAGACACGAAGAAGGAATTGGATCCCCTGGCACTGGGGTACGGATGATTGTGAACCACCTTGTAGATGTCGGGAATTGAACCCGGGTCCTCTGCAGGAGCACCCAGTGCTCTTACCCACTGAGCCAGTTCTTAGCTACATGTTACGCCGGTTGTAGGCGGCCCTGTGGCTGAAGTTCCACTGTAGTTTTCTTGGGACTGGCTCTGTGTGTAGTGTGAGGTAGGGTCAACATTGTTCTTCTTCCACGTGGAGAGCAAGTGACCCACCATCCTCAGTTCACCAAGCCGCAAGTCAAGTGTCCTTAAATCTGTGGCCCATGTAGGCTCGGTTCTGCTCTGTTCCATTCCACTGATCTGTCTGTCTACCCTCGCAATGTCTCGGTGACCAGGACTATAGGGCAGACTACTTGATTGGGGTGTGGCACTTCTAGCTGGGCCTCTATTGATGACCTTGGCCGTTCTTGGCCCTTTGTTAGCCTTGCTGTTGGGTTCAGCCTAGTGTTCTCTAATTATTTCTTCTTCCAGAGGCTCCCACGTCTGACAAAGATCCTATAGGCTGCATGGCCCACGCACACCTCCAACCTAGTCCAGCCATGGGACTCGGTAGCCCAGGCTTAGTCACAGTGGCTGAAGGGCAGGGCCACAGCCAGCTTAGCCTGGACAGTGGGGTGTGGGCCCTCACTGGCACACAGCCATCAGGAAGGCCAGGAGGCAAGCGGATGCCGGGCCCAGCAGGCGGAGGTGGGTGCCTCCAGATGGCCTGAACACTGACTGTGTGTGTGTTTGGGTGCCGTGGCATGCCTGGTGCCTGTGGAGGCAATAAGAGGGCTTGAATCCTCTGTTGCAGTTGTGAGCTGCCATATGGGTGCTGGGAACTGAACCTCCATCCTCTGCAAGAGCAGTCAGTGCTCTTAACCTCTGAGCCACCTCTGCAGCCCCAGCCCTGCCTCTCTTGAGTTTGCTCTTTGCACCTGGGATGGAGTTCCTGCCACACCCAACTTTTGTTGCAATGGTTCTGTGGTTACTGAATCCCAGCGCCTCACTGTTGGTAGTGAGGACACAGAGGTACTTGACTAGACCCGGCCCTCAGAGGGTGGTCTGGGAAAATGGACAAGGAGTGTCCAAATGGGCATAAGCAACTGGTGCTGGGCTCCTGGAGGCTCCAGGTGGCCGAGCCTGGATTGTGAAGGAGAGGCATATGCAAAGGCCTCAAGCTCACAGCTTGAGGGAAATGCCTGGCACTGGAACAGAGGTCTCCGGGGTAAAGGATGCAAGGGTGAGGCTGGCAGGGACAGGGAAACAGGTGAGCATCAGATAGCTGGGAAGCCCAGCCTTGACATCACTCAGGGTCTCTTGTCCAGCTCAAACATGGCCAGAAGTGGTCGTGCCTGGAGCACAGGCCTGGGGAGAGAGGCTGGTGCGTCAGTCTGGGTTTCCTGCCTTCCTGTTTATACTTCACTTTTTGAGATGGTGCCTGGAGATGGGAGAGGCTGCAGAGTCTGTGACCACTTCAGGCTCTTACCCCATGTTGTACTATGCGGTAACAGCCTCTTGGTTGGAGTGTGGGGGTTGAGTAGGTAAAGGCCCGGCCCCAGAAGAACTCCAGGAGTAGGCCAGGGTCAGCCTGCCTGCCAGGGGTAAGGGGGAATGACTGGGGTGTGGCAGAGCCTCTCCTGTCTGTCCTTGCCCTCCTTCCCTGCCCACCGACTCCTCCTTGCCCAGTGTCTCCTGGTTGTCCCATCTCTTCTTCCTGGGCGAGCAGATCCTCCCTGCATTGTTGACCCTCTGTGGCCTGGAGAGCAGCCAGAAGCCTCATTTACCATCCTTTCCTGGCTGTGTGATCTCAGCCTGTTTGCTCCCTCTCTCTGGGCCCTCTGGGCTCTGAAATACTGGAATCACAAGAGCTGATTTCTCAGCTCCTTGGTCTAATTCTTTTGGCTTAAATTGCTTCCCGAGCTCTAGTTGCTAAAGCCTGCAGGGCTAATGAGCCTGCTTGGTGCCTAAGGGCCCTGAGGTTTTCTAGTTTCTCCTTTCTCTTTTCCCAGGACTTCAAGACTGGGGGAGGCCTTAGGGCCCAAGGAAATTGGCCTCCCTGGGTGGAGGAGAGGCTAGGGAAGTTAAATGGTTGGCTTGAGGCCATACAGCCACCCTGAAAGGGCGCAGTGGCTGCAACTACAGAACAAGGCATTGCTGGCCATGTCTTTTCCTTCCTGTTTCTTCCTTTCCCTGAAGCATCCTCCTCTTCCCTTCCTTTGGCCACAGCTCAGATGAGGCTTGTGTGGGAGCTTGCCTGCTATCTCCTGAGGCTGAGATAGGCCACCACCTCAACCAGAGGACCTGGGTTTCAGCCCACTTCCTCTACGGGAACACGGGTAAGGTGCCTTAACTCATTCTGGCCTTGCTCTCAACAGCAGACACAATAAACCTTTTCCTCAGTGGCTTGCACGTGACAGGTTCCCCCAGAACCCTTTGTCTCTTTGGAATGAGAGGAGACTTGGCCCCTTTGCTCTCCTTCCTCTACCCTCTGCCCCTGGCTAATCATAATGGCATCATTCTCTTACTGAAGCAACTTTGTTCCCATCTTGGAGATGAATGAAAAGGGCTCAGAGAGACTGAGTGACTTTTCCACTGTCATCCAGTAGATTTTTGGTTCGGCCACAATCCGTGCCAACGTTGGTCCTGCTACCAAACTTTGCCCACAAACCATTCAGTTTGCCACATGGTCAGCCTGAACCTCAATAAGACCACAGTGTTGTTCCCAGAGCTCCCCAGGATGAGGAGATTTGGAGAGGCTGAAGATGAAGTGTGAGAGACCAGACCCCTGTCAACACTCCCCATGGGCCAGGCTCCCACTGGCTTTGTCTCCCTCCACAATCCCTGCTTTCTGCCCCCCCTGATCATATTGGTGCAGGGTGTGTCCCTTGAACTTGGTCAGTGTACAAATATAGGATATGGGATGGTCTCCTGCCTCCTGAGGAGTGAGTAGAGCCCCAGGGCCCAGGCACCTACTCCCTCCCTAAGTGTAAAGTGCAGACTGCTGGGGTGGAGACTGAGTGACAGCTGGGAGCAGCCTGGGCAGGAATGAGTCAGGAAGAGACCTCTGAGATGCCCACAGCTGAGACCTGTGGGCGTGACACTGGCCACAAGCTGTTGCTGGTGGCCACTTACATGATTCAGTCCCAAAGCGGTAGGGAGGGCTGGCTAAACAAGACCGGGAGTCTGAGGTGGGTGTGGCCTGGGTCCTGATATCACCTTCCAGACACCAGAAAGGGGACAGTTTCAATAGCTGAGGCAGGTGGTTGGCTCCTGTTGCCTCTTTGCCCTATAGCAGGTACTGGCTATGTGACCTTGGGCAGACCCCTGCCGGTCTCTTTGCGTTACTGGGATGTTTCTGGGAGGGAAGTGTATCTGGTAGTTGGATCTCAGTAAGGTTGTAAGGTGCCCATGACTGACGGTCTTCTTGCCCTCCTCTCTCCTAGGTGCCTCCCATTCTTGGGGACATGATCTCCACATTCTCCTGCGTGAAGTCCTACGAGGACCAGAGCTACTCAGGGCTGAAGCGGTCCTGCCTGCGCAGGAAGGTGCTCTTTGAGGACCCCCACTTCCCTGCCACTGACGACTCTCTCTACTATAAGGGTACACCAGGACCCACCGTCAGGTGGAAGCGGCCTAAGGTTAGTACCTGGCCCTCCTCCCTGGGGAGAATGGGCTCCGGTCCCATAGGCGGCCACCTGCCTAGCCAGGCCCTCTAAGGCGTGTTGTATTCAGGGACCAAGTACTGCCGGCCTCAGCCTTCCCTCCCACGGTCATGTGGGGTGTATGCGGAATGCTGTGAATGGGCTCTGTGTGCAATTAGATGGAAGAGCAAGTTTGCTGATTTTAAAAGTCACTTCCTGTACACGTGGAAGCACGTACTCTCATCAGGATGTAAGGATGGACAGCAGGTGACCCAGGCAGGGCCTGTACCCTGAGTATTGGTGGCCTTGCCAACTCCCAGCCTGGTCTAGGGCCCGAGAGCTGTATTGGCCCCTGTGCCATGACTTTTGGTCCCAAGTCCTGTGTATGAGATGGGCATAGAAGTTCTGCGGAGTGGGGTTCCTGGGGTCTCAGTGAAGCGGGTGGAAGGGGGGGCGGTGCTGGAGGACGCTGGCCCAGATCCATTCCAGGCCTCACCTCTATGCTGGTAACAGACAGTCATTGACAAGGGACTCTAGTGTGGGAAACCAGGCTCTTCCAGGTCACTTGGGCACACAGCTCCTCTGTGCCCTCTTCTCCGGCTGCAGGGTGAGGCCAGCGGGGAAGGTGCAGTCATATAGAGACTATCAGGCTGGGATATCGAGCTCCCTCTGAAATGACGAAACAGGTGGGACCTGGGGTGCACAAGGAAGCGCCCCCGCCCCCGCCCCCGCCCCCGGCATGTTAGCTGGGAGGGTGGTAGAGCCACGCGTGCCTTGGCTTCCAGCCGCACACAGCAGTCAGATTTGCACTGTCCAGTCTCTCTGCTCCTCGGACATTTGGAGAAAAAATGAATTCCATATCCAACAGCCGGACTCAGGCATTGCTGAGTTCTGGGGCTGTGTCTGGGGAGGAAGCAGGCTGAGCAGAGAAAGGACCACACATCCAGGAGTCCTGCCCTGGCCCCTCCCCAACACCAGGCAGAAGGGCCTGGGCTCTTCGACCTTAGACCCCGGGGCTTTGGGGAGCGTCTGGTCCTGGGTTCCTTCTCTGACCTAGTAACAGGATTTTGGCTCTACTCTGCCTTGCCTGCCGTCTGCTTCAGCAGGGCATTGGGTGGGAGCCGGCTCTACAGGGCCTTTGTGAGATCCTGGTTCTCAGGAGGAAGGGTGGACACCTGAGCCACCTCCTGACACCCTCCCTGTGCACACAGTCCTTGCCCTGACCCTCTTCATAAAACTGCGGGTCACAGTCTGGAGTGGGCCTCATGAGGCCCAAGGCTATGTAGGCAGGCTGGTGGCTGAGGGTGCTGGTGACTGGGCATCCACTGCTGTTTGGCCCAGCAGAGTCACTGCCCTCTCAGAGCCCTTTCCCCTGGGCTCAGGAGTCCTTCCTCCTCCTCCTTCCTCCTCCTCCTCCCTCCTTCTCCCTCCTCCTTCCTCCGCTCCTGTCCAGCTGCCTTTCTAGCTCTAGCTGAAGAGGAAGGGTGAACTGCCTACCTTGGCAGGATCACAGCACGTGTGTTTGCATAGATGGGGGCATCGGAGCAGGACCCACAGGACAGTATTCGGGCTTCAGTCTTGGTCAGGCCTGAGCCCACTAGGCAGAGTGTGCTCCCATGGACATGATGTGATGGAGATCTGGAGGACTTATCTGTGGAGGGAGGGCAAGGTCTACAGTGGACAGAAGTGGAGAGCCTGGGTCAGGGCTGGGTTGTCCAGCTCCTGACCATTAATGCCCGGCTTCTTGGCCTCTGGCCTGAGGCAGCTGTGCTTCTGAGCGGTCCTGTTTCCTAGGTCCTAGGGCTGATGGACCGTAAGCAGAGCAAGTGGCTATTTTCCCTACAGTACATTCTGATTCCACTTCTAGAAACCTCTGTCTTGGTTGGCATTATGGTGATTTGTCTGTTTGTAGAAATTCTCTTTAGACAGCTTCCAAGTCCCCAGCCACTCAGTGTCCCTATCCCTTATCCTCCCAGCCTGCAGCTTCCCAGGTACTAAGTCTTCCTGTCCTTCCAACCTTCCTGCCTCCAGGCCCCTGCCTCCCAGGCCCCTGCCTCCCAGGCCCCCTGACTCCCAGGCCCCCTGCCTCCCCTCTCAGTAACCCCAGCTCCCTAGCACTGTAGGTCCTAGCTTCCCAGGCCTCTGAGTGTATCCTTCTTGTCCCAGCTCCCCACCTGTCATTCATCCTCCCTTCTTCAATGGCTTCTTTTCTCAGGCTCCAGCCTGAGATGCCTTCTTGAAATGAAGTGTGGCCTTGAGCAAAGCGTCCCCTTCTCTGGGCCATGGCTGCTCATCTTCAAGTGGGGAGAACAATTCTTGCTGAGTATGGTTGGAAGTTGAGGTGCTGAAGCCGTCAGACACAGGGAGGCTGCAACAAGCTGCCCGCATCCTTCTTGCCAGCCCCAGGTCGGGAGCCAGAGGTGGCCTGATACCCTGTCATTCACTCTGCAGAGGGCACCAGGCCTGGCCCCTTTGGCTTCCATCTTACTACTCTTCCCAGGCCTCTGTTGTGTTCTTTTCCACACAGGGAGCATCTGCTGTCTTCCTCACTGCTGGCTAAAGGAGGGGGAGATTATGGGGAGCGGCGGAGGGAGCCAGGGATGGAGGCAGAAGCCACTTCTAGTTCTTGGGCTGGGGCCTACAGCTGTCTAGCCTCCACCCAGCTCTCTGCATTCCCTGTGTCTGGACATTATCTTGGGGATTCTGGCTAGAATGCATGGGGGTAGGTAGGAGCCCTATGTCATCTTTTTGGGAACCATAGCATTCCTTGAGGCAGCCTGGTGTCCCCACATGCCTAGGAACTCATCTTGTTTTGGAAACGGTGTTTCTCTCAGAGTGCTGACCACTTGGCCTGCTATAGGAAGGCCTCTGCTCTGCCTAAAACTGGGCCTCTTGGGTACCTTCCCCTAGTCTTCTCAGAACACCAGGGAAGGTCCGTGGCATGAGAGGAAGAATAAAGACAAACAGTGTACCCTGAAGGGGCAGCTGTGTGCATGGCTGCCCAGCTTTTATATCCATCACTTTCCTGGCTGTGCTCCTGGCTCTGCACTAGCTGGAAACCTGAATTTCCTGCTGAGCCAGGAGGGACATGGCTCAGGCCTGGTTAAATATGGGCCAGCTGATCTGACCGGGTGAGGTGACTGTAGGTTCAGAACCAGTGCCCTGGAGGCATGCTGGTCAGAGGTGTGGGTGTGGCACCCTGGCCTGGGTATTCAGTCCAGGGCTCACAGCAGGCCCCATGCAGTCCAGTCTAGAACACTGTTCTCCCTCCGTGCCCTATCAGCAGCTTCTGTTCCCAACTTGCCTTCCCGCCCAACCTCCAACCACCTCCCCTGTCAGAGCTCATTGGCAGACAGAGGGACCTACAGGCAAAGTGGTGCCCAGTGTCTCAGGTCCAGCCCATGCTTTACTAATCAAAACCAGGAGGCAGGAACCGGTCAAAGGAAATAGATTCATTTACAAATTTGACCTCACCTGCTGCAGTGCTAAAATTCATAGAAGAAGAAACAAAGGCCAGGAAATCTGCACATTCAGATGAGCTATATGATTGGTGAAATGTGTCTTTCCTAGGAGCTGGTTTATCTCCAGGGACTTTCTCTACTGCAACCAAAGGGATTTCCTGGAATAATTCAACATTCTTTTAGAGCCACCATTAGTAACCTGATGTGGGCAGGGCTGGAAGGTGCATGGGTGGTCTGTTCTCCCAAAGTCCTACCATCTCCCCTACCCCTTCCCAGTCTTCCCCACATCTGCTCTGAGGATACCACATTCCTGGCAGCCTTTCTGGTCTCATGTTGTCACTACTCCCTTTCCCCGGGGACTCAGGCCTGGCTGTAATAGAACCTGTCTCTAACTGTTGTGATCAGGAAAGGTGAGAAGCCTTGGCTTACACTGGTAGTCAGGGGTAGATATCTCTTCCTCCTTGGTCTTGTTGACACACAAGCAAGAGTGATTTTGTCACTTCTGGAGAGCAGACAGCCTGAGTTTGAATCTTTTTATTTATTTATTTTTTTTGGTTTTTCGAGACAAGGTTTCTCTGTATTGTTTTGGAGGCTGTCCTGGAACTCGCTCGGTAGACCACGCTGGCCTCGAACTCACAGAGATCCGCCTGCCTCTGCCTCCCGAGTGCTGGGATTAAAGGCGTGCGCCACCAGTGCCCGGCCTGAGTTTGAATCTTTGTTCATTCTGCTGTGTGGCCCTGGACAAGTGACCTTGCCTCTCTGTGCCTTGATGCCCTTGTCTGTAAAAGCACTGCCAGAAAGACCCTGTTCTCTACTCCTGGTCGAAGCAAGGACCTCAGCTGTTTTTGTGATGTTTTCTCAGAGGTAACTCAAGGCAGTGTTTCCATCCCAGGTATCAGCGACCTCAAATGTGTCCTAGGTGAGAGCTGGCAACCGGAGGCCTCACCTCAGATGCAGACAGGGTGCTCAGGGATGGGATGGAAGTTTCAGTCCCACACAGTCCCAAATAAACACACAGGGACATATTAATTATAAACCGTTTGGCCAATGGCTCAGGCTTCTTATTGGCTAGCTCTCTCTTAATTATTATCCCATTTCTACTCATCTGTGTATCTCCACATGGTCTTGGCTTACCAGTAATGCCTGGACCTCTTGCTTTCTCGGCAGCTACATGGCATCTCCCTGACTCCGCTTACTACCTTTCTCTATCTCTGTTTGGATTTCCTGCCTGGATAAATCCTGCTTGTCCATTGGCTGAAATAGCTTTATTCCTCAAACAATAAGAGAAACATGTATCCACAGCATACAGAAGGACATCCCCATCAGATGGATGCTGGACTCTGGAACTTCATTTCTCCCAGTCTTCTTTCCAAGGCTGGGGTGGGCATGGCAGGAGGGTGGGTGCTCTGGGACCAGAGACAGGCTGATGCAGGTATAGTGGCAGGGAGAGCCCATTCTGGGAGCCCAGCCAGTCTACTCTGCCCTGTCTGTTCACTCAGTTTTGCTTAACCTTGGACATCTGTGCCTCATCTGGAGTGGGTATCCTGTCTGTTGCAGAGCACTGATTGGGGGGAACTGAAATAGAGGAGCACCTTGATGTCATCTCCCTCTGCAGCCCTAGTGACAGCAGGTGGTGGCTCTCTCAGTGTGGACTCATGTCATAGACTTCTTGAGATGTGAGGCCCAGCCCCCTGCCCCCTTTCGGGGCCTCATTTGGGAGACACCACTTGCTCTGACTGGGAAGCTGGGCAAGTACAGTTGACTAGAAGATAAGATTAGGGGGAAGCAGGGCTGACAGAGCTCAGCTTCCGGCCAGAGCTTCCTGAGAGTGGCCTTGGGGACAAGAAGCAGGCCTCCTGACCGGGTTTCCGCTGATCAGAGATGGCAGGACACAGACCTGTGCCTTGGAGAAGCCACTGTGTACTTGCCCCTGCTCCCCCATATCCCCAGCTAGAAGTGGTCAGGTCTCCAACTCAGTTAGTGACCTCGGGGGAGTTGCTCTTTCTTTTCCTGGCCCAATAATTCTGTTTTTTGTTGTTTTGGTTTGTTTGCATGGTTGTTTGGTTGGTTGATTGTTTTTGTTTTATTTTCTGGGCAAATGAGTCCCAAACTGGGTACTGAGATTCCATTATCCCATTTCCCCCTGCTGAATGCTCCACTGCTACCCATCTGTGGAGGCCTCACATATGGCTGTAGGGCCAGCATTTGAGGACATGGAGGAACAGAGAGGATGACAGTGGCCTATGTTTGCATCTCCAGCAAGTGGCTTACCTCCCAGGCTCTCCTGCCCTCTGCTGGATGCCTGTGAAAGGGCCTCAGCTGCCGTGCTGTAACAGCTTGAGCTCAGAAGCAGACCCAGTGACTGCAAAACAGGCAGAGGCCACAGTCTGCTCTAGCTCACATTTGTGCCTGGAACATTGGAGTGTGACTTTTCCTGGGAATATGAGAGGGCACTGACAAAGGGGTTCTGCCATAGGCCACCCTGGGGGAACCAGTGAGCTTACGGGGCTTATGGGGCTACTTACAGGTGACTATGTCACCAAGAAGTCCCATCCCAGTTAATTGTAGTGATGGGAGGAGAGAGGAGCCCCCAAAGCTTCACAGTTGTGCCTGGTCCTTGCCCCTGGGTGAGCTGATTTCCCATCCTCAATCCTGCATGTGTGTAGCACAAATAATAAAAACCTGGAAACAGCAATTAGTGGGAACGCTGAAAGATCAGAGAAGCAAAGCATCCATGCCTCTAGAGAGTTCTTACCTCTACCAAGGCTCAGACCAAAGGGGCGATCCTGTTCTCTGTGTAATTACAGACTGAATACGCTGCACTCCTGTCTCCACCCGCCTTATATTCCTCTCTAGTGTTGGGATTAAAGATGTGTACCACCACCACCCAGATTCTTTGGCTAACTAGTGTGGCTGCTGGGATCAAGGGTGTGCGCCACCACTGCCTGGCCTCTGTGGCTGACTAGTGTGGCTAGCTTTGCACTCTGATCTCCAGGCAAGCTTTATTTGTTAGATCATAAGCAAAATGCCACCACACACGTGCATAGCTTTCGGATGTCTCTAAATCTGTAAGACACTTAGAGGCAAGCGTAATATACTGAGATCTTTTTATAGAGGTTGGCAGGTCCCCTTGAAGGTCTACTGCATTCATTCCAAGCAAATGCAAATTTACCTGGGGCTCATCAGCTAAGGGAATGCTAAAGATCAGAGCAAACAAACCAACCTTCTGGGTCACACAACGTGAAGAGGCGCCACCGCATGTACTGTGGTACCCTCAAAAGGACACGGAGGCGGTTCAGCTGATAAAGTGACCGTTACTTGAACCTGGACCTGAGTTTGATCCCAGGGACCCACGAAAGGTGGAAGGAGAGAATGAACTCTATGGAAGTTGTCTCCTGACCTCCAAACATGCCAGTGCACATGTGCTCCATCACACGTGGGTGCCACACGTGTACATATAGGAATGATACTAAGCTAATTAGTTATTTTCTAAAAGAAAAATGTTGGAATGGGGGTCTATCTGCCTTGTTGTTTTGTTTTGTTTTTACCTGCAGTACCTGACTGCTGAGACAGCTTTAGACTAAGGGAATGATCTCTCCACTCTGTGGTCCTCCCTTGTTCCCAGTCACACGCGACTGCTGTTACAAGTCACATCCTCAGTGCAGGATGTGTCCCAGTGGTACACCTGCTCCAACCTCCTTGCAAGGGAGAAATATGTAAGTCGAATCTAGAGCGGGAGTTAATTACAACCCGCCCAGGACAAGTTTAATCTCAATATTTTTCACCTGCGTGGTCCCATTTCCTGATTCATCAGTTACCCCCACCACCCCTGTGTTTTCAGAGGTTGCCATGAATCAGAGTATATGTGACTCCACGAGAACTCAGGTATCCTGCATATCAGCAGGAGAGTGAGCGATCCTCTGTTCACTGTAGGGCCTCTGGTCCCTCTGCCTAGCCCTTACCTGCAGTGGATTCCCATGCCGAGCAATCCCCTTCCCCTCCAGCAGGGGGTGCAGCAGGGATCACCTGCACCTCTCTATCTATCCTTCACCCCTTTGGTGAACAATCGTTCAGGTTTGAAGCCTCCCAGGGCTCCCAAACATCAATTTGTCTTTTGCTACTTTCTCCTCCTGAAGGCAGGCCAGTTTCCTCTGGCAGACAACTCAGCCTCGGTTGATTGTCGTGTCACTCTTAGCCAGGGCCCTGCGGCTGCCACCACAGCTTTTTTACACCCCCTTTCCACATGTGCTACTTTCAGAGACTGCAATATAGCGCCTAACTGGTCCATCATTTACTACCAATGCGGTGCGTCCCATACAACAAGGAGGCATAGCATCCCTTACCACATCACATGGGCATGCAAAGGGATGACACTAAGTTAGTTAATTTAATATTATTTAGTTTAAAACTTTAATGCTTAATTTTAAAATAGAATTAAGAATTAAAAATTAGCCGGGCGTTGGTGGCGCATACCTTTAGTCCCAGCACTCGGGAGGCAGAGGCAGGTGGATCTCTGTGAGTTCGAAGCCAGCCTGGTCTACAAAGTGAGTTCTGGGACAGCCAGGATTACACACATAGAAACCCTGTCTCGAACATCCCCCCCCCAAAAAAATTAGCTGGATGATGGTGGCACAGGTCTTCAATACCAGCATTCAGGAGGCAGAGGCAGGTGGGTCTCTGAATTTGAGGCCAACCTGGTCTATGGTCAAGCTCCAGGATAGCCAAGGCTACACAGAGAAACCCTGTCTAGAAAAACAAAAAGATCAACAAAATTAAATGTTAATATAAAAATTAAACATTTTTTTAAATCACACAGAGGTTGGTTACTCTGGAATTTCCCCTCAGGGTACACCTCAGCCTGATTTTCTCTGGGCACAGAAAGCTCAGCCTTGGTTGTTATATCTGACGGCCCATACAACTGTCACTTCAATTAGGAGGTGTGCCACTCCCAGAATTTTTCCTAGGGATGCCCCACCCCGACTCCTATTTGGCTCTGTCTGTTCTCTGTAGTTACCACTGGTGGCTTTCTCTGGGAGATGTGAAGAAACCTCTATTCACTCCAGATAGACAGGGCATGGGCAGATCAAAGAGTGTTTAGTTCAGGCCAAACCTGGTGAACCAGTGAGTTTAATGGAGTTATAAGGGCAGGACAGTTCATAGGCAGCTACACCCCCAGGAAATCCCATCCCCAGTCAACTGTTACCTTAGGGCTGGGGGGTGGGGAGCCTCATGAGAATCATGTGATGACCTCTTAGAGTCTGTGAGCCTCTCCCCTGCCCGCCTACCAAGGGAATGCTAATAGGCCTGAGCTAGCTCATGGGGTCATCACAACTGCTTGGCTTCAAGATGGAGATGATCTTGTCAAGCCAAGGAAACAGATATTATCACAGGCATCATGCTAAACCTCTCATCTGTGAAATGGGCACAGTGCTTGGTTCTCAGGGCCTGGGGGTTGGGCCATGGTGCCAGCATCATGTCCTAGTTATAAAGCTGTGTCTTGGTGCCGTGCCTCCGCTCCCTGCCTCTCACCCCCCTCAGCTCAGCTCGTCTCAGCTCTGTGGAGCGAGGCACTGACAGAGAGGAGGTGTGAGTGGGCCTGTAGCACACTTAAGCTCTGAGAAGACTTAATCTGGGCAGGGAAGTGCCTCTCACACCTAGCCCTGCAGCAACCTGGCCTACATGGCCATATTAGGCTCCAGGGAGGCTGTGACCGTGTGCCTTGCCGATTTCCTGGGCTGGGCCAATGGTGCTATCTGCTCCCTCAGAGACCCTGCCTGGGTAGGGTGTCAGGTCTGTGGGAGGAAGGGAGCTATGTTTTTAGAGTGTGTCTGTTGGTGCAGAAGTCAGAGCTACACTTTTCCCACTCCACAGTACTGCCCTGGGGTCTTCAAGGGCAACCGTGAAGAGTGGAGACGTTGGGAAACGAGACCAAGCTTCCAGGAACTAGGAGGGGTTGGGCCCAAGTACTGCCAGACATGACGGCCCAGCAGCTGCCCCCGCCTGGTTCCTGGCATGCCCTGTGCTCCTGTAGCCATGCCTGCCAATCTCTGTGGAAAATCAACAGGACATGCCCCACTCGGGCATTCGTGTGTCCTGTGTTGTGACAAGCCCTGCCTTTCTCTGAGCTTCCATTCCTCATCCTTAGGAGGCAGTAGCAACCTTGTCACTGCTTGAATGTCCTCCTTTTGTACTCGTCATGAGTCTTTTTGGGAGTTGTCACTTGGCTGCACCGTGACTGACCTTGAGGGCTGGCTGGACAGGGAGAGCCACTCAAGACAAGAAGAAGATGGTGACCCAGGGTCTAGCGCTCTGACATCTGTCTTCAGCCATCATCCCTAAGCTCACCATAGTGGAAAGGCTCTCTGGCCAAGTGAGGAGACACAGTCCAGGAAGGACTCTGGGGTCCAGTTGTCCATGTACCTCCCTTCTGTGGGCAAGGGGACAGTGAGTCTCTCTCTTGCCTTGGAGAAGCACCTATGCCCTCAGGTCCTCATGCTCTCCCCTCCCTCCCTGCAGGATATCTGTGATGATCCCCGCCTCTTCGTAGATGGCATCAGCTCCCACGACCTGCACCAGGGCCAGGTGGGCAACTGCTGGTTTGTGGCCGCCTGCTCATCCCTCGCCTCTCGGGAGGCACTCTGGCAAAAGGTAAGGTCTGGGGACGGGCAGCTGCAGGGGCTAGTGAAACAGCCCATGGCTCTCACTGCGGGACAGATGTGGCAGCAGTGAGGCTTGTGGGTTTCCTGAGCGCTGGCGCTGAGATGGATGAGCTGGGCATCCGTGAGCAGGCTGGCCTTCCCTCATCTGTTTAGCCTGGGATCCTCAGGGTAATTCCCAAGGTGATTCTGATGTGTCCCCTCCCAGACTACTGAGGGACAAGTGTCTGTGGAACAGAGAATACCCCTCCCTGTGAGTGTGCACAGTGCCTGTGTTATCCTCCGTGTAGGGACACCACTCAGCACTTCATAACTGCCGTGTGGCATGCTGTAGTTGCTGTCTTTTTCTGGGCCTCAATTTTCCTGGTTGTTCAGCAGGGTGTGATCTGGACAACTCCATGTTTCATGGTTTCTGGGTTCATGCTGCTGATGTTCTGGGCCAAGGGCAAAGGTTTGGGGAATGATGGAATGGTCCTAGGCCTGCCGCTTGGACCTTCTTGACAACACTCAGCAGAAGACCCTCTTAGGGAGGGGAGGCCATTTTCAGTTACATAGTGAGTTCAAGACTAGTTGGCATATATGAGACCCTGCCTGAAAGCCATGAAGAAGAGGGAGGAGGAGGAAGAGGAGGAAGAAGAAGACACTCTGTTCTTATGGAACTCCTGGCAGTGTAGCTCTCCGTCAGTGATGGCCACATTGACCTGTTTTAGAATAATCATTATTCCTACAACATAAGAGTATTCCAGGCAAGGGAGATGGCTCAGCAGGTACGGGCCCTTGCCTTCAAGCTGAGTTTCATCCTTAGGACCCACATGGTAGAAAAATGGACTCCCACAAGTTGAACTCTGGCCTCCATATGTGCCCCTGATAAATAAATACCTAGGTTTAAACATTTAAAAAGACATATTTCGGACTGGAGAGATGGCTCAGAGGTTAAGAGCACTGACAGCTCTTCCAGAGTCCTGAGTTCAATTCCTAGCAACTGCATGGTGGCTCTCAGCCACCTAGGATGAAATCTGGGGCCCTCTTCTGGCCTGCAGAGATACAAGCAAGCAGAACACTGTATATACATAATAAACAAATCTTTAAAAAAGGGGGGGCATGTTTCCATGAAACAGGACATAAGGAATAGGGTAGGTTTTTCCTTGCTTTCCCAGGCATCCATCGGCCATCAGAGGGAACTGTGTCCTTAGCCAAAGCCAACACCTTTGTATGTCCTCTAATATCCTTTCCTGTCTTCTGAACAGTGTGGGCCATAACCACCCAGTAGGTGTCCCTGTCAGGGCCACAGCAGCTGCATGTTGTGGGCCTTTGGTGCTCAGATAGAGCCCACTGACATGGCTTATGGTGGGGAGTCTATGCTGAATAGCCTCAGACTGCAGGGCGAGGGAGGATGTGTCTGTTGCGGGTGTCAAGGGCCAGAGTGGATTCAGACCGGAACTGTCCTCTGAGCAATGGCTTCAGGGCCTTGGCCGGAGGCTGGAGGGGCATGTGGGCCCTGGGTGCTGCTCCACCTTGTCCTGTAATTGCCTGTTTACCTGAGTCTCCCCCCTAGAGGTGAACTCCCCAGGGGCAGAGCTGGCCCTGTCTGCCCCTTCCTGCTGAGCCTGGTGTGGTGAGCAGAGGGAGGACCCAAAAGCTTGGGAAACAGAGAGCTGCCCCACCTTGAGCCCAGTACAGCCCTGTGGCTCCAAAGCTGACCTTGCTGCCCATTTCCCATGGGACTCTTGATGGACTGGAGCCTAACCAGGTCTGGCTATGCATTGACAGGGAAGATGCTCATCCTGCTGTCTCACTGTCTTGGCCCCCCAGGCCCTGCTTCCTGTCTAGCTGGTGGAGGAGGTGGCCTCCTTGGAGGCCTGCTTCGTATCAGTGTGGAACCTCAGCCTTCTATAGGGCTGAGACTCCAACCCTGCTGGTCTCCCAGGCTGATCTTATAGGAGTTTGGCCCCGGGGTTAGGTACTCTAGACTAATTGCATTCCACCTCCGGGTGCTGCTGTGGTGACAGTCCCTGGCTCATGCAAGGAGGCCCTGGGGAGCTCATTACTGTGCCTTACATCCCCTGCTGTCCCCACTGACTGGTCCCTGTTTGTTGTCACCCCTCTTGTTCTGTCCCGTTGCCCTGCAGGGCCTCCCCTGCCCTATTCTGTTTTTTCCCCTGGAAGGGCAGTAGGGGTGAGTTGCACCCCAAACCCCGCCTACCTGAGCTTTCCCAGTGCTGGGTGAGTTTCATGTATCATGCCTGGGACACACTTGCCCTTCCTCCTGGCGGCACAGGATTCAAAGTAGTCACTGACCTTGGCCTGACTTTCCAGGCTGGGCATTTAGAAGTGCCTTCCTTGTGCATCTCACCAAATTATCTGTTCTCTCTCTCTCTCTCTCTCTCTCTCTCTCTCTCTCTCTCTCTCTCTCTCTCTCTCTCTGTGTGTGTGTGTGTGTGTGTGTGTGTGTGTATGTATGGCCTCCTCCAGCTCAGTAGTTTGTTCCCCAAGGCAGACAGTGGATTATTTGAGGTCATCAGGCCCCGTGAACCCACAATTAGGATATGGTTAGGTTAAATACTTGTCACCAGGCTCGGCTTAGACCAGATACAAGGTTCTCTGGGAGATGTCCTCTCCAGTGCCTAGTGCAACCCCAAACATGGGATGGGTCTGCTGCCTGTTCCCAGCTGCCTGGGACCCAGGAGTAGCCAGCTGGGGTTCTGGCTGGAAGTAAAGACAGAAGTGACCATAGCGCAAAGCAAGAGCATACTGCAGTTAGGGCAGGGAGTGAGGCAGGGGCCTGTCAGTCCTGGGCAGTGCTGGGGAGAGCTAGGGGGTGTTGGGATCAGGCAATCTTTGTTTCCAGTTTAAACGTTTCCCAGCTTTCAGGGATTGCAGCGGGGAGATCTTGAGTTCAAGGCCCACTTGAGCTATTCATTAAACCCTGTCTCATTAACGACAGAAGCAACAACAATACATCGAGTGTTACCCACTCCCTCCCAGCTCATGCCTCAGGTACGAGCTGGTTCACTGAGAAGTGGTGAAGGGAGGACTTAACCGTGTCCGGTGTGCACAGAATGTTCTGGGGACTGGAAGATAGGAAGTGCACACAAGGCCGCAGTGACTTTCGCCACCCAGAGGCAGCAGTGCTAGGGGTTTCCTTGTTTTCCTTTCTCCGCCCAAGGCTGAGGAGATTGTCTGGGATGTTTTCACTTCTGCAGCCACAGATGCCACTTTAGAGTGGTGCGTCCCTTCCCATCCAGCCTTGGGCGGCTCCTCACAGGGTCTGCCCAGCCGCTGGCTGAGTTGCAGCCACCCTCCATCTTCCCTGACTGGCCACAAACATGACACAGCTCTCTGCTGGTCCTTCTACTGCCCTGTCTGTGGGTCCCCATCACAGCAGTCACAGCGTTCCCGTAAGGTGTGTGTACGTACCCCTGTCCCCGGGAGTGGGCCAGGCCACCCCCCTAGAGGTTCTGTGGGCCTGGATCCCGTTAGGGAGTAGGAGAGGCTGCCCCCCCTTCCCTCGGGATGCAGGACTCCGGCTTCTTTCCCTGCCTGTGTCTGTCTGTACAGGTGCCAGCTTACTCAGCCTCAGCCTCTGGCATTGCTGTCCTTGCCAGCCTGCTGTGCTGGCTTGCTGCCTGGAACCAAGTGCTTGGCACCTCTAATTTCTCAGCCTTTCTGGGCGTCATTGTGTCTATGAGGTTAATACCTGTCCTCTGCCCTTGACCCCCATTACTCTGATCGTAGTTCTTGGCATCAGCTCCGTCCATCCTCACCTCAACCACTTGTTAACATTCCCACAGCTTGTGTAGAACCCCTTTCCCTGGAGTGCTTCAGACACGTCTCGTCCTCACCTTCTAGGCCTCTGAGCCCCCTCATCACCCTTTGTCTTTGTCATTCGTTCATTCATTCATTCATTCATTCATTCAGCATTCAGCATTTCTGCCAGTCACTCAGCTTTCTGAACATCCCCTGAGCATGGCAAATCACGTTCTCATTTACCGTGATGAACAAGGCAGACACACGCCCTCCCTGCCAGGGTGTCTGGTCCAGGGGAGACACAAACCGACAAAACAAGGGCTGGAGTCCAGTTCAGCAGGAAAGCACCTGCTGGCCCTGTGCAAAGCTCGAGTTCTGTCCCCAGTACCCACTCACACATCAGCTATCAACCACACACTCTGACTTTCCCTTATTCACACTTGTGCACACACTCTCTCACGCACTTAAGGAAACACAAATTCAAATTGGACTTGCCGCGTGGCTTGGTGGGTAAAGGGCCTGCTGCCTGGCAGTCCTGGAACCCATATGGTGGCTGGGGAGAACTGAGTCCCGCAAGTTTTCCCTCGACCTCCACATGTGCCCCATGGCACGTTCACACACGCAAACACATGCACACGTATACATGCACACATATACACATACATGTATACACACACGCCTATACACACACATGCACATATGTGTGCACACAGTGCACACTCGTATACACACATGTGCACTCACACACATGTATATGCACACATGTATACACGCATGTGCACTCACACACATATATATACGTATACACACAAATGTGCACTCACACACATGCATATACACACGTATACACACATGTGCACTCACATGTATATACACATATACACATGCATGTGCACTCACACACATGTATACACACATGTGCACTCACACACGTATATACACACATGTATGCACACACACGTGCACTCACACATATGTATACACACATGTGCACTCACACGTATACACACACATGTATGCACACACACACACATGCAGTGAAACAATGTAAGATCAGAATGTTGTTCTAGAAGCACAGAAGCGTTTCTCTTCAGAGAGGAAGTGGAAGCCCTTCACTAACAGCTCTCAGCCATGGTGTCCTGAAGACCAGTGAGTGAACGGGTAACTTGATTCTTCTCTGGCCATACTGTTTGCTGGAATTGCTGCTAGTGGCCCCAAGCTCACCTCCGGGCTTGAGGTTGATTTGTTTTTCTCAGCACTGGAAACGGAATCCAGGATCTGTCATGGATATCACTGGGGACTTTAGGACAAAGGAGGCAGGAGAATTGGGAGATTGAAACCAGTCTAGGCTTCCTGCTGGGTTCCTGCCTTTATAGTAAAAAAGAATGGATCTAGGGGATGTAGTTCAGTGATAGACGCCTTGGGCTCAGTTCCCAGTACTGCAAAAGCAAACAACCCCGTATAAAAACAGCGTGCTGTGGTGGCTCACACTTGTAATCCCAGCACTTGGGAGGCTCACAGTGAGGCCTTGTCCCTCCCCCCAAAACTAAATAAAACTAACAACAACCACCAGAGCAAGCAAGCGGCCCATCATGATGCCCCAAGATCCCTCTGTTCACCTTGCCTCCATCTAGCAATGCAGTGTGCTTCTGTCCCCTAAACCCTTCCGGCTGTTTTGGTTACTACACCTTACCCCACGCCTTTCCTGTGTGTGACATCCCTTGACAGCAGCATCTCTGTACGTCCACGGCCAGATGCACGTCACACTCCAGTTCTGCCATCTGCCACATACACTGGCTGGGTTCTGCCTCCCACCGACACTCGTCAGTATGTGGGTCTCCTGATTCTTCCCTGGCCTCACGTCTCCTGGGGGGCGGGATCAGCTGGAATGGCTGGCGGGATTTTGATGGAAGTGAGCGCCCGACCTGTGGCAATGTGGTACAGTGTGTAGTAAGATTAATCAAACCGCAGCTTCCAGGAGCAGAGCCAGCCATCTGCCTGGCAGGTGATTTGGCATTTGAGCGCTCCAGGTTCAGATGGGAGGTGGCAGCTGGGCTGGGTCCTGGTGATGTTATAGGAGAAGGAGATGCCCAGGGCGTTTGGAAAGCAGAACTGACAGGACTTGGCTCTGAAAGAATGAAGGGAGGCGGAGGCAACAATGGCCCTAAGTTGGTTGGCTGACCACAGACAACCAGGGACGAATGCCTCATGGTGCTGCCCTGTCCCCTCTCCCTGGACAGTTTTCAGTTGCCTGCGTGTGTCTGTCCCCACCTCTCTCCCTGCTGCACTGTGGAGTACTCCATTCTTCACAAACAAGCAAGCCTCCAGCTTGCCACGACTACTGTAGTCAAGGAGGTTGCCACAGCAGTTGACATCAGTGCTCTGGTCCCTAAGGAGCCTGTCACCCTCCAGCCTCCCCACAGCACGGCATTACTACTTCTGCAAGGAACAGAGAGGAGGCAGTTGGACACACACTCGTGTGTCCCCTGTCCTGAGAACTGGGCGGGGCCAGAAAGGCCCAGTGGCTGGGAAGGAAAGGGAGGCGGGCTTTCAGGTGGCCTCTTCTCTTAGCACCCGAGGCTCCAGTCCACTTGGCTCCTTGTCGTCGGTGGGAGTGGTAGCAGTGGCAGCAGCTGTAGCACTTGGGCCATGGCAGAGGACGGGCCGCAGAAGCAGCAGCTGGATATGCCGCTGGTTCTGGACCAGGACCTGACCAAGCAGATGCGGCTCCGAGTGGAGAGTCTGAAGCAGCGTGGGGAGAAGCGGCAGGATGGCGAGAAGCTGCTCCGGCCGGCTGAGTCTGTCTACCGTCTCGACTTCATCCAGCAACAGAAGCTGCAGTTCGACCGCTGGGACGTGGTCCTGGACAAGCCAGGCAAGGTCACCATCACGGGCACCTCGCAGAACTGGACGCCTGACCTCACCAACCTCATGACACGCCAGCTGCTGGACCCTGCCGCAATCTTCTGGCGCAAGGAAGACTCCGTCGCCATGGATTGGAATGAGGCCGATGCCCTGGAATTTGGGGAGCGCCTGTCTGACCTGGCCAAAATCCGCAAGGTCATGTATTTCCTTATCACCTTTGGCGAGGGGGTGGAACCTGCCAACCTCAAGGCCTCTGTGGTGTTTAACCAGCTCTGATGACAGCTCTGGCTGCCCTGCCTCTGGCCCACAACTCTCCTTTGCCTGAACCTCCCCCTTCGTGTGTATTTTGGGGACATTCTTCTAGCTGCTCCTTCTGTGCTTGACTTGGCCAGAGGCCCCCTGAGTCCTACCTGCCCCCCTCCACATTTCCCTAGTTCCAGTGCTACGGCTCACAGGGATGTCCCATGGCTCCATAGTCTAGAAGCTGGACACCGCTACTATAGACAGTAGAAGTCTTTCGGGTCCGTATGCACAGATGGAGGGACATCTTGGGCATCTGCCATCTCTGCTTCATTGTGGTGGAGAGAGAGTGATTGAGAGACCAAGAGACTAACCAAGAGATCCAGACAAGCAGCCACTGATTCCCTTCAGGGACGGGAGACTTGAGACGTGACAGGAACTGCCTTCAGAGGAACCTGGCAAAAAGGCATTTGCCTGCTGACCAAAGCTGGAGTCAGGAGGCCAACGCCCAGTGGCACTCTGGCAGGGGGAAGGTGCTTCCCCTGGTGTCAGCATCAGCCTGCTGTGACCTTCAAGACACTGGGCTTGGTCTGTCTGGCAGAGGGTGGCTGACTTTGCAGGTCCGGCCCAGGTTTCTGTGGAGAAGGGAAATGTAGAAGCTGGTACAGGTCTAGCTACCCACACATGAAACATATATATTGAGAGATAGCATGCTATATTTGTATGGATGCATGCCCAATGGCTAATCCTAGTCAGGAATAAGGCTACCTTTAGTTCAGCGGTTAAGCAGTTGGTCCTGGTTCCTGGGCTTGGTGGGGGTGACTCTGCCTGAGTCCTGCTTGGTGCAGGGCTTCCTGAACTGGGAGACGGAGGCTCAGTGGTGAAGCAGAGAACTGAGTTAGAGGGGTCCAGGGCCCCGAGCCAGAGTGTCCCTGTTCGGACGGCTGGCCTCTGCAGCTCGCTGGTCAGGAACACCGGTGTTGTATCCGGCTGTCACCCTTCTGGGCATTTACCGGTTGTTCCACTGGAGCGGAGGCACATGGATCTAAGGCTTGGGGGCAGTTAAAATGTCTGATGTCTAAAGTGGGTTGAGGGGGTCCAGATGTGGTAACTGACACTGGATTCAGAGGCTATCAGGACAGCCCACTCACCAAATTGACAGGGAAACTGTGGCACAGTTATCAGCAGATTCATCCCTGCCCTAAGCCTCGTTTTCCTTCACCCCGTGCATGCTGAGAGCTCCCTTTGAGGAAAAGCCTCACCTGCCCCCTAGCATCAGCCAGGGCACCTCAGCAATGCCACCTGCTGTGTCTCAGTGCTGCCTCTGTCTGAGATACCCATGCACCAAGAGCTGAAGGTAGGAGCTGTCTCCGTGGGTGGCTGTCAGGAGGGCAAGCCCCAGCTCAGTGTCAGGATTCGGGAGGCAGGGGACAGGCTGTGGCACTGGCTCTGGTAGCTGTGCCATCTCATGCTTGCAGGAGCACTGGCTAGTGCTTCTAGATGCTGCTGACTCTAGGGAGCCATACCCGGACAGGGCCCCTACCTTTCTGACCTCTCCCTATCGCTCTTGAGACCCCTTTGGATAACACTGCCTGCTCCCCAATTCTGTCTCTCCCCATTTGCACTGTGGGGACCTGAGTGTGTCTCCTGTGCCTGTCTCATGTCCCCAATAAAGACTGCATGCCCTCACCCCTGTAGTGTGGTGTGGTGCGCCTCTGTGCTGTAGTTTTTTTTTTTAAATCTCTTGCTGCAAGCTCATTCAGACGCCTTCCCTGTGGGCCCTTGCAGTTCTGAGGAACTCCATCCTGCCAGCCTTCAGGATGAGGTTGAGCAGTGAGGTCCCCGTATCAGGTCTGGGTTTCACCCGTCTTAGGTCTCCTGGCTCTCCTGCAGGGACCAACCCAGTCCCTGGGGTATGAAAGAGCAAGCTTAGACCATGCTTGGGGCGGGGACCTTGGGAGCGGAGTGGGCAAGATTCACACCAGTTTAGCCTGGTCTTGGTCGCGGCTTGGCTGTGTCCTCTAGGAGCCTGTCACCCTCTCCTGGGCTTGACCTTCCAAGTTAGTCTCTGGTATTGTTTCGTCTCTTCGAAACTGTCTCCTCTGGCTCTGACACTGGGATAGCTGGGGACTGTCACCCTAAAGTCCCACTGATCCTTCATGGCTCAGCCCTCATTACCTCCCATATTCACCCATTTTTTGAATAGGTATGACTGAGGCCCAGTGAAGGAGGCCTCCATCCTGAGGCATGGAGGAGTGGGCAGGGAATTGGGCTCTGAGCCCCTGACCCTTGGATCCCACAATTGTGACATCCTGTGATGGGCTTGGGAAATATGTTCTCCCACCTCTTCTGAGGACCCAAGCATATTAGGATGACTTCCCACAGAGGAAGATGTCAGAGGGACCCATGGGTCGGCTTACCAATGTCCCCAGCTTCAGAGCACTCCAGGGGTTCTCCCCTCAGCCTCTGTCACCTTGTCCCACTCTCCATTCAGAGACATTTCCCTGTGCTGTCTCCCCTGGCTCAAGAACCTGTGTTTGCCCCTCCACAAACTGCCTTCATCCATTTTGCCCAGCCAGCCTTGAAGCTGGCCTCTGAGAGGGTCCAAGTTCAGGAGAGGAATCCAGCTTCCAGCCCCTGTGAATTGCAGTGGTCTGGCCCTGTCCCCACGGTGTACACATACGGTGGGCACGCCCCATTTGCCACGGAAACCATTGGGGATCATGGGGCGAGGAGTCTCGCTGTTCTGGAGCCTCTGCCTGGCAGAGAGCCAGCATCTGCGGCTCTGGGGCCCTGTGCTACCAGCTCCTGACCAGCTGTGTGGTCCCAGGCTGTCTTCTGCCTGGCACAGCGCCGCCTCCCTTCCAGGTGCTGGGAAAGTCAAACCAAGTGTCAGTGGAGCCAGCACCCGGAAGTCACTTGTTTGTCAGCGGCTTCCTACAGACATATAAATCGTCCTGGGAGACGGGTGGGAGGAATGTCCACTGCACAAGAACTTAAGGTTCAGAGAAGTAAAGGACGGTGCCTGTGACTCCACAGCAGGCCAGTGCTGATAGCAGTAGGTGTCGTGGAGGGACAGGCAGGCGCCAGGCCAGGCTCTGTGGCCCCAGACGGTGGTAATGGGATGAGTTTTCCCTCCTTACGATCAGGCTCGGATGCCCCAGCTGAAGGGGCCTCTAACCATCACGCTGTGCCCAGACGGTGGAGAACCAGAATAGGAGTCACTGTGACCCGAGCAGTGTTGCCCATCCTGAGCTCTGGACTCCCTGTCCTGGGGACACAGGGATGCTGCATGACTTCCCGGGGAATCTGAGGCCTGTGAAACCAGAAACTGAGACTTGAGGGATCTCAGAGTGGGAGACTGCTAGTGGGGAGACACGGAATCCCCCTTGCAACCCCCACCCTCCATTTCATCAAGGTTGCTCAGAAGTGCCCGCAATTAGCCCTGGCATCTAAGGCGGAGATCGGAAAAGCTCCAGCCTGTCCCCCCTTCCTCACACTCGCTTTCACACTTGCTCACACTACACACAGGTCCTAGGCAGTGTCACCTCTCCTGGGCTCTTGACCCCCAAAGACCAGCATAGACAGGAGCTGCCCAAGGGGGAGTCCAGCCAGGCTCTCTAGTCTGAGACGTGCCCAGGGAACTCAACACCAGAGGGCGCTGTGGGGCACCCTCTCTGCAGTGTGTGGATCTCTCTCTCTCTCTCTCTCTCTCTCTCTCTCTCTCTCTCTCTCTCTCTCTCTCTCTCTCTCTCTCTCTCTCTCTCTCTCACACACACACACACACACACACACACACACGAGGTGGGTGGTGTTGGAGGTCCTTGATGACTCCGGGAGAGAGACTTCTCTGAGGCTATCTGCCTCCTTGCCCCTAGGTTCTCAGAGTGACATGTCTGCAGATACCACAGCCCTCTTCAGCATGTGAAGGTCCTCATGGCCTTCTGTTATAGTAACAGCCCGGGAGGTGGGGCTAGGGAGCTTAGGGGCCTCACTCGGACCAGCATTCACATTTCCCAGTCAGCTTCAGTGCTGGGCCAGGCCCTGTACTGGGTGCTGGGGATCCCAGCAGGAACCACATTTGGCTGCAGCCCCGTTAAGGATCCCTCCAAGTGGGTGAGAGAAGAGACTAGTGCTGGGGGCCACGAGGGGCTGCCCAGCTGCCAAGGGTGAGCCTCTCGGGGATAAAGGAAAGGAGAGTGCAGGTAGAGCCAGGCACACAGGACCTGCCACGGTGAGGCATCATGAGGTGTGCAATCATGGCAGATTTCTGTGGGACCCACAGGGAGGGAATGCTGGGGCATGAAGTGAGAAGGTCAGCAGGTTCCCGCTGCTAGCTCATGCTGTGGTGTCCCGGGTGACAGATAGGGACTGCACAGCCTCCCCTCAGAGCAGCCACTTCTTACTGCATCTGTGCTCCTCTCAACGCCCCCCACATCTGCTCACCCACAGATGTTGATGGGTGCGGTCCTGAGGGAGAAGGAATCGTTTAAAAGATATGCGGCTATAGGGCTGGAGAGAGTGCCAGTTGCTCTTCCAGAGGACCCGAGTTTGATTCCCAGCACCCATGTGATGGCTCACAACTGTCTGTACGTCCTGGCCTCTGCAGTTGTCAGGCATACAAGAGGCACACAGACATTCATACAGGCAGCATACCCATACACATTAACTTTTAAATATGTATAGTAAGTATACTTACTATGATACTAATATTCAACCAAAATGTTTTAAAGTCATTCAAAAATGTTTGGAACCCCATTTGGTATTTAGATATACTTTTCTTGTTGTGCATTCCTAATCTGAAACCCCAAACCCGCAGCTCCAGACTCTCAGACTTTCTGAACATCATGCCAGTGCTCAAAACACTCGGATTTGGGAGTTTGGCCTCTCAGGTTAGGGGTGCCTACTTTGAATCATTAAAACAGTCAGGGCACTGGTTCCAAAGATACACAGGTTTGGAGGTTTGCTTAAGTGGGATCCCAACAGAAGTCCTTCAGATCCATGGCCCAATTTCTTTTCATTTCCCCTGCAATTTATTTATTGATGAAACTGAGGCATTCATTGTATGGATTTCTCACTGGATGGATTTTGTTGGCTGAATCTTCATGGCGATGTCTGACATGTTCTCTGGCTTTCCTGTAACCCAGGGTTTGTCCCAGCAGCTTGGTAAGATGAATGCAGAAGTCACATCTTGTCATCGTCGCCCCCGCGCCGCTTTGTGATGTGAAGTGACCATTGAAATTGAATAATGTTTTTCAGACAGGGTCTCATACATGAGGCCAGCCTAGAACGTGGTATGCGGTCACGTGGGAATTTCCGGTCTTCATTTCTCCACCTCCTAAGTCCAGGCATGGCAGGCATGAAGATACCACATTGGGATTGTTTGGTGCTGGGAATCCAACCCATATTACCCATCCTCCATGTTAGGCAAGTGCTTCCATAGTGGGCTGCATTCCTAGCCCTTTTTAGTTTTTTGAAACAGGGTCTAGCCCAGGCAGGCCTAGAATTCAGTCTTCTTGTCCCCCCCCCGTGCCTCACAACCCAGTGCTAGGGTTTTATACCCACGTTCATTCGTCCATCAATGGCTTCAAAGCAAAAGCGACTCACCACCATCCTTTCTTCCACACTTACTGCCTGGGGTTTGCTCCCAGACAGAGACCCTCCTCCCTTTTTTGGTTGCCCTCTGTTCTGCTATGCAGAGAAAGACAGGGTGCTGTTTCATTCTTTCTCTTTACATTTCCCTTCTCCAGAAGTAAGTCGATTTGCTACCCGTCTCTGGTATGTCTGTGACCTCATGAACTTGAACATGTTCACTGCGGCACCATTCCCTTCCTAAAGCTCGCCCAGGTGGGTCTATTTGTGGCAGCTTCCTGAATCTTTTGGCCTAGATAGGGAGGCAGGGGACCTCCTTGACGTGTGACATAGCCAGATAGGGCATGTGGGCAGATGTGCTTGGACTGTCTCCTCCCACCCTCATTGCCCAGCAGGCAGCAGAGAGACTGAGGGTTAAAAGCTGCTGTGGAACCCACCCCATGCCAGTTCTTATGGCTATGATGCAGGAGGGGAACCTGAGGCCTCGAGGGATCCTGACTCTGAATCTCTGGCCCTGGAGCCTCATTAGCTGCTTCTTGGGCCACACTGGGCTCAGGGCCAAGCCTTGTGCCTGACTAATGACCCCCCAGGTCCCAGCATACCTCCCCATGCCCTTTGAGGGCTCCCCCTCCTCCCTTCCCTCACAGTCCAGAGCACCCAGGGCAGAGTCTCGCGGGAGGGCCTTGGGCGTGGCTTTCTGCCATTGGGTATGATTCTGTATGCTTGGGCAGTTTCTCTGGGCCTCAGCCTTCCCATCTGTGCAGTGGGATGACCCCACCTTATACAGGCCCCATTTTTTATCCAGTGTTCTTTAAAGAAAGCTAGGGAGGCAGTGCGAGGGGTTGGGGCAGAGGTCAACTTGGGAGCTTTTATTTCAAAAGGTCACAGAGTTGGGTGTAGGCAGAGGTAGGGAGAAGAAAGGAAGCAGCTGGCGATACTGCTTGCAGACCAGGGCCAAGGTTGCTAAACCTATGTTAGAACCTTGCTTACGGCAGCCTCTTCCAGCAGCTTCCCAGGGCATCATCCTGTATAGCTATGGGGGGGGCACCACAGTAAGCAACTGGCCTGTGCCTGGCCCTTCACAGGGCTCCTTCCAGAGGAGGGGTAGTAGTGCCGCTCCCCAGAGCTGGCATCTTCATCTCACCAGAGACTACTCTCCTTTGCTGGTGTCCCCATTGATAGTGTGAGGCGTGTAAACAACACATCCCTAATGAGTGTGAGGGTGCAGGCTCCAACCAGCCCCGCCTCTCAGTCAGGCTGCAGCCGTGTGCCAACCCAGCCTGTGTGCCTGGGCGCTGCTGTCTGAGCCACAGTGACTTTCTTCTAGAAGGAGCTGCCTGTGCTTTGTTCATACATAGCAGGGTGAGCTGGTCACCCTGACATAGAGGGCTGAGGTGTCCCTCTTCCCTGCCTGCCTCCTGCTGTTCAGATGACCTCTCTTTGTCCTCGAGTCCTCAGGACACACTTATGCCAGCTCCTAGGACATCTTATAGCTGTGGCAGCTCCAGGGTTCCCTGTTCCCCCTCCCCTCCAAACCGTGGGTGCTTTTGTGCCTTCTAGAGGGAATGTACTATGTCTGGTCATCTTGGTCCTCAATGCTTAGCACAGTCCAGGGCCCACACAGTGGTTTATACTGCTAAACAACTCATCAGCAAACACACAGGCCTGGACTTGAATCCTACACTCAAACCCTGATCTGCCTCCAAAGAAGATGTGCTTTTATTGTTGTTATTTTCCAAACTCTGTGACTCTGGATGAATGGCTTACCCTCTCTGAGCATTAATTTTCTCACTTGTCAAGCCAAGATGGGTAATAGCAATCTCTTTATGGAGGCTCTGTGGAAATTACATTGACCTATTTGTGTCAGGCCCAAGCCCTGGCATTCATAAGATGTTCCATAAATATTAGACATTAGAGTCCAAATGGGTATCTGTGAGTTTATTCATTCAGTCATCATATGTGTAACACACATGCACCTGGGCCAGGTGGATGTAAAGCAGATAGGGAGCTCTGCCCACGGAAGCTGATCCTTCACAGAAAGACCTTGAATGAAGCGTAATATGCGCGCTTGGTGTATTAACCCAGTGAGAGTATGGATTTTAGAGATGTGCTTGGCACAGAGGCTGAGGGGTGAGGGCTCCTGTCTGGTCTAGAGTTAAGGAGGGCTTCCTGGACATATAGGGTGACCCCTGAAGGAGGAATGTGAGGAATGAGGGCAGGGAGCTGGACTGGGAACCATGAGCAGATAGAGAAGGGAGGTTGGCTGGGGAGGCATCTTATGGCAGTGACATTGTTTTGTCAGTTTGCTGCTGAGTAGGTGACTGTGGGTGTCAATGCTGTTACAGTGTCGGGGAACCAGAGATGGTGAGGGGGTCAAGGTGGTGCTGGCGGGAAGGCGGGAGCTGGGAGGACCTGCTTAGGTAGAGAGGGAGACCGTGAGGAGTCTGGCATGGCTGCTGGTTTCCATGTGAGGCTAGCCTGGATGGTTGGGGTGGCTGGACAGATGTGAGGAGGGCTGTTGTGGATCTTAAACACTGTGGCTAGAAGGGCCCGAGTCTCTGGATCTGACAGACATGGAACCCAGGTCCCAAGACCAGAGTGCTCACAAGTTCCACAGTGTCCATGCGGCGATGGAATGGAACCCTGTACTCCTGTTTCTTTGGGGACGCGTACCCCCTTTTCCTCAGGAGCCAAATGCCTCTCGATGCCCTCATCTTCTCCCTTTTCCCCACCTAGGTCATCCCAGACTGGAAGGAGCAAGAATGGGACCCTGAGAAGCCTGATGCCTATGCTGGCATCTTCCACTTCCAATTCTGGCGCTTCGGGGAGTGGGTGGACGTGGTCATCGATGACCGGCTGCCCACAGTCAACAACCAGCTCATTTACTGCCACTCCAACTCCAGAAATGAGTTCTGGTGTGCCCTGGTGGAGAAGGCCTATGCCAAGTAGGTGTGGCCAGGCGGGGTGGCCAGGTGGGTTGACCAGGAGGAGCTGTCTGGGTGGGATCACCAGGTGGGATGACCAGACTGAGTTGCCAGGCCAGTGTGAGCTGTTGCTGGGCTCCATAGGCCCTGAGGAAAGACTCCGGTCACAGAGAGGTGAAGGGCTGGTGTCCACAGCATGCTCAGAGCCTAGGTCCTTGGGCCTACCTGCTAGGTCTGTGATGGGTGGAGTGGAGACTAGAACTATGAGGGGAAGAACTGGGAGAAGATGGGGTCCAGGCAGACACCCTGCAGCATTTGAGGCAAGGCTGACACTCACATTTATGGCAGGAGATCTTACCCTCACCGGCACACTGCCGAACTCCTCTGGAGACCTTTCCTGGGATGCGGCACCTGAGATCTGGTCTGGATCTGGGCCAGATGCCTGTCTTCCTCGTGTAGGACCTGGCCCAGAATGAGCACCAGAAAAGCTGTGCTGAGGAGTGGGGCATCTGGGGGCAGGGATGCCAGCTGGTTTCAGCCAGTGCGGAAGGAGTCTCTTCCTAGGCCTTTGGAAGATGTGTGTGACGGGCTGGGAGGGGGCAGAGAGTGTGAGAGGAATCACAAGACTTTGAGTTCAAGAGCCTGCATGGAGGAGAGGAAAGAAGAGGAAAAACGAATGCAGAGAAACGCCTGAGAATTTAACCCTAAAAGAGGAGAGCCAGTCCTTTGGCGGCCAGTGTCTCCTCTGCCATTGGTGGGACTGCGGTGGAAGGTCTCGTCCCGGCTAGGCTGGTGCTCCGCCACTGAGCTACAGTTCTAGCTTTTGTTTTTGTTTTTTTTAAATAAAGTTTTATTGATTATACACACACACACACACACAGAGTACTTCTCGCTAAACCACCAACTTACTGTCCAATAACTACCGCCCACAGTGCTGTCATCATTGCCTACATCCAAAATATTTTCACGCCCCCCTCCAGCAGAAATTCTCCCCCATTAATCAATAACTTCCCTTCCTGTTCCTGTAGCCAAGTGAACTCCTGCTCTTCTTACCTATGAATCTGCCTTTCCTGAGCACCCCATATATGGGGAATTCTGCTATTTCTGTTCCTCTGGGTCTGGCTTCTTTTACTCAGGGTGATGTTTTCAAGGTCTGGTTATGTTCATGGCTGAACACGCTATATGTGTTTGCAGATTGACAGTTGGACAGCACCCACCTCTCGGCTGCTGTGAACAGTGCCACTGTCATCATGGTTATTCAGGTGTCTAAGTCTCCGCTTTGACCCTTTTCCAGTGTTTCCTAGCAGTGGAACTTCTGGGTCATGTGACAGTTCAAGATGTAACTTTTTAAGGAACTCTCCATATTGCTGCACTATTTCATGCTTGCTTTTTTGTTCATTTATCTCCCCTCTTTCTCTCTCTCTCTCTCTGCGTGTGTGTGTGTGTGTGTTGTACTTAGGCACATTTTTTCATATGTATGGACACACTTGTACACACGTGCGGGTATGTGTGCATGTGTGTGTATGTGTGTGCCTGAGAGTTCTAAGGTCAATGTTGGAAACGTCCTGGCTTGCTCTTTCACTTTGCTCACTAAGGCAGGGTCTCTCAGTCAAACCCAGAGCTCACTGATATGGCGAGCCTTGCTAGCCGTCTTGCTCTCGGGATCCCGTCTCTGCCTACCAAGGCTAGAATCACAGGTGGCCTCCATATCCACTTGCTTTGACATGGTTTCTGGGGATTTGAACTCTAGCTCTTACACTTTCCTGACAGTTGCTTTAACCACTGAGCCACCTCCCCAGCTCTTACTTTTAAAGTTGTAAAAATGAGCATGTGCCTTTTAGAACAAATCCAAAAAGTATAGAAAACCACGAAGGTCACATCTCTTCCTGCTTTAGGCATCATCACTGTTAGCATCTGTGCCCCCCAGATACCTCGTTTATCCCCACTGTCCTCTATCAAGGACAGTTGTTTCAGTATCATTTTTGTTGTTGTGGGACAGACTCTCATGCAGGCTTTCCCCAAGCTCCCTGTGTGGCAGAAGCTAGCCTTGAACTCCCAATCCCTGTGCTGAGGTTACAGGCCAGCTTCTTGTAACGTCTTTGGTGCGTTTTTACTCGTAGGCACCCTTCCATAGCATGGCACAGTTTTGTGGGTTTGTCTTTTCAGTGACTACTGATGGTTTCTGTGCTGTGTGTCTCTGCTGTTCAAGTTCACGTTCGTTGTGGCACACATGGCAAATGCTTTAATATCTTTTTACAGTTCCCTCAAGGAAACTGATGCAGAGCTCCCAATCCCACATACAGTTCATCTCCCCAGGACAGAAGCTTTTCTAAGGAATTATTACTTTCCCCTCAAAACATAACTGGAATCCAGCTGTTCTGCCTTTTCAAACCTAACAAACACTAGTATTTTTCCCTATCCAAAGATTCTTTCCCAATACTTCCTAGAATGTTCCAGAGCATAGATACTGCATTTGTTTTTAGAACCAGCTCCTTAGAGTTGTACATTTTTATCACTATGAATTATATTATTTACACAGAATTTTTGGAAATTTGAGTCCTACAGTGGTGGCGTTCAGTTGGGCAGAGTGGGCCTGGGGTTGTTGGCTCCGTTGTTGGCTGTGCTGTGGCTTGGTGTGAGACCGTAGCACTTGTCTTCCTTTCTGAGCTTCAGACAGCTCCTGTGTGAGGTAAAAGATTTAGACCCGCTCTGGGAGCCTGAACTGGGAATTCCGTGTCTATTGTTCCCCAGGCTGGCAGGTTGTTACCAGGCCCTGGATGGAGGCAACACGGCGGACGCACTAGTAGATTTCACAGGTGGGGTTTCCGAACCCATCGACCTGACCGAAGGGGACTTTGCCAACGATGAGGCCAAGAGGAATCAGCTCTTTGAACGGGTGCTGAAGGTGCACAGCAGAGGCGGTCTCATCAGTGCCTCCATCAAGGTGCCTGCCGGGCAGACCCAAGCCTGGGGTGGGAGGGGGTGGGGCTGAGTCTGCCCAGGCCACACCCACCCTTGGCCCCATGGGGGACATGGAAGCTGGAAAGCACAGATGCCTGTCCCCCGTGCTGAGCAGCAATGCAAGTCTAGCCTTAACCCCCTGTCCCTTGCAATGCCCCCAACACCATCCAGACCCCCTTCAGACTCCTTTGGGCATTTGTATCCCCGTCTTCGAGGCACATTGTCAAGACATATGGCATCAAAAGTTAATGGGCAGCTGGAAGAGGGCGGGGAGTCCCTAGGGCAGGTAGCCTGAAGCTGATCTTCAAGAGGGCCCTCTGGGCAATCACTGCTGGAAGATAGGTGGGTTCATGTGGAGGCAGGGTTTGAAACAAGGATAAGGTAGTCATCTGGGGCTTGAGAGATGGCTCAGAGGTTAAGGGCACTGCCTGCTCTGCTCTTCCAGAGGTCCTGAGTTCAATTCCCAGCAACCACATGGTGGCTCACAGCCATATGTAATGAGATCTGGTGCCCTCTTGTGGTTTGTAGGCATACATGCAGACAGAACACTGTATACATAATAAATAAATAAATCTTTTTTTTTTAAGGCCATCTGTGTGCCTGGTCAGCTGGCTCTCTAGAAACGGGGAGCCCTGATTTGCGGTATCCGCTGAGTTCTGTGGAGTAAACACTCCCACCACAGTCAGCTCCCTATTGCCCATGTTCTCACAAACAGCTCTTAAAAATTCCTGAGCATTACCACCAGGCATGGTGCTACACATCTGTGATCTCAGAACTTGGGACTTGTGAGGCATACGCAGAAGGGTTGCCCCAAGTTCAAATCCAGCCTGGTCTGCAAAGAGAATTCTAGGCCACTTGGGCCTATGCATCAAGACTTGAAAAATTGTAAATATATAGCAATTGGCTTTCCTGGGGCAAGTTGGCATCAGCATACTCTGGGATGGCATCTGCAGGTGGTTGGTCCCCTGGGGTTCTGACCCCTTAGCAAAGTTAAGTTCTCTTTCTGTACAACTGCAATTACCATCCCTATCTGAAGGGGGCGATGTGGCTCCTTGGTCTAGCGCCAGCGCCCTAGTTTGGATTCCAGTGTGAGCCTCCTGTCTGAGCGCCTTTGTCCTCTTGCAGGCTGTGACAGCAGCTGACATGGAGGCCCGCCTGGCGTGTGGCCTGGTGAAGGGCCATGCGTATGCTGTCACTGATGTGCGCAAAGTGCGCCTGGGCCACGGCTTGCTGGCCTTCTTCAAGTCAGAGAAGCTGGACATGATCCGCCTGAGGAACCCCTGGGGCGAGCGGGAGTGGAACGGGCCCTGGAGCGACACGTGAGGCCCCGGGGCTGGGGTGGGTACAGGCACAGAGGCGAGGACAGACACTAGGCCTTGCAGGGCCTAGGGGAGATGGCCTGAGGAAAAGACAGCGCACTTTCTTTCCAGTGTGTGTGTGGTGTCTGGGGGTGGGGTCATCAAGGACAGTGGCCGGGAGAAGGGTGACTGACCTTGACCTGTGGGGAGGAGGCCACTAGTTCTCTGAATGGCGCTGATGCCCTGGTCCCCGACTGGCCAGCCCTGGCACAAAGGCAGGTCACGATCTCCGGCGGGAGGGAATGGAGGCTTCTGGGAGCTGGGTTGGGCATGGCCCCCAGTCTCTCTAACCACGCTGCTTGGCCCGGCGCTGTGTCTTGGGGAGGTAGTCCTGGCAGGCCCTTCTTCTTAGGCTGTTTCCTCCCTGGTACTCACATCCCAGCTCACAGGAGTGGAAGAAAGTGAGCAAGAGTGAGCGGGAGAAGATGGGCGTGACTGTGCAGGATGATGGCGAGTTCTGGTGAGTGTCCTGAGCTTGGGCTGAGCTGGAAATTCCTGGGGCCTGGCGGGGAGCATGTGACAAGGAGCCAGCTGGCTATGCGGCCTTGGAAGAATCGCACTACCTCTCCTACCTGTTTCCTCCTCTGTAAGATGAGTTGAGCAGTTTTGGGTCCTTTTAGCCCGTGTCCTCTCAGCACACCTGAGGGACACCGGAACTGCTCTGACTCCCCGGCTGGTCCTAGCAAACAGGACACGGGGCCAGCAGACAGCCATCCATCCCCTTCATCCAACCTTCTGCATCCATTCCAGCATTTGTCAGTGTCCACCCTGCATCCACCCAGGGACCGTCACCCTAATCCAATCGTCCGTATCTGTTCCCTACATCTTTCCCCGGCATCCATCCCTTGTACCCATCCCCTTTGGTCGGTCCTTCCCTCTGTCTGTCTCACATTCCCTGCACCCATTTGCTGGAGCCACATCCCTCTGAGTCCATGACTCTGTGCCCATTCTTCACACCCGCTCTCTCCATCCACCCTACTGTGTGCACTCCCTGCTCCTACTCCTCCCCCTGCATCCATTCATTCTTCTGTACGCATGCCCTCATCTTTCCCTGGTCATTCATAAATCCATTTCCCCTCATGCAGCCCTCAAACCTGCTCATTCCCCTGTATCCATTCCTTCCTTTGCACACATTCCCCTATGTGCATCCCTTGAATCCATTCATTTTCTTAAGGCCCCGCCCCCGAATCCATGCCACCATCTTTCTGTCTGGACTCTGTCCCAGTGCAGTGCTGTTCTTCACAGAGCACTTGGTAGGAGACTCAGCCACCTATGGGAGGGGAAGGCACAAGGTACCCGGTGTGAGGTAGATGCCATGCAGACCCCCAGGCCAACCAGGATCAGACGACAGTGATGCTAGTGTCTTAATGGAGCCCCCTTCTTCGGATGTGGGGGAGGCTAGCCAGGCCCTCCAGTCTGCACTGCTCTCGGATATAGGAGTCAGTTGAGTTAAAACAGTAACATCACTCCTCCATGGAAATGGCTGCTCAAGGGCCCTTCTGATGCATAGTCATACTGTGCACTTCCCCTGGCCCTGCCTGTGCTCCTCGGGGTGTGCCTGGTACAGCCCGGTCACTATCTCATGCTTACCATGGGGGAGAGGTGCCTATACCAGTTGGTTCAGGCCTGACAGCTGCTACAGAGGGCAATGGGTAGAAACAGACTCTAGTGATGTCCGCAGCGGGGCTGATGAGAAGGCCTTTTCTGTCAGTCCTGAGAACCTCACTTCAGTCCCTGGGATCCACACAGTGGAAGGAGAGAACCAACTCCCATAGGCTGACCTCTGACCTACACGTGCACGCCATGCATTGCAATACAACCTCAAAATGTGTGCACTGGTCATTGACACTGTGAACAGCTGTCACAGCCAACATGCCAGCTGCTCTTTATGTGGGAAACGGTGCTGCACGATCTCAGTCCCCTGCCAGCCCTGTGAGACAAGCAGCTGCTGGTAGGTTCATCCCCACCTCACAAGTCAGGAAATTGAGGCCCCAGAGAGATTTGGGGTCTTGGTGGAGCTGTGGTTAAGGGCATTATGGGGTTCACCCAGCTCAGCGCCTTCCTGCACACAGGATGACCTTTGAGGACGTGTGCCGGTACTTTACCGACATCATTAAGTGCCGTCTGATTAACACGTCCTACCTGAGCGTCCATAAGACGTGGGAGGAGGTCCAGCTGCGTGGCGCCTGGACGAGACATGAGAACCCAAAGCAGAACCGCAGTGGAGGTTGCATCAACCACAAGGACACTTTCTTCCAGAACCCACAGGTGGGCATTGCAGGGACTCCACCCTGCTGCACCCTGGAGCAGCTGTAAGACCTTATCGCTGTCCTGCAGGGGCCTTTGCATCACTCAGGAATGTCCCTGACTGTTTTTGAGCCTCATTGTGAGCCTCTGTGCAGTGAGAGGGCCTGGTGGACACGGTCTAGGGTCATGATGTCCCAATCTTTTTTTGTTTTTTTAGATTCATTTATTTTTTTATTTTTATTTTTTGTTTTTTGAGACAGGGTTTCTCTGTATTGTTTTGGAGGCTGTCGGTCCAGCCTGGCCTCGAACTCACAGAGATCCGCCCGCCTCTGCCTCCCGAGTGCTGGGATTAAAGACGTGTGCCACCAGTGCCCAGCAAGATTCATTTATTTATTATGTATACAGTATCTGTCTGCATGTCTGCCTGCAGGCCTGAAGAGGGCACCAGATCTCATTACAGATGGTTGTGAGCCACCATGTGGTTGCTGGGAATTGAACTCAGAACCTTTGGAAGAGCAGGCAATGCTCTTAACTGCTGAGCCATCTCTCCAGCCCAGGGTTAGGGTTAGGGTTCAGGTTGTCCCAGTATTATTGTCTGCACTGCACATGGCCTCAACAAAAAAACTGGCTCTCAGGGACTTAGATGGTTTGTCCCGAGTCTCAGGCACAATTAGAGGCCAAAGTAGTAGTCAGGTCCTTTGTTTTACAGTAGCGCAGTTTGACTATCCCTAGGAAATGTGGCCAACTGTGCCCCCCATCCCGAACTCTCCCCAGCAGCTTCCTCAGTCATAGCCCCTGTGCTTAGTCCTTAGACCCAATGTGTCCTTGTTGAGTACCAACTGTGTACCAGGCCCTGAGGTGAGCACTTACCATCTCATCGAGCTCTCCCAGTCTTCAGGCAGGGTGGCCATCATGTGCATTAATAGGCTCGTCTCCCAGAGGAGGGACTGACTCGGAGAGCTGGTGGGGGGGTGGGGGGGGATGGCCCAAGCTCATGCTGCCAACATGGCTGAGGCTTAGCCCTGGAGTCCAGGCTTTTGGGGGCACAGGAGGCTGACCCCGTCTCACCATGGCGCTCTTTTCATGGCCACACCTGCAGTACATATTTGAAGTCAAGAAGCCAGAAGATGAAGTGCTGATCTGCATTCAGCAGCGGCCCAAGCGTTCAACTCGTGGAGAGGGCAAAGGCGAGAACTTGGCTATCGGCTTCGACATCTATAAGGTGAGACCTGTAGGCCAACGCCACTTGTGGTGAGGGATGCTAGCTGTTGGCTCTGTGAGGTCCTGTGTGCCTCCCCCTCCCCCTCCCCCCTCCCCCTCCCTCCCCCAGCGTTGGGCCTCTCATCTCCTGCAGCCTCTTGTGTTGGAAGCTTTGGGCTTGTGTTGGAAACTTTGCAACCTCTTGGGCTGCCAAGTAGGTGACCTTGGCAGACTCACCTCTGGCCACTCCCCTTGGCTTGTTGTCCTCCACATGTGACACTTAGTGTGGGGAAACAGTTGGCATGACAGGTCTCCGCATACATGTCAGAACCCACATGGATGTAGATACTTGGTCCCCAGCACTTAATAGTTATGAGAAGACTATTCGCTCACTCCCCTATGCGGGCTTATTCATAGTGTGTTGGTGCACTGTGACACTTTGTGCCATGCCATAGCTCGCACTGACTTGACTGTAGCATACAGTGTCTTTTTCAGGACGTCCTGGCAGATGGTGGTGTCATTTCATGAATTTGGACTGGGAGTTAGGTGTATCGTGATAAGTAGGCCTTCCAAACTATGAGGATAAGTTCTGAGACTCCCAGTGACTGTCCCAAACTGCAGGTAGCACCATACCATAGCTGTAACGAAGACAGCAGTTAATGCACAGTTCCAGTACACAGTGCAGACACACCAGCCAAACAAGGTGACTCATGTAAGGCGAAGCGGTGCAGGATTTCAGCACATCTGAAACTGAAAATATTTAAATTATTTCTGGATTTTCCTTTTGCTATTTTCAGAACATGGTTGACTGTAGTAACTGAAATCATAGAAAGTGGAATTATGGCTAAGCGGGGGGGTGTCGTCAGGGGACTACTGCACCCAATGCCTTTGTGACAAAACTCCAGGGTCAGGCTGGCTGTGATGGCAAATGCCTGGAATCCCAGCACTTAGGAGGCTGAGGCAGGAGAATCAGAGCCCTAGGACAATCTCAATTACAAAGTGAGTTTAAGCATGGGCTATAAGAGACTTTGTCTCAAAATGTAACAAAATGAAATAAGAGAAGGGCCACCAAGATAGTTCATCAGGTAAAGGCGCCTGATGCTGGAGCCTGATGGAGCCTGATGACGCAGGTTTCATCCTTGAATGTGAAGGTGGAAGACTAGAACCCCACAAAGCTGCCCTCTGACCAATGTGTGTGTGTGTTGTACCTGCATGCTCCCCCATCATATACACGCACACAAAAATAAAGTCAAATTTAAAAAAGAGCGTGCAGGGTCATTGGGATTACCACCCCCACTTTTAAATAATTTTTCTTGAGGTAAAAGTCACAGACGATCGAATTGAGCAGTCTAAAGCATATAACCTAATGACATCACCAGATTATCATCACTGTGAAGAGACGGTCCATTCCAGTAGGTCATGGACACCCAGTCCAATAGACCCTTCCATGGAGGGTCTCTGCACACACCATGACCAACAGAGTGTTGATCCATGTGAAGCAAGAAGGAATTCCAGCTCAGCACAATTTAGTAGCTGGTGCTGGTTCAAACTTCAGGAGTCTGACACCGGGTGGTTTATTTCAGGCATATTTAAGCACAGCACAGTTTGGAAAAAAAAGTTTCCTGGTGCACAATAAAGCTTAAGACATGACTACCTGTGACATCTTCCATAAAGAAAGATTCTGTAGATTGGCTACATCGTAAGAGTCTGGGGGAGGACCTGGTGTGGTCTCAGTCAACAGATAGTGCAGAAGTCACCAAGTTATTAACCACCTCCACTCCCAGCCTTCTGGGTGGAAGACAGGATATGCATTTCTCCCTTGCAGAGACAACACATGTTTGACATTCCTGGTTTCCCTAGTGCTTACCTGTGAGCACGAGGACTTCTGTGCTCCCACACCCTTCTCCTCTGCCCTAGCCAAATACTAACCTAATTTTGTCTATAGATTTGCTAGGTCTGGACATTCTCTACCCGTGTATCTTGCCGATCCTTTCTTGGGGGCCAGTGGGAGATGGGGTAGATGCTGGGCTGCATGTGGCCCATCCCCTCCTGTCTCCACGCAGGTGGAAGAGAACCGCCAGTACCGAATGCACAGCCTGCAGCACAAGGCTGCCAGCTCCATCTACATCAACTCTCGTAGTGTTTTCTTGCGGACAGAGCAGCCCGAGGGCCGCTATGTCATCATCCCCACCACCTTCGAGCCAGGCCACACTGGCGAGTTCCTGCTCCGAGTCTTCACAGATGTACCCTCCAACTGCCGGTGCGTGGAGTCTGGGGCTGATGACAGTATAGTCCGTGCTAGGCCTAGTGGAATCTGCAGCCCTAGCCTGTCTGTGTCTGCTCAAGGCATGGTGCTTGGGTACCAACATCCTCAGAGATGGGTGTCCCTTGCCTCTCTCCTCCCCTGCTTATCTGCCTGGCTTCTCTTGGTCCTGACTAGGCACAGTGATTCAGTTTATAAAGTGGCTTTCACTTTTTTTATTATCTCCCCACACCCTGAATGGGAGGCCTAACCCACTCCATTTTACAGATGAAAATAGGGACCAGCTCTAGAAAGAGGGTCTGACCCTATGGTGTCTGTGATAGTATGGGTTGAGCCCACCCACCCAGCTGGATTTTAGGGTGGGTCTTGTCACCACTGTCACGTGTCTTGTGGAGATTGGCTTTGGGGGGGCAGTGGACTGCTAATAGCATTTTGAGGATGAGAAATAATATATATAATTCCCAGCAGAGGATGTGGCATGCAGGAAGTACTAAGTGCACTGTGGTCCCTTCAGGAGGATGGGACTCTGGGGGCGGGGGACAAGGAGCCCAGAAGCCTGTGACGGTGGATGGTTGGGTCTGCCATGAGGCTTGGCTTAGAATTCCATGAATGTCTACAGTCAATACTGCTCCTTACTTTGAACTTCACATCTTTCCCACCTGTCTGTCCCCCTACCCTGCCCTGTATCAGGGAACTGCGCCTGGATGAGCCCCCTCGAACCTGTTGGAGCTCCCTGTGTGGCTACCCCCAGCAAGTGACCCAGGTCCATGTCCTGCGGGCTGCTGGCCTCAAGGGCTCCCCAACAGGTGAGCTCACCCAGAGATTACCTCAGGCCCTGTCTCCTTCAACACAGACCCCAGAGAGCTCACTCTGCAGGCCCGGCCATCCAGGGGGTTAAGTGAGCTTCTAAAGCCCCCATCTAGTGGGGACATCAGGTAGACACTGGGGGTTCAGGAAGGCTTCCTGGGGAGCAGGCCTTTCTCTAGCTAAGGTGTTGAGATGGAAAACCTGGGTTCAAGGATCAATGGGCAAGGACTGCAGGCCCAGAGGCCACCAGCACTCCTTCCTCTGCCTGATCCTAGAAAGTAGAGGACTCTGGTCTGCAAGGTGGATCAGGCTCCTGTCTCCCCCTTGTGACTAAGACCAGGTTGGCATGTCCCCTCCCAGACACCTGTCCCATTAGGCTTTGCACCAGCCCTGTCCTCACCCCAGACCTCCCATCCTTTCTCCAGGGGCAAACTCCTATGTGATCATCAAGTGTGAGGGCGAAAAGGTTCGCTCAGCTGTGCAGAAAGGGACCTCAGCACCGGAGTACGACGTGAAAGGCGTCTTCTATCGCAAGAAGCTGACTCAGCCCATCACCGTGCAGGTGAGGCTCTCACAAGCCCACCCTGTCCCCTCCCATGGCCCCCCACTCCAAGGGGTGGAGCCCAGGACAGAAGAGCCTAGAACCGGGTGGTGCTAGCTTCAGTTACCTTGCTCCCGCCACCCACCAATTCAGTCTGAGAGGCAGCAAGAGTGGTCTTCCAGCTGGAGCCAGAGGCCCAAGCCAAGCTCTATTCCTCATAGCCCCCACCAGTGGGTCCACTTGGGAAAGTGACACTGAGACCACGTGTAGCTTGTGGCTGTTTCCCAAGAGCCGAGAGGAGGGGATCCGAATGCCAGTGTCCTTGCACACAGCTCCTTTCTCTCGGGTCACCATGGCTGAGCTCATTGCCAGGAAGCCCTCTGTCCCCCAGGCCCAGAGCAGCCTCTCTCTGGGTGAGAAGCCATCTGTAAACAAATGTGTAGCACCCCAGGGGAACTACCAGATTTTCCAAGTGTTCTTAACACTCAGCCCCACTGGGTCAAATCACAGACTGGTAGTTATTGAGGCTAGAAGGACCCTTAGAGGCAGGTGATTCAACCTGAATATTCAAAATGAGGTGTTGAGTGGGGTGGCGCACATCTTTAATCTCGGCACTCAGAAGACAGGGGTGGGCAGAACTCTCTGAGTCTGGGACTAGCCTGATCTGAGGAGCAAGTTCCAGGCTAGCAAGAACCACACAGTAAAGCCTTGTTTCAAAAGAACCAAAGAAAAGGGGGCTGGGGCAGAACCCTCCAGTTCAAGTTTACCAGAGCTAGTAGTGAGAGGTTGGGCTTTCTGCACGGTAGAGAGCTTTGACAGGAGCCCAAGGCTCTGGAAGGGAACATCCCTCAGTCCAAGACGCCGGCTTCTCCCTGACTGGGCTTGTATTGAGGGAAGAGGCTCCTTGGCCCTGCCCTCACTCCCCACCTGCCATAGACTATATCCCTGGTCTTGGACACACCCCTCCCCCACCCACTGTCTCCTTTCAGGTTTGGAATCGCCGAGTCCTGAAGGATGAATTCCTGGGCCAGGTGTGCCTGAAGACTACCCCGGATGACCTGCAGGCTCTCCACACGCTCCACCTCCAGGACCGCAGTCGGCAGCCCAGAGACTTGCCAGGCACCATAGCTGTGTGTATCCTCAGCAGTGCCTCTCTCACGGCTGTGTGACACCAGCCGCCTGCCTGGCCCCCACTAGCTCTCACCACTACTTGCATGTCCCCACCTGGCCTGGGACCAGCCTGGGAACCAGACCCTGGGGCCCTCCCCCACTCTTCACTGACCTGCTGTGTGACCCGAGGAGAGCCCTGCCCCTCTCTGAGCCTCAGTGTTTGGAGAACATTTTCTTGCCTAAGATTTCAAGTAACTCTCTAGCCAGTGGGCACTGCTGCTAAGGGGCTATCTGCTGAAAACATTTCCCCAGGCCCTGCGGCCTGCCGAGGAGTGCCAGGATGTCACTTGTTTACACACAAACTGCCATGTCCCAAGCCCCTTCCTCCCCTTGTTTTCTAGCCCCTCTCCCAGGTCTTTGCTGTATAGCTTGCAGTGACCTCAGTCTTATCTCCCCCCGTGTTGAGATCATAGGCATGTACCACTACACCAGCTTATATGGTGCTGGGTATCAAACCTAGGGCTTTGTGTATGCTAGGCAAGCATGCAGTCAGCTGAGCTACATCTCCAGTCCCGCTACACCTCGCTTCTTGGGTCATCGCGAAAGATCCCTTCGTGGGCATCTGCTGGGAAGTATGCAGGAGACATGTGCTCATTGTCTAATGCCCCACTCCCATCCATTTAGTTATTCAATATAGATTTGTCCAGTTAGCCCAAAGAGTTGCCCATCCTCAGGACCTCTCGGAGGCAGATACCCCCTGACTTCACTCCCATCCCCTAAAGAGCTGTGGCCACACCGGTGAGAAAGTGTTGTTTCCCTGTCTTTACTTATGACGTTGGAAGGAGTGGCCTGGGTCAGACAGGTCAGTGTAGGGCTATAGGAGACCCTAGGGGGACATAATGCTGCCCCTGTTGAAAGACCCTGGGGTTTTCTTGGAAGAAAGGTGGTGCCAAGCCTTCAGGATTATGTCATCTGTTGGATGTCATAGGCAGGGACTTTCCTCTCCTGACCAGAGGCCTCTCCATCAGCATCCCCAGACAGTCAAGGAGGCCACCATGCTCTTGCTGCCCAGATCACCAGTGTTCCATTCAGTCCCCAACATTTGGTAATCTTAGCATTTAAAAACAAAACAAAGCAAAACAAAAAAACCTCAGTGTAAAGGGAAGTCTGTCCTACCCATTATTCTTTTTAAAACTTATTTTGTTGGTCCTCTGCTTTTCTTTTGACATTGAGCATGAAAGGATCTGAGACCTTCTCAGAGGCATTTTAGAGGAAGATGGAGATGAACATGTTCGCTCCTGGGCATCCTCAGGCTGGTTGCAGACTGCATTTCTGGGGGACTCTCGTTCAGTAGTGGTGCTGTGGCTCACAGAGTCCCTTCTGTGCCCTCCTTGGGCCTCCAGACCAGACTTGATAGATAAAGTACAGTTAGGTCAACAGCAGCAATCCTTTTGGGAATGTGACTTTCTATCTCAGGCCCCTCCTGTGTGGTCCTCTTCCTGGCTGGAGGTGCCTGCCGGATTCTGACTGCCATCTTGCTCCGTGGTAGCACGGCTCCTAGCCTGGGCCATGGGAAGGACTAGACACTGAAATAAACATAAGAGAATTCCTCCTGCACGATTGGAGCTTCCCTCTAAAGACCCGGGCCTGGGATTGTGCATGCCACCAGGAGCAAGTCCCTTAAACCTCCTGTGCCTCAGTTCCTCCCTCTGCAGCTCGAGGCTGGTGACTCCTATTAGTGGGGACTCTTTCAAGACTGAGAGCAAGGTCACACCACTTCCTGTGTGTCTCTATATATGCCACACGTTCACATAACCACTTCTCCTATTGAAAACAAAGAGTGCAGTCAGGAATGGAGGAGTCCGCAGCTGCTGTGCCATCTTGGGTCTCAGGGCCTGACATGTGGGTCTTAGCTCAGCCATATCCCCCTGAGGCACAGGGAGAACCAGGACCAAGTAGCAGACTTGTATAAGCTCCTCCTGGTGGTTAGCCACTGCCTCCCACATCCAGCAGAACTGGGTCAGCAGCCCTGTTCTTGCTTCCTCCCTCTTAAGCTAGGCCAGGCTGGCTCCTGGCTGCGCGGGGACCTCTGGTCCCCAGGAAAGCCTTGAGGACTGGACAGATGAGGACAGTGTGGGGCAGGGAGAGCAGTGGCTTTGTTCACCCTTTGCACCCAGAAGGCCTCATAGTGTGCCAGCTGCAGGCGACCCATCCTGCAGCCTACACTATATGGACCACCAGGACCTGGCCTTCACTCCTCCAGGTCTCCGTGCCCTGGGGTCAAGGGCATGTTATCGTCTCAGAATAAATATTAACTGCCACTCTAGAAAGACCTGCGTCTGTCTGTTTCATCTCCCCCCTCCCAGGGGGAGGGGGTAAGGACGAAAGGGACAATCAGTGGCTGAATCCCAGATGAGGCTGGCCTTGCTGGTGGCCTGGTGAGCTCTGTGGAGTCATTCAGGCTCCCCTACTGCACATCTCTGTGGGACTGGCTATGCTGAGCCCTGCCCATCCCAAGCCCCGGAGAAGCACAGTCCCTGCTCTGGAAACGTCTCCCAGCGACTGGGGAGATGAGTCCTCTGATGATGACACTTCTGTAGTGTTCTTGCCTAGGTAGTGCTGGAGCCCCTAGGAACTAAGTCTCAGCCTGTCAGTTCAGCCCTGTGTCCTGTTCCAGGGGACAGGAGGCAGTTACAGGCCACAGACACAGGCGGCTGGAGCTCAGATGCTGCGGAGGTGCAGGTCATAGAGCTAGGAATTCGTGGGCGGGGCCGTGGGCAGAAGCTGGGTGAGCACTGTTGAAAGCCACCTGGACGGAATGCAATGACAGATGGGATTTGAAGGGCGAGAGACGGATCAGGGTGGTATGAACTAAGATCGGGTCTGCAATGGTTTGGATGTGGCGTCCTAAAAAGGCTCAGGTGTGGAAATCCGTGCCCCCTCTAGATGGCACAGAGGGCAGGCAGAGCCTGGAGAGGTAGGGTGGGCTGCGAGGCGGTGAGGCAGGGATACATGCTTTCTCAAGAGGCAGGGTTGCTGTGACACTGATCGCTGTGCTGGAACTTAGTTTTCTGCCCCCAAACAGCCAAAATGAGCATCTTTGACAGACCACATGATCTCGGGTGTTTTGCTTTTAGAAAGCAGACTCAAATGGATTCCCAGATTTTTTTGGATTGGGTGACCTTAGCCCAGTTTGGGTGTTGAGAAAGTATAGCCGTATATATCTTCCCACCATGCACCTCTGCCCCAGTGAGGCTCTGGGTGCTCCAACCTGTGTCTCCCTGGCTCTGTGTAGGCCCGTGCTACTGGCCTGGCCTATAAGCATCAGCCCCATGGGTGAGGACTGCATCGGGTACCATTCAACCTTGATCTCTGCACTGCCTTGCTCTGTGGCACCCTGGGGTCCGAGGAAGCTGACCCACAGAGGCCGCTTTGCCTAGCTGCTCCCTCAGCCTTGGTCTTGTAGCAATTGGCTGTTCCCAGCAGGTGGCGCTGTTGGGCCATTGCACGTCTGGTCCAACCCCTAGGGCCACAGATTCCCCAGTCTGTAGGCAGCTTCTCTGCTGGCCAAGAGAGGGCAGGAGAAAGGGCCAGGTCTCAGGAGGGAGGCCTCCAGCCCACCTTCCTCGCCTGTTCTGAGTGCTTTGAATCCTGTTCATTCCCACTCCCTTTTAAATCACACATTTTGTGTCGCATTGGCTGGATCTCTGCTGTAAAATGTTCCTGGTCAGGAGGCTTGCTTGGCAAAATGTCTGGGTAATCAGAAAATAACACACACACAAGACCGTAGAACAAGCTGTGGAGGTGGGTTGAAGAGCTTCCTGGGGACACATCTTGGGGAGTCTTGTTTTGGATGTCATTTCCCCTAAGGGCCCAGGTGTTCCCAAGCCTGACCGTCTAAAGGGAGGAGGGGAGCTGTGGAGAGGCCACTGGGAGCCGAGCAAGATCCTGACCAGGGAGGGACCAGATCAGGCATCTCAACCATGCAGAGACAGCAGGTCGTGACACACATAGCAAGAGTTCCCTGAGGCCCAGATGGGCGACACCAGGCCCAGGTCCCACGCTGGCCAGCAGTGCCTCCTGGGGCCTCCATGCCTCGCATCCCTGCTGGCCAGCCAGTGCCTCACGCAGCGCCTGGACATTAGCCTCAGCCCGCCCTGCCCTTCACACTGATGTCACAGTATCCAGACCTCGGAGGCCCCCTCAGGCTCCGCCTCCTGGGAGAAGGCTTTGGAGTGGGAGGGTGGCAGTGCTGGCTGGACAGCTGCCCTGAGCAGAAAGAAGAGAGTGACCCAGGGAGACGACAAGAAACAGAAAAGCCCAGGGGACCCCAGAGTAACCTCGGAGCAAGACTTGGGCTGGGGCAGTGTTTGCAGGCTCCAGCCCCAGCTCGCAGAGTCCTCCTACCCTGTGGCCCCTGACCCCGGGCCACAGGGGGTGCAGATAAGACCCAGGTAAGGATGGGCTGCCCTGGGACTTTGGAATCGGGAAGAGTCGCAGGCTGGAGTCTCTTCTGGAGCCCCTGACCCACAGCCTCGCACCCCTGCAATGGGACTTCCCTCAACCTACGGAGGCCTTGCCACCTTAGCCGTGAAAAGAAAATGTCCTTAGCAGGGCACATGGAAGCCTGCACCCTGAGGGAGGGGACAGTTGAAGAGGAAAAGGCCTGTGGAGTTGTTTCTGGGCTGGGACTGGGCCAGGGGTATCCAGGGCCACCGGAGAAGAGGAGAGTAGAATAGAAGAGGGGAGGGGAGGGGAGGGGAGGGGAGGGAGATGACACAGGTGCTCTTCTCTCCTGGTCTCTTTGGTTGTCTCTCCCTCATAATCTTTCTTTCCTTCCACAAGTTGTTTCCTTTCTATGTGCCTTAATGCCTTATGTTTCCCACCTGTGGCTTGGGCAGGTGAAGGCCCTGGGCTGGGTTGCTGAGGAGACAAGGTAAAATCAAACTTAGTCCTAGAAGAAGAAATGCTTCTATACTCTCAATCTGAAAAACTCACACACGAGCTAGTTCTTAGTGTGGGAACCAGAATGTCCTGGACTTTGTGCCCTGGATAAAACAGCCCTGTGGTTTTCGCTGAGGCACCGGCCTTCAGCTCTGTCCTAAGGCCCTGGTCTGTCTTGGCAGTCTCGTGCCAGCGTGAATGGGCAGGAACCAGGCAGCCTCTTCAGACGGCAGCTCTCCTGCCTGCTGCCCTTGCAATTATTTCCTTGCCAGGTTCCTCAGGCTGGGGTAGGTCTCCTGTAGGACCACGTGCCCATAGAGACCCAGGGCCTGGGGGTCAGGGCTCAGGTGTCTGGTAGTGTCGTGGGCAGAGGATCAGATATCCCAGTGCCTCTGAATGGGCCCTTGTGAAAAATTAATGCTCACTCTGGGGGTGGGGGGAGGCAGGCCAGGCAGAGATGAAGGGGTCTTGAGCCAGGGCCTATAGGCTGGGGCTGCTTCGGTAACCATGCCCAGTGCAGCAAATCCTCCACGAGTTGGTTTCTGAGCCTGTGCTGGATGAGGTAGGAGATGAAGGCCATGCACAGGCGATAAACCACTCTACCACGTGACCTATAACCCCTGGAGCAGTCCTGAACTGGGTGGGATGCTAGAACACAAGTCTTAGTCCTGAGTCTTCCCTGTCCTGCTGTGTGATCTTGGACAAGAGACCAACCTTCTCTGAGCTTTGTTCGTATGTCTGGTGTGGGGCTAAATACACTACTTTCTAGGAGCCCCCTTGGGAGTCTTGGTGACAAAGGCTGAGAGAATGACCAAAGATTAGCAGCTCTGGGCAGTGGAGGTGGTGACAACAACTGAGGCTACAGTCACATAGGGTCAAATAGACTGAGCTGTGGTGGGAGGGACAAGGGAGGGACAGAAATCTGGGAGGATTTCTGTGAGGGAGGAGGGGCAGGGGTGCTGGGGAGGAGCCTAGGTGGCCTTGCAGACTCAGAGCTGCCTGGGCTCAGGGCTTGGTGCTGTCTCTTCCCACAGAGCTGTACCTGGTCACTCCGGTAGGTGCTTCTGAGGCAGGACCATGGTTATTCTTCAGCAGGTGAGTGAGCCTCCTCTTTTCTCTCTCAGGGCTAGGAAGGGTCATGCTGGGTAGCTCATCTCCTGCCTCCATGCTCTCTTAGCTGTGGAAACTGTCTCTGGTTCTCCCTGTTGGAAAACTCCTACTTAGTCTTCAGAACCCTACCATGAAGATTTTGCCACCTCTCACAGGCCCAGTCCTGAGTCTGGTCCTCTGGCACGCCACAGGAGCTTCTTTTTCTCACTGTGTCTCTGGGCCAGAGTAATGACTCATCCACCTGAGTCCCAGGCATTCCAGGCAGAGGAACAGAGTGTGCGAAGGTCCCAGGGTAGGAGGTCTTTGGGGAGGCAGTTAGCAAGGTTTAGGACCTTTGGCAGAAGTGAGTCGTGGTGACAAGGGCCCAAGCTGGAGCTCTCTAGGGGAGAGGCAGAGAGCAGTCCATCAGCTGAGCCTTCCAGTCCCCTTACTCCTCTCCAGGGCCACTCTGGTCTCTTGACCTCAGCCCTTCCCCGTGACCAGCCTGAGGCTCTAATGAGCCTCTTGGTCTCTAAAGTAGGAGCCTGGAATGCAGGCAGTTGGCCAGGTGGGCCTGGCACAGAGCCTTAAGGCTGTGAAGCTGGCTCTGGGGGCTCAGCTACCAGTTTCCTGTGGTCCCAGGCTTTGAGGCCAATGGAGCAGCTTGGGTGGAAGCCCCAAGGCCACATGGGGATGGCGTGCTAAAGGCAGGCTACTGGTGTCGATCAGGAAATCTTCAGGACTGAGCACTTGTCCAAAGGCCTGCCAAAGACTGCCAAAGCCAGGCTAAAGAAAGCTGGTGGGTGGGATTCACATGGACCCCCAGAAGGAGGGTCTGGTCCTCAGGAGTGTTCCCCCAGGACACCCCTCCCCAAGGGCTGTTTACCTCTGGCTCCCTCATCCTGCAGGAGCCGTGTTGGGAGCAGATCTGTTGGCAGCTCTACCCACTGTTAAGTGGGACATACCTTTCTTTTATTTCTTTCATCCCCCCCAAATGCACCAGCTCAAGGTGCTGCCCAGCTCCGAAGGCTCCATCTTGGACCTTGATGATGCTGTGAGTGCCTAGGGCCGAGCATGCAGGTCCCTTCTGTCCCAGGACCTCGGCTGTAAGCTTGGAGCTGCCGATTCCATTCCCTCACCTGCCCACTCCGGCCTGCCTCACCCTCTACTCCCTTCCCTGACCTTGGCCTCGCCATCCCGTCTGGCTACACCTTCTCAGGCCTCTCGGGAGCCTCTTTGCTCCTGTCACCCTGGAGTCCAAGTGTCTTCTGGCTTCCTGGACCCCCATAGAGCCCCAGAAACAAGCTGCTCCTTGGGTTCCCAGCTGCGCTCCCGCTGTGAGGCAGGGTTTGGTGTGGGGTGATGCGCACCGTTTGGACACAAGGGCTAAGTTGGATTCCTGGCTCTTTGGCTCACCAGCTATGAAACTGTAAGATAATTGCTGCCATGACAGCAATTTGCACTTTGGGACTTTGCAGTTCTGTGACAAAGCTCTTGCCTACAGGAGGTTTGAGAATATATTGTCATGCCAATAAAATGTCCAGCCAGGGCTTGACATAGACTTCCACAGGCTGCCAAACACCTGCGATAGTGGTGCTGTGATGTGTCCCTGTGCTTTGTTCTCTTACTCTATGTGGGATGAGGAAATCCCAGGAGGCCTCAAAGGAGCCTTGGTTCTTTCTCTATTCGTAGGTTGTCCCCATATGGCAGATCATTCGCCCATCCTTCCCTGTGTGCCTCAGCCTTCCTGAACCCGTGTGTCCCTCATCCCTCCCTCCACACCTAGCCTTCCAGAGCCATGGCAGGGGGCCAGGCACAAAGGACACTTGTACGACAGTGGGAGGGCTAATTACTCAAACCCCACTACTCCTGGAGAACTTTTTGCTTTATGGAGGGCTCCAGCTGGCCAAGAGTGGTACCCGTGGCCTCCATCCTAAGTGATCAGTGAAGCTATGAAGTGGGGAACTCTGGGCGCATCTCACAGATGAAAACGTTGAGGCTCATACAGGGTCATTGAAACGTAAGTTGGGCAGGCCTGGACATGACAGGGAATGACCACCCTGGTGGGGAGACAATTGCCAAGAAGAGGAGGCCTGGGGAGGGGCACGGGGTAAGACAAAGAGCAGGACCTGGGTCTAGGGGAGGAGAGGTCAGACTGCCTCTGGGGTAGTTTGCAGAATAGGCTCTTTTCCCTGGGAAGCCCGTGACACACCTCTGGTCTTTATGGCCTTATCAGTCAGGGTCCCTAGGGAGTCCTAGGGTGTCCAAAGCTCCCTCTCTCAGCCAGTTATCATCCACCTGTCCCCCCCATAGAATCACACTGAAGCCTACCTCCTTGCCGGGCTCAGCAACAAGGATGGACACCAACCATTCCCTGCCTCTGTGGTGCAGTTTCCAGCCCATTGAGTCAAGGGAAGCAAACGTGTGGCAGCCAGATCGCAGGGGGACAAGAAGATGGAAGGAGGCCTGGAAGTTGGTATAGTCAGTATCAGGCAAGGAGTCCCTCCTCACCAACATCTCTGGAAGACATCCTAGAGTGGCCAGGCCCTTAGTGACAGTGTGGAAACAAGAACCCAGGCCTCTGTGGTGCACACTTTGGGGGCCTTACATGACTGTCCTGTCTGCTCTGTGGTAGGCCAGGGTGAGAATCATTGGAACCTGACCCAGATTTGCAGGCAAAGGGAGGTTTGAAGATAACTCTGGGCTGCTGATGGCTGGATTGAGACTTAGTACAACATAATGACTTCTTTGTCCCTTGTTCCTTCTCATGCCTTCAAATCTGTTGGGCCTGATACTGATGTGAACGCCCACCTCTCTCTTGGTTACTATTTGCCTGGAATGCTATCTGCATGAAGTCCTTGAATCCAAAGTTAGTCTTGTGATACATGCATGTCTAGTGCTGAGCCCCTGCAGACTCAGGTGGTTATGACCATTTTGTGGGTGCTGGGAATTGAACTCAGCTCCTATGGAAGAGCAGTGTCTTCTCCTAACCAATGAGCCATCTCTCCAGCCCTCGGTGAACCTTTGCATGACACCAGGCATAGGATTCTCAATTGTAGCTTCTTTCTTCTGTTGTTTTGTTTTGTTTTTAGAGACAGGGTTTCTCTGTGCAACAGCCCTGGCTGTCCTGGAACTTTCTCTGTAGACCAGGCTGGTGTCAACAGAGATCAGCCTGCCTCTGCCTCCCCAGGGTTAGGATTAAAGGCATGTTCCTGACTTGCCTTTGTTTTCCTTCTTCTTCTTCTTTTTTTCTTTAAGCACAGAGTCTTGCCTTGTTGCTCAAGCCAGCCTTGAACTCACTATATAGTGTAGGCTGGCTTCAAACGACCACTCCCCTTGCCTCTGCTACCACACCTGGATTTTTTTTCTCTTGACATTTGAAGAATACCCTCCTGCTACACCCTGCCCTCTGTGGTTTCTGAAATCAGCTGTACATGTAGTTCAGATTCTTAGCATTAAGGGTCACCTTCCTTTTGCAGCTGCTGACCCTCTCAGTCTCTGCCACTCTGCAGAGCCAACCTCCCAGCACCCTTCTGGGACTCCCCAGGGGCCTCTCTCCAGTCCCCAGCCCTGTCCCCTGTGGGTTGCAATTCTTTGTGGTGTACCTCTGTCTGGGACACCGCCCGCATGATGCTTAGGAGGTAGTGTCATTAGCAGCCTTTCCTCTCATGCTGACCTCACTTGATAACTGCTCACAGTACCAGTGTGGACCCCAGCTTAACACATGAGTCCACAAGACCCTCTGTGAAGCTACCACCCTGTAACAGGCAGATGAGGAAGCAGGTATGCCATATAAAGGAGCTTGCCCAAAGAACACAGCTTGTGGCCAGGTGGGGTTGAACATAAACTATCTGGTTCCAGAGTCCACAGAGCTGATGTGGACTCAGCGCTGACCCCTTATCTGATGGTACTTCCTTATCGGTGTGTCCCACCAGGAGCTCAAGGACACTCTGTATTAGTAGGACCCTCTGTGCCCTGCTCTGGGCTTGTTCTCAACAAAGGCTTCTGTTTGGAAAGATGGAAAATGCCCAGAGTCCACAGTAGTTCCTCCCTGCATTCTGGGAATCCCAGTGGGCAGGCAGACAAAGAGAGGTACCCTGGCTCGGGGCTTGATGGAACAGGGTTCCTGAGGGGGAAAGGGTTAGTGGCTGCAGACAGTTGGCCTGCAGCAGGACGATAGAGTCCTGTGTCCATGAGACGAGACTGGGATGTGTGGGTAGAAGGAAGCGCTGGCCTGGCATGCCAGCCCTGAGCTGCCTGTGGCTTCTGACCCTCCTTCTGGGCAGAAGTCTCCTGACTCTGCTCCCTGCTGGTGTTTGCTAAGGGAGCAGCGGGGCTGCTGGGATTCCAGGCCAGGAGTTCTATCTGCAATGGAGACAAGTGAACTTGAGGAGAAAAGGGAAAAGAGGAGGGCAAAGAAGCAGATAGAAGCGGGGGTGGGGCAGGGAGCTGGGAAGCATCCTAGACCAACAGTGGCGCCTGGCTCTTGGCTCAGCGCTGGCTGGAGCCTGGTGCCTCCTCTTGCTTGGATGTAGGGATGCAGGAGCGATGCCAGGCCCCTGCCAGATAAGCTTAAACCAGCATGGTGGGTCCAGGTCCTGGGGAGTCCACTTACCTCTGACATCCAAGGAACCCATACATAGTTGACTCCGGGGTCTTGAGGAGGAGGATCAATAAAGTTCTTCACGGTCCAGTTCCCCCAAGATGTCTCCTTGGAAGAATTTATTTTATTATTATTATTACTATTACTACTGGTACACTACTATTTTTACCAGCTTTCATTCCCTAGTAGTGGCCATGGAACCAGCGAGACCCTTCCCAGTAGTTCTAAAACTTCTCGAAGTTTACACTTGCTCCCCTATAGCTGTCTGGCTTTTCCTTCTGTAGAAAACAGACCGATTTTCTTCAAAACTACAGCCAAGATGAGATTCCTGGAGCCACTTTTCCTGGCTACGGTCTCCGAGAAGCACCCGGGAATCTGGGGGTGTCAAGGTCACTCCATGGGAGGGGTCCCAGTAGCGAGGTGACCCCTCCCCACCAGGCCCACGGGCGTCACCTAAACCGCCGTTGCCATGGGCCCGTGGCAGATGGCTGGGTTTAGGGTTCCCGAGCCGGTGGCTCGCTGGCTCGCGGGATTAGGTGAATTAGGAGCCCTCATCGCTTCGTGCGGCCACCAGACCCTGCGCACCATGGAGTCCCCCGGCAATCCTGCTGAGTCGGGCGAGGCTCCTGCTCCGCCGCCTGGCAAGTGGGCTCTAGTGCGAAACTTGAACCAAGTGCTCAAAACCTTTGCGGTCATGCCGGTGAGCCCCGGGCTGGGACGGGAAGGCTAGCTTGCCTGGGCCTCAGATTTCGGGTCGGTTAGAAGACAAGTGGCATGCAGGAGCTAGAGGTGCACGGGAGACTGAGATCCTAAGGCTGTGTGGGACTAGGGACTTTGGTATAAACTTGGCCAAAGCCACGCCTCCCAGGATCTGGATGTTTTGCCACCTGAAAAACCCAGGGATGCCATGGGGGAGGGGCAGGCTATCTGGACCAAGTGGAGAACAGAATTCCCAGCTTTTATTGGTGTCCAGTGCAGGGAGCAGTGCCAGGCACAAAGAGAGGTATCCTAGAGTCCCCTCCTCCACCGTAGGCTAGTAATGTGTTATAGTTCCTGCTCCTAGATACCTGTGGCAACGTATTGGTCACCTCCCGCCTTTGAAGAGCCCCAGGGTGATTAGGAAAATGAGTGAGAGCCATTTTCTAATTCAGACTCCTGTCATTCCACAGAGACCTAAGGCCTGTCCCAGAGGAGGGGAGAGGCAGGAGGGGGCTGAGAACCTGGGGATTGGCATTGATGTGGTTCTGACCCCAAGCCTAGAAGAAGCAGGGCAGGGAGCAGGCCCAGGTGGCATTTTTGTGGGTCTCTGCTTTCCAGAGACACTGTCTCCTTCCATTCCAAGACTGCCAAAAAGTGAGGCCTGGCAAGGCTAAGTGCTACCGCCAAGTCACACAGCACCGGTGGCAGAGCTAATTGGAACCCACATGTCTTGGCTTTTCACTGTAGCTCAATGCCAGTTTCCTGAAAGGAACTGGGGGTTGGGAGCACGTTTGAGAATGTTAGATGGAGCCACAGGAGAAGTCCCCATGGCTGGGTCTGCTGGGTCAGTCACTTGACAGAAGGACAGCATCTGCTGAGACAGCCCCCACTGCAGCATTTGCCATGTCACAAATGGGGTCTTCACTGCAAGGAGAGGTCCCTAGAGGAGTGCCTTTCACAGCACGTTTTAGGTAGCATGGTGGCCTGGAGTCTGGCCACAAGAAGTGGGCCTACTCGGGTGGGACTTGGAGCCAGGTCTTATTCATGGCTTCCTTTTGATGAGGGAATGCACCAAGGTCCCATTTCTTCATGGGCCTTTGTTTCTTCACCTATAAAATAAGTACCCCTGGGTCATAGTTGTCTTAGGATATAAGGCCTTCTTCTGGCCAGAGCGTTGTCCCTCTTAGAGACTGTCTGGCCCCAGAATTCTCCCTGAAGCCTCCAACTTGACATTTGAAGTTCTGGCCTGGGGAAACATTTGTCGCTGCCCTCCTGGAGACAGCCTGAAGTTAGAAGAGTCTAGTTATTTCTGCTTTCTGTGTGTGCTGAGTGCCTCAGTTTCTCTCTGAGCCACTATTTCTGGCTCACACAAGGTATCTTAATTTGATTATTCTATGTTCTTTCAATGGGAAAAATATTTTGTGTGCCAGACGCTGTGGTAGGCCAGGAGACACCAGTGAGCCAGAAACCTGGCTCTCAGCTGTCCTCAGTCTAGGTTTCCAGTTTACCTTTAGGGCTAGGAGTCACTCAACCAGGACCGTAACCTGTCTTGCTCAGGGGCTATACCTGGGGTGTGTGGGGAAAAAGCCCTGGGCTTGGGGTTTCTCGGGCTCCAGCTGGGTGACAGCAGGGATGTTTTAACCTCTTTGAGGAAACAGGGGCTATGGAACTCTTCACATAAGGGGATCATGAAGGCTGACAGAGCAATTGATTTCAGAGGATCATTTAACTTTCTGGAAGGTTCTGGGACTTCCATAGAGCTGGCACCTGGGCCAGCAGGTGTGAATCAGCTCTATTTTCTTCCCTCCTTCCCCCCTCCCTCTCTTCCTCCCTCTTTCCTTCCTTCTCTTCCTCCTTCCTTTCTTCCTTTCCTTGTTGGTCCCCTTCCTCCTTTCTTCCTTCCCCCTCCTTTCTCCCCTTCCTCTCTCACTCCTTCCATCCTTCCTCCCTCCCTCCTTCCCCTCTCCTTCCTTCCTTCCTTCCTTCCTTCCCTCCCTCCCTCCTTCCTTCCTTCCTTCCTTCCTGCCTGCCTGCCTGTCTGCCTGCCTGCCTGTATTTCTCCTTTGTGGTGTGGGGATAGAGCCTATAGCCTGTGTCCTGGGCAAGTGCTCTCCTCTGAGCCATATCACTAGTTCAAGATTCTGTTCTGTGCTCACTCTCTCTATCCCTCCCCCGCCCACACACACACACACTCTGTCATTCCCTCACACACAGTCACATGCCCTGGCTTCCGCTCACACCACACACATGCTCACACAAACATGCTCACACCCACACACACTCTGTCGTTCCCTCACACACAGTCACATGCCCTGGCTTCCACTCACACCACACACACACACACTCCCCTGCCTCCTCTCTTTCACTGAGACTTTTTCTGAGCCTGGCTCTGGGGAGCATGGGTGAGAGGCTGGCCCAACCCTGCCTAAGACAGTGTGATGCTGGGCTGTGAGGTCAACTGATGACTCCGTTATCCACAAGGGAACAGTCAGAATGAAAACCCAGGCACTGGGGGTGTAGTTCAGCAGGTGAGAGCGTGTATACAATGCACAAAACCCTGGGTTCAATCCCAACTGCATAAACCAAGCATCATAAGGCTTGCCTGTAATTCAACACTTTCACAGGAGAGAGGTCATCCTTGGCCATGTATCAAAATTGAGGCCAGCCTGGGCTACATGAGACACTGTCTCAAGCAAGAAAGCGACAATTGTGCCATTTTCTGGGTGTGGGTGGCTCCATGTCCCTGTGAACCTGGCACCTGTTCCCGTCGTGGTCCATCTCAGGGTAGCCTGGCTTGCTCCTCCTGGGACGGCGTCTTCCAGTCTGCTTCTGCTTTGTCCCCAGAGGACTGGGAGACTGTGCACACACCTCTCACAGATGCAGAATCACTGCGACCCAGCAGGTCTGAGGAAGCGTAGGCCAGGAAAAAGCTGACATGAGGCACTGTCTGGGCTGCAGCTGTGTGGACAGACTCAGGTGACCCAGGGGCAGGAGGTGAGGTGTCCTGCAGCTGTGAGGGTTAAAAAGGCAGGCACTGGGAAGCAGTGGGGAGTCCCAGCTTCCCTATGGATGCTCAGTGAACACGAACTCTCCTGACCTATGGGCCTGATCAATTTTCTTTTCTGGGATCAAGCAGGGCCTGGGACTGACTGGCTTGTCACTGGTATGCCCTAACTCCCATTCACATGAGCAAGCCAGGGCCCATTGTAGTTCTGATGGGAGAGGGAAGCTGAAATAACTATATCCAAGCCCTCCTCCTTACTGAGGGCAAGGAAACTGAGCTTCAGGGACCAGTGAGCAGCGCCTAGGACCCTGGCTCGTGAATCCAGGCCCTGAGCTGTTCCCATGGTTCTGCTGTGAGCCAGTTACCAGGCTATAACATTTCCAACCACACTTGATGTGAGATTATATGCTTGTCACATGCCAGGAGAGCTTGGGAATCCTTCCCCCAAAGGAACACATTTTAGTAAGATTAGAGTAAAAGCATGTACTTTATCTCGACGCCACCAAGGACCTTTGTGTCCTGGATCTCACCCACTTCTCCCTGTGACCGTCTCCTTAATGATTCCTCCTGCCTCAGGACCTTTGCACACGCCATCCCCACTGTTCTTTCCATTCACAACTGCTTTTTACCCTTCAGATCAGTGTAGTGGTTCCTCCGTGGCATGGTTCTTTGGCTGCTAAGTCGCAGTGGTTATTTTCCTGCCATTGCTTGTCATTCTCTATCACTTCAAGTTTCTTCCTTCCGCTGCGCTCACCAGTGTCCAGAGGGATCCCGGGAAGAGCTTTGCTCGGTTGCTACCATTCTGATTCCTTAACTGGAAGAGAAACTCTATATTGGTCATGCTCCTAAATCAGATACGACGTTTGTTGAGTATGTCGGCATGAGGAATGTAGTTGCTCTCCATTCATTTCTCTGAATCTGGGTTTTGATTCAGCTACCTGAGTTAAGAGCCAGGCTTTGGACCAGATGCTGCAGGGAACATGGAAGTGGAGCCCTTCCACACCCCCCCACGCCCCCAAGGTCTGGGCTCTCCTCACAATCCGGGGATCCATGTGGCCTCAGGCTCAGCAGATAGTGGTGGACCCAAAGGAATCCATTGCTAGGATGATTTGATGGAACTTGCAACGTTTGCCACAGCCTGGTGGTTCTTGTGTCCTCTGAGGCAGAAAGGACTCGATTTGGCATTCCAGCCTCAGTCTCTAGTCTGTCGGGTGTCTGTAGGTCCGGAAGCCACGGGCAGCACAGCTTGAGACAGGCCTGGGCTGAGGCTGCCCTCAGGAGCTGCTCCTCTTTCTGAGTCTCAGCTCGCTCACCTGAAGGTGAGGGGGCCTGGCTTCCAGAAGAGGCATTGATGACACTGTGAGCCCGAGCCTAAGGCTGACCACCCTGAGGATCCCAGAAAGCAAGGCCTCCCTTGTCCTCTCTTCTGGCTCAGATCCCAAGCCTCAGTGGTGGTGGGGAGAGGGCTGCTGAGCTTGGTGCACGGGCTCTCCAGGCTCAGCAGCAGGATCTCCCGCCTACAGGGGGACTACGTGTGGATGGACCTGAAGTCAGGCCAGGAGTTTGATGTGCCCATCGGCGCCGTGGTGAAGCTCTGCGACTCTGGGCAGATCCTGGTGGTGGATGACGAAGGCAATGTGAGTAAACCTGTTTCCCCCAACCCTGCCTGGGAAGGCTACAGTGACAGATGCCCTGAACAGGAAGTGACTAGGAAGTGCCACACACACACACACACACACACACACACACACACACACACACCTACCTCCTCTGCTCCAGCAGGAGAGACTCTCTTTTGCTCCCTGTTTGCACATTTCTGGGACAAAGGGATGAAAACTGTATTGTTATGCTGGGGGAGCTCCTCAGCATGGCTAGATCCTTCCTTTCAAGCCTCAGTTTCCTCTTTAGTAAGATGAACTCCATGTGAGAGCCTTCACATGCCGAGCACCTTAGAATAGTTGGCATCCATCTAGGAACACTGGCTTTGCTCTGTGGGCTTGAGGGATCATCTCCCACATTGCCTTTAGGAAGTCAGTGTAACTTATCATCCCTTCATGTCTCATGGAAAGGGCCCCGGAAGTGCAGGCTTGACAGGTAGTAATGATGCAGACTTGAGGAAGGAGGCAGAGATGAAAGGAAAGGAGCCGACTACAAGGAAGGCTGGTGGTCTATGGGAGGGCCCGGAGGCAGCCATCGGTCTCAGCGCATACGTTCCCAGCATGTGTATGCGCCTTTGCATGAGAGCGCACGTGCATGAGTGTGCATGTGTGTGCATGTGTGTGTGCCTCGTGTGTGTGTGTGGTGTGTGTGTGTGTGTATGTGCACTGGGGACATGTAGATGTAGTGCAGAGCCCACGAATGTAGTGTGATGGAGACCACGTGCATGAGTGTGCATGTGTGTGCATGTGCGTGTGCCTCTGTGTGCTCACACGTGTGTGTGTGTGTGTGTATGTGTGTGTACGCGCACTGGGGACATGTAGATGTAGTGCAGAGCCCACGAATGTAGTGTGATGGAGACATAAAGGACCCGGAAATCTTCCATTTGCCATAATCACCATTGCGTCTAATGGTGTGACTGGCTCTGGGGACAGCCTATTCCTGTCTTAGTCTCCTAGTCTGGGGAGAGCAGAGACGGAACAGAGAGTGCAGAGACTTGAAGAAGGTCCTTCTGGGACAGGGAAGGTAGGCCCAGGAGCTGTGAGCCTAGGGCAAGGAGCCACTGATGTGGGCCACCCCTCAGAGCTCTTGACCTGAGTTCTGTCTGGGATTTTCACGGCATCTGTGAAAGGCAGGACAGACAATAACTAACCCATCAGGTGACGGTGAGTCACAAAATTCATAGTAACTGGGGCTGGGATTAGAATTCAGGGTCTCTACTTCTGCATGTGTCCCTGGCACCAGCATCTCAGCAGCAGCTACAGGACTCAGGCTGTGGGGGTGCGGCTGTGCCCCAGGCATGAGGCCAGAGAGCCCTTCCTTCCCTGCTTCTGATGCTCCAGGAATCCTCGATGAGTCCCAGGAAGGTGTGTGCAGGGTGGGCTGACAGCAGACAGGCCGGTGGTGCTCCCTGCTCTGTGGATGGGGACAGAGACTCTGCCTGAGGGTAGAGTTTCACCTGGGTCAGGTTGCATGTCAGATGGTATTCCGTAACTCTGTGTCACTGGATCCTGAAGGTCCCCTCCCATCCTGCACACACCCCCACCAAGGCTCCAAGGGTGGGGGTTGTGGGAGGGGAAGGGGTGTGATGGCTAGGAACATGGGATGGAGACAAGCTAGGGAAACTGAGGCCTTGGGACCCTCTTCCCATTCCCTTCCTTTGACACTCTAGGCTACCATCCTCTGATTCTGTCCTCTCACAGACCCCGTAGCTGAGAGCAGGGACCCAGGGACCTGGCCAGTCACATGACTGTGCAGAGCTCCACAGGGTGTTCCGAGCAGGCCCTCTGGAGAACACTTGCAGAATGTGGGAACTCTGGCCTTCCTGCCTCTGTGAAATCCTTCCCTGTGCCTGCTGGGGGTCCTCAGCTCCCACAGGAGAACACCTGTCCCCTTAGCTTAGTCCCAACCAGCTCTTTCCCAGATGTGTGTGTCTCCTCCTTCAAAACTGTCCACCCCACCCTGTGTCTCCCTCCCTCCTCTGTCCTTCTTCTGTGTCTCTTTTTCTGTCCCTGTCAGTCTTTAGACACTGTCTTCACTCCTAGCCTTCTTACACTTTGGCCCCTGCTGTGGGCTGTGGACCTTGACCAGAAAGCCACTGCCCTCAGCAGGGCGCCCTCCCACACAGGAGGTGGAGCCGGGCAGCTTCTTTTTTTTTTTTTTTTTTTTGGTTTTTCGAGACAGGGTTTCTCTGTGGCTTTGGAGGCTGTCCTGGAACTCGCTTGGTAGTCCAGGCTGGTCTCGAACTCACAGAGATCCGCCTGCCTCTGCCTCTGGAGAGCTGGGATTAAAGGCGTGTGCCACCAACGCCCGGCTACCTGGGTCTGTCCCTGTGTCCCAGGCCCCACTTCTCCGTTGTGGGCTATGACAAGAACGCTCATGGCCTTGGTAACCTGGCGGCTCAGAGTGTCTGATCCATATCTGGTTGAGTGTATCCCAGGCCTCAGGGACCTGCACACCTGACAGGACTCTCTAGGCAAGCTAGCTTTCCCCTCCCCCGCCCCGGGACGGGAGCACTATTGTCTTTGCTTTCCGTTTGGATGAGGTACTGGAGACCTGGGAAAGTGATTGAGTGAGGAACCTTCCTCTAAGGTTGGAGAGGCTGCTTGGCCTCAGTCCTGTCTCCCCTCCCCCAGCTCCATCCAGTTCCCCTGTCAGGCCTGTGAAAGACACCCTGGTGGGGCCGGATGCCGGTTACCATCTCCAAGCCACGCCCTCACAGCCTGGGAAGAGCTGGTTTTGCTGACCCCTGGGTCTGGCCTTCTCTCCTCACCTCTCACAGGACTCCTTCTCTCCGTTCAGGCCTCAGCTTGAACGTTGCCTACCTCTTTGGGGAAGTGGGTCTTCAGCATTTGTCCCACAGTAGCCCTGTTGAGCTATCTGACTGACCTCTTTTGGAAAGAGTTGTGGGCCAAAGGGAGGGGTGAAAGACAGGTAGAGAGCTGGCCAGAGACCCCACTCCCTCTGGCCTCACTCCGGGGCCGGGAAGAGGCAAAGGGAATTTTCCAGATGGATCAGCTTTTATCAGAGTGTTTGGAAGAGAGGAATGTTCCACACTGTGCTGAAAGTGTAGACAGGTCCTTGACGTCACTACAGGGCCCCTTGCGCATTGGGAACGGCAGTGTGAGAACCTGGATTGGATTAAGTTTTCCTGCTGGAGTGCCACGGAATGCTCCAGAAGCTGGAGCAGGCGTCTGGCTGGCCCTGCTGTGACCCCTCTGAGCTAGCCACTGCTTCACTTCTTGAGGCCAGGACTGAGGAGACAAAAGGTGTGGACCAGGGTGTGGCTGTTACTGTGGCAGCCATTGGAGGGTTGTATGGGCAAGATCTTGCCACCAGATCTGTCAGGGGGACAGCCCAGGACTGACGCTAGATTCCTGCTAGGGACTCCTGTCAGGGCTGGTGATATCTAAACATCTGGAGAAGGTGACAGTGTGCGGGGTTCATGCCATGTGCATTACATCTATTAGCAAACCTATGGGCTTTGAGGGCTGGTAGCAGAGAGGTTCCTTCCACCCCCAGAAACCATATTTCTTCCTGGCTCAAGGTGACGGAAAGTGAGTGTGGGTGAGCTAGAGCCTAGAGCACAGGTCAGAGTCTGGGGATATGAGGTTTTGTTGGTCGGTTGGTTGGTGTTTTGAGACAAGGTTTCTCTGTGTAGCCATAGGTGCCCTGTACTCACTCTCTAGACCAGACTGGCCTCGAGCTCACATATCTACCTGTCTCTGCTTTCTGCATGCTGGGATTTAAAACATACCTGGCTGTGAGAAGCTTTTTGAACTCAGCAGTCCCAGGAAACCAAGACTCTATTAACCACAGGAAAGAATCCAGGAGCCTTCTAGATGATGCCTCATTTGCCATCTGGTGGCTGCAGGGAATAGTGCAGGAAAGAGAAGTAGGGACTATAGCAATTCCCACTTCAGCATGTAGGTCCCAAAATCTCCACTCCTCCAGCTCCATATAGCTAGGCCTGTGAAAGACACCCTGGTGAACCCTTTGTCACTGCCCATGCTCAGTCCACTCCCTAGATCTGGCCTTTTCTCCTCACTTCTTACAGAACCGTTGCCTTCATTCAAGTCTCAGCTTGAATGCTTCCTTGGAAAGGTGGCCCTCCGCATGCTGCCCACCCGCAATAGCCTTGTTGAACTCTCGAAACTTACTTGTATGTATTTGTTGACTGGAGTCTGTCTTTGAAGTCAAGCCCTTTAAATTCAATTCCGATGGTTTCACTCTGACCTTCAGTGTGACTGGGGGACCTGATCCCCTTAATGATAACCACCAGTGGGGGCAAAGTCTCTGCCTTACCCTCCGTATATGCCTGTGGACAGATTCTTTGAGAGGAGGAAAGCTGCCTTGATGGGTAGAGACCAGTAAAATCCCCAGACTCAAGCCAGTCAGAGCCGACCAGGACCGGTGTCACAGACCCAGGGTTCCCATCCCTCTGCACAGCCTAGCACAGGAGCAGCAGCTGACATGAGGGCTGTGTTGCCTGCAGGAACACTGGATTTCCCCTCAGAATGCCACGCACATCAAGCCGATGCACCCCACCTCGGTACACGGTGTGGAGGACATGATCCGCCTGGGGGATCTCAATGAGGCAGGCATTCTTCGCAACCTGCTCATTCGCTACAGGGACCACCTCATCTACGTGAGTACCACCCATAGCTGCCCCTGTGCAAGACCCAGAGGCCCACACTCCTGTACCCCACAGCTCTGCCGTGGGGTGCTCCCTCAGAGTTTCCTCCTTCTGGGTCAGGGCTCTGGGCTCTTTAGGACTGGGGTTGGAGCAAGAGCTGTTATACTGCAAGTTTACAGGCCTCATGGGCTTGGGAACTAGAGGCCAGGGCTACTCAGGGACAGGCTTAGCACCTTCCCAGTTGGGAAGCCCAGGGGCTGCTACCCGGCTGTGATTTGGTGTGAAATGGGAGCTGGCCCTAAAACCTCAAAATAGGGGTGGGAGGGGGGGGGAAAGAAGAATAAGAGACCCTCACTAGAACCAGCCAGACCACCCTTCCCTGTGAACCATTACTGGTTCTTAGCGGGATGCAGAGAAGTGATCCCACAGAGAAACACATAACTTTGGGGTCCCAGAGGCAATGTATGCAGGTAGGACACTTGCCCTGGAGACACTTAGTGGATAGAAACGCCCACAGTTTCATCAGAAGAACCCAAAGCCTTTTAAAATTATTGAGGGAGCCAAAGACTTTAAAAAAGAAATTAAAACAGAAAGTTTAAGATATTTAGTCACTAAAAATGACAAGCTAGGACTATCTAGGAAGCAAAGTGGCCATACCTCACATCTGGAGCTGCAAAGACTTGTGCCCTCCCCCCCCAAGGATCTTCTTGACTTTGCCCTCCCTCCAGGGACTTCCTTCCCAGTGAGGAAAACGGCCTTGTTTGGGGTGTCTTTAAAACAAGCTATTTAGAGTGTGTGCAGGTGCATGTTCCCACAGCCACCCATGTGGAAGTGTGGGAACAACGTTGGGGGCTGGTTCTCTCCTTACACTTTGTGTTGAGGCAGGGGTTCTCTTGTTTGTTGTGCTGCATATTCCCGGCTAGCTGGTTTGTGAGCTTCCAGACAATTCTCCTGTGGGGGTGCTGGGACTGCAGATGCATGTTGCTGCATTCAATTTTTCACACAGGTTCTGGGGCTCAAACTCAGGTCAGCAGGCTTGTACAGTAAGTGCTTTTGACTCCTGAACATCTTACTGGCCCCTTATGGTACAGGATTAATCAGACGTGTGTACTATAAATTGGAGTATCCCTTCTAACTGATTGTAATGGTACCTATCTCACTGTTCCCACAGGGGAAAGACTGTGTATTTTTGTGTGTACTCAGATGGTATACATGTGTACATGTATGTATGTGTTTGATCATGAGTATGTACACATTCAAGTGTGGGACAGACATACATACATATGTGCACACACGTGTATATGCCTTCACATGTGTACACATCTATGTGTGAGCTTCTCCACAGACCGCAGTATATCTAGTCACAGTAGTCTGTCTTTCCCACCATTTCTATCCTAGGCCTCATTTTTGGTAATGTGGCTGGCGTGGTCCTGAGTGCTAGCAGGGTGTTCCCTAACTCTCTCTCCTGCTAGTCCCTGGAGATAATCACCGATGCTGCCCACTCAGCCCAATAATACCAGTCACCTCACCACTTAACAGACACTGCTGAGCGTGTCCTGTACTCTGTGGTTAAGCAGGGAGATAAAGACCTTGAACCAGAGCCACCATGCAGTGGATATAATGTACTGTAGGGACCATGTCCGGTGAGATGGCGAAAGGCCGAGTGTCCCAGCCCCGGTTCAGCAGGACAGTGAGGGGCTTTGGGCCACAGGTTCAGTGGAAGGCTTCTTCATTCGCAAGATGAAGAGTAACACAGAGATGTGTGCCAAGTCCTGAGGTTGTAGGAAGCAGAGATGTGTGTCAGCAGAGGATGACCTGGTTACAGCCTCGTGAAGCCCATGTAGGTTACACGTGGAGGAGAGATGGAACCATTGTGGGTGCAGGAGCAGGTGGGGAAGCACCACAGGGGACCAATAAGGATCTGGCATCCTGGACCAGGGGCTGCAGCTGGGACAGTGGGCTGGTGACAGGGAGGAGTGAAGGGCATGATGGTACTGGAGGCTGAGCAGGGCAGCCAGAGAGCAGGGCTGAAGGAGTGCTGGCTTGGGAGTCCTTAGGGCCACCACGAGGTGGCCTCCAGGAGGCTGGACACTGAAGAATCTTGAGTTCCTGAGGTCTCGGGTTGTAAGCAAAGTGGAAATGGCCTGGAGCAGTGTGGGAGGGCAGACTCCACCTGCAGCCGCAGGAAGTCCTGGGACGTTGTTAACATCTCCATGTTCCTCTCTGTCACTTCCCCTGCCATTGAGCCTCTCTGTAGGGCAACTCTGTAGGGCTGGATCATTAGGTCTGAAATGCTAAATGACATGTCTTTTCTCGATGCCAGAATGACCTTTCTCCAGCGGATTCCCCCAAATGTCATGACCTTTAGGGTCCTATCTCTGCCGCTGGCCGGCCCCTACCTCTCACTGAAAGATTCAGGGGCTTCTTGGAGCTCTGATGGTGAGGACTGTGGAGTGACTTTGTGGGGTCGGCCTCCTGCTGTGTGTTGGTGACAGGTGCCACATTTTTGAGCGAATGTTAAGAAGACATTAAGGTGGCACTTAGGCCCCTGGTATCCGGCAAGGATGGTGCCTCTCCTTTAGTCTCTACAGAGGCCCTGAAAGGGGACCAATCAGCCATCCCCTTTCACAAATGAGCAGACTGAGGCTGGCCAAAGGGATGCTCCTTGAGGTTGATGCTCAGACGTGGACAGGCTCCTTATCTGGAGACAAGAGCCAGCTGTAATCCACAGCTGTGTGGGATGGAGCTGTGGGATGGTAGCCACAGGGTTCTTGCCCCATTGTTTAGCCTGGAGAGGGCTCTGTGACCTCCTTCCCATTGACTCTCTACCTATTCCTTACTTTGTAACAGACCAGCTGTGGAGGGCGGGTGAGTGTGGCATGGCAGCAACCCCTGGAAGTCTGTGCGGCTTGCTGGGCTGAGCTGGGTTGGGCTGAGCTGGGCTGCCTTGGGCTGGGCTGGGCTGAGCTGGGCTGAGCTGGGCTGAGCTGGGCTGGGCTGGGCTGGGCTGGGCTGGGCTGGGCTGGGCTGGGCTGCTCCTCTTGGCTTCCTCGCTTTACTTCTTTACCTACTTGGGCTCCTGGCCCTGAGCTGAGCTGTGAAAGTGAGTCTTGGGTGCTTTTGGCTGCGGTGCTTGGAAGAGGTGGTTTAAGGGGGGAGGGAGCTTCTGGCACTGGGGTCTCTCGACTTGGTCAGCGCTTCTCTGCACAGTTCCCCCCGGCCTGGGCACCACAGCCGCTTTCCCTGCATGCCACACTGGGCTGAGCTGCTGGGGAATGGTAGTCGCTCTGGTGTCGTGCACTGAGTCCTGGAAAGACGGCAGAGGTTGGGGAGATGGGTGAGGCCTCCACCTCCCCTGTGCAGACAATCTGTCTTCAGCCTGTCTAGGCTCCAGACATCAAAACATCTATCACCAAGGACAGGCAGAGCCTGGCCTTTTCTAGTTTGGGGTAAGTAGGGAGGAGTAGCTCGGTCTTCATTGCCTCACCCTGCCCTGGTGATTGACAGGACCCCAAGGCACAGCAGGAAGTCTTGCCTATGCTCTCATACAGGGACAGAATGGAAACAGCCTCAGGTCCCTAAGCTCCATCCATGGGCATGGGGGCCACCTCTGCCATGGGGGAGCTACAGAAAAAGTCCCTGCTCAAGCCCGTAATCCCAGTCGCTTCCGTGACCCATTCCAGTCCCAGCCCTCTGTTCTTTATGACTTGGTTCCATTCGTGGTTTCCTTACCACCCCAATCTCCCCTCTGAACATGGTCCAATTTTTTGAATTTTGCTTTAAAAGTCTTAGGTGCAGAGACTGGGGCCAAAGGAGGGAGCCAGTATTTGAGTTGTCACTGCTTTGTGCTTTGAATCTGAGAATACACTATCTCATTCATCTTCATATGAACAGTTATAGTTCATCCTTTGTACAGATCAGATAATGTAATCCAGGTTTAGGGACTTCCTGCTGTCCCCTCCTCCCTTTATCAAATGTCCCTGAGCCAGATCCAAAGGCAGTCTGAGGCCCACTTGGTTCCTACTGCCATGTCTGTGGACTCCAGGGCTACACAGGAGAGAGACACACCCCACCTCACTCGTGCCGCTTGACGGTGTAAACTCCTGTCCCTTGGTGCTTGCAGACATACACGGGTTCCATCTTGGTAGCTGTGAACCCCTACCAGCTGCTCTCCATCTACTCACCGAGGCACATCCGCCAATACACCAATAAGAAGATAGGGGAGATGCCCCCCCACATCTTTGCCATTGCCGACAATTGCTACTTCAACATGAAGCGCAACATCCGGGACCAGTGCTGTATCATCAGGTGGGTGGCATGGCCCCATTCCCAGTATGAGCTCCAGCTCTCTGCCCTCCTGTTAATACCCTACAGATAGTTTCATGGTTAGAACGCCCGAGATGTTCCCCAGGATCTGGCTGTGCCCGCCATGCTGTGTCACAATGTATAAAGTCACCCATGCATCCCCAAATCTTACATTTCTCTTACCACAAGGGCTGATGCTGGCTTTTGAGGGCAACATTATTTCCTGAAGGTTCCTATTAAGCTACAATCAGTTGAAATCTGTCTCCTGTTTTCTCTTGGGCAAAGCAAGAAGCCAAAGCCTCAGTTGAACAGCTCACATAGGTCATGCTCTCTGACCAGTAGGGGTGGGGGTGTGGGGGAGCCCTGTGCTCCCTGAGGGCCAGATCATCAGCCTATAGTGGGACAGCAGGGGCTGAGGCCTGTCCCACCACTCCTGCCCTCTGCAGCGGGGAGTCAGGAGCAGGCAAGACAGAGAGCACAAAGCTGATCCTTCAGTTCCTGGCAGCCATCAGCGGACAGCACTCATGGATCGAGCAGCAGGTGCTGGAGGCCACTCCCATCCTGGAAGGTAGGGCCAGGTTTTGAGGGTGAGCCGAGTGCCGGCACTGGGGTCCATACAGTCTCACCTCTATTTTCTACTACTCTGCAGCATTTGGGAATGCCAAGACCATCCGCAATGACAACTCCAGCCGCTTCGGCAAATACATTGACATTCACTTTAACAAGCGTGGTGCCATCGAGGGCGCCAAAATAGAGCAGTACTTGCTGGAGAAATCGCGAGTCTGCCGGCAGGTGAGCCCTGGCTCCTAGTGTGGGCACCACTGTCCGCATGGTCTGGTCCACCCTTTACCACACTACACTGTCATCTGCTTCCTGAGTGTTCAAGGTCCCCTGTGAAATTTCTGCCCATGTGTGTTCTCTGGTCCCAATACTGGTGTCACTTCCAGGCCCCTGACGAGAGGAACTATCATGTGTTCTACTGTATGCTGGAGGGCATGAATGAGGAGCAGAAGAGGAAACTGGGCCTGGGCGAGGCTGCTGACTACAACTACTTGGCCATGGTGAGGCCCAGGTGACCCTGGGGTAAACACCTGTCTCAGTCATGCAGACAAGAGCAGACTCACCAGTGTGGCTCTGTCCCAGCTCCAAGTCTTCCCTTGCTCCTGCCTGTCCCAGCCCACCCAGGCTTGTTTGTGCCTTAAAGCCCCTCCCTCAGTTGGGCACTTGTCCCTATTGACTTCTTACCACAGACACATTTCTCGAGGTCACCGTGGGACATGGGGATACAGCACACAGGATCCACAGGTCTGAGTGCATGGACCTGCTCAAACATATAGGCTGGGCCTTCTAGGTTTGCAGGAGCTGGTTGCTGAGGCCTGGACCTTCAGGAGAAAAATTACAATTATAAAGTAGCAATGAAAATAAGTTTATGGTTGGGGTCACCATATGAGGAACTGTATTAAAGCGTCACAGCATTAGGAAGGTTGAGAACCACTGCTCTAGGGGCTGAGCACACAGCAGGCTAGGTTGAGAGTTTCACCCTACCTTCCTGGGGAGAGCCTGCCCAGGATTTAAAAGTGTTGTAGGTGTGACAGGATTTCATTATACTTTGTTAACTAGCTGGCTGGCACACTCACACACACACACACACACACACACACACACACGCAAGCACGCATGCATGCACACACGCACACGCGCACACGCACGCAGGCATGCACTCCCAGTGAGCAGGCTGTGTTTATCCCCATCTGTGCATTACATATGGTTACATTTTATGGGCACTCCCCTAAGAGTGGTCACCCTGGGGCTGTGTGGAGCCTGGTGGGGTGTTGGTGTTGTGAGCTATGATGGAAGTGAGGGATGGCATGGGTCTGGTGTCAGTGCCAAGTTCTTACTCATGGCAGGGTGCCCTGGAGAAGCCCCACAGGAGTATTCTAGATATCCTGGAGACATCGCCCTCCTGGTCTCCCTGACACCCTCCTGTCCTCCTCTTTTATGCCCCCCCAGGGTAACTGCATCACCTGTGAGGGGCGGGTGGACAGCCAAGAGTATGCCAACATCCGCTCAGCCATGAAGGTGCTCATGTTCACAGACACGGAGAACTGGGAGATCTCGAAGCTTCTGGCTGCCATCCTACACATGGGCAACCTGCAGTATGAGGGTGAGACCCCATGGTGCCATGCCCCACAACGCCACGCTCCACTCAGGTAGCGTGGCACCTGGCTTTCTGGGGTGCTGGCAGTGCTGTCTACCATGGTGGGTACCACATGAGATGCAGGTGTCAGCCTTAGGGGTGGTACGCTGTGTGGCAGTCCCACCCCAGAGCTGGCAGGTGAGGCGTTCGGAGCTGACTGGAGCCCTTTAAGACCTCTACCACATTTGGTTAAGTGTCCTCAAGAGAGGGTAAATCCTTGAGTTCATACAGTGGTGTGAATGACCAAACAGCTGTCTGTAACGTGTAAGACAAAGAGGAGCTTGTACACTTTCTTGACACCACTGCGTACTAGAGTGGGAGGTTGTCCATTGGAAGAAGGCACCGGATTCCACCCTGCCTTTTCACTGGCGCCCAGCATAGGCAGAACAGAAACTCTGGGGAGTTCATGCAGCGAACGGATGTCCCCCGAAGTAAGGCAACCAGGCTAGTACTTCTCTCACGGTGTCCACGGGCTGTCACGAGAATGTTAATCAGGTGTGCATTGACCATGCCAAGGATGCTGTCTGTGGGCAGGACAGGTCCCTGAGAACAGACACGGCAGCCTGCTCCTCCTCAGAGTTCCCTGGCCCTCTGTCACCCTTCCTGACACTGTGTCCCTCTCTGCTGGCAGCCCGCACCTTTGAAAACTTAGATGCCTGCGAGGTCCTCTTCTCCCCGTCGCTGGCCACAGCCGCTTCTCTGCTCGAGGTCAGTGCTAGCCTCTCCCACTGTCTGTCCCTCTGAGGCTAACTCCTGGCTCAGTCGGGCTGAGGTGGGGATTTGGACAGGAAAGTTCTGTTCAGTTAGGGAACAGCAGGGTGTGGGTCTGGGCCATTGTTCCTACAGTGGGTGGCACTGTGAGGTCTGGGCTGCCCCCCCCCCCCCGCAATGCCTGGGAAGAGGTGAGGAAGGGACCAGTTGGGATGAAAGGCAGTCAGGGTGGGGCTGGGCCAACACTTAGGTGTTTGCTCTAGGTGAATCCCCCAGACCTGATGAGCTGCCTGACCAGTCGCACCCTCATCACCCGTGGGGAGACAGTGTCCACCCCACTCAGCAGGGAGCAGGCACTGGATGTGCGAGATGCCTTTGTCAAGGTGGGTGAGTGAAGTGGCTGTCTGTTCTCTTTGCCCCTCGGGAGTCTGCGCTGTTGATGGACAGGTGCAAGGTGTTTCCAAGCTTGCTTCAGCAGCCCTGGGCTAGAGTGCAGGCTAGCATCTCTGTCTCTCTGATGTCCAAGTTCCCATCTGTCATCTTCCGAGCCCAAAGATCAGGCACCCCATAGGAGCTGGCTCTGCAGTCCCCAGGGACCCTGCTTTATCCCCTCAGGCTTGTTTTGATTGGCTGTCCTCAGGACCAGTCCTCTTAGAGCTAATAAGGTCTGGCTGGGTGGAAGATTCCCAAACCTCATGTTGCTCTACCCAGGTGCTTGCCAGTCACAAAGTCCCCAGTCTGTACCAGCCCTGTGCTGGACTCTGGACCCTCAAGGGGTCCAGAGGATGGGGAGACACACAAGAGAAGTTGCTGGACTTCAAGGTGACTCCTTCCAGCTCCTCAGAGAGCAAATTGCTGAGGAAGTGCATGTGCCGTGACAGGGACAGCAAGGAAGACTTGGGGGCGTTAATGGCATGGGTGGGGCTGGAACAGGGGCTCAGAGGGTCTAGGGATGAGGACTGCCTCCCAGGAGGCTCTGGCTGGACCCGTGGTTGATGGGGGGCCTTTCAGGGCATCTATGGGCGGCTCTTCGTGTGGATTGTGGACAAGATTAACGCCGCAATCTACAAGCCTCCCTCCCAGGAAGTGAAGAACTCTCGCCGGTCCATCGGCCTCCTGGACATCTTTGGGTTTGAGAACTTCACCGTGAACAGGTAGTGTGGGGGACCCCACGGCTGGGGAATGCTATGTCTCTTCATTTAGTCTGCACTTGCCTGCCTCCAGGAACACCCCCAGGCTTGGGAAACTTGCCTTCAGTCATCCTTGAGATCCCATTCATACGCACCCCAGCTCAGCTGAGGCCAGCCCAGGTGGATACTGAGGAGGGCTTACATTGTCCTGGGTACTTGGGAGTTGGTCTCTGGTCTCTGAGTTTACAGCCACATTAACTTCAGTTCTTGCAATGAACGATGTCACAGTGTCCCCAGACTACCATACTGAATATGAGAGTCAAGGCTGCTGCTCAGCTGGGCTGACATCAGGGTTCCCTCTGTTTATTGGATCTTGTCAGCCTTGGCCTCTCGGTGATGGTGGTATCTCTCTATGATCCACCTTCCCAGTGTCAAGACTCTTTCCCCTTATTGGCGGCCTTCTGTGGGGCCTGGTCACTCAGGGACAGAGCCCTGAGCCTGGCTTTTAGCCTACCTCTTCTCTGATGCTCAGTGACCTTGGGTATGTCCTTTGCCCTTGCTAGTCCCCAGAGTCTTCTTCTGCATAAGGGTTGGATTTGACATTCCCATCCCTGCCCACTTGATGGGAGCCTTGTGCCAGAGGTGACCCTGCAGGTAAAGGCAGAGCTGGGTCTGGGTGACGGGGCAGAAGTTGGGTACCACATGTCCATGGTCCTCTGCCCTTCGCAGCTTCGAGCAGTTCTGCATCAACTTTGCCAATGAGCACCTGCAGCAATTCTTTGTGCGGCACGTGTTCAAGCTGGAGCAGGAGGAGTACGACCTGGAGAGCATCAACTGGCTACACATTGAGTTCACTGACAACCAGGACGCGCTCGACATGATTGCCAACCGGCCGATGAACATCATCTCCCTCATCGATGAGGAGAGCAAGTTCCCCAAGGTGGGCACACCAAGCCTCCGCTTCTCCATCTGCAACCTAAGACAAGCAGCACAAGCCTGCCTGGGTGTCTTGGGCTGGTTCCAGGGTGTTGGTGTGGTGACCTGGGCCAGACCTGGTACACAGCTGGTTCAGGATAGATGCTCGTGATGCACTAGGGCTTGATTAGAGGAAGGGAACATAGGATTGCTGAACAGGGAAGAAATTGAGATTAGAGTCTTGCTATATTGAGCAGGCTGACCTAGAACTCATGGACTCCAGGCATCCTCTAGTCTTAGCCTTTCCAAGGATTTGAGTCATGAGAAATAGATGCCACAGACTGGAATGTTAATTCCAAGGTGTGTATTTCCAGGTCACCCACTTCACAGATGGGCATCGAGGCTCAGAGAGCCTGTATGGGGGTGTGGCGGGGGCAGCTACTGAGAAAGGCAGGGAGGGGTGGGAGGACCTGGGTAGGGAGCCACTGGAAGGCAGCGGCTTGGCAATGGCCACTCTGCTCCCTCAGGGCACGGATGCCACCATGCTGCATAAGCTGAACTCACAGCACAGGCTCAATGCCAACTACGTGCCACCCAAGAACAGCCACGAGACCCAGTTCGGAATCAACCACTTTGCAGGCATTGTCTATTACGAGACTCAAGGTACAGGGGGTGGTGACGGTGTCTGTCTTTCTGCCTGTGCCCCACCCTTCTCTCTCTCTCTCCAGACTAGGAGTCAGACCACATGGTCCAGAGTTCAGAGGGGAAAAGAAAGGGTCACAGGAAACATGCTATCCAGTGCTTTGCTTTTTTCTTTACTTTTGCCTTAAAAAAACAAAAACAAAAACAAAACAAAAAAACCCCAAGCTCTCACTATGTAGTCCTAGCTGCCTTGGAACTAATTAGACCAGGCTGACATGGAACACAGAGATCCACCTGCCTCTGGCTCCTGAATTCTGGACTTGTTTTTGTTTTCTTATGATACTTGGGGTCAAAGCTATGTTGCTCAAGTGTTCCACCACTAAGCTATATCCCAGGCCTTCAGAAGTTCTTAAAAAAACACACATTTAATTGTAGCAATGCATACACAATACATACATGGTGCTGCTGTGGGCATGGGGTGTGTGTGAGTTTCTGCTCTGGGTTCTTATGGGAGGGCTCAGTGCTCTTTTGTATAACAGAGAAACTGAAGCTCAGAAGGGAACTAAACTGTTCTTCTATGACCTGGTACAGCCTAGTAGACACAAAGTGAGACCTAGAAACTTTCAGCTGAGTATGGTGTCCTTAGAGCAGAGACAGAGGGACCTCTATGAGTTCCAGACCAACTAGATTCAAAGTCCATCTTAAAAACAAATCTTAAAAAAGTAAATAAATAAAAAGGCTGGAAGCCAGGCAGTGATAGCACATGCCTTTAATCCCAGCACTTGGGATGCAGAGGCAGACAGTGTTTGAGACCAGCCTGGTCTGCAGAGTGGATTCCAGAACAGCCAGGACTACACAGAGAAACCCTGTCTCAAAAACTGAAAACAAAAAGAAAGAAAGGAAGGAAGGAAGGAAGGAAGAAAGGAAGAAAGGAAGGAATGAAGGAACAAAGGAAGGAAGGCAGGAAGAAAGGCTGGGAATTAGGTAGAGGAGCAAACCCAGCTCACCCCGCCTGCAGTTCTGCAATTCCTGCAGCATTTCAGCTTCCCTGCAGAGAGCCTTCTGACCCTCCCATCCACCCTGGTGTGAAAGGCCAGCCCCAAGTTGGCATTTACTGTGGGTGTAATACACTGACATCCTGCCCATTGTCCTGAACGGTCCCACCCAGGCCCCAAAGCCCCTGGCATTCAGAGCAGTTTAGGGTCATGTGGTAGGATTCCTCATCACCTGGTCTAGAAATCAGTGGGTAAAGGCATGGTACTACCTTTCTCATCTCAGACAGGGACACCAAAACCTCAAAAGGGACCTTCATGTCACATAAAGAGGTTGGCATGTCTCTAATAAGAGATGGTGCCATGGTAAAACTCACCCTTCTCTGGGCGGTGGTGGCGCACGCCTTTAATCCCAGCACTCGGGAGGCAGAGGCAGACGGATCTCTGTGAGTTCGAGGCCGGGCTGGTCCGACAGCCTCCAAAACAATATGGATAAACCCTGTCTCTTAAAAACAAAAACAAAACAAAAAACAAAACAAAACAAACAAACAAAAAAACCTCACCCTTCTGTCACCATGACACCAGGCCAAGGATCGCCCTTGGAGTGGTCCAAGTCCTGTATTTGACTGTGTTCCCACCCCTCAGGAACCTCTAGCCTGTGGGTACCTCATCGCCCCCTCCAGTCTAGCTCCTCTGTTCCTGAGAATGGCAGTGCCCTCTGGGTGTGGGTAGCCTCCCCAGGTTGGCGTCAAGGTCCTGGGTTTGAGTGTTAACTTTGCCCTGGCTTGCTGTTCTGGCTTGACTGAAATCAGTTTCCTCCTTGTCATATGGAGGAGATAGTGTGTGCCTGTCCCAGATTACAGACAGGGGCAGGGATGACACTGTGAAACACATGGTCCTGCCTAGTTGGGAGGTGGTGGTAATTGGTTGCCTTACTGGTGGCTTATAGCATCAACGTGTGGTCTCTTTTAGGGGATCATGGACTCTGGCATCGTAATGTAAAAGACTCATAGTGGCTTGGGGATGAGCTAGTTGGGAAGGTGGCCTCACTCTCTCCTTGAGACAGATATCTCCCATATTTGTTGCATAGGCTGTGAGCAAGGCCTATGGGGGATTGATTGCTCCTCATTTTCTCTGTGATCTTGGGTAAGCCAATGTCCACTCCAGGCCCAGTGCTCCCCACTGTGGAATGGATGTGGATAAGCTAGGTGAATTCTGAAGATCCTTCTGGCTCAGACGTGGGTTTGGGGAGCCCTTGCTGGAGGAGCCATGACTGTTCTTTGGCACTGCCAGGCTTCCTGGAGAAGAACCGGGACACCCTGCATGGGGACATCATCCAGCTGGTCTACTCTTCCCGGAACAAGTTCATAAAGCAGATTTTCCAGGCTGACGTTGCCATGGTAAGGCTGTTGGATGTCCCTTTGGGTGGGAGGGGCCTTGGAAGCCAGGCCTGAATCTAGACCACACCCTGAGTTTTGTCCATCCATAGAGCCCCTTGAACTACAGAGTAGGGACTGGGGACAGGGCTTAGCTGGGGCTCCAGAAGGGAAGGCCTGCAAGATAGCTCTGTCTAAGTCCTGCTTTGCTGACCCAGGGTATAACTGGGGTGTGAGGCCCAGTGAAGTACTTTGGGGGAGGTCACTTGGGTCTTGGGACTGACTTTACCATGGAGGTCCCTCTGCTAGACAGACATGAGGGGAAACACAGAATAGGTGTGGCATGTCGGCTACCCCTGAGCTGATACAGAGGACTGCCTGCTCTGCCCCCTAGGAAGCCCAGCTGGTGTCACCTGGAGTTTCTTGTTGGGCTGTTTGCCTTTCATTCCGTTCCTTTCTGTGTCCCTGCTTCCCAGGGTCCAAGGGAGTGGATGGATCAAGGCGGGTAGAGCCACCACTCTCTGGTGCCTGTGCAGGTATCTGAGCTGCTTGGGATGATGGCCAGAGCTTTGACCTCTGCCTCAGGCCCGCCCCATCCTGGCTCAGTGGCGGTTTGGCTCTCTCCATGCCTCTTCTGCCTCACCCGCTTATGGTTCCCCTTATAGTTTCTCTGTGGTTACTCATCCGGCACTGTCGGCCAGGCAGAAGCTTCCGCGAAGGTAAAAGCCCCAGTCGGGGGGACCAGGACAACCATGATGGGATTGCTCAGCCTTATGGGACTGATGCCAAGGGAGAGAGGGCTGGATTTGTTTGTCTTTTGTGGAGTGTGTTTTTTTTGTTTGTTTGTTTGTTTGTTGTTTGTGGAGTGGTTTTGGTTTTTGAGTTGTGTGTGTGTTGCAGTAATCTCGGTTTCTTAAGGGAGAAACTGAGGCTCACAAGAAGGTTGAGAAGGTTTCTAAGTCTTTTTTGCCCTGCCCCTGCTATTATATCTCCTTCTGTGTCCTTGGGCCCTAGGGACTCAGTGGAACTCTGATGACATACTTAACTGTAGGCACAGGTGGTCTTCTGTTTTGCAGATTCAGGACTGAGGTCAAGAAGGGAACGTCATTCACCTCAATGACACATCCTGTGGGGTCCCTCCCTCAGGTCTTGAGGCGCTCAGCCACTACACTGTCCCACTTTCTCTTTGCTTCTCTCTTTCCAGTTCTTTCTTTCCTCTCTGCTCAGGGCTGACCTCATATTTGATCAGCTCCCCGGCCCTCCCAGAGTCCAAGGATAGACCCAAAACCCAGGGTATTAAGGTGAGGAGTATGTCCTAAGCCTGTCTAGATAGGGACTCTCTTCCCTCCTGTGGATGACTCTGGTCCCCGCATCCATAACACACACACACACAGCACATTTTTTTTCCTGGCTGTGATGCATATATGCACTCTTGCAGTGGTTGAATGTGACCTTGGACAAGTCCCTTCACTGTGCTGAGACAGGTTCCAATGCTGATGTGACACAATATGTAATCTAGAATGGGCCAGGTGGTCCTGGGCTGCCCTAGGGCAACAGACAAGACTCTGTGAGTGAGTGAGTGAGTGAGTGTGTGTGTGTGTGTGTGAGTGAGTGTGTGTGAGTGAGTGTGTGTGTGTGTGTGTGTGTGTGTGTGTGTGTGTGTGGAAGCCAGAGGGCTACCTCAGATATTGTTTCTCAGAAGCCATACACCTTGTTTTTTGTTTTGTTTTTTCAAGACAGGGTTTCTCTGTGTAGTTTTGAAGCTGGTCCTAGGACTCATTCTATAGACCAGGCTGGACTCGAACTCACAGGAATCTGCCTGCCTCTGTCTCCTGAGTGCTGGGATTAAAGGTGTGTGCCACCATCTTCCGGCTACACCTTGTTTTTTGAGACCAGGTTTCTCACTGACCTGGAACTCAACACGTAGGTTAGACTGGCTGGCCAGCGAGTCCCAGTTCTGTTTCATCTGTCCTGTTTTCCTAGCACTGGGATTATAAGTGTGCACTGCCTAACTTATCTTTTTGTGTGTGGGTTTAGGGGAATTGAGCTCAGGTTTCCATGCTTGCAAGGCCAGAACTGTACCAACTAAGCTATGCCCCAGGCCAAGAGAGATCTGCAAGTACTGGAAACTAGGCTGCTCTCTTGTGGGAATTGGCCCAAGACAATATCTTAGCTATGGGTCTTCCATCAGGGTGGAAGCCCACAGCACCTGCTTACAGGAACCCAAGTCCTCCGCTCGGGCAAGTCCCCAGCCTCTGAGTTCTCACCCTTTGATTCTTGTGTTTGCTACCCCAGGGCAGTTCAGGGCATCACGACCTGCCCTGACTTACTGACCCAGGGACCAGCGAAGTGGAGGAAGGCCACCTCCCACACATGGGGTGTACCCAGACGAATGTCTCACCCAGCCATGCCCACAGGACAACTGCTTACTCCCGCCTGCCGCGTGCCTGGTCGTTGGCAGAAGCTCCACACCATGGTGGCCTTTCCTCAGATCCCATTTGTACCCATTTCACATTAGCTTTTGAACTTTTGGCTTCAGTCTTTGCCTCATCCCCAGATGACCCAGAAATCAGTAATCACCAGGAAGAAGGCTGTCCCCGAATAAAACAGAACCAGATGAAAACCCAATGGCCGAGGCTGGGAGAGCAAACTCTCTATCACCCATTCACCCACATGCGCACATGCACTCATTCCTCACCCGCCACTCATTCATTCATCTACTTAGTCATTCACTCATTCAGTCTACAAATGCTCATTGAGGGCCCTCCACACGCCACACATTGCCCTAGGTCCCAGAACATAGCAGGGGACACATAGACACAAAACTAAACCAAACCCTCTTCTTAGTCTTGTGTTCTAGCAGAGGGAAAACAGTGATGGAGCTAGTAAATGAACAAAGCATGCTGTGTACGGGGTGGGGTGTGCCATGGAGAAGGACAGGGCATGGTGGCAGGTCCTGCCATTGAGCGTGAGGGTCAGGACAGGCCTTCCTGGGAAACTGGTAGGAAAGTGAAGGCACAACCCTCCCCCAAGGGTACCTCACAGGGAGAGGGATGTGCACTTGAAAAAGCCCCCAAGATACTCCAGGCAGAACCAGGAGGCCAGTGTACCAGGAAAGATGCCAACGGATGGTGGGGACCAGAGGCTACTGGAGTAAGTCCTGGGGCTACTGCGGATCCTTGTAGGGCCCCTGGCTTTCCTTGGAGTGAAGAGGCATGTGGCTGATTTCCCAACCCCCAGCTGCTTTGTGAATGGGTTTGTTATGCTGGGTATGGTGACAGAGCAGGAGGATGATGTGGGGAAATGAGAGAGCTAGGCTGAGGCTGAGCCTGACTAAAGGGAAATGTGAGTGGCATCCTGGGAAGGGCATCTAATATGAGAGAAAGGGCATGAGGGGAGTTCATAAGGGCTTGGCTTGCACTGCTAGAAGCGGGACTGTCTGTGCACCATGGAGGACACTAGGGAGCAGCTCAACTGTACTCCAGGTGACCCAGGTGTTGATGTGTGTCCTGGGGCACAGTGAATGTGCCTAGGCCCTGGTGACATGGCAGTGAGCAAGGCAGACCCAGCCTGGTGCCATGGGGCCCCAACAGGAAGGACAGACAGAAAGGAACAGCTTCAAGATAACAGAATCTTGAATGGCATGTGCCCCATTCAGTGTTGTATGTGTTCTCAGTATCTATGTCCTGTGTGTACATGTGCTACATAGTAAGCATGCCATGTGCATGTTATGCATGTGCATGCGGGTGTGTGCTGTGAGGGAAGTGTGGTGCATGGTCTTAGTGTATGCATGTCATATATGTGCATGAGTGCTCCAAGTGTGCTTGCTGTGTGGGGGTGCCATGGGGGATGCATATGGTGCATGTATGCTCAGAGTATGCATGCCATGTGTGCTTCATAGAATAAGTTCAGCAAGTGTGTCCTGAGTGTTGTGTTCTTAGCATGCTTGGATCATATGTGTGCATTCACGTTAGATGGTTATGCATGCTGTGTGTTTATTAAATGCATTGTCATATGGGTTATGCATTTTGTGAGTGATTTGTGTGGTATACATGTGCTTAGTGTGAGCAAGTCATGTTTGCTATATGGTGAGCATGCTGTATGCTTGTTATATGTGTGCATGTGGGTGTTTATGTCATGTGCATCATGTGTGGTATCTGCATGCTCAGATGTTGCCTGTGTATATAATGCTGTATGATGTGCATGTGTGTATAGCATGTGTGTATGGTTTATGTGGATGTGTGTACACTGTGGGATGTGTGTACTTGGTGCATGTGTACTATGTGCATATAGTGTGTGCTCTGTCTTATGAGCTCTGTATGTATGTACTGTTGCTGAAGCAAGAATCCTGTTGGGCCAGAGCAGACATCACTCTATCCCTAAATCCCCTGAACAAAAATCTGAATATTCTGCAGTGGAATTTAAGGTAAAAAATACTTCATACTTCAGAACCAAAAACATTTGCATCCTGCGGGCTTCATTAGAAGCTATGACCTACCACCTCAATTTAGTATTGGTTAAGCACCTTTGCCCCCCCAAACACCTCAAGCATGTGCTTCTGCACCCCACATTTTACAGCATTTATTTGATATGTATATATGTGTGCCTGAGTGAATCTAAACGCACTATGAATATGCAGGAACCCTTGGAGTCAGAAGAGGATGTCAGGTCCCTGCAGCTGGAGTCAAAGGTTGTCGTGAGCTGCTGGGACCCTGGGTCTCTGCAAGATTAGAAGCATTTTTATTTTTTGAGCCTTCTCTTCACCCCCCTGCACCCCAGAGTTTTGATGCTAAAGGATATGATTGAATTACAATTCTAAGAATATACACTCTTACATAAAATAAAGTTGGCTAATGAGCTTTCACAGATAAATGGCCAGGAAAACAATATGTGGTGGTGCTGTGCTCTCTCTAATCTGAGTTCTGCCATGTTCCAGAAGCTTCATTTCCTGTTTGCTTGACCTCAGGCCTTCACTAGCCCCCCTTCTCCCTGTTCTGAGAGGAACCATATAGACAGGGGGCACACCCCCACCGGCTGCGGGGCTCACACAGCAGCTGGGAGAACAGCAACCTATCTCTGCAGGAAGATTATCCAGGTCACCCCCTGCCTCCAGCCTGCCCACTAATCCTACAATCAGAGCAGAGGAGGTCATGAGCTGTGCTAAATACTCCAAGACTTTCAGGGGGTGCAGTGACCACCCCGGCTGCTCAATGCACTTGAACTTTCCTTCTCATCCTGTCAGAGGGGTAGACAGCAATACATTCACTTAGGAGACAGTGGAGGCTCAGCACCCTTTAGCTACATATGGGGTTTGCCTCACTCCTGTATTTAAGATGAACCCAGCATCCTAAGGATATCAAATCTGAACTCCTCATTTATACGGGAAGGGAATAGAGCTCAGAGATGGGCTGCTGCTGGCCCAGAGTCTCCCAGCTGATGGAGGGGCACAGAGGGACACTCTTGGAGGTCCTAGGGGGCTCCCTGGAGTGCGTGGTCTGAGGTCCAAGCTACATCCCAGACCAGGGGTGTCACAGGAAATCCCCAAGTGCCCATATGCTCAGGCTGTGACCTTAGTGACCTTCCCTGGTCCTTTCTTCCCTCCTGGACAGCTGCTGGAAAGGGTAGGAGGGGGAAGTCGTGGCCCCTCCCATCACTGTCTGTCTGTGCCCCCCAACCCCCCCAGGGTGCCGAGACCAGGAAGCGTTCGCCTACACTCAGCAGCCAGTTCAAGCGGTCGCTGGAGCTGCTGATGCGCACACTGAGCGCCTGCCAGCCCTTTTTCGTGCGTTGCATCAAACCCAATGAGTTCAAGAAGCCCATGGTGAGCCTCGGAGGGGAAGTGGCCGGGAGGTGGGAGTAAGATGGTTGGGGTAGGTAGGTCTTGTCCTCTCTGGGGACCAGGGGACTTGTAAAAGAAGGTCTCAAGTTGCTGGGAAGCAGGGGCTCCACAGTCACGTTAATCTTTGCTGTCTTTGCTGCCTCCCGGATGAGTGATTGTAAATACGTCATACCCTGGCCCCGTGCCTCAGTTTCCCCGAGAAAGAAAACAGGAGCCATTACAGTCACCTCTTTCCTGAGATCATGCCTGAAGATTGCCGGGTGCCTATGAAGTGCGGCTCATTGCGGTGGCCCCTTTTTTGAAAGGTCTCCCTGCTCTGTTCAGTGTCCACCTCCTTCAGGAAGTCCCTCTGGACTCCTTTGCCTGGAGGGCCTTCTTTTTGGCTCTTAGTGACAGCACTTGTTAGCCTTTCCATAGGCAGGGCATAGCCCCCTACAGCAAGTTTCCTATGAGGAAGTGACAGTCGCAGAGTTGTCACATGGGAGCTCAGGGATATTGAGGGGCCTAAGTCCCACAGGGTGCCTAGCTCCCTGGCCGGTGCAGCCCCTGGGAGGTGGTGTTTATGCAGAGGAGAGGGGGTCAGGGGAAGCTGGGTGTGGGACTCCGGGAGGGAGGGAAGGCTGGGGAAAGTGGCCCAGAGGGAGAGGAAACGGCTGCGGAAGCCGGCCTTCCGCACACACTGTCCCCGCCAGGAAATCATTTCCCAGAGTGGGTGAGTCCTGTCCCCTTCAGACCTCAAGTCCCTCTCTGGAGCAGAGCGTGCAGGGTGACAGGGCTGCCCAGACCTTTGGGTGATGTGGCCTCCACCTTTTCAGTCACCTCCTTACCTGCCCCTCTGTCTCCTGCTTCCTGCTGCCTCCCACTTTCACTACCCTGATAACGGCATAGTCACTCTTTTGAGATAAGATCTCTGTATGTAGAGCTACCAGGCCAAGATTTTGCTATATAGATCAGTTCACAGGAATCCAACTGCCTCTGCCTCCTAAGTGCTGGAGTAAGGCATATGCCACCACGCCCAGCTTGGTATTACTCTTAAAGCAAATCTTGCTCCATGTCTCACTCCTGCAAACCTTCCCTGGCTCCTGCCACTCATGGGGCAAGGCCCAGACTCCTAGCCTAGTCTCAGAAGGCCCCTGGGTCCACTTTCTCCATTTTCTTTCCATCTGAACTCGGGGTATAGCCCTTCTCTGGAACCATCACATCTGCTACCGTGTGCCAATATAAAGAACATGCCTCTTCCTAAGGCACTAGGGCCAGCCCCTGGAGAGCTTTGAAGTTACTGTGGATCTGTGACAGAGACCACATGAAGGGTGGCCTGGGTTGTGTGGAGTACCCAGCTCCTGGGGTTGTGGTGTGGAGTACCCAGCTCCTGGGGTTGTGGTGTGGAGTACCCAGCTCCTGGCAGCCTGCACTGTGCCTGGCTCTTCAGCCCCTCCACGTTGCCCACAGCAGGTCTTGCACTTTCAAGCTTCTATGCCTTCCCATGTGCTCCCCCTCCTCCAGTCTTGGAAGACCCTTCCCTCAACATCCATGAAGCCTCTTGTGTCTCCCAAAAGACAGACCTATGTCCTTTTTGTGATTTGATCCTATAGCACATAGTTGTCCCTCCCACAGGTCCTCACTTCATGCTTGGGTCACTTGGGTCTGACCGGCAGCTCTGGGCTCCTGCCTGGCTTTGCTCCCCGTGACCCCAGAGGCCTTGACTCTGTGTTTCTCTGTCTGTGCTGGTCAGCCACAGGGCTGGGCTTGCTTCCCAGCAGTGGCCTTGCCCTCATGCCTTTGGTTCTGGCCTGGCAGCTTTTCGACCGACACCTGTGTGTACGGCAGCTTCGATACTCAGGCATGATGGAGACGATCCGCATCCGGCACGCGGGCTACCCCATCCGCTACAGTTTTGTGGAGTTTGTGGAGCGCTACCGTGTGCTGCTTCCTGGAGTGAAGCCAGCATACAAGCAGGTACAAGGTCCAGGACAGCAACAAGGGAGAGGACCCCAGGTTTACATTTGACAGTGACTGGAGCTTGACATCCGCTTGGTCACATCGGGTACTGCTGTGAAGATGGGGCAGGATAGAAGGACATATTTGAAGACCTCAGCTACCATGGTGGTTGTCATCCAATTGGCTTGAGGAGAAAACAGATGTTCACAGAAGGCAGAGTAAGGCTGGGTCAGTCACACAGCCAGACAGAGACAGACCTGACCCCCAATCTTGTGAAAGACACCTGGGACCTTTCTGTTGGTTATACTGTCAACGCTTTTGTCTCCCACCCAGGGTGACCTCCGAGGGACATGCCAGCGCATAGCTGAGGCCGTGCTGGGCACGCATGATGATTGGCAGATTGGCAAAACCAAGGTCTTTCTGAAGGTGGGCTCAGTCCGTCTTGGCTGCCATGGCTCTGCTGCACCCAGAGCCCCCTCCACACATGGGATGTTTCTGGGGGGGCTATAGGGTATCTTGACGGATGTGTGAGCATTACAGATAATTAATGGGGTCAGTTGCTCACCCCAGGTTAGAGTCGGATGACCAGAGCTAGGTTGCCTTGTCAGACCCATGGAACCCTGACCTGTGGTTCTTGGCCTGGGGGCTGAGGACAAGTTGCTGAGCATCTCTGCCTACTGTTTTGTCTGTGACAGGCTGGGCCTGGGATGGGCTAGAGTGGACCTTCTTGAGGCTTTCTGCAGGCTGGGTTCAGGAGGGTCAGCTGCTAACTGTCCTCTACGGCTCTATCTCAACACCAGGTATAGCAGCTAGAGTTCCTGGCTCCCACAGCGTTCTAGGCAATGGTGGGAGAGAGCAAGACCTGGATCTGAACAGTCATGGCCCCGGAGAGCCTCTGCATAGGGACAGTGTGGGCTTCCGTATTTCCATTTCCTCTGTTCTGGTGGCAGAGCAGGGCCCCTCCTCTGTGGGGGCAGGGCTGAATGCAGGACAGCTGGGGGAAGAAAGGGGAGGAAGTAGCCTTAGTGGGTTCTCGCTGGAGGATCTATCTAACTCCTCTTGGTGAGTCGGTCCCTGCACCTCCCATGTCCTTGTTTGCATCCCCCTGTTCCTTGACTGCTGACTGGAGAGAGTTCTGTGTGCCAGGGCTCCCACTGTCCTCCTGCTAGTGATGTGAGGTAGGAAGTCTTAACTCACAGGTTCAGAGAGAAGTGAGTGACTGATGCCAGGCTGAGGGGTGCAGGGCAGGGCCTCTGACCTGGGGCAGTCAAGTGCCAGGCATGTGTCAGCCAAGAGAACAGGCAGAATCATGATGGCCTCTGGCACCAGAAAAATCAGAGGCACGCTGTTGTTCCCATGCTCACCCAACTGCACTCTTTAGGAATACTTCAAGAGGCTGCATTTCTCAGCCCCATCCATTCACCATCCATCCATCCATCCACCATCTGCCTATTCCTCTGTTCAATGAGAACATCATGGCTGAGTCTCACCCTGTGTCTGTGATTATTAGGCAGATTTTTATCTTCCCCTTGTGAGACTCAAAGGCCAGGCTTCCAATCAAGAACACAAATGCCTGGACTTCTGCAGCTCCCCCACCCCACCCATCTCTATATGTATTGCTGAACCAGTGAAGTTTCAAGTTTCGTTCAACCGACAGGAGGATTGGCCTTGGGATTGAGGAGGGGAAGGGTTGGAGCCGTCAGTGGGGCCTAGAATGGTCTTGAGAGCCAGGGTGAGGCATATGCGGTGGGCATGTTTGGAAGGTCACAGGAAGTTTGCCCAATGTGTGTGAAGGCGAGGGTCAGGGGGATAATAGACACCAGAAGAGTCTTGGTAAGGAGCGTGCTACCAAGATCCTGGAGAGAAGAGATAACAGGGACCAGGGATGAAATGGTGACCTGAGAAGCCAGGATGTGACACTGTTGCATCTCTTCCTCCAGTCTAGTGAGATGAGGTACCTATGACGCCTCTGGTCCTCTCCCCCAGGTCTCTGGGGGAATAGCCATAATCTCTGGTGGCTGTAGGAGGTCACTGCACAGGCCCCACCAGGGTTAGGATCCTGAGTTGTACATAGAGCCCTAAGCCTGAGTTATGATGAAGGAAGACAGTCCTGTACTGAGAAGATAGACTTGGGGGACACAGCTCAGGAGCTCTGCCTTTCAGGACCACCATGACATGTTGCTGGAGGTGGAGAGGGACAAGGCCATCACAAACAGAGTCATCCTCCTCCAGAAGGTCATCCGGGGCTTCAAAGACAGGTCTGTGTCGACAGCTTCTGCGTCCTTTGCCCCCACGTTGGGAATGTGCCTGGCTCACCTCTGCTCTCACATGAACACAGGAACACACATGCATGCCCATGGTACACACACAGAAGCCAGCACACAAGTGCATGTCATGCACACAAGATCTCAAGATCATCCGGGAACACAGATACAAGGTTTACGAAGCTCTACCATGTCATATAAACAAGACCACACAGTAGCTGGTCCTTCTTGTACATGTGGAGGCAAGAGGCGTGTTCACCAGTATTTTATAAGTTACAAGGTGTAGCTCACATTCTACATTGAGGACATGCATATATGCATATACCTGTGATGGTCCACACACGGGCAAAACCAATTCTAGAGTGTGAGTCAGGAGCCACAGAAACCCTCAGTCTGCCTCCTTTGTAGCTCATTTGGTCCCTCCCTCCCTCTCTCCCTCATCACTTCCTACTCCCTCCCTCCTCCCTCCCTCCCTCCTTCCTCCCTTCTTCCCTCCCTCCTTCCCTCCCTCTCTTTCTCCCCTCCACCTGCCCTCCCTCCAGTTCTCGGCACCATCCACCCACCCGCCAGCTCTCAGCCTGGTTTCTCCACCCATGTGATCATGCAGACCCAGGAGGGCTGGCTTGTGCCATGACACGTCCACCCTTCCTTTCTGTGTTTCCTTATTCTCAGCAGACACTTGTTGTTGCTGTGTGGCCTCTGTCCCCATCAAGCCAGAGGTGACTGTGGTATCTGAGAAGCAGCCTACTGTGTGCAGGAGAATAGCCCTGGGTTCTTCAGAATCAGGCAGTGATGGGACTCTGGTTCCTGCCTCCCAGGTCTCGGCTTCCTTATCTACAAAGTGGGGGAGTTGGACAGTTTAAAGCTCTCCCTCCCTCTTCCATATTATTTCATTACTGATTTGGCCACACATCCACTCACTCAATAAGCATCTTTCTAATTTCTGCCTCAAAGGCCTCATGTGCTAGGCCCGCCAGGAGGAAAGGATACGCATTACACCTCATCTCTTCCAGGTGATGGCGCTGTGGTACAGAGAGGTTCCATGCTTTGCCCAAGATCATATAGCTTGCAGATCACAGGACAGGGGTTCAGTGTGTTGTCCAGGCACACCTGGGTCCTGGACGACTCTGGCCACCAGCTGTCTGCTCTGGAGTCACCCATCACTGCCTCCCTTTCAGGTCCAACTTCCTGAAACTGAAGAGTGCCGCCACAGTGATCCAGAGGCACTGGCGGGGTCACTACTGTAGAAGAAACTACGAGATGGTAAGCCTCGTCATGGAACGGCTGTGTTATCGTGGTAACAGGACTTAACCTGGATCCGGGGTCCCCCAGCCAGAACTTCCTTTCCTTCAGTCAGAGCTCTGGTCTAGCTCTAGTGGCTCTCCCAGTGGGAATTTTTTTTGAGCTTTTCTTTTGGAATATTTTGGTGGGTTAAAGCATAATGAGACCTGGGGAAGATCCAGGAGATGCCTGTTCACATGCGACTCTGGAACATCTAGCTGGAGCTGGACTTGATTTAGGGAGGAGGACAAAAAAGGACACTGCTTAGTTAAGGCTGGAGTTCCTGCAAGGAAGCAGGGGCCCTGTTTGAGTGACTCAGGAACCTTGGTGGGTCCAGTCTGATGGAGGCTGTGCACCGGATGTTGCTGCTGGCCTCATCCGTCTGGGCTGGAGCTCGGGTCTGAGCTTGGCTTGCTGTCCTTGCAGATGCGTCTTGGCTTCCTGCGGCTACAGGCCCTGCAACGCTCCCGGAAGCTGCACCTGCAGTACCGCTTGGCCAGACAGCGCATAATAAAGTTCCAGGCCCGCTGCCGAGCCTACCTGGTGCGCAAGGCCTTCCGCCATCGCCTCTGGGCCTTGCTCACCTTGCAGGCCTATGCCCGAGGCATGATCGCCCGCCGGCTACACAGGCGCCTCCGAGCCGAGGTGAGAGGTTTCCTGAGCCCCAAGAGTGGGTGGCTTATAGGTGTGTACTGCCCCATGAGGTATCTCCCCAGCCCTGCCCTGGCGCTGGCTGAGGAAGTCAAAGCCAGAACGGAGACTTTTGGCTCACTGATCTCAGGATGGACCAGAGACTGAGGCTTAGGTCCCTGGTGAATTTTAAGGAGAAATTTAAGGCACATCCGGTCCAACTCTGGGATCCACAAAGCCCCCACACCCATGTGTGACCTGGGGACCAACTCAGCCGCCTTTCCCCTTTTTTTCGGCAAAGTCGCCCTCCATCTCAGAGCTTAGGGGCACTGGGAGTGGGGTGAGGCATAGCTATGACAAGGGGTTCGCATATTTCTATGTCCATGTGGCGGCCCCTTTCCTCAGTACCGGCGGCGCCTCGAGGCAGAGAAGATGCGGCTGGCAGAGGAGGAGAAGCTCCGGAAGGAGATGAGTGCCAAGAAAGCCAAAGAGGAGGCTGAGCGCAAGCATCAGGTAAGCCTGGACTCCCGGGTAGTTCTGGATGGCTGCTCTGCAGTCTGACTCCAGGACTTCTCTATCGCTGGCTGCTTGTCACCTGTCCCTGCCATCTTCTTCCCTCCTGGGAGATACTTCCTAGTGCCCTCAGCACACAGCAGCTGAAGTCTCACGTGGGCTTTGGGCTGCGGCTGGAGTCAGAGGGCTGTATCCACAGAACCTTCCTGGTTAGGGGTGACACCCAGAGCAAAAGTTTGACAGGGAAGTGACCAGGGTCATGTAGTCTGGCACAAGGCTGTCGGCCACAAGTGCCACCGAACACTGAAGTGTGGCTGATCTAAAAGCCACAGCTAAAGTTAGGAGGCGCACACAGTATTATGAGGATTTAGCTGAAGAGGAGGAGGGTGTAAGGTATCCGTGTTATTTTTTATATTGATTACATGCTAAGATGATATTTGGGAAATATGACCCAAATCATTAAAACATTATTAATAATAGTTTTATATATCATCGTCATTATTATTATTTTGCTTTTTAAACGTGGCTCACATTAATTTTTTTGGTCAGCTCTAGTACATTTCTCCCAGCCCCTTGGCCCGTGACTTCTTGGTTTCTGTTTCCTTGAGACAGGGGTGGGTGTGGAAAGGGGTGGGTATGGAGGCAGGGGTGGGTGTGGAGGCAGGGGTGGGTGTGGAGGCAGGGGTGGGTGTGGAGGCAGGGGTGGGCGTGGAGGCAGGGGTGGGTGTGGAGGCAGGGGTGGGCGTGGAGGCAGGGGTGGGTGTGGAGGCAGGGGTGGGCGTGGAGACAGGGGTGGGCATGAAAAGGGGAGGGTATGGAGAGAGGGGTGGGCGTGGAAAGGGGAGGGTATGGAAGCAGGGGTGGGTGTGGAAAGGGGTGTGCTATTGGTGGTGTCCTCCTGTGGTCCAGGGGTGCTGGACCTCTGTCTGGCCCAGATGGGGGCTGTGAGTACAGTCAGTCGTGGAGTCGGGGCTGCTCCTTCTGATCTCCTGGGCTCCCTGAGGACAGCTGTTCTCGGAGGCCATGCTGCTGGATGCTGACTTACTTTCCCTGCATCACCCCACCAGGAACGTCTGGCCCAGCTAGCCCGTGAGTCTGCGGAGCGGGAGCTGAAGGAGAAGGAGGAGGCTCGGAGGAAGAAGGAGCTGCTGGAGCAGATGGAGAAGGCTCGCCATGAGCCCATCAACCACTCAGATATGGTGGACAAGATGTTTGGCTTCCTGGGGACTCCAAGTGGCCTGCCAGGCCAGGAGGGCCAGGCACCTAGTGGCTTTGAGGTACTAGGACTTTGGAGCAGGATTTCCTGGGGTGTCTAATGCTGGTCTGCAGAGGAGTAGGGACAGCAGCCTGGCAGCCTCTGCTCGCCCTGTGGGCTGGAGGGCCCAGCCTAACAGCTGGGATACAACCCCCAGGACCTGGAGCGAGGGCGGAGGGAGATGGTGGAAGAGGATGTGGACGCAGCCCTGCCCCTGCCTGACGAGGATGAGGAGGACCTTTCTGAGTACAAATTCGCCAAATTTGCCGCCACCTACTTCCAGGGCACAACTACACACTCCTATACCCGGAGGCCCCTTAAGCAGCCACTGCTCTACCATGATGATGAGGGTGACCAGCTGGTGAGGCCGCCTACGCTTGGGTCATTGCTCACGTTGCCGGGTTGGGGTGGTGGATGTTACCCTTGGTGGTGGCCCAGCATCCAGCCTAGGGTCCGTCCACACTGCAGGTGGCTGTCTGTGTCTCCAGCTTCCTCCCCAAGCCCCCCAGGCCCTTTCTATGGCTTGAGCCAGGGCCTCTGCCTTCCCTGGCTTTCTTACATGTGTACTCCATCTCCAGGCGGCGCTGGCGGTCTGGATCACCATCCTCCGGTTCATGGGGGACCTCCCAGAGCCCAAATACCACACAGCGATGAGTGATGGCAGCGAGAAGATCCCCGTGATGACTAAGATCTATGAGACCTTGGGCAAGAAGACGTATAAGAGGGAGCTGCAGGCCCTGCAGGGTGAGGGCGAGGTGAGGCCAAGGTCCCCCGGTTGACAACTGTCTTGGGATGGTAGGGATGATGTCAGCATGCAGCAGAATCAGAGAAGGCATCCTATATGATCTAACTGTTTCTGCCTCATCCCTGCTCCAGTCCCTGGCCCTCTTATCTATTCTTGGGAATAATTTGCTCATTATCATTGAGGGGCTGTATTGCAGAGTGGTCAGGTTTTGCTATGCTAGTTACAACTCATTGGGAAGCTCACACAGTGCCCAAATCTCAGTGGGGGTGAGGGTACAGAGTGGCCTCATGGCCTGCGCCTGGTGAACATTTGTGTGGAAATCACACTCGTGCACATGCATGTGCATGCATGCATGCGTGCACACACGCACACACACATACATCCCATAACCCCATTGTCCAAAGGTCACACTTGCTTTCTGTTACACAGGCCCAGCTCCCTGAGGGGCAGAAGAAGAGCAGTATGAGACACAAGTTGGTGCACTTGACCCTGAAGAAGAAGTCCAAACTCACAGGAGAGGTAAGAACAGACCACAGGGCCTAGTGGCCCTTCGGGAGTTCCTTAGGTAGCCAGCCAGACTGCAGCATAACTGGGCTGGGGGCCCTGGGAGTGGGAGGAGCAGTAGAGTGGGCAGTGTCTCCCTCTTCTGCGCATTGGAGCAGTCATCGGACAGAAATGATGGAAATGCTTGGGGCGGGGTCTTCCCAAGGCAGGAAGAGAACGAGATGCCAAACACACGCATGAACAGGAGGCCACTTCTTGCTAGCGCATGTACCATGCATTTCATCCCAGGACCTCTCAGCCTGTGGTAGTCTTCTCAGCATTGGTACTGCCATCCATCAGTCCATCCCACACCTTCTGGGCTACCAAGGCCTTGTACCCAGAACTGTCTAGCCTGGGGAGTGGGTGGCTGGGACAAACAGACATGGGCTCAATAGATGTGAGGACCTTGGTTCTCTCTGTCTCTGATGGAGGTTCTCCCACTGCATCTGAGTGCAATGCGGGGCTGCTTCTGTGGCTGTGTGAGGCCAGGAGAGACGCACAGCTACTGACCGTCAGATCTGAGGCTGGCCGTGCAGGCCCACGGGCCTTGGTAACCAGGTGGTTGTAAACCAGGATGTTCTTTGGTGCCATGGTTGTGAGATGGTGGTCCCACTCAGAGTCAGGGATGGGACATATTCCGGTGGAAAGGGTTTCCCTGGGGTGGGAATTGAGGTTCAGGTACAAGGAGGCCACAGAGGAGAATTTACCCTTGAAGCAGGTGGCATTAGCCTGGTGCACCCCGCATGTGGCCTGGTTCTCAGTCTTTAGGGATGGAGTAAGGACAAGTCAGTGGTCATCCTCGCATCCACTTGCTCCCTGTGGGGTGCCTGGCAGGGGCAGCACCCCAGCCTCACCTGTCCTGCTCAAGCCTGTCTCTGTGGCCTAGGTAACCAAGAGGCTGCACGACGGGGAATCCACAGTGCAGGGCAATAGTATGCTGGAGGATCGGCCCACTTCAAATCTGGAGAAGCTGCACTTCATCATCGGCAATGGCATCCTTCGGCCTGCGCTGCGGTCAGTGCTCGAGGGGCAACGGGCTGCTGTGGCCAGGCACCTCTAGGCAGGGCCTGGGGGTGGGGGGTGGGGTCTCAATGCTAGTGGCTCCATCGCTTTAGCCTCAGATTAAGCAAAAAGGCCTGTTTAGCGCTGTTGCTGGTTAGCCATGTGACCCTAACGTGTCTCTGCCATCTTTCTATGCCTTGTCTGTGGGATAAGAATAGTGCCCACCTTTGAGGCTTGAGGGAAAGCAGAACTGTGAGACAGTGAACGGAATTGCATTCCGTAATTAGTAGCTATGGTTATCATGGCCCCACCTGAGCTTTCTGCTTTAACCCCATTGCTGCTGGCTCGCCTTCAGTGCAGCTGGCCCAGAGCAAGGTCACGGTTACTGTGGGAAGCGTGTCTCCTGTCTGCTGGTTGAGTGGGGTCAGGCTAGAGACTCCAGCACAGGGTTCCCACTGGTCTGTGACAAGATGAGACCTCGAGGAGCCATGCCAGTTTCACATACAGGCCTGATTGTTGATCCAAGGGCTGCCTGCCTGCTTTGGGCATTTAAAATGGCCCTTGTTTTAGGAAATGATTTGGGTCATGGACAGAATGTGTGTACATGCATGTGTTATTTTGTCATGATAAAAAGAAGCTACTGAATTTGACAATCCTGCCTCCTACCTGGCACTGCCCTCATAGAAGAGGAGCAGTGAATGCCCCTGGTGGTTACCACATCACCGTGTGTGTGTGCATGTGTGTGCATGCGCGTGTGTGTGTGAATCTGTGTATGTGTGTCCTGGGTGAGCCCTTTTGGAGCTCCCTGTTCCCAGGACAGAGGCAATGATGCAAAGAGCATATGCTTTCAGCTCAGTACAAACGTGATCCATGCCACACTAGTATTCACCTGCTGGGGAGATTGTCCAGGGCGTCAGAATCTGCCCATGGCCCTGAGACACCTCCAAGTGCCTTGCTTGTTTCTGCTGTGTCCGTCTGTGGGGTTCACTGCTCAGGCTATCTCAGTGACTGGGGACAAAGCAGGACCAGGACGGTACTTGTTATTTGTGGACACATTAGGGGCTGTGACCCTCGAACCTGTATTAGGATACAGGTCACTTTGTGGAGCTTTTGCTAGGTCTGGGCCATGCCTCATTCCCGATCTAAAGAGTCTGTGTTCAGGCTCCTCACCTGGCCCATCGCTGTCTCCTGGCAAGCCCTGGGCTGGCTGGTCAGAACAGCTGTGCTGTGGAGGGTTGACTGGTTGTCACTCTGAGGCACTGTCCCCACCCAGGGATGAGATTTACTGCCAGATCAGCAAGCAGCTCACGCACAACCCATCCAAGAGCAGCTATGCCCGTGGCTGGATCCTCGTGTCTCTCTGTGTGGGCTGCTTCGCCCCCTCCGAGAAGTTTGTTAAGGTGAGGGGGTGGCCTGGGGTGGGGAAGGTAAAAAGCCACTCTGCTGGGACAGAGCACGTTTGCGACATGTGCTGTCTAGTGCCCTACAGATATTCCTCACGTGGGATTGTACGCTCCTCTAGTTCTGGAATCCCATGTCCCTCAGAATAGGAAACCCCCATTGTGGGAACAGAGCCCCTCCCAGGTCCTTGAAGGTCTCACACCCCCTCCCCAGCCCCTTCCTCCCAGTCCCCCTTTGCCAGGCAGCCGGCACTTGGCTCTGTCAGTTCTACTCTGTAGAGGTCAAGTGTGACAGGGATGTGTCCTGAGTACCCTGAGTACGTATCTTGGGACAGGCACTTCAATATCACTCAGTGCCAGGCTCTGGCTGCTAGCTGGGTGTCATGAGGGTGGAGGGAGGGAGGGGAGAGCGAATGGGGCCCTGGAGGAGGTCAGCAGCTGCTATACATGGTGCAGAGATAGAATGAGGGGGTGGGCAGGAGGGAAGGTCGGCCATATAGCCTTGCCACCAAGTTGCAGGGCATGAACTTGATTCCGGGGGGACAGGAGCAGGCCTAGAAAGAGGGCTCTAGGTGGCCCTGCTGGAGCAGCCAGCCCCAGGTGTGCCTGGATGGACTGCAGGCTGCTGCAGCTGCTAGGGTAGAGACTGCCTCACTGAGCCCCCTGTCTGCAGTACCTACGGAACTTCATCCACGGGGGCCCGCCTGGCTATGCCCCATACTGTGAGGAGCGCCTGAGGAGGACCTTCGTCAATGGAACTCGGACACAGCCACCCAGCTGGCTGGAGCTGCAGGTTGGCAAGCATGTGGCATGCACATGGCCAGGTGTTCTCTGGTGCCCCAGAAGAACCCGTCAGGGCTCCTTGAGTTCTGGAATCCCAGGCTCCCCAGAATATGAAAGCGCCAAAGTGTGCCATTGATTCTCTGCCTGTCTTGTGCCCATGGAACTTAATCAAGGTCATGCTCCTGCAGTTCCCTCCTCCTTGCCTTGGGTCCTTGGCTCAAGACACCCAAATGTCCCCTCAGGGTGGATACCTGTGACAGATCCAGGTGTTGTCCCAGTGAGATGCTGGGGGTGTAGGGGTCAGCTCCAACCAGAGCATAGAGTAAAGAGACCACAAATCCTCTTGGTCATTCTCAGGCCACTAAGTCCAAGAAGCCCATCATGTTGCCTGTGACCTTCATGGACGGGACCACTAAGACTCTGCTAACTGACTCAGCAACCACAGCCAAGGAGCTGTGCAATGCTCTGGCTGACAAGATCTCACTCAAGGACCGCTTTGGGTTCTCCCTCTACATCGCCCTGTTTGATAAGGTATGGTGGACCAAGCCCAGCTCAGTACAGTGCTGCCACCTGCTGGCTCAAGTGTTCTCACACGGTTCACTTAAGCCACGGGGCAACTGGCCTTGACAGATTTATGGGAATGGTGTAAAGCTCTTGGGCATCTGGGTACCCTGCAGTCAGAAGTCCAGAGCTCACTCCAGGGGGAGGTACCTTCTCTTGCTGCTGAAAAAAATGAGAAAGACAGGTCTCCAATGGGTTCCCAGGGTCGCATCCACTACTGTGATGTGTAAGAGGTCCTTTCTTTCCACATTTCCCAGCTGTGTGAGTTCCTCTGGCTCAGGTGCAGTCTTTTCTGCTGAGCTAGGCAGGTTCCTCTGCCACCGGGCAGATCCGGGGACAGGACCTTGTGCTGGGACATAGCTTGCCTGGATTTTTCACTCACCAGTCGGCTCCTCCAGTGATGGTTTGCTTAACAGCATCCCTTGCTCTGAGGGACCAAAAGGACTCCCACACGCACATGCTTCATATTGAGCCTTGACAGGCAGTCACTGTGCACGCCACGTGCCAGCCGAGACCTTGTGCCTGGGACCAGCCTCCCAGGGTCTCTGGGCCTCAGGCTGCCTGCACTCATGCAGTTGACACGGAGGATGGTCCTCTGAAGTCTTTCTCGGGTCCTGTGTCTTCCCTGCCCTCCCACTGTGCTCTTCTCTCCTCTGCTCACAGGTGTCCTCCCTGGGCAGCGGCAGTGACCATGTCATGGATGCCATCTCCCAGTGTGAGCAGTACGCCAAGGAGCAGGGAGCACAGGAGCGCAACGCCCCGTGGAGGCTGTTCTTTAGAAAAGAGGTCTTCACACCCTGGCACAACCCCTCAGAGGACAATGTGGCCACCAACCTCATCTACCAGCAGGTGGTGCGTGGAGTCAAGTTTGGGGAGTACAGGTGTGAGAAGGTGAGTGGGGTGCATGAGCCATCGGAATCTATGGCCACCTATGTGCTGTCCCGTGGGCTCAGAGCTGCTATCTATTGGCACTGAGAATGGCCCGATGGCAACTGGACATTTTCGGGTTCCTTTTGGATCCAGTGCTACTTAACCTCACATGAGCTTTGTGGAGTGGGTGCTTAGCAAGCTTCCCTGATTCCCCAGTGGAAGGGGTCCATGCACTCTGCAGTGTATGTCATGTACGTGTGCTCGCTGATGGACATACTAGCTGTATGGTCCTTAGTCTAGGAGCTGCTCTGAAGGAGAAGATTCAGTTGTGTAGACCTGTGTTTGCAGGTGTGTATACGTTTATTTCTTTCTTGGGACAGAATTGGGGGTCTTGGTTTTGAAGATAATGGTGGCACTGCCAGTACCTGTGGCTCTGTTGGTGGCAGAGGGCTCATTGTGGTGATGCTGACAGGCTTGATGCTGTTGATGGCGTTTATTGGTGTTAGCAAAGGTGGCATTGGTGATAATGGTAATCGTGGTGGTGGTGTACACACTGACAAGTTAACATTCGGGGTATTTTAAAATCACCATGCTGACTACTAAATTTTGCACCCATTGGGAAATAGAATTTGCCTTCAAGGTCCCTGAGAGCCTCCTCTATCACCCCTGCTCCTATATAGAAACCCCAGGAGCCCCAGGGAAGTACTACCCTGGCTTCTGGCACCTGCCTAGGCAGATTCCCTCCCTGCTCTCTGAAGCAGGACCATGCTGTTGCCATGTTGAATCTCCCCAGGGAGGTAGTGACAGTGATGTAGATAGTGACAGTGGTGTGCTCCCTATCAGACCATCTCCAGTGTCCTGCTCTCCAAGACAGGTGTTTCTTTTCTTGTAGACTTCAGCCCAAGTGGCTTTCACGTGGGGCTGAGCTGTAGTGTCCGACCATCACCAATATGCCGTCTGCTCTCTTTTGCTCAGTTTCTGTGCCCCTGGACGGAAGCCAGCTCTGTGCTGGTGCCAAGGGAACCAGGATGAGGCAGGAGTATGGTTGTGGGCTTAGATATCTCATAGTTGCCCTGTGTAGAGAAGAATGTGAGTGAGACAGGGAGAACACAGGGTCCTGGGGTCAGGGTTCCCAAGCTGGAGGGGGCCTGGAAGGGCACCCCCAGGGATCTGACCGAGGCTCCCTCCTCAGGAGGATGACCTGGCTGAGCTGGCCTCCCAGCAGTACTTTGTGGACTATGGTTCTGAGATGATTCTGGAACGTCTGCTGAGCCTCGTACCCACTTACATCCCTGACCGCGAGATCACGCCCCTGAAGACTCTTGAGAAGTGGGCACAGCTGGCCATTGCTGCCCACAAGAAGGTAGGAGGGGGGAGGGGCTCGAAGGAGGAGCAGCACTGAGCATCCGAGGCATCACAGTTGGCATCTGATGTCTTCTGCCTTGGAGATTGCTAGGGGCCAGGGCCTCTTGTCTTCACCCCCACCCCCAAGACACCACCATAGACATCATTCATCATTCCAATGGACCTTCTGTCACTTCCTCTGGGCTGGGCATCTGGGACACAGAAGGCTCAAAGCTGCTCCTGTGGCCTCTTGAGGGATCCTCGGGGTCATGGATTCTGAGGGTGACCTCTCCAGTTGCTTACAATGCTATGTTTTCTGAGTGACAATGCAGTACTGATAATGGGGGTTGTCTAGGAACTGTAACCTCCTTTTCTCTAAAAACTACAGCACCCTCCTGCTCGGGAACTCTGGGAACAGACTCCTGTCACACTCCTTGTTGGAAGTCCAAAGCCATGACCTAACATGGGACGTTCCTGCTGGAGTTAAGGGGGTTGCATAAGTAGAGCAGAAGCAATAGCTGAGGATGGGCTGTGGTGAGGTATCCAAGCACCTCTCTCCTCCAAGGTCATGCCATGTCAGAGCAGACTAGGCCTAGCCTGAGTTACTGGAGGGCCCCATGGATGCAGTCTCTCATGCCCTACAAATGAGCCTCTCGCTCACTCCGGTGTCCTGTGGTACCCACCCTCTCACTTTCTCTGGTCAGCTCCCTGTTGGCCCACCTGGTCCTGAACGACCCTACAAGGGTTTCCTCCAAGCCTGGCCCCCCTCCTCTAGAGTGTCTCCTGCGTCCGTCCATCTCCCAAGAGAAAAATCTTGTCTCCTTGGCCATCTCTTCTTGCTCCCCGTTGGCCTCTGGCAGGTCACTGGAGCCTGTCCACTTTGCCTCCAATATCAGCTCCCAGCTCTCTGCCTCCCCAGCTGCCCCAGGATTTATTTCCAGCAAGGCGTGTGTGTGTGTGTGTGTGTGTGTGTGTGTGTGTGTGTGTGTGTGTGTGTGTCTGCTTTGGGTGGCATGGTGCTTTTCATTTTATTTTGTAGTCAGGCCTTAGGGACACAGTCATGAGTGGGACAGACATGCCCTCTGGCATCCGCAGCTGAGCTCTCTTTCCCTGGAGCGCAGCACCTCTGAGTGTGTGTCCCAGAGCCCCGGGCTCATCTGCCCTAGACGGAAGTGAATATGAATGCCTTCCAGGAGGAGGGGAGAAAGCCACGCTGGGCTTGGGAACCTGAGACCTTTCCACGTTGGTTCTGGAGCCTGGGGCTGAGGTCTGGGTTCTCCCGAGGTCCCCTCCTTGCTATCCTCCTCAGTGCTCACTTGTGTCCTGATTACCTCTATTGACCTTATCTGCAAATGTGCATCCCGGGATGTGAAGACTCCAAGGATTTAGCCGGGGGGGGTAACCCTCAAATATGCAGAGAAGTTGCAAGTTGAGGGCCCCTGGCTGCCATGCTCATTTCCCGGGGACTCGCTGGTGGCTCCCACCTTCTGCTGTGTGGCTTCCTTTCCACACACAGACACTTTGAGATTAAGTGGGTTGCATCAAACTCTCAGCTGATACTTAGCGTCCCTGGCCTGGGAACACATTGGCCCTCTCTGTGGGTGGCAATGAACTCTATGTGATTGGCATGAGCATTTTTTTCTGGGGGTGGGTCTGTGTATTGTTAAGGCCATGTGTTCATTTTGATCCCTCCACACTACTCCAGGACCATGGAGCTCTCCCCGGGAAGCAGAATGCTGATGCCTTGCCCCAGGCCCGTCCTCTAACTCGCTGACCATGCTCACTCCTCAACCTGCCTATCCACCTTGTAGAAGCCCACTCTTGGGACCTGGCTTTCTGTGCCAGATGCCACGTCCTTCCTCTGCTGTCATGCCTTCCACACAGCATGTGCCTCCCACTTGGCCCCGGCCTCCCAGGGGCTCACCAGAGCCATTGGTTAGGCCACTGCTTTGGGAACGCCTGAGGCAGCAGCCTTGCTTTCCCCTTTTGCCTGGGACCTGCCCAGAAACAGGTTTGCCAGAGCTCAGATGCTGGCTGGACAGGAGGAAGCAGTGCAGCGGGGATGCCTGCGGGCCGACAGGAGCAGAAGCCCCTAACATGATTAGCTAGTTTCTAGAGTCTTCCAGTTGCCCTCTGATCTTTATCCCACTCTGTCCTCTGCAGGGAATTTATGCCCAGAGGAGAACTGATGCCCAGAAAGTCAAAGAAGATGTGGTCAATTATGCCCGCTTCAAGTGGCCCTTGCTCTTCTCCAGGTTTTATGAAGCCTACAAATTCTCAGGTATCTGCCCATCTCTCGCCCGGGAGAGGGGCAGATACCATGCAGAGGAAGGGTGGTTATCGTTCTGTAGGTTCATGGTTTTCTCAGGTCCTACTGCTAGGTGCTATGGGCAGGGCATGCAGTCAGTGATGACTTGTAGATGGAGCTCAAGGCCCGCTGGGTTGAAGGCCCTCCTATATGCATAGAAGAGGTAGGCAGGTGATAGATGGCCTGTTCTGTTGGGCTATTTCCAACAGAGGGTGGGTGGTTGTGGCTGAGGGGAAGTGACTGGCTAGTCCAGCCCACGTGTCTGTCCACCTGCTTGCCTCTGTGGTCACCGAGCCCTCAGCTGATTCTGGGCTTCCCAGAATTGCCAGGTGTCAGAGCCACAGACAACCTGGCATTCAGTTGTCTGACCTCTCCCCGTGTCTCACTTCGTTGCAGGACAGGGACCAGAGGTAGGAAGGGGACGGAGGCTGTTTCTCGAGCCAGCATTTTCTTTGCCCCTCTTCTTGGCTTGTACCTTATGAGGGAGCCATGCTTGGCCTCACTCTCCCTACTCACAAGCCAGGAATCAGCACCCTCCTGCCAAAGACACCTCCTTGTAGTTACGAGGATTAGGGGGGAACTGGGCCCAAGATCAGCGAGGCCCCCCTTTCAGAGCCTCTGTCACTGTCCCAGGTCCTCCCCTCCCCAAGAGTGACGTCATTGTGGCTGTCAACTGGACGGGTGTCTACTTCGTGGACGAGCAGGAGCAGGTGCTTCTGGAGCTGTCCTTCCCGGAGATCATGGCTGTGTCCAGCAGTAGGTGGGGATGGCCGCCAGGGCACAGACAGAGGGATGGGAGAGAGGGCACAGCACCTGGGTCTGGGAACACAGTCAGTGTTATCAGTGGGGAGCTCTTTGTCAGCTGAGAAGCACCCAGAGCATGGTGGGATCCTGGAATAGCCACACTCCATGGTGCAGCGTAGCCCAGAGCATCTGTCTGGGGCCATTGGGAAGGCATCTCAGATATGCTGAGGACGGGTGGACTTCCTGGTGGGGGAGGCGTCTAGGCTCAACCTTGAAGGGTGAATAAGGACATAGACGGGCAATGAGCAGTACACTGTGTCAGGGTGGGCCACTTCCGGACCAGACCTGGCTGAAGTCATGGCTTTGTCTGCCTCAGAGGGTGACATGTCTGAGATGATCCTTCTCTCCCAGTGGGCCAGACCTTGCCCGGTGAGGGTGCTATCGGATGTCTGGGCCACTCTGACAGGCTGGCCTTGGTCCCCTTCAGGGAGTGCCGCATCTTGCTCTCACTGGGCTGCTCTGACCTGGGCTGTGCTACTTGTCACTCAGGCTGGGCAGGGCTGACCCCGGCTGGACCCTGTTCTTCGTGTTGGTCCTGTAGGGGAGCAAAACTGATGGCCCCCAGCTTTACACTGGCCACCATCAAAGGGGATGAGTACACCTTCACATCTAGCAACGCCGAGGACATCCGTGACCTGGTGGTCACCTTTCTCGAGGGACTACGGAAGAGGTCTAAATATGTGGTGGCACTACAGGACAACCCCAACCCTGGTGAGTGACCACCGCCATGGTGCTCAGAGGGGGTAGGCGGGCTGTACGACTGCCTGGCCCTCACCATACAGCGGGTGGCCGGTGCCTTTTTGTCATCTTTTCTACACACCAGGCCCCGGGCAGAACTGCCTTTCCCCAAAGTCCACGGAACACTTCCCCTCCCCTCCTTCTGGGACTTTAACTCACCACCCACCAACTGATCCGGGTTAGACGGGGACCCCCGTACCTGACAATGCAACAGCACCCCGACTGAGCAATATAGAACCTAGACTCTGTGGGGGAGGGACATGGGAAATGGTGGCCCTGCGACAACTTAGTGACAGTGGAAGCCCAGAGGCCGTGGGGACTTGGAGGTCAGACTCTCCGTGCTGCCTGGTCCAGGGAGGGGGCTTAAGTGAGCAGGCGTCTGAAGCAGAGGGCAGAGGAGACCCGTGTGCAGAGGCGGGAGAAAGCCCGTGTATCCAAAACTGCAATTGACTGGCTTGATTAAAAGGGGCGGGGGAGGAAGGAAGGCCAGGAGTGAGGAGGAAGGAGATGGGCTTTGAGAAGGAGGGTGACACACTCTGGTGACTAAATCTGGGTGTGGGGTTTGCCCAAAGAACACTCAGAATGGCAGAAGGGATAGAGTCTCGGCTCTTCCTTGAGGAGTGAACGGTTATAGATCACCAACCCCAATGAAGCCCAGCCCTGTTTTCTGCCCCATGTGGACCTGCTTGCCCCTTTTTTAAGCTGGTGAGGAGTCGGGCTTCCTCAGCTTTGCCAAGGGAGACCTCATCATTCTTGACCATGACACTGGAGAGCAGGTCATGAACTCGGGCTGGGCCAATGGCATCAACGAGAGGACCAAGCAACGCGGGGACTTCCCCACTGACTGTGTCTACGTCATGCCCACTGTCACCCTGCCGCCACGGGATATTGTGGTATGTGACCTGCACTGGGAGTCTTCCCTGGACCCTCTCTTACTCTCCTTCTCACAGCTAGCAATTAGAATGAAGGATTATAAGACACAAATGATATACATCTTCTGCGTAAGACCACCCTGGGGTCTTAGGGGACTTAATGTATGGGTATCTACCAAACTTTTATCAGTTGAGGAGGGGCCTAGAGTTAGGGGTGGGGGATCATTGTCACAATGCCTGAAGGGAAATGGGGCCACAGCTGGGCGAGGGTCTTTTTTATAGACCATAGCTCAAGGATTCAGCACAGCTCTATAGGCAACTCCTGTGCAAGTTTCACAAGACTGGGCTCTTCCGAGTCCAGCATTGGGCGCAAGAACTGTAGGCATGGGAAGAAAAGGCTTAGTGTCTACCCCCATGGAGACCAAGCCTCTCTGCCCCATTCTGGAAGGCTCCAGCTTTTCCATATGCCAGTGGCCCTAGCTGAACAGCTGACATGGACTCCCTGTCTCTTGCCTCCCTAGGCCCTGGTCACCATGACCCCAGACCAGAGGCAGGATGTTGTCCGGCTCTTGCAGCTGCGCGCAGCAGAGCCAGAGGTGTGCACCAAGCCCTACACACTGGAGGAGTTCTCCTATGATTACTTCAGGTGATGTTGGGTGGCAGGACAAGAACAGCCCGCTTTGAATGCCCCCACTCGTGTGCAGGGGCAGCACAGACAGTTTCTGTTATCCAGAATGCGCCCCCTGTGTGGTCTCTTTTCATCCTCCCCTCCTCTGGGTGGTACCTGTGCCCTGGAGCAGGGGCTGGCCAGGGAGATGGATGGGGTGGCTTGGGGTGCTCGGCTCTGGCTGAGGGTGTCTGGGGGCGGTGCAGAGGCTCCCAAAGCACATCAGGAGGAGCGAGTGGGGGAGGGGCTCTCACCAACCAGCTTCCTGTGGTGGGGTGCTGCTAACCATCTCTGCACCTGACAGGCCCCCACCCAAGCACACGTTGAGCCGCGTCATGGTGTCCAAGGTCCGCGGTAAGGACCGGCTGTGGAGCCACACACGAGAGCCACTCAAGCAGGCGCTGCTCAAGAAGATCCTGGGCAGTGAGGAACTCTCTCAGGAAGCCTGCATGGCCTTCATAGATATCCACTGCCACGAGGGCTAGGGGGCTGCAGGGGGCAGGTAAGGCAAAGCACAGCAAGACTTTTCTCCACAGAGCTGGCTGGGTTCTGGGGACAGATGGAAGAGCCTGAGTACATGGCACCTCACAGTAAGCAAGGGACAGCTCGTCCACCACCTCCTCTGACCTTGTCATTCTATTGATATATAAGCATTTTGTACTGGACTGGGCCAGGCACAGAGCCAGCCCCTGGCCTCATAAGGATGCCACGCTGGCCAGAATCAATGGTCATGGTGCTGGCCCAACCTAGAGGGAGGGCTTTTCTGAGTCAGGGAGGGTGGCATACACAAAGAACCCGAGGCAAATCAGCAGGGCTATTTCAAAGGCACAAAATAATCTGGAGGGCAGATGTATGCCGAAGAAAGGTTCCCAGGCCCCGTTCAAAAGCTAGGGCTGCTAGAGATTTAACTGCGTAACACCGTGCTTGCCTAGCAGGCCAAGGCTCCAGCAACACACACACACACACACACACACACACGCGCGCACACGCACACGCGCACGCACTCACACATGTATACATGCACTTGGATACAGCACCAGATTAGTCTGTGTCCCATGAACAGGGGAGATGCTGGGCACGGGAGGCACAATTGGATTGGTAACTGGACAATGTTTTCTGGCTGCTTTGAACACTTGGGATGTAGTGTCAGGGCTTGAGGAAGGGTGGCCATGATGGGAAGAGAGATGATGAGCAGGCCACACCTACTCTGTAACTCAGGGTAGAGAGAGTCTGGTCCCCTACTTTGTAGGCCAATGTGTCCCCTTCATCCACAAGACCTTCCTTAACGACCTCCCACCTATACTCAAGTACATGGGTGACTACCCATCCAAGAGGACACGCTCTGTCAATGAGCTCACTGACCAGATCTTTGAGGGAGCACTGAAGGCTGAACCCCTCAAAGATGAGGCCTATGTGCAGATCCTGAAGCAGCTGACAGACAACCACATCAGGTGAGCAGACACGGGCAGGGACCTCCTGATGCAGTTGAGGCTGCATCTGTAGTAGGCCATTCTCATCAGGGGAGGGGCTTGGACATGCCCCAAGGGAGGATCAGGGAGGAGGCTAGGTTTAAGGAAGATGATCCCAGTGTAAGTCTAGTGAGGTGCAAGTGATGTTCCTCCAGGGCATCCCTCTGACTCCTGGAAGTAGAGCCCAGCCTCACTCCAAAGCATCCCAGCAAGGAAACCCACATGGTCCTGGTCATGAGTCAGACCTGAGGGGGAGGGAGACTTGATGTTCAGGAGTAGTGAAAACCTGGCTGTCTGTGAGCCGATCAAGAAGGCTGGATGGGAGGGAAGAGTGCACATGCAGACACAGATGTGCACCTTGTCCCTTCCTGCTCAGGAGAGCAGCAAACACTGGAATGGGAAGAAGAGTGTGGGAAAAGGGAATCCTTGTAGTTGTGTATGAAGTTTCCTTGGCCAAGCTGCCACCACCATCCGTGCAACACATAGAGGATGAGGTGGTCTCCAGAGACAAGTCAAAGTGGACTTTTGCCCTTATGGACTATAGTAGGCAGCCCTCCTTTTCTGTTACCTTCATGTTCCACCAACAAATAGTCTTGGCCAGGGTCCATCACTCACAGGCGGGAGGTAAGGCTTTTCTCCAAGGGGTTAAAAAATCTCCTTAGTCTGTGCCCCAAAGCCCTGCTAGGGGCCATCAACTGCCTCTGGACCGCCCAGTCAGCCACCACAGGCATCAGGTCAAGTAGCTAAGAGAAGCAAAGTTTCTCCACCTCCCTCCTGCCCCCACACAGGCCACTAAAATGCTGTGCAAGGTGGCATCTGAAGAGGCCAGTGATGCAGGTGGGTAAAAGAATTTACCAAGACACTCTGGGATCTCCTGGCCTAAGGACTGTAGACAGGTCGACTGTTCCTCCTTCCCCCCCCACCCCATGCATGGGATCAAGCATCAGCATAAGTCCTAATCCAGCTCCCACCCATCGGGAGAGGGAGTGCCTCAAAACTGCCTGCACCCACCCTGAAACCCATCAGAGTATTGGACCTACTTGCACCCACCAGAAGACAACCTTGGACCCATACCCAACAGGAGAGGAAGAGACCCCACCTATACCCACTGGAAGAAGGCATGGGAAGACAACAATATAAGAGCATATTCAATAACAGAAAAACCAATATGATGCCACCAGAGTCTAGGGACTCTACACCAGCAAGACCTGAACATCCCAACACAGATGAAGCAGAAGAGAACAAACTTAAAAACAACTTCATGAAGATGATAGAGACCCTAAAAGAGGAAATGAGAAAATCCTTTAAAGAAATGGAAGAAAAGACAAACCAAAAATTGCAAGAAACAATTCAAACAGTGCAAGGTTTGAAAGCTTAAATAGAGACAATAAAAAAGAAACACAGTCTGGAGGAATGCTGGAATTAGAAAAGATGGGTAAACAATCAGGAACTACAGATGCAAGCATAACCAACAGAATACAAGAGATGGAAGAGAATCTCAAGTGTTGAAGGTACACTAGGGGAAACAGATTCATCAACCAAAAAAAAAATCTTAAGTCCAACAAAACCTAACACAAAATATCCAGTAAATATGGAACACCTTGAAAAGGCCAAACTTAAGAAAGATAGGTATAGAAGAAGGTGAAGAAACCCAACTCAAAGGTGCAGAAAACATATTCTACAAAATCATAGAAGAAAACTTTCCCAACCTAAAGAAAGACATGCCAATGAAAGCACAAGAAGTCTACAGAACACCAAATAGATTGGACCACAAAAAAAGTCCTCTTGGCACTTAATAATTAAAACACCAAACATACAGAATAAAGAAAGAATATTAAGAGCAGCAAAGGAAAAAGGCCAAGTAACATATAAAGGCAAATCTATCAGAATCACACTTGACTTCTGCATGAAAACTCTGAAAGCCAGAAGGTCCTGGATAGATAGTCTACCAACATGAATTCCAGCCCAGACTACTATACCAAGCAAAGCTTTCAATCACTATAGACGGAGAAAACAAGATATTCCACGATAAGACCAGATTTAAACAATACATATCCACTAATCCATCCCTACAGAAAGTACCAGAAGGAAAACTCCAACCTAAGAAAGTTAACTACACTCAGAAAAACATAGGCAATAGATAATCCCACTTTACCAAAAGCCAAAAGAAAAAGCAGGGTAAATCTACAAGCAATACCACCAACACCAACAAATCAAAAACAAGAATTAACACGCAATGGTCCTTAATTTCCCTCAATATTAATGGTCTTAATTTGCCTATAAAAAGACACAGGCTAACAGAATGGATACAAAGACAGAATCCATCCTTCTGTTGCATACAAGAAACACACCTCAATTTCAAATACAGACATTATCTCAGAGTAAAGTGTTGGGATAAGATTTTCCAATCAAATGGACCCAAGAAACAAGCTGGTATAGCAATCCTAATATCCACCAAATTAGACTTCAAACTAAAATCAATCAAAAGAGATGAAGAAGGTCATTTCATATTCATCACAGGAAAAATCTACCAGGATGAATTCTCAGTTCTGAACATCTATGCCCCAAATAAAAAGGCATGCACATTCATAAAAGAAACATTACTAAAATTCAAATCACATATAAGACCTCACACAGTTATAGTAGGAGACTTCAACACCCCACTCTCATCACTAGACAGGACCACCAGACAGAAACTTAACAAAGAAACAAAGGAACTAACAGAAGTTATGACCCAATTGGGATTAACAGACATCTGTAGAACATTCTACCCAAACACAAAAGAATATATCTTCTTCTCAGCACCACATGAAACCTTCTCTAAAATCTACCACATACTAGGCAACATAGCAAACCTCAACGGATAAAAAAAAATGGAATAACCCCCTGTATCCTATCAGATCACCATGATTTAAAGTTAGAATTCAACAACAACACAAATTGCAGAAACCATACAAACTCATTGAAATTGAACAATGCACAATTGTACCATTCCTGGGTCAAGGAAGAAATAAAGAAATAAATTAAAGACTTCCTAGAATTCAATGAAAATGAAACAACATATCCAAACTTATGGAACACTTTGAAAGCAGTACTAAGGAGAAAGTTCATAGCACTAAGTGCTCACATGAAGAAACTGGAGAATAGTCACACTAGAGAATTAACAGCACAACTGAAAACTCTAGAACAAAAAGAAGCAAACTCACCCCAGAAGAGTAGATGCCAGGAAATAATCAAACTGAGGGCTGAAATAAAATCAAAACAAAGGAAACAATACAAAGAGTCAATGTAACGAAGAGTTGGTTCTTCAAGAAAATCAACAAACCTTTATCCAAACTAATCAAAAGGCAGAGAGAGAACGTGTAAATTAACAAAATCAGGAATGAAAAGGGGGACATGACAACAGATACTGAGGAAATCCAGGGAATCTTCAGGTCACTCTTTGAAAACATATACTCCACAAAATTCAAAAATTTAAAGGAGATGGACAATTTTCTAGATAGAAATCACTTACTAAAATTAAATCAAGAACAAATAAGCAATTTAAACAGACCCATAACCCCCAATGAAATAGAAGCAGTCATCAAAACTCTCCCAACCAAAAGAAGACCAAGCCCAGATAGCTTCAGTACAGAATTCTATCAGAAATTCAAAGAAGAGCTAACACCAACACTCCTCAAAGTGTTCCACACAATAGAAGCAGAAGGTTCACCACTAAACTCTTTTTACGAGGCTACAATTACCTTGGTACCCAAACCACACAAAGACACAATTAAGAAAGAGAACTACAGACCAATATCCCTCATGAACATTGATGCAAAAATACTCAATAAAATACTGACAAATTGAATCCAAGAACACATCAGAAAAATCATCCACCATAATGAAGTAGGCTTCATCCCAGGGATGCAGGGATGGTTCAACATACAAAAATCTATCAATGTAATCCACCATATAAACAAACTGCAAAAGGAAAACCACATGATCATCTTACTAGATGCTGAAAAAGCCTTTGACAAAAATCCAAAACCCCTTTATGATAAAGGTCCTGGAGAGATCAGGGATAACAGAAACGTACCTGAACATAATAAAAGCAATATACAGTAAACCAACATCCAACATCAAACTAAATGGACAGAAACTCAACACAACTCCTCTAAAATCAGGAACAAGACAAGGCTGTCCACTCTCTCCATATGTCTTCAATATAGTACTTGAAGTTCTAGTTAGAGCAATAAGACAACAAAAGGAGATCAAGGGGATACAAATTAGAAAGGAAGAAGTCAAACTTTCACTATTTGCAGATGATATGACAGTTTACACAAGTGACTCAAAAAACTCTACCCAGGAACTCCTACAGCTGGTAAACACCTTCAGCAAAGTGGCAGGATTCAAGATTAACTCAAATCAGTAGCCCAACTATATACAGATGATAAATGGACTGAGGAAGAAATCAGAGAAACATTGCCCTTTACAATAGCCACAAACAACATAAAATATCTTGGGGTAACGCTAACCAAACAAGTGAAAGACATGTATAGCAAGAACTTTGAGTCTTTAGAGAAGGAAATTAAAGAAGACACCAGAAAATGGAAAGATATCCCATGATCCTGGATAGGTAGGATCAACATAGTAAAAATGGCAATCTTGACAAAAGCAATCTACAGATTCAACACAATCCCCATCAAAATACCGGCACAGTTCTTCACAGACCTTGAAAGAACAATAATCAACTTTATATGGAAAATTAAAAGACACAGGATAGCCAAAACAACCCTGTACAATAAAGGAACTTCTGAAGGCATCACCATCCCTGACTTCAAGTTCTATTATAGAGTTATAGTCCTGAAAGCAGCTTGGTATTGGCACAAAAATAGACAGGTAGACCAATGGAATCTAGTTGAAAACCCTGATATTAACCCACACACGTACAAACACTTGATTTTTGACAAAGAGCCGGGTGTTGGTGGTGCATGCTCTCAGGAGGCAGAGGCAGGCAGATCTCTGTGAGTTAGAGGTCAGCCTGGCCTACAGAGTGAGTTCCAGGACAGCCTCCAAAACAATACAGGGAAACCCTGTCTCAGAAAAAAAAAGATTTTTGACAAAGAAGCTAAAATTATACAATGGACAAAAAAAGAAAGCATTTTCAACAAATGGTGCTTAGATGGTGGCATGTAGAAGACTGTAGATAGCTCCATATCTATCGCCATGCAAAAAACTTAGGTCCAAATGGAACAAAGACCTCAACATAAATCCAGCCACACTGAACCACCTAGAAGAGAAAGTGGTGGTACCCTTGAACGAATTGGTATAGGAGACCGCTTCCTGAACATAACACCAGTAGCACAGACACTGAGGACAACAATTAATAAATGGGACCTCCTGAAACTGAGTAGCATCTGTAAGGCAAAGGACATAGTCAACAAGACAAAAAGGCAGCCCAAGAATGGGAAAAGATATTCACTAACCCCATACCTGACAGAGGACTGATCTCCAAAATTTACCAAGAACTCAAGAAGCAAGTCTCCACAGAACTAAATAGAGAATTCTCATTAGAGGAGTCTAAAATGGCTGAGAGGCACTTAAGAAAATGCTCAATATCCCTAGCCATCAGGGAAATGCAAATCAAAACAACTCTGAGATACCATCTTACTCCTGTCAGAATGACTAAAATCAAAAACACCAATGACAGTTTATGCTGGAGAGGATATAGAGAAAGGGCAACACTCCTCCATTGCTGGTGGGAGTGCCAACTCAGTAAAGCCACTTTGGAAATCCTGAGATTCCTCAGGAAAATGGGAATCAGTCTACCACAAGACCCAGCAATTCCACTTTTAGGCATATGCTCAAAAGATGCATATTCATACAACAAGGACGTCTGTTCCACTGTATTCAGAGCAGCATTATTTGTAATAGCCAGAACCTGGAAGCAACCTAGATGCTCCTCAACTGAAGAGTGGATAGAGAAAATGTGGTACATTTACACAATGGAGTACTATTCAGCAGAAAAAAAAAACAATGGAATCTTGAAATTTGCAGGCAAATGGATGACACTAGAAGAAATCATCTTGAGTGAGGTAACCCAATCACAAAAAGACAAACATGGTATGTACTCACTCATATATGGATATTAGACATGGAGCAGGGGATTGCCAGCCTACAATCCCACTGCCAGAGAGTCTGGGAAACTGGGAGGACCCTAAGAGAGATGTGCATGGTACCCTAGAGAAGGGTAATGGGATAGGATCTCCTGAGTAGATTGGGAGCAAGTGGGAAGAGGAGAGGGATCAGGGAGAAAGAGAGAGGGAGAAGAGGAGGGGGGAGGAGGTCATGGGGGAGCAGGAAGGTTGAGCTGGGGAAAGAATAGAGAACGGGATGAGAGATATCATAATAGAAGGAGTCATTATAGGTTTGAGGAGAGATCTGACACTAGTGAGATTTCCAGAGATCTACAAGGATGACACCAACTGGCAATCTAAGCAATAGTGGAGAGACTACCTTAAATGACCTTCCCCAATAATGAGATTGAAGACTACCTCATATGCCATCCTAGAGGCTTCATCCATTGGCTGATGGAAGCAGAGGCAGACACCCACAACTAAACACTAAACTGAACTCTTGGAACCAAGTTGCAGAGAGGGAGATGTGAAGAGCAAAGGGGTTAAGATGGGGCTGGTGAAACCCACAGAAACAGCTGATCTGAACAAGGGGGAGCTCATGGACCCCAGGCTGATGGCTCAGAGGCCAGCATTGGACTTATCCAGACTCCCTGAATGTGGGTGTCAGTAAGGAGGCCTCGACAATCTATGGGGCCTCAGGTAGTAGATCAGTATTTATCCCTGGCATACAAATGGACTTTGGGAGCCCATTCCACATGGAGGGATGCTCTCTCAGCCTAGACACATCAGGGAGAGCCTAGGCCCTGCCCTGGATAATTTGACAGACTTTGGAGATCCCCCATGGAGGGCCTCACCCTCCCTGGGGAGCGGAGTGGACATTGGGTGAGGGCTTAGGGAGGTTGGGGGGACGGGGAGGAGTATTGTAAAAAAAAAAATACAAATGGAAAAAAAAAGAAAATTTCTCTTTGATAAAAAAAAAAAAGAATTTACCAAGACGGTGACTGAGCTCCCAAAGAACTCCCATGCAGGAGAGAGAGTAGTGAAAAGGAAAGCCACAGCCTTACTCTATGAGTCATCTGTGTCTGGCTCACTTTGGATCGTCAGCTGGGCATCTTGTCATTTTGCTGGGGGCTGAGCTCTTTCTTTTTGGGACTCACCATCTGTAGAACACGCCATGTGTCACTGGGGGTCTCTCTCTAGATGGCCCGGCCTTCGTGATTTGCCATCCATGTAAGATGTCATGCGTCACCGAGGGTCCATCTCTAAATGGTCTTGTCTGTGTATTAAAGCGTAGACTCCTCTGCAGTGGGGCCAGGACAGAGAGACTGCAGCTGAGGCTTGGTGTGATCCACTTTCTCATGAGATACTAGCCTTGCTCCTCCAGGAGGCAGCAGAGACCTTGATCTAAGCCCAGCCTGCCCTGAGGTAGTGACAGCCTAGTTCTGGGACTAGAATAGCCCAGCATAACCATCTATATTAGAGTGGTGCACATTCTCCCCTCTTTGCATTCTGCAGATTTTTCAAGGTCTACCCTGGAAGCAAACTCATCAGATCTCACACTGCCAGGCCTTCCCCTGGGCAGGGTCACCTTTCATCTCTGTGTGTCAGAATTTGTCTTGCTCTTCAAAGCCTACATTAATATCACCTTGTACAGGGCCCACAAGCCTCCTTGCTCCATCATGTCCAGCGAACCAAGGGCTGCCTATGTGTATAGGGAGTCTGGCTCAACAGTATAGATGAGCTTAGGAGCTCAGCTAATGTATGCACTTCCATGCCCCTGGGGATGTGTGGCTTTGAGGGTGAAATCTCAGCTGACCCATGCAGGGTGCAGAGCAACTTTGGGCTTTTGTTGCTGTTTCCCGTGGACTAATGACTGTCTGTATGGCCTGGTATGGGCTCATGGCCACACTGAGCAGCACTGTTTGGTTCTGGCTGTCATGGGTATATGTCATCTGGTCCTCGGACAGAAGGTCTAACTCCGGGGTGCACAGGTTCCTGACTCCCTCTGGTCCTCCTCCCACAGGTACAGCGAAGAGCGGGGCTGGGAGCTACTATGGCTGTGCACAGGCCTCTTCCCACCCAGCAACATCCTCCTACCCCACGTGCAGCGTTTCCTGCAGTCCCGGAAGCACTGTCCTCTCGCCATCGACTGCCTGCAGAGGCTACAGAAAGCACTGAGGTACCCCGGAGCCTCAGGGGCAGGGACAAGCACCAGGGGGGAGGGGCAAGCACAGGGGGGCATCTGGCCACACCCAGCTGTAGGACAAACCCTTGGTGGTGAGAACAGGAGCCCACGGTGTCGAGCCTATCCCTGAGTTCCTCAGCTCCACAGGTGCAAACGCTGCCCGTGCAGCCACAGCTGGGGAGCCTGGCTGCTCCTTGAGGGACTTCCTTCTGGAAGACTGGGAAGGTGGCCCCTAGGCCCCACTGCAGACTCAGCCGCGTTCACTCACACCCTTTGTTCTCACTCCCTCCTCTCCCTCCAGTCACCATTCCACTTACTGGGATGGGAACTCAGGGCTCTGGGAGGCCACACAGCTGAGCCCCTGTTGGGCATGAAGATGGGGGTCAGGCTGGGGTCAGTCTCCTGTTTTCTCTGCTCCCCAGCCTGGTGGACATATGCTTCCTGTCCCCTCTCCCTCTGTGTTTCAGAAATGGGTCCCGGAAGTACCCTCCACACCTGGTGGAGGTAGAGGCCATCCAACACAAGACTACCCAGATTTTCCACAAGGTCTACTTCCCCGATGACACGGATGAGGTGAGGGTCCCCGCCCCCCACCCTCTGCACATGGGTCTGACACCCGAACAGGGTCAAGCTCCCTCAGCCTGCATCTCTAACACCACCCGGCACCCGGACACCTCATTCTCTCGGCCTTGGGTAGAGCCAGGACTTGGTCAAAGACTACAGACAGACACCCCTCTGTCCCTGCAGCCAGGCTTTCTGTGACATCTTAACTTGGAGCCTGGAGACTGAGAGATGCCACAGTAGGATTCTGTGGCAAACTGAGAAATTTCCCAGAATCCTCCCCACCTATGTACTATCCCATCTCTCCTCTCTCTCTCAAGTTCCACCCCTTCTCACATCTGCCGACAGTCTGGGCTGCTTTTCCCTGTTCACTTTCTTGTTAGCTTTTCTTTTTCAAGGCCCCATTCCCCTACACACACACACACACAACACACAACACACATACACACAACACACACACACACACACACACACACACACACTGCCTGTGAGTTCCTGCTGGGAGGGCCAGAGACAATGAGATCTGGGAAGACCCAGGTGGGAGAGGTTTGTGCTTTCTTCAAATGCTACAGCTCTGGATCCTCCAGGACAACCCATAGATAGAGCAGGGATCTTGAAAGGGAGGAACTTGGATAGGAGGAGAACAGAGGTGGGGGAAGTGCCCTCGGAAGTCAAGTGAGTGCTACCCTTAGGCTTTTGAAGTGGAATCCAGCACCAAGGCCAAGGACTTCTGCCAGAACATCGCCAGCCGGCTGCTCCTCAAGTCTTCGGAGGGATTCAGTCTTTTTGTCAAAATCGCAGACAAGGTGGGTCTGCCCAACTCTTAGAGACTTGCTGGGACGCTGCAGGGGTGGAGAAGAGGAGGGAGGCACCTGCATGGAGAATCTGACTTGCATGGCAAGAAGGCTCCCCTTACAAGGCACAGCTGCCACTAAAGCTGTCCTCTGAGGCTGCACACGGCTGCCAAATTCTTCTGAGAGTCACATGCCCAGGTACCCTGTGCTCTGAACTCACAGGCCTTGTTGACTTTGCCCCTTCAGCAAATTCGCCCTTGAAATAACCTTCAGAGTGTAAAATGTTTATTGCTGCTTCATCAGAGAGGTTAGGTAATGTGTCCATGGTCACACAGCAGGAACCCAGATGCTCTCTCTAAAATCAGCTGTGATGCCTCCTGGAAGGAAGGCTTCCCAAAGCATCCTGGAGGGGAGAACTGGATGTTCTCTTCTACTGATCCGTGACAGCTCTGTGTACATTCTGTCTCACTTTGTGACTGTCGCTGTGTCAAACATGGGGACCCAAAGACAATGTCCTGGGTCCAGAGTGTCTGCATCGCAGCCCGTGGGAGGAGCTGGACAGTGAGGCTGAGACTAGATCTTGTTCTTGGCTGAGTTGCCTTGGGCCTGTGCGGTTTTTGGTGTGCCAGGCACGGGGTGGGATGATGCGATTCCAGGCAGGAGACCCGTGTTCTGGGAATGCCGACAAGGAGCAAGCAGTGTGGGTGGGACTGACACACAGAACCCCTCTGGCTGGAAGTGGAGTCTTTCCAAGAAGAGGCTGACAGGAATGTCAGTGGGCAAATCAGAACTAAAGCAAACGGGTTGCGATGGCTTCATCCCGTAGGTCATCAGCGTCCCTGAGAATGACTTCTTCTTTGACTTTGTTCGACACCTGACGGACTGGATAAAGAAAGCGCGACCCATTAAGGATGGTAAGGGGCTGGGCTCTGGCATGCTAGAGGCATGGAGACCAGGACACGCTGGCTCTGGGCCAGGCTGCAAAGCCCACTGTCTAGCCACGTAAGGGGCTCCTGTGGGGCTGGTGCCAGTCTGGCAGAGTCAGGGAACCTTCTCTGCTGAGACTCCATGTGACCAGCTACCCCGTCTGTGCCACAGGAATCGTGCCCTCGCTCACCTACCAGGTGTTCTTCATGAAGAAGCTGTGGACCACCACAGTGCCAGGCAAGGACCCTATGGCCGACTCCATCTTCCACTATTACCAGGTGAGCTGCACTGGGACCTCTGTTCCCTGGGTTTCACTGGCCACCAGTCTGGTGGCTTTACTGTGAGGCTGGAGTGTGCTGCCTTTGACAGGCGAGGCTTGTAGCGGCTGCTTCAAAAGGCCTGCCGTTGAGACCACTGAGTCCCAATTATATGAAGTCAACCCGTCCTGTCATCTTCCAGTCCTGATGCTTGATTGATCATTCTTCCGAGGTCCTTGTCCTTGCTGGCTCAGGCTGCTCCATGCTTGAGCCCTCTGGATACAGGTGTTTGCTGGTGTGACTGAGTCCATCCAAGTCTGCTTTGGTTCTATAGGCAAGCTCACAGGCAGAACCTGTCATGCCTGCCTTTGATTCCTTCTGTCCTTCCATGTAACCCCTTGAAGTCACCATGTTCCTATTTTGGAGTAGCAAACAGACACAGAGTCCAAGTGATGCTGTTCAGGTCACACAGCTGGTGGGACTGGGCTCCTAGTCTTCGTGACTGCTGCCCAGTGCTCTGCTGTGGGCTGCATCCTGCTTAGCCTTGAGTGAGAAACAAACCAGGGTTCCCGGGAGGTGGAGAGGAGATGCTGGCTGCTGTGGTGCAGAGCTTGATGACCTGGGCGCAAGGACTGCTCCCATCCAAACCTGGGTACCTGGTCCAGGAGAGGAGGGATGTGGAATTTCCTCAGGATCACCCACCCGCCCACCTCACTGGCTATAGGAAAGGCAGTGGGCAGTGCTCTAACATGGCTCCGCTCTCAAACTGCCCGGTGCTGAGACTGTCACGTCTTTCCTGTCTTGTGCATCCCCTGCAGCTGAGGCAGAGGAAGTGCTGGGCCCAAATGTAGGCGGACCACAGGAGCCCCTCTTCTGCTTTGTCCATGCCTGCCACCTGCTCTGTTTCCCGCAGGAGTTGCCCAAGTATCTCCGAGGCTACCACAAGTGCACTCGGGAGGAGGTGCTGCAGCTGGGCGCCCTCATCTACAGGGTCAAGTTTGAGGAGGACAAGTCCTACTTCCCTAGCATCCCCAAGTTGCTAAGGGAGCTGGTGCCCCAGGACCTCATCCGGCAGGTCTCACCTGATGACTGGAAGCGGGTAAACACGGAAGAGCAGTGGGAATGGGGCCTCCCGGTGTGGGACCGTGGGCATCCCAGGAGTTGGAGCAGCAAATACTGACCAGCAGCGAAGGGGATGCCTCTCCTGTTTCCATCTCCATCTGCTTCATTCTCTAGTCCCCACCCAAAGGATATTGTGGCCCTATGGTTTGTCCCATTCTGGTTGTCTAGGTGACCTAACTTTACTTGATACCCCCAGCTTGTCCGTATGGGTTGGGGTGGGTCAGAAGCCAGTTGGCTGTGTTAAGCGGGGGCCATGGTAGTTGGCAGCACTGTCTGTCCCGTGCCTGGGTCTGACAGTGTAGACAGGCAGAAGCAGAGCTGTGAGTGGAGCCCCCTGACTCACTTCCCCCTCAGTCCATCGTCGCCTACTTCAACAAGCATGCAGGGAAGTCCAAGGAGGAGGCCAAGCTGGCCTTTCTGAAGCTCATCTTCAAGTGGCCCACCTTTGGCTCAGCCTTCTTTGAGGTGAAGGTATGTCTTAGGGAGAGGTCAGATAGGGGCAAAGGGTTGGGGTGAGATGGCACAGAGACTGGAATGTAGGTGGCAGGGATAACCTTGAACATCTTCTGGCACAGGAAGGAGAAGCTGCGCTAACTGTGACCCACCAAGAAGCACCAGAAGCTTGACTTGCCAAGGGAGATAGTCATTCCCGTGGGCCAGAGTGGTGGAGGGTGGCTTGTGCTGTTAACAGTGGGCCTCTGGAGGCAGCAGATCAGGAGGCTGTGCCTGGGGTGGGGGGAGGCTGTGCCCGGGTTGAGGGAGTAGTCTAGGGTGGCCTCCTAGAGCAAGGGATTTCCAGGAAAGCCTCTGTCAAGAACCCTGTGTAGACAGAGCCCAGAGGGCTGAGAACCCAAATCTTGGCAGGAAATGACGGTGTCAGGTATGGCTGAGGATGCAGGCAGGGTGTCAAGCAGATGAGCTCAGCGTCTCCTCAAGGGGCAGTGAGCCTTGGAGGTTTGGGACAGGGACAACAGCGCCATATGGCTGCTCTGGCCACTGGGAGACTTTTGGATTGAGAGAAAGGACATAGCAAACCTCCCAGGGAAGCAAGAGGGGAAGGATGGGATCTCTGCCGGGGACCCAGGAGGCTGTGGGCAGAGGGGAACCAGGAGGCCATGACAGGCCTGGCAGGGCCTTTGTACCTCTGACTCCACGTACACAGGAGGCCTGGTTGATTTTGTCTCCAAACTCCTGTCTTTCTCTGAAACCCCATCTGATGGTGTCTGTTTTCTTTGCTAGCAAACTACAGAACCAAACTTCCCCGAGATTCTCTTAATTGCCATTAACAAGCACGGGGTCAGCCTCATTGATCCCAGAACGAAGGTAAGCAGGGCAGGAGCAAGTTGGAGCATGACCAACCAAGGTTCCAGACTTAAGCCCTTTTATCTGCTGTCCCCACTGCAGAGCCCCTGGATACCCATCTTGAAAGGCCTCCTGTCCTTCCTCCATTGACTTACTCATTTGCCCCACCAAAACTAACCTTCAGTTTACCATCAAATTCTTGCTGCTAAGTTCCAAAGTCCTTTTAGTACTCAGCTTCTTGGTGTCACTGGATGCCACAGACTGCCACCCCTTTCCAAAATGTTCTCTGCCCATCCGGATGGTAACTGGTGGCATCATATGCAAGAGGAGCTATGCTTATGTATCAGAAAGGCCAGTCCCACTGTGCTCCTGAATAGTTGCTGAAAATCACTAATGACCGTCATCTTCCCCTTGCTGCATGGCAGCATGGTTGCATGGGCTTTCTGTCTTCATTCTTTTGCAGACATTTTTGGGCTTCTGCTCTACACATTCCAAGTATGCTGTGTCCTTCCAAGGCTCCTTTCTGTTTTTTTCTCTGTCCTGCTTTCTCCTCAAACTCACCCAAGCTGTCTCACTCAGACCAACAGTTGTTGGTGCTCTTAGGCCGTTTAAGTTTTGATATTTGGCCCTAAGCACCCACCAGTCTCCAGGGCTTCCTTGGTGTCCAAGGCAAGGCATGGAGGGGAAGCTCCCCAGCAGCTCTACACAGAGCTGGCTTCTCCATCTTGTTCCTTTCCTGGTGGGAGGGCCCAGGACTTCTGTAAGGGTATGTGCAGGCTGGAGCTGGGCTTACTGAAGCAGGAGGGTCATGCTCTACAGCCGAGTTACCTCCCTGCTCTCCAGGACATTCTGACTACTCACCCCTTCACCAAGATCTCCAACTGGAGTAGCGGCAACACCTACTTCCACATCACCATTGGGAATCTGGTCCGCGGGAGCAAGCTGCTCTGCGAGACGTCGCTGGTGAGAGTGCTTCCTAGTGCCTGGCATGGGTCCCTGCCTCTCCTGGTTGGGTCTATTAGAAGCCTAGTGTGGGGAAAGTGCTCCATCAGGGGTGGGGGTACAGGTCCCTCACTCACTGCTGTTTTGGTATCTGGAGACTGAGCCGGAGGCTGTGGGCCTTCAGCCCAAATGTAACAGAGGAGCCACTAGAGATGAAACCTCCTAGACAAGCCCGAAGGTCCAAGATGCTCCTTTAACTGGTAGTGTTCGTAGTCACTCCTGGAGGGAGGCATCCAGAATTACAGGGCCCACAAGCCTGGGGCTCAAGATAGCAAGATGAACTTAGTCACTCAAGTGTGTAGTTGGGGACAGAACTCACTTTGTTTCTGCACTGTGCCTGAGAGTGTCCTGAGAGTCTTGTGTGTGAGGGGCTGGCACATTCCTCTGTGTGCCTTGCTTACTTTCTTACTGGTTCCAGGGCTACAAAATGGATGATCTCCTGACTTCCTACATCAGCCAGATGCTCACAGCCATGAGCAAACAGAGGAACTCCAGGAGCGGCCGGTGAAGAGTAGAGGAGGTGCTGACTCAGGCCCTGGTCATCTAGGCAGGGAGGCTCGACTGACCGCATCTGCTGGGCTCTGACCTGTCTGCCGTGGAGGCAGAACTTCCCTACACCCATCTCTGGTGCCTGCACTAACTTCACCTGCTTTGCTGGTGTAAGAGACGTGCTCCCTGGACACCTCTCCTGACTGAGACCAGCTCCACCAAGCGACCGAGCTCTTTTGACTTTCTGTGTATTGATGGGAAAGAGGGATCAAGGACAACTCAGCTCTCTCCATCTGGGGAACAGCCTAACCATATTTGCAATGAATGATGCTCTGAAACCCAGGGCACTGGGCTCAGAGTCCTCATGGCCCCTGCCATGAGCACTACCACCGAGGCCTGCCTGCAAGAATCAATCCTAGTGTTATCTGCTCCAGGAAGCCCTCCTAGACTACCTCTTGAGTCTGGACAACGCCTCCTGGTTCTACCTGGGTCACTTCTATGTGTGACAGTTCCATGCTGGGTCCCTGCTAAGATCTCCATGACCACCCGAGGGCATAAAGCATGTGTCATGTGTCTTAGCCTCTGGTCTTGTGTTCATCTTTGCAGCAGGAGAGAATGTGGAGTCAGGATACAGACCTGTAGGGGACTGGCCTACAGAGCTGCGTCTCCCGCCTGCCTGACCAAGCTGCCCTACATATATATGCCCTTGAGTCTTCAAAGAGCAATTGAGACCAAGTGGGGTTGGGGAAAGTGATGGACACTGGTCAGAGAATGGAAGGCCCAAGATTGTGTATAAAAGTGTGTGTGTGTGTGTGTGTGTGTGTGTGTGTGTGTGTGTGTGTGTGTAGGGGTAGAGTCTAGGAGATGGATCACTTACTGGCTCTTAACCAGGGCCAGTGGAGGCAGAATGCCCCTCACCTTGTGACAGAAAATTCTCCTTGGTCTATCAAGAACAATACTACTCCCTTGGGTGAAATGCTTACATCCAGTGATACTGCTTTGTGACCAGAATGAGACAGTGAAGTCTGGGAGGGGCCTGGATAGACCTGGGCCAGGGGCTTTAGACTAGACAGTGGCTGGAATGAGTAAATACAGATGCAACAATGACAATCCCTTTGAGCTGTAATGTTTGGGACTTCCATCAGCATCTCCCAGAGGCATCACATTAAGCATCCAGCCAGCCACACCTGTGTGTTCAGTCACCCCCAGGGGGTGCTGTTCCTGATCTCTGCACTGCATGTGAGGAGAGGGCAGCTGGTGTATACAAGTGGAGTCCCCAAGCCAAGCACTCCTTATGGAGTGAGGCTGTGACTGTTGGGGAGGGGGAGACAGCCCTCCCTATAACAGTCACAGGACCACTTGACTTCACAGCTAACCAGGATAGATCTGGCCCAGTGAGAAGCTGAGGCTACAGTTTACTCTGTATCATCATGCTGAGAGGAAGGGTGAGGTCAAAGGGGAGTATGAATGAGTGAAGGTCACGTCATAGAACTCAACTCACAGCGGCTAACACTGGGCTCCCAGACAGAAGTGACTTCAGATGACTGTTCTAAGCTCTGTTTTCCTGAAAAGACCGAGGCTGATTATTGAGTGAACATGAATTGTAAACCTTGGGTGTTAGGAAGCAACCCACTTCATGCACATCAGAAAATAAGGGTGGGATGAGAGCTTTGCCCCTGGCTCATGCCCATGCCACCTCTCCTTCCAGGACTGAGGAAAATGTCACTACTGCACCTGTTCCACAGTCTTCATTAGCATGAGTGACCACAGAGGGGGACAAACAACACATTGGCTTCCTGAAAGATGCTTTTATTACAGGCTGACATGACCAGTCACTCCTTCAGCAGAAAATATAACAAGTATAAGATGAGACAGCCCTGCAAACCCAAGAGCAGCCAGCTCCAGGTCCCTGACCATGCATCACTGTTTGCCCCAGCCTGACTCCTGAGGTGCATCCCTTACCGAGGTTGGGCAAGAGTGCTTCTCCTGAAAGCCTCAATGGCCCCTGTGTGAGCTTGACCATGCCCTACCATCACCATACTTAGACACACAGAAAAGAAGAAGGGGACAAGGTTATTTCTTCTTTAAAGGCATCTTATATGAGATAGTGGAAATGCTGGAATCTAGTGTTTCATAGCTTTCTTCAGAAAAGTCAAACATGGGAGTCTTTTGGTGGGTTTTGGCATGGGAGTCCTCTACGAAGAGTCCTGCCAATTCATCATCCTTCATGGTGGTTTGTGAGGAAGGCCCCGTGGCAGGTGTTTGGGTGTGTTAAAAGCCCCCAGTGAGCATTAGTGGTTTAATTGTGTTCTTGAATGGCACTGGTTTCTTCTTGTGGGCTCTGACAAAATGGGAAGCACTTGGGGGTTTCTTCCGAGTCCTGGTTGAGCTTTCATAGTGAACTGCTGGAGTCCACAGACTTCTTACTGTTCAGACGGGAGTCTTTTTAGGTAAGCGTGAAGCTCCTTTAACCTCAGATTCACCTTTTGGGATGTTTATGCTCTCAACACCTGCAGGATAGAAAAGACACAAATACAGATTCCTCAAATGTCACTTCTCTCCGATCCCCGCCTGTAACATATGACAGCCAAGTCATCTCTCAGTGTCGTCTCCTCAACCTCTGGGCTTCTTTCCTCTAAGCTCTCCTCTCCCTCTAGACTCAGTACAGCTCAGCACGGAGGAGGGGCTTAAGGATCTACTGTAAGTCTCTAGCTTACCATGGAAGATCACAGAAGGAGAGGACCAGCTTTCGCTCAGAGCTCATGTCTCATAAACTTTAGCTATAAATTAAATAAAAACTAAATATATTACCAATCCGAATCACAACTCATTTGTTTGTTGTTTGTTTAAGACAAAGTCTTACTTTGTAGCCCAGGCAGGCGTGGAACTCATTATGTAACCTAGGCTGGTCTTGACAGTCTCTATGGCAATCCTCCTACCCCATCTCTCAAGTAGCACCATCCTGGCTACAAGTGAAGCTTTTTAAGGACAGAACTTTGACTTCCATTACCTGCACAGTGCTTCAAAGTGTGTGTCACAAAGCAAGTTCCAGATAAATATTGTTTTACTGATAGGAAAACGTAGGCAGCAGAAACTTATATAATGGAGCAAGGAAATTGAGACTAAGTCTATCAAAGAGAAACAGTGAGCCTAGATGATCTATGAAAACATGAGAACATGTCCAAATTATCAAAGAGTTTAAATTGTGGTGAGTGATGGTGCCAACATCCAGAAGATGAGTTTTTGAGGCAGGAATCCCAGGGCTCAGATGGGATTTCTGCCTGCGCATATTCAGTCTGGAAAGAACAGCGGCACACATAGGTTTTGCTTTTCAACTTCTGAGATACTTACATTCATGCATTTCACAAAATGCTAATAACATTAAATTCTTAAAGTGAAACTCATCAATAGTTTATAAGCAAAGACATGATATAAAATGAGTAGGGAGATGACACCTGCTACAATAATCTAGAATAAAGAATGCCAATAAGTGAAAAATTTGGTCAACAGTTGTCATCTAGGTGTCTTTGGAAACCCTGGAGACCTTTATAAGGAGGGGTCTCTTAAATCAACTTTCATAAAACTACTAATGCTATTTTCCTTTAAAAAAATCTGTCTCATGTCCAGTAGCATTTCCAGAGGCCACACCACAGGTCAGACAGTAAGAGACAGAAAATTCAGAAGCAGATAGGAGATTTTTTTGTCATTTTTTAGATCTAGATGGTGAGATTTTGAAAAATGTAGAAGACTGCTACATTTCTTACTACATTCTTTTTCAACAACTGATGCATCACATGAAAACCTTTAAAAATTATTTTGAAATGAATCTGTAAATGTTTTTAAGTTTACAATATGGTAAATAACAATAGATATTAGATACAATAAGAAATGAAAATATATGGTCTGTATTCAGAAGCATCAGTTAATAGAAAAGGATGCAGAACTAACAGGTGACAGAGCCTGCAAAAAAAGAGAATGAAACCACTACAACTATGTTCGGGCTTTTGCTGTTGCTTTGAGCCAGCTTCTCACATACCCAGGCTAACCCTGAATTCACTATGTAGCTGAGGATGACCTTGACGTTCAGATTCTGCTGTCTCCACCTCCTAAGTGTTTACCACTATAGCTGGCTGTGATCAGATATTTAAATGAAACTACATGAAAGCAGGGAGAAAAGGGGAAGCTATATCTATACACATGCCATCAAAATGGCTCAGAAGGTAAAGTCATCTGCTGTCAAGCCTGGTGACCAGAGTTTGATCCCAGGGACCAACACAGGGGACGGAGGAAAAGGTTGTTTTCTTCTGATACCTTCCATGGCAAGGTGGGCATATAAGCCGAGCTTCTCTTTCACTCTGCCTGCAGCTCCCTCCCTCACACCCTTTTCAAGTAAGGATAGTTCTTAATTTGTGGCCATGATAACATGTGACTGCACTGTAATATTTGTGCATTTTATTGTTATTTTCATGTGCTACTTAAGCCAGGCAGTTAAATCCCATGTTGTCAAGTCTCTCTACTACCTACATCATTTTTCATGTGATTTATTTAATATGATGCTGTCTCATTCATCATGGCCCTAGAAACAATACTCTAACACGCACACACACACACACAGAGTAAATACACTCTATGATGCTTGCACAATGATTAAAAAAAGGTAAGCAAGTTCTTTTTGGAAAGCACCCCCATTCTACAGTGATGAGGACTGATGGCAAGAACAAGTTGTGTATTCAATAACCAACACCCCTTACAGGACTAACTATATAATTCATACCAGCAACAACTTTTGTTTCATTGGTGTTTGGTTGAGTTTGCAGATGGGAACTCAAGGACAAGGGGACTGACTAAATTTTCCTGCTTTGCCCTGGTCCCCATCCCTCAGTTCCCATACACCCTTAGCTCTAGACAGGGACACGAAGAGCAGGACCTATCTTCTTGAGGCCATGGGAACAAAGAGGAAGGAACAAACAAGGCTTTTGACTTTACCTGTAGATACAGTGGCATCGGCTTCAAGCCACCTTTCTTTTCTAAGCTCTTTCATCCTAGAAGGAAGCAAACCATGTATCAGTTCACAGGCCTCTTTCAAGCAGCAGCATTGAGGCAGTGGTCAGAAGGCTCGTTACCCAGCCAGACTCTCCTGTGCTTCCTCCCTTTTAAAAAGCTAAGTTGGCAATCAGAATGATGGATCGTAAGAACCATGATCTGCCCTAACTCACTTCCTTCTTTTGGGCTGTTAGTTCTCTTTCATCTTAAAACCTCAATCCTGGGCTGCAGAGAAGACTCAGTGGTCAGCACTTAGCACTGGCTGCTTTTCCAGAGGACCCAGCTTTGATTCTAAGTGTCCACCTGGTGGCTCACAGCCATCTGTAACTACAGTTATCTACAGTAACTACAGCTATCTACAATAACTACAGGAATCTGATACCATCTTCTAGCTTCTGTGACTATGTGGCAAGCAGGCACACAGGCAACCAAAACACCCACACATACACAAACAGTAAAATACTAAAAGCAAACTAAACCAAAACGGTGTATCATTTGTCCTGCAAAGATTCTTAAATGTCATTTTCTGGTCAGACATAAAAAGGAGTATGGTCCAGAAAAGAAGAAGCAATTTTTCTCTAGGTCACCCCGCAACTAAGATGTGAAGCCAGGGCTACAGTCCAGTGCTCTTGGCTCTGCCAGTCCCTGCCTGCAGGAGAATGGAGGCCGATGTTCTGCACAGTTTCAGTCTCTGTACTTTCTCAACAGATCACACTGAGTCCATACTAAATGACGACTGGGCTCCAGTGAGAGTCCTTATTTGAAAAGGGGTGAGGGAGGGAGTTGCAGGTTATAAACCCACCTTGCCATGGAAGGTATCAGAAGAGAATAACCCTTTTCTCAATTTTCTGTAAGAACCCATTTATTACTTTTATTGAGAGGAGTTTTTCATTTAGAATTAGAAATATGTACTTACCAGTGATAATAAAATACAAAGCCAATGATAACTGCAGAAGCAATATCCAGGAAAAGCCACATGAATGTATAGTATCCTGGTGTCTGCAAAACATGAACAAAACGAAGTTGAAGGACTTTGTGGTTGGAAGGTTTTTAAGTTCCTTGCTCATCTGCTTGGGAGGAGGGCCTAGGAGGAAGTGGGGGGGCAGATGAGACCATCCCCAGCTATTCTAACAGCCACATGCACACATGCAGGGGATTTTTTTTTGGTTTTTCGAGACAGGGTTTCTCTGTATTGTTTTGGAGGCTATCGGTCCAGCCCAGCCTCGAACTCACAGAGATCCGCCTGCCTCTGCCTCCCGAGTGCTGGGATTAAAGGCGTGCGCCACCACCGCCCGGCTCATGCAGGGGATTTGCAAGGACTAAAATGTGCCATGCCCTTCATCTTCCCGGTCTCTCAAGGCAAACATCTATAAAAATCACAGAGAAGTCACACACCAAGTCTGTTCTTGGACCCAGGACTCCAGCCCGTGTGATCTGACTTCTTGTGCTCTGTTTCTGTAACATGGTCTCTGCAATCTAGCTCACATCCATGTTGTCTGGGAAGCCTTCCCCAACACAGCTTTCCAGTGCTACCTATAGACCTAAGGGATCAAAGCCCACAGGTCCAGCACCCCAGTGACAAGGAAGACTAGTCCATGAACCAGCATCTGGGCACCACTATTCAGATACAGCACTCTTCACATAAATGCTGAATTATATGTAACTCCCTTTGACTCACACACCTGGCCCTCAAGGCTCTGCCGAGACCAGGTCTTTGGCCCAGCACTCTGGGAGCTCTGTCTCTTATACTGATTCACATCAATTTCCTAATCCCTGGTTTGATTTTTCCCCCTCTCCTTATTACTCCCTTCCAGTGTTATTTGATGCCCCCAGAGCTGGTACCTTTAGCCTTTCTTAAGCTTTTCTGCCCAATGCTTAACTTTCAAAGGAACAAAATTAAACTTTTCTTTAAAAATATTTGTTTTATTTGTGTCATGTGTACACACAGGCATCTGCAGAATCCAGAAGGGACATTTAATCCCCTGGAGCTGGACTTCTGGCCAATTGCAAGCTGTCTGATATTAGTGCTGGGAACTAAACTTAGTCCTTTAGAAGAGCACAAAGTGCTCTTAATGCTGAAACATCTCTCCAGATCCTAGACTGCTTTCTAGTGGGGAATGGTAGAATGTGTTTATAGTCTCAGCTACTTGGGAAACTCAGGCAGAAGAATGGTTTGAGGCTAAGAATTTGAAGACAGCAGAGTGGCATGTCAAGACTCCCTTACAACAACCTGTTTTCCATTGAATGCTTCTGTGCCCCGCTCAAATGACTCTATGCAGACAAGAAACCCAGGCTCTGTTGCAGTAACTGGCTAGCTACAGCTCCCTCCACAGGCACTAAGTAACTCTATTCAGCTCAGCTGTGGCTGCAAACAGGTCTTCAGGACACCAAGCCCCACCAGGGTGCCAGAGTATGGTGGCTGGATGCTGGCTCACCTAGTTAACATTGGGTTCAAGAAACAGCTTTCAAAGGGATCCAGTTTTCTTCCCATAATATTCCTGTGACTGTTATTGCTACCATACCGCTAGTGTGTGAGTGTGTGTGTGTGTTTGTGTGTGTGTGTGAGAGAGAGAGGGGGAGGGGAGGGAGGGAGGGAGGGAGAGAGAGACTGTGAATCTTATATCATGAGAACATGGACTTGTAACCTTCAGTTTCCTCATGGGTATAATAACAACAGTGTCAAATTCAGGAGCTTAGATTGCATGCAGCATGTGAAGATTCAATAAACAAAGAATCAGAAGAGATGGGTGAAGAAGGGAAAAGGCACATCTCCATTACTCACAGATGTCATAACAGGGAACCACACATGGGGATACCCCAGGGGTGGAGGAGCACAGCACAATCATACCAGGCTTAGAGTGATCTGGACAAGCAGCTCACCATGAAGAAGAGAGGGCGACTAAGTTGATTCAGGGTCTGGATGTTGTCTGTGGTCACAGAGTTGATCTTATAACACCAGGCCAATGAGAAGAGCCAAGGCTCATTGACAATGTACACATTGATGTGGATTTTAGCTTCCTTATAATGTCTGGAACAAAAACAGCCCACAGAGGATTTCAGCTCAGGTGTACTCTCAATAAGTAAAGAGGAACAGCCACATTTGTGAGAAGCCACTGCCTAAATCACTGAACAAACAGCTAAGGACAGTGTGAGAGTCAAGGTGTGGGCTGGCCCTAGTCCTTCTGCTCCTGTAGCATCGGCTATACAGAGTGCTGGTGAACAAAATGTCTGAAGGGAGGTAGGGGTGGGATGTAGCCAAACACGGAAAATGGAAAGAGAAAATGAGAATTGAGGGACAATAGCAGACAGGAAATCCTTCTTCACAGCATTTACAAATTTGAAAATATTCCCACTACAGCCAGTTCCAAGCTACAGCTGAGAAAACCAGTTTGTGGAGGAATACCTGGCTCCCGGACGGCTGTCACCTCTGGGGTCACTTCCCACCCTGACTAACGCCCTGCTCACCTACCGTTTTCTTGGTGTGACCATAAGTGAGTTACAATAGAAACTACTATAACCCCCTAGCTGAACACCTAGCTGCATTAAGTATAAATAGTAATTGAAAGAAAAAAGTAAACACTGGTGTGGGGAATGTTTTAACATTAACTATAAAGAGCTTTTTCCCCTGTACAATAATGTTGTGGGAGAAATCAAACCCAGCTTTTTATAAGACACTACATGTCAGTAGACCTTCTGCCTGACCTGTGGAGAAAGAGGAGAAGGAAGGACTAGCAACGTAAGGTTATTTGTCATCTCAGATTCAAGTTCTCAGGAAACACACCAAGAACCTTCCCCTGTGCTGCTTGGCCAGTGGGCTAAGATCAAGTGTAAGTGCGTCCCCAAGTCCTTTTAAACCCTGATCCAGTAGACATTGGAAAGTACAAGTCTGCTGAGCACTAACTTGGCAAGTTCTGTGCTTCGGAGCACAGTCTTAAGATAATGACTACGCCTTTGAACATGAGGTGTGGCCAGTTTCCCACACTCAGCTAAGAACTGCCTCTAAGGAAGTTCTGCATGTCACCTAATTTTAGGACCAACTTAAAGGGAAAAGTAATAAAAAGTTACTTCTCTGTACTATTTGAAACTATGTCTCAAATTCAATATTTACAGATATGAATAAGGGATGTAGAAACTGTAATTTAAAACACAGTACCCTTAACAATTATGTCAAAGGAAACAAAATATTTAGGGATAAATGTAAGGAAGCACTAAGGATGTAACCCTGAAAATGATGAAATAACGATGGAAGTAAGTGAAGCCAAGGCAACAGTGTATGTTCGTTCTCAGACTGAAGACTCTCTGGGCCAGAACTGCCAGCTGTTTCCAAGCTCATCTGTAACGTCAGCGTGCGTCCTAGAGAAGGCCAGCAAAGGTCTGTTCATCCAGTTAGGTCAGCTGATCTAAAATGCATATGCAAAGGCACAGCTCTAGGAAAAGTATGTCTTTGGGGGGTTGTGACAGTCTCACTCTATAGTGAAGGACTGTCTCAAGCTGTCTATGTAGCCCAGGCTGGCCCATATGCTGAGGAAAACATACTCCAATCTGGAAAAAGAGTACACGAAAGGATAAGCTTCACTCCATAGTGAAGCTACATATACATATATATATATACACAGATATATGTATATATATATATATATGTAGTTATTCTATGTAATCAAGACAGCATGGGACCAGAGCAAGAACAGACTCATAAGCAGAAACTCTGGAAACAGACCTATACAAATTTGCTCAAATAACCTGTGCCAAAACCATCAAAGTGAATAAGAATAAGTGGAAGAGCAGATTTTCAACAAATGCCACTAATAATCTGGAAGGCCAGAGTTATTCTCCCAAAAAGAACATTAAACCCCCAACCAAACCTCAGACTATGTATACAAATGAACTCAGGATGATTTGGAGGCTTGAATATATACTGTAGGAATATAAACCTTATAGAAAACATAGAAGAAAAGAACTCTGTCAGGCATGGAGCCAAGCAAGGAGTGGGGTCAGAGTTGAATGCTCACTTTCTTAAAGGGAGAACTCATAAGCCAGCCTTGTCAAAATAGAAACATCGCTCTTTCTTTGTGGAGACCTTGTGCCCTGTTAAGAAGATGCCACAAGTAAGTCACAGACTAAGAGAATATGTTCCCTTTTTATAAAGATTTATTTTTATCTATTTATTTGTGTATGTGTGTGCCTGATATTTGTATGCAGGGGCTCATGGAATCCTAAAGAGAGTGCCAAATCTCCTGGAGCATAAGTTCTGGGAGCCTGGGACTTCTAGAAGACCAGTACAAGCATACTCTTATCCATTGAGCCATCTCTCCAGTCCCAGGAAAATGCTTCCAAACCCTATCTGACAAAGGGTGAAAAGAATCCTCAAGATTCAATAATAAAGAAAAAGAATTTAAATGAAGAGACCCATGAGCAAATAAACACAATCTCATTAGCCTTTGAAGAATATACCTTTAAGCAAACTGATGTGATTATATAATATGGATTGAAAAGTGAAAACACCAAAATGTATCAAAGACGTAGAAACTCTGGGTCATGGTGTTGGCAGAAATGTAAAATGGTTCAGTCTTCCTGGAAAAGTCTGGCTGCTTCTTATGCAACATTCAATTACTATACCCCAGAATTTGAAATCTTGGACATTTATCCCTGAGAAATAAAGACTTATGTTTGCATAAAATCCCATATGAAAACCTGGACATAATCAGATGTCTTTCTGCTAGTAACTGATAAACAAATTTCGGCACACACAGCATTGAATACTAATTAGCAACAAAAAGGAACAAATTATGAATAAACGAAACACGAATAAAATTTAAGAGAATTATGATGAATGAGAAATAAACTAATCCCAAAAGGTTGCATATAATATGAGTTTGTTCATTCTTGAAATAACAACATTTAGATATTTTGCCTGGAGTTAAGATTTTAGGCTAGGGAAGGAAAGATGGAAGGACACAGAGTGTGGCTATTGAAGAACAATATTAAGGATACTTGTGATGACAGTTCAAGGACTTGTTTCTATTCCCATCTTCACTGCAGCATCATTCACAATGGCCACAATAAGGAAAGGATCTACCAACAGATGAATGGACTAAGAAAATAAGGTGCTTATATGCAATGGATACTACTCAGCTTTTGAAAAAAGAAATTCTGTTATCTGCCCCAATATAGATGAGCCTGCAAAACACTATATTACATGAAATAAGCCAGGGGAGAAAGACAAATATTGTATGATCTCACTTAAATATGGAATCTTAGTCAACCTTACAAAAGTTCAGAGTAAAATTCACACACCAAGTATATACAAATATGTGTGGACAGACTGGAAAGATGGTCAGTTGAAAAGAACACTGCCTGCTCTTCTACAGGCCCCTCACCTACATGGAGGCTAACAACACCTGCAACACAGTGCTAGGGGGTCTTATTCCCTCTTCTGGCCTCTGTGGGTACTGAACATATGTGATGCACATATATCCACGCAGGGAAACACACATATAAAATAAAATGAATCTTTAAAATATGTATTAAATGGTGAGGAATTAGAGTACAAAGAAGGAACATGATATACACATGGTAAATATTTGTTAGCAAAAGAAGGGAGGGAGAAAGCAGAGGATTCAAAGTTGATAACCAAATAAAGGAATCTTCAGACAAAAAGAAGTTAAGTAACTTAGGTAGAATTGATATTTTATAAATGCTATAGCAATAGTATATGCCATGGGGAGTGGCCAAACTTACCTCAAACCACGGTAGAACAACCTCTTATAGTCAACATTTATTATACTAATATTCTCTTTTGTAAGCTCGTCAAGGGTTGCTAAACGACCCACTTGCTGAAAACCAGGAGCCTTGTTCCTGACATAGTCTCTATCATAACCCGGTAACCAAAATATCTGCAAGGAGAAACAAATAGTCCTTGAGTGGGTAGTCAACCGTCCTGGTATAAACAGCCCAGGGAAAATGGGCGAAGCTCCATTCCAGCACTGACAGTAGTCTACAGGAAGCAGAGACAGATTCTATCCCTTAGCAAAACAATCAAATTAGTTATACTGTCTAATGAACTAAAAAATGGGGAAGGCTGCTGTGGAATTGAGTTTTCCCAGGACCTTCCCATCCTCCAGTTAACAGTAAGGGTCAACAAGGCCCCAAGCATATATGAAGATTCATACAACAAAAGGAGGGCTAGAAATGTAGCTCAATGGTAGAGCACCTTCCTACTATGTGCAAGACCATGGATTGACTACTTTGCAGAGAAAATATATTGGTAGATATGAACATTAAAGAGCCCTCCCTAGTTGCTGATGCCAAAAGCCATCCCTGAGAGGAGCTACTTAGGTATTTCCTGGTAACCGGGATGCTTCTGTGACCCATCTGTGGAAAGAGCACCATTTTCAAAGAGATACATATTTGTTTTACTCATAACATTGCTGTATTTTGAGAAATTAAGTGATTTAAAAAATAACTTTGCAAATAATGAGAGTGATTCTAAAATAAAAAACCAAAACCAAACAAGGATCAAATCTTTACTAAACTAAGTGTTGTGGTGGAGCTTCACCCCAGCCCCTGGCATCCATATACCCAAAGACTCTAGAATGTTCTGGTGGAAGTTTCACTCAATCCCCCATCCCCTATCTCCCTCCAAACACTGCTGTACCTCAGAAAGCCTGTCAAATGATGACCTCTCCCCCAGAGATATTCAGGACCACTCCCCAGAAAACAGACGTGTGGTTTTCCAGTCTCTTTCCGGTCTCCTCTCTGGAGGGCTGGAAAGCCATCCAGAAGCATTGCATTCATTGAACATGAGGTTTTTCTAATTTGGTTTGATTTGGTCCTATTTGGATTGCTGCATCGGTGGAGAGGCGTATCAGGGTGAAGAAACTTTTCACTAAGAACTGATGGTCTTTCTAGATCATTGCTTAAAGCTAATGTCCTCAAAGCTGTATTGTCATGAAGCCTTATAGGTCGTGTTGAACATGGGGCAGGTCACATCAGAGTTATTGTATATACTATTAATTTTGGGGTGGTACTAGGGATTGAACACATGGTCGCAAGCATGCTAGGCAAGGGTCCTGCTGGTAAGCTATATTCCCAACGTTCTTTTCACATTTTTAATTTTGAAGGTCTTGCTAAGTTGTATAAGTTGGCTTTAAACTTACTGTATAGTCCATACAACCTTTAACTTGAAGTCTTCCCGCTCCAGTTAGATGTATGGCCAGGCCTGGTTTATAAACACTATTCTTTTCTTCCTGTGTGTGTGTGTGTGTGTGTGTGTGTGTGTGTGTAGCATGCATGTATGAATGTTCACAAATGCGTGAATGTACATGTGTGCACGTGCACATGTGTGTACATAGGTATAAAGGCCAAACGTTGACACTAAGTATATTTTTCCATTGTTTTCCACTTTATTTTTTTGAGACAGGGTCTCTCACTGAACCTTGAGTTTGCCAATTCCAGCTAGCCTGGCTAGCAAGCTTGACTTACCCTGTTTCTGCCTCCCGAGTGCTGGCCTTATCAGTGGGTGCCATGGCTGTACAGCTTTTATCTAGGTTCTGAAGAACTGAACTCACACCTTCACACTTGTATGCCAAGTGTGTCATGCACTGAGCCATCTTCTCAATTGCTATACCACTCTTTTTTTTTTTTTTTGGTTTTTACGAGACAGGGTTTCTCTGTATTGTTTTCGAGGCTGTCGGTTCAGCCCAGCCTCAAACTCACAGATATCCGCCTGCCTCTGCCTCCTGAGTGCTGGGATTAAAGGCGTGCACCACCACCGCCTGGCGCCATACCACTCTTTAAAATGCGCTAATACTATATTTGGTTGAGAATAGCAAACAGGCTCCATGTTTCCGCCTAGGGGGATAATTTTAACTGGATCATTCTCAGATTGCCACCTATAGCTGTACAGACAATAATCTCCATTTCCAAAGGAAGCAAAATCACTTACAGATCTCAGAGAAGAATTACATGATAGGTTGAATTCAACTACTATGCTACTGGACAGGCTGCCACCTCCCAACCTCTGCCATAAATACTAAGAAAAACATACCAGTCGTTGCTCAATTTGGGAGTCAAGGATCATCTTTACTACTTTTCGAATAAATGTGTATCTGAAAGGATGCTTTGGTGGAGGGCCGAAAAGATCAAATATCAAAAATTTTCTTTCCCTTTTTGCAAGTTTCAATAACTCAACCAGCGATGGAATTGATTGGTTGCTTGCTCTTCTTTTATCAGCCTCTGATAAAGGTTTCATGTCAAAAAACGGCTTGTTCTAAAAATAAATATATCAAAGAAAACATTGACTTTTGTCAAAGGCGCCCCCAGGTTTCCCTCTCTGTGGTTCTGCCTCCATACTACTCTGTTACCACTCCGCCCACTATGCCCTCTAACACATAAACCCTGAGATACAAGGGAAAGACAGTGTCATCTCCATTGGTGAGTCTAGGATTTGGAATGATTTCTTTGATATTCTAAACTTCTTATACACGGACCAAAGCTCTCCATGTTCTTAACTTCCCTTTTTAACCTTCTATTCTGTAACTCACAGTCTCCACCCCCCTTCCTAGCATATTGTCTGAACACATAGGCTCTTGCTGCCACAGTTTTGTGTAATGGAAAGAACGCATATTTTGGTTTCAGAGTTCATTGGGTTTAATCTTTGCTTACCACTCTATTTGTTTATTATAGCAACCTGCTAAAATCCTACTCTCTGCCTGTTCAAATGCTTCATCCCTCATGAAACTTTTCTTAAATATTCCTGAACTAAGGGGAGTTTGAGAGCAAGAAGTTCTGGTGGCTCATTATTGTGCATCTATAAATTTATGTCTTGTTTTGACTTGATGTATTCATACACATTTTAGACTACAGTTTAAATACTCACTCGGTATGCTTTCTTGCTATATATGGTCTTTAAATTCAACCTTACTCAAGTTTTTAGGATGCTGGCATAATGTAGCCAGTTCTTTGTCAACATTCCATATAAATGACCTCTAGCCAAGTTCTGGAAAAAGTCCTTGTTTCTCCCTGAAACTTCATGAGTTGGACCTCCACTATCTGTGTTTCTCTTTGCATTCTTGTCTTCCCAGCTTCTACCAGAATCACCCATTAAGCTCTGTTTGCAGCATTCAAAGGATTTTCTAGGCTGGACCAAAATTCTCTGCAATTCTGCAAAGTCTGTTCCAGAGGCCTGAGGACAACATGGTCACAGCAATGAACCCCACTTCTCGGTACCAATTTTCTGTATTACTTCTCTCATTGATAGACAAAATATCTAGCAATAAGCAATGTAAAGGAGGAAAACTTTATTTGGATTCACAGTTTGAGACAGTCCATCACTGTGGGGAAGTCGTGGCAGCAGGAGTGTGAAGCAGCTGGTCACATTGTGTCTGTAGTCAGGAGGCAGAGAGTAAGGAATGCCAGTGCTCAGCCAGCTTTCTCCTTTTTATTCAGTCCAGGACCTCCTAGCCTAGGGAACGGTGCCACCCGCAGTTAATGTAGTTATTTCCAACTCAATTAACCTACTCTAGATAATCCTTTATAGGCATGCCCACAGACTAACCTAATCTACATGATTCTTCATAGATGACATGCCAGGAAGTTTATCTCTTAGGTAATTGTAGATCTTGTCCAGTTAATAGTCAATACTACTCTTGTTCAACATTTTTAGTTTTAGTTGCCCAAACCTTAAAACAGGAAAGTGATGTAGTAATCAATGTGTTTCTTAGGAATTTGTTTTGAGCCAAGATCTTGCTATATAGTTTAGCCTGGCTTCAAACTAATAATCCTCCTACCTCAGCCTCCTGACTGCTGGGATTATAGATCTGTGCTACCACAACCAGCCCTTGGGATTATTTTGAAGATTAAGCATGTATCTGATAGGCTTATTAGTAGACTGGAATATACTGAAAAAGAATCTATGAACTTGAAGGTCGAATGAGATAAACTTCCACAATCAAAAGTCACCCAAACCAAAAGGCACCAAAGGCTGAAGCCTATCAGAACAGAACATCCAAGGACAATAGGATATAACTAAGAAAGGCAAAGATACCTACATCCCCATGTTATTAGGAGCATTGTATGTGATAGATAAACATTAAATCAACATGTATCCATCAATGGCTGGAATACTATTTAGTCTTAGAAGGTAAAGAAATTATGTCATCTGAGATAATATGGATCATCTTTCAGGACATCATGCTAAATGAAACAAGCATGACTCGGAGTAACAGATGCTAGTTTCATTTATGTATGGAATCTAAGAAGGTTTTACTGATAAAGATAGAAAATAAAATTTCACCTAGACATAAATAATAATGCCAAGAACTTTATTTTGCTATGTGCTCACTATAGTTTAAAAACTTACTAAATCTTGAAATAATAATGCTAGGGCACAATTTAAGCATTCTCATCACATACAAAAATATTATATGTAGTAAACATAGGTTAATTGATTTGAACTATCCATTATATATGCAAACATATTTCAAAACAGCCTTTTGGGACTGGGCATATAGTTTAGTGGTAGAGTATATGTCTAGCATACATAAGGCCTTAGCTTTAGTCTTCAACACTGCAAAAACAAGCAAGAAAACAAAAAAAGCTGACTGCTACACACCATAAGTATATGCAATTTATTTATAATATTTTAGTGTATGTGTGGACATGTTTAGGTATGTAGACATGTGTGGAGGAAGGAAGGAAGGATAGAAGGAAGGAAGTAGAGAATTTCCAGTGTGCTGCTAATGGGAGTGGTAAGAAGGGCCCTTTTGCTTATTCCCCATTTGAAGGCCATCATTCATCTTCTCGCTATGGGGAAATGATGTTGTTGGCTGAGGGTGTTTTGAAGCTCTTTATCTTCTACTCCTAGTTCAGTAATAGCTTTTCATCATAGGAACTGAGGAGATAGCTTAGTCATTAGGGTGCTTGCTGCACAAGCTTGAGGATCTGAGTTCAGATCCCCAGACCTTTGTAAAGAGCCATGTGTAGCAATGCATGCCTTTTATCCTAGTGCTTAGGAGGCATGGGTCAGGCTGGCCTCACAGTTGTGATCTTCTTTCCTCCATCTCCTGAGTGCTGGGACTAGAGCATGCACTGCCACACCTGACCATGATCAAGTTTGTATTATTACAATAGCAAATTACCACAAACTCAGTGATTTAAAAGAACACAGAGCATTTTTTCTGTTGTTTCTTGTTTGTTTTATAGATTAGAAGTTCTTTATGGGTCTCATATGGCTTAAATCAAGGTGTCAACTAAGTTCTACACCATTCTAGAGTCTCTAGAGAACATTCATGCTCAGACACATTTATTAAATTCCCTATGATTTGGGGAACTTCTGCAAGTTGAGGGCCTTTTCATCTTTTAGTGATAATCTGCATTCCTTGGTTCAGAGGCTCTTTCCTCTATCTTCAGAGCTTGTAGTTGATCATTGAGTCCCTGCCACACTTCAATACGTCTTGTCTCTCTCTTCTCCATTGGTCAAATCTTTTTGGTCACATCTAAGAAAGCCTTCTTTAAGTGGTTGCCTGATCAGATGGGGGTCTTCTAGAAAATCTCCTCCCCTAAAGGCCCATAACCTCAGTTACTGGTACAGAGGCCTTTTATCATTCTGGGTAACATGTTAATAAATTCCAGGAATTAGGGCATGCACATCTTTGGAAAACCACCATTTTGCCTACCATGCATCATGAAAAGGGGTAATATTCTTTGAAGAGAAATAATCTTAGATGTATATATTTTTAACAACAGAGTTTCAAAATTCATGATATGAAACCTAACAAATCTGAAAATAAAAATAAAACAACAATAACAGTTAAAGACTGCATCATGCCTTAGTTAGTAACTAACAAGAAACAGGTAGAAAATCCATAAAAACAGAGACAATTTAACCATTGTACTCAACTGGATCCAATGACATGTTTTGCTTTGTTTTGTTTTATTAAGACAGGGTTTCTCTGTGTAGCCCTGGCTGTCCTGGAACTCGCTGTGTAGACCAGGCTAATCTCAAACTCAGAAATCTACCTGCCTCTGCCTCCTGAGTGCTGGGATTAATGGCATGTGCTGCTACCATCTGGTTCTAATGACATTTATATAACATTCTACCCAATAGTTACACAATACACATCCTCTTTCTGTTTTGTTTTGGTTTCAATTTTTGTTTTATCTGAGTAATTGAATCCTGGGTCTTGCACATGGTAAACAATCACTCTACCTCTGAGATACCACTTTTCATTAATTCTTTTAAAAAAATTGGTGGGCTAGAGAGATGGCTCAGTGGTTAAGAGCATTGGCTACTCTTCTAAGAACCTGGGTTCAATTCCCAGCACCCACATGGCAGCTCACAATTGTCTGTAACTCCAGTACATAGGTGCTGACATCTTTATACGGATACACACACAGGCAAAACACCAATACTCACAGATAAAAATAATTTTAAATCTACTTTAAAATTTTTGAGACAGGATCTTGCTATGCACCCAATCTCTATCGCTTGCCTCAGCGTCCAGAGTACTAGAGTTACACACAAAATTGGCATGCTCTAGGTTCAGAGACAGACTTTATTTCAAGGGAATAGGGAAGACCGTTATTGAGAAGGACACCTGACATCCTCTTCCGTTCTCTACATGTGCAAATGTACAAACACACACACACACACACACACACACACACTTACTTAAATTTCCAGAAAACTCCAGACACTGAATATTCCAACATAGTGAAGCACAAGTAAAAGACCTTAAGCAACTTTTATGTATGTGATACAGGTCCTTAATGTGAAAATGAATAAATCTCTTAGAGAAAATCTATAAAGCCACAAATAAACAATGGAAGAAAATGAATAAATCATTCAAGATCCAAAAGTGAAAATAGAATCAATAAGGAAAACTCAAACTAAGGGAAATCTGGAAATGAAAAATTTAGAAAATTTGAACAGGAACCACAGAGCCAAGCTTCATCAACAGAATACAAGCGATAGAAGAGAGAATCAGGCATTGAAAACACAATAGAAGAAATGGATATATCTGACAAATGAAATGTTAAATCAAAACTTTTGGTATAAAACATCCAGGAAATCTGGAAAATTATGAAAAGACAAAATCCAAGAATAATAAGAGTAGAGGAAGGAAACAAAACTCAGATCTAAGGCACAGATAATATTTTCAACAAAATTATAGATGAAATTTTTCCCTAACCTAAAGAAGAAGATGCCTAGCTGGATGGGGGTGGTGCACGCCTTTAATCCCAGCACATGGGAGACAAAGGCAGGTGGATCTCTGTGAGTTTGAGACCAGTCTGATCTACAAGGGCTAGTTCCAGGACAGGCTCTAAAGCTACACAGAGAAACCCTGTCTCAAAAAAGGAGAAAGAGGAGGAAGAGGAGGAGGAAGAGGAGGAGGAGGAGGAGGAGGAGAAGAAGAAGAAGAAGAAGAAGAAGAAGAAGAAGAAGAAGAAGAAGAAGAAGAAGAAGAAGAAGAAGAAGAAGCTGCCTATAGAAGTACAAGAAGCATACAAAACACCAAATGGACTAGACCAGAAAAGAAACTCCCCTCAGCACATAGCAACATGTAGGAGGAAGTCTGATGCCGCCATTAAACATGTGACTTACTAAGTCTATGCCGCCATTAAACATGTGACTTACTAGAGGCGCATACAGATGAGGTAATAAAAGGGCGGTTTACCACACCGCTAACCACACCCACTTTAGGCAGGACTAAAGACGTATACGGCTGGACGTAAAGACGTATACGTGCGTAGGCGGAACTACGTCACTAGCCAAGCCCACTTTTGGGCATGGCTAGGGGCGTTACGGGGGAAGGCATAAAAGACAGCGCACAGGAAGTCTCGCTCTCTTTTCCTGGAGTTCGGCTTCCGGTCCAGTCGCTAGCTGAGATCTGCTGGGCTTCTCTGGGTTTGGTAACTTGTGAGTAATTTTCTACATAAAATACTTAGCGTTACTTTCAGTCATTGTGTGTCGCGTATCGTTACAGCGTCCGTTGAAGCCAACAATTTGGTGTCGGGAGCGGGATTGAAATCCGGATCCAGGCGCCCCGGAAAAGCGGCTTCTCTTGGCCCGACCAGGCACACGTGGACTCTCCTTTCGCTAAGTTCCTCACCACTTCGCTCGGCAAGGCACGATTCCTGCCACCAGGAACCAGCACCTACTACCTGCTGGTAAGGTCAGGCGGTATTCCAAGATTTCTCTTGTGGCCACGTGCTGTTTTACTGGCGGCCTGCTGACTCCGGCCACGTGCTCTTTCGCTGGCAGCCTGTTGATTTCGGCCTGAATTACTCCATTGGTAACAAACGTAACTGCTTTATACAATGTCAACAGCTAACACTATGATGCAGGATGTTAAGAATTTTCTTGTTTTTTGTATGGATGGGATTTTAGAAAGGGTTGAGGACCTACCTGAAAGGTACTTCCTACCCACGATGGTGACTATTAGCTTCATAATCAATATAATTTTGTTAATGAAATGGCTCAAAAATAGGAATAAACTTATACAGGTCATACAGTCATCGCAGGATAGTTTTGAAATCTTAATACAAAGGATTCAGAAAGTGCAAAATTCATTGCAGGAGAGTAAGAAAGGGTTGGTAGATAATATTCAGGATATTAAAAATGATAATGTAGGTCTGACAAACAGATTTAAAGAGACGGAACACAAAATTGAATTACTATCAGGAAAAATGTGTTCCACAGAGAGAATTGAAAAATTGGAACATAATGTGGAAACATTTAACGAAAAACACGGTTCCATGTTTGATGATTTCACTAGCAAATTACAAAGACTGGAACATAAAATTGAAATGCTAGCAGAAAAGAATTGTTCCATGTCTGAGAGCAATGATAAACTAACTGATAGAATATCATTTGTAGAAGGCAGTTTACATGCTATTGAGGTACTTGCTAAGGATGAGAATATTAGAAATTTGGAATCACATGTAAATGATGAATGTAAAAAATGAAAGATTCCATGACGTCCTTAGAAAATTATTTGTCCCAAGAACTTCAGGAGCTCAGAGAAACAATGATGAATAGACTGCAGGATTTAGAAGACACTCAATCTGATACTTCAGAATCAGAAATACAGGCAACAGGTCAGGACAGGAGTTTCCCAAAGCTTCTCAAATGCCGGAATGATTTCCCTAAGGTTGCTATGCGTTCCCTATGGTTTTTCCGGTATCTGTAACAGAAAAACCAGCAACGAAAAAACAATCAAATGGTCCCATTGCTTATCACTGGGAGCCTATACAGATGAAGGATCTAAAAAATATTAAGGAGGCCATTGTCCTGTATGGTCTTCATTCTCCCTTTGTCAGAGAGCTCCTAAACTCATGGGCTACTGTAAATAAAGTAACTCCAAAAGACTGGGTCCAATTAGCCTCTGCAGTGCTCGAAAATTCTTGCCAAATTCAATGGAGAGCTTTGTGGAGGCAAGAAGCAAAAGCAATTGAGATTCAGGAATTGCAGAAGGGTCATGAAGTACCCCAAGACAAGATTCTTGGGGAGGGTCCTTATGCTGACACGCAGGTTCAATCTGCATATGATGAGCACATGTTGTCTTTGTGCCGTACAGCTGCTTTAAATGCCTTGGATAAGGTTTGTGAAACAGGAGAGATAATGCAACCCTACACCAAGGTATTACAGGGCCCAAGGGAAAGGTTCACTGAATTTTTAGAGAGATTATCCAGAGCAGTAGAAGTACAGGTAGCGAACCCAGAATCCAGGCGTCTTCTTATAGAATCTTTGGCGTATGAGAACGCGAATCCTCAATGCAGGCAGGTAATTTGGCCATTAAAAATAAGATCAGCGCCATTGGAGGAATGGGTCCTGCATACAGCGAACCTGGAATGTAAAAGTCAGGATACAGGAGCTTGGGTAGGTGAAGCTATTTCTACAGGCTTGAGGAGGCACCAGGATGCCAAATACCCTACCTGTGATGATATAGAGGCATGGATAGGGAAGGCAATCTCAAAGAATTTAAATAGGCGTACAGATGCAAAATGCTTTAACTGTGGTAGAATAGGACATCTTAGTAGGAACTGTAGACAACGCATTCCTAGAAATAATGCTTTTACCAGGAATGTATCAAACAGAAGGCCTAAGCCTCCTGGTCTGTGCAGGAGGTGTGGGAAGGGGCGCCATTGGACTGATGAATGCTTTTCCACAATAGACAGACAAGGTAGATCTTTACAGCAGGGAAACGGGCTTCCGGGGCTCAATGGAGCCCCGAAAAGGAAGATTATCCGGTCATTCCCAGTGACAGTGGAGGACAGCCTCTCCCAGGACAATTAGAAGATCCACTGCCCATTGTAAATAATACGGCACTGGATAATACATTAGCTCCAGAGGATGAATCAATTACATCAGGAGGAGATACAAAACATATATTTTGGCAAACTTCTATACAATATCATAGACCCAAACTTCCGGTTAAGGTAACTAATAGGGTGATTTACGGATTACTGGACACCGGAAGTGACGTCACTATCCTTAATCAGCAGTCCTGGCCACAAAACTGGGCTTTAAAAGAGGTTAATGTTCAATTCTTAGGGATTGGAACCCTATATGAAGTTAAACAGAGCGTTAGATGGATTGACTTTATTGGGCCAGAAGGACAGAGAAGAAGGTTAAAGCCATATGTTGCAGATATTGCTATAAACCTCTGGGGTCGTGATCTACTCCAGCAATGGAATACGCAGATTAAAATTCCTCCTGTATCAGCTAGGAATTATAGACAAGCTCTTAGTGGTAGTAAGAATATAGTAAGACAGTACAGAAAACAGATGCCAAATGTACAGGCTGTGCAGAAGCAAGATGCTAGTGCCAAACCTACAGAGCAACCAAAAGCTCTACCATTAAAATGGCTGACAGATGAACCCGTCTGGGTGGGTCAATGGCCTATGACATCTGAGAAGTTAGAGGCTTTGGAGAAGTTAGTTCAGGAACAGCTAGATGCTGGACACATTGAGGAATCAACTAGTGCGTGGAACTCGCCTGTTTTTGTTGTCAAGAAGAAGTCTGGTAAGTGGAGAATGGTTACTGATCTTAGAGCCATCAACAAGGTAATTCAGCCTATGGGGTCTCTACAACCTGGGATGCCGTTACCTTCTCTAATTCCTAAGGATTGGCCAATTATAGTTATAGACTTAAAAGATTGTTTCTTCACCATACCGTTACAAGAAAACGACAGAGAAAAGTTTGCCTTCACAGTACCTACCTATAATAATTCCCGTCCGGTACAGAGATTCCAGTGGAAGGTACTACCTCAAGGTATGTTAAACAGTCCAACTTTGTGTCAATATTTTGTGAATAAACCTCTAGAAATAATTCGTAAAAAATTTCCACATTCGTTAATATATCATTATATGGATGACATATTATTGTCTGATTCAAATAAGGATACTTTGGAAAAGATGTTTGAGGCAGTAAAGGAAATTTTGCCTCGCTGGGGATTACAAATTGCCCCAGAAAAAATACAAAGAGGAGATTCTATTAACTATTTAGGTTATAAAATAGATGCTCAGAAAATTAGACCACAGAAAGTACAGATCAGAAGAGATCGTTACCGGACTCTTAATGATCTTCAAAAACTATTAGGAGAAATCTCTCAATTACAGACGATTATTGGTGTAGAAGGGCATGATTTAAAACACCTGAAAATGGCTTTAAAAGGAGATAAAGACCTAAATAGCCCACGAGTACTATCAGCTGAGGCTGAAAAAGAATTAGAATGGGTAGAAAAGAGAATATTAGAAGCACATGTGGACCGTGTGGATCCAAATCTGGACTGTATTCTGGTTATTTTACCATCTAGAGAATACCCCTCAGGAATATTAATGCAGAGGGACAACATCATTCTAGAATGGGTATTTCTGCCACATAAACAGAATAAAAAATTGAAAACCTATATAGAAAAGGTCTCAGATTTGATATTAAAAGGTAAATTAAGGCTTCGTCAACTGACTGGGAAAGACCCAGCTGAAATTATTGTACCTTTAACGAATGAGGAAATTTCCCCCTTATGGAAGGATAATGAGTATTGGCAAATAGCTTGCAGTGACTTTTTGGGAAGTATTAGTAATAACTATCCCAAAACAGAGAGAATCAAATTCATAAAGAAAACAATTTGGATTCTTCCACGTATCGTGAGGCAAACACCTATTTCTGGAGTTCTTACCTTCTACACGGATGCAAACAAATCAGGTAAAGCAGGGTATAAATCAGGAAATATAAGTAAAGTAGTTCAAAGCCCTTATAACTCCGTACAAAAGGCAGAGTTATATGCCATTCTCATGGTACTTAAAGACTTTACAGAGCCTCTCAATATAGTCACGGATTCTCAGTATGCAGAAAGAGTTGTCCTGCACATTGAGACTGCAGAATTTGTTCCTGATAATACAGAATTAACCTCATTGTTTTTACAATTGCAGGAAATCATCAGAAACAGGACTCATCCTATATATATAACACACATCAGATCCCATACAGGTCTGCCAGGTCCTCTGGCACAAGGCAATGATGAAATTGATTGTTTATTAGTAGGTAATGTGTTGGAAGCTTCAGAATTTCATAAGAAACACCATGTTAACAGCAAAGGTTTAAAGAAGGATTTTTCTATCACCTGGCAACAAGCCAAAGAAATAGTAAGAAATTGTCCCAGTTGCTCATTGTACAATCAAACTCCATTACCAGCAGGTTGTAATCCTAAAGGTGTTCACAGAAATGAACTTTTGCAAATGGATGTATTTCACTTCCCAGAATTTGGCAGTTTGAAATATGTACACCATACTATAGACACATTCTCAGGCTTCCAATGGGCTACTGCCCTCAGCTCTGAAAAAGCTGATTCTGTTATTACACACCTCTTAGAGGTGATGGCTGTTATGGGTATACCTAAAACTATAAAACTGACAATGGTCCAGCATATGTCTCCAGTAAATTGGAACAATTCTTCAAATATTATAATATAAAACATGTAACTGGTATACCTTACAATCCCACAGGACAAGCAATAATTGAAAGGTCTAACCGAACCTTAAAAGAGATGCTTCATAAACAGCCAGGGAAAACAAAGACACCTAGACACAGGTTACACAATGCTTTACTAACGTTGAATTTTCTTAATGCTGATGAAAAAGGACAAACTGCAGCAGAAAGACACTGGACTACAGAGAAGATTTCTGAACTGAACCAACCGGTGTATTTTAAGGATGTTATGACCTCAGTCTGGAAACCAGGATATGGGTTACGTTGGGGAAGGGGTTATGCTTTTGTTTCCACAGGAGAAGAAAAGATTTGGGTTCCATCAAAATTAATTAAAATTCGATCAGAACAGAAAACATCTCAGGAGGAGGAAGATAACAGCCCATCTACAAATTCATAGTCCACCATGGGTAAAGGGACCTCCTAAAAGGAAAGAGAAGTGTTTTGTTTTTTGTATTCACAGGTAAACTCAGCAAAGAATACTGGACATATGGATTCCTGTAGAAGAATGAATAGCTACCTGAGGAACATCAAACACACACTGTGTGGTATCAAAGTCTAAATCTCTCTATATTGCTTTTTCATAGTATCCTTTTATCTTTATTTCTTCACATACCTCAATTCCCATTCATTTAACTGAAGCTGGCTTTGGAGTTGGATTGGCTCTCCTACTCTAAACCCAAGCATGTTATTTTAATACAATTCAGAATTTCTGTATTATATCAAAGAGCCATTGATATAAGACAGAAGAAATAAAATGAGGGACTGTTATCTGTGGATTTCTTTTTCTGAACAGTCTAATTTCCTCCAGGTTTTCCATCTTCCCTATTATCACCTCTTCTGTATGCTTACATATGAAAGTTAAAATATTTCTTTGTTAACAGTAATGTTTGAGTTTTCCAGAGAACAAGGGATTTCCTGACAGCAATCTTCAACTGCTTCCGAAAGAGAATGAGGATCCACTTCCTTGACTTCACCTGATTCGACTGGAGGCATCTGAACTGCCCCACATCATTGACTCCACCTGACAAGCACTATCCTGAAACTGGCTTGAAACTACATCACTCTACACATCTCCGGACCAAGAAACTGAAACAGCACATCTTCTACAATCTGACCAGAGCTTCAAGATAAGAGCTTCAATCAACACTAGAACCCTAGTCAGGAACTTCAATCAAGCATCTCCTGCCATACTGAGACTGTCTGATCTACTGAGATTTTGTTATACTAACATCAATTGTTGGCTTCAACGGACGCTGTAACGATACGTGACACACAATGACTGAAAGTAATGCTAAGTATTTTATGTAGAAAATTACTCACAAGTTACCAAACCCAGAGAAGCCCAGCAGATCTCAGCTAGCGACTGGACCGGAAGCCGAACTCCAGGAAAAGAGAGCGAGACTTCCTGTGCGCTGTCTTTTATGCCTTCCCCCGTAACGCCCCTAGCCATGCCCAAAAGTGGGCTTGGCTAGTGACGTAGTTCCGCCTACGCACGTATACGTCTTTACGTCCAGCCGTATACGTCTTTAGTCCTGCCTAAAGTGGGTGTGGTTAGCGGTGTGGTAAACCGCCCTTTTATTACCTCATCTGTATGCGCCTCTAGTAAGTCACATGTTTAATGGCGGCATAGACTTAGTAAGTCACATGTTTAATGGCGGCATCAGACTTCCTCCTACAGCAACAAAAACAGGAAATGTAGACATTAGAGAAGGAATATTAAAACCTACAAATGGAAAAGACCAAGTACCATATAAAGGCAGACCTCTTAGAATTAAACCTGATTTCTCAGTGGAGACTCTTAAAGCCAGAAGGGCCTGGACAGATGTGCTATCGACTCTATAAGACCACAGATGCCAGCCTAGACTACCATACCCAGGCAAATTTGCATCACCATAGATGGATAAAATAAGACATCCCATTAGAAAATCAAATTAAACATTATCTATCCACAAATCCAGCCCTACAAAAGGTGCTAGAAGGTAAACTCCAACCTAAAGAGGTTAACTACACACAAGAAAACACAGGGAATAAATAATCCCAGACCAGCAAAGTCAAAAGAAGGGAAATTCTCTCTCCTCTTTGTGTGTGTCTTTCTCCTCTCTCTCTCTCAATCTCTCTCTCTCTCTCTCTCTCTCTCTCTCTCTCTCTCTCTCTCTCTCTCTCTCTCTCTCACACACACACACACACACACACAACAACAACAACAACAGCAACAAAATTACAGGAATCAATAGTCAATGACCATTAATATCTGTCAATATCAACAGTCTCAATTATCCAATAAAAAGACACAGATTAATAGAATGCATTCAAAAATAGGAGACATCCTTCTGCTGCATCTAAGAAACATACTTTAAGGTTAAGGATAGACATTACCTCATTACCTCAAGGTAAAGGGTTGGAAAAATATATTCTCAGAAAATGGACCTCAGAGAACAAGCTAGTGTAGCCAAACCACAACTAATCAGAAGAGATAGGGAAAGATATTACATACTCATCAAAAAAATCCACCAAGAGGACAGTTAAATTCTTAACTTTTATGACCTAAACTCAAGGGCACCCAAATTTATAAAAGAAATACTACTACAATTTAAATCAAATATTTACCCTCACACATTGATTGTGGAAGACTTCAACACCCCACTCTCACAAATGGACATGTTATCCAGACAAAAACTAAACAGAGAAATGCTGGAGCTAACTGAGGCTATAAACCAAATGGATCTAATAGATACTTAACAAAATATTTCACCCAAACACAAAAGAATATAGCTTCTCCTCAGCCCCTCATGAAACTTTCTCCAAAACTGACCACATACTTGAACACAAAGCAAGTCTCAACAGATACAAGAAAACTGAAACAACACCCTGCATACTACCTGACCCCCACAGATTAAAGCTGGATATCGACAACAGAAACAAAAGAAAACTTACAATCTCATGGAAACTGAATAACTCTCTATGGAATGAAAAATAGATCAAGACAGAGATTAAGAAAGAAGCCAAAGAATTTCTAGAATTGAATGAAAATGAATAAACAGACTACCCATACTTATGGAACACAATGAAGGCAATTCTAAGAGGCAAGTTCATAGCATTAAGTACCTATATAAAAAAATTGGAGAGACCTCATACAAGCAACTTAACAGTACACCTGAAAGATCTAGAACAAAAAGAAGAAATCACACAAAAAAGGAGTAGAGGGAAAGAAATAATAAGACTTAGGACTGAAATCAATAAAATAGAAACAAACAAACAACAAAAACATAGAATCATTGAAACAACGAGCTGGTTCTTTGAGGAGGTCAATATGATTTACAAACCCTTATCCAAATTAACTAAAAGGCTGAGAGAGAATATCTAATTTAACAAAATTAAAAATGAAAAGGACATAATAACTGACACACCGAGGAAATTCAGAGAATCATAAGGATATAGTCTGAAAACCTGTATTCTAGCAAATTGGAAAATTTTAAAGAAATGGATAATTTTCTCAATACACACCACTTACCAAAAGTAAATAAAGATCAGGTAATCAATTTAAACTGATTTATAACCCTTAGTGAAATAGAAGCATTCATTAAAAGTTGCCAAACCAAAAAGAGCCCAGGACCGAATAAGTTTTAGTGCAAAATTCTACCAGACTTTTAAAGAAGAGCTAATGCTAATACTCCTCAAATTATTCCACAAAATAGAAACAGAAGGAACATTACCATGTTGTGAAATATTATTTTCACTGAGCAAACTGTGTTATATTTAGTTTGCTGTAGAATATTACTTTAACTATGTAAAGATGTGTTACATTTGTTTGTGCTCTATTTGCTTAATTATGTAAAGATGTGCTGTGTTTGTTTCATCTTGCCTGCCTAAGGCAGCTGATTGATCTAATAAAAAGCTGAATGGCCAATAGCTAGGCAGAACAGGAATAGTTGGGGACTGGTGGGCAGAGAGAATAAATAGAGAAGAAATCTAGACTCAAGGAAGGAAGGAAGAGAAGGAGGAGAGAATGAAGGAGAAAAAAAGGGACATTCCTGGAGCAAGAAGCCAGCCAACCACCAGCCAGCTAGACACAAGAAGCAATGAAAGTAAGATGTACAGAAGGAAACAAAGGTAAAAAGCCCCCAGGCAAAATGTAGATGAAGAGAAACAGATTAAGTTATAAAAGCTAGTGGGACAAGCATAAGCTAAGGTCAGGCATTCAAAACTAATAATAAATCTCTGGTCCTGACTTGGGAGCTGGTAAATGGCCCAAAAGAAAGCCTGCTACATTACCCAATTCATTTTATGAGGTCACAGTTACCCTGATATCCAAACCTCACAAAGACCCCGCAAAATAAGACAATTACAAACCAATTTTCCTTATGAACATAGATGCAAAAATATTCAGTAAAATGCTTGCAAATATAATTCAAGAATACATTAAAAAGACCATCCACCATGATCAGGTAGGCTTCATCCCAGAAGCAGATGGCTCAAAATATGTAAACTGATAAATGTAATCTACCATATAGACAAACAAAAAGACAAAAAACACATGATTATCTCATCAAATGCAGAAAAAGGCCTTTGACAAATCCAACACCCTTTTCATGATAAAAGTTCTGGAGAGATTAGGAATATAGGGACATACCTCAACATAATAAAGTTAGTTTACAGCAAGATCATAGCCAACATCAATTTAAATGGAAAGAAACTCAAAACAATTCAACTAAAATCAGGAACAAAAAAAAAACTTTGTTCACTCTCTCCATACCTATTCAATATAGTACTTGAAGTCTTAGCTAGAGCAACAAGACAACTGAAGGAGATCAAAGGGATACAAATTGGAAAGGAAGAAGTCAAAGTATCTTTATTTACAGATTATATGATAGTATATATGAGTGTCCTGAAAAAATTCTACCAGGGAACTCCTACAGCTAATAAACACTCTCAGCAAAGTATGTGAATACAAAATTAACGCACAAAAATAAGTAACCCTTCTATATACAAATGATAAATTGCTTGATGTTGGGGGAAGTCCTGTGCATTTGTCAATAAAGTACTGTTGAGCCTATAGGAAACCTAGATAGGAGGGACTAGGAGTCCAGGAGAACTCTGGGAAGGAGAAAGACAAGAGAGTCGACATGTAGCCGCATGGGGTAGGAAGCCCGGGACTATTCTCCGGTAAGAGACATACTTAGATTAACAATTATGGGGTAATTACTTAAAGCAGAGCTAGCCAGTAAGAGACAAGCAAGGCCAACAGCTTCATAATTAATATAGCCTCCTGTGTGTTTATTTGGGACTCATGCGGATCTCGAAACAGGCTGGCGCGGCAGAGCCCAGGCGACTGGCGGGGGATAAACCAAAGCGGCTAGCAAGGAAAAAGCTTCACTTAACAGCTTGAGAAAGAAATCAGGGGAACAACATCCTTCACAATAGCCACAAATAATATAAAATATCCTGGAATAACTCTAACAAAGCAAGTGAATAATAAAAGCTTCAAGCCATTGAAGAAAGAAATTGAAAAATAAATTAAAAAGTTGAAAGATATCCCATGTTCATGGATTGGTAGGATTAGCATAGTAAAAATGGTCATCCTATCAAAACAATCTACAGATTCAATGCAATTCCCATGGAAATTTCAACAAAATTAATTCTTCACAGATCTTGAAAGGTCATTTTTTGTCTTCATATGGAAATACAAAAGAAAAACAAGGATATCTCTAATAGTCCTGAATAAGAAAAGAATTGCTGGAGGTCACACAATCTCAATTTCAAGTTGTACTACAAAGCCACAGCAGTAAAAAAAAAAAAACAACATGGTATTGCCACAAAAAATAGATACATTGATAAGTGAAATCAAACTGAATACCCAGACACAAATCAACACACCTATAGACACTTTTTTTTAATACAGGTCAGAAATACACACTAGGAAAAAAAGACAGCATCTTTTGATTGTGTTGGTCAAACTGGATGGCTACATGTAGAAGAATCCAAATAGAACCATACTTATCACTCTGCACAAAACTCAACTCCAAATAGATCAATGACTTCAACCTAAAACCAGATATGCTGATAGAAGAGAAAGTGGGCAATAGCCTTGAACTCATTAGCACAAGAAAAGACTTTCAGAAAATAACACCATTAGCACAGACACTAAGATCAACAATAACTGGAGCCTCATGAGACTGAGAAGTTGCTGCACCACAGAAGACATCATCATTTAGACAAAAGTAGCAAACTATAGAATGGGACAAGATAGAGTGTAATACATAAATATATAAAGAAATAAAAAAACTAGATATCAAGAAGACAAATAACCCAATAAAAATTCTCAATAGAGGAAGCTCAAATGGCTGAGAAACACTTAATGAAATGTCCAGCATCCTTAGCCATCAGGGAAATGCAAATCAAAACTACTTTAAGTTTCCATCTTACACCTGTCAGAATGGTTACAAGTGACAGCTCATGCTGGTGAAGATATGGAGCAAGGGGAACACTCCTCCATTGTTGGTGGGAGTGCAAACTTGGGCATATACCCAAAGGATGCTTCATCCTACCACAATAACCCTTGCTCAACCATGTTCACTGTTGTTCTAGTAATAATAGTCAGAAACTGGAAACAACCTAGCTGTCCCTCAACAGAAGAATGAATGAAAAAATGCAGCACATTTACACAATGGAGTATTAGTCAGTTGTTAAAAAATGAAACCTTGAAATTTGCAGGCAAATAGATGAAACTAGTGAAAAATCATCCTGAATGAACTAACCCAGACCCAGAAAGACAAAAATGGTATGTATTCACTTATATGTGGATAATAGCTGTGAAGTCAATGATAACCAGCTACAATCCATAGAACCACAGAGGATATGTGTGGTGGTTTGAAAGAAAATGTCCCCCAAAAGGAGTGTCACTATTTGGAGGTGTGGCTTTATTGGAATAGGTATGGCCTTGTTGGAGGAAGTATGTCACTTTGAGATTTCATATACACTCAAGCCACACCCAATGTCTCAGTCCACTTCCTGTTGCCTTCAATAATCAAGATATAGACGGGCGTTGGTGGCTTGCGCCTTTAATCCCAGCACTCAGAAAGCAGAGGCAGGAGGATCTCTGTGAGTTCAAGGCCAGCCTGGTCTACAAGAGCGAGTTTCAGGACAGCCTCCAAAACAATACAGAGAAACCCTGTCTCGAAAAAGGAAAAGAAAAATTCAAAATATAGGACTCTCAGACCCAGCCTCATATCTGCCTGCACACCAACATGTCCCACCATGACAATAATGAGACATTCAATTTCATTGTGGCTTCGTGTTATTTAACTCTTAGCCTATAAATAATGAGTAAAAGTTACAGCAACAATAGGAGACAGCTACATTATTCAGAACACAGATTAAAAGCAAAAGTTGCTTGCTTGACATTATTTACTTATTTTTACTTCTGTGTTGTGTGTGTTCCATGTGTATGTATTAATTCCCAGGCTAAGTCCAGAGGAGGAACTTTATTCCTTTATTTATCTTCCTTTATTACTCTCCACCTCTCTACCATACTCCTTTTCTGTCATTGAACCTAGAGACTGTTTTAGCAAGTCTCACTGACTCCCTGATCCTTCTGGCTTAGGTCCTCCATTCTTACAGGATAATCACCTGACTGACTGAACCATCTCCACAGTCCTTATTTTTTATTTGATGGAGTCTTTCAGTGTAGGATGAGTTAGTCTCAAATTAATGATCCTTGTATTGAGTTAGTCTCAAATTCATGAACCTTGTACAACAGAGTCCTGAATGCTAGGGTTATAGATGTGCTGCTCATCACTTTTGATTAGGGCCTGGACTATAAAAAATTGCATTAATTTATAAAAAACAAAAAATATAGAAACCTGTAATAATTTCATCATTACTATTATGATTATTTCAGATTTGACACAGTCTCAATACATATATATTGAGTCTATATATATATGCATATATATATGGGTCATCTCCTTATTTACATAAGGAAAATGTAGCACAGGTTACATCCTCCTATGGGGACAAACATTCTGAGGAGACATGATTGTTACAAATCTACTTCCAGCTATCTCTTAAAAACAGGAGTTAGAGTGTGAATCTGGAGTCTTGTAAAGATAAGTCCATCTTTACATAATTCTTCACTGTCTGTTACAGGAAACGTGATCAGCCAACCCTTAGAATGAGCATTTGCTGTTTATCCTAGTAAGGTGATTGTTTTCAAAATCAAAGCTTTGAGTAGAATGTAGGCTTCATGAGCTTTCCCCAGTCATAAGACAAGCTGGAAAATATAAGTTATTTTCTTTACCTTAAGAATGTAGTCTTAGACTTTAGAGATCCCCCCCCAAAGGAGGGCCTCACCCTCCCTGGGGAATGATGTGGGGATTGGTTGGGGGGACAAGGGAGGAGGGGTGGGAGAGGGAGCTGGGACTGACATGTGAAACATTCATGTTTCTACTTTAAAAAAAACATATATTGAGAAAAAGAAAAAAGAATATAGTCTTGACCTTTCATCAAACTCTTTACCTCTTTGAAATAATCAAAGGGGAAATTATAATCACTCTAACTTTTTATTTCAACATTGCCAAATCTCCCCTCTTCATGACTCATTGATTCTTCTCCCAACTATCCCCTCCCTTGCCCTTATTTTTCTAGCCTTTCCTCCATTCTTCTTCTGCCTCTTTATACACACATTGGCTTCAGTGTGGTGTATCTCTGAAATACATTACCACCATCATTCATGGTATTCCTTGGTAACAATCTCCTGTGGCATAAATAATGCCTTAATGTAAAATATGCATTTGCCAATTTCCTCAAGAGAAAGGTGACCCAAAATTGTATCATACATAATATATGCTTTATATTTTACTATTCCCTTAACTAGCCTGTCTTCTTCCAGAACCTCCATCCTCATTATTTAGACTAAGTCAGAAGTTGCTCTTACATGCTTTGGAAACAAGAAATTTACTCTAGTTGGCACTTATTATAATGTATGGTAATCGCCTATTTCTAATACTGTTCTCTTTGGGCTGTCAGTATATTTCTTACACTCCATTTGGGTTATTCATCGTTATTCCATGTGACTTGTACCCAGTAGGTACTTAACACATATTTGTTGAATAGCAAGAATTCAGGAATAAATATGTTTCTGAGTCTACTTCATGAAGACTGTGAGATATTCAAAATAGCCAGGAGAATGCTATGTGCATTGCAAACACACTATCGAAGACTATGAAATGCTTGGATAAAATAAATTAAACAATGAAGGTTAAGTTTACAAGTTTATTATCAGACTTTCTAGCAAATGCTGACAACAGTAGTCTGACCCACTGTGTCACCAGAAAATGTGAGCCTTACTACTAAAGTAGGAGGGACAGTGTATGTTCTTATGTGACTTCACCTTTCAGCTTTATCTTCAGGATCAGCACATAAGCCTGAACAGAGGAGGGCTCCCACATAAGTTCACAGAACCAGAGGATATGAGTCCTACCTTTACGAACCATTGGCCGGCATTCAGAGATGATAGGAAAGTCCAATTGAAGCTGGTAGAGTGATCAAAGGCAGCTGATGGTAGGACCTCTCTGATATTGGTTGTTCTACTCAAGTCATAGTCATGCATGAGGAAAGGCATCCCATCAACACTGCAGACACAGGGGAGAAAGAGGGGAAGAGGTACAAAGGATAAACCTAGCCAATAGTATAAATAATTTCCCCAAACTCTTCAGGGTTGCAAGCTTTTAAGACCCTGTCATACTCTTTCAAATCTCAGCAAAGGGCTAAATGCCAATGTTTATGCAGATGTCAGCATTCCCCCCCCCTGAATGAATCTTTCATATATTTGTGTTTATATTGGTGATGCTGAAAGAGTAGCTTCCTTATTCAGAAGATCCCCCAATACCAGGAAAGCAGAAGGCACAGTAATGGCCTAAGAATAAGGTAAATGGGAGTGTGTTTAAGACATGGTGTCTAGGGTCATTAAATAATGCTTCTACACAGGCATCCTGTATTTTTCTGAACTTTTTCCAGGATGGCACTTGCTTCTCTAGACACTCTATATTGGATATTATCATAAAACAAATTCCTGATTCCTCTACATCCTGGTTGCTTTGTAGAAGCCCAACTTTATGACTCTCTCTTCCTTTCTCATAAAAAATAACCATCAAAAGAATATCTATAATGGTCATGAGGTACAAGGACTATTTAACTTGTCATAACTATAAAACTGGACAAAATAAAAGGAGTAACTGTTTAGTTAAAGGACATATGGGATTACAGTATTATACCTCTGAGAAAATGAAAGCACATTAATTCAGCTATACCACTACACAGGCTTCCTTCCTGTAAGTGAGTAGTAGAGCTTTGTACAAAGGGACCTAGCTATCTTGCTGCAATGGGAAGGAAGAGATCAGAATAGGTAAAGACACTTACAATTTATTGAACAGAGTCCAATGGAGGATATAACTAAGCAAAAACAAGCCAAAACAGTTCCTGAGCAATGCATTCAGGGATCTCAAGTCTGTGACTGTCAGTCTATACACATGAAACTCTATGGAGCTTAACAAGAACAACTTTTGAGCTGGTGGCACAGCTTGGTGGTAAAGGCATTTTACTGCCCAGACTGATGACCTGAGTTCAGTCCCCACAACCCACTTGGTAGAAGGAGAAAACCGATTCCCACTAGTTGTCCTCTGACCTCCACACATGTGCTGTGGCATGTGTGTGCCTATGTACATACATATGTAAACATACAAATAAATGAATGTAATAAAAATTTTAAACAAAAACCTTCAAGAAAAGAAAAATTATCAGAATCTTCTGAATTGCAGAACTCATATGAGTTGTGACTCAGTCAATTCCATCCAGCAAGAGAGGAGAGACCTCAATAATTACATTGGTATTCTTTAGAGACTACAGAAGGCCATACCTTAGAAATGAAGATGACTTAGAACTAAAATAATGTACATTCACTTAGATACCTCCATAAGAGAGCTTATTGACAGGCTCCAAAGGATCAAACTAGTTAGAAATAGTTCATTTAACTGCCAGAAAACAGTCCACATTCTTTAAAGGAATACAAAAAACATAGTCCCCTGTAAAATTACAATGTCTGGCATATATTAAAAACTTACTAGAGATGTAAAGATGCAGAGAAATGGGAATATACGCCTGTGAGATCCTTAGACAGGGGCAAATACATAAATGAAAGGTGATAGGATTAGACCAAGGTGTTAAATAATATAGAATAACATTACAAATTCTGAAAATAGCATGCAGAGGAAACTTGAATGTAGAACAAGCACGTGGAGCCAACTCCGTGGCATACCAATCAGGAGGATATGTAGGTGGGAGCAGGAGATGTCAGGGTTAAGGCCAACCTTGCCTACAGGCAGCAGAGTTTCTCTCTCTCTCTCTCTCTCTCTCTCTCTCTCTCTCTCTCTCTCTCTCTCTCTCTGTGTGTGTGTGTGTGTGTGTGTGTGTGTGTGTGTGTGTGTGTGTGTGTGTGTGTGTCTGTGTGGGATACAAGGAAGAAATGGAAATTCTGGCAATGAAAACTATAATAACTGAAATGAAACTTCTGCTGGATAAAATTTACCACGGGGCAGGGGTGGTGACTCAGTTGGTAAAGTGCCTGCTGTGCAAGCATGAGCTCCTAAGTTAAGATCCCTAGCACCCACATAAAAACTCTGGCGTAGCACACATGTGTAATTCTAGCACCAGGAAGTGGAGACAGGTAGATCCAGAGGGCTTCCTGGCCATCCAATCTAATCTAGATAATGAAATCCAGGTTCAGCAAGAGATCCAGTACGAAGCAGGGGTGTAGAAAGTGATGGAGGAAGGCATGCCAATGTCAATTTCTGCTCTCCACATAGGTGAACACTTCTACTACTACCACATACAAATGTAGAGCAGATTATTCAAAGAGCAGTGAATTTCAAGATGTAGCTAGCAATATAATGAAGCATAGAACCCAAAAGCTCCGGTCCCCAAGCTAGGAGAAAGCTTTATCATTCAGCTCTAGTAACTGGGACTCACAGCTAACTCTATATTAGTGTATTTTCTGTCTCTTATAGTTTTTTGTTGTTGTTGTTTTATTTTTCAAGACAGGATCTTTCTGTGTAGCCCTGGCTATCCTGGAACTTGCTCTGTAGACCTCTGAATGTTTTCATTATAAAGAAATACATTTTTGTGATAGATGTGCTTAGCTTGATTTAAATGTTATAGTGTGTATATATTTTATACAAGCATCACATGATTGCCTATATGTATGTACAATTAATGACATAATGTAAAAGGTGAAGTCTGAATGAGAATGGCTCTCGGCCCAGTTGTGGGAAAAACTGTAAATGAACACATTTTCCCTTAATGTGGGCAAGAACTTGGGCTCAGAAGCAGACCAACTACGTTATTTGATACACCAGTAAGTTTTACTGGGAGACAGTGGAACCTTCAGGAAATGTGAGCCTGGGGCAGTAGATTAGTATTTATCCCGAGTATACACATGGACTTTGGACTCCCATCCAACAATGTGAGATGCACTCTCACCCTGAACTCTTGGGGGAGGGTCTAGGCCCTGCCCTGGATGAAATGACAGACTATGGACACCCCCAAGGAGGGCCTCACCCTCCCTGGGGAAATGAGGGGATATTGGGGGGGAGAGGGCACGGGAAGAGGGGAGGGAAACGGAGAGGTACCTAGAACTGACTTGTGAAGCAACCTTGTTTCTAATTTAAATTTAAATTTAAAAATAAATAATAATAAAAATACAAGGTTTGCCAACTGCAATAGAAAGAAAGAAAGAAAGAAAGAAAGAAAGAAAGAAAGAAAGAAAGAAAGAAAGAAAGAGAGAGAGAAAGAAAGTGTGGCATTGAAGAGTTATCAGAAGCCCAGTTCCTCTTCTCTCTTCCCACCTGCCCTGAGGCAGGCAGCTCTGCCTCCACAGGCTCCCTGCATTGCAGGTCTGCTTCACCACAAGTGCAGAGGAAAGAGACCTAAACAGTGTAGGCCGACACCACTCAAACCATGAGCAGATGAGAGGTTCTTCCTACTATGTATGTATTTGTCACGGTGGCAGAAACATGATTAACATGTGATAACAGATACTTAGTTCTACGAAATTGTTTATTTGTTATTTATTTATTTGTTTATTTTTGAGGCTGGGCCATGTAACACACACGCAAAAAGATGCATGTAAGCTACAGGGCTAGTTTGGAGGTCAGAGAACAACTTTCGAGAATGAATCCTTGCCCTCCTTCTAGGAGTCAAACTCGGGTTATCAGGCTTGCTCTTCCTTTACCTGATAAGTCATGTTGCCAGCTCACTATTGAACTATTTGTGTTCCTTATATATTTTGGACATTAAACCCCTTGTTAGATGGATAACTTGAAAATATCTTCTGCCATTCTGTAGGTCATCTCTTCACTCCAATGATTGTTTCCTTTGCTGTATGAAGGGATTCTAGTTCTATATACTTTGTTTTCACTTTTGTGATGTCCTGAAACACTTTCCCCTAAGTTTTCTTCCATGGTTTCCAATCACATTAAGGTTTTTTTTTTTTTTTTTTTTTTTTTGGTTTTTCGAGACAGGGTTTCTCTGTGGCTTTTGGAGGCTGTCCTGGAACTCGCTTAGTAGTCCAGGCTGGCCTTGAACTCATAGAGATCCGCCTGCCTCTGCCTCCCGAGTGCTGGGATTAAAGGCGTGCGCCACCAACGCCCGGCAAGTTTTTTTTTTTAAGAGTAAAATGTGTTTTTATTAACTTTAAACTGTGTGTCACCCCAGCTCTGCATAAACCATCATTCTTTCATCGTATCTCTGGGTTTACCAGTTTTTGACCCCTACCAAACTGCAACATTTTGCATCTGGTTCTCCCACTGAGTATAACACCCTCAAAGTCCATCACATTGCAGCATGTGTCAAATCCTTCTTCCTTTTTCATGGCTGAATGTTTCAGCATGTGAATGGATGATCCAAAATACTGTTTGAATGCATTTACTCATCCGATGCTTATGCCATTTCTACCTTTGGGCAGTTGTGAGTCATACCACTGTGGACATTCATCTGTGGTTTCTTTGTGGACGTATTTTCATCTTTTATTGCCGACCTGTTTCCTACAGGACTTGTAGAACTCTCATCTTTTTGGCCATGTATGAGGGCCTAGCATTCTTACTCCTCCCGTATGTCTGCCAAGCACCCTTTAGTCACAGACATCTTGATGGGCACAAGGTTATGGGCACTGATTCTGATGTGCAAAGAAAAGCAAAATCAGCCACACGCCATAGAAGCCAGGCACATTGGAGTGCTGTTTACTGATTTGCTTCTCCTAGTGTATTCAGTTTGTTTTTTATGCACTCGAGGAACCAGGAATGGAACCACTCACAATGGGCTAGGCTCTCCTACATCAATCATTAGTTAAGAAATGCCCTACAGACTTGCCTCCAGGCCAATCCTAAGGAAGCATTTTCTCAATTAAGATTCCATCTTCCGAAATATGTCTAGATTCGTGTCAAGTTTACAAAAACCCCAACTGGCACACAGACACATGCTGGCCTTCCCTTTCTCTCTGCTTTCTGACCCAGGAGAAAGTAGCCAGCTCCACTGTGTTCTCCTGCCATCATTGTCTGGATCCCCCATAACAGTGAGCCCAAAACCAAACATTTCCTTCTCCAGTCTGTTTGGGCCAGGTATGGGTCTCACTGATGAGAAAAGTCACCAATGTGTTCACCTTAGTTGTAGGTCTTTCCCTTTATCACTCAGAACTCACATGCTGTTCCTCTGGCCCACAAGGGAAAGTCTGTCCTATGAACAGTGGGAACTCTTGTTACCTTGAGGGTATTCTTTTTGCCTTTAACTTTTGAGAGTTTAATAATGGCATGCCTTGGGGTAGAGTTTGTTGAGTAACTGAACTTTGACATTCCTGTTCCTGGATATTTGTTTCCTCCTGTGGATTTGGAAGTTTTTATTTTGTTTTGTTTTATTCACTGACTCTCTGTTAAGTTTCACATCCCCTTGGAATTACTAAATCCCTCTTGAAACCCAACAGGGTGAATGTTTGCTCTTTTAATTATGTTCTAAAGCTGTTCATGCGTTCTTCAAGCTTTATATTCTTTTTGCTTCTCTCTCTCTCTCTCTCTCTCTACATATATGTGCATGTATAATATATATATGTGTATATATATAGCCTGTTCCTGAGTTCATTACTTCTTTCCTGTATTTAGTCTCTTCTACCTTCTATACTTGACTCACTGTATTTTTTAAAGCTCAACTGAGCTTTATTTAAATTAAAAAAAGCTTCCATCACTGTCAAGTTTCTCTGTCACTGCCAAGTTTCTCTGAGTACTGAATCATTCTGTTTTCTTTTGAATCTCACTAAGTTTCTTTAAATTACTTTAAATTCACCATCAAAGACTACACTGGTTACCAACTGTTCTTCCCCTTGTACCTTATTCCATTTTTCGGGTGAGGACAGTTTCATGGACATTCTTGATGCTTATTAGCATGTGATGTAGTTACTTCAGGTTTTGTGGTCTGGCTTTGAGCTTGCTTTTCTAGAAATTTGAAGTAGGCTATGTACTTCTCTGAGTCCCTAGTAATTTCTGCAACCATGTGTGCTGGGATCACTGCTAGAGTACTGTCACTCTTTCAGCACTAGAGGGTGATCCAAGCCCAGACATACCTCAAATCCCCAGATGGCAATTTGCTCACAGCATGAGCTAGAGAAGTAGCTTTAAAAAGCTAGTCCATCCTCCCAAACCTCTGCATAGAGCTATATTAGTCCCGAAACCTCACCCACAGTCACCAGCAGCTATTCAGACATTGTAGGACTCTGCCCACTCTTTATAGAAGCTCCGTGGAGGGACCAGTCCTAGGCTTCTGTGCCACTCCTGTGTAGAGTCACCAAAACTCCAATACTGTCACATTTGGCAGCTGAAGGACAGCCAAAAACTGAGGCCCACATTGTTGTTGACTGCCTACTGCTAATTAGTGGCTGGAGACTGCTGCAATCAGCCACAGGTGAAACTGAGTAGAAACCCAACAAACCAGGACTCTTCTAGAGGGGCTTTCCACAGGCAGGCCTGAGGGCAGGCGCTGTTAGGTTCTGCCCAGTGTTAGGTTTCATACAACCAGGATTGACCTCCAAGGCAAAGTCTTATGCGTATTATCTACCCAAGGTTGGGATATTGCTAATGTACTCTATACCAACTTATGATCCAACACTGGTGGCTCATCTCTGGTAGTACAGCTGTCTCAGTCCCAGTACTTGCAGATGGATCCTCTACATCTGCCCTGCCACCAGTGATGTGCACCCTAATGCTGATTCAAGTATAGATGAGTTTTCTATAAAGACCTACACACTTTCCGGGGTGTATTGCAGGTCACATTACAGCTGCTGGTGAATGGAGTCAAAGACACATCTCTACAGGAAATTCTAAAGGCTTCATCTGTGAGCACTAGCCTAGGTATACCTGTGTTGCCAAATCTTTGGGAATAGTTATTACAGGAAGTCTCTTGGCTGCCAAGGCTGATGTGCTGGAATCTCATAGCCACAGGGATCTGCACAGTCTGGGTGTTGGGTGGCAGTGAACAAGCCCAACCCAAGACTGATGATGGTCAAGCATGCCTAGAGGCTCCATCTAAGAACTGGGCTGTGTAGGGGTTTAGTGTCTATCTGACACACGTCTTTTCCAAAGTAGTCAAAGTTCTGTGGTAGCTTTTGTGTTCTGCTCACAGAAAGTAGAATCTTGCTTTCTTCTTTGCTACCCAACATTGGGAGAGAGATGGCAGAGGTAATCTTTAGCCAGTTAGCAGTTTTAGTGGCTCAGTCATGAATGCTGGCCTGGGGACAGAGCTTATGAGGCACTGCATGGCACTGAATTCCCCCTGGCAGGCCTGATACTAGATTTGAAGTCTAAGTCCTTACTTGATTTTTCTCTTCCCATCGCTCCCTCTTCTCTCTTCATGCTTCTTGAGTTGAAAGAGGGCTGATGTGGCAACTCTTTTCTTCCTGCTTCTTCAATGCCTCCTTCCTTATTATGCTACTAAAATCGGGTAGTGTGGTCTCTTACCTGTCTTTGCCCTTGTAAATGAATAGTTATTCAAAAGGGTATGTCTATAGTAATATCATTAGAGGACTTGACTCAGCTGCCATCTTGCTGTAGGTCCTATGACATTTAGATAGAGGAGCAATGTTAGTACCATCTGTATGTTTCTAATGTCTAATGAAGTTGAAAATCTTTCCACATATGAATTTGTTACCTGTATATCTTTTTTTGTGAAATACCTACACATGCCTTTTGCTCATTTTCTAATTGGTTCATTTATTTTTTAAATAATAGCTTGTACTCTAGTATGTTCTTCTTTTTATTCTTTTAATCCAATTTTTTGGAATTTCATACATGAGTACTATGTTTACATCATGTTCACTACTTTCTCTCCCCACTTCAACTCTTTTTATGTGCCCTTCCTCTTGAATTCATGACATCTTATTTTATAATTGGTATTGGTATTTATGTAAATAAATATACTGAGTCTATTTGTTGTTGCTCATATGTACATATGTTTAGGGGCCACTTGGGATTGGATAACCTATCAAGAGGCATGTCCCTGAAGAAAACTGATTCTCCTACTCTCAGTAACCATTGATTGCCTCTAGATCTCATCTAAGGGTGGGACCAAAAAGCTACAGAAAGAAAACAAAGTTATAATTACTGAAATATGAAATAGGACTAAGAACACAAGCAGCAAAAAGGCAACAAAAATAGTTATCTACACACACTTTTAAACAATAACGTTTAAATATTAATGACATTAATTCTCTAATCAAATGATAAAAGGGAGGGCCTAGGCCCTGCCCCAGATGAAATGACAGACTCTGGAGATCCCCCATGGAGGGCCTCACCCTCCCTGGGGAATAGTGTGGGGATTGGGTGGGGGGTTGGGAGGGGCTGGTAGAGGGGTAAGGGAGGAGGGCTGGGAGAGGGAGCTGGGATCGACTCAGCAGCCCATAGAACTTTCTCTAAAATGACCACATATTGGGATACAAAACAAATCTCAACAAATATGGAAAATTTGAAATAACTACATGTATCCTATCTGACCACAAAGTAATAAAACTTAAAATCAACAGCAAAAGGGTCTCTAGAATTATACAAAGTCACAGAAATTAAACAACACACTACTGAATGATGAATGGGTAAAAAAAATCAAGAAGGAAATAAAATTTTTCATGAAAATACACACCAAAATTTCCTATGAAGGAAATTTATAGTTCCTAGGGCCTACATTTAAAAAATCAAAAAGAGCACAAACCACTCAATGGTGCAACTCAAAAGCTTGGCAAAGCAAGAGCAAACCAAATCCAAATCCAGTAGACAGGAAGAAATAAATAAGGTAGAAAAAACAATGAATTTAAGAGCTGGGTGTTTTAAATATATACATGATTGATAGACCCTTAGACAAACTAATTAAAAGAAAGAGGAGTCACAAATTATTTAAATCAGATATTAGCAGGGAAATATTAGGTTCTGTAAACCTAATTTATGCTATTTTATATGAAACCTAAAATTATGCTGCAAAGCACGCCATTCTTATACTTTTTAGAGTCCTCTTTTAGTATCTAGCAGTTCTTTATATTGCATTTCTCTGTTAAAATTTCTGGTATGGATTTCATGTCCTAAGTGAGTCCTGGATGACACGCAGTATAGGGTAGTAATGAATCTTTGGGTATGGCTATAAAAGTGGTAAAGGCATTTGGAAGAGATAATCTTTGGGAAGAGATGCCAGCAAGAAGAATAATAAGAAGTTGGAGGAAAATCTCCCATGCTCTTGGATAGGTAGGATCAATGTAGTTAAAAATGGTACTTCTGCCAAAAGTAATCTACAGACTCAATGCAATCCCCATCAAAATCCCAGCACAATTCTTCACAGACCTTGAAAGAACAATTCTCAACTTTATATGGAAAAACAAAAGACCCAGGATAGCCAAGACAACCCTGTTCAACAAAACAACGTCTGGAGGCATCACCATCCCTGACTTCAAGCTCTATTATAGAATTATAGTCCTGAAAGCAGCTTGGTATTGGCACAAAAATAGACAGGTAGACCAATGGAATCGAATTGAAAACCCTGATACTAACTATACACCTAGGAACACCTGATTTTCAACAAAGAAGCTAAAATTATACAATGGAAAAAAAGACAGCACCTTCAACAAATGGTGCTGCCATAACTGGTTATTGGAATGTAGAAGACTGCAGATAGATCCACATCTATCGCCATGTGCAAAACTTAAGTCCAAATGGATCAAAGACCACAACATAAATCCAACCACACTGAACCTCTTAGAAGAGAAAGTGGGAGGTACCCTTGAATGAATTGGTACAGGAGACCGTTTCCTGAACGTAACACCAGTAGCACAGACACTGAGATCGAAAATTAATAGATAGGACCTCCTGAAACTGAGAAGCTTCTGTAAAGCAAAGGACACAGTCAACAAGACAAAAAGTCAGCCCACAGAATGGGAAAAGATATTCATTAACCTCACATCTAACAGAAGGCTGATCTCCAAAATGTACACAGAACTCAAGAAGCAAGTCTCCAAAACACCAAAGGATCCCATTAAAAAGTGGGGAACAGAACTAATTAGAGAATTCTCTATAGAGGAGTCTAAAATGGCTGAGGGACACTTAAGAAAGTGTTCAACACCTCTAGCCATCCAGGAAATACAAATCAAAACAACTCTGAGATACCATCTTACTCCTGTCAGAATGGCTAAAATCAAAAACACCAATGACAGTTTATGCTGGAGAGGATGTGGAGAAAGGGGAACACTCCTCCATTGCTGGTGGGAGTGCCAACTTGTACAGCCACTTTGGAAATCAGTTTGGAGATTCCTCAGGAAAATGGGAATCAGTCTACCACAAGACCCAGCAATTCCACTCTTTGGCATAAACCCAAATGATGCACATTTATACAACAAGGACATCTGTTTCACTGTATTCATAGCAGCATTATTTGTAATAGCCAGAATCTGGAAGCAACCTAGATGCTCCTCAACTGAAGAGTGGATAGAGAAAATGTTGTACATTTACACAGTGGAGTACTACTCAGCAGAAAAAAAAAAACAATGGAATCTTGAAATTTGCAGGCAAATGGATGGCACTAGAAGAAACCATCCTGAGTGAGGTAACCCAGTCACAAAAGACAAACATGGTATGTACTCACTCATATATGGATTTTAGACACGGATCAGGGGAGTGTCAGCCTACAATCCCATTGCCACTGAGTCTGGGAAACAGGGAGGTTCCCAAAAGATATATGCGTGATACCTCAGAGAAAGGGAATGGGACAGGATCTCCTGAGCAGATTGGGAACATGGGGGGAGGGAAGAGGACCCCAGGAAAAAGAGAAAGTGAGAAGAGGAGGGGAGAGGAAGACATAGGGGAGCAGGAATTTTGAGTCAGAAGAATAGAGAACAGCAGGATGAGAGATACCATGATAGAGATCTGACACTAGTGATATTTCCAGAGATCTGCAAGGATGTCACCAACTGGCAAACTAAGCAATAGTGGAGAGACTACCTTAATAGCCCCTTCCTGATGATGAGTTTGATGATTACTTTATATGCCATCCTAGAACCTTCATCCAGTGACTGATGGAAGCAGAGGCAGATACCCACAGCTAAACACTGACTGAACTCGGGAACCAAGTGACAGAGATGGAGGAATGATGAGCAAAGGGGTCAAGACCGTGCTGGTGAAACCCACAGAGATAGCTGACCTGACAGGGGGGAGCTCTTGGATCCCAGACTGATGGCTGAATGTAGTGTCAGTGAGGAGGACTCAACAATCTCTGTGGCCTTGGGTAGTAGATCAGTGTTCACCATGGTGTATGAGTGAACTTTGGGAGCCCATTCCATATGGAGGGATGCTCTCTCAGCCTGGACACACGGGGGAGGGCCTAGGTCCTGCCCTGGATAAAATGACAGACTCTGGAGATCCCCCTGGGGAATGGTGTGGGGATTAGGTGGGGATCTAAGGGGAGCTGGTGGAGGGGTAGGGGAGGAAGGGTGGGATAGAGAGCTGGGATTGACATGTGAAGCAAGCATGTTTCTAATTTAAATAAAAAATATATTGGGGAAAAATTAAGGGAAAAAAGAAGTTGGAAGGGTAATCTGTATCAGATAGAGTTAAAATCATAGCAGGGAATTAAAGACCATGTTTTAAGGGTTCACCTTTGCCACATCAAGTCCACAATCTTTGGGTGCTTCCAGAAATGATGCAAAATACTCAGATTCAAAGATTATACCAAAAATCCAAGTTTGGGGTCTGACAAGAAAGTGTTAATCTCTATACCATGTGCATTCTAAGCCTTATGACCAGAGCTACATTTCCCTTCTTTGAACTCAGGTTTCTCCTCTGTTAAATTGAATGCTCATTTTTCTGTTTGTCTCACTGAATGAATGTGACAGGACAGTAGTATATGTGCTTAGCATATATACTAACACATTCACAGTAAAAATGAAGCCTCTCCCTCTCCCTCTCCCTCTCCCCCTCTCCCTCCCCCTTCTCCTCCCCTTCTCTCTGGTCCTGGATCTGCTGTAATCCAAGTATCCCTTTGGACCGTTACAACACCCTGCCACCCAACACTTTAATAAACCTTTCCAAAGTATATTAAAAAAACAACAACAGTAGACTGGGGTATGGCTCAGTGGCAAAGTGCTTTCCTGGTATGCAAAAGGCCCTGAGTTTGATCTCCATCACTGTAAAATCTGAAATTAAAATTTATTTAAAAAACAAGCTGGACATGGTGGTATACACTTGTAGTCCCAGCACTTAGGAAATAGAGGCAGAAGGGTCAGTAGTTTACATCATCCTCAGCTACATAGTGACTTCAAGGCCATTCTAGCTACACAAGATCTGGCTTCTCAAAAGAAAAGCAAAAAATAAAATAAAATGAAAACCAAATACAGGGCTGGTAAGATGGCTCAGTAGCCAATGGGACCTGTCACCAAATGTAACAACCTGAGTTTGATCTCTGGGACCCACATGATGGAAGGAAAGAACCAACTCCATCCTCTGACCTCTATACACACAGCATGTCACACATGTACACATGTATAAACAAGCAAACAAACACTAATACAATAAAATTAGAAAACAAATACAAAGAAACAAATCAACAACAACAAAACAATAGGCCACCTAGCCTCTGCCATCCATACTGGCTGTCCATTACATATTTATGAAGCTCTATGATTTGTTATTGCTCCTGAAGATGCCTTTGAATAGGTTGATGCTTTTGTCTGGAATGCCCCCATAGCTGGTTAGCAAAATATTTTCCTTTAAGGCTAACTCAAACATAACTTTGAGTATATATAGATTATTTCTTTCACAAAATAGGAGATATCCTTCTCCTCCACTGAGGCTTCTCTGCACTTGATTTATTCTTCTCCGAAAGGCTTTTTTTTTTATCACAAATGGCCTTATTCTGTGGTCACCTATAACTACACCACATCTCCTTTATTAACTGGGAAGACTGTATCTCACTCAAATGCATCTCCTAAACACCCAGAAGGCAGCCTAGAATATAGTAGATATCTAGGGAATGTTAATAAGAGGTAGTACACAGGGTTAGGATGCAAGAATGGTTTACACTGGAAACAAATTTGACTCACATTGGTTTGTGTGCCTATGGTGAAGAACATGGAGGCAAAGGGGAATATTTTGAAAGGGAGATGTGGTTCACATATGTAGCATGTACAAATATACTATACAAACATATAAGAAACTATTCAAGGCTTATTCTCTTTTACTTCTTGGGCCAGGCTGGTCCTTTCCCCTGACATTGGACAAATCCCCTCTTGCCCTCCAACCTAGTCCCTACTTTCCTACCTTAAGTATATATCGGTCTCCAGGCCAGAGGCACCATGTGCAACGGCCTTCTCAAAGGACATCATGGTATTCTCTGGCGCCAACTATGGAAGAAAGGAACATCAAGCCTTATGCCTTAGAGTCTCTCCTCCTAACATTTCTTTTAAGGCAGGCACAGAGCTTGGGGATGACAGGGCTTTGAGAAGCAGAGCTTGACTTCTGGAGCTGTCTTTTCAAAGAAGCTAACTGTTCCCCTCTACCCAGTCAAACACTGGGCACAGTAAAGAGAAGCTGGTGGGAGTTAGATGACCTGAGTTCAAATGCAATGTACACAAATAACTCTTCTTGTCATGTCAAGAGTGCCTTTCCTCTCCAGGGCCTCTCATGTTTCTGAGGTTCCCTGCCCTTTGCACATGCCCCATACATACCTGCATTCATCCATGCCCATTGTGCTCAGACCTACCATGGGTGCACCTCTGTGTCCAAAGAAGGCAGGCTTAGGCCCTAAATCCTTCTTCTTCAGAACGCAGGGAGAATAAATCCCCATTGGCATCAAGTAAAGACATAAAAGAATAAGAAGGAAGGGCAATCCAGCAGCTATTTGTAGAGCTGAAAAGGTCGGAAGGGGAGAAAAGTGGGTAAAAAGGAAAGGAGGATGGAGAACCATTTCAGACAACTAACTACCCAAAGCAGCGGCTGGTCTACTTGCTATTTCTCTAGCGTCCTTCCTTCAGGGGCTTAGATGTAAACACATAGGACTGTTCAGATATAAGATATTTTTCAGTGCTGGGTATTGAATCCAGGCCCTATCTAAGGAAGGCGAGTGCTCTACCACTAACCTACATTCCAGATGTATTAAGGCAATATTACTGGAACTTGAAAGTAAAAAATGGAAAAACTGCACAGAAGGTGGGTGGGAGGAAGGGAGGAAAGGCTGGCTGAGGGAGGGAGAGGAGAAGAAGGGAAGAATAATACAAGAAACAGCTTCTCAGAGAAGGAGCCCAGCTGGCTCTGAGGGAGTCCTGAGGACTGTAAAAACATCTTAAGTGACCCTCTAGCTTAGGGCAGAGCAGTACAGTGGAAAAGGTACTCACAGAAATATGAGTTCAAGGCTTAGCTCTATCACTTCTTATTGTAACCAAGGACATGTGATGTAACTAACCCTTTGGAGTCTTCACCCTTTTTCTGTAAATTAGGTCTGTCTAGCAGCTAATAACCTCACAGAGCTATTACAACAGTGCTGATTCACAATAGCTAATGAATATTAGTTTTGTTTCTTACCTCTTCTTACCTACATACCTCCACTCACACCCATCTCCCACACCACAACTCATCCTTAACTCTTATTATCAACTGCTCCTCAACACCTCTGTTTTAGACCTCTGTGGATCCTACCCACTTGTACATTTTTAAGTTACTACCTATTTGCTTCAGACTTTCAAATTGAGATCTCCAGTTCTAACCTTTTAACCTTGTGAATATATTAGTACATCCCTCCAGGATTTCATGGTCATCATAACTTGTCGTCCTGTATCTTCTTATTCTGACTAAAATAAAGAAAATAGCTTATTATTGTTCCATTTGAGCTCCTATCGAAGAACTATTTTCTAAAATTTACTACACACACACACACACACACACACACACACACACACACACCAGCACCACTATTAAACTACTCCTTCACTAGCCTGTACCCTCCCAGAAGCCAGGAAGCAAGCAAGTGCCTTTTATTTAACCAATGGTGAAAAGAGAGATGTAGAAATAAGACCCTATAGCTTTCCACTTGCAAAGCAGTTCAGCATACAGAGCTCAGTCTTGTTTCCACCAACATTGCAAAAGAACAGGAAGGAAGCCAGCTTCAGAGGCAGCCATTATTGCTGCTTTGAGTTCCTAGGGATGGCAGGGGTCACAGATGACTTCTGTGAGTTACCTGATATAACCAAAGATCACTGGACATAGTATTTATTAAAACCAGTGATGTTTGTGTATGAATAGGCTAAGTCTTATAGAAGCACTCAGGTCAAAACAAAATTGAGATGCCCTCTGCTGTCCCTATCTGTCCCAGATAAATGATGTACATCAACAAAGGGAAAATGATGTTTTCCTAAAAGAATCCTTCTTAGAAGGATGGCTTAGTCATAGGAAAACTATGGTAGGCCACAGGGGTTGGTGAGACCATAAAGAACCTGCCTACATAACAAACTAAAAAATTGTCAAAGAGGCACATTGGTGGAATATACAAGCTGGGGAAATCAGGCAAGATTCCACTTCACATGACATACCTTCTGATTCCAAGTGGGCCGTACTGATGGCTAGAGGCCAGGAAAGGATAATCATCACAGTTAGGAGGCTCAGGTGCACAAAGGGAGCAAAGATCTAGGGAAAAGCCAAAAGTCAGACTGGACACAACTGGACACAGTGACGAGCACTACAGGCTGATGCTTACCTTCAGTGACAATCCAGCTATCAGCCACTTGTCAGTCCAGTATTTGCTTAAAACAGCTAGTAAGAAGGAGCACAGAAGAATTACTAGCAAAATGACGACCTGGGGAAAACAGAAAGGGGTTTTTAACTTCTAGGCACCCGATTTGGATCAGAACTGTCCTTATGAATTGCATGTGATTATTTATACTACCATGGACAACTAACTACCCCAATCTAATAACCTTGCAAATCCTCAGTGGTAAGTAGCTCCAATAACTCACCTTCACTGTTCCTAAGTATTTGTTGTGTGGCATGGCTAGAAAGAATTACATAACTGTGTGACTTGATGCTACTACCAATCTAGAATCTCCATTCTCAGCTAGGCCTTTTTCAATTATTTTCATCTTTAGCCAGTCACCCCATTTCAATAACAGTCATGGCAAACCTTTATCTCCTGCTTGACTTTTTTTTAAAAAAGGAAATTTGTTTGTATTGGATTATACAAACAAATACATAAATGAAAATTTACTAGCCTATTAGAAAACCAATTGCATCACAACAGTTGAAGTACTTAATTTATCTCTTATCCAACCCCAAACTTTACAAATGATTTTAATGATATAAGCAATCATAATGCATAATACACTATTTTCCATTGGGGAAATCTGGTCATGTAAAATACAGCTACTCTTGAAAGGTTTTATTCTCCTGCATCAGTAAGGCATTCTGGTTTTGAACTCAGACTGTGAGGTATATTTTCAGCAAAGTATGTAGAAATGCTGCTTCACAGAAAGAGCCATTTTGTGTATGGCGCTTCCTTATCTGTCACTCTAGCAAGTACACAACTCCAGAAGGTCCTTTTGCCACTATAAAACCTATATATTCCAGGCTTACTTAAAGTAAAAGCAATTGAGATACATTAGGTCTATCTTGCTAGAAAATTTCACAGAGACATCCCATTATTGCTAGCTAACTTATTCCTTAGAGATTTTTTATAAGGAAGTCAAGTTATTAGCAAGCTATAAGGAGTTTTGACTGATCACTGCTATCTGAAGTGCTTTCTTGGTATCCCTGGGTGATGGAGAGTCTAGACCTGGTGCTAATCCTATCCCCTCTCTGTTATTCTGAAAAGGGATAAGAGTAAACCTCTAAACCCCCAAGTATCCCCCTTGCCAACAGAAGCTGACTCCATAGGCCTTGTTCTTGCTGGTTTGAAAGCCTAACCAAAGTAATTACTTTCCAAGAGAGGGTCACTTCCTCCCATAATCCCCTCCTCATCTCTTTTTATTGCTCACAGATTCACCACTGCAATTAGATCCCAAAATAATTCAGGACAAGAAGGTTGACAAAATAATGGCAAGACTTTATTAACAAAAACTACACTGAAGATGTACAGGAATTAATTCTAAGGGTAATGCTAGACAAGAAGGAAGCATAATTTCAAATAGTCTAGCTTTACTGGTAGGCACATATATCAGAGACTTTCATTTCCGAATACCAGAATCTAATATTAAACAACATTTCGGTGTCTGAAACTGATTCAATAATCATTACATGTATCCAAAAGAGGTAGGGTAGAATAAAAAGCTCACTAAAACATTAGACTTAATTGGGCACTAGTATTCGCGCTTTAGAAGCTAACAAAATAATGTTTTGCTGATTGTGTGTGGAAAGGGTAAGATCTGTGGCTAGTATTTAGCAGAGAACTTATGGCTCCTCTGTCTCTGACTGAAAATGGAAGTTGTGCTTAAAGAAAGTGGAATGCCAACAATTTCTTGGTTGAAGATATAGTGAGAAGGGACTGATGGAATAATAAGTTTCTTCCATCTTCTGGTAATTAATTTATAATAGTGTCCAAAATCTGAAATGGATGGTATTAGCAATACGGCATTTTTTTCATTTTTTATATACATTCTTCCCATGGAAGAGTTCATGATTTCAATACCCATTTATTTTAATAATACTTAAGTTTACACTTTCCATTTGAGTAAGAGGAGATTTAAGGATGCCACTCAAAAGACTTGACATGTTCCCAGTCTTGGAGAAACATTAGCATGCTGTCACAACCATATTTGAGAAGGCCTATAAAACAGGAGGAGTATGCTACAGGAGCCAGTCCAGCACATGGTAGGAAAAAGTCAGAAATTCCATGTTGCAAGTATGCTGTTGGTTCATAGGGAGTGGAATAAGGTTGCCTGTTCTTGGGGACCAGGTATAAACTATTTGAGAGAAGCTATGGTGGTATCATTTCAAAGGGATTCAAACTGAGGAAAGGTCAATCAGATCTTCAAGGATAAGTTTCATGGGATGAAAAGCCAGGCACTGACCCAAGAAAAATCATCAGGGAAAGAGCCACTGCCCTCTCCACCATGACAGGCATAGGGAGGTCAAGCCCAAATAGAGTAAGAAGAATGCTTAGATCTATAAAGTTGGGTTGGGTACTATAGGGAACTACAATTTTAATGACTGAAATGAGAAATGTACTGTGATGGAAAAGTGGGAAATTGGCCCAAGGTTTCATTGGGACAGGAAGAACAGAGCTAGTGAACATGACATGAAACGGGGTGGGGGGGTTACTTACGTCAGTTAAAATTATACAAGCAGGTCTGTCCAGTGAACAATGAAGGAGGGCCAGCTGAATGTATAGCACTGAACGCTGGGGAGTTCCTGGCACCCTATGTAAGGCCTCCTGTGAGGACTGAACACTTACCTTATGACACGTATGCAGATATAGCTCAATCCTTTCCCAGAGCAGAAAACAACTAATTATCTGCAAAGCAAAGAAGGAGAGATGGTTACTTTGAAATGACTAACTGCCCCTAGAGGTTCAGCAGCTCCAGTGCCTTTCCCAACGGGCACCGCTATCACTTCTTGAGCTCCTTCTTTATTCTCTATTGCCATGTTACTTCTCATCCTTCTAAGGTTCCTTTTCCCCATGCCACTGACACTTGAAGTCAGTCCAAACGTCATTTCCTAGCTGTAGCTTCCACCAGCACCCTAGGAAGAATTCATTTTTCTTTCCTCTGGGATCTCACAGCCATTACCACTGATGCTTCCTGAGTTCCTGCACATTTACTTTTCCCTATGATGGACTTCATGCTTGGTATTACTTAGATTCACTTATAAGAGAAGAGAGTTTAAGAGCCAATCTCCCAAGGGTCATTTAAAAGCTCTTTCCAGAACTGGTGCTGATGTTGTGATGGCCATTAACACTGGTATATGCTCAATACCTTTTAAATCTAAGTCTAAATCTAGCCAGTCATCAAGACAGTATGAACATAGAAACTGAAAACTTGAGTCCTCAGATGATACCATATTAATGTACAAAGTACTTACCTCTTACCACAATAATTTTGTGTATATGATTTTATTTATTTTTATTTAGTTCTATAAAAGTACCATTTTATTAAATATTATCGTTTTCATTCTAAAATTAAAAAGCAACCAAGGCTTAGAGGAGTTAAGTGACTTGTAAGTCATTTTTTTTCACTGCAGGGCCTTGCACAAGCATTCCCACTGTTGCGTTTCACACTGACCTCTCAAAGTATGTACTCGAAAATCGAAGCCAGGTCTCGCTTCTTTTTCACTGTTGCCAAAGAGATAGGCTAAAGTAGAGTCTGTTAAAGCCATGACTCTGATGGACACTAATATGCTCACATTGGAAGCTAACAATTCCATTTCCCACTAGTTGTGTATAAACAGGGTACAGATAATTCAGTGGCCCAGAATTTAGCCTAGAGAATATACTACATCTGCATCTTCCTTATTGAAAGGGAAGATTCTTAGTTGATCTCTACCTTCACATCACAACTTCCAGAATGATTTTCCTAAAACGGGAACCCATGCTTACCAAGTTACTTTTTATTTTCAAAACATTTCAAAATCTGTCACAAGTCGTGTCTCCCCATTATTCTACATTACTCCCTTCTTAACAAAATATCAAATCTATTTCTTTCTTACTACTCTCTCACAATATGTTCTCTCCGCCTACAATGTTCCTTCACATTTCAGTGCCCCTGTGTCCAAATCCATCATCTACATCTACTCAAGATCCACTTCAATGCTGCATCTCTCTCTCTCTCTCTCTCTCTCTCTCTCTCTCTCTCTCTCTCTCTCTCTGTGTGTGTGTGTGTGTGTGTGTGTGTGTGTGTGTGTGTGTGTGTGCTTGTCAGTGTGAATGGTCATTTGTGCTCATGTATGCATGCACATACGTATGTTCATGGACCACTTTTATCTTTGGATAAAAGGTCTCTCACTGAACTTGAAGCTGATTGCTTCAACTAAGCTACTGGTCAACAAGCTACAGGGACTTACCTGTCTCTGCACTGCCCCCACTGCAGGTTCGATTCTGAGATCTGAACTTAGGTCCATATGCTTACATAGTAGACACCTTACTAACTAAGCTGTCTCCCCAGCTCCTCCAATGCTATCCCTTCTAAGAAGTTTTATTTGGTGTTCTTTGCTGGCTGTTAGCTCTTCCCTCTTAGAGCCCCAAACAAGTTTCATCTGTGCATCTGCTCCTCAGACTGCCTAGACTGCACTATTCCTCAGACAGACTGCACTATTCCTCAGACTGCACTGCTCCTCAGACTGCCTAGACTGCAATGCTCTCCATCACAAACCTCAGACTGCCCCCTGAGACTGCACTGAGCTCCTGCCTTATATTCTCTCTAGTACTGGGATTAGAGGCATGAGCTCTGTTTCTCTTTTAGACTGATTCACTCTCATGTAGCCCAGGGAGGCCTTGAACTCACAGACATCCATCAGTCTCTGGGATTAAAGGTGTGGCCACCACTGCCTGTCCTCTATGGCTAGCTAATGGCTTAGCTCTTAACATAGGTATGTGGTTAACTAGTGGGTTAGCTCTTCATTTTGATCTTCAGACAAGCTTTATTTGTTAGGTTACAAACAATATATCACTACAGCAACATTCCATGGGCTGAGGCCCCAGACTGAATAAAAAAGATAAAATGAGCTGAGGGTGAGCCATCTCTTAGCTTCCTGACTGTGATCTAATGTGACCAGATACCTCATACATCTGCCTCTTACTGCCATTCCTTCTCTACCCCAAAAGAATACATCCTCTCAAACTGAAGTCAAATAAACCTTCCCTCAAGCTGCATTTGTCATCCTTCAGTTTCATTGTCCCAGCAATAAGAAATAGAATGAACATATAATCTCTATTGAGAGCTGTATGTGAAGACAGAAACTACATGTTTTAGTTTTATTGATTACCACATAATCAGTACTCCTTACAATATTTTCACAATAATTAATACATTTTTAGAAGAAAAATATTGCAATTCATATTCAAGGGTTGGACTGGTATGTCAAAGAGGCAAGCAGTGGAAACATGGAATTATGAAATTAAAGTAATCACACAGTTTTCAGCTAAAGTTATCTTTCTGTTAGGTTCTCTATTACCATGGCTTTTTCTCTTACGTGGTGTGTATTTTTCTACCAGGTCATGCAACATAGACAGGGTAATATACAAATAATTTTCAACTGAGCTAGGTGACTAGCATTTGCATAGTAGAACTGGTTTGATGCATAAGTCCCAAACTATGGGTGTAATGCACTAGGTGCTTAAATGATAATATTTAGTGAACCAATGGATAAAGTATGAAATGGGAGAATAAAAAAGGATGCTGACTTAGACACATCCTCTAAATAGCATAAATCTCATTCAGCCTTCCTTTGTGCATAAAACTGAAGCAGCTGATGTAAACCCTGACTCCAGATAGATACGATAGCACAGGAAGGAGTAGCCCATGAGGTTGCTCAAGAAATAAAAAATGAGAAGCATCACTCACCAAAAGCAAGCAAGTGTAGACAGTCAGGATCCCTGCGGTACTCAACATTAAAATGGACCACAAGAACCAGCGTTTTGTCCCTAGATAAACAACCCTGAAAAAAGATTCAATCTTTAAAATATAGTAGGAATCAGTAATAGCATCTACATTAAGGGTAGACACAAGAACAGACTAAATGAGGTATTAAAAATGGAGAGGACCGGGTGTCAGTGAGGAGGCCTAGGTAATCTATTGAGCCTTGGGCAGTAGATCAGTATTTATCCCAAGTATACACATGGACTTTGGACTCCCATCCAACAATGTGAGATGCACTCTCACCCTGAACTCTTGGGGGAGGGTCTAGGCCCTGCCCTGGATGAAATGACAGACTATGGACACCCCATGGAGGGCCTCACCCTCCCTGGGGAAATGAGGGAATATTGGGGGGGTCAGGGGGAGGGCACGGGAGGAGGGGAAGGAAACGGAGAGGGACCTGGAACTGACTTGTGAAGCAACCTTGTTTCTAATCTAAATTTAAACTTAAAAATAAATAAATAAATAAAATGGAGAGGACCAGAAGAGAAGCACTTTGTGAATGGATCTGTGAGTGCTTTAGAGATAGTTTTTTATTTTAATTTTGTACTATAAGAAACCATCGATATTAGACTCTGTAAGTTGAGAGATGTTAAAAAGTTATTTATAATATATACCCAAATTTATAGCATGTTCAGTAAACAATGTGATGTGGAAATTCCACACTATCAAAAGAAAAGGAATCACCCCCTAAATTTATATCAATATGACCAGTTGTTTCTATCCTTCAAGCTCCTTGTCCAGGTACACATATACTTTCTTACATAATTGCACTAATAACCACCATATTAATTGCTCTCAACTGTATGAGAGCTATGTCCTAAGCATTCTGCTCCTAAAGTACTGACTGTGGGAAAACTACTTGTGACTTGTTAAGGGAGACAATGTTGTATTTGTCTACATTTTCTATGTCAAAGAATCTATACCTCACACTTCAAGAAAACAGAATGACCTCCTTTCCACTCAGAACCTAGAGCAATACTTTAAAGAATAAAATATATGGAGTGATCATATAATCACATTAGAAATAATAAGTCCTCCTTTGGTAGGGTTTGTAAGACACATCAAGAAGGAACAGTCAGGTAGCTTTTACAGCATGGAGCTTGACAGGTGAAGATGCTGTGAGGAAAGGGCACGCTGTAAAAGGAGCTCCTGTAAGGAGGCCAAGGATGTAACTCAGGGGTAACTTAGTGTCTAGCATATGAGGCCCCGGTCTGATATATACTCTCAGAGGTTGGGTAGAGGTCAAAAAATGGACCCAATGAAGCTGTCAAAATACATGAAATTGTGCCCAACAAAACACAATTAGTAGAACAATCAGAAAATATTCAAAAATGTATCTAAGATCCAGCACTGGTAGGATGACTCAGTGGGTAAAAGTGCTGGCCACCAACACGTTTGATTCCCAGAACCCACATGGCAGAAGGAGAGAACTGACTCCTGTAAGTTGTCCTCTGACCTCCAAGCACGCACAGGGATACACGCACGCACGCACGCACACAAATAAATGTCTTTATTTTTTATTAATTTATTTTTACATTCCAATCCCAGTTCCCCCTCCCTCCTCTCCTCCTGCTCCTTCTACTCCCCCTGCCTACCTCCTATCTGCTCCTCAGAGAGGGTAAGGTCTCCCCTAGGAAGTCTACTAAGTCTGTCCTATCATCTCCTTGAGGCAGGACCAAGGCACCTCTCCACCACCCCCACACCCCTCTGTGTCTAGGCTGAGCAAGGTATCTCTCCATGTAGAATGGGCTCCACGAGGTCAGTTTGTGCTTTAGAGTTAGATCTTAGATATACCTCCAGTGGCTTCATATATCGTCCAAGTCATACACTGTCACCTATATTAAGGGAGTCTAGTTCAGTCTTATACAGGTTCCCCATTTGTCAGACCAGAGTGAGTGATCTCTCACTAGCTCCAGTCAGCTGATTCTATGGGTTTCCTCATCATGGTCTTGACTCTTTTCATATTTTTGCTCCTCCCTCCCTTCGATTGTACTCCAGGAGCTTGGCCCAATGGTTAGTTGTATCTGCTTCCATCTGTTTCTGGAAGAGGGTTCTAGCTTCTCTAGGGTTGTGGATTATAGGATGGGTATCTTTTGCTTTATGTCTGGTATCCACTTATGAGTGAGTACATACTATATTTGTCTTTCTGGTTCTGGGATACCTCACTTAGAACTGTTTTTTCTAGTTCTGTCCATTTGTCTGCATACATAAATATTTTTTAAAGTTTTAAAAAATGATTTTTGGAGAAGTAAAGACTTGGATTTACAGAACAAAAAATAGTATCACTTAACAAAAGCCCTGTAAAAGGGAAGTCTCTTTTCTTGGCCACCACTTCTTTTTTCTGGGCTGTAATTAAATAACCAAATAGACCTTGAAAAAAGTTGAAAAAGATCAAAGATGGCCTTAATAGGGGTTTACATGGAGTCAAAGTATAACTCAAGCAGAAGTCAAATGTTGATATTGACTGCTTCCAAGTGACAAAGAAAACTTAAGAATTATCATTTAATGGGACATCTTTGTTTGTAACCATTTTGGTAACTATATTATTTATTTTTATTTATTTTCAACCCCAAAAGCTATCTATAAGGTATTTGGTCACCGGTGACTATCACTGGACAGACCAGAGGAAAAGCAGAACTGAGATGTTACTCTCTCCCTCTTCTATCCCTTCTGTCTCTGTCACCTGTGCTCACTGTTCACGGTGGTGGAGACAGGACAAAAGGAAGTGGCATTTAGAATGGAGAGGAGTCTACTTATGTGACCGTTTATACACAATGGACCCTGAAAAGGAAAGTCTCTTTTCTTGGCCACTACTTCTTTTAATGGGACTACATAATGCTGATGCACACAGTGGACTGACTACACAGTGGGGTTGGCCTAATTTAAGTTGTTTCTTCCTACTTATGTTTTCTGAGCTGTTTTTTTTTCTGCACCAGACAGTTGTAGTCTAAGGAAAATATGAGTCTTCTTTTTAAAAATCTTCCTTATATTTATTTATTTTGTGGGATCGGATGGTACATGTCACTGTGTGCATGTGCCAGTCAGCAGATAACTTGTGGGAGTCAGTTCTCTCCTTACATTGTGTGGGATTCGGGGATCAAATTTATGTTGTCAGCCTTGGTGACAAGTTTGAGCCATCTTGCCCGCCCCAGTCTGAGTCTTCTTAATTAACCTGAATAGCATTCTATATGCAGCCTCATTGAATACCAGCCAACCTTTTGTCTAAAAATTTTGTACTCAAGTGAACATACCCCCACATAATGCACAAATAGGCATACAAGCATAACTTTAAAAAATAAAATAAATCATTTTTAAATAAAAGATTGTATTTTCCTAGTACTACTGTGGATATGTTCTGTGTAAAGGTTTGTTCAAAGAAACAGAACCAGGATGAGTGGTACAAAGTAAAATTTATTACAGGGATTATACTTCATAGGTATCTGCATGAATCTACACGAGAGGTTGTTGCCCCTAATTTCATGTTAGGCCTCACTTAAGTCACTATTAATCAGATGGACAGTCAAGAAGAAAATTGTGAAGTGAGAAGACTCAGAACAAATCAGAACGTCCACAGATATACTGGAACCCATAAGAGCAAACTCAAAGCCATGACTGACTAACCACCTTGAGCTTTGACAGCATGAGCAACCTACAGAATCTTCACCACATAGTTGTATAAAAACGCAGACAATAGTCATACAAGTTGGAGAAAGAGGTGTAGTCAATGGTAAGAGAGTTGCAGGTCTCAGAGTTCCCCATATCAACAAAGTATGCAGATCAGTGCATACTGGCAACACCAACCTTCAAAGCAGTAAAATGGCTGTTGCCTCATGTCTGCCTTCCAAACTGTATGCCATTTCTCTTGAAACTGAAACTGTACAGTGAAGAGAAATTTATGTACAGTTTAAACAAGTTGACAATAGAAAGTCTCTGCTGATATCAAACCGCAAATTAAAGAAGCAAAACAACCTTAAAGTAGAAAGAAAACCACACATGCACATCATCGTAAAATTATGGAAAGCAAAGAAAGAGATTTTTTCAGGGGCAGATTAGGTTCAAAAGATCATAGGCAGATAGGCCACTCCTCAACATACACAAAGCAAGAAGACAGTAGAGCAAGGAACCACAGTGCTAAGAGAAAAGCTGCAAATGAGAAATCTAAGCTTGTCTAAGATAGCCTTCAAGGATAAAGATCACAAAACATAGGAACTTCCAGAAATAGTCCCCAGCAGACTGTTATCAAAGGAAACCCCAGGGCTCTATATATGTCACCATCACACAACTTTTGCTGGGCTTAGGACTGTGACCCCACTCAAGGGGTGGGGGAAAGTCAAAAACTGTGACTATTAGACATTGTACAGCCTTGGTCCTTTATATATCTCAATGCCAGATATCTTAAAATTGATACACACAGAGAACAATTAAAATACACGTGCTGAGCCAGGCGGTAGTGGCACACACCTTTAATCCCAGCACGTGGGAGGCAGAGGCAGAGGCAGGTGGTCTACAAAGCTACACAGAGAAACCCTATCTCAAAACAACAACAATAAACAAAAAACAAAAACAAACATATAATGAAGAATAATTCAGAACTGATTCATAATAAAGATTGTGAAGAAACGGATTAAACTTAATGAACATGCTCAAAGCTTTTTAAAGAGAATATACTTTTTAAAAAACTGTTTTGAAACACAATGACTCAAATTAAAACAAAACCACTTCATTAAGAAGACTTTTTTGCCCTGCGGTGATGGCACACGCCTTTAATCCCAGCACTCGGGAGGCAGAGGCAGGCGGATCTCTGTGAGTTCGAGGCTGGGCTGGACCGACAGCCTCCAAAACAATACAGAGAAACCCTGTCTCGTAAAAACAAAACAACAACAACAACAAAAAAAAGAAGACTTTTTTATTTTTGCTTTTATTTAAATTAGAAACAAGCTTACTTCACATGTCAATCCCAGCTCCCTCTCCCTCCCCTCCTCCCCCACCCCCCCTCCAGGCCTCCTAGCTAGCTCCCCCACCCAATCCCCACTCTGTTCCCATGGGGGATCTCCAGAGTCTGTCATTTCGTTCAAGGTAGGGCCTAGGCCCTCCCCCAAGACTCCAAGAGTCCAGACTGGAAGAGCATCCCTCATTGTGAGATGGGCACCCAAAGTCCATTCGTATACCACAGATAAATACTGATCTACAACCCAAGGGCCCATAGATTACCTAGGCCTCCTCACTGATACCCACATTCAGGTGATCTGAATCAGTCCCATGCTGGCCTCCCAGTCATCAATCTGGGGTCCAAGAGCTCCCCCCTTGTTCAGGTCAGCTGTTTCTATGGATTAAACCAGCCCAGTCTTGACCCCTTTGCTCATCAGTCCTCCCTCTCTGTCACTGGATTCCAGGAGTTCAGTTCAGTTTTTAGTTGTGGGTATCTGGCTCTGTAAGAAGACTTTTTTAAACCATCAAAACTGGAATATTTAATGCTGCCATTGGCAGCTTAAAACAATGTCATTTGCCTCTGCTGTAAGGGGGACTGGCCATAATCTTTTGAGAAAGTACTTTGGGAAAAAACAGAATTGGTTTTAAGTGTTTATTCTTCTTAACTTAGTGTCACTTGTATTAATCTATTCTGAGGAATGAGAATCAAAATATGAAGATTTCACTGTATAATTATATTATCAAGACTTGAATATTATAGATGTTCATAATGCCTAGCTCAAAATAAACAAGAAACCAAAACAACTAATTAGCCATGATGGCAGAGACTTGCAATCCCAGCATTTAGAAGAGGAAGGGAGACAGTGAGATGATGCAAGTCTGAGGCCAGCCTGAACTTCACAGCAAAACTGTCACTGTCCTACTACCCTACCACACAGAAAACAAAGCTAATGCGTCTTCACGTCATAGTTTGAAATAATTTAAAATAGTATTCAATATAAGCTCAATAATTTATCTTATGTAAAAAGACAAAGCAAAGTTATAAAAATAGCATAAACATAAGGATATAAAATAAACACCGGAAAAAGCTGGGTTGTGACTCTCACTTGAAAATATGACTAGATATTTTCCAATTTTCTGCATTTAAAAAATGATTACAGTCTATTCATTGTGTAGATATGTTCCCATATGTGAGGTCAGAAGACAGCTTGCAGTAATCAGTCCTGTTCCTCCACCATGTGAGTCCAAGGGATTGAACTCAGACTGTCAGGCTCTGTGGGGAATGCCTTTACCCACTGAGCATCTCTCCAGCCCTAATTTCCTTCTTTTTTTTTCATTTAAAATAACCAACTAGATTTAACTTATTTATTTTTTTTTTGAGACAGATTTCTCTGTGGCTTTGGAGGTTGTCCTGGAACTCACTCTGTAGACCAGGCTGGCCTCGAACTCACAGAGATCCTCCTGCCTCTGCCTCCTGAGCCATGTGATTTAAGGCATGCACCACCAATGCCCAGCTAGATTTAACTCTTATAAAAAGAAAAAATAAACTTCATTTCATTAAAGGGGGAGAAAAGGAAGCCTTATACCTAAACATGCCTTCTCCCATAAACACCAAGTAACAGGTAAGGTTTTCAACAATGTTGAAGGCATCAGGCCAGAAGAACTGAGATATCTGATATGATTCAGTAGTTTAGCCATGAAAGGGCGCTGAGAAGAAATATGTGTCCCTCAGTTCAGAATTCAAAAGGACCCCTAAAGACAAAAGAAGGACACAAAGGCTGTAGGAAAAGCAGAGAAATCAGGGTTGGAGGACATAAATCAAGAAGAACAAGAAGTATGAGCATCAGTAATAAAACAAAGATGAGAATGAATCCTTATCTGAGGGCTGGGGACGTTGGGAGAAAGCTGTGAACATCATTTGGTCTGCAGCGTGTGACTTAGCACAGGTGAAAGGGAAGTTAAAAGTTTGCTGCTGGACTTTTGACTACTGCCCTAGAGTTACACCTTTTATTAACAAGCTGTGCAAAATCCACTTGTGTCCACTCTGCTAAACCACCAGGTCTTTTCAACGTGGGAGAACCCAAGTGCCTATCCAATGAAGGAGCCCATATACCAATAAAAGTATGGAAAGTGAATTCAACTCACCAATCAAAGCTATTGTATTCATTGGAGGTTTCTACCCACACGAACAGAAAAATTGCAGACAAGATGAATGAAATCACCAGGAACAAATAAAACAACTGCTCCTTCTGGAAAGAGAAAGATGTCTAACTTAGCTCCATGTTATCTCAATAATTCTTGTATACATTTGCCAAAGGTCAGTGTATAGTTCTGGTGTTGGACATTACCCTCTCTAGGCTAGAATAATCTGAGGTTTTATAAGGAGTAGGAATAAAAAATAAGACTGGAAGCATACATAGAAAGGGCATCCTGACAAGCTGAAGAGACCTTATGGGCACTGAGGTAGCAAACAACTATCTGGAGTGTAGCTGGTGATGAGCACAGGAGTTGACACAGTCATATACACACTCCTACAAAAGCTGAGTGGACCTTTAAAAAGCATGCTACCAAACAATGTCTCCACTCAAATCCTCCCAGAGCTTCCTATGCTGTTATACCATCACCATCCAAAGAGCCTTCCATTGTCCACAAGTTGTATAGGATTAGCCCTTAGCCATCCCCCACCTCATGTCTTCTCCACTCTGACTCCCTTTCCAGAGGTCAGTCACACTAGCTGCTTTCTGTAACACATCAAATGCCATCCCTACTCTGAAGCCAGGTATTTAGCAGGTATGCTGGAGTGCATTTGTCCCAACACAAGGCTGGCTCTCTCTTCATTTGGGGATGGATCAAAGGACTTGTTCTCATAGGTCTCTAACCACTACCCCTTCCCAATTCTAATATATTTTCTACTTTATCTTCAAAGATCTTATTACTATTTGAAAACATTTTCATCTATTATTTATTGCATAATGTATCCCACTGGAATTTAAGCTGCTGGAGGCCAGAGGAAGGCTTCAGCTGTCTTGGCTACTATGGCACACGTATCTGATAAATTCAATAACTTTCTGCTAAATAAATCTGTTTCTATTTTGACTTGAAAATATTCAAGGGTTCCTCTCTGCTTATAGAATAAAGGTCAATTTTTAAGCCTAATATAAAGATGTTAAAATTTCATCTAAACTTTATTTTCTAATCCTAATTATTATTTATTCCTAATTCCTCTTAAACATACCACTGTGCTTTCCTATCTTTAGATTTTTTGGGGGTTAATTTTCCCTCCACACACATACTCAGAATCCTATTCTATGTATTTCTGTTTATCACTTCCCCAAATCAGTGACCCTAAGAATACTACAGCAATAACATCCATCAAGTAATAACTGTGTATTATGCATGCCCAATTCAAAGTATATTCTACATAACATCTCTTTTATTCTCATAGCAACTCCTATAGTGCGTTTTGCTGTTAATGTCTCCCTTATTCTAATAAAGATTCTGAAACACAGAGATGTTAAGTGACTTGCCTAAGCCTTATAAGAATGAGTCATTAATTTAGGGATGGTCAGTAGGGATGGTCAGTCATAAATTGAATCTTGTGGTCTTCCCCTTTATGTTACACTCCATCTGAGTAGAGAAGGGCCTTAAAATTATCTAAGGACTTTATCTAATTCAATTCTCTAGGCACAGAGAGACTCCAGTATATTATATAACCAGCCCAGTCTATAATTATTGCCTATACACACTCCAAAGTTCTGATCCAGTATTTTTACCATTAGACTAGACTGCCCTAAATGCTACCCTTCTCAATACAGCTTCCCTTTATATTTTACTCCATATCCTTTGTAGGTCTCAAGTGATTATATACCTCATCCCCAAGTAATAATCTGTCAAATCTACCCATCTTTCTCCATATCTGCCTTCACTACTCTAGTCCATGCCCCCCACATCTCTTATTTGGAGCACTGCCACTGTTTCTCCTTTGAAAACAGAGGTTTTCCTGCATTGGCCATTCTGATACATCCTCTATATGCTCAAAGAACCATTCCAAAACATAACCCAGGTCATATCAACAAATTAAATATTCCCCATCTGGTGATGGCGATCAAATCCAGGGCTCCATACACGCTAGCATATGCTCTACCACTGAGTCACAGCCCCAGCCCTCTTCAGTTATTCTTTATTTCCTATGGAACAGGGATAAGTTCTTAAAGCCACACTGTCTCACCCACTTACCTTTCCACTTCATTTCTCAGCATTTCCCTATTCATTGCTGCTCCACCTAAGATAAACTAACCAATCCCCATGCGCCTGCACTCTGACTTCTCTAAGACCATTTCTCATACCACACCCAATTCTTTACCACCTTTCACATTCTCTTAAATACTTAGTTACTTTTGGTCTCTCCATTAATATATGCCTGTGTGTCTACACATAAACTTGTTGCTATGCTAGAATGTGAATGTATTTAACCCCTTCCCTAGCAGAACTTGAGTTCTTTGAGTGTAGCATGCCTGAAGCACATTTGTGACTAGCATAAAAGCCAAATATCTGGGCATGAAAAATAAAGGGGACAGAAGAACATTCTTGATTACTCCAGGGAAGTCTCCCATTACTTACATTTTTTTTCCTGTATAGCTACTCAAACCAGACATAAGAAATGAGAAATCCTGGAGATATATGTAGCTCAGTGGTAGAGTACTTGCCTAGTATGTAAAAGGCCTTAGATTCACAATCATCAAAATCCCAAAGATAGACAGGCAGATAAATACAAACTTATATAATACAAGAACAAGAAATGAATGAGATTCTTAGATCGCAATTGGACTATGTTTACAATCAAGTGAAGGTGCATGATTTGTTCCTCTTTTCACTGAAGTGTGCTCACCATTTGATCTATTATGCCATAGAGCTCACCAGAGGGTTCCACTACATACTACTTAGAGAAACAAAGAGGCTTTTTATTAGTTTATGCTTCATGCTACCACTCAGATTCACTAGAGTCCTATGTTAGTGAAAATCAAGTACTTACGTAGCCAGGAGTAAAGAATATCTTGTTTTCTACTTATTAGGTTCCTGATTCCCTACCCGCTACCAAGGAACACACTTTTCCCTTGGAAACTGACAAAGAATAGAAAATTAAATACTTAGGGAGCTGATGAGATGACTTAGTGAGTAAGGGTGTCTGGGTTCAATCCCTGGAGCCTACATGGTGGAAGGACAAAATCAACTCTTATAAGTTGTCTTCTGAACATACACACACACACACACACAATAAATAAATGTAAACAAATCTAAAGATTCAGACAAGAATTGCCACTGATAAAATTTTTTAATGAAAATTAAAGATTTGAGCATTCTTGTAATCTTCTATAAACATCTAATTGCATCCACGTCTTCAGAATTCAGTGAATAAATGTAAAAGTGAAAGAAAAGTGAATGAAAGAATGACATAAAAGAGACAGCATGGAAAAGAAAAAAGAAAGAAAAGAAAATTGAGGGGCTGGCCAGATGCATTGGAATTGGCTGTAATCCCAAAACTTCAGAGGTGGAGACAGAAGGATCAGGAGTTCAAGGTTTGGCTCATTTATACAGCAAGTTCAAGGTCAGTCTGTGCAACCAGAGACCCTGCTTTAAGACACTGGGGAGCAGGGAAAAAGGCAAGCAAGAAGCAAACAAACAAAAGGGTCTTTGGCTGGAGCTCAGCAGTACAGGTCTCGCCTAGAATGCAAAAGACCCTAAGTTTGATCTTTGGTAAAACAAATGAAGGAAGAAAGAAAAGGGAGGAAGAGGAGGAGGAAGGGAGGAAAAGGAAGACAGTGAGTATGTTTAACTCTAGCTCTAGACTTGTCACAATACTTTGATAGGAAAACTGGAGCTTAGTGTAACTGACCTTGGAAATTCCACCCACACCCACATCTAAGAAAATGTAGTCTAACTCCTTTCCATCTCTATACCCAGGAGCAGCAACAAGATCCAAGTTCAGTTTTTTCCCACTCTCTGTATTGCCAGTGGCAACTGTAGCAGCCAGTCAGGAAGGTGATGTAGCATTTGCGGTTGAAGTAGCGTTCTATCCACGGATTGGGATTCTCATCTGCTTTTTCTGTCGTCTTAGACTCAGTTGGGATGTCCTTTTGCATGATTCACCCTTTTGCTGGAAGGACAAATGAAATAATCAGAATGCAGTGTAGCTCCTGTTCATTTACTCTAGCCTGTTACTAGAGACAATTCTATCAACAACAGATAGATAAGAAAATTCATTTACAATCAAAAACAAAATGAGGGATTCAGGGCAGAGGAATAAAAGCTGCATCCAAGCTTTCTGACTAACTTGCTGGACACTTGCAGCTGTTGCACCATTCTAAATAAACTTCTCTCACTTCTGAAGTGAGACTATATTTCTATACTAGTCGATTAAAAGTGCTCAAAGCAGCAATTACACAGTACCAAACTGCCATATTCTCTTGAAATAACCCAGGGCCAGGCGGTGGTGGCCCATGCCTTTAATCCCAGAGTGAGGGAGGCAGAGGCAGGAGGATCTCTGTGAGTTCGAGGTCTACAAAGCTACACAGAGAAACCCTGTCAAAAAAAAAAATGAAATAATCCAGGATGTTAAAGGAATGGGTGAATAGTGAATATATGAAAAATGCCATCCTCAACTATTGTGTGATTCAAACCCAGCCTCCTGCCCCTTTCCTATCTTACTCTTGTCTTAGAGTTACTATTGCTGTGATGAAACACCATGGCCAAAAGCAACTTGGGAGGAAAGGGTTTATTACCCTCACAGTTCCATATAACAGTTCATCATCAAAGCAGTGAAAGCAGGAACTTAAGCAGGACAGAAACCTGAAGGTAGGACCTGATATAGAGGCCATAGAGGGGAGCTGCTTGCTGGCCTGCTCCTCATAGCTTGCCCATCCCGCTGCTTTCTTATAGAACCCAGGACCACCAGCCCAGGTATGGCACCACCCACAATGATCTGGGCAATGCCCCATCAATTACCAATTAAGAAAATGCCTTACAGGCTTGCCTATAGTCCCATCTTAGGGAGGTATTTTAATTGAGACTCCTTTCAGATAACTTTAACTTGTGTCAAGTTGACATAAAACTACCCAGCACACTTTCTATGTGGGATCAGCCACAGTTATCTTCAACTATACATGGTAGAATATGAGCAACAGTTGAAAACTACACTTTAGTTTTTTACTTGTTTTGTTGAGACAGGATTTCTCTGTGTAACCCTGGCTGTCCTCAATCTGTGGACCAGACTGGCCTCGAACTCAAGAGATTCACCTGCCTCTACCTCTGGGACTAAAGGTGTGTGCCACCACTGCCCAGCTGAAAAATACACATTTATTTTTCCTTTTGCCAACAACAACAACCTATTATACAGCTGGAATAAATATAAGCTGGGCAAGGTGGTACACACCTGCAAGCCAGCATCTGTTTAGGCTGGGAGAAAGAAGGGCTGCAAACTCGACGCCAATGTGGACTGCATAGTCAGATTATGTCTTAAATGAATTTGAAGGGAGAAAGGGGAGTACGGAGAGGAGGAGGGAGGGAAGGTATGTGGCTTCACAATGTCATTAACAACCCAGGCATCTTCTACATGGCCATTCACCTTTCTCAACACAGAGCTGCTTTCTCCATCTAAAATGGCTATTCAAGCTACAGTCATCACCCCAAATTCCAGCTAACAGAAAAAAGAAGAACAAAGGAGAGAACTCTGCTTTACTGTAAAGATTCTTAGAGAAGCGAAACACGGTGTTTCACCCACAGACATTTTGTTAGTAAGAAAAGGTGAATCTCTTAAGTAGGGGGAGTAGGCAGATATTGAGGAAATAGCTATTAAATTTCTCAGTGTATTATGATTGAGAATGCTGTTCTTGAGATGGCAACATGACTCAAGTAAAGGCACCTGCCACCAAGCCCAACAACCCAGGTTTCATCCCCAGCATCCACAAGCCAACTCTCACACTTTTCTCTAACTGCCAGCCACTCTTGTGTTGTGACACACACACACACACACACACACACATATACATATATATATGTAATTTTAAAAAGTTAAAGAATGTTGTTCTCATACCAAAGGACTTTCAAATAACATGTAAATTCGGTGGGAGAGGGATGACACAAATATTTAAAAACCAAAAACTGTCATGAGGAAAACAAACAAAAAAAGACATAGTAATACTAGAAATAGTTATAAAAGATCTGATCCTAGGCAACAGCCTCTATTACTGAAAAGTTTCAGCAAGGTTTAACTTGTATTTATGAATATCACTCTGTGCCTGTACTGAAGAATCTCTAACCTAGGGGGCCTGGCAATATGTCTTGGTGACTAAGGCTGCCTGCAGCAATCACAGAGGATCCAAAATCATTTCCAAGAACCCACACTGGGGAAGCTCACAACTACCTATAACTACAACTCCAGGACATCTGACATCCTCTTCTGGTTTCCGTGGGTACCTACAAACATGGATGTGTGCAACACCACACACACACACACACACACACACACACACACACACACACACACACACAAATAAATCTTTAAAACAGACAAACAAACAAAATCCCTGGTCTGAACTTCTACTTTGTTCAAAATGGAGTAACAACAGTTATAGTGACCCACCTTAATTGACTAAAACCTATGGAAAATATAAAATACTAGTTTTCAGATATTGGAAAATAGCCAGTGATAATAAAGAATCCCTGAGAGAGGAAAAACAAAGGATGTATTACTAGTGACCCATTTATAATATGTATAGAATTAACGTCAAAGCACCAAGAAAGAAAATATATATAGAGGCTGGTAGCCTCCCAAAATTAAGCAGACAAAAAAGAGTTAGGGAGAACATGTTCAACACTTGAGTCTACAGTTGAATGCTAGTAAGTTCCCTGAAAGAATGTGGATGATTAAAAGCAACCCAACCAACCACCTTACCCTAGATGCATAAGTCCCAATGCAAAAGCAAAGAAATATGATAACCCAAAAACAATTCTGTAAGCATTACAGCACAGATGGAAAGGTATCCTAGCAGTTGGGAGCCAAGGAATACCACAAAGTCACTGTAAGTGTAGCAGCTTTCAGCTCTGCTCCTGGAAAACATTTCCCCAACGAAGTTGTTACAGCTCTGCTCCACTAGGAGGAAGTATTACAGTTCTGGTCTGCTCAGATCCAGTGAAAATTGTTACAGCTGGACTCCTGTCCCACAACAAGGTCACACCACACAACAAATCTCACTGGAGATTTATTTGGAAGGATCCAGGAGGGTGGCCGCCCCCAGCGTAAGGAGCAGCACCAAACTGAACAGGGTACAGAGCTTATATAGGGTTTCTTGGGGGCAGAGCTTCCCAAGATGGCTCAGGACTGATAGATTTTTGTGGTCTGACTCTAGGGCAAGATTAGGGATTGGTGGGATTTCATGCTTAAGGATTAGTGGGATTTCATGCTCAGGGATCTCAGGGATTGGTGGGATTCTGAAGCCTGATTCTGGGACAAGCTCAGGAATTACTGTCATTTCAAACCCTGGTCCTGGGGTCAAGTCAGAATCAGGGCTGTTTTTCCTTGGTTCAGGTCTCAGGTCTAGTCAGAAGCAGGGTGTTTTTTCCTTGGCCCTTTTCAAAACCTTACAAGTGCAACTCCTCCAAAAATGAACAATTCACAAATTAATGGCCTCCAATGAGAATGAATTAGACAAAATCCCAAATAATTCAAAAGAATGATTATAAGTATATTCGATGAAAACAAAGAAGACATAAATTTCTGAATGAATTCCTAGAGAACACAAATAAGTGAATGAAATAAGAAATTGAATATAAGATATGAAAGTGGAATCCAACAAAGACAGAAATATTGAAAAAAAGCCAAACTGAAATAATGGAAATGAGAAACTCAATAGTTGAAAAAAACAAAACTCCATATGGGTCTGAGGAGATGGCACAGTGAAGAGGAGCAGTGCTCTTGAGTATCTGAGTTTGAATATTTAGCACTATGTAAAAAGCTGGGCGTGACTGTGTATGCTTGTAACTACAGCATTGGTGGGTACCTACCAAAAAAAAAAAAAACCAAAAAAAAAAAAAACTGAGCTTCAAGTTCAGTAAGAGATCCTGTCTTAAAGCAGTAAGTCTGACAGTGTTAGAAAACATCTGTGTCTTGCTCTGGCCTACACGTATGCATCCATGCACACCCTGCATTCACATGCATGCAACATGTACACACTCCATGGAAAGTCTCACCAACATACTAGATCAAGGAGAAGTTAAAATAACAGAAACTGAAGACAACAGAACAATTGGAGCATTCAGACAAAGACAAAGATAAAGAAACTACAAATAGAACATTAAATATCTATGGAGCACTATGGAAAAAACAAATATATGAATCACAGTCATAAAGAAGACAACTTTCATGCTAAAGGAAGATGAAGCAGCAGAAAATATCTGAAATCTAAGGGAAGAGACACCCATCAAGGTACAAGAAGAAGTTGGAACACCAAATAGACAAGATCAAAGAAGAACCTCCTCAAATTATTAAGTAAACAGAACAAAGATAACATCTGAAAGCTGCAATAGAGAAACACCAAGCCACATCTAAAGGTATATTCAGATAACAACAGCACAAACTTGTCAACAATAACTTTAAAAGTCAGGAGGGCTCGGAATCGGAAGGATGTATTTCAAGTTCTAAGAGATATCAGCTGCCAATTAAGACTACTATACCCAGCCAAACTGTGTTATCTGAAGGGAAAACAAAAACTTTCCATGATTAAAATAAATAAATAAATAAATAAGCTAAAGCAATTCATGTCCATTAAACCAGCTCTACAAAAGATACTTAAAGGAATAAGGAATCCAATAGACTGAAAAGAAAGATAAACACACTCATAAGAACACAAGAAATGTTAGCATAGTTAAGCAAATAAGGAACAGGGAAACATCAAGATCAATGAAGTAACAGAAATTAATACACGTTTCAACAGTACCACTGAGTATTAATGGCCTCAATTTCCTACTCAAAAGACACCAAGACCGCAGCATGTGAATGCAGGGTGTGCATGGAAGCATACATGTAGGTCAGAGCAAGACACAGTTGTCTTCTAACACTGTCAGGCTTACTGCTTTAAAACAGTTCTTCCTGAACTTGAAGCTCAGTTTGGGGTTTTGTTTGTTTGTTGTTTTTCAAGACAAGGTTCCTCGGTGTAGCTTTGGAGTCTGTCCTTGAACTCACTTTGTTGACCAGACTGGCCTTGAACTCACAGAAATCCACCTGCCTCTGCCTCCCTAGAGCTGAAATTAAAGTTGTGCACCACCACTGCCTGGCTGGCAACTCTTATAAGGTAAACATCTAGTTGGGGTGGCAGCCTACAGTTCAGAGTTCAGTCCATTGCCATCATTGCAGGGCACACAGTGGCTGGAAGCATGGCAGACGTGCAGGCAGACATGGTGCTGGAGTGGAGCTGAGTCCTAGGACTGAGTGTCACACTCCACAGTCCAACACTTCCTCCAGCTGAGTCCTAGGACTGAGTGTCACACTCCACAGTCACACACTTCCTCCAGCAAGGCCACACCTTCTAATGGTGCCACTCACTTTGGTGGCTATTTTCTTTCAAACCACCACAAAAATCTATCTATAAAAGGCAACAAAAATGAAGCATCAATACAACAAAAATTCTCCCAACTGAAAATGAATTCATGGCTGAAATCCACCAGGCTTTTAAAGAGGAATTAAAACCAATGGTTCTCAAACTATTCATAAAGGAGAACAGAAAAGACTGCTGCCAAACCATTATTTTTTAAGTATATAACATAAAAAATTATAGATCAATCTCCCTCAGGAAGAAAAATGAAAACATTTCTCAACAAATTACTTACAACTGACTTCAAGAATACATCAGACATTTCATTAAGTATGATGAACTTGACTTCATTCCAGGATGGAGGATTAGTTTAACATACACAAATAAATACACAAATGAACTCAAGGACAGAAATCACATAGGTCATCTCAAGAGATGAAGAAATGACCTTTGACAGAGTCTAACATCGCTTCATGGCAAAAGCCATGAAGGAACTTGGAATAGAAGGACTATATCATAGCATAGTAAAGGCTTTATATAGCAAACTGACAGTTAACATAATAGTAAATTGAGAAAAACTCAAAGCATTCCTACCAAGGTCAGGAATAAAACAAGAGAAGGAATAAAAAGGATACAAGTAAGAAAAAAGTTAAAATATCCTTATTTTCAGATGATGACTCTACACATAAGAGACTATGAAGACTGCTGACAAACACTGCAGGATGCAAACTTAAAAAACAGTAGCCTTGGGGCTGGAGAGATGGCTCAGAGGTTAAGAACACTGACTGCTCTTCCAGAGGTCCTGAGTTCAATTCCCAGCAACACATGGTGGCTCACAATCATCTACAATTCAATCTGGTGCATGCCCTCTTCTGGCATATAGACAAACTGTATCTGTAATAAATAAATAAATCTTAAAAAAAAAAACAAAACAGTAGCCTTCCTACAAACCAATGACAAGCATGTTGAGAAAAGGAAACAACTCCATTCATAATAGCCTAGAAAATACCTTAGACTAAACTTAGCCAAGGAAGTGAAAGACTGCTACAGTGAAAGTTTTAAAAACTAAAGAAGGAAACGGGGGAACATGTTGGAAGACGGAAAGACTTTCCATGCTCATATATTGGGAAAGTTAATATTGTGAAAATTGCTGTCCTTCCAAAAGCAATCTACACATTCAATGAAACCCCTCCCTCAAAATTCCAACACAATTATTTGTTGTAGAAACAGGTGTGGGTTCATGCAGGTCTGTGGAAGATGACACAGGGCACTTTGGGGATGAATCTAGCCTTTCCAGCTACAGGGGAATTCAGTCTCATTTGAACTGAGACACTAAACCTCAGTCAAGGGCCTTTTTTCATTGTTATTCAATTTACACCTTTAGCAAGTTGATTTCCATGTCCCCAATACATCCCAAGGGAAAATGCCAAATGCAAATTCTCGATTAAGGAACATCATGGTGTGCCAGATTTTTCCAACCAAGTTTTGCATAGGCTTTGTGCCCTTGGGAAACTCTCAGACAAAATTTGCATATGTCAGGCAGAAGGTTTGAGGACAAAGGGCAGATTAAGACTACAAGCCAACATTCCGGAGCCAGCTGCAGCTCTGAAGGAGTTCACCCTACAGTTATTCACAGAAACTGAGACAGCAATCTTATGATTCATATGGGAGCACAAAAGACCCTAGACAAACAAAGCAATCTTGAGAAAAAACAACCTTTCTCTTGTCTTATTATTCTAGTCAAGTACTCTACTGAATAGGAATACAGTGGAATCCTTGTTCCAAGGTAATCATCTGATTTCAAGTTATACCACAGATCAGCTATAGTAATAAGAACAGCATAGCACTGACTATTGATCTATAGAATAGGATGGATGACACAGATATAAGCCCACACAGCTACAGTCAACTAATTTTTGACAAAGATGCTAAAAATGTACATTGAAAGAAAAGAGCCTCTGCATAAATGGCGCTAGGAAAACTGGATATCTACATGTAGAAGGATGGAACTCAACACTTTTCTCTCACTCTGCAGAAAAATTAACTCTAAACCTTAATGTAAGAGCCCCCAGACTCTTAAACTGCTAAGAGGGAAAAGTACAAGATAGAGACATAGGTAGGAGCTTTCTGAATAGAACTCCAGTGCTAAAGAAATAAGGTCAGCAACCAACAAATGGACCTCAAGACACTGTATAGCTCTATACAGGAAAGAAAACAGGTAACTGAATGAAGAGACAGCCTATAGAATAGGACAAAATCCTTTCCAGCTATATAACTAACATAGGATTAACACCCAGAATTTATAAAAAAAAATTTTTGAAAGAAAAAAAAAAGGTTAAGGAACTAAACAGAGATCTCAAAAGAAGATATACAAAGGCCCAATTATTATTTGTAAAAGTATCCCACATCCTTATCCACCAGGAAAATGGGAATAGAAATTCTTCTGAAATTCTATCTTATTCTAGTTAGAACCACTATCCTCAAGAAATCAAACGACAACAATGTTCTTGAGGAAGTCGAGAAAGAGGAATCTTTACTCATTGTTTGGCAGAGTATAAACCAATTCAGGCACCATGGAAATTAGTAAGCAATTTCATAAAAACTAAAAAGAGTATTTCCATATGACTCAGCTATATCCCCCCTGGGCATATAGCCAAGGGGTTTTAATATATTCTACTACAGAGATATATTCATGTTTATTGCTGCTCTAGTCACAGTAGCAAAGATCTAGAATCCAACTAGATGTCCATTAACTGACAAATGAAAATGTGGTACATTTAAACAGATCCATAACCATTGTATTTCAAATAAAGAAAAGTCCAGGACCAGGAGGCTTCATTGCCAAATTCTACCAAATCATTAAAGTAGAGCTGACACTCAGGCTTCTCAGACCATTTTGTTGAACAGAAAGGGAAGGAAGATGAAGTATGATCTTAATTTATCCCAGGTTCTATAGGTTCAACACAATTTCAATTTCCAACAGGACCTCTGTGGACTTTTTGATAGAAAGTAATATACTGATGTAAGATTTGTACAAATAAACAAAGGAAATATAAAGCCAAACAATATGTTTTGAGATTCAAGCTAGGCTCAAGACTTATAGATTATCTATAAGAAAAACCTATGGATCGATCAATTTTTGACAAAATACTATGGTAATTCACTGGAGAACTGATAGCTAGGTTTTGTTTGCTTGTTTGGTTGGTTTTTGTAACTGTCTGGCTTTTCTTTATTTAACTTTTCCTTCTTTTAAGTTAGAAACTTACACAGACCAAGGGAGGCTTCAAACTTGCTATGCAGCCAATGTTGGCACTGGGCACATCTGCATAAAACAAGCACTCTTCTACTTCAAGATCCTGCACTTAGTCATATTTGCCATGTGCTTCCCCAATAACTGAAGATCACAGGACTTAGAGTTTCTGAGGAAAGGATGTAGGTATTTTTGAAATATCAATAATTTAGACAACTATAGTTAATTTCTAGACTACTTAGTTTTAATTCTTTTTGTTGTTGTTGTTTTGTTTCTGTTTTTTGTTTTTTGAGACAGGGTTTCTCTGTGGCTTTGGAAGCTATCCTGGAAGTAGCTCTTGTAGACCAGGCTGGTCTCGAACTCACAGAGATCCGCCTGCCTCTGCCTCCCAAGTGCTGGGATGAAAGGCATGCACCACCACTGCCCAGCTCTTAGTTCTAATTCTTAAAGCTTAAAAATAAATCCACAGAACTAATAGAACCCTTGAAGATGATTTTGTTTAATAATTTCACTTCCTGACACTTCCCCAATTAGGGTCCTCACCTAAGCATTTCAATCGCCTTCTAAACAATTGCCTATAATCATACTTGCCCTCCCAAATTTATTCTGTATTCCAAAGTAATCTTACTTGTTTTGTTTGCTTCTTTTTTAAAAAAAACTTTTTTGAGATCATAATTACAGCATTTCTTCCTTTCTTCCCTTCAGACTCTCCTATATACCTCTCTCTAGTCTCTCCCAAATACATGGCCTCATTTTTCATTGTTGTTACATATATTTAGTTTAACCTGCTCAGCCTATACAATTTTCCTTGTGTGTGTGTTCTCATGGCTGACCATTTCACACTGGACAATCAATTGCTGTGCTTTTCTGAGAAAGGGTCTTTCTATGAAGCCCAGGTTCACCTCAGACTCTCAATGTTCTTGTCTCAGAGTTTCTATTATAGGCATGAGCCATCAAGCCCAACAAAAATGATATGTTTTGAATGTGTGAAGTTTATTATATCTAGTTACACTTCAACAAAACTTTTTAAAAGTTACTAAAGTAAGAAACCAGGAATCCAGCATGCTTTTAATACAGGTACTCAGGAGGCAGAAAGGCAAGTGACTCTCTGTGTTCAAGACCAGCCTGGTCTACAAAGCAAGTCTCAGGCCTGCCAGGGATCTACAGAGAGACCCTGTCTCAAAACAAACAAAGAAACTAGGGTTAAAACAAACAAATGATCCAAATGATCCAATCCAAGTGCTGGTGGCTCACACCTTTAATCCCAGCATTTGGAGACAAAGGCAGGAGGTTCTCTGTGAGTTTGAGGCCAGCCTGGCCTACAAAGTGAGTTCCAGGACAGCCAGGACTGTTACACAAAGAAACTACATCTTGAAAAAAAGCAAAATAAATGAATGAATGGATAAATAAATAAAACAATCCAAAGGAAAGTCAGATTACAGTGAAAAACACCGACAACAGAAACAAACAGAAAGCGAATAATATAATCTAACCTACTAAACGACCAGCAACATTCTTTCCCTCACACAGTAGCCAGATTTAAGTCTACAAATGTATTATTTTAAATGTAAATGCAGCGAATTCTTCAGTTTAAAAACAACTGAAAGTCTGTTTAACTACAAATAGGTAGCCAAACACAAGTGTTTCTTTTGTTGAAACTGAAAGCAAAGGAGGGCTGGCTCTGTGATTCAGCCTTAGAGCACTTGCTCAACATGTGCAAGACCAGAAGTTCAATCTCTGCAACACATATACACACAAGTAAAAATAAACCTTCAAAAGAGGTGTGCTCGAATCAAGATGTAATGCCATGGGGTAGGAAGCCCGGAAACCTCTCCAGTAAGAGAAATGCTTAGATTAGCAATTATGGGATAAATACTTAAGTCAGAGCTGGCCAGTAAGAAACAAGTAAGGCCAACAGCTTCATAATTAATATAGCTTCCTGTGTGTTTATTTGGGACTGATGCGGCTCTGGAACCAGGCTGGCGGGAAGGCTTCCCTTTACATAATGGTGATCAGGAGTGGGATGATGAATTTCCACATAGAATGACAAAAGCTTTAAAGGAATTTTAGAAACAAAAGAATGGAGAGAAGCACAGATTTTTGGTAGCAGCATTTTTCTCAGATGGGCTTTGTTTTGCTAGCGACAAGCAGAGACTCATGCGATTCGCTTAAGGGAGTCTTCCTGACTCAGCATAAGCAAGCAAAAAAAAAAAAAAAAAACCCAGCAAGGTTCTTTTAAGAGGCTCTGCTAACAATTGAAAGGTGTGTACGCACAGCTGGAAGTGGCAGTGACCACATCTCCAAGCCGGCAGCTGGAGTCAGGCTTATGCCCGCCATCTTGGAAAAATGGCAGTTTAAATAGCTGCGATTTTAACAGATAAGACACGTGGCCAGAAGAACATAAAGATTTACAGTAAAGTCAGACTTGGATGAAGAAAAATCTCTAAATGTTTACAGTGTGTTTAAAAATATACGTAAGATTGAGAGAGAAAAAGAAACGGCATAGTGGTAAATAAATAGAGAAGCCGGCTGTGGTGGTGCAGGCCAGTAGGATTTGCTGCACAGGCAGAGGCAAGCAGATTTCCAAAGAGAAACCCTGTCTCAGAGAAATAAATAATTAAAAGTAAAAGAAATAGAATAATAATAGATAAATAAATATGCCACGTAAAGATGGAAAATACACAGAGAATCTGGATACTGTACACTATTGTGTTTTTCAGTTTTTTGATTGCTCAGGAAGAAACAACTGCTAAAGTACATTTGATTATAAATGTTGCTGAATTAACTCAACTTATATCTTTTGAAAATACCTTGACTTCAAATTTTAAGTATAAGGATATGTTACTTGGGAAAGGAGTTTTTGTTTATGTTTCTACAGAAAATGAAAATCTGGGGATTCCTTCCAGGCTTCTGTGGTTTGATGAACCAAGACCCCCAGAAGCAATGGCCCAAGTGATTCAACATCTAAAACAGCTAAGATGATGCATTCTTACAGACCCTAAAACTAAGGACTTATACAGATTTCTGAGTTTTGTCATGATCCCCATGGTATGAACAGTGCCCCCTTCCAGCACGAAGCAATTTGGAATGAGCGACATCCTAATTCCCATCTTGTTTATAAATCTTTGTTTTCATTTACATGGGGTTGCTTATAATTGGCTAATGATCACAGACAATCTCTTTTTAATGGTAAAATGGGAAATTGTGGTATGGGTATGGTTTTTCATTTATTGACAAATTCAAGGTCAATTTTGTGATATGTGTATTTCTCCTCTTGATTAAGTATTGTGCTTATACTGATCTTTTAAAACATAATGCATAATTAAATACAGACTATAGATAGTTACTTATAATAGTCAGAATTTATAGTTAGGTAAGTTATGTTTTCTAGATATATAGAGATGTATTTGAGATAGATAGTCTTCAAACCTTTCAAAGACCTTCAGAAAATGGCATTTTAAATGGTTTAGGGTTTTTCTTGACAATGAGAAATGTCTGCTCCTGGCAGCACCAATTACGTTTGAGAGAAAAATGGGCATCGAAGAAACTCATTATGGAGTTTGCTTTCAACATGGCAAGATTAGCCATTTGGGCAAGAAACTGCTCTTGCCTAGACTGTTTGACTGTTGCTGTATAAACTGGATATGCATGACCCACAGGAAAGTGACTGTTAAACTCAAATAGTCATTCAGGGTTCCTGCTTCATGGAAGAGTCTACGAGACTTTCTGCAGGACACAGAAAAATGACTGACAGACTACTGATGCAGATGGACAGTTTGAAATTTCCTGGTTTGCTGAGAAGTCTTCCAGACACACTGTGGCCTATGGGCTGAAGATGGATGCCCCAACAATACAGAGGAACTTCAGGTGACTGTACAGGTAGCAAGATGTCTGTCAATTCTAGTGTTCATATATTATCCTTCTGTGGTCTTTGATGGAGTTTAAGACAGATAATTATATATTTCCTTAGTTATGATAAAAGATAAGCAACATATAGAACTTTGAATTCACAAGGATGGAATAGATGATATTTTCTTTAAATCTTGCTGAATGTTGATAGACAAAATATTGTAACTGTGTTCTTACTTGATAACTGTTCTGTTATATATAATTTGACTATGTTCAAGTTAAGACCTTTCTTTTTGTTTAGACAGAAAAGAGGAGGTGATGGGAGAAGTCCTATGTATTTGTCAATAAAGCACTGTTGGCCAATAGAGAAGCAAGATAGGTGGGACTAGGAGTCGAGGAGGACTCTGGGAAGGAGAAACACAGGAAGTCAAGATGTAACGCCATGGGGTAGGAAGCCCGGAAACCTCTCCAGTAAGAGAAATGCTTAGATTAGCAATTATGGGATAAATACTTAAGTCAGAGCTGGCCAGTAAGAAACAAGCAAGGCCAACAGCTTCATAATTAAAAAAAAAATAAAGAGGTGTGCTCAACTAGTGGGGAATTAGGGCCAAATGATACAGTCTACTCCACTAAAGACCAGCCAAGTAACTATGAGACAATAAAGGAACACAGTGATGAAGAATAACTTACAAAATTGTCTCCAAAAGAGAAATAAACATATCTACAGTCATGTTGGGTAGGAGGCTTAACATACCTATAAAGGACACAATAAACAGAAAACCAAAAGCAAAACAAAATTGTATGTGGGCCAGTGAGATGGCTCGGGGGATATAAGTTCTTGCCATGTAAGCACGATGACTTAAGTTCATTACTCAGAAACTGTGATGGGAGGAGGGGACTCTCAAAAATTGTTCTCTGACCTCCACATATGTGCCACAGCACATGTGCCCCTGTAATCATTTACACAATATTACATATGTACACATGTACACAGAAGGAATAATTTCTTAAAACTTGTATAAAGAAGATTACAACAAACTAGTCTTAATTAAATTTATAGAACAATATATTCAGCTAAAACATAATTCATAAGAAATTTTATTTTTAACTATTTCAGTGATCGCATGTAACATGACTATATTGGAACACTTGCTTAACATTTGTGAAATTCTGTGTTTAATCCCAAGGGCAGAAAAAAAATTAAGTTATCATATACTAAGCCATGTAACTGGCTAAAGAATTAACGTCTTAAAGAATGTATTTTTTGGCTGGGTTATGGTGTCACACTCCTTCAATCCTAGCAATTAGGAGGCAGAGGCAGGAGGATCTCTTTGAGTTGGAGGCCAGTCTGGTTTACAAAGCTACACAGAGAAACCCTGTCTCAAAAAAATATATATATATATTTTTTTTTCTACAAGCCGTATTTAGTGTGTTTGCAACAATAAAAACAAATGCACACATAGATGGCATAAACAACCAGAGTAGGAGTCAGTGAGGATCGCACACAGAGGCCACAGACGAAGACTGAGCCTTTCAGTGGATAAAACGCTCGTTTTGTCCCCTTCATCAAGGCCTTTGCAAAGGGCGGACACGGCTGACAAGTCATCTGATGTTCCTCTTCTTCCTTCTATGTCTCTGTGCAGCTCCACTTCATGCCTCTTGCATTCACCATACATATCAAGGAAGGGAAACCTTATATACAAAAAAAAAAAAAAAGCGCTTTTCCAAATGGCCTGTGCCCCCCCAAATTGCTGTTTCAGCCTTGGTTTTTTGTTTTTGTTTTTTATTGTTTTTTTTTTGTTTGGTTTTTGGTTTTTTGAGACAGGGTTTCTCTGTATTGCTTTGGAGGTTGTCCTAGAACTCACTTTGTAGACCAGGCTGGCCTCGAACTCACAGAGATCCACCTACCTCTGCCTCCCGAGTGCTGGGATTAAAGGCATGCGTTTTTTAACAACAAAGAAATGTATCCGTGAATCAGTAAGAAACAGATAACCAGAATATTTTACATTTGGGAATTAAATACATTAAACAAATCATGAGTCAACACAAAAAATAATCACAAAGGAAATGAGAAATAAGTTGAGTAAATCACTCTGTGTGTGTGTGTGTGTGTGTGTGTGTGTGTGTGTGCATGGGTTTATATGTTGGTGTGACTTGTTGCAAATCCTGGGAAATCTACTGGCAGATATGAACAAAGGTTTTGTGATGGGAGAAGGGTAAACCGAACACTGAATAATACCTAACTAGCACTTGAATGCACCCACGGAGCCTTTGAGTTTTTGCACTGGCCAGGGTATCTGAATTTGAATCACGAATTCTTAGAAAGAGATCAATTAAATTGCTTCTCTTCACTCATTCATTTCAACAGCCTAAAGAAATCGCCACTTAAATTTCTTACAGGTACTTCAAAATAAATATGTGTAAAGCTGAACCATGAATCACCCTCCCAAATCTATTCCTCCTGAAGTTCATCCAATCTCAAGCTAAAAGACACCACCATTCACCAGCTTGACTGAACGAAAAAAGTCGGTGATTCCAGGGACTGAGCGAGGACATTTTTCTTGCCTCAAAAACTATAGAGACGAACGAAACGTTGACAGGCAGCATAGGACTGTCATCCACAAACAAACAAGCCTGCAAGGACTTCAAGGTGACATTCTGGGTGGCCAGCATGGACACCCCTGGGCCACAGAGCTTTGTGCCCGTCCCCTGACAGCTGTGGAGAGGAAACCCCTTCCTCCCTAGAGATGTGGAAACACGGCCGGTAGGCTCGCCTCAAGAGATGGGCACCGTGGGTCAGGGCCCCTCAAATTTGGCTGTGGGCTGTAAACCTAAGGTAACTTCCTGTTTTGGGTGATGTTCGGGAGTTCCACAGAAATGGGCACGCTACTTACGGTGACTTTACAGCCCCCAATGCAAATCTGGATTTCACACTTATGAAAACCAGCGTCTCTCAAGATGGAGGACCCGCAGAGGGAAGTCGCTGACCTGAAGGTCACACGCGCAGGGGCGTGGCCACTCGCCGTGAGGGTGTGGTCACCCTCACAGGGCTAATGCCTGGGAAAACCCAGTGAAGCCAGATACCCAACCTTTGGATCAAACACCATGGTTGGTGTGTTGTTGTTGGGTGATGCTTGGAGTTAGAATTTATTTCCTCGGAGCATCATGTTTTAATTGTGCCTTCCAAGCCAAACGCTCTCTGATTTGTTATGATTTGTTTAAAAATAAGCTTAGTTCTTATTGCTTGCTTAATTCATGGTAGCTATTTAAATATTTTTTGGTGTGTGTGTGTGTGTGCGTGCGTGCATGCCTGCGTGTGTGTGTGTGTCTACATGCACCGGAATGGGAAGGCACACTTGTACATACAGAGGCCAAAAAAACAGAATTCTGGAGTCTTCCTCTGTTACTCCGGCTTTATTTCTTTAAGATAAGTTCTCTTACTGAATCAGAAATACTAGACTCCTCATTGTATAGACTTCAAACTCTGTAAATTGTAGATTAAATTCTTTCTCTTTCCTTTCAAATTTGTTCCATCTCCTGTGGCTCTAAATGACAGGGTTTGAGACCAGTGTCTCGTTCTTGATAGCTCCCTTTCCTTTGCAGTCTGGCACAGTGACAAAATATTACTTAGCATGTTATAATACTTTTTGTCCACTTCTCTGTGGTGTTACTTTGTTTGTATGTAACAAATAATGCTTGCCTGAAGATCAGAGGGTAGAGTGTGCCACTAGTTAACCATAGAGGTCTGGAGGTCTCTACAGACAAGACAGAAAGTGATATCGTTGAGTAGAGAGGAGAATATTACACGGGAGGAGACAGGAACTCAGCCCGTTTTGGATAAAAAGTTAGCCAGGTAAGAAGTAGCTGTGGCTTGCTCCTTTGTCTCTGATCGTTCAGCCTTTACCCCTATATCTGACTCGGGTTTTTATTATTAAGACCAATTAGAACTTCTGCTACACTTCCACCCATTTCTTCTACTCACTTCTTGTATTTCTTTTTTTTTTTTTGGTTTTTCGAGACAGGGTTTCTCTGTGGCTTTGGAGGCTGTCCTGGAACTCGCTTGGTAGTCCAGGCTGGTCTCGAACTCACAGAGATCCGCCTGCCTCTGCCTCCCGAGTGCTGGGATTAAAGGCGTGTGCCACCAATGCCCGGCTCACTTCTTGTATTTCAAAGCCCACTAAACTCCTAAATTTCTCAGTGTACATTAACCAGTTAGGAGATAGTTAATAATACTACTTACACTCCCCCAAAGCCCTCCAAATAGCAGGCCATCCTGCTCTAATAACACTGACCACCCTTAAAATGCATCCCTGAAGTTAAAGTTTAGTCTTCTTAACTTGGATTCTGTCCCTTCCTCCATCCTTCATTTCCCCCTTTCTCTGTTCCCACTTTCATTGACCCCCAGCAGCACCAGACTTCTTGAACTAATCTCCTTTTTCTTTCTTGTTTAGTTTATATTCATAATCATAAACTTAACTCTGCAATCCAGCTAGCCTGGGAGGAGAATGAGGAAAACACAAAACCCAAAGAATTCCAGTGAGAGCAGAGATTATAGGGTACTGTGAGCACATGGGCCAGGGGATATCCTCCTGAGCTACAGGAAAAAGTAAAAATGCCTGGTGGGTAAAACGCCAGCAAGTCAGAAAAATTAGAGTTGTCCATAGTCAGCAATGGTGATCTCCTTGCTGGACTTGTTCCTGGACCCAAAATGCTCCTCAGACCTCATTCCTGTGTTAGCCACATTAGTGGTAATTACTTACTTTGTTTGCTGAGGTTTTGTGATCGACTTGCTACTAGCTGGACCACTGTGATGGTTTGAATGAGAATGGCTATCATAGGCTCATGTTTGAGTACTTGGTTCCCAGGTGGTGGAACTGTTTGGTAAGGATTAAGAGGTGTGGCCTTGCTGGAGGAGGTATGTCACTGGGAGTAGGGCTTGAGGTTTCAAAAGGCCACCAGTTCCCAGTTAGCTATCTCTGAGTCAAAAATGTAAGCTCTCAGCTATTGCTCCAGTGCCATGTCTGCTGTCACCATCCCCCACATATGCCTTGAGAGTCATGGACTCACCCTCTGCAACAGCCCTCTTTCTTCTATAAATTGCTTTGGTCTTGGTGTTTTGTCATGGCAACAGAAAAGTAACTGAGATATCTACTCATCTCTTTATTACCAGTCTTGGCAAGTGTCAGTTAATGGTTGTTTAAATAAGACCCTTAGACTCGCAGTGCTGCATCTGACTGCACCAAACTTCCTTGAGTATGCCTTCTAGTTGCAAGGTGTCAGGTAGATGGAGTGATGATTGTGTAGATGAAGAGAAGAAGTTTAACCCTTGAAATATTTACCCCTCCCCCCCTCAATTTGATTCTGAAACCCCTCATTTAACCCTCTTGGCACCCTCTGAGGATGGATAGCTGTCAAAGGGTTAAGCGGTCTTATGATATGCAGACTTTTAAAAAAATTCATTCTGACTGCTTCTTGGGAGGCTTTCCTTCTCATCTCTCTTCAGGAGACAATGGAATGAGCTGTAGCTGTTGGTGTCTTGGGTGTGAGCAAGCTTAATCCTGTTAGTCCTAATTTTAAGGATCTATGGTCAAACATTCAAACACCAACAAAATTAAAACATTCAAAATTAAAAATAATATCAAAAAATTGACCAAATTAATCAAGTTACAACTTTTTTTTCAAAGAATAAATGTATTTAACAAGTTTCCATGAGAGGATTAACATTGGCTGTTAGGTATCAATAATGAGGGCTAGAGAGACGGCTCAGAGGTCCTGAGTTCAACTCCCAGAAACCCACATGGTGACTCACAACCATCTGTAATGAGATCTGGCGCCCTCTTCAGACTTGTATATATATAATAAAGAAATAAGGAAGTCAGTAATGAAAGCTGACTTGGGGGCTTGAGGTTTCTTTTTTTTTTTTTTTTTTTTTTTTGGTTTTTCGAGACAGGGTTTTTCTGTATTGTTTTGGAGGCTGTCCTGGAACTCACTCTGTAGACTAGGCTGGCCTCGAACTCCAGAGATCCGCCTGCCTCTGCCTCCTGAGAGCTGGGATCTTTTTTTTTGACTATTGTTTCTTATAATTTATTTAAACTTATTTTATGTGCATTGGTGTGAAGATTTCAGATCCCCTGGAACTAGAGCTACAGACAGTTGTGAGCTGTCATGTGTGTGGAATTGAACCCAGGACCTCTGGAAGAGCAGCCAGTGCCCTTAACCGCTGATCTATCTCTCCAGTTCCTTGAGGTTTCCTAAAACCACAAGCTCCCACTGATATCTGGGATATAAAAAGGACATATATATATCCATAATATATGTATTTATATGGTTTTGTTTATATATATATAGCTTTTATATATCCATGTGTATATATCTTTTGTGTGTGTATATATATACATATATATGGTTTTCCTTATATATATTGCTTTTGTTTATATATAGTTTTTGTTTTTACATTTAGTATATACGAGTGCATGCACTTGCGCATACATGTGGAAGTCAGAGGACAACTTTTGGAGTTTTAGGGACTTCACTCAAGTTCTCAAACTTAGTGACAAGCACATCTACTCACCGAGCCACTTCACTGTTTCATTTAATTCTCTCGAAATTAAAATTGAAAGTCTGTCATTAGTTTCCTCAAAATTACAGCTTCTTTTTCAACGATTTTTATAAGAAAACTCAGGATAAAACCTTTTCTACTGACCGCTATTACATTATCTTTTCACCTTCACTCATTTGTTTGTGGATTTATTTTGGCAATTCTGGAGGTTTAGCTAAAGGTGCCTTGCACACAGTAAGCAAGTACTTTACTCTTGAACTACATGCCAGCCTATATACTATCCTCTTTTGACAAATTCTGCTGAAGAAAACACAAGAGTGTTTTTAGTTTCCGGGGGACTCTAAAGCCTATCTATTTCAAACAGTTGGGAGACATAATCACAAACATGCAAACACCAACACACATTTAAACATCTGCAGTGATAGACATTCCCCTTGGCTTAGAGATTTTTTTTCAGCCAAATGTATGTTGGTAATTTAAAAACTGCAGCCAGTTCCCTGTGGTTTGAAGTTGAGTGCAGTAGTTTTCCAAACCAGTCATAACTTCATTATCCTAAGAGCAGTTTTACTATGTAGTTCTTGGACTGAAGAATGAATAAACAGTCAAAGGTTGTTTTAAGTGGCATTTATTTAAATCAAAAAAATAAAGAAAGGTGACATGAAGAATAAGGGATATACTGAGCCGGGCGTTGGTGGCGCACGCCTTTAATCCCAGCACTCGGGAGGCAGAGGCAGGCGGATCTCTGTGAGTTCGAGACCAGCCTGGACTACCAAGGGAGTTCCAGGACAGCCTCCAAAGCCACAGAGAAACCCTGTCTCGGAAAAAAAAAAAAAAGAATAAGGGATATACTTATGAGTAGATATGCCACCTGTCTTGTGCCAGCTTCTGATTTTTTTCTTGGCAGCATGCTGAGGCTTGGTGCCAGACCCCACTCAACCATCCAGCAGCAATAAATACATCAAGCCCAAAAAACTTGGACAAAGCCTTTGTTAAGCATTCATGGTGTTCCTGTTTGGCGAGTCACCCTTTTGTTAAATCTTTTATTCCTTTTTACTTTATTTTATTGTGTTTGTGATTTGGAACTCATGTCAGCAGGCTGTATAAATGTCTTTACCCGAAGAGCATCTTACTGACCTCAGAATCTTTTTTTTATTTTTTATGTGTATGCTTGTGTGAGTGTATGCCATGTGTGTGTGCTTACAGAGGCCAAAAGAGGGAGTCAAATTCTGGTGCTGGGAACTAAAAGTAGATCCTCTGCAAGAGCTCTTAACTGCTGAGCCATCTTCCCAGCCCCCTCAATTTCCTTTTAAATGCAAGGACATTGAAATCAATTATTTGATTTTGTTTTTCCAGACAGTTTCTCTATGTAACAGCCCTGGCTGGCTGTCCTGGAACTCCCTCTCAAAGAGATCTGCCTGCCTCTGACTGCTGGGATTAAAAGTTGTGTACACCACTAATGCCCTGTAATCTTTTGCTTTTAACACAACCCTAATAAAGAAACTTAAACTCCAAGTCTAAAAGAGACATGCTAATATTAGGTGCTTCATCACTTAGCAACTCACCAGGAAAAGAAGAGGCTTGGTTTTGCTCTTCTGTTTTTTTAAAAAGTCTTGTCAAGCAGTCTTGACCATACAGTTTATTATTTTGGTTTGGTTTGTGAGACAATATAACACAATACAGCCCAAATTACAGGAATCTATCACCATGCCCAGCCAGACACAAGCTTTTGTTTTTCTTTTTTGTTGTTGTTGGTGTTTTAACCAGTGTTTAGGTGATTGTTGATTTTTTATTAGAAACCATATTGACCAAAATTTTAAAGTCTAACTTAGACTCCCAGATCTAGATTCTTATGTAAGGCTCCTATTTTAGTGCCAGTGAGAGTCAGAGTTAGCACAGTCTTCTGATGAACCAGGTCACTTCAAGCATTACAACATAGGACTGCATTTGTCATGTCCCAAGGATTGCACCCAATGCATAGATTATTTTATATCCTCAGAAACTTAGAGGTAGATACTATTATATATCTACTTTACAGATCCAGAAGTTGAATTTTAGATAATTTAAGTAGTTTATCAAGGACATACATATTGTGGGTGAGCTAAAATGAAACATACTCAATTGAATTCAGCTATAATACTTGTTTCCTCTAGAACTGTGGTTTTCAACTTGTCTTGATCCCTTGGAGGGGGGTCAAACAACCCTTTCACAGGGGTCGCCTAAAACACAGATACTTGCCGGGCAGTGGTGGCGCACGCCTTTAATCCCTGTATTAAGGGGTTGAAACGTTAGAAAGGCTGGGAACCACTGCTCTAGATGTTTGCCCTCTAGGACAGAAATGAATTCTACCAACCACCAGTGAGCCTGGGAGAGTCTCCAAGCACCATGTGAAACACAGCCCCAAGACACTTTGACTGTACCCTGATGACAGATAGTCTGAGCAGAAAAATCAAGCCAGGGTATGCCTAGACTTTAGACTGACAGCAACGGTTGTTGCATTTGGTCTACTCAGAGTTATCTCTTTCAACTGGAAGTTGAGTCTATGCTCATCTTAACTAAATTGGAATATTGCTCTACCTAGCCTCAGTACTCCCAGTTCTTAGGCTAGACCTATATACATCTATAGTTCTTAAAAACAGTCTTGAGGGGAAGGGGGGATACCTACCTGGCAGAATGAACTGCTGTGGAATACATTATATATTGTGAAAGTATAAACACATATGATTTCACCCAGGATGTCAGTGCTTACCACCCAGAGTTGGGGCTGGAATAAGGGAACTGCAAAATGGAGACAGTTCTAGGGTACTAGAAGTATTCCCTTTCTTATATGGGCACCAAATACATGTGTGTTTACAATAATTCTTTAAACAATGCACATTTTGTTGTTGCTGTTTGTTTTGTTTTTGTCAAGTACTTTGGTATACATTTAAACTAAAAATATTTTTAGAAAGAAAAGACAATAAATGGAAGTAAATAATGGTTAAAGGGTATCCTATTTACAACTTACTTTTAAATAGTTCATGAAGAATCATTACTATTTCATGAGAAAGGGGGAAAAAAACCAAAAAGAAGGGGGAAAAAAAGACACACTCCATGTAGCATATTTTCATTTCCTTTTATTGAAGGAAATAGAAACTTGTGCTGCTGAGGCAACAGTACCTCTGAGCGTGACAAAGTAGTCAGTGGCGCTGACATGACAAGCCACAATGCTGGCCAAGCATCCTACCACAGTGGGAGAATCAAAACCACAAAGAAAGCAGGAGGTAGCAAACATCCCCAACACCCAGAGGAAGCATGTCCATTTGCAGAGCTTGGTCATGCATTTAAAAAGAGGGTCCCCTTATCACTAGTAGCACATCATCTCAGATTTGGAGACCTTTTCTTTTGACTGAAATAGTTAAGCTACCAGAAGATGAATTCATCTTTCAGTTCCTATACCAGGTAGAAACAGAGGCTGAGGTCTTGAAATATCACCCAAGTATAGCTGGCCAGGTGCTGAAGCCCAGCCACGTGTTAAAAGTAGCTGCACTTTCCCTGACTTCTCACACTGTTCTTACTCAGCATGTGCTCTAGGAAATCTCTCAGTGCTATAAATAAGATTTATAACAGAATGCAGGCAGCAGCCTAGGGGATGCAGGGACTCAAAAGCTGCTACATAGCTAAGACCATTTCACTAGAAATAGCACAGGGAACACTACTGGGTCATGGTTCTCCCAAACAGCTGCTAGAAGCACACACAAAGAAAAACACGGTAGTTCTCCCATGTTAGGATCATCTGCACCAAGGCCATGGTTCAGGAAACAGAGCCACTTCATGTCCCTGGCAGATTATCAGGCCCCGTGGCATTCCAAACTGTTACGGTTTTCAAATACAATGAGGTGGGCAATTTGGTCACAGAAGAAAGCACTAAAGAAATTTCAACTGATTGCAAATTGATAATGCTATCAAACCATAAATTTATGTAGTCAAGAACTGATTGTGAAGGGTAAGGAACGGGACTGTTGAGATGTCTGTTTCTTAGAAACAGGTGTTTTTTCAGGTAAACCCTTGCTCATAAGTCACCTCCCCCATGCCCACGAATTGGAAGGGAATTCCTATTTAAAAATGGCCATGGCTGGATTAGTCATCCAGTTGCAGTTCTCTTCAGTGCTAGACACATGGTTTCCAAGGATTCAAGTCTTGAGAGCACTAGATCAGGAAATGGGAGAAGCAAGGCAAGGGGGACGAGGACATGAGGGATCAGAGTTCCCGAAATGAGCAGTTTCTTTCATAGAGGCTTGGCACGATGACCTGGAGTGGGTGTGGTTTCAGTGACTGTTCTTGGTTGCTTCCTTTGCTGCAGCAATCAGTGGAGTGAGACTAGAGAGGGGCTTGGCGATCTTTAGGAACTGATGCTAGAAGGAAAAAAAGCAAAAAGAGTATGATTATTTACCATTCTCACTTACAATTTTTTGTTTGTTTGTTTTTGTTGTTGTTCTTATTTTTTAGAAACAGGATTTCTCTGTATTGCTTTGGAGTCTGTCCTGGCACTCACTCTGTAGACCAGGCTGGCCTCGAACTCACACAGATACTACTGTCTCTGCCTCCTTAGTGCTGGGATCCAAGGGGTGCATCACCACGGTTTGGCACTTACAACCATTTTAAGACAATAAGGGTATCTGGGTCAGGTCATTCTCAAACTAAAGGAAAAAAAATATATATATATAACTTTTGTGTGTGTGTATGTGTGTGTGTGTGTGTGTGTGTGTGTGTGTGTGTGTGTAAGAACAACTTGCAAAAATCAGTTCTCTTCACCATATAGGTACAGGGGATTTGACCTCAGGTTGTCACTCTTGGTAGCAGGTACTCATACCCAGTAAGCTATCTCACTGACAAAGTATACTTGTTTTACTTATAATAGTTAATACCTGTAAAAATCCCAAAGGAAGAATTAATAGTTTTATGTTCATATGACATTATATAGAATATTAACACAGTAATTGACACACTGAAAGCAGGATGAATCCATAGACCCTTTTTTGTATTTTTGGGATAGGATTTCTCTGTGTACCAGCCCTGGCTATCGTGGAGTGTGTTCTATAGACCATGCTGGCCTCAAACTCACAGAGATCTACCTGCCTCTGCTGGGATTAAAGGCATAAACCACCATACCGGCTCTAATCCATAGACATTTTGAGTGAAAGAAGTAACACAAAAAGAGTTCATTCTGTATGATTTTGTTTGTTCCTAGGTAAAACTAAACTACTGTAATAACAGAGTAACTATTATTTCTGGAAAAGACACTGGTATTTAGTCTTATAACTACAGCCTCATCCTATTAGCCAGGACTATAAGTACAAAACATACCCAGCTAAGAATCTTTTGTTAAATCCTTGACTCTAGCAAAGTTAAGTGTTCTGGTAAGGATTTTAATAGTTTGGTCCTTTCCAAAATTACTTTCACAGAAACAGACTTTGAGCCATACTTCCAGTTAAAAAAACAAATCATTTAAGAGAAAATACCATAAGAAAATGTTATAGAAACAATTATTTATGTAATAGAGTCTCTTACTTAAAACAGTAGGTTGTTTTGTTTTTGTTTTATTTTGCAACTGTCTTGAGGATATAGACTGTTTCTTCCATTTGATATAAATATCAGAGCTACATTTCTTTTTCTGAGCAAATATGATTATTTATAATTATTTAACATATCTGGTTCTTTTACCATGTTTATAAGAAACTTTAATTAGTATTATTTCATATGTGTACAGACACATACATAGAGACATATACATATATATTCTTTGCTGAAAGTTGATTCAACTCTTATTAGGACAAACACAGGATATATATACAGGAACTGAGAACGATGAACAATCTTGGCTAAAGCTTTAGCCATATTGGGATTCTATCTATTTCTGTCTCATCCTATATATTTCTGTCCATATGTGTATTCTCATAGAAGAAACAGATGTGAAACTTTGAGACCTAAGATTGTGAAAAGTCTAGGTTTTAAATATTTACCAGATAACACTGACAAGTTAAGTTAGGGTTGAGGTCCTATTTTTCTACTCTTCTGAAGTAAGAAAGCAATATCATCCAATACCCAACTAGGAAGCCATTTACTTCTCTCAACAAAGTAAAACTAAGTAAGCCCTATAAACCTTCCAGCTCTGACAATTTTAGAGTCTATAGAAGCAGTGATCAAGAGCATATATGCTTGGCAAGCAAACAGACATGCTGAAACCCTGTGTCCTCTGTTTGCCAACTGTATAATCATACAAAAATTATTACATGTAAATTTCCTCACTGGCAAACAGGAGAATAACCAATCTTGTAATCTGTGGGACATTAACACCTTGGGGATCTCATATCAGGTATTTATATTACAATGAATAACAGTAGCAAAAGTATAGTTATGAAGTAGTAACAAGACAATTTTATGGTTGGGGGTCACCACAACATGAGGAACTATATGAAAGGGTTGAAGCATTAGGAAGGTTGAGAACCACTGCCCCAGACTGATTTTTTTTGCATTATTTACATGTATCCCAGTAAAATATAACTTGTACAAAATTAAACTTCTCAGAGAGCTACTTTTCAAGACCCATCTTTGACAGGCAAATTCAGACAAAATAAAAGACACTTGAAAGACAAAGAAAAAACTTCAAGAAAAGTTCAAAACGTAGACTTTGAGTTGAGCCTAGGAAAATGTGTAAAGTTTAAATAGACTGAGGAAGAAACTAAGGGACAACTTTAAGCACGGGCCCAGGAGTGAAGGTCAGGAAGCCACAAATACAAAGTGAGACAGTAGGAGAGAGGCTTATAAGAAGGCAAAAATGAGGTACAAAGGCTTGGCACCTCCCTGCAAAAGGATAGTTACCTGCAGTAGCTCTTTAGCTGAACCTCTCTTCTCCACATCCATCTCAAGACAGCGGTTCAAAAAGTCCCGGAAAATAGCCGACAGCTTCTCTGGGTTCTGAAGCTCTGGGGTCCCATTGGTGGCAATGAGGTACAAGGCCTGGCAATACAAAGGAAGGGCCATGTTGTTGTCACTAAGTCTCTCGTTCTTGGTCTCAAGACACGCCCTCTAAAAGTACATGTCAGCTGCGGCATGCTCTAGGACACTATGAGGCAGCTTTGATGCTTTGCAGCAAATATACTAACCTAAGGATCTATAAATAACTAACATTTCAAGGTCATATGGCCATGATTCTGCACCTAATATATAACTTCTTTGCTAATAAAACAATGCTTTATATAATCACAAAAATAAAGAGTGCATTTGGAAAGCACTTTGTACACTTCTAAGGTGTTACAAATCTAAGGGTTTATTCTTTTTCTTGATTACAGATACAAGGGGTTTATTATTCACTTAGCATGGTAAGTTAAGCATCTCTCTAGTTACTGGCAGCAATCACTGCTGACACCTTCACTGAACTCAGTCACCCAAGAATATTATAAAAAAGCATGTCTTGTTAGGCAGCAACTGTTTTTCTGCTGCTTCCCTACCCCTAACATGAAGCAACTATTGAGAAGTGAAGAAAAACAGTAATGAGAAGTTTTTATATACCAAGCTCGTTGATTATAAAGCTCTCTCTCTCTCTCTCTCTCTCTCTCTCTCTCTCTCTCTCTCTCTCTCTCTCTCTCTCTCTCTCTCTCTCTCTCTCTGTGTGTGTGTGTGTGTGTGTGTGTGTGTGTGTGTGTGTGATTGATTGAGACAGGATTTCTCTGTGTAGCCTGACTGGATGACCTGGAACTTACTCTGTAGACTAGGCTGGCTTCAAAAATCAGAGATCCACCTGCCTCTGCCTCCTGAGTGCTGGGATTAAAGGCGTGCACCACCACATCCAGCTGCACTGCCTCATTTTTAATGACCACAGTAATTCTGAGTAAGAGACAGGGCAAAACTGATTATCCCCATTCACACATAAGACTATACACCTGTTGCTCTCACTGTCTGCCTGTACTCACTCTAATTCCAGTCTTACTTCCATCACACCAGGCAGAAGAGGGTACATGTGGAGTCAGAACAAAGCTGGGACCAAAGGGTAGAAACTAAAGAAAGCTTCACCTTGAGGTACTGAAGCACTTTACATAAACCGAAGCTATCCAAGGGTGGCAATATGAGCATGTAGTTAAGGGTAGATATCCCTTACAGGGGAATTTCTGCACTAGATTGAAGGATGGATTAAATGAGAAAACAAAAGCAATCAGAAGAATCTCACAACCGAGCGGTGGTGGCGCACGCCTTTAATCCCAGCACTCGGGAGGCAGAGGCAGGCGGATCTCTGTGAGTTCAAGGCCGGGCTGGACCGACAGCCTCCAAAACAATACAGAGGAACCCTGTCTTGTAAAACCAAAAAAAAAAAAAAAAAAAAAAAAAAAAAGAACCTCACTTGTCCACAATCAAAATTATCCCCTTCCTTGCATCTTTGTTGTATACTCTGCTTTCCTCTTCTATTACAGAAAAGAAACATGTCCACACTCTAATGCCATTTACTTTAATGTAGCTTCTCTTAGCTAGGTAAGAACATCATTCTTGCAGTTGCCATTTCTCTCTTGCAAATGACCATTTTCTTCTCTCCACTAATTTATGTCCATTTGCAAACATACAACTTTTAGCCTAATCCTTTCCCAACTCTACAAGATACTGTTCCATTTCTGTTACCATTCATAACAAAATTCATATACAAAGAGAAAAATAAGTAATAAGTACCATCTCAATTTCCTCCTTTTCTGTTCTTATGGTTTATTCAAGTTAGGTATTTGTTCCTACCACTATACTAACTGGTTGTTAAGGCCTTACTGGAGGAAATATGTCACTGGAGACGGAGCTTAAGGTTTTCTTACTTGCAGTTTGTGGTTCATGTGTGGTTCCAGATGGAAGCTCTCAGCATCCTGTTCCTGCTGTCATTCTTGCTACTTTCCTACTATCATGAACTCTTATCCCCCAAGAATCATAAGCACAAATACATTTTACTCATCTATAAGTTGTCTTGGTCACAGCACTTTAATCACAGCAGCAGAAAAAGTAACTAATGCAAAGGGTAATTGAATTTCTCAAAATTCAGGCTATAGGGACTGTTGAGTCCAATCTATGTTGTCAAGATATGTTCCAAGTCTACTTATCACCTGCATTCCTACAGTGTCATCCAAGCTACTACGCTTGTCTGAACTATTTTATCAGTTTCTCACTGCATTTCCTAAAGAAGAAACCAACATGAGTCATTTCAAGCACAAATTGTATCCTATTACTATCATCTAGCTGAAAATCCTTTCTAATGCTGCAAAATAAAATCCAAGCTCTCACACTGGCCCACAGGTCTTAGTGACAGGTCCTTCCTTATCCCTGACTTTCTCTTCACTCCTTTCAGGAAAATAGCCTCCTTGATTTCCCTTGGGACTCAATGAGCAGAAAATCAAATCAAATTCTTAATACTTGGAAACTCTTACATAAGACTAAACCTCCTTAATTTTCTGCTGAAATAACAATAAGAGAAAACTTCCCTCTAAATAAAAACTTCCCCATTACTTTTTCAATTGTTCTTATTCTACATTTTTAATATCAGCTACCAAGCATATAATAATTTGGTGTTATTATCAGAACAATGTCTTGTATATAGTAGGAACTCAGCCCTTCCTCCCACAATTATGCAGTGCTAGGATTGAGCTTTAAAACTAAGCTATATCTCCAGACCCTGTTATATTTTATATTCATTTACATTTTAAATTCAACAGTATCTAACCTCTGGGTTATGCGTTACATTCATTTAGTGTGTGTACAGCATACATGTGGGGATCAGAGGACAAATTGTAATAACTGGTTCTCTCTTTTCACCATGTAGGTCCCAGGGATTAAACTCAAGTCATCTGGCTTAGCAATAAGAGCCTTAACTCACTGAGTCATCTCACCAGCTTCGTTGGCCTCAAACTGGCCATCTTCTACTCTCAGTCTTGTGAGCCTAGGACTATAAGAATGTGTTACTATGTCCACATATACAGAGAGAAGATCCTAAATCCAATTTCCTGGGATTTGAGACAGCAGCCCAAATAATTTGAAAGAAGATGGGAACACTTACTCTCAAAGGGTTTTCATTGAGGTATGGGGGCTCTCCCTCAATCATTTCAATTGCCATGATACCCAGGGACCAGATGTCCACCTTGGGTCCATAGGCCTTCCGTGTCACAACTTCAGGTGCCATCCAGTATGGAGTTCCTACCATAGTGCTCCTTTTGCTCTGCTCTGGAGTTATCTGTGCACAGAATCCAAAGTCAGCTAGAAACGGGGAGAGGAAAGACACAAAGGATATACACAGTAAGTGCTGTGTATCTGCACATGGCCATCAAGCTTTGCTCTGCAATCTGTCCTAGCAAAGCAGGAATCACTTGACTGCTATCAGTCTACTCCTTATTCAACCATGAAAAGAAGTAGGAGGAACATAAGAACAACATCTCTAGCCTCCGGTCTTCTCCTCAAACCAAACGGTCAAAGTGTTAAAGTTCAGCAGGCCATTTTGGTCTTAACTGCTTGGCCCTTTGTACATAAAAAGCATTTCCATACCTCAGAATCTTGTAAGTAACTCATTCCATTATCTTCTGGACATAAGCCACTGAATTAAACCCCAATCACCAACACTAAAATATGGCCCTACTTTTATCAGCTCCTCACTATGCTAACAAAGTCTTCTATAAGCTGTCTACCCACTATGACAGTTTATCTAGATAATTTCTTTCACATCTTTGTACAAAATGTAGTTCTTCACACTATACTCAAACTACATACTAATTTAAATTGGTAGTGCCTTGAATAGTAAAGACTGCCTTTGTATTTCTAAAAGGACTGGCATATAATAGTTAGTCAACAAATGGTTGCTGATTAAATAACTGAATAAATGAAGTTATATAAAACTTTTTTTCTAATTTATTACAGGTCTCTCATATGAAACTAAAAGATACTTGAAGGTTGGTAAAATGTACCCTCCGAGTCTATGAGAGAACAATAGAGGTAGGCATTCAGTGTTTTAATGTGTAAAAGAATTGAAAAATAGTGAAAAATGCTGTAAGATAATACAGACAAATATAAATATCCCGTAATATCTTATGAAATAACAAGGTCTCTTTGGCGAATGTTATAGTTACTATTATTTAATTATCATCCCACCAGAGACGTAGCCCCACATATAGAAGTATTATCATTCCTAAGATTCATACTTACTTAACTTGACAGAGCCATCCATTCCCAGAAGAATGTTGTCACTCTTGATATCTCTGTGAATAACTTGGTTCGAATGTAGGAACTCCAAAGCTTGTAGACACTGTTGAAGTAGTGTGCAAGAAGAAGAAACATATAATCATAAAACTAACAATAATCTAACCTCCTCATTTTAAGATAAAGAAAGTAAGGCTCTTAGGAAGAGACAGATTTGCCCCACATAAAGAGGCTATATAACCAAATCTTCTGTCTCCTAACAAAACATTCTTTTAAAACATCATGGGGCAGGGTGGGGGTGAAGAAGGCTGAAGAGATGACCCAGTGGCCACACTGGGCAGCTTACAACTGTCTGTCACTCCAACCTGAGGGTATCCTATGCCTTTGGCCTCCTTGGGCACTCACATACATGTGAACTTAACCCTCCATCCAAAACACACACACACCTTAAATTGTAACTTAAAACTGCATGCTGACTTCGTCTTACAATTTTCTTAATCAAAAGTATTCTATCACTACATTTGCATGTCTAGGAAAAGAGACACATGGAAGTGATGTTTGTAAACAATCTTTTGGGAAAGGAAGTCTGTATTATTTGGGATCCATTGAATTTGACATTCCTATGAAGACAAATGTTCAATGGGCACCTAAATTTAAAAAGTTCTATACAGAGATTGGTATTTACCAATAATTTACAAAGACAGATTCTTTTTCAATGTTGAGAAGTATAAACATGGCCTCATAAATACCAAGCACACACTCTCTCACTGACCTACACTACCAGCACAAATAGACTTTTTTTCTTTTTGGTTTTTCAAGACAGGGTTTCTCTGTAGCTTTGGAGGTTGTCCTGAAACTTTCTCAGTAGACCGGGGTGGCCTTGAACTCACAGAAATACACCTGCCTCTGCCTCCTAAGTGCTGGGACTAAAGGCGTGCGCTACCACCGCTGGGCTACAAATAGACTCTTAAGGTAAAGGATATGGGAAGAAAGAAAAGGAACAAAACACCTATTGTGATGATTCCCCAACATATACACACAGGCTTAAACACATATTTACCCAACAGAATGAGTGACAAATGATACAATGAAAATGTCTGGTTCTGGGCAAGTAAATGGCTTAGAGGGTAAAGGAGTTTGCCACAAAGATTTATAACCTAAGCTAGATTCCTGGAGTTGTCCTCTGACCTCCACATGTACACCATGGCATGTACACATCCACATGCACACACATAAAGACACACACACACTCACACACATACACAAATGCAAAATAATTTTTCTTTGTTTTGTTTTTTGAGATAGGGTTTCTCTATGTAGCCTTGACTATCCTGGAACTTGCTCTGTAGACCAGGCAGACCTTGAACTCACAGAATCTGCCTGCCTCTACCTCCAGAGTGCTGGGATTAAAGGCAGGTGCTACCACTGTCCAGCACAAAATAATTTTTTTATTTAAAAGGCAGTATATTATATTTTTAAAGAAGATTTAGATGTTTTATTTTACATGAGAAGGTTTTACCAGCAATGTATGTATGAGCATCATGTTTGGTGTTTGTGGAGGTCAAAAGAAGGCATCCCTATTAGATTTTAAGAATAATAATACCACCTGTTTATATGTTTAAATTTCTGGCCATGTTTTTCAAGGCATTGGTGCAGTTCTTGGGCTCAAACCCAGTGCCTAATGTATATACTACACGCCTCAACTGATCTATACTCAAGAGACCAAGTGCTTAAAAGAAAAAAAAAATCCATATCCTTTAGTAGTCACTTCAAAAATATGTTGGAAATGGTGAATTATATACTTCATGAGGATGAATTATATGGCACAATAATGTATCTTAGTAAGCTGTTTCAAAAACGATAATGATCTTCATCATATTTTAAGAATAACAATAGTACTTATTTTAGTAACATTTATACTTTCTTGCCAAGTTTTTTGCTGGTACAGTTCTGGGGAGCAAACTCAGGCCTTATGTCAAGATGTTGTTTATTTTTACTGGGAGTGAGGTGTAAGTGTGCCACAGAACACATCTGGAGGTTAGAGTACAATGTTGTGAAGTTGTGTCTCTCCCTTCTTCACATGGGTTCCGAGGATTGAACTCAGGTCACCAGGCTTTCATTTCAAGGGTAGAGGTGAGAACAAGTTAAATAATATGATTTTGGACCCTCCAAAGGGCAGCTATATGTACCCAATTATCTATCATATCTATAGTATTAAAATTTCATAGGAAGAATGTGATGGGGAGCTTCTTGGGAAGCATCATTTATTTATTTATTTGTTTGTTTATTTATTGGTTTTTGGAGACAAGGTTTCTGGCTGTCCTGGAACTCACTTTATAGGTCAGGCTGAACTCACAGAGATCTGTCAGTCTCTGCCTTCCAAGTGCTGGGATTAAAGGCATATGCCACCATATCAGACTTGTCGCTTGGAGTTAGTTTATCCTAGAATTTTGCTGGCTTGCCTCTACATGTCATTCAGATGCATATTCAAATCAAGGGTGGAACATTCTCTGACTACCTATCTGAAGTATGACACTACCTTCTTACTAGCGTTATTTCCTTCACAGCACACAAAGCAGAGAGGCAGGGAAAAATGGTTCAAATGTATGTCCAAATAAAAGAGATTAAGAGAAATATTATGTGTCAGAATACCTATAATTACAGATTCAAAGTACAAATGACTGCTTTAATATATACTTCTGGGTACCTTTTAATTTTTCTATCATGGTTGGAATGGTTAGCTTTAAAGAAAAATATCATGATTATAGAAATTATAAAATACAATCATACAATATGAATGATAAGTGCCAGAACTAACTTCTCCCACTTCTACAGAACCCAGACTGAAGCCTCTTTTGGGTGTGAACTTTCATGGACACTAATATAGAGGTCACTTCCTGTTTTACCCTTGGCCTTACCTCTCGGCACACAGCTGCTATCTGGCCTTCATCCATACAGGTTTCTGTCACCACATCTGTCAAAGAGCCTCCAGCCAAGTATTCCATGACAACCCATAGCTCATCTCCCACAAGGTAACTACAGGAAAACAGGTACAGGGCAAGAAAGAATAGTTAGAATACATTAAGGCATTGCAGTGGATTTCAAAACCAAGGGACTAGGATATAAAGGAAAATATCTCAGTCAGCTTTTGAAGAGTCTAGGGTTCTTTACTCTGAGAAAAACATAAAATATGGAGGACATAATCAGTATTTTTAAAACACTTAGGGATAGACCTGGAAAAAACAAAACATACATGATCTGTGAAGTCCTAAACACTAAAACTAAGAATACTAGGTTGAAATATAAAAGTAAATTTTATTGCAATACCAAGGGATACATCCTAAAACTAGAATTGTTCCCATACCTGTAAAAGCATACAGGCAGTACTCACATGTGAAAAGGATGGGATTTGGAAGTCATATTGTCATCAAAAGGGAGGGTCACAGGACCTCCTTAAGAGTTCTACTAGATCTGAGATCCACAAGGTAAACTTGGTCTAGTTCAAGACCCTCAACCCAGGGTTCAGCACAAAAGATACCAACATTTACTGAATAAATTCATGAGTAAAATAATATGTATGTTAAATATATATTATTGTAATATATTAAGTGAAGGTGTGGCGATAAATATTTAAAAGCTATAAAATGTACACAAGGTTACTATGCTGACAATGACTTTTACTTCTGAGTTTCTAGGATTCTAGCCCCTTCTAATAAGCCAAGGCTATGGTTTGTTAGCCTGGGATGTTATAAACTGACCTGAGTTAGAACTGAATTTGACTCAGAGATTAGATCTTTCAGACCCATTACATTAATAAAAAGGTAACTTAGACCATCTGGTCAACATCATCTCACTACAGACAAATGAAAAGAGGCTAACTAACTTACGTTAGCCTTCTGCAAAGAAGCTATGCTGTCTTAAGGGATGAGATCTGTCATCTTTTCTTCATCCTGGTAATGGGTCCCTTACTTGGTAGATGGAGAAACTTGAAAGATTTTAGTACATCTCAAACAAATAAGATTTTAATCCTGTTCTTTTGTAATTTTCTTTGGTGATGCTGGGAACCAAACCCAGAGCCTCATACATACTAGCCAAGCATTCTATCACTGAGCTACATCCCAATCTAATGATAATCTTTTTAAGGTGATGAAGAATAAATAGGACAAGTTAAAAATGGTGGTGCATGTCTCAATCCTAGCACTCAGGAGGTAGAGGCTGGTAAGCTAAAATGTTCTGAATTCAAGTTGTTCAATGCAAGTTTATATAGGGGGTGGTAATAAATTTCAGTTGACCACAAACTTACCAGTGGTTTACAGTGAAACAGGCAAGGGGGTGGGGGGCAACAACTGGATGCACTTTTCATGAGTTTAGAAAAACAAAAGAATCTCATTCTTTCCATGGTGGTCTGATTTCTAAACACCCAGAATGGAGTGAGCATCATGATATAAGAGTATATACAAAACAAGGAGTTATTCAGGAAGGTGTGCAGGATGAAGAAATGCTTGGAATATAGAATGAAATAAAGACATCAGGCAGGTGCACTGAAAAGGCAAACTTCCCTAAAGCAGAAAGCACAGTAAAAGAATCAGTTGTTAGAAACTGTTGGGTGGTGGGATTAATCATCACCCAAAAGGATTTCCAGCAATCAAAGATCTCAGCACAGAAAATACTTAAATGGAAAAAAGTTCCAATTGCTGGCTTCATTTTCTCCTCTAACACACTGGTCTGAAACTTCTGACAGGACCCACCCGCTCCATACCTGTCCAGATAGTTCACAATATTTGGGTTTTTGTTTTCCCTCATGACCAGGATCTCATTGATGATCAGCTCTTTCTTTGGCTGCTGCTGAAGATTCATCTGTTTAATGGCCACCTAAAAAAAAAAAAAGTACATTCAATGTATACAAAGGGACACACAACATTTACTTAGCATATATTCAGCACCACACTTTAAGTACTAAGGAAACAATGAAGAGTAAGACATGGCCTTAGCCTTAAAGTAATTCATAACTCATCAATGTTAAACTCAGTTGGTAGCATTTAACATTTCAAAGACTATTGGAAACAAATGTTTTCAGATGCCACTACAAACTTACTGAAATCAAAAACTGTTTTAATAAGTCCCTGTGCTATTCTGACATACATCAAGATATGATACATCAATATTAAAAAAATGATGGGGGATGTCCTTCTGTATGCTGTGAATATGTTTCTCTGATTAGCTAATGAATAAAGATGTTTTGGTCAATGGATGGGTATGATTTAGCCAGGTAGGAAATCCAAACAGGGATAGAGAGAGGTAGTAGGCAGAGTCAGAGAGACACCATGTAGCTCCTGAGAAAGCAAGAAACTCAGGAATCACCAGTAAACCAAGACCATGTGGAGATACACAGATTAATAGAAATGGGTTAATAATTAAGAGAGAGATAGCCAATAAGAAGCCTGAGCCATTGGCCAACGAGTTTATAATTTGGGACTAAACAGCTGTGGGACTGGGTGGGACTGAAAATTCCATCTACAAAAAAATACTTTAAAAAAATCACTAGATAAAGAGTTGGCACTGCCTATTTATTATTCCAGTACCCAGGAGGCTGAGATAGGAGAATAGTACTTTGGTGACCAGTCCGGCTTCATAGTTAAACTGTCTTTTCAAAAATGTTAACAAAAATCAAAAACAGCTATGAGAAGTTCAAAGAAGTTAGTTAAAAAAATAAAGTAATAGTAAGTTCTGAGTATGGGGCTGGAGAGATGGCTTAGTGGTTAAGAGCATTCACTACTTTTGCAGAGTTTTTCAAACACTCACATTGGGCAGCTCACAACCACCTGAAATTCCAGCTCCAGGGGATGTGATGTCCTATGCTGACCTCAGAAGGCACCTGCACTTATATGCACATTACCCCACCACACACACACATACGGCATGGACAGATAAATCAGAGATAATCAAATTAAGAAAGATTCCTAATGCTTATATGTTAAAAGGGACTTCATGGGCTCTTTGTTTATATAAATAAAACAAAATTCCACTTAATCAATACAAATAATAAAGTATACTTTAGATTTCTAGGTATTAGGTACTCTTCTAAAATGTTCACAAATTCGTTTTCTTTCTTTCTTTCTTTCTTTCTTTCTTTCTTTCTTTCTTTCTTTCTTTCTTTCTTTCTTTCTTTCTTTCTGTCTTTCCTTTTTTTTTTTTTTGAGACAGGGTTTCACTATATTGTCCTGACTCTGACTTGCTTAGAACTCACTATGTAGACCAGGCTGGCCTCAAACTCTCCCAACTGCTGGACTTAAAAGGCCTGAGCCACCACACCTAGCCAAATTTACCATCTCATTTCATTCTCTGAGGTATCTTGTACATAACTTTTTCAACATATGAGGAAATTGTCATTCAGAGAGGATATGTGACTTGCATGCATGGTAGTTCAGTAGTAAAATCAGAAATAGTACCTTCAAAAGCTATTTCATTTGGGTCAGTGGCATGGGTCAGCAGGTAATGGGATTCATTTAGTAGATGGAAAGAAACAACTCGTTCAAGTTTTCCTCTGACCCACACACAAGTGCTGAGACATGTACAAACACACACACACACGAACACACACACACACACACACACACACACACACACACACACACACACACACTGGATAACTCTCTTCCCATTTTAAAGCAAAATGGCTTTTATTTGCCCAGAAATATTCCTCAGCTTGACAGTCAAGTTTCTCAATGTTACTCCCACTGTACTCTACTACATGTTCAATGTTCTCCCTGTCTTTGCTCAATATCACCTCTGTCTGGAATACACTGTATTACTTTTACACATTTAAAAGCTTTGTATCATGGCAAAGGAAACGTCACTCTCAAACTTATGTTTGTTTGTGTTTCCCCCTTTTTGGAAAGCCCTGTAAAATCATGTTATTCCTGCAACTTTGTATGAAGAATCAGGTATGTATGTGTGTGCGTGAATGTATCTAGACATTTCAGAGTTTTACTAAAAGTCTCAAAACACGGAATTTTGAACACACACACACACACACCACCACCACCACCACATCCCATATGGTTATACTATTTACTAAATATTTATTCCCTAGAGACAGTCTTTCTTTTTCTTGCTTAGTGGACAAGAATGTGAACATCTAATAGAACTTCTTTCTAGAAACAGCAATAAGAATGAAGGATGCAGGCTGGAGTATTGGCTCAGGGCTTAAGCACTGAAGACCCAATTCAAATCCCAGCAGCCACATGGCAGCTAGTATAGCTCCAATTTCAAAGGACCCAATTCTTCTGACTTCCTTGGGCACACACAAGGACACAAAGACACAAGGACATACATACAGGGTAAACACCTATACACATAAATATAAGTAAAAAATTTTAATAATGAATGATGTAAGCATTCTGAAATCAAATATTACCTCAAATCAATATAGTCTTCTGAAGAAGCTCAGTTAATTATTAAGAATAAAAATAAGCCAGGTGTTAGTGGCGCATGCCTTTAATCCTGGGAGGCAGAGGCAGGCGGATCTCTGTAAGTTTGAGGCCAGCCTGGACTACAGATTGAGTTCCAGGACAGCCTCCAAAACAGTACAGAGAAAACCTGTCTCAAAAAACAAAAACAAAACAAAAAATAAACAAACAAAAGAATAAAAATAATTCTTATGGGCCATCAAGTTGGGTCAGTGGACGAAGGTTCTTGTAGCCAAACCCGGCAACCTAAATTTGATTTTCTGGGACTCACATGACAGAAGGAAAGAACCTTCAAGCTATCCTCTGACCTTCGCACATGTGCCATGGTGGACATGGTCGGCATGGTCATGTGCATGCATTCACCCCTACTACTCACATTCTTTCCTCCTACACACAGGTAAGTATAATAAAAAAAAATTCATGATTTAATTAAGCATTTTGACCTCTTCTACTTCTAACCCTAAATGAATTGTTTAGAAATGGGTTTCATAGTAGGTCAGGCCTTATGTCTCAATGCATCTTTCTACAATGGCTGAGAAGTACCTTTCCTAACAGCTGAAAAGTGACACATTAATTTACTGTAGATATTAAGTAAGTCTTTACAAGAAGGACTTGGAGCTTCTGAGGTCAACCTGGAGAACGAGCTAGTGCTTGTGAGACTCCCTGTGGTCATCAGAAGCAGTATCAAGGGAGAAGGCAAGCAGAAGCTAGGGTAGGACAAGAAGAGTTCCTTTAGTCACTACTGATGGGCTCTAGAGCTCTGGCTATAGGCCTGTTCATCCAGGACAGCAATATCAACCACTCCTTTAAAACACAAACAAAACAAAACAAAAAATTGGACTTGAATCTAAAAGATCTAAGCTTTAGATTTGAATGACAATTTCTGAACTTGACTAATACCAGTTTTATGATCTTTATAGATATATTGAAAACAATAACCTAACCATGATTGACCTACTCAAAATATATTTTGAGTACTAAAAACTGACATGTCATTCACATGTAAATAAGAGATTTAAGTAATAAAGGAAGCCAGCAATGAACATGAAAAGCACAGTAGTCATACATCTGATAAGTATCCAGCACAGAACAGCAAGAATGATGACTGTGCTTCCTGCTGTTCTTATCTAAGCCAAATCTAACAACCCTTCACAGTAATGTGTTACATTTTTAGGTACAGACACCAAAGCTAACATGTAAGAAAACCGCCTACAATCACAATCAAACACCCTCTAATATGTTCTTTCTATTATACACATTACCTCTAAAAACAAGCTTGAAAAATGACTGATCTCTAATGGGAAGATTTCCCAGCACTAACACTACCCTATCTATACGTGACAGACAAAAGCTTCCCTCTTCAAGCTGGATAACACCCCCATAATCATTCACAAAGACTAAGAGCATCACTCTAGCCTCAGTACAGATTTATACTCCCTTGGGCAGGAAATGAGGCCTTCCTGACCACACTGCATTAGCCAATCTAATGGATTTGTTTCCATTCATAGTTTTTTAACCACAAGACAAGCAAACAGCAAAGTCAAGTTTCTCTTTCCTGAGCCTGCTTCTCACACAGGCATTTCCAGGACTTCCAGGAACCAATCATCACCCATCTGTCTCCCATCAAGGGTTACAAGGCCTAAGAGGCCAGAAACATGGTAAGAGGCTCTACTATGACTCTGCAGCCCCAAATACATAAGATTTAATTCTAACTCATTTGGGCAGAAAAAGGTAAAATGGTTCACCCAAGGTAACAACTTCAGGCAAGCATCCACGTCTTTACATTCTCAATTAATTCTTAACTATAATGATTTTATTTGTTTCTTTAGGATTTTTTAATAATGTGTATTATGTTTGTGTTTGTGTGTGGATTTGTGCACATGAGTGTAGTGCTTGCTGAGGCTGGAAGAGGGTGTTGGATTCCCTAAAGATAGAGGTATTGGCTGTTGTAAGCCACCCAACTTAGGTAGTTGGGAAATGGTAGTTGGTAGTTAAGTCTTTCACAAAAACAGCAAGTGCTTTTAATTACTAAGCCATCTCTCCAGTTCCCATACTGGTGATTTTAAAAACTGACTTATTCTCACACAACATCAGTATTTGACTTTTACACTTGTAAAAAGTTAATAAGAACCTAATAAAATATGTGCTGTCCCTCAAGAATACCAGATTTTGGTAATCAAAAATATACAAGTAGATCCAAGAAGTCTCTCTCAGAGAAACAAACTTTATTTTCTTTCTTTCTTTTTAAACAAACTTTAATTTCATTCAAAGAAGAGGTTCCTTTTTCAGTTTAGTTCCAACACTCTTTTAACTAAGAATTTCTCCCAGGCAGCTACTAACCACAATCCACCTGCCAGCATTCCAGTTTTGTAAGCAACCAAGGGTAGTCTACAACAAACCTCCAATTACTTGATATTCCCTTAATGGATTCCTTTTGCTGATCTTGGATCAGTGGGCTTTATCAATAAGGTCAGCATTCTCATGGCTTAGTAAAATCAGGACAAAGAGGTACCTCCAAATAAACGAGGACTCCAATGTCCAGTGGGATCTGAAGCATAGAGTTGGACGTTACTAAATTAGAAGTGGACAGACATGAGTTTAAATCTCCTGTAGGTAGGCAGTTCAGTAAGATCTCTCAGGCAGCATCCACTTTCTTTATACTTATACCTCTGACTTTATTCTTTCTCCTTGAACAGTATTGCCCACCTGGAAGTTATCCTCACATTCCATCACTAAGTTCTATCAAGTTACCTGCGATTTTTGTTGTTGTTGTTTTGTTTTTTGAGACAGGGTTTCTCTGAAACTCCCTTTGTAGACCAGGCTGGCCTTGAACTCACAGAGATCCACCTGCCTCTGCCTCCTGAGTGCTGGGATTAAAGGCATGTGCCACCAATGCCCTGTCTGCTAACTATTTCTTAAATCTACTTACTTCTACAACATTATCTCTCTCCTGGAATTATATAACACCTCATGGCTTACATGGACCATTCTTCTTCTTCTGACCTGCTCTCGATCTTTGGTAGTTTGCAAAAGTTTTAAGTCTCATATTAGTCTCCTACTTGAGCCTAGCCTGGTACACAAAGAAACTAGAAATGACCCACTGAGCCAGAAAGAAAGAAAAAGAGAAAGAAGGAAGGGAGGAAGGGAGGGAGGAAAGGAGGAAAGAAGGAAGGAAGGAAGGAAGGAAGGAAGGAGGAGGAGTTAAAATTAACTCCAAATTAAATTAAAAACAAGCAAATACTGTAGGAACAGAAGTACAACAGTTGGTGATGAATACTTACCTCCTGTCCTGTGGCTACGTCCATTGCAGTATACACTGTGCCTGAAGCACTGAAAAAAGATAAGAGAGAGGAAAATAAACACAGGTGTTAAGTGATGAAGTATTTGTCTATGCAGCTTTACACACATGGAAATATGTTAACAAAAGCAGCAAAGATAAATCCTCCCTCTGCAACACTCCCACTTTCACATTTGGATGGCAGTGTATGGTAGTAAAGAAAGAAGGGCTTAACCAATCTAGAATTTCTACTCTGTCTGATCTTAAGCAACTTATAACTCTGAGCTTTACTTATACACATATGCAAGAGTTTAGTTCATGTGAAGCACTAGACCAAGCCCATAAAATGCAAACATGTTCAAAGACATTCATTTCTTATACTTGCTTGCCCTCCTCTTCTCAGCCACCTTTGAGAACTTGCTCTCATTTCTTGTATTTTCAACTGGGAGTGAAGAGATAGGAAAAGGAGACCAAGGAGAATTTCAGAATGATGAGGGAGAGATGACTCATATATATTTATTAAAATATGGACTTTTAGAGTAATGATGTCTTTATCGACATGGATGCAGCTTATATTCATGTATTTACTTTTTGAAAATTCATTGATCAATATACTTATGTGTATTATTTTTAATTAAAATTTACATTAAAAACTACAACTAGAACCTGTTTTAGTGGCATCTGCCTATAATATTGTAGCTCAGTAAGCCAAGGGAGGAGGATGGACAAGACCCTAAAAAAACTGGTAGCAGAGGGCTGCAAGGATTGATACTCAGCTTTAAGATTCAAACCACAGTTAATCCCTAAAAAAGTGTACCTAATTTTAAAAAATGCTGAATAGCCTAAGATAATCCTGAAATATCTGTATCCTCCTTATTATAGGAAACCTTGACACTTTAAAATCACACTGTTCAATCACAACTAATCAAAAGGGCTTCATTTTCCATGGTTTAAATGAAATGCATTTTTAGTTTTTTTCAAAAATATGATACTACACATACTTTTCCAAATACAATGTACTTCCAGAAAATCATCCTCAAAGTAAGAAGAGCTCCACAAAAGATATGAACATGTAGGTATTTATGTATACAGTCAAACAAAGAGATGGGGTAAGTAAAAGAGATGCTGTAAATAAAGCTACATGATGCTATCTATATGAAATAACCAAAACTCCCATCTTAGACCTAAAATCACAAATCCTGTATATATCTAGGTAATTTGCAACACATATTTGTAGCTATAAACACCATTACACACACCATATGTTATGTATATACAGTGCAATTTGTAGACATTTTAAATTCTGGTCTTATATAAGATGTTCCCAGCAAATCCTGAAATTATACTTCCCACAAAAGTCAAGTTAATTCAAGAGGAAAAGACTACTGGAAGTATGCCTCCAGCTAGAAACTATGGTCACCAGTTCCCTAACCACCACTCCTTTACAGCCTAGCTACATGCATGCTAAGTGTAATTATAAGATATTGGCTACCAAATTAGGCTGGATATATTCACTGGTAGCTATTTCTTCACTGCCTAACCATCCTTGCCTAGAGATCTTTAGTTATAGAATGTGTGTCTATCTTCCTGACCCTAGCCCTCTGTATTCCTGACAATTTATACCATTCTTTTTAAAAAATAATTTTAGATTTTGACTGTATAAGTATTTTGCCTACATGTACATATGTGTATCGTGTATGTGTCTGGGTTAAGTCAGAAGTGGAAATGAGATTATATGCAACTGGAATAATGAGTAGTTATAAGCTACCATGTAGGTGATAGAAACCAAATCCAGGTCTTCTGCAAGAACAAAAAATACTCTTAACCACCAAGTCATCTCTCCAGCTACCATCCTTAAAGGGAAAATATATTCAAGTCTCAGAGACTAAACATTTGGGGCTACATCTTCTATGTTTACAAAGTTTTAGAAAGTTACATGAGCAGACTAGGTAATACTTCATTATTTCTATCAGAGATATAAGACCAGACAGCTTAACAGTCTTTAGGTCTTAAAAATGAAGCAAGCCTAAATTATAACAGTACCAAACCAACACATCAAACTGGTGTGGCATTTTTTAAAATTATGGAATACAACATTAACAGACTTGTGAAATAGAGCAGAGAACATCTGTGAAATAAACCAGAGAACATCTACGAATGTTGTACATATATATTTTTTAAAGGCGTGTTTCAGGGGAGAAATGCCCTTAATCTACAATCCTCCAAATTTATAGATAAAGCTCAAATCCAGAGAAGGAATCCAACTAGCTGAAATTTGTCTATGTACCCCTTTTTTCTACATTCTTAATAACTCAATTTAACTACCTAAAAACAAAAATGTCATCTACATTATAAGATAAGCAAAATAATTTCTTCTTAGTATGCAATGTATCTTCTACCAGTTTGAACTCACAAAAGCATTATATCTAATAGAAAAGTCACTTTAATCAGGAAAAGTGACATTTGCTCAGCCAAAAGTTATTTTGAGGATCAAACTAAAACTCAATGTAAATAATAGATATAAACTACAAAATGATATGCAAAATATCACTCCATATCCATATTTTACAATTATCGAACACATAATTTCTGTTAGCTTAAGAAAATTAAGACAAAAATTTCAATTAATTAGTAACAATGCTTTGTTCCACTGAGAGCCTACTATGAACCAAACTTAATCTTTTCAGTTTCTTTTAAATTTCATGTTTATTTCATATAGAAGGTACAATTTGCCTAAATTTTTCTGCATTAAGTTATAAGTGTATAATTGGATTTTTACATATATATATAACCTATGTTCACCACTAAGCCTCTTTCAGCATTTTGTATTTCAAAGATTTTTTTTTTTTGATATTTTGCCATGGGTGCTTGGTTCCCTGGAACTGGAGCTACAGACAATTGTGAGCTGTCATGTGGTTGTTGGAAATTGAACCCAGGTCCTCTGGAAGAGCAGCCAGTGCTCTCAATCACTGAGCCATCTCTCCAACCCCAACATTCTCTCTTTCTTTGTCCTACTTGACCTCCTCCTAGATGAAAGGTAACTTCTATATTATAATTCTTTTGTGCCTTTATATCTCCAGATGACTTGAGATCCTTGAAGGCAGAGATTGTGCCTGATTTATAACTATATTTACCCTCTGCAACACATAACAAGAACTCAGTTAAGATTTTCCGAGTTCAATACCCTGAGAGAATATAGCCTGCGAGTTGTAGAGATGAAACTAGAGAGTAAAAGTCATGAATTCTGTCATCCACCTAGAAAAACAGGTCCCATTATTAGAAAGTCTGTAGACTTTAGTGATGATAGGTCTCAGTTCTAGGGTAAACAGGGTTAATATGGAAAATCAGTTATAATTTGGGAAGCTGGTTTTATGCTAAGAAAATAGGTGACTTGTTTACTCTTCCTGCCACAGTATGGCCAGATAATACCATGTTTCTCATATAAAGCATAATTCTACAAAATTTCAAAGTCATTCTAATATAACAGATAGGTGAGGCAAAGTAAAGAAAGAAGAACAAATAAATTCATATATACCTACATACAATTTTAAATATTTTCTCCAAGGAAACAGAATGCCCCTACTAACCCTTGTCCAATCTTCTCAAATCGTGTATATTTCTTCTTAGGATCACCCACACTCACTATGCTCCCTTTGAAAGAAAAGGAGACATGAATCATTTTGTTCCAGATCAAGATACACAAGAGATCCCATGATTCTCTTAAACTCAAAGTTGACAAGTTTTAAAGAACTGTGTCTAGTTCCTGAAAAGCATACTAACCAGGCCATTAACTTTCCCCCAATAAATCCAACCAAAAGTTTTATTTACCCCCCTCCCCCCACCTTTTTTTTTTTTTTTTTTTTTTTTTTTTTTGGTTTTCCAAGACAGGATTTCTCTGTGTAGCAGTTCTGGTTGTCATGGAACTGCCTTTGTAGCCCAGGCTGGCCTTGAACTAACAAAGATCTGCTTGTCTCTGCCTTCTGAGACTGGGATTAAAGACAGGTGCCACCACCGCCTGGCCACAACCAAAAGTTTTATATCCTTGCTTGTATTTATTCATAGTAATTTATTCCATTTCTAAACTTAATTCATTAAACATTTATTCATTTGTTACATACCAAACTACATGCTGAGTGATAGAAATAAAGAGGAAGAGAGGTACACTTAAGACAGCCACTACTCTCAAGAAGCATCAATGTAATGAATGTGGAAAGGATAGGGGATAGAGAAAGAAGCAGGGAAACAGACTAGAAAGGCTTCAGAAAGGTGCTGTCAGCCTTATTTTATTATAAGTACACCTCAGCTATGTAAGAAAGCCAAGAAAGTTCTGTAGCAGGGGACAGCTTAAATAAAAAACACAGAATCATGAGAGAGCCCATGGGTCTCACAGCAATATTCAAGAGGCAGAGAACTGTGGCCCACAGCTGAACGATGATTCCTCAAAGTCATATAGTAAATTGGTGCCGGAGCTAAGATTCAGACTTTGGTTTTTAGTCTCTCAATCCAATTAAATTTTTCATTGATATCTCAATCACCAGGATCGTACTTCTCATATATATTATTATGCCCTTTAATTTAAAACAAATAAAGTATAAGTATCACTATTTAAAAGGTGTGAGGGGGGGAGAGAGCTCAAACAACTGCAGGAAATTATCCAGGCCAGTATGCTTCTATAACACATTGTATTACCATGAGGGGATATTCTGATTTGGGGAACAAGGGTACATATGATTAAACAGATGCCAGGGGGTGGTTTTTACCTCATCGTAGGAAGGGCCTAGCAAGGGCAAACAAATAAAAAAGTCAAACAAGAATTATTAGAAAGAAATCGGAAGCTGCTAAATTAAAGAACCAGAAACCTCAGCTTTAGAAAGCAATGTGAATATAAAAGCTTGATCAAACCAGTCATTTCAAATCCTTTTTCAATGATTTGCCCAAGCCTCCCCCCACCAAAATAAAATCAGCCTATATCTGATTGCAAGAGCCAGTATGTTCTATTTACAAAATCACAGCTTGATATAGCCTCAGCTGCACCACTTTGCAGCTCTATGACCTGGGGCAAAGTATTTGGAATCTTTGGGTCTTAAAAACATTAACTACAGAAATGAAGATTATCATCAGTATCTTCACAGAGTTACTACAATAAAATTTAAAAATTCAAGAAGATATCTTTCTTGCTTATCACTTGTTATACAGGGCAAGCTCATAAAACATTGGTTTCTCTTGTCTTTTTCTATATCCACAATGGCAGAGCTGTCTTCTCCTAAGTCAATAGCAAGCATCAACAAGAGTACTCTTTCCAGCAGGTATAATCAATACCTCAGTCTTTCTCCATGCAATATTCTAGACTATTCACTAAATAAGAGCTATTTGTCATATCTATAACCCTTAAAGTGAGCTTTCCACATTCTTTCTTATTATGTCCCTATCTTAAGGTAGTATACACTCAAAGCTGGTGAAACACAGAAGGGGGTCAAAATTCAGATGATAAGCAGTACAGCCTATAGTTCTGGTACTATGCAGATCCAACCAGGTACATGGCCTAAACCTAGGATCCAGATCTGTATAGCAGCATTCCACTTCAATGACTGACCAGTCACAGACCAAAGGAAGGTTCAAGAAAGCTATAAAGTGCTTACGTAATTTTTCCAAGATCTCCTCATCAGACATTTTAGGCTTCTTCTTCTGCTTTTCAGTATTCCGGGTCAAAGCATCTGGTGGAGCAGTGTTATTCTCGGTAGGTGAAATAGGAGATGTAGCCACATCCCGAGTTGGAGTAACAGGAAGTGGTTCAATCACAGATCGTGTATATACCTGCATAATCAGTGGGAAATTTTGGCAAAGGCAGGTTTTTGTTAGCACAGTGGAACCTCTTCTGTATATTCTAGTTAGAACATGCCCAGGAACCTCCCCTTCCCAACTAAGCCTTTCTCTTATATGTCAAATCTGTATTATTCCTCCTTTGAGCCCCAGCCCATTTGCCCTGAGTAAAATGACCTTCCTTGCTTTCACAGTACAAGAAGGGTTCATGACAGCCTTAGCACCAGAATCACTCCAAAAGGGCTAGACAGCTCTCAGTAAAAGTATCATTAGATGTAAACCTCCCTCACTCATGATACTCTGTTTTCCAAGATGAAATGATCTCGTGTGCAACCCCTGAACACTTTCCAACACTTATTTTCTGTGGAGTTATTCCTTCTTGAGCTGTTGAGCTCTATGCCTCAGGGGTATAGTAATTTAAAACAAACTGGGAACTTGACGGCCTGGGTTTAAATCTCAGCTCTCATTACTATCTGAATGACTTCAGTCAAGTCACTTCACTGCTCTGTGCTTCAGTTTCCTTGTCTACAAAATGGTGATGATACCTACAAATCAACATTAGTGAATGATCAGCGCCATGCATAGTAGATATTAAGCAATCAAATTTTAGCTTTAAAAGACACTGCATTTTCTATTCACCTATTCATTTAACAAATATTTGCTGAGAATCTATGGTAAGCCTAGCTCACTGCCCTACTCATTCTGAGGAAGGAAGTGAGAAAGTAACTGCTACAAAGGCAAAAGAGAGAAATGTTATGAAGAAAGGAGCCACTAAATACTACTAAGTTTGAGAAAAAAGTACCCCCAGGTTATACTTCCTTTTCTAGAAGATGTTTTCAGTATTTATCAGATTTTTATCACTAAGAAAGTCATAATTATTTTTTATTGTCTATAGGGTCTATCAAGATATAGAACATACATTATTCCTCCTTGAGTCCTCTAACCATTTACCTAGTAAAAGGCAAGCATTCAGAAAGTGTTTATAGGGAATAAAGTAATCAAGAATCAGGTCTTTCAGCTAGACTGGCTTTCTGACTACTCTAGTAAAATAATTTCTCAATTTTTATTCCTGTACCTGTAGAACAATTATATCCCAGGTATCTAAACCTTGTTTGCTTCTCTGTCTATGGTTCCTTGAGGAAAGCTATCCTGTCTGCTCTCTCAATAACATCATCCTTAACTGGCTCTCAGTGTAGGTCTATACACATAAAAATGTGATATGTATGCTACTGTGCAATGTAATCTGAACTTGGATTTAATTATTTGCTTTCAAACCCTGGCTTTTGCTTACTAAGTGGCTGTGGGCAGACCTCTCTATATCTTACCTGATTCTTCTATAAATTAGGAATTATATTTTTCAAATTATATTATATTTTACAAAGAATACCAAGAAAAGCAAATTTATCAATCTATTCTTTTATTCAATATTTACTGCCTTCTCTATGATCCCTGTGCCAGATAGACAGAAAGATAGATAGATAGATTTCCTCTACTTTACAAGAGTTAAAGGTTTAGAGAGAAAACTATTTTAAATAAATATGCCTTCAGACCACAAACAGAACACATCAATGGAAAATACTGACAGCTCACTGAAGGCTACTTTCCTTCTTGTGACCTACAGACAGGGAAATCCAACAGATTCTATTTGTACATTCTTAGGCTAATATGTAGGTCATCTAATTGAATGTCCTCTACAGCATCTTCCATTAATCAACATAGAGCTTAAGTCCCAGATGGTTCTTTCATTATGGAGTTCTCCTCATAGTAAAAAGCCGAATAGTGTTTCAGAGTATCATCTGATGGGAGATTACTGCTCAATGATGCTAAATCAAATAAAAAGGCGAAGGTACAGACTCTGCAAAGTGCAGGAGGAGAGACTGTGGCTATTCTGAAATGCAGGAACCTCAAAGGAAGTTAAAAGAGAAATCACTACCAACATCCGGCATCAAAATGCACTCCTAATGTCCAGTATATTAATAGCATTGATGTATTTATAAACTCTCTTGGGTCTTTCAGCATCATCAAAGATGCTGGAGAGGCTAAACACTAAATATTTAACACAAAAGAAAAAGATTTTTAGCAAGATAATTTGCTGCTTCCTAAGAGATTGGAATAATTTATGTAATTCTAGAAGTAAAATGCATCAATTCTATATACCTTCCTATCATATCTGTAAAGAATAAGGTAAGTAAACCAAGTTTAGACTGGTATAAACAGCAATTACCTAGGGAACTTTAGGAATAGCTGAATTAACAAACACACTACTTCTCTCTAATCATGTAGAAAATACCTTCAAAACAGGTAGTCCAGTTGAGCACAGTAGCACATGCCTGTAATCTTAGTACTTGGGTGAGTGAATTAAGGCCAGCCTCGACAATGTAGTGAGACTCCATCTCAAAACATGAGAAGAAAAAAAAGTAATTCAACAACTCTACCAGCTCTAAAGTCTATGGATCCCTATATTGTACTCCTAGCCTTAGTACCACCATTTCCCCACTCTCTGCCACCCCTTATTTGAATGAATCATATACAAGACTCACAGATTTTGTGTGTTCTGGACGCGGAGCAATCACTGGAGGTGGGGTGGCATCATCATCATCATCTTCATCTTCTGACACTGGTGGCACTGCTGGGGTCTCAGACACAGTCTTCACATTCTATGCAGAAAAGACAACTTTATCTAGTCCAGTGGACTTAGAACTTCAGAACCCAGGTCTGCTGGTTCTCCAGAAGGAACTCAATTTTGACACCCCTTATAAAAGCCTCATTAGCCTCAAGACTCTCCACTTCTTTTATTTAAAATAGTTACTTAATTCTAGCACAAATTCCAATTTCTCTTGCTTTATGTACTGGACTCTTGATAAACCCTTAATAAACAGGCTTTTATTACACTATCCCTCAGACAGGAAAGCACTGACCATTTCTTATTACTTAGCTTTAGCTAGCATTATGTTATAAATCCTTTTTACATGTTCTGTGAGACTAAGAGCAAAGCTCTACCAGCCCTTAACTTCTCAGGACCCCAAGAACCTATCACACAGTACATTTTCTCTTGTTTAAGATGGGGTCAGGCTATGTAGCCCACACTAGCTTAGAACTTATGATCCTCCTGCTTCAGCCTCCTGAATAAGATTACATATATGTACCACCACACCTGGCTGGTACAAAATCTTTAAATAAGAATCAAGTCACAAAAATACCATAGAAATTAAGTCAGATCCTAGACACAAATAAGAATGTTTCAAGTTGAGAGAGACCTACAAGATCATGTTTGTTAAATGAGCAAACCTTTAGGACCTAGTGTGTAAATGTCCCTTGACTATGGAAAAGAACAAATCACAAATCAAATATGACCCCAATGTGCATTACTCTTGCAACCCTCTCTTTTGGCTACTTAGTTTGACATTAAGATTTTTCTCAAGGTCTAGGATAACGCACATTCATATTTGTGTGTTGCCTGTGCTTTGCCACAAAGAAAATGCTAAGGAAATACTTATGAAATGAGTAAATACACAATGTTCAGGAGAATATATTTTTTAACAGTAGGGAGCAATTCACAATCTTTCTATGCCACATTTTCTTAATCTATAACTAGATAGTAATTCTGCTGGACTGTTTCATAAATGAAACAATCTATAGTAAAACCAATGTAGAAATCAAAGATATGCTACTATGACAAAATAGTATCCTCAATGTGCAACTAATAAGGAAATACAGAACAGTGAGTTATGCGGGAAATGCTTTCCATTACAGGGAAATGTCCTTGGCAGTCTGAATGGTTCTAATTGTAGATACTAAATCAAGCAGGTGTTATCTTCTAAGCCATATGGCATGAGCCACAGGGCTCTTCTCCCACACTAACAACATGGCTGTTGCTTTATTGTAGTCACCTTTATAAGACCTTCTTATGTCTTTCTCTGTTCCCTGACACAGTGAAAAATCCTCTCTCTCTCTCTCTGTTTTTTTAAGACAGGGTTTCTCTGTGTACCCTTAGCTGCCCTGAAACTCACTCTGAATCCAGGCTGTCCTGGAACTCACAGAGATTTGCCTCCCGAGTACTGGGATTACAGTGCACCACTACCTTAGATTCTAGTTCTTACATATGTTTGTCTGTTTTTTGAGACAGGGTCTTCATGTCACCTAGGCCAGTCTAATTACTATGTAGCAAAGGATGACCCTGAGCCTCTAGCTCCCAAGAGCTGGCATTATAGGCTTATACCACAATTGGTTTCTAATGTGGTTCTTACTATAAGTCTTTTTAGGAAGGTTTGTTTTTCTGCCCAGGAAATGAGGACAACAGTACCTCCTTCCCAAGAGTAATTGTAAGGATTAATTATGCTAAAGATGAAGATCTTAACATAGTGTCTGGCAGAGAGCAGCCATTCAATAATAGATAATAGGCACTCTTCTTACAAAAGCATAAAGACATTTCACCCACGGGTCACAACTCCACTTTGTTTAGGCCCTTTCTTCCATAATTTACTGATCAATAATTCATTGTTCAAAGACAGTGCATTTGCAAAATACTTTCCCTGTCTTTTAATTACATCTCTTCCAATTGATGCAAAGCAGCTTGAATGAGAGGAAAGCAGGGCAGAGTAGGAATCAAATATGTATTGCAATTAACCTTTGTCTATTTCAGTTTTATCATCTATAAAGCAAGGATTACAATCCTTTACACTGCTGTGAAAAATAAGAGATAATGAGTAAGAAAGGACCAATACATTACAAAGTACCAGACTAGCAAACTTTTCTTTTCATAATTGCCAATAGTATAAATGACTCTGACTGCTGACAGCAAGGTTTGACAGTGGCTCAGTACTGTGTTATATATTACTATTCTCCTCTTTAAAATTCTTACCTTATACAGAAAGCCAAACTCCTACATGACTTGGCCTATTTTACTATGCCTCATTACCGCCAACCTCTCTTCCGGCACATTTTTACATTCCAGATATATCAAACTACTAGCAGTTCCCAGAATACACATACCTTGTGAACTTCTTTCCCCATGCATACGATTTTCTATCTGGAATATCTTCCTCTCTGTAATTCTTACTCTAAATAATTCATTCAGCATAGACTTTAACATTGAGATGTTTTCACCAACACATCCAATCTTTCATTCAATAAATGTTTAGCAAATGTCAGAAGAAAGCAATTAATAAGACAGATATAGCTCCTGACCTCAAGAGGTTTATAGCATATTGAGCTGTAACTGCATGTGCCTTTATAGCCTCTATAAGACTAGGAGGGGCAAGTCTAGGACAATGCCTTACTGCATCACACAGGACCTGGCAGAGAATAATGTTCAGTAAGCCAATATGGCATAAGCACCATTCTTTTATTTTCTGCAGTTCTGGGGACTGAATCTACAGACTCTCACATGATAAGTAAGTACTCTACCACTCATCTATATCCCAAGCCATCTTTTAATGTCTGTTTGAGACAATTTCTGTAAGACGCTCAAGCAGGCCTTGAACTCATTTGATAGCTCAAGTTGGACTTAAACTTTCAATTCTTCTTGCCTCAGTCTGTCAAGTAGCTGGGATTAAAAGGCTTGGCTACCAACTCTGGCTATAAACAATTTTCTAGCCGGGCGGTAGTGACGCACGCCTTTAATCCCAGCACTCGGGAGGCAGAGGCAGGCAGATCTCTGTGAGTACAAGGCCAGGCTGGACCGACAGCCTCCAAAACAATACAGAGAAACCCTGTCTCGTAAAACCAAAAAAAAAAAAAAAAAAAACACAAAAAACAAAAAACCACAATTTTCTATAAGATACAACACCCCATATAAAGAATAGTACTCTCTTACATGTCTCACAGTTTATTATTTATATGACCAAATATTATTTTTATATGACAAAGTTATCAGCATCTCTTATTTTAATCATAACTGCCATGAAAGAAAATGCACCTTTTAAAATGTGGGTCATAGAGGGACTTTTTAAAGCCATCCATTCTTCAGTGATTCCTTTCATAATCCTTTAAGTTACGGAACACCACTACAGCCGCATATGGGAGAATGATTCTCTTAAATAAGTAGAATCTGTTCCCTTCATATATGTAGGCCTTACTGATGAAGAAGAAGAGATTCCTTTCTAAATGCAAGTGTCTGGAACACATACAGTTAAGGAAAACTGTATCATTCTCATTTTACTGTTGAGAAATCTGTACCACAGAAAGGAAAACTGGGTTTCCCAATGTTCAAACCTACAAATGAAACAGCCTAAAAGTTATATCTTTGGTATTAAGGTTATAATTTCTACAACACTATAAAGCTGGAAGAGATATACTGTCAAATAGGGTAACACTTCATCACTCTAGTTCCTTTACTGTAGAAAGAGAATCTAAGGCTAGCAGTGACCAAGGTGAGCATCTCCAAGGCCCAGGCTCTGTCTCTACCACACTATCCTGAACCTTACTTCCATACCCACTTATGTCAGAATGGAGGAAATACAGACTTACCAAAGTGTTAGAAGAATTATAATCTTCAGCTGACTTATCTGTAAAAAGAATAGAGACAAAAGATTTAGTAAACAAGTATAGTTAACCCTTTTCTGATTGCTAAGGAAATCTATCTGGCCAAGCACTTGCCAGGTCCAGAGAATGGTAATACTATAACTGGTCCAGAGAGCAGAAGGACATTATACCTATCAGGTCTCCTTTGACCTTTAATATGGCTCTGGGTATTATTATTATATTCACTTTAATAGACTTCATAATTGAGAGAAGAGACAAATTACTTAATTTGCCCAGTTGCTATAACAGTACCCACATCATGAGTTTTCAATGGTCAAGAAAATGTCCTATATTCTAAGATAAAGGTAAGGAATCCATGCTCTATGTTTTTGAGTCACTTACATAAAATCATGACCAATCTACAGCTTCAGCTTTCAGAAAGGATCTTTCAGAGTCTGGGAACTAGCTCAATAAGTAAGGTACTTGTTGTGCAAATAAATGCAAGGATGTAAACAAAAAAACTGAGTGTGGTTATACATGATTATAATCCCAGTACTGGAAAAGCAGAGACTGATACATAGGTCCCTGGTCAAACTACTAGATGAATTCCGTCCCTGGCCAAACTACTAGATGAATTCCAGGTCAGTGAGAGACCTTGTCTTGAAAACACAAGTACAGGGCCCAAGGAATGATACCCAAGCTTGTCTTGTGCACAAATACGTATGTGCAACATAGGACCATCATTCATTCAAGACATTTCACAGTCTGGTGAACCAACTTTGAGTAGTATATAAAATAACTGTCATCTTACAACCAGTGATATCTCAGATTTCATAAAAGAGAGACTCATAAAAGATTTTAGCAAAAAAGAAAAGAAATTTAAAGACCAGGTGTCTTCTTTGATTAGTTTCTTTAAATTCTAAAAATTTACTTGCCAGTTCATCACCAATGGGATTAGAAAAACATTCTACCAAATCTGACATATTTGTCATCAAGAACCCAGACCAAAGAACATCCAAGATCCCAATTCTGTCACAAAAAAATGGCCTAGTAAGACTCTTTGGCTCTACAGCAAATAAAGAATCCACAAAGTAGGAAGCAAAGCAATCTATGACAATATGCTCTTAAAGCAAACCCTGTTCACTCTTGCAGATGACTCAGGTTTGGTTCCCAGCACCCCAAGGTGGTTCACAAACAACTTAAATTCCAGTTCCAGGGGCTCTGACATCCTCTTCTAGCCTCCCCAGGCTCCATTCATGAATATGGTACACAAACTTAACTCACACACATAAAATAAAATTTTATCTATAAACAAAACAAAAACTAACAAAAAATGTTACTTAGCTAGATGGCTAAGCTCTGAAGAACCCAATCCAAAACATAATTTAAATATAATTAATTTGCTTTGCTCTTCCAAAAAAAAATGGTATAAGCTTAGCAGAGTAAAATTATACCTTCCTGCACTTACGGTTATAAAATACCTCTGATACCATATAAAAACAAGTAACTGAGGTTGGTCTGATGGTTCAGCAGGTAAAGACACTTGTCACTCAGATCTGATGACCTGAGTTCAATTCATCCCTCATGGTAGGAGAGAATGAACTGCAAGTTATCCTCTGATCACACACATGTACACATATGAATGAATAATATTATAAGTAAACATTTCTCCTTATAAAGACTCTGTATATATAATTTCTATTGACCAAAATTGAATTTTAAAGCATAAAATGAAAAGATTAGAAAATACTTCCAAACCCTTTACTTTACAAATGAGGGAACTGTAGTTCAAAAAGACAAAGATACTGGTAAAAGGTCCTATCAATTTGTGTCAAAGTAGAGCTAAACCTTGGGTGGTACATCAATTTAGTCTGCTTTCTCCTTAACATTAATTGGTATAGAAAATCAAATGTCACAGAAAACTTAGCCAAAATAATAAAAGGGACTAGAGAGTTGTGTGGATTATCAAGAGCATAGTGTTTAGAGGTTTAACTTAAAAACACACTTCCAAAGCCAGTGTGGTGGCACATGCCTTTAATCCCAGCACTCAGGAGGTAGAAGCAGGAGGGATCTCTCTGAGGTTGAAGCCAGTATGACTATATAATGGGACCCTGCCTCAAAAAAAAAAAAAAGTAACTAAAATAAAAATAAGAGCTGGGCAGTGATGGCGCATAACTTTAATCCCAGCACTCAGGAGGCAGAGGAAGGCGGATCTCTGTGAGTTCGAGTCCAGCCAGGCTCCAAGGCTACACACAGAAACCCTGTCTTTAAAAACAAAAACAAAAATCAAATGAAAAGAAATAAGAAATATGTCACTTTCACCATAATGAGCAAGTTATAAAACTAATTAACTTTTTTGAGTCTATAAAATGGGGTTAGTAAATTTTTGCTCAGACAATTCCTATATGCCACATAAGAATCATAAGAGGCAAGTCACAAGTGAGCATACGCAAATTGATATGGTATTAGCTTAATTAACAATATGGAAGAAGTCAGGCAGTGGTGAAACATGACTTTAATCCCAGTACTCGGGAGACAGAGGCAGGCAGACCTCTGTGAGTTCGAGGTCAGCCTGATCTATGAGAGCTAGTTCCAGGACATCCTCCAAAGCCACAGAGAAACCCTGTCTCGAAAAACCAAAAAAAAAAAAAAAAAAAAAAAGATTAAAAAAAAGAAAATTTTAAATCCTACATGGATGCACATACATGTGTGCCTATGTTAATACACAAAAGTAAAATATGCACATGTATCTGTGGAAATACAATAACTATAATTTAAATATGCATGTATAGATGACCATATATATAATTACGTGAATGTGTATAACTATACACTTATTCACAATAAATACGTAAAGGAACTATAATTTCAATCATATACAAGTCCTCAGGGGCAATGATCCATATGCATACATGCAACTTCCTTACATCTATATACATGGATATAGAAAATAGCTTCCAATATGATGTCTCTGTAATCAACTCGTTAAACATAAGTTCCACTTTCCTGATCATAGCCACCCCTCACCCCAATTCCTCCTCAGAATTATCTAATCCTTCAATGGAAGAAAACAGACAGACACAGTAGGGACAGATGAGAGGAAGGAAATGCTGCTGGGAAGATGCATGGCCTCTCCTGAGTACTACTGTGGCAGCGTGTGTGAGTGAAGCTGCAGTCCATCATCCAACCATCTGTACCCTTTGATATGAGCCAGATACTAGCTGGGGAAATGGTCTTTCAAAGTCTGCTAGTTCATCATGACTCTCACCTTCTCCAACAACCCTGCTTTTGAAGGAGGCTGCAGAAACAAAGAGCACCAGAAGCCAGGACTGACACTATTTAGGCACACTACGAAGGTCTTCTCTGTGTTTCATATCTGCAGTGAGGAACTGGTATATATTCTTTGTCTAGTGTTCTATTTTCACCCCTTGATTTTGTTATGTTGCGTTTTTCTAGGCCAAGGTTGGCCTAGAACTTGCTAGATAGAAAAGAGGACATTTAATTCCTAATCCTCCCTTATCACACCTACCTGGAATTACAAGAATGCATCACAATGCCCAGCTTTGCTTTAACTCTTGGAAGATGCTATAAAGAAGACAAGTTTTGGGGGCTGGAGAGATGGCTCAGTGGTTAAGAGCACTTGACTCCCCTTCCAAAGGTTGAGTTCAATTCCCAGCACCCATATGGTAGCTCACAACCATCTATAGTAGGATCTGCTGTCTTCTTGTGTTCATGAATACACAGCACACAGACATATGAGTAAATAAATCTTAAAAAAAGACAAGTTTCCAGAAATATGGACTTTTTTATAAGTTAGCCTAGAAAAAGAAAAATACTTCTGCTATGGAAGAACATGCTCCAAATAAAATTAGTAGAAGCAACTAGTAATTCAAAAGACATGGGGCTAAGAGTAAAAGACCCAAGTTCTAATCCCAATTTCACTACCAAACACATAATCCCTTTCACAGAAAGTGCATATAAAGAACATTTATAATTAGTAAAGACCTGACTTCCATTCAAGTGATAAAATGTAGCCCTTTATGCAGGATATGATGGCTCATATCTGTAACCCCAGCATTCTGAAGGCTGATATTAAAGGATTACTGTGAGTTCTAAGACTAAACCAGCCCAAGCTAGCTCAAAAAGAGTTTCTTAAAGGAGAAACTGGGGTTGAAACTTAAAAGATACTCATTAATGTTACTAAGTAATGATATCAGAAATAATGACATTAACTAGATGTTTTATAACTATGTAGAAGTCTATGTTCCTTTTATACAATTCCGACTCTTTTAAAACTAATATATGCAGGAGCAGTGAGATAACTTAGTGGGTAAAGGCACTTGCCACTGAGTCTGACTACCTGAGTCCAAACTCAAGAACTCACACAGTAGAAAGAGTCTACTCCTAGAAGCTGTCTTTTGATCTCCATGTGCTCACCACGGCATGCATGCCCCCACCCCCATAAAATGCATAATGTAAAAATAACATATGCAGTTTCAGAATAGAAACAAACGAGCTGTGGTGGTTTGATTAGGTATGGCCCCTATAGATTCATGTGTTTGAATACTTGGCCCATAGGAAGTGACAATATTAGGAGGTGTGACCTTGTTGGAGTAGGTGTGGCCTTGTTGAAGGAAATGTATCACTGTGGGATTGGGCTTTGAGGTCTCCTATGTTCAAGCTATGCCCACTATGACACAGTCTCCTTCTGCTACCTGTAGGTCAAGATGTAGAACTTTCAGCTCCTTGTCCAGCACCATGTCTGCCCGCACACTACCATGTGGCACTATGATGATAATGGACTAAAACTCTGAAACTGTAAGCCAGCCCCAATTAAATATCTTCCCTTTATAAGAGTTGGTATGGTCCAAAGACAGCTGACCATACAAGAGGGAGCTATTGAAGCCCAGACTGATGGCTGAGAGGCCAGCAGGGGACTGATCCAGACTCCCTCAAGGTAATGTCAGTGAGGAGGCCTCAGAAACATCTAGGGCCTTGGGTAGTAGATCAGTGTTTACCATGGCATACGAATGAACTTTGGGATCCCATTCCACATGAAGGGATGCTCTCTCAACCTAGACACATGGGGAAGGCCTAGGTCCTGCCCTGGATGAAATGACAGACTCCAAAGATCCCCTCCTGGAAGGTCTCACCCTCCATGGGGAATGGTGTGGAGATTGGGTAGGGAGGAGGAGTGGGAGAGGGAGCTGGGATTGACATGCGAAGCATGCACATTTCTAATTTAAATAAAAACATATATTGAGGGGAAAAAAAGAGTTGCTGTGGTCATGGAATCTCTTCACAGAAATAAAACAATAACTAAGACAGAAGTTTTCATCTCAACTGTCATTTCCGAATCACATTTTAGTGAGTGCCATTGCACTCTTGGCACTTTCTTCTTGCTAAGCAACAGGCATGCGGGAGCTTCTCCTGCTGGATTACCATGGACACAATCTTTTTTTTTTTTTTCAATTATTTTTTTTATTTTATTTTCCAGTTTAAATTTAGACAAGAAACAAGGTTGCTTCACAAGTCAGTTCCAGGTCCCTCTCCCATTCCCTCCCATCCTCCCGTGCCCTCCCCCCAACCCCCCCCCCCCGTTATCCCCTCATTCCCCCAGGGAGGGTGAGACCCTCCATAGGGGTGGACACAATCTTCATACCTGTAAAACTCATGTACTTCTGACTATTGGAGGTCTTCTTAGAGTTATAAAACTCCAACACATCCAGAACAGCCTGTGGGTTTTTCTTCTGTTCTGATTTTGTGATATTTGATGTTTGAAGCAAACGGGCCCACTGTTCTGGCATTCCCTAAAAGAAAGACATGAAAGGTTTTCAGGAAGACATGGATATAGAAGACCCTAAAAGAATATCAGATCAAACCTTGATGTCTGCTAGCAGATAAAAATGAGCCTGTTTGTTATCCCTTTCTCATATCCCTTGTCCCTCAAATTTTACACAAGCTCCTTTTATGTATCTTCCTTAAAAGGTCTGTTCCATCACCAGCCTTTACCTCCTTCAGAGCAGGGACCAAGTCTGATTTACTCCTGCATCAGTACTCTACCTAGAGCTTGCTGTGTTTGGGTTGATGATGCAGCTCAATGGTAAAGCCTTTACACAGTATGTATGTGCAGGGGCTAGTTTTCAATCCCAAAATACTGCAAACAAACCAAGACAATTAAAAGAGAAATATGAGCTTATGAAAGTGTTCTTGAAACACCTCTGGCAGAGAAGGAAGCTTTAGAGAGACAAGAAAGAACTGAACCTAATAGCATACAGCCCAAACTCTAAGACTGACACAAGGACTTACCGTAAACTCCCCTGTGACAGCATCAAAACCAACATGAATTGTATGCTCAAAATCTGAAGGGAGAGAAATCTCTGGCCGCTCCTTCTCCTTCTTTTTATTTGCTATAAAATAAAATAAGAGGGATATTCTTCAGTTTCTGGGCTTATTTTAGCTTTTCAGTAAGCCTGTGAAGAGCAAGTTTGCATATATAGTTATAGAGCCCAGAGGCTATAAAGTGGGAGGGGGAAAGATCTACAGTCCATGTCATTTTTAGCTCTTCCTCACCATAATATATACGTCTGGATCATTGCTTTCCCATCCAAATGATGAGAAGATGGCAGGATGATCTTAAGGGCCCATCTAGCTTTCACATTTCACAATAGTCTATGTATCAGAAGAGAAGCACCCTCAAAGCGCTGTAACTACACTGTTTCCTGAAAATGATATTCCATAGCTTTTGAAAGGCATTTCATATATATTATCTCACATAATCACCACCAGCTTGAGAGTCAACTTTCATTTGTAGACTAGGAGATTGTGGCATAGATCTGCCTAGTCATTATGCAAGTGAAATAAAAGCCAAGGCCCTTACATTCTTCTACTCTATCACTGCTGAAGAACTGCAAGTTGATTTAAGAAAATGTACTCAGATATAATGAGAAATAACATCAAAAACTTACCATGTATATATACTATATGTAGTTTCCCTTTATTGTTACAATTTTACAAGCTAAACACTACTACTACCTGCTTATAGATCAGAACACAGAGTATTTATCAATATAACTAGCAAGGGCTGGGTTTGAACCCAGGTTTGGTCCCAAAGAATGCTTTCTTTAGTAGCTTCATTAAGAACCTCTTGTCAGGGGTGCTCTCTCAGCCTGGACACATGGGGAAGGGCCTAGGTCCTGCCCTGGATGAAACGACAGACTTTAGAGATCCCCCCAAGGAGAGTCTCACCCTCCCTGGGGAATGATGTGAGGATTGGGTGGGGGGTTGGGGAGCTGGTGGAGGGACAAGGGAGGAGGGGTGGGAGAGGGAGCTGGGACTGACATGTGAAACATTCATGTTTCTAATTTAAATAAAAACATATATTGAGAAAATAAAAAGAACCTCTTGTCTACATGCCAGTTGCTAAGGGTTAGACTATTTATATACTTGGCAATTTCCCTTCTAGAACAGCTGTTTTGAGAAGGAGAAGGCTAAGGGTCATACCATGGCCCCAGACGAACAGTCACTTATGAGATAATTGCATCTGTCTACTCAAAGTTAGAATGTATAGGACATGTGGCAGTGCTTTGGAAATGTTTTCTGTATCACATGGCTTTCTATTTCTAAATTCCTTCTAAGTTAATCCCTTAAAAGGTTTTAGAGAAATAAAATTATATTGTTTTATTTAGATTTGAACATATTTATACATCTTATTATGATTTATAAATTATTTCCATTGTATATAAATAAAGTAAATAATATCATATCACAGTCATGGATGTTAAGTCCAGAAGGAATTATGATAGTAAAGATCAAGAGAAAGGGTAGCACGGGCGATGTTGGCGCATGCCTTTAAACCCAGCACTAGAGAAACAGAGACAGATGGATCTCTGCGAGATTGAGGCCAGCCTGGTCTACAAGAGCTAGTTCCAGGACAGCCTTCAAAGACACAGAGAAACCCTGTCTCCAAAAAAAAAAAAAAAAATAGAGAGAGAGAGACAGAGAGACAGAGAGTAGCTTAGGGAACAAGTAGTTTATAGAAAAGAATGCCAGAGAAATGAAACCATGTAACTCATAAGGAGGGAAGGGCTAATTCTGAAGTTAGCTCTATCTCTACCAGCTACTCTTCTCTCTACCTATAGCCTCTGAATACATCTCACAAGCTCCCACTGCCTACTTGTTGCTCACTTTTTCTTCTACAGTAGTTAGAGAGGTGGGGGTTTGTGGCCTTGGGCTATTGAACCCCCAGGAGCATAGATTTTCTTATTTCTGCTTTGTTTCTCAATCTCCAAGTCATAGTATATGTCTAGTAAGAGATTATCAGAGTTGGTTGGCTTTCTGGTATGTGGAAAGCAGGGAAAATCCAGAGCACACTGCTGACTGCCCTAGGCCTTTGCTTATTTTCTGTGTTTCTGGAATGTCCTTCCCTGTCTCTGCCTAGCTAGTAACTACTTAAGACAGTTATAAAATATCGGATGCTTCTCTTCTGAAATTAAAAACAAAATATGGGTGGTTCCCATCACCACTTGTAGTATCCAACACAGTGATGAAAGTATCAGATGGTACGATTTGGTAAGAAAACAGAGTGAAGAGAATAATAATAAAAAAAGAAACCCAGGACAATTTACTTTTCTTATTATTGTGTGAATCAATTAAAATATATAATAGCTTTATAAACTAGAGAACCTTAAAAACATGAATTATCATTAATATTAGCAATTACTGAAGTAAGATTTCTCAATAAGCTGATTAAGATAGAGAATTCAAATATGACTGAAGACAGAAAGGAGAAAGACCTACCTTGATTTCTAAATAGAGGTCTTACATTTAAGGAAATAACATAGGAAAAAAGCTTGCAACCTCACCTATCCTCCTGTCTCTGGCTTAGTCCAGCCTGGGCTTAGCTTGAGAAAATCAGCTGACTACAAAATTCCATGTTTTACCACAGATATTAAAATTTTAGCAAGAGCCATTAACCCTATTTTTTAAGCTAATTTTAAACAGTACCTCTCATTGGCTCAACAGAACTGATTTGAGCAAGAGGCAGTAAAACATTCCAAACTTGAGATAAACACCGATGTAATTCAGTGCTAAAATTAACTTCACTAACTTCTTCCTAAGCTCAGAGAATTTCACTTTTTCATTAAATGCAGCCATACGATTTCTTAGAATAAACCAAAGACTCCAAATCCTAACCACAGGAACCATGCTTTCCCACATGGAATTCTGTAACTCAGCACCACCTACTATAAGCCTTCAATTACAGCTTCTCCTTCCAATCATTTATGCATTCCATCAAGCACAAACTGAGGCCATCCTAAAGGTTAGCATTAGGTAATGCTCACAGACACCACCCACTACCAGCTCTAATCTAAACCACTACTGTAATGTAAAGAACTTTTCATTCTTATTTCCCTTAGAAATACAACACTAGAAATTATGTATATACTAGGGCCACTGATTTTTTTGAGTTTACCTTGTATCCTGCCACTTTGCTGAAGGTGTTTATCAGCTCTAGGAGTTCCCTTGCAGAGTTTTATGTAAACTATCATTTCATCTGCAAATAGTGAAAGTTTGACTTCTTCTTTTCCTATTTGTATCCCCTTTATCTCCTTTTGTTGTCTTATTGCTGTAGCTAGGATTTCAAGTACAATATTGAAGAGATATGGAGAGAGTGGACAGCCTTGTCTTTGAAGTGACTGAGAAAGAAATCAGAGAAACCTCACCCTTTACAATAGCCATAAACAGCATCAAATATCTGGGGATAATGTTAACCAAGGAAGTAAAAGACCTGTATATCAAGAACTTTGAGTCTTTAATGAAAGAAAGCAAAGAGGATATCAGAAAATAGAAAGATCTCCCATGCTCTTGGATTGGTAGGATCAACATAATAAAAATGTTAATCTTGCCAAAAGCAGTCTACAGATTCAATGCAATCCCTATCAAAATTCCGGCACAATTCTTCACAGACCTGGAAAGAACATTAATCAACTTTATATGGAAAAACAAAAGGCCCAGGATATCCAAAACAACCCTATACAATAAAGGAACTTGAGGAGGCATCACCATACCTGACTTCAAGTTCTATTATAGAGGTATAGTCCTGAAAACAGCTTGGTATTGGCACAAAAATAGGCAGGTAGACCAATAGAACTGAATTGAAAACCCTGATTTTAACCCACACACCTATGAACACTTGATTTTTGACAAAGTAGCTAAAACTATACACTAGAAAAAAGAAAGCATTTTCAACAAATGGTGCTGGCATAACTGGGTACTGGTATTCAGAAGACTGCAGATAGATCCATGTTTATCGCTTTGTACAAAACTTAAGTCCAAATGGATCAAAGATCTCAACATAAATCCAGCCACACTGAAACTTTTAGAAGAGAAAGTGGGAGATACTCTTCAACGAGTTGGTACAGGAGACCACTTCCTGAACATAACACCAGTGGCACAGACACTGAGATCGACAATTAACAAATGGGACCTCATGAAACTAAAAAGTTTCTGTAAGGCAAAGGACACAGTCAACAAGACAGAAAGGCAGTCCACAGAATGGGAAAAGATATTCACTAACCCCACATCTGACACAGGGCTAGTCTCCCAAATTTACAAAGAACTCAAGAAACAAGTCTCCAAAACACCAAAGGATCCAATCAAAAGGTGGGGTACAGAACTAAACAGAGAATTCTCAATAGAGGAGGCTAAAGTGGCCAAGAGACACTTAAGAAAGTGCTCAACATCCTTAGCCATCAGGGAAATGCAAATCAAAACAACTCTGAGATATCATCTTACTCCTGTCAGAATGACTAAAATCAAAAACACCGAAGACAATTTATGCTGGAGAGGATGTGGAGAGAGGGGAACACTCCTCCACTGGTGGTGGGAGTGCCAACTCGTACAGCCACTTTGGAAAGTAGAATGGAGATTCCTCAGGAAAATGGGAATCAATCTACCACAAGACCCAGCAATTCCACTCTTAGGCATATATCCAAAGGAGGCAAATTCATACAACAAGGGCATCTGCTCCACTATGTTCATAGCAGCATTATTTGTAATAGCCAGAACCTGGAAGCAACCTAGATGCCCCTCAACTGAAGAGTGGATAGAGAAAATGTGGTACATTTACACAATGGAGTATTACTCAGCAGAAAAAAACAATGGAATCTTGAAATTCGCAGGTAAATGGATAGCGCTGGAAGAAACCATCCTGAATGAGGTAACCCAGTCACAAAAAGACAAACATGGTATGTACTCACTCATATATGGATTTTAAACATGGATCAGGAGAGTGCCAGTCTGCACTTCTACTGACAGAGAGTCTGGGAAACAGGAAAGAACCTAAAAGATATACATGGTACCCATGAGAAGAGAAATGAGGCAAGATCCTCTGAACAGATGGGAAACACGGCGAGGGGTGGGGGGAGGGGGACCTGGGAAATAGAGAGGGGGAGAAGTGGGAGAGAGAGTAGGACTTGGAGGAACAGGAAGGTCGACTGGGGGGTAGGATAGGGGGAAGAGGGAATCATAGGTTAGAAGACAGATCAGGCACCATTGTGACCTCTAGTGATCTAAACGGATGACACCAATTGGCAAGCTAAGCAATAGTGTAGAGACCACCTTGAATGCCTATTCCTGATAGTGAACTTGATGTCTATAACCATCCTGGAGCCTTCATCCAGTGAATGATGGAAGCAGAGGCAAACACCCACAGTTAAATACTGAACAGAACCCAAGGAACCCAGCGACACAGAGAGAGGAGCGAAGAGCAAATTGGCAAAGAATGGACTGGCAAAACCAGCAGAGACAGCTGATCCGAACAGGAGAGAGCTCTTGGACCCCAGACCGACAGCTGGGAGGCCAGCATGGGACCGATCCAGACCCCCTGAATGTGAGAGTCAATGAGGAGGCCTGGGCTACCTATGGGGTCCTGAGCAGTGCATCAGTGTTTATCCCTCGAATTCTAACAGACATCGTGTGTCCATAACACAAAGAGGGTTGTTCTCTCTGCCTGGACTCTTAGGGAAGTGCCTGGACCCTACCCTGAATGAAATGATAGACTCTAGATATCCCCTATGCGGAAGGAATTGGCAATAGGGTGGGAGGATGGGAGGATGGGGGGTGCGGGAGGAGGGGAGGGAAAGGGAACTGGGATTGACATGTAAAACAAGCTATTTAAAATTAAAATTTAAAAAAAAGTTAAAAAAAAGAAATTATGCCTCCAACATCTGAGTAGGAGCAGATATATACTTATTAGAAGCACCACGTATGGGCCCAATATGTAATCAAGTGTTGAGAACAACTAACAGAGGTATGATGCAATAGACACTTTAGGAAGACTAGCTCTATACTTTCCTCTCACTTTACACCAATAAGACCTTGGTCATTGTTTACTATTCTCTAAGCTTCAGCCTTCTTATTGAAAATAAGTTGTGGGTGTTAGATATGGGTATCAACCAAAAGAATGAATGAGATTTAATAAAAATAAGTTAACATCATATATGTATGATGGGGGAATGTCCTTTTGTATATGTTTCTCTTATTGGTTGATGAATAAAACACTGTTTGGCCAATAGCCAGGCAGGAAGGATAGGCGGGGCTATGAAATGAAGGAGTGGAGAGAGGGAGGCCAAGGAGAAATACTATATAGAGAACGGGAAGATAGGATATGCCAGGCATTCTCTGGTAAGCTAAGGCCATGTAGAAACACATAGATTAGTAGTTATGGGTTAATAATTAAGAAAGTGCTAGCCAGTAAGAAGCCCTAGACATCAGCCAAAATTTTATAATTAATATGTCTCTGCATGCTTATTTGGAGTTGAAGGGCGGTAGAACCTAGCGGGACAGAAACCTCTGTCACCAATGGCATCCAGACTTGGGGCAAGAATTTACATGTAAAACATGACAAATGCTTAAAAAGGGATTTTTAAAACAAAAAACAAAGTCAAGAATAGCTTCTTGGTAGCAGCATTTTCTCAGGTGGGCTCTGTTTGCTAGAGACAAGCAGAGGCTCGAAGCTCCTTTAAGGGAGGCTTCTTGACTCAGGGATAGCAGCAAAACCCCCAGGGGTCTTTTAAGAGGTACTGCTACCCAGGAGGGCCTTGGTAGTGCATGCTTTTAATCCCAGTACTTGGGAGGGAGAGGCAGGCAAATCTCTGTGAGTTTGAGGCCAGCCTGGTCTACAGAGCGAGTTCTAGGACAGGCTCCAAAGCAATACAGAGAAACCCTGTATCAAAAAAACAAAACAAACAAAAGAAAAGAGGTGCTGTTACCAAACAATTAAATGGTATTTATGAGCGGTCAGCAGCATGCTGCTTGATGACAGCATAGACCAAGGCAGTGAGCACAGCTCCCAGTGTTGGCCAGAAACACAACTCCTGCCACGTTGGAAAGCCAGTAGCTAAAACATCTGCTTTAATCTTAGCCATATAGTTTGACAGATAAATGACTTGTGGCCAGAAAAAAAAAAAAAAACAGATATATAGTAAAACCTCTAACGGGTTTACAGTATGTTTAAAAATATATGTAGGCTTGGGAGAGAAAAGAAAAAGGATAGAGAAAGTCCTTTTTAAAAAAGAGAGAGAAAGGAAGAAAGAAAAAGGAAAGGAAGGAAGGAAGGAAGGAAGGAAGGAAGGAAGGAAGGAAGGAAGTAGCTGAGTGTGGTGGCATATGCCTTTAATCCCAGCACTAGGGAGGCAGGGGCAAGCAGATCTCTGTGATATCAAGGCCACCCTGGTAAACAGAGAGAGTTCAGGGGCATCCAAAGTTAAACAGAGAAATCCTGTCTCAAAAAACGAAAAAAAGAAATAAAGAAAATAGAGTAATATAAAGGTCACATAAAGATGGAAAATACAGAGTCTGGATGCTGTATATGATATTGTATTGTCTTTGTTTGATTGCTAAGGAAAGAGCAACAGCTCCTAAAAGACCTTTGATTATAAATGCTGTTTGATTAATCCAACCTATACACTTTGAAAATGCCTTGAATTCTAAATTTAAGCCTAAGGACATGTTACTTTGAAAAAGAGATTTTGTTTTTGTTTCCACAGAAGATGTATTCCTTCCAGACTAACATGGTTTGGTGAAGCAAGAGCCCCTGAAGCAGTCTCCCAAGTAATCCAACATCCAAAACAACTGAGATAATGCAGCCTCAGACTACTACAGCCAGGATTTTGCCAGGTTTCTAAGGATCCCCATGGTATTGACAGTGCCCCCAAACAGCAGGAAGCAGTTTGGAAAGAATGATGCTCAAATTCCCAAATATTGTTTACAGTTTTTTTTCATTTAAACAGGGTTGATTATAAATGGCTAATGATCACAGTCTAGAAATAAATACTTTGTATTGGTGTGTATTTTGTTTTATTGATACAAATTTAAGGTCAATTTGTTATAGGTATATTTCTCCTCTTGTTTAGCTATTGTGTTTATACAGCTCTTTTAAAAATATAATGTATAATTAAACACAGATTATATGTAGTCACCAATAATAAAAACCTATAATTATGTTAATTAGGTTTTCTAGATATACAGAGATATATTTGAGATGGATAGATATTCTTCAAATCTTTCAAAGACCTACAGAATATGGCATTTAAAATGATTTTTTAGGGTTTTTATGATAGTGAGACACAACTGCTCCTAGCAACACCAATTACTTTCGAGAAGAAGATGGGAATCAAAGAAACTTATGGAGTTTGCCTTCAATATGGCAAAACTAGCCATTTGGGCAAGAAACTGCTCTTGCCTGGACTGTTTAACTGTATGCTGTCCAAACTGGAAAAATTAGGATCCACAGGAAAGTGACTGCTGAATTTGCCAAAACTAAGTGGGGCAGTCCTTCAGGGTTCCTGCTTCATGGAAGAGTCTGCCAGACATTGTACAGGACACAAAGAAAAATGACTGACAAACTGCCAATACAGGTGGACAGCTTAAAATTTCCTGCTTCACTGAGAAGTCTTCTAGATACACTATTGCCTATGGACTGAAGATGGATACTCCAAAGTTACAGAGGAACTTTAGGTGACTGTCCAGGCAGTGAGATGTCTCTAGAGTTCATGTTATCCTTCTGTGGTCTTTGATGGAGTTGAAGACAGATAGTTATGATTATGGTTTGCCTTAGTAATGATAAAAGACAAGTTACATACAAAACTTTAGACTCATAAAAATATGATAAAAAATTGTTAACTATAGTTCTTACTTGATAACTATTTTGTTATATATAATTTCACTATGTTAAAGTTAAAATCTTTCTTTTTACCTAGATAGAAAAGAGGAGATGATGGGGGGATGCCCTTCTGTATATATGTTTCTCTAATTGGTTGATGAGTAAAACACTGCTTGAGCAATAGCCAGGCAGGAAGGATAGGCAGGGCTACAAAAGGAAGGAGTGAAGAGAGAGAGGAGGGCAGAGGAGAAACTAGGACGATAGGAAGTGCCAGATGTTCTCTGGTAAGAAAAGGTCATGTAGAAATGTATAGATTAGTTATTATGGGTTACTAATTAAGAGAATGCTACCCAGTAAGAAGCCCTAGCCATCAACCAAACATTTTATAATTAATATAGCATCTGTGTGTTTATTTGCAGCCAAATGGCTATGGGACCAGCCTGGAAAGAAACTCCAGCAACATCTATATAGTCTTATAGTTTAGAAAATACTTTTACATTCATGACATAGAGTGGTATACAAGTGCTTACTACTGATATAAGATGGGCATGAATTATGTTACTTCTACTTTTCAGATGACTCTATAATTAAGATATTTAAAAATAATAAATGACAGAGTTAATGTGGGGGCAGATCTCAATATTTCAAGACTAGTTTTCTAAGCAGCTTGCATCACTCCTCAAATACTATATGAAGGCAGAGCATGGCAAAGCCTGCTAGCACTGTCATGTATCCTGCAGTTGAGTAATAGATTGCTAGCTCAACTAAGATTCCAAACTAAACTGATGGAACTCAGCCAGTTTTTTTTCATCTTGATATACATATATACATACATACAAGGAGTAAAACCAATGTACTAAGGGAATCTATAGAAAGTCCATAGTTAAAAAATAAAATACAGCCTATTGGGTCATCTTGCAAGAACTTCTTGCAACTGCTTTCAACCTACAAAGATGCAGACTTAATCTTGTGGATAAGATTTATTTTTCAGACCAAATTTTGGCCTAGGGATACTCAATCAAGTTTCCAGAAGAACCTCCAGGTCTACAGTTCTATCACCAATAAAAATAGCTCACAATGGTTTCTTTCTACCTAAATAGACAAACCTGATCCAATAGCATTTTGCAATATCGCATCTATATAAATACAGAGTTGAAGAACTAAAAGAAACTAGCTCTGGCTCTCTCATTTTTTAGATGGAAGCACTGACATCTACAAAGAAGTCACTGACACAAACCTGACAGCCAGCTTGTGGAATAAGCAAGATTACAACACAGATATCTAAATTCTTGGCACGTAAACTACTCCTTCAGTTGCAAAGATGTATGAAGGTACTACTTCTATCCTGTTGTTTTAGATGGGAATTTTCTTTAAAAACAAACAAAGAGGCTGGAGTGACAGTTCAGTGGGTAAGAGTGATGGCTACTAAGAATGAGTATCTGAGTTAAAATCCCCTGCACCCATGTCAAAAAACAAAGTATGTCCATGTGCATCTATAACCCCATCATTGTGGAAGGTGGGGGGGGGACAGAAACAGGATGATTGCTGGGGCTTGCTGACTGCCCTCTTAGCTCCAACTTCAGTGAGAGAACCTTTCTCAAAGGGAATAAGGTAGAAAGTGATAGATTAAGATGTCCTCCTCTGATGAGACATGCTATCCACATATGCATATACACCACATATACAACATGTACACCACACCAATGTACCAGCTCTATTGCTACATAATTTACATACTACTATAATTCACCTATAAAGTACAAAATCATTGGTTTTTAGTATTTTCACAGAGCTGGACACACACAATCACAATCTAAGGCATTTTCATCACTCCAAAAAGCAATTCCATTATCTCTTAGCCATCACTCCCTTAATCCCATCTATTTACTCATTCTGCATCCTTAGGCAACCACTAACATGGCTTTTACTAATGGATTTACATTTCTAGACATTTCACATGAATGGAACCACACATTATGTGACCATTATGACTGGGTCTTTTCCTTAACAAAGAACTTTTAAGGTTCACCCTTAGGTACAATATGGCTCAGGACATTCTCTTCATTATATGGAGATTACATTTTTACCTTTAATATTAGGTTGCTCCCACATTGGGGTATTATAAAAAGAGCCTGGGTAGTAACATATTTCTATATTTAAGCTTCTAAAGAACTGCTAGTATTTTTTCCCTGAGGCTGTAACATTTTACATTCCTGCCAGCAATTATGAGGGTCAAATACCTCCATATTCTCACCAACATTTGTTATCATCCATCTTTTTTCTTATAGCCATCATAGTGAGTGTGGAATGGCATTTCGTGGTGGTTTGAATTTGTATTTACCTGGTGTCCAGGCAGTCAGATGTCTGTCATTTCTAGAGTTTATGGAATTCGTTTGCAATGCACTTTTTTGTTTATTTAAGTAATATATCCTTCTGGTGCCTTTATTGGAGTTGAATACTAGATAGTTATAGTTGCAAACTAAAACTTTGGGTTCACTAAGATAGAATATTTTCTCTAAATATGCTAACTACAAATGGACAGAATATTATAAATTAATTCTTATTTGATAACTGTTTTGTTTTACATCGGTTTACTATGTTAAAGTTGAAACCTTCCTCTTTTTTTAGACAAGGAGGAAATGTGGCAGAATATTATTTTAAGATGTGTTACTTTTGTTTATACTGCATTTGTTTAACTCTATGAAGTTATCATACTTTGCCTGTCTAAAACACCTGATGGTCCTAATAAAGAGCTGAATGGCCAATAGCAAGGCAGGAGCAAGGATAGGCGGGGCTGGCAAGCAGAGAGGATAAATAAAGGAGAAACAAGGACGTGGGAAGGAGCAAGAGAACAAGGAGAGGAGGACATCAGGGGCCAGCCACCCAGCCAGCCACGGAAAAAGAAGGAAAGTAAGACATACAGGAATTAAGACAAAATAAAAGCCCAAAGGAAAAAGGTAGATGGTATAATTTAAGAAAAGCTGGCAAGAAACAAGCCAAGCTAAGGCCAGGCATTTATAAGAAATAATAAGGTCCGTGTGTTTTATTCATGAGCTGGGTGGCACGCCTCCCAAAAAAGCCAAAGAGTAAGAGCAAAACATCACACAACACCCTGGCAACCAATGATAACTGAATATTTATTCATATGTTAATTTGCTGCTTCTCTATCTTCTTTAGAGAGATGTCTAATTCAGATCCTTTGCCCATTTTTAAACTGAGTTATCTGATTTTTAGTTAAGTTGTAGCAGTTCTTTCTGATTTGTGATACAAGTTCCTTATAAGATATATAATTTCAGAAAGCTGTCTCTTGTTTTGCAGTTACCCTTTGATTTTCTTGATAGTGGTAAATCAGGTGCATCTGAATCTGAAGCTTGTACTATTCACAGATGGAAAGCCATGCCACAAGAGGAGCCCCCTACATGGATAACTAAGAACTTAAGGTTAACAGTCACCTACGTTTTCTTGTTTGTTTTTTTTGTTGTTTGTTTGTTTTTTTAGTGTCAAGCAAAATCCATGGGGACACTCAAACTTTTATATATCTACTACTTTGTTTGAAATGATATCAGTAACTTTTTCAGATTCATGGTTAAGATTTTTTTTTAATTTTATTTTCCAGTTTAAATTGAGGTAAGAAACAAGGTTGCTTCACAAGTCAGTTCTAGGTCCCTCTCCCATTCCCTCCCTTCCTCCCGTGCCCTCCCCCCAACCCCCCCCATTATCCCCTCATTTCCCCAGGGAGGGTGAGGCCCTCCATGGGGGTGTCCATAGTCTGTCATTTCATATAGGGCAGGGCCTAGACCCTTCCCCAAGAGTTCAGGGTGAGAGTGCACCTCACATTGTTCTATGGGAGTCCAAAGTCCGTGTGTATACTTGGGATGGGTACTGATCTGCTGCCCAAGGCTCAATAGATTCCCTAGGCCTCTTTACTGACACCCAGATTCAGGGGGTCTTGATCAGTCCCATGCTGGATTCCCAGGCTGATGCCTGGAATTCAAGAGTTAACCTTTGTCTGGTCAGCTGTTTCTGGGGGTTAAACCAGCCCAGTCTTAATCCCTTTGATCATCAGTCCTCCCTCTCTGTTACTGGCTTTCTTGATTTTTTGAATATTCTTTCAAGTGTTTTTTTTTTTTTTTTGGTTTTTCGAGACAGGGTTTCTTTGTATTGTTTTGGAGGCTGTCCTGGAAATCACTCTGTAGACCAGGCTGTCCTCAAACTCACAGAGATCCTCCTGCCTCTGCCTCCCAATTGCTGGGATTAAAGTCATGCACCACCAAAGCCCAGCTTCTTACAAGTTTTATTAAGAAGGTAATGAAAGATGGGCATGGCAGCTTATGCCAGTAATCTCACCACTTGGGGGCTAAGGCAGGAGGCTATCAAACATATCAAACATTTACGGCCAACCAGGGCTACAGAGTGAGGTCTAGTCTTTAAAAAAAAAAAAAGGAAATGAGGTTGCCTAGTAAGTCTTACACATAGTGAATTCACAGTGATTCCTATTTATCTCTGCTTCCTTTGCTCAGTCATTCCTTCCTTCCTGATACTAAATTCCCAAATCTGAGTGTGAGACCAGACAAAAATAAGAGGATTAAAAATTTTCAAAGAAGGCATGCCAAGTGAAAGCAATTGGGAAAAAGAAAATTCCAAAGGCATTTCAAAAGTCCTTAGATTTTGTGATTTCATAAGCATTTTAAAAAGTTAAAAAAAAAAAAAGACACCACATCTTTAATCCCAGCACTTGGGAGGCAGAGGCAGGTGGATCTATATGGGTTCCAGGACAGTCAGGGCTGTTACACAGAAAAATCCTGTCTGGGGAAAAAAAAAGGTTAAAAAAGAAAAATACATACATACAAATACCCTCAATTTGTCTGATATCTAGCAAGAGCAAAATGATTCTTAAAATTTTGTACAAGTATAATTCTGACCAATGAATCTAATTTTCATTTGGCTTTAGCAACTTTAGAGGAAGGCAAGACATGGGGAATAGTTAACAAGAAAATTAAAGGTACTGAAGGAGAATTAAGTCAGGGGAGGCCAGATCTTTCATTTAGACTATCAGAAGGCGAAACGATGGTCTGCTTTGTTTTTTCTTCTTAAAGCACAAAAATTATGAAAATAAATTAAATACTGTACTTTTATCTCCAGGTAAGATGGATCGGTAAAATCGGTCTTTCTTTTTCTTCTCCTCTGGGTTTGGAGGCAGAGGTTTGGAGCCGTGGTTTAGGGTCCCAGTGTCTTTGCTGCCAGCTCCAATCATAGTGCTGGTGTTTCTCATGGGAGGGGCTGGGGGTTTGTCCTGGATGTCTAAGCCGTTATTTGACATTGTCACCACCACCAGCAGCAGCTACTAGAATCAAAGAAAGAACATAATAACACTCATTTTTTAGCATAAGGAAATACATATTTAAAATGTTTTAAGACTCAAATTCTATAGCCCTTCTGCTGCTAGGCATGAATAATGCTAGCCTATTTACACTGTGTGCCAAACGCTGCTAAAAATTCACCAAGATTTTGCTTTTCTCTGCATTTTCTTACCTTAGAGTCTATAGGAAAAAAATTATAAACTATGCTGTAGTTGAAAAGCAAACATGGACCAGGCAAAAATTCAGTGGGAAATCCAGTAACACTAGATGTAGTGAAATTCCATAACTTCTTTGGTTCTATTCATTCATCTACATGAAGATGAACTAAAACAGTTGTTCTCAACCTTCCTAATGCTGTGACCCTTTAACACAGTTCTTCATGTTGTGGTGACCTCCATTCACTCCATTCATGAAATTATTTTGTTACTACTTCATAACTGTAATTTTGCTACTGTTATGACTCATAATGTAAATATCTGATATACAACTGACAGGTTGAGAATCACTGAACCAAAACCTCCAGCAGCATTCCATGTATTGAGTTTTCTGACATCTAATTTTATAACTTTAGATAAGTTACTCTTTCCCTGTAAAGATGAGACTATTGCCAACTGTCAAAAAAACTTCTGTTCTTATAGCTAGCTTTACAGGACAAAACAATATTCCTTCATTTACATATTAACCTATACCCTCTTTCAGGTTACCCTATCAAAGTTGTGATCATATGCCCACAAACCTACAGTACTTACACTTCTTGGTCCTTCACAAGAGAAGTTCTACCCTTGTATCAGTTCTTCTGGATATTCCCTTCTCCAAAAATCTATTCGATTCTAAATATACAATGTTTAAGGCAGTAACCATCCTGCTTAATTTACTAGCATTTTCCCATGCTTTTGAAAAATAGTAAAATTTAAAAGAAGAAAATACCCATGATATGCTAACAAGAGGTTTTACTGAAAACAAGTACTATTACCTTAAAATATGTTCTAGTTAGATATGAATGTGCCTGAATTTATATTGTCTCCTTATTAATGCATGTAATGGTAAAAATTGTATCTTTAATTACAACTACTTAGAATATAGTCTCCTTGGAACTAGATACAACACTGTTTTAGAAATTAAAAGCTTCCAAAAAAACTACACCAATAATCACCAGTCACTTTTAGAAATTGATTGCTAGGGAGGGTCTAACACCCATAAATCTTGATTTAGTATGCCTGGGTGAAGGCTAGAATTCTATATTTTGAAAATAAATAACCTCAATGTCAGCCAGATTTGAATAACACTGCTTCAGAAATCAATTCTTTAAAATGCAATAAGTTTGCCATTCTAATAAATAAAAAGATTAGACACAGAGAGAACTCTTGACAGAATACTATATTCAATAAAAGTAATGGCTTTTATAAATTTGTAAAAATTCTATAATAGTCTTTTCAATATTCTCTAGTAAATGGAAAACCTCTGATTTCTTCCACCCTGATTATTTTCCTTAATGGTTTCTCCAAGGGCTGTCCAAAGTAACATACTATTTCTTATTTTAAATCCTTCTCTGACATGCCAGAATAAAAGCTAATGCTCTTTAGTGACTTCAAGAGGCTTTCTCTTATTTGACCAGGGCCATTCATCAGTCACATTACCATTTCTTCTAATCCCTCTTCCAGTCTAGTTATACCATCTTCTTTCTTTAAATATGCCATAATTTTCACACCTCTGTCCCTTTACACATGATGTTTCATCTGCCTATTTTCCCTATCAAACAGTGAATTCACCTTCTGTTACTTCTTCTATGGCACCTTTCGAAACTGTTTTAATCTCCAAAATGTTAGGTACTCTTTCTCTATGCTCCAAGGCAATGTGTTTATTTCCAGGTTATCATATTTTTTGTATTGTTATAATTACTTATAGGTATTGTTCCCAGGAGCCATTTTGCCATTTTTGTAGACCAACAGTGCCTTACCTTTTAGCTTATAGTAGATACAGGTTAATTAATACAGTTTACAGAAAGATAGACATGTACTTCCTTAAAAAGAATTTATTAGTACAGATGAAATTCAAAGTCCTTTATATAGGTCATCAATTGGCCTTACAAACTAAGGCTATACAGTCTACATTCAATTTATGCCTCAGAAATCTCTGAACTTGCCAAGCTTTCTTCCTCTCTTTTTCTCTCTCCCTTTCTTTCTAGTGCTAGGGACATAATTCTGGACATTATCACTAAGTTACACTACCTGCGAGCTCATCAAATATTCTTTCTTATTTTGTTTTGGTTTTTGAGACTGGGTCTCACTTTGTAGCTCTGGGTGTCCTGGAACTCACTATGTACACCAAGCTGACCTCAAACTCACAGAGATCTGCTTCCTGGGTGCTGGGGTTAAAAGTGTGCACCATCACATACTGGAAAAAGAGGGAGGAGCAAGGAACTAGGGGATGTCAAGTTCTGTGTCAATGATTTCTCTCTTCATTAATTAAAATCTTACTTAACTTTTAAACTTTGGGGGGGTTGTTGTTTTGGTTTTGGTTTTGGTTTTTTGAGACAGGGTTTCTGTGTGTAGCTTTTGAGCCTATCCTGGAACTTACTCTGCAGACCAGGCTGGCCTTGAACTTATATAGATCCATTTGCCTCTGCCTCTCAAGTGCTGGGATTAAAGGCATGCACCTCCCCCCCAACCTGGCCTTATTTAACTTTTTAAAGTCAAACTCAACTGAATTTTTTAAAAATTCATCTTGACCAACCTTTGGCAAATCAATAACTCCTTTCCTTTTTGAACAAACAATATCAAAACATGTATGGATACTTCCATTAATCCAAACTGACTATCTGGGTAGTTGTTTTTTGTTTTTTCATTTATTTCTTCCAGTTTCACTTCCCAGATGTGACTATCTTTGCCTTCTCTACCAGCTCTAACTCAGGTTCCTTAGCTTTTCCAAGAAAGCATCCAGTGCCATAGTTGGCAATGCCCTTCTACTCCAGGCTGCCAGTTCCAAAATTAAAACTCCCACAGCTACCTACTACCAAAAACAGGCCCTCCCTAGCCTCCCAGGCCTTCAACAAGCAGCTTCATTTAATGTAACTCAAATTTAGGCCATAGGCCAGGTTAATGTCTGGAAAGCTTCACCTACCATCTTGATACATATTTTCCTTCATTGTTAGTCATTTTATCATATTTAAGAGAATTCTTAGCAGGTAGATTAACCAAAACTCTACTGAAATCTAATGTTTGAAACCTTGTACCACATGATGCCTGTTTGGGTCATCCTACCTATACTTGAAACCTCCGGCAATAGGATATCTATAATCTCAAAAGGCAGCCTAGTCTACCTTTGTTCACCTCATTTAAAGAATTATCATGTAAGTTCTGTCTCTCTCATTCTTGCCCTGCAATTATTGTTTGTACACTTGCCTCCTCCTTCACCACCCTCAGCTAGACTTGAGACTATGGACCCTTAAGAACAAAGCTCTTATCTTACATATTTTTCAATCTCTTACTCCATTCCTGGCAAAGAATGGGTAATAAAAATGGAATATTGAACATATGAATGAACAAATATGAACTCAAGTAAAATAAATAAGAATAATTATTCTGTTCCATACTTGAATACCATCTCTTAAAGCTATTCAGAAAACCTTCTCCCCCAGACAGAATTTGAAATACCCTTTCAAGACATTCAAAACTAAAAATTCTCAGTACCTTCAAACTACAGTCACAAAAAACTATGCTTTCTTGACCACTGCCTGATGGGGAAGTCCTGTGTATATGTCAATAAAGCACTGTTGGCCAATAGGGAAGCAAGATAGGTGGGACTAGGAGTCCAGGAGGACTCTGGGTAGGAGAAACACAGGGAGTCAAGATGTAACCGCCATAGGGGTAAGAAGTCTGGAAACTTTTCTCTGGTAAGAGAAATACTTAGATTGGCAGTTATGGGTTAAATACTTAAGTCAGAGATAGCCAGTAAGAAGCAAGCAAGGCCAACAGCTTCATAATTAATACAGCGTCTTGTGTGTTATTTGGGGACTACAAGGCCGCAGAGCCCAGGCAACTGATGGGGAAAACCAAAGCGGCTGGCAAGGAAAAGGCTTCTCTCTACAACTGCCCTCTGAGCTTACCTGGACTTAGGTTTTGGCAATACTTTCCAGTTTCCTTGCAGTCCTCCAATCAGCCCTTTCCTACTATTTCTCCATAAGTCTTCATAGTCACTTCCAGAATGTGAGGAACCTGCTAACTAGACTGGCTGGAATGGTGAACTCTAGGCTCATGGAAAGACTTCAGTAATAAAGTAGAACATGGCCAAGGGGGTGGGGGGAGACAAACTCAGGGTTAACCTCTGGCTTCCACATGTGTATGTACTGCATACATGTATACCCACGTACAAGAACATGTATACACACATGCATACAACTGTATCCCAGCACGGAAGCAGGAGAACTGAAAATTTGAGGCTAGACTCTATCACAAAGAGAGGAAGGGAGGGAATATTAATTTTAAATATCTTTTTTTTAAAGAACTAAAGTGGGACATAGCAGAACACTATAGGCCTGCTATGTTCTGCCTCAAATAGAGCCAGAAAAATGGTCTTTCCTAAGCAGTTTTGGATCTGGGCAGTAAATTCTCCATGTTAAAATAAAAAAAAAACATTGTTGATTAAAGAACAAGGCTAAAGAGAAACTACAATAAGAGGTGTTTCCTAAATGAAGAGAGACCAGCCTTATCCACTGAGAAATCTGGGTTGTCCTGAGTTCACAACATGGGACTTGGGGGTTAGGACAGTCCTTGACATTTCCCAACAGAGTTGCTGAAATCCTAACAGTTTCCCTAAAGAACCAGCTGGTTTAATTACTTTTGCATATAAGATTTCAGTCATTATTTGGAACAAGTATTTTAATAATCACTAACTTCAAATCACACTTCAGAATTTATAAAAACCTTGGAAACCTACTTGTTAGGTATAGCTTTTCTCACTCTAGGCTCTGCTAGGTACTGGGAATAGAACAGTGAATAAATCCAAAGAAGCACAGTTAACAGCCACCCTACAACACCCACATGGTGGGCACAAAAGGCAGAGGCCTGAAAAAAAAATGTTTATGTGATCACTGCACCACACTGTTACCTCTAGAAGCAAAGAAACAAACTATAACTTCTAATTTGCTTTATTTAACTTAAAAAAACCTTATTACATTTATTTATTATGTGTTCGACTGTTCATGCATTGTATGCATGGGAATGTCTGAGGGGAATGTGAAAGAGTCAGTTCTCTCTTTCACCATGTGGGTCCTGGGAATTAAACTCACAACTTCACCAGGCTTGATAAATGTGGTGATATATATTTATGAGTATTAAAGCTTGCCTGAGGGTACAGAAAGCAAAGCCAGCCTCCAGCTCTAGAGGTCAGGCAGCAGAGGGTACAGAAAACAAAGCCAGTCACAAGCTATAGAGGTCAGGCAGTGGTGGTACACACCTTTAATCCTAGTACTCAGGATTAAGAGGAAGATGGATCTCTGTTAGTTCAAGACCACACTGACCACACAAAATTGATCCAGTCCTAAGAGAAACAGCTTACATAAAGGTGATCTCAGCACTTGGGATGACGTGCCTTTACTCGCAGCACTAGGGAGGTGGAGACAGGAGTGATATGACTGGACAGATATGAAAGGAATAAAAAGAAGAGATAGGAACTAAAGCTTTTGCCTCTGAGCATCCTGGAAACATGACTGCCATTTCAGCTGGGTAGAGGCAAGATCTACTGGCATGGCTACTTTGTTTCTCTGACCTTCAGCTTGAAACTTGAACCCCAATATTCCGCTTTGGGTCTTTTATTTTTTGTGTTACAGATAACTGCCTTTTCCCACTGAGCCATCTCACCTGTCCTCTAATGTACTTTCTAGATAATCCCTCAGATCATTATTTAAAATAAAAGAAGGAGGTGGTGGGATATTGTTCAGTGGCATAATAGCAAGAAAGTGCTGAGTTCAATTCCCAGCAGTGTAAGAAAGAAAGAAAAGAAAGGGAAGGGAAGGGAAGAGAAAGGGAAGGAAGGAAGGGAGGAAGGGAGGGAGGGAGGAAAGAAGGAAGGAGGGAAGAAGGAAGGAAGGAGGGAAAAAGGAAGGAAGGAGGCAGGAAGGAAGGACAGGAAAAAATAAAGCCTACTCCACATACTAACTGCATTTCTAACTTTGAATGACTCAGAGCAGCTGCAAAGTGGCATGGCCAATTTGCAGGCCTGAGGAATACTGTATGCCCTTGGTGTCCGGTTATTGGAATCTGATCTTTAATTAAATCATGCCAAGAGGTTTGCTTTGGCAGGAACCTGGAATGCTGCAGCCTTGAATTTGCTGAGGGATGTCCTTCTAATTCGTCAAAGGTACTCCCACTATGGAGCCTTCAGCTAGCCACTTGCTCTTGTATAGCAACAAGAAAGCAACTGCTAGGGAGCAGGGAAGAAAACTGTAGGTGGTTTTTGAACTGTTATGAAAGCTACTTTAATTTCTGATCTTCTGTTGACTCTTAAGTAAAATACAAGTAAGACAACGTATTTTAGAATTTAGAATTTAAAACATAAAAGCTTTTTTAAAGAGACAGTACCTAGCATGCTGCTTGGCACAAAAAGATGTCCAACAAATATTTGTTTCTTCCCCATCTATTTTCTAGTTTTACCTAGATCATTCCCCAAACCCATCATTCCATCAATATACTTTCGTGTTCTCACCTTTACCCACACTGTTTTATCTGCCTAAGATGTCTCAGTGAGTCTGCCTAGCAAACTCCTGTTCATTCTTCAAGGTCCAACTGAACTCACTTTTAACCTGCACTCACCTTGACCTGAGAAGCCTGGATCTCCACCCAGAGGCCTGACTCTTGGGGCTTTAGAAAAAGCCTTGTACTTACCTCTTCCCTCAAATTTTAATTACATTTTATACATACTTCTATGAAGCAATGTCAAAATTTCATCTTCACCTCTTGTCACTAGGCAAAGAATAACTCAAGGGACAAAACTATGATTAATCTCTATGTCTCCATGGTCTCTACCCATCACAGACATAAAGTACCTCAGGTAATGAGCAACAGCCCAATTTCTAAAGTGATCTGACTTGGTGGGAAACATAAAGAAACTAGAATGCTTCCAAAGAGTCAGCCAATTCCAAACCTTTATTTTAAAAGAATCTGAAGCCTATCAGGGTATATAATTTACCTAAGCTTACTAAATTAAATACTGACAAGGGCATGACTAATTTCTTAATTTGATTCTGTTAAAAGTATTCTTTAGACACTAATTATAATTTGAGACAGAGTACTATGCTGAGAGGTTTCCCAAAGAGGAATATGAAAGAGAACAAAGATGTGGAAATGGAAGAGATTTAAAGTGAAAGACTTAAAACTCACTCAGTCTCTTGCCCTGTACTTATGTACTTAGACACACACACCATCCTCACTCCTAGCACCCCTCTCTTGATTCAAACCCTTCTACTATTTCTGTTGGAACTTTTATTTGCTGTTGGCTAGCTCTCCTTTCATGCTATCCTTAAAAGAAACCTGAAGAGACTCCTCTAGCTGCTGTTGCAGCTCCCATCCCCCCCCCAAAAAAAACTGGAGGCTGTCTGTTCTCTCACACTCATCCTACAGACTTTATCCTTAATTTTCAGTGCTATTTGCAAACCAATTCTTTACCTCCGTCTGGTGAAAAGACTGTTTTTCTGTGAGTCACCTCTGCTGGCTGCTATCACACTGCTTTGCAATTACTACTCATTTCCTAATCTCTCTCACTCAGTTCCTGATTGCTTCTTCACCCCTATCTTAAGTTATCACTGTAACTGAATGACTTCAACAGCCACAATGATGACCCTGTCAATATCACTCCATTTTCTTACCTCAGGTCCAATTTAGCCAATACCCATATGATCACACCCAGGGTCTGATCAACTCCAACATTGTAAGTGAATCATGTACCCTCTAAAAACACAATAGCTAACTAGCTCAGGAATTTCCACTAAAATTCTGAAAGTTCACTCTCAACTCCAATTAATTATTTACCAGTACCTACAGTCCTCACCTTGACTAGTCAGTCTCTCAAAATTACCCAAACCCAGAGACGGCTTAGAGGGCAACGGTACTTGCTGCCAAGCCTAATGACCTGAGTTTGATCTCTGTGACCCACATGATATATCATTCATTCACACACACAACCATGCACACACCTGTTTTTCCCTCCCTTTCCAAAGTTTAACCAGCAAAATTCCAGTTCAGATAGTTGATCAGACAGTTGAATTCAACTGTCCCAAATGTCTCTAGACTGAAGTTGCAATGTCTGAGAACACTATAAAAATCTAGTTAGCTGCTTTCATTTCAAAATTATAATTATTTTCTTGTATGATACTATATGATTCCCCACTCCTCTCTAAGTACATGAGCTTATTTTAATAAGAAAACAAATATCTCTAGAAACACTCTTATTTTTCTATCCCCAAACTACATGCCTCCTTACGCATGCAACTATATTCTTCTTGTTTCCAGTTATAATGAAGTTCTGATGTCATTCCTTCCCTCAAAAATGACTTTCTTTTCCATACACTCTTTACTTGCCTGACTTCTTCCCTAAAATGACCTTTCAATAACACCAAGTTTTCCTTCTGTTTGATATAGTCAATCATTTAATATACTGTTAGTTAACAATTTAATGTGCATTTACAATATATTAGCACTAATCTAGTTGGGTAAAACAAAATTCCTATGTGGAAATGATGTGTCTAGTAAGAGATACAGACAAAAAATAAACAATGTCAAGTGTCAAGTACATATGTACGTGTATGGGGGCAGAGTTAATCAGGACAGAATTTCTTGAAGAAGAAACACTTAAGACCTGAATGAAATAAGATGACAAGGGCTGGAAAGATAGCTCAGTGGTTAAGAAGTGAGATGACAGCCAGGTGTCAGTGGCACATGATTTTAATCCCAGCATTCAGGAGGCAGAGGCAGATAGATCTCTAAGTTCAAGGCCAGCCAGGGTAGTTCCAGGACAACCAGGGCTACACAGAGAAACTCTATCTCAAAACAGGGAGGGAGGGAGGAGGAAGAGAGGAAAGAAGGGAGGGAGAGAGGAGGGAGGAAGGGGGGGGAAGAAATGAGATGACAGATTTTTGTAATATCCAGAAGATGACCATTGTAAGCAGATAGAACCATAAATAAAAATACAGGATATGAAACTATATATACAGGGCACCAGAACAGCAAAAACACCAACAAGATTAAAGGTTAATTAATCAAAGAAAAATATCTCAAGATACTCAGATTAAGTGACTAAGGCTGTAAATTCTATGACAGAATGATTGCCTGGTTTGTACACAGCCCTGGATTTGAGACTCAATACCAAATAGAAAGAGGGAAGAGACAGAGGCAGAGGCAGAGAAACAGAGAGAGATTAGCAATATAGTCAGATTGTACAGGGTCTTATAAGCCACAATAAGACTCTGGATTGTACAGAACCTGGAGGAAAGCTTTGGGTTTTAAAGCAGTGATCTGATTTATAATTTAGACAGACCACTCATGCCAGAGTAGAACAGGCTACAAGGGAGAATAAAGGAGAAACCTTTAAGAAGTTACAAAAATCAAGGTAAGAACTCACAACTATATAGAAGACTAGCAGCAGGTAGATAGAAGTTCATGGGTAAATGTATCTTTTTTTTAAGATTTATATATTATATATACAGTGTTCTGTCTGCATGTATCCCTGCAGGCCAAAAGAGGGCACCAGATTTCATTACAGATAGTTGAGAGCCACCATGTGGTTGCTGGGACTTGAACTCAGGGCCTCCACCTCTGGAAGAGCAGCCAGTGCTCTTAACCACTGAGCCATCTCTCCAGCCCAGGGAAATTTATCTTAAAGGTATAGCCAAAGGGTTTAGAAACTGATGTAGAATAAATAGCAAAGAAAAAGGAAATTCAAAAAAACAAATCTAAGTGGTTCTTTTTACCTGAGCCAAGAAATATTGGAATAATATACAAACACTATACAGTATCCTACATATACACACACACTCTTCTCTGACACCAACATCCTCTTCCAAATACCACTTATCCCTTTGCTTGCCCTCAGAAGCACAGCTTCTCAAAAGAATTATTTATTAATATTTAAAGCACTACCTTCCCTTCTATGCCAAGTGGCATCCTTTCTATTTCACCAAAAGTTCTTGTCAGGATCGTCAATCATTTCCATCTTGAAAAATCAAATGGTCATTTTTCTGTCCTTACCTTGTTCAATTCCTCATCAGCAGTCAACCTCACTTCTCTTTTAAATACTATATTTCTTGGATTCTCTTTCCCTTCTATCTTTCTGCCTTCTCTTCTCCCTTCTAATCTTCACACATCCAAGTCTCCAGACCCTTACTAGTACAAAACATTATCCCCAAAATGACCTCATGCAGCTCAAAGGCCTTACATAACACCTTTATTGTTCATGACACCCAAGTTTTGCCTTTTAACCAAACAGCTCTCTTTCAGATTAATAATCTTATCTGGCAATCAATTCTACCTACACTCTGTTAAGTTGCAGGTACTGATAAGAGTTGAAGATGCAGTTGTCTCACAGACTATTAAACTTAACATGACCAAAAGGTACTCTGGTTATCACAGTTATCACAAATTTTAATTATATTCATTTATTGTACCTCCTTAATAAACAGTAGTAACTAAATATGCTGTATTTACTAACATATACACAGTAACTACACAGGCACTTAACTGACTTTTAGATATACTAGACTCTGATTCTACCCTCAAATGAATGCATAGCCTAGTGGGAAAAGATACAAAATCCACATAACAATAAAACAATGGCAAATACCAAGTTCAGAGAGGTGCTGCATAAATCCAGAAGAGAGGCCCTAACAGTCAAGGAAGACTTTAACAGGTGGCTTTAGAATTTATTTTTGCAGAGTAAGAATAACTCTTACCAAACTTTTAATTTTTATTTTTAAATTTCTATTTATTTTTATGTGCGTTGGTGGTTTTGCCTGCATATATGTCTTCGTGAAGATGCCAAATTCCCTAGAACTGTAGTTATAGACAGTTTGTGAGCTGCCATGTGGATGCTGGGAATTGATCATCTAGAAGATCAGCCAAGGTGCTTAATCACACTGAGCCATCTCTCCAGCCCTGTATATTTTAGTTTTTATAAAATTACTTTTAAGCTTTGCAATAAACTCTTCAGTGTTAATATAAATTATTTTTCATTTTATGAAACTTAGATTAACAAGCAAGTAACCAGTAATTACTAAAGTGAAGACTTCGTTTATCATGAGGAGTCACTAAAAATGTAATCTTTTATACTGGCCTCCCACCATCTCTCTGACCTGAATAAAGCACTTGATTACCAGCTGGCCTCCATTTTAAGCATGGAGTTCAACTATCAACACTGAAAACCTTTTCTATCTATTCCTTCTTTTTTTTGAATTCACCAAGAATAAGACTCAAACTTTAGATTACTCAATGTCATCCTTATGCTATATTCTGGGCTACAGCATCTGAGCATTTTCTCGATGTTTTAAGAATACATCTAGGAACAATAAAAATAATATGGGGACATTACTGTTCAAAGCATTTTCAAACATTCTTTGATCACTAGATCCTCATCAACCCTACAGGGTGTTATACTTCTATTTTACAGAAGTCAGTGGCGTAAACACCTAGCCTATCTGGTCTTTGAACTCTATCTTGTGCCAGAAATTGAATTTTAAAAAGTAGGGAAGAAAAGGGGGAGAAAGCCATCAAATAACTCAGAAAGGGTGCTCAGCAGTGAGTCACTTAAAGGCCTGGAGCCAGAAATGAACAGGGACAAAGTCTGTTTCCTTCCACATGGTAATTTGCTTTCTGTCTCAGGAATATCTATGCTCTAGTCCCAAAGACATAAAAAAAAAAAAAACCAAGAAAATTCTTTATTCACAACATGCACATGATGTCACGGGATAACATGGTCAAAGTAAACGCATATCACCATTAAAGAAGACTTGAGTTTACAATCCAGCCCTGCCACTGATTTGCTGAACCTCAGTCTTCCTCCACTGCATCACCATAGCTCCCTGTGCTTGCCTCTACACTGCCCACATGAGGATCCACACCTTTAACCTGTAACTGAAGGCAGCAAAGGAATCTGACCATAACTAACATGATGTTGATGACTGAAAAATATTTCTTTTTAAAATTACAGCTATTTATTTATGTATGTATGTAGTAGGGTAATGGTGAGTGCATGCCATGGTTCATGTATCTAGGTAACTTGTAGGAGTTGGTCTCTCGATTCCACCATCCCAGACCTGGGGATAGAACTCATATCATCACCCTTGGTGTCAAGTACCCTTACCTGTTGAACCATCTCACCAGCCACAGAGAACAATTAATAATAGATGGGTACCACATTGAAATCTTTTGTATATGTGTACACACACACACACACACACACACACACACACACACACACACACACACACTGCATATTCTAGATGGTGTCAATGAAACAATAACCCAGTCATTCTCATTTGTCTTCTCTCTTACTCTAACTTAACTTTGGGATACTGCCCAAGGGAAAAAAAATTACAGAGCAAAATAAGCCACTCCAAAGAGCCCTAAATCAGGAGAGAAAAGAATTAACCTATATGATCCCTTTACACATCCTATAATGTTTCCTCCACAGCCACCCTTAACTCCAAATAGCACCTATCTTGATGTCAAAGCCACCTTCCTCTTCAAAAGAACACTCTCTTGCCCCAAGATTCCAGCTTTTCCTCTTCCTCCCACTCTACTATCCTTTCTCTCCGTGCCCCCCACCCACCCCCACACACACAGGTCAGCCTCTTTTCCTTCAAGTCAGCAGTACCTCTGGGCTGCCAACTGGTAATTGGCTGTCTCCTAACTCCTCATCTAAACGAGGGACTCTCAGTAAAGTCTCTTATCTAGCTGTATACATCTAGCTGTATTTGTACTTATTCTCCAGCTCCAGCCTCCAAACTATTGACTTTCTATTGTGCTTTTCCCCTACTGCCCGTGTTCTGCTTTGGCTCAAGGAAAAAGATGGGGAATTAAACCAGAAAGAAGGATTGCTTATTGGGAGGCACCAAAACACAGCCTGAGGGCAGTAATGAGAGAGCCTGGCACATAAAGAAAATAGAGTTTAACTGAAAACAAGAAAGCTAGAATGTTTGAACCTTACAAACATCACAACAAAGGCCCCCCTACAAACCAGCAACCTACTACCACAGAGAAAGTACAATCAAAAATTCTAAAAGGAAAAGAGAAGAGGGCCTAACCAAGAGGGAGAGGACACAGGGGAGAAAAGAAAAAAACAAAAAACAAAAACAACTGGTTATGGGGGGAAGAGAAAAAGTGGAAAGCATAAGCACAAGAAAAGGAAGAAAGAAAAATGGTGCGATAGGAAACAGGTGAGGGGGCAGGCAAGGAAAAATGACTAAACGGAAGAGGAAGGAGAGGAAGGCTTGTCAGAGGAAATACATAGCTTTTTTGAAATTAAGATGAGAAAGAAAGCCCAAAATAATCAAGGTACATTAGTACTTTTATTTCTTGGTGCCAAATAATAAAGGAAGGAATTATAGTGATTAAGGCATTACACAATCTCAAGGTCTGCAGTTTACTTAGCAGATCAATAACAGGGCTCCACAGAAGACAGCCTAGTTTATAGCCATGGCCTAAGTATCACAGAATTGGCCAGTTCAGGGAAAATTTTAACATACTTTCACCTGTTTCTTCTCAACCCCACCTCCCTACAGTCAACATACCTACACTTGCCCCTAAGAAGAGCATCAGCATTTCCTGTCTTGCCCTGAAGTCACTGGTTCTAATCAGACCAGCAAGATACACACAGAAGGCCAGCTCCTCTCTCTCTATCTAGCTGACCTTTCCAAGAAAATCTGGCAGCCTAGGAAAGCCACAGTTACAAACATTAAACCCTCCTCTACAAAAAAGGAAACTGAGGCTCACAGAGGCTGCCTAAACAGGAACAGCTCCAGGGGTCTCCTATCTTCACTGCATCTTCTACCAGGAGCAGTACCTCTGGTCCCAGGAAGCCATCAGCTAAAGCAAGGCACAGAAAAGCATCACCTAGGTCACTAAACAGAAGCATGCTTACAAAGGAGCGGGGCCCCCGAGGTACATAGTTCCCCAAAAATCCAGCTTCCCCTTCATAACCTTCCCTAGCCAGAGCTCTAATTCCAGCAAAGGCCTAGCCCTGAGTGGGCTTATCTCGAGGTTCCACACTGAGGCCCTTCCCTCATTAAGAGTCCCTTAAGGTAAGTGGAAAGTAATGCTCCTCCATTCTACCCCGGAGAGCAGCAAGACACCCCCCTCGTCCTACCCTAGCTCAGTCTAGCTGTGCCAGGCCCAGGAAAGGCCGGCATTACCTGGCGGGGAGTGCGGGGCCCAGCATCTCTGATGGTCTTATGTATCTGTCGCAGCGCCGCACCTCTCCTGGCTCAGCAGTTGCGACAAAGCCGGGTCTGAACCAGCCTAACAGGCTGGATTCGGCTGGGCGCAGCAGAGCAGCCACCCAGCTCCAGAGGAGCAGCACACTCAGGGCGGCAGTAAAGACACAGTGGTTCAGTGAAGGGGCGGGGAGGGAGGGAGGGAGGGAGGAACAGAGAAAGGGAGGGGAAGGGGGCGGGGAGAGCGCTCCCCCCGCCCCTTTCTTTCTGAAGCGCTGAGGGGTGGGAAGTAGCTACATTCCTACCATTCTGGTTGACTCCACTGTTCTCCCAACTCAGGCTCCAACAAGAGATGCTAGGCAGGCTGTCTAGAAGCCGCCAGAGGCCCCCTGAGCCCCAAGAGGTCTTCTGTACCTTATTTTGCAGCCGGGTATTGAGGAGTCTCTCCTAGACCTCCTCAAATCAGATTCAAGGTTCATTCAGACTAGAATGGAGAGGGGAAAATGCATCTCTGTCTCTGTCTCTGTCTCTGTCTCTCTCTCTCTTTTTTTTTTTTTTTTTTTGTTTTGTTTTGTTTTGTTTTTCGAGACAGGGTTTCTCTGTGGCTTTGGAGGCTGTCCTGGAAGTAGCTCTTGTATACCAGGCTGGTCTCCAAATCACAGCAATCCTCCTGCCTCTGCCTCCGGAGTGCTAAGGATTAAAGGCTTGTGCCACCAACGCCAGGCCCATAATGTGCTTTATGTACATATGCAAAGTACATAAAGGATTTGTACCCAAAATACAGAAAAAATTCTTAAAATTTAGCAATGAGAAAACAACCTAATTAAAAAAAAATAGAGGAAGCAGCTGGAGACTGTAGCTCAATGGTAGAACACTTGACTGAAACGCACAAGGTCTTAGGTTCGATCATAGGGTGGGAGTGGGGGTTGAGTTGGGTGAAGATCCACGAACTATGGAGCTGCAGTTGCACTGGCAATATTTTAGGACCAGTGAGATGGCTCAGTGGGTAAAAACACTGGCTGCATAAACCTGACAACCTAACTTCAATTCCCAGAACCCACTTAGAGGTAGGAAAAGAGAACTGACTCCACAAAACTGTCCTCTGACTTTCACATGCATGCTCAGACATGTGCATACCACACCAATAAACAAACAAACAAACAGGCAGGTAGGAAGGTGAATAAATAAATAAATGAGAACAAAATGGCTGGGATTATTAGCAAACTGGTAGAGTACTTAGAAAACTGAAGCAGGTAGATCATGAGTTCCAGAATAACTTAGGCTACATGGTAAGACCTTATCTTTAAAATCAGGTAAGAAGGCTGGAGAGATGACTCAATGGTTAAGAGCATTGGCTGCTCTTCCAGAGGTCCTGAGTTCAATTTCCCAGCAACCACATGGTGGCTCACAACCATCTTTAATGGGATCTGATGACTTCTTCTGCCATAAAGGCATACATGCAGATAGAGGACCCACACACATTAAATAAATAAATCCTTAAAAAAAAAAAAAGCAGGTAGAGGCAAAAGATTTGAACAAAAGGTTTGCCAAAGACAACAATCATACAAAAAGATACTCAACATAGTAAGGCACTGGGGAACTGCAAATTTAAACAATGATGTGATACTACTATTAATTCCTACCAGAGAAAATGCTAAAGTCCCAAATACTAATTAACAACAATGATGAAGATGATGTGAAACAGCAGGAACTCTCATTGCTGATGAATTACAAAGCTAAATATAGGCTTAGCAAGCAATTCAGCAATTGAACAGCTAAGTTTTTACCCAAATGAAAATTGATTATAGCCCATCCCAAAAAAAAAACCCTTGTACATACAACAGCCCCACACGAGAAGCAATCAAGACATTCTTTAATTAGTAAATGAATAAATTATAAGTCCACACAATAGCATATGCAAAAAAAGAAACTGTCAAGCTACAAAGAAAGGGACATGATAAAACCTTAAATTTAGGATGCTAGTGAAAGAAGCCATTCGGAAAAAAGCACTGCATGATTGCAACTACATGGTATCCTAGGAAAGGAAAACTACAAAAACAGTATAAGCATAGGAAGAGAAAGCTTAACAAATAAATAGGTAAAGCATGGGACATTTAGAGTAGAGAGTCTTATACTGCTGTAATAATAAATACATGGTATTATACATTTTTCAACACTTACAAAACTACACACACAACAGAAAGAATAAACTAATTCAAACTACAGATTTCAGTCAATAATAATGTGTTCAATACTGGTTCAACCAATTATACTGTACAATTCTGATAATAGAAGAAACTAAAAGCTGGAGAGGGCTCAATGTATGTTCTGTTCAATTTTTTAATCTATAACTGCTCTGAAAATGGTTATAAAAGAGAAAGTATTAAGAAAAAAAAAAACTTAGCCAGGCAGTGGTAGCACACACCTTTAATCCCAGCACTCGGGAGGCAGAAGCAGGTAGATATCTGTGAGTTTGAGGCCAGCCTGGTCTACAGAGCAAGTTCCAGGACAGGCTCCAAAGCTACACAGAGAAACCCTGTCTCAAAAAACTGAAAGAAAGAAAGAAAGAAAGAAAGAAAGAAAGAAAGAAAGAAAGAAAGAAAGAAAGAAAGAGAGAAAGAAAGAGAGAAAGAAAGAGAGAAAGAGAGAGGGAGGGAGGGAGAGAGAGAGAGAGAGAGAGAGAGAGAAAGAAAGAAAGAAAGAAAGAAAGAAAGAAAGAAAGAAAGAAAGAAAGAAAGAAAGAAAGAAAGAAAGACCTCACAGGCAAGAATAAGATGCACTTACTTTGTGTGCCCATCCCACAATGAGGACTCTTGGGAGAGGGCCTAGGCCCTGCCCTGGATGAAATGACAGACTCTGGAGATTCCCCCATGGAGGGCCTCACCCTCCCTGGGGATCAGAGTGGGATTGGGAGGAGGGCTGGGGAGCCTTGGGGGGTGGGGACAGGGGAGGAGGGGAGGGAGAGGGAGATGGGATTGATGTGTGAAGCATTCATGTTTCTAATTTAAATTAAAAAAATAATAATAATAAGATGCACTTACCCTGGCGGTGGTAGCGTACACCTTTAATCCCAGCACTTGGGAGGCAGAGGCAGGAAGATGGCTGTGAGTTCGAGACCAGCCTGGTCTACAAGAGCTAGTTCCAGGACAGCCTCCAAAGTCACAAAAAAAAAAAAAAAAAAAAAAAAAAGGAGGAGGAGGAGGAGAAGAAGAAGAAGCACTTTCTTTTTAACAAAACTCATTAGACATAAAATGACTGTCAAATTGCTAAAAGTATCTAAATACTTCTAAATTTCTATGCCTTTCTCACTACAGACTGTGAACAGTACAAACTATACTTTGGTGGTATTCTAGGGTAACCTCTACTAAACACAGAGCTGATTGCAATGACCCCAAGGAATTACTCTTAAATACAATCTGTCTCTTCATAGTGCTAATATTATCTCCTTCAACTATACTTAATACTTCTAATAATTCAAAAACTAAAGTGTTAACCACTGCAATGCCTTTGTGTGACAGTGAACTGCCCAAACCACTATTTTCATAAGAATAGCATCATGCTAAGTCTCCTTCAGTTCATATGTTGCCATTTCTTGGAGACTTAAAATGCAGAATTTAACAGTCTGCTTAGATTTCATCTTGTCAACTTCAGGGCATCTATTCAGTCTGTAATCTAGCACACTGGCTTTCCCTTCTAGCCATTACCATCTGCAAATCTACAAAAATCATAATTATGCAGTTTTTTGAAATATTTATTAAACATTTATCATGAACTTTTTTTTTTTATCTCTCTGCAGTACTGGGCTTTCAGACTTTGAGACCCAATGCCAGACAAGCCTGTTATCAACGAAATATACCCCCTATCCTTCTTTTTACTTCTCTTCCCTTTTCGAAACAAGATGACACTAAATTGTCCAGGTTATCTTTGAACTCACTCTGTAGCCCAGGCAAGCCTTGAACTTGTGGTTTTCCTGCCTCAACCTCCCCAATAGCTAGGATTACATGCCTGAACCACCACCCAAGTACATGAAGTGCTCTTGCATGTTCTAGATTTTAGAGATTTAAAATGATGAAAAAATTACCTATATATACAGGAAATCACTAACAGAGGTGGACATATGTAGGATAACTAAAAATTAATCCAGACAAAGTAACACACCTGTTATCCCTGCAGTTTGGAGGTATAGGCAGTAGGATCTGTAATTCCAAGCTATTCTCAGCTACAAAGCAAGCTAAGCTAGCCTGAGCTATACCCTATCTTAAAAAAAAAAAAAAACCAGCAGTGGTGGTGCTCACCCTTAATCCCAGCACTCAGAGACAGAGGCAGGCAGATCTCTGTGAGTTTGAGGCCAGCATGGTCTACAAAGCTAGCAAGGAAAGCTAGGGCTGTTACACATAGAAACCCCATTAAAAAAAAAAAAGACACAAGATGGCCAGGCATGGTAAAATACAACTTTACAACTTTAATCCCAGCACTCAGGAGACAGAAATAGGAGGATCTCTGGGTCTACATAGTGAGCATCAGGCCAGTCAGGACTTTACAGCTATATAGTGAGATCTTACAAAAACAAAAACACCCACAAACATACAGACTAAAAAGTGATATACTAGATAACTAAATATGTAGAATGAAGTAGAAGAAACAAAAAAACTATCGCATAGTATGGAAAAATTATCTATAAAAACCACTATTTTTATAGATAACTAGCACAGGCAATCAAATGTCATCATTGACCCCCTTCACTGTGCCCCCTCTCATTTTCAGTACTATATAGGAAATTTGGCTCCCTTTCCATAAAAGGTAGGAGGAAAGGGAGAAATTATGTAATTATATTTTAATTTTTAAAATAAGAAAAAAAGTATTGACCCTTTAAAAAAACTTGGCTCCCTCTGATGACACACAGACTTGTAGAATTGAGGCATGCTGATGAGAATCCAGCTGTTTTATTTATTATTGAAAACTAACAATAGTTTATGATCAAAGACGAAAAGCAATGCCAGGTGTGGTGGTGCACAGTTACAATTCTAGCACTCAGGATGCAGGATGCACAGATAGGGAAATCACTGCAAAACTGAAGCCAGTCAGTAATACAGAGTGGCATCTTGTCTCTAAAACAATAAGAAAGGAAGGGAGAAAGGCAGAACTGAGTGAGGAGAAGGGAACTTAGAGATAAGGCAATATATTTGAAAACAGAAATTAAATCAAGATAATATGACTTACTGAAATCTACATGAGTTAGCAGTTCTGTGTAGTAACTTCCTTGTATTTATTATATAGCCCTTTGATTTACAAAGTAAATAATTGACAAATTATAAGCTATGGACCTTAGACAGCAATGTTTTGTCTGTGAAGTCTTCTTAGACATAACTGGGTCTGGCCTATGTAGGCACATGAGCATGTACCACTTGCTAACTCTATTATAAAAGCTAACGACCAATATTAATTAGAAAAAATGGTTTAGAAACTAAAGCTTTCAATTTACCTGCTTACATATTTAACTAGTACCTACTATGACTAGATCCTACTAGTAATCCTAGCTATAGGGTTTGAATTGGTTTTCTTTTGCAACCACAAACAATTTTAAATATTTGCTAAATGGAAATTATAATCTACTGATAGCATAACTAAATACATGAGAAAGTTAGTCAACAGTGGTAATTAGGGAATAAAATAACCAAGCAATGTGTCATTCTTTCCTGAAGTAATCAGATGACAAAGCTTATCAAGAACACTTTCTGAAATGAGGTAGAGTATAAAATAAATAATAGCTTTCAAAATACTTTAAGTAGTATGGAAGCATAAGACCAAAAGACAAAGAAGCTGGAAGCATCATGCTATCCAGCTTTAAAACTATATTATAAAACTTTGTATGGTGCACATCCCTATAATCCCAGCAATCAGGAGGCTGTGTGGTGGCACACAACCATCACCCTAGCACATGGAAGTGGAGACAGGAGGACCATCAATGACATCCTTGGCTATACAGTAAGTTTGGGATCAGTCTCAGATTCAAGAAACTGTATCAATAAAACAAACAAGTAAAAACAGACAAATGGAAAAAGTAAAATCTATTTGGCAACAGCCAGTCACAAAGCCACATAAATTAAAATATACTTGCAACAAAGCCAAGAAGAAAAGAAAGGGGAAACACAAATTACAATTGGAGAATGAGGGTAAGCCTCATGGGAAAGGTAATATTTTGGCTGATTGTTTGAATCTAGTATTTACCCAAAAGTTCATTTGTGAAGAGACCTGGTCCCAGTTTGGTGCTGTTGGGAAGTGGTGGGATGAGAGATGTGCTCATGAAGGATCCTGGCCTATTCTTCTTCCTCACTTATGCTTCCTAGCCATGAGGAGACTGACTTTTGTGGTGACATTTTGTTTATGATATAACAAATAAAGCTTGCCTGAAGATCAAAGTCCAAAGCTAACCACAGTCATACAGGCCAGGCAGTGGTGGCACACACCATTAATCTCAGTAGCAACCCTAGTTAGCCATAAAGACCCATTGGTAGTGGTGCAAGCCTTTAATACTAGCACTAGAGAGGAACGTAAGATGGGAAGAGATAGAATCGAGTCAGTCTGCAATCACACTGAGGACAGGATCGCCTCTGTTGGTCTGAGTCTTTGTAGAGGTAAGAACTCTCTAGTGGTAGGCTGCTTTGCTTTTCTGATCTTCAACTTGAACCCCAATATCTGTCTGTGGGTTTTTATTGTTTGTGCTAAGCTTTGCTCTACGATGTACTCCCTGACATGATGTCCTGCCTCGCCACAGGCCCAAGATGTCACAGCACAAGGCTTGAAAGCAAATACTCTAAAGTTAGCCAGTAAGGGAAGACAAAACATCTGGTTTCTATGTGCTGGTGTATTTGAGCTCATGTCAGCCATCAGCGATCTTCCTCCTTGAGTAAAGAATTTTTACATTTCAGATTACTGTTAGGTTTCTTATTACATATAGCTGAAAATACTGCCGATGTAAAGCACAAAATACAGAAAAATCATGAAAAAAATTATTTTTAGTAGTCAGAAACACAAATTCCTTATTAACCACTGGTCCCTTACTTATTATTGTCATTATTATTATCTGTAGCCACTGATTGCTAACCATAAGTGAATTCCTCTTATTACCATTAGATTACAGAAACTATGAGTATATAATAAACACACTTTAGCCGGGCAGTGGTGGCGCACACCTTTAGTCCCAGTACTCGGGAGGCAGAGGCAGGCAGATCTCTGTGAGTTCAAGACCAGCCTAGTCTACGAGAGCTAGTTCCAGGACAGCCTACAATGCCACAGAGAAACCCTGTCTGAAAAACAAAAACAAAAATAAATAAATAAACACACTTTATAATTTTTATATTCCTAATAAGTCCTTTAAACAAAAAATTCAGAGAAATAAGCATTAACACTCATTTTAAAAATGACTTTCAGGATATTTATGCATATAAAATACATTCAACATATTACTCAGGTAATAAAAAGAAAACTGAAGCATACTACCACCATCCTAAAAATAACCATTGCAATTCAGGGCCAAATTTTGCTCTGATGAAACTGGAAGTAAAGCAAAACACTCATTTGTTACACCAAATAAAAGACCCAGGGACAGATACTGGGGTTCAAGCTCCAAGCTGAAGATTAGAGAAGCAAACCAGTCAAGCCAGTAGATCTTACCTCTACCCAGCTGAAATGGCAACCCTGGCTCCACAAATCCTCAAAGGCAAAAGGCTCTGAATTCCTGTCTCCTCCTCCTTTTACTCCTTTCTCTGCTCAGCCATATCCACCAGTCTTCACCTCCCTAGTGCAAGAACTAAAGTCATGTAATCCCAAGTGCTGAGATCACCTTTGTGTGAGCTGTTTCTTTTAGGACTGGATCAACTTCGTGTAGTCAGTGTGGCCTTGAATTAACAGAGATCTGTCCACCTCTTGAGTCCTGGGGTTAAAAGTGTGTACCTGGTTTCTATGGCTAACCAGTATGGCTGCTTTGCTATTCTGATCTCCAGTGGCTTTAATAAATCATAAACAATATATCACCACACTCATTGTTTGATAAAGCAAACAGTATTCTGTTACGAGACAAATATCCATTAAAGCAGGAGCTGGGAATTTTTTTGTAAAAGGTCAAATATTTTAGGCTTTTCATTCCTGTCTCAACTACTCAACTCTACTTTCTTAGCATAAAGGTAGCCACAGACAATATACAAATGAAAATGTAGCTGTAATTCAATAAAATTTTTATTACAAAACCAGGTGACATGTCAGATATGTCCCAGAGGCAGCAGCCAAGTGTTCTTTAAGTGCAAGGCCTACATAATTAAGTAGAAAATGAACTTACTAATATTGAGTGGCTCACAAGCTATGGAAATGAAGGGAGAAAAGGGCTTGATGCTAACCTTTCAGGACAAAGCACAAAGCTACACTGAAGAACTAGTTCAAAGAAACTGCTGCAGCTGCTTCACTAGATGCCACAAATGGTATCACAGCTTCATCTTCACTACAACAACCATAGCACTAATGCCAGAAACATAGCATTGTAAATAATGCCTCAACCTCTAGAAGAAACTTAGCACCCATTACTTTCTCACTTAGGTCTTCAAGTTCTAAATGTGTGGTGTAGGCATTTTGTACTAGTAAAACCTAGGTCACTCACTGTCCGTATTTCAGAACAACCTTACTCACACAATTTGGCACACTCCCCCTCAACTGTGTACACACACACACAAGAATGAATAAATGAACATGTTTTTAAAATTAAAAACTCAACTTTAGGGGCTAGGAAGATGACTCAGTAAAGTGCCTGCTATCCCAAATTCAGATACCTAGCACTCATATAAAACACAAATGCAGCACCATATATGTACCTATAATCACAGCACTAGAAGCTGGTAAACAACAGAGACAGGTAGATTCCTGGAGCTCACTGGCCAACCAATATAGTCAAACGGAAGAGTTCTACCTTCAGTGAGAGATTCTGTCTCTTTATGATAGACACCAAGATTCAACAACTACCTATGACCTCCACACTCACTCAAGCACATATCCACCTATACATACAAATGTATAGACACACACACAAACACACACACACATTACCTTAATTATCTTCATTTTACAAATGAGAAAAATGAGACACAAAAAGCTTAATACTTGACAAAGACTATAAACCTAGTAATACCATAGCTTGAAATAGAATCTATTCCATCATGTTATATACATTTCTATACTACTTCCCAATTACTGAAAATAAGCTTTATTCCTCTTTAAATTCAAATACCACTAGGTAGTCATCTTGAGTTCCTGAGAATGAATCATAATAACAGCTGGCCATGTAGATAAAGATAAACACCTTGATTCCATTCCTGTGGAGACAGAAATATCCCAATCTCAATTTTGAGATTATTTTACAAAAAAAGAAAAGAAGGAAGGGAGGAAGGAAGGGAGGGAGGGAGGGAGGGAGGGAGAGAGAGAGAGAGAGAGAGAGAGAGAGAACTTGACTGGGAGGCCAGGCATGATGGCACACCTTTATTCCCAGCACTCAGGAGACAGAGGCAGGTGGAACTCTGTGAATTTGAAGCCAGCCTTGTTTACACAGTAAATTCCAGGCCAGCCAGGAATTAGACCCTGTCTCAAAAAAAAAGAAAAAAAATCATAAGTGAAAATACAAATATGAACAATCCATTCTTTGCTAATCACTGCTATTATCACAAAACAACAATGAATAAACATAAATCCAAAAAGTTCCAACTTACAATGGAAAAGATAAAGGTCTAAAGAAATGGATTCACAAATAAGAGAGGTTCAGCTATGGTTTGAACAAGGGGGTAAACCAGTAAGCCCTAAGAACTGAGCTTCTCTTCCTTCCCAGACAGTTCCACCATCCTTCAAGTAACCCAGACTAAATGGCTTCCTTTCTCCATGTGGGTCCTACACAAACCAAAACAATGCCAACTAAGTCACTGAGAAAGTCTAAAGTCCTCCTTTGCCTTAGTGACTCTGCAGACAGACTGAATGGTAGACATACTTTCAGATGTCACATGATGACATAATGTGGGCCTTCAGGCAAACTAGGACAGACTTTTTTGATAGACTGACATGCCTGTTGTTTGCAGCTTAAATACCCATATGCTTGAGGCCAGGAATTCTTTTCTTCAGGATGACAGTATAGGGGGGAAAATGTAAAGGATGCATTTAGAATTTACAAAGGCAGAGGATAGTATGAATATGTAATCTCAGAAAGAGCTCTGGCAGAACATAGACATTTAGGCCCTGTGGTGCCCAGCATCTAAACCTGGTTCCTGTACTTGGAGCTTTTCATAGCTCCGTGAGGGATAAGAATGGATTTCAAATGAAAGTAACAGATTAATCACTATAGTAGCTTCACTACCCAGAATTCATTCCCTTCACATGTTCCATCATCCATCCTAAATATCTGCTAAATGCAGTGCCTATACTGAGTATACTGAAGGAGCAGCCAAAGTAATCAGAGGCAGCACAGATGTGCAGAATTAATCACTCAGGCACACACACACACACACACACACACACACACACACACAATGAAGAATGTAGAAAGTACTTCAGCACACAGGGGAATGGGACATTGTTCTGACTATGAAAAGTAGAAAGGCTTTATCAAGTATCTCCTTCCCCTCAGAATATCCTCCTCACAGTACTAAGGTTCAAATTAGCCAGACAAAATAGTCTGTTATAATTTCAAAAGAAAAGTTTGATGAAAAATAAGACAATGATGAGAACCTGAAGCACACTAGCTGCTTGTGATAGTGAATAAGCCATTACTCTAGCATCACACAGTCACATAATAATGTTAAGACTAAAGCTAAGGCTAAACCTTATTCCGATGGTTCTCAACCTGTGAGTTGGGATCCCTTTCACAGAAGTTGCCTAAGACCATTGGAAAACACAGATATTTACATTACACTTCATAACAGTAGCAAAATTACAGTTATGAAGAAGCAATGAAAATAATTTTATGGTTGAGGATCACCACAACATGAGGAACTATATTACAGGGTCACAGCATTTGGAAGGCTGAGAACCACTGCTTATTCCTTTATGCTATACAGAGCTTATAGACTACCTTCTATAAAGATGATAAACTTATACATCTGATACTGACTAATGTCAGGGTTATATAAAAGAGAAGGTACTACAGAGTCAAATTATCTTCTCAACTAGTGTTTTGGTAAGGTTCACAGGATACTAGTTTCTTTTGGCCTTCGGTGAGGATTTCAGTAGAAAAAGATTTACCTATTAGGTAAAAAGCTTACTGACCCCAAATTTCCTTCAACACTGGGACATTGCTCTATTGTTCTAAAGATGCTTGTTGCTATTTCAGTCCAGTCCTTTGAGTATCCAAATAATCAGTGACTAAATTAGTCTCAGACCTACCATCTCCTCCAGTGTTCAAAAATGTTTAGGTTATGGAGACAAGTCAGAACTGTCAACAAGAGCAAAATTTATCCTTCCATAAAAAGGACCAATATCACCCATAATGTCAAGACCTTTTTTTTCCCAAAAGGAGAGAGCACCAGAGGGAAAGATCTCCTTACCAAAAGGAAATAAAATTAAATAGAAAAAATATAGTCTTTGAAGTTGAATCCAGTTCTGACTCTTGACTCTGTCCTTTGAGGTAGTTATGTGTTTCTCTGATCTGGACATTTTAGTCTATCAAATGTGGATAAATAACTATTATAACATATCAAAAAATTTTAAAATATGAAGAATACAGTGAAGACCTAAAATGTTCAAACCCCTAACTAACTCCACACATAAAAATCCAGGTGTAGTCATAAATACCTATAACTTCAGGGATGAAGGGAGAAAGATTGCTGGAACTTGCTGGCCAGCAGCCTAGCCAAAAACAAAAAGAAAAACAAAAAGATAGGTAGCTCCAGGCTTAGCCCTTGGTTGTGGAATAATCTTTTTATGCACTGTGAAGATTTCTCACTCAGATTGGTTTAATAAAAAGCTGAACAGCCAATAGATAGGCAGGATTTTCAGACAGAGAGGATCCTGGGAAGAAGGACAGAGATACCTGGGAAGAAGGAGTCAACAGCAGATGGAAAGGAGGCAGCATGGCTGTACAAAGTAAAGGTAACCAAACCTTTAGATTAAAGATATGGATTAATTTAAGTTGTAAGAGCAAGTTAGTAACAAACCTAAGCTATTGGCCAAGCTTTCATAAATAATAAGACGTCTCCATGTGGTTATTTGCGAGCTGGCTGGTAGGACAAAAAAGGTCCTACAATAGTCCTTGTCTCAAAAGAATCTAGGAGAGAGCAATAAAGGATATCTGACATCTTCATCTAGCCTCCATGCATGTACTTACATATGTGCACCTTTAACACACACACAAAGATTACATGTTGTATGATTTCACTTACAGGCAATGTACAAAGTAAATCAAATCTACAGATATAAAATAGTAAGTTAAAATTGCCTAAGACTAGGACAATGAGGTTATGAGAGACTGAGTGAATGCTAATAGGTTTCTCATAGAATGACCAAATATTCTAAAACTAGATTGTGGCACTAGATGTATAAACAATTCTGAATAAACTAAAATAACAATGAATTGTATATGGCTTATGTGAATTTTATGGTATGTGAATTCTATTTAATAAAACTGTTAGAGACTAGGGATGTGGCTCAGTTGGTAGAGTACTTGCTTAGCATACATGAAGTCCTTGGTTCCATCCTCAGAACCACAAAAAACCATACATAGTGACATAGTCTTGAAATCCAGCACTTAGGAAGTAGAGGCAGGAGGATCAGAAGCTCAGAGACATCCTGATTTAGAGTTGAAGCCACCCTGAGCTACAGGAGACCCTATCTCAAAAAATAAGCAAAAACAAAGCTGTTTAACGTAACACAGATATAGATGTGGTAAAGAAGCAAAAAACAAACAACTACCAAAAAAAAAAAAAAACTACTGGACTTAAGAGGTAGGCCTCAGTTAAAACCTTGACTCTACCACCCACTGCCTATGTAATCATGACTTCTCACTGGACCTTAGCTTCTTTATCTATAAAATAAGGATACAATAGGAACCCCTGCCTTTATAAAAACAAACAAACAAGAAAATACTTTACATACAATTAAATTATCTGAGACACTTATTTTTCTTAATAGGTATCCTTTGCCACTGGAATTGATAACCAAAACCACTAAAACTGACAGACAAAAAAACATTTTCCTTACTAGGAAATTCAAGTAGCTTTTTGGTTTTTCCCCATAAGCTAGAGAAAAATGAGCAGCTCTCCAAAATTACTAAGGGTAAGAAAGCTTTAAAGTATATTCATACAGGCTGTTAGCACTGACCACATCTCCCTTGCCAACAAAAAAGGTTACCCAGGTATGATGGTGTCTTTAATCCCAGCATTCAGAAGGTGGAAGCAGGCAGATCATTGTGAGTTATAGGCCAGTCTGGTCAACATGGCAAGTTCCAGACCAGCCAAGAGTATACAGTAAATCTTTTTTTAAAAAGTCTTCTTCCCTATAAACTAACTTTCTATTTTAGCTGGTATGCTTTGACCATGTCATCACTGAAATAGGAAGCAGTTGTCAAGAATAGTAGCTGTAACATGACTTCCAGTTCTGGGTTGGCAGAGACAGCACAGCTTCCCTGGTCCTTCAGAGACAGGTATTCAGGGGTCAGAGACTGTACTGGAGGACATTACTTATAAGCAACCAACAATGGGAAAGAGAAAAGAACAGCTGCTGATCACTTTTGTTAAAGGAAAACGAAAGAACGTGTAAGTCAACAGCACAAAATTATTTAGCCCTAGTCATGACAAGCATATAAAAAGCAAGCAGCATGTGGTTTATAAAGAATTCAGGGCTGAGGACAGGAAAAATCAGAACTTGTCCTACATTACTATCTAAATTCTGCATAATCTTGACTAAATCAACCTCTGTTAATCTCTTTCCTTCCCATGTGCTTACTGATGATTCAGTATTTTCACAAATAAGACAACTACTGCATACAAAAGTCTATGTTTAACAAAACCATCTCTAACACTCATGGAGTTTACAACACAGAATACTCAAGCTAAGTATTTTTAAAAAGCACTTCAATTTTAACATAATTGCAACTTGTGTTCCACAGCTGATAATGGAATTGGCACCTGGACTTGGGGCATGAACTCCCACTTAAAATCTAACAGACACTTAAAAAGGGGTTTTAGAAACAAAACAACAGAGACAAGCAAGGCTTCTTGGTAGCAGCATTTCTCTCTGGTGGGCTCTGTTTTGCTAGAGACAAGCAGGCTCTGTTTTGCTAGAGACAAGCAGAGACTCATGTGGCTCCTTTAAGAATGGTTTCCAAATTTACATAAGCAGTGAAAAAAACCTGCATACAGCACTTTTAGCAATGTTGTTTAACAGAATAAGACTCACGATAGAGATTTACAATAAAGACAGACTCAGACAGAATAAACCTCTACAGGGTTTTCAATGAGTTTAGAAATATACAGAGACTTGGGAGAAAATGGAAACAGAATGGCTGAGCAATGGTGGCATATGCCTTTAATCCCAGCACTCCAAAGGCAGAGGCAGGCAGATTTCTATAATTTAAGGCCAGCTTGGTATACAGAGTAAATTTCAAGACAGGCAAAAATAAACAAAGTAACCCCGTCTCATAAAAGGAAAAAAATAATAGTAAAGAAATAGTTATAATAATAAATAAATAAGTCACATAAAGATGAAAAATACACAGAGAGTCTGGATACTGTATGTTATTTTATTATCTTTAAATTTTTTAGTTGCTGAAGAAGGAACAACTGCTAAAAGATATTTAATTATAAATGCTGGTAAATTAATCCAATATATATTTTAAAATTGCTTTGACTTCAAAATTTAAGTCTAAGGACAGGTTATTTGGGAAAAGAATTTCTTTTTTGTTTGTTTCTACAAAAAATAAAAAGGTGTGGATTCCTTCCAGACTAATATGAAGCAAGACCCCCTGAAACAGTGGCCCAGCTGATCCAGCATCCAGAACAGCTGAGATGATGCAGCCTTACAGACTATAACAGCCAAGATTTGGCCAAGTTTCTGTTTTCTCATGATCCCCATGACAGTGTCCCCTAACAGCAGGAAGTAGTTTGGAATGAACGATGCCCAAATTCCCAAATTTTGTTTATAAACTTTTGTTTTCATTTAAATGGGGTTGGTTATAAATGGTTAATGATCACAATCAATCTCTTTTTAAAGGTAAAAGGGGGGCTATGGTATAGAAATGAAAAATTTGTTGGAATGGATTTTCATTTATTGACACAAATTTAAGGTCAATTTTGTGGTATGTACATTTCTCTTGTTCAGGTATTGTGTTTATATAACTCATTTTAAAATGTAATGTATAATTAAGTACAGATTATAGTTACCTATAATAGTCAAAACTTATAGTTAGGTTAGTTAGGTTTTTCTAGATATATAGAGATATATTTCAATTGGATAGACATTCTTCAAACCTTTCAAAGACCTAAAGAATATGGCATTTTAAATGGGTTAGGGTTTTTCTTGACAGTGAGACACAACTGCCCCTGGCAATATCAATCACTTCAGAGAGGAAGATGGGCATCGAAGAAACTCATTATGGAGTTTACTTCCAATATGGCAAGACTAGTCATTTGGGCAAGAAACTGCTTTTGTCTTGACTATTTGACATGCAGGACTCACAGGAAAGTGACTGCTGAAACAAGATGGACATTGCTACAGGGTTCCTGCTTCAGACATCCTACAGGACACAGAGAAAAGTGACTGACAAACTGTCAATACAGACAGACAGTTTAAAGTTTCCTACTTTGCTAAGGAGTCTGTCAGACACACTATGGTCCATGGGCCAAAGATGGAACATTAGAGAAGAACTTTGGGTGACTGACCAGGTAGCAAGATGTCTCTGTCAATTCTAGAGTTTATATATTATCCTTCTGTGGTTTTTGAAGGAGTTGAAGACAGATAGTCATGGTTATAGTTTTCCTTAGTTATGATAAAAGATAAGCTACATATAAGACTTTAGACTCACAAAGATAAGATAGATAAAATATTTTCTTTAAATCTTGCTAAATGTTATTGGACTAAATATTGCAATTATAGTTCTTGCTTAATAACTGTTTTGTTATATGTAATTTGACTATGTTAAGGTTAAAACCTTTCTTTTTATTTAGACAGAAAAGAGGAGATGATGGGGGAAAAGTCATCTGTACATATGTTTCTCTTACTGGTTGATGAATAAAATACTGTTGGCCAATAAGGAAGCAAAATAGGCGGGACCAGGAGACAAGGAAGATTCTGGGAAGTGTAGTAGGAGAGAAGTCACCATGTGATCCCAGGAGGAGAGGACACATGAGTCTGACGTTCTCAATAAGATAAAACCATGTAGAGATACATATATTAGTAGTTATGGGTTAATACTTAAAACAGAGCTAGCCAATAAGGAGCCCTAGTCAATGGCCAACAGAGATTTATACTTAATAAAGTATCTCATGTGTTATTTGGGGGCTGAAACAGTGGCAGGACCCAGGCAGCTAGCAGAAGAGTACACATAACACACAGCCATTGCAAATCAATATGATGTAGAAATTTTACCAACAAATCCAAGATTACAAGCCAAAAGTTGCTTCTCTTAGCTCACCTTATAACACAAACAGGGGCTTAGCATTTCTGTTACCTTACACCTGATAGCATTATGGTCAATCCTTAATAGTCAAGATGCACACAAATGCAAGTCAGCTCATGTAGTTAGTACTATGTATCCACACAAGCCTCTTTTCTCTGTTTCTGTTTTGCTTTTCTGAGACAGGCTTTCTCTATGGAACCCTGGCTGTCCTGGAACTCAATCTATATACCAGGCTGGCCTCAAACTCAGAGATTAGTACTTTAATCCTGAGTGCTAGAATTAAAAGGCATATGCCATCACCTCCCACTTCTTAGTTTCCTAACCACAAAAATATAGATAATATTGGTACTTCCCGATATCGTTTGGAGTAAAAAAAAAAAAAAAATGGGGAAAAGTACTCAGAACACTGCAACGTTTTATTAGGAAAACAAGACTAAAGCCTTAAAAAGAAAGAAATTAAGCCTTTACCCCAGTGTGCTATCAATTCTTAGCAATAGATACATAACTAAATCTATAAACAATAGCAGAACCACCTGACAGATTGAACGTAAGGATTAAATCAAATAATATGCAGGTAAAAAACTTAGGGTAGTCCCTAACAACATATACTTGTAACAACATTAGCATGCATTAATTCATTTAACCTTTCTTTCCCTCCATTTTCTGATCTACAAAACTTCAATAACAGAACTTAACTTAAAATCATTAAGTAGATTAAACAGCAGCTGGCACATAGTGAATACTATAGGAGATCATATTAATATTAGCTTTACCATCTAGCTATCCCCATAACTTACATACATGAAGATTACTGAGTCTCAGTTACAGTTGATTTTCCCCCCCCCACAATGACATTTAGCAGTATCTAGACATTTCTGAATACCACAACTTTGTGAGGTAATGGGTATATTAGCTTCTATTAGATAGATAACAAGGGCACTGCTAAACATCTTATAATGGAGCTGGGGAGATGGCTCATTGTGAAAAGAGCTTTCTACACAAGTACAAGGACCTAAGTACAGATCCCCAGCACCCAGGAAAAGGCCAGATACAGCAGCACAAACCTGTAATCCCAGAACTGGGTAAACAGAAACAAAGAAACCCCTGTAGTTTACTGGCTACCTCTAGGTTCAGTGAAAGACCTGGTCTCAAAAAATAAGATGGGTGAGGCTGGAGAAATGCCTCAACCATTATGAGTACTTATTGCTCTTGTAGAGGATCCCGGTTCAATTCCTAGCACCCACATGGTAGCTTACAACCATCCATAACCCCAACCCAAGGAATCCAACAGGGGCACACACACCTGGTAAACATACATGCAAGCAGATAAAACACTGTAAAATTTTTTGTTGTTTTGTTTTAATAAAAAGGGTGGAGAACAATGGAGGAAGATATCCGACGTTGACCACTGATCTCTATGCACACACATGAATCTAACACAGACACACACAATTTTTATATAAAAATCCTACTATTACTAGTACTACTCCACATCCACCCAACAGAGAATTCTACTACCTAAAATAACAAATCCTGAGGTTGAGGAATGAACATGATTAAACTGTAAAACCCAGCACTTAGAAGACAGAAGAATCATGAGTTCAAGGTCTATATATAAAACAAGTCAAACAGAAGTTCTACTTCTGAACTGTTTTAACACATGAATCTATCTTCTATACCTTATTAAGTGGGGATAAACATTTTAGAGCTACCTTTACTAAAATTCAGAATGGGCAAGAAATTTACAAAAGAACAAAGATCAGTGGGAGAACAGCTATTCTTTTCTCTGCCCAGGCTATTGCTTTTTCCAGGAGCTAAAACAAAAATATGTCTCAGATACCTTGCAAGTATTCTCTCTTCTCTTTCCCCTCTTCCTCTCTCCGCCATTCCACAGGTTTAGAACCAATTATCTAGTTCTTTCATCAAAGGACAGGCACTAGTGGCCTCTTTCCCTCATACTCAGAGTTGCCCTTGAGCTCCAGTCTGGGCACTGAACCAGAAAAGCCTTCCTACTTACCTTGCCCAGGGATCCCTTTCATGCAGAGCTACACCTACTGCTACTCCTTCCCAAGGTTAGGCAGATATTTGCTTGAAAAGTTTAGCTTGGTTGGACAATGTGAACTCATTTCCTTTTCCCAGCTTACAGGAATGAACTGGGCTCAGGGAGGGGCCAAAGGCAAGTTTTAACAGCTTACTTTGGACTTTCCCCCCCAGGAAGTGGCTTTGAAGAGAAAAAAAAAATCTGTGGGTATCTTAGTGAGTGAAACATGGAGAATGGGCTTCAGAGAGTAACCAAACAACACATACAGGTATTTCTCACATCTAGCTCTTCCCAGTATTTCAAGGACAAATGCCTCACTACGGGGGTGGGGGTGGGAATGGACATTAAGCAAGTGCTTATTATGTGCCAGCCACTGTCATAAGCTTACTTCACTCAATATTTACAAGCAGTTTCTGAGGTATTATTTACACTAATTTAAGAAATGAAGAAAGTAGGGGTTAGAGAGGTAGTTAAATTGCCTTAGGTCACTCATACAATAGTTACAGCTGAAATTTATTCCTATACTTTTTAGGCACCAGAAAGGTAAGCTGCTGTGATGATTAACTTCAAGTGCCAACCCACTGGCCACAGACTGCCCAGATTAAACATTATATTGTTGGTGTGTATGTGGGTGTTTCAAGATGACATTAACATTTGAATCAGTGGACTTCAGCAGAGTGTCTTCTGCACTGTGGATAGGCATTGTCCAGTCCTTTTAGGACCTGAATGGAACAAAAGGTGAATGAAGGGGGAAATTCACCCCTTTTGCTTTCTGCCTGCCAGTCTGAAAGATGTGTCCTCTCTTCTTCCAGCCCTCAAAAAAGGATTTACATCATCAGCTGCCTTAATTCATAGGCCTTCAGATTCAGACTGATAAATGTCTGGTTTTCCTAGGTTTCTAGCTTGAAAGTAACATCCTCCCTAATTGCAAGAGGCAAAGCCTCATAACAAAGATTTGAGAGAGAACTTTCACTAATATAGCTCTCAACTACTTTGCTGAACTATTGAAAGGAGTATTTGGTTTTTTCTAAGGCAGGTCTCACTCTGTAACCAGGGTGGTCTGGAGTTTACTATGTAGCTCAACTGGCCTCAAACTCACTAAAATAAATCCTTCTGTCCTCAGCCTCCTGAGTGCTTGAGACCACAGCATGCATACCTAATGGAGTGTTTTTCATTAGCTTATCATAAAAACTTTTGGTTTCTCTGGTAAGTTTTGTTGTTGTTTCTGAAAACAGGGTTTCTTTGTGTAGCCCTGGTTGTCCTGGAACTCACTATGTAGACCAGACTGGCCTCAAACTCAGAGATCTGCCTACCTCTTCTTCCCAGGTGCTGAGATAAAAGGTATGTGCCACCACTCCTGACTTCTTTTAATGCATAGTTTTAAGCAACAATTTAGCCTTACCTAGACTTATGTTGAGGTTTCATTCTAATATTTCCTCCTATAAGGCTATCTAACATGTAATTCTTACTTGTTTTTGCTCATCTCCCAAATACTTAAAATTTAATGTTACCAAAAAATCTTAACCTTACTTACATTGACTCACTTACGTCTGCCATGTGATCAAGGTTACAGATATACAAGCTACTAGCCCTAGCTCTTCCCACTTTTAACAATAATCTCTAACATCTTGGAGAAAAGGAAAAAGCATTTTCTCCTGGGGATTATCAGGAGAAACGTGATGGAAATTTTAGTCTTTATAAAGATGATAGAATCTCAGTACAGTGGGGGAAGGGAAAGCCTGCATGTGGAGGTCAGAGGACAACTCAAGTCATCAGGTTTGGCAACAAGCAATTTTACCTGCTGAGCCATCTTATCAGCCTAATACTTTTTAAAGACAGTTTCTGCCTTCTTTGAACATTTATTCTGCTTGCTGTCTGTATTACATAATAAGCAATTCTGGAAGCCTTGTCTTAACTACGTATAAATCTGAAGATTTCTTCCAGACTCTGTGACAGGTTTAAAAAAAAAAAAAAGGACCAAAACTAAGCATGGTGGCTCAATTTTGTAATCCCAGCACCCTAGACAGAGAAAAGCCAACCTAGGCTACAGGTTGACTACACAGTAAAACTCTGAAAAAAAATTGAGAGAAAAAGGTGAGATCTACAAGGATGTCCCCAACTAACAATCTTAGCAATAGTCGAGGGACTACCTTAAATGCCCTTCTCTGATAATAAGATGACTGACTACCTTCTATGCCATCCTAGAGCCTGATGGAATCAAAAGCAGACACCCACAGCTAAACACTGAGCTGAATCTAGTTGCAGAGATGGAGAAGTGATAAGCAAAGAGGTCAAGACCAGGCTGGAGAAACCCACAGAAACAGCTAAGGGGGAGTTCATGGACCCCAGACTGATAGCTGGGAAACCAGCATAGGACTGATCCAGACCCCCTGAACATGGATATCAGTTTGGAGGTCTGGTTAATCTATGGGGCCTCTGGTAGTGGATCAGTATTTATCCCTTGTGCACAAACGGACTTTGAGAGCCCACTGTACTCTATCAGCCTAGACACATAGGGGAGGGTCTAGGCCCTGCTCCAAATGATATGACAGATTTTGAAGATCTCCCATGGAAGGGCTCATCCTCCCTGGGGAGCAGAAAGGGGATGGGATAGAGGGTCGGTGGGGGGCAGGGGAGGTGAGGAGGGAAAGGGAAAACATGTAAAACAAACTTGTCTCTAATTTAAATTTAAAAAAGGAAAAAAAAGAGAGAGAAAAAGAGGGAAAGAAGGATGGAGGGAAGAAGAGAAAAACAAAGGAATTAGGTAAACTTTTCCCAGTTTCCTAAACTGTTTTGACAACAACCTACAATAAGAGCACATTTTATATTGATCCTTAGTACACACCTATGCATGCACATGTACACACACAAATCTAAGTGTAAAACTGTAACAAAGGTTCATAAAACAAGCTTTGCTCATTGGGGGGTAGGGGATCCACACAGGACCTCTGTAGCTCTAGCTGTGAAACTCCTGGTTCTTGAGTGCTAAAACTACAGCACTAAGGCAGGCAGGCAGGCAGGCAGGCAGGCAGACAGACAGACAGACAGACACACACACACACACACACACACCTTTTTTTTCTGATGGGTTCTTAAAACCAACCTAGCATTTTAAATCTACAATTTAATAGTTATAACTTAATAATTTGAAACAACACTGACCTTGAAAAACTCACAGATTAAAAGAGATGAAAAGGCATGAACAACAATAAAAATAATTACAACAGGAGCTAGCATTTCACGAACTGTATGTCTAGTATTTTGTTCCAATCCAAGAAACAACCCTGGTCTGCTGCCCAGATCAAATATCAAAGTTCTTTCAGTACAGCACAGTGCCAATGCATGTGGTAATTTCTATAATGAGGCACACTTCCATGAAGGAGAAAAAGGTAAGACAGGCAGTGGTGGCACACACCTTTACTCCCAGAAAGTAGGAGGCAGAAGCAGGTGTAAATCTGAGTTTGAGGCCAGCCTGGTCTACAAAGTTCCAGGACAGCCAGATCTACAAGGAGAAACCCTGTCTTGGGGGGCAGTGGGAAGTAAGGGAACAAAGGGAGAAGAAAGAAGTCAAGTAACTAAGAAAAGTAAAGTTTTCTGACAGATGTCTAGAAGTTGGAAAATTCCCATGTTTTTGTGGAAGTTAGAATACAGTATTTTTGTTTACATCTAAAGCAGTCTATAAACTCTATTGTAAGCCATAAATGCTTGTGGGTGAAATTCTTAACCTTCTCTTCTAAAGTTGAAAAACAGCCTGTTAGTTTTAGGACAAATATACCCTAGATGGTGTTTTGTTTTGGTGTTAACAGTTTTGCTTTGTTCTGCTGTTTTGCAGTACTGGGAATTGAACCCAGGGCCCTACACATGTTAAATAAGTGCTCTGGGCTATATTCCCAGTCCTGTTGCTGTGTTTTAATAGGACTTGTCATTTATTGCTAATAGAAGTCCCAAGGTTCACTGGCTGGCCACATGGTGCTGAAAAGGTTTCAGTGATTACTAACAGCTTCTCTAGAAGAACTGTCCATAGAAAAAGATCCAAGAATTGCTACTGTAAGTCAGTTATATCAGAGAATTTCTTTTGGCCTTGAGTTATTCATCTACAAAACAGTTGTAAGACTACATAATCAGTAGGTGTCTTTATTACTAAGTTGAGAAAAAACATACAAAAATAAATTTAGGTAAAACAATCTGTGCAAAGACAAGGATGATCTGAGGTTCTAGAACTAAACTCAATCTCTACATAGCATGATACTTTCAGCTGAAGGCAGAATAGAAAAGTCTCAATCAATGGCCGGCTTACCAAGCATCATTTCATCTGTCTGAGCCTACTTTCTCATATGAGAGGCCAGTAATTAGAAGCCATGGTGGTATGAAGTTTCATTTTCAGTGACAAAATTCCCAGCCATGAAGATGACCACCAATAACACTATAGTTCTCTACTATGGAGAATGTAAGCAGATGCTGGGAACTATGTGGTAAGAACCTTCCAGTGTGAATCCCAAAATAAGGTAAAGGCTGTGTCAAATGCCTATTTGGGAGTTTTAAAATTCTCCACACAATAATTGAAGGACTAGCCTTTAACAGACTATGTTGGGGATAGGGAAAGACCTAAAGTTTTCTGGTCCTTTGCATTCCTCTCTCCTTTGTATTCCCAGGGCATCATGGTTATATTTGTCTTCTCTTTTCAGGGCTCTTTTCCTTAAATTATAGGAAAAGAGGGTTAAATTGTCAAGGAATAGAGTCAGGTATACCTGCGGGTAAGATCCATACCAGAGAAAACATCTAAAGAGAATAAGAATACATAAGATACTGCTCTATCCAACAGTAGGTAGCCACTGACTTCTCAGGCTACATAGATGAATGACCCTCAAAGCAGAAGTTAGGAACCTAGTATGTATATTTACTAGCTCCAGACACCCATACTACTATAGACTACCCTAGTCATTGGATAATGTGGTATTATAAGCTGAGCTGCCAGGTGCCTCTACTAGATGGCCTTGAGCCATTCATTGCTTCATTCAGAGCCTGAACAATTCCAAAGACAAACTGCCGATTCAAACTATAAACAAATGTATCTGGCAAGACTAAATTTTATCAAGTACTAATTTTTGCTACTCCAGCATAAACTACTTTTAAATTTTTAATTAGCACCTATCCAAAAGTCTCAAAGATATATGAATGAAAATAGCAAGTATTTTACACCTAGTAAGCACTTAGTATGGGAGCAAGTGCAGTGCTATACCTCATTTTCACCTTTAATCTTCACAGCAATCCCTAGGTTACAAACCAAACAAACTGAGACGGTATAAAGTCTTCCCAAAGTCACACAGGTAAACAGAAGACATGAGTTTCTCCTAGCTCCAATCCTTCTACCAAACCATTGTTTTCTAGGCTTCTATTTCCAAAACAGAATGTTTATCTGGAAAGTTAGAAAACATAATGGGGGAAGGATGACAGCTAAATTTCACTCAGCTATTTGCTATATAGTAAGGGAAAAAACAGTAAGCACTGGAGCCATAAAAATATAAGGTGTGGTAGTGCATGCCTTTAATTCCACTAATCCCAGAACTGGTGAGACTGAATTCCAGGCCAGCCTGGTCTACAGATCGAGTTCCAGGACAGTCAGGGCTTCACAGAAAAACCCTATCTCAATATCTGCCCGCCCACCTAAAAAAAGAAAGAAAGAAAGAAAGAAAGAAAGAAAGAAAGAAAGAAAGAAAGAAAGAAAGAAAGAAAGGAGAAGAAAAGAAGCCAGGCGTTGGTGGCACACGCCTTTAATCCCAGCACTCTGGAGGCAGAGGCAGGAGGATCTCTGTGAGTTCGAGGCCAGCCTGGTCTACAGAGTGAGTTCCAGGACAGCCTCCAAAACAATACAGAGAAACCCTGTCTCGGAAAACCAAAAAGAGAAAGAGAGAGAGAGAAGAAAAAAAGAGATCTAAACAACTAAAAGCAAGTGTCAAGTGAATTCCTCCCTCTTTTGCCCTCCCCTTCTCTACTCCACCTGGAAAGCTGCTCCATGTCCTCTGCCTTTCCAAAGAAGGTCTTTATTCCTTAAGTCCTAGATTCCCTGAAAAACCTATACCACTTTTGGGACAGGAGATATATACATTGGCAACTAATACCTATATCTGCAAACACTTTAAATAAATAATTAAAAATTCTCAAAGGGAAGAGGAAGAGGAAAAAAAATCTAGGTTTCTTAGGAGTCATCTAGGTGTACTGTTCTGTTGCTGCTATCTTCAGAAACACAGAAAAGAGGGTACCCTCATAACCCTTAGGCTCCTTCCTGTGACATCAAAAAGCCAACCCCTTTCTTCTGAGAACTTTAACAAGACTTTTAATCACTACAGCAATTTGTTTCTAAGCTTTTTAAAAAGTCTCAATTTCTTTCCAATCAGATCTTACAATAACCTCACCATTTAAACAAAAGTAGAACTATTGTGTCTGAGATGGAGATGGGTAAGTCCACTTCCTCAGCTTCTTCCCACTTCCCAAATTTACCCAGTAACCTGTGAGTCTACTTCAAAGCCCTGATGCTTTAGTTTAATGCACTGAAGTCAGAGAGACTGTGACTTAGAATCACACTATGAATCAAAGCCAAACTGCAATGCAAATCCAAACTGATTTCAAAGCCCGTCACTTTCCATCTCCTCACACTTCTCCTTTAGAATGATCAGAAGATGAATGAAACCAGTTTTTAAAAATATCAAGGACTGAAGAAAAATACAGTTCTCACAGCTAATTTTCTCTACAGCCAAAAAAAGTTAAAGTACTCAGGCTAGTGAGGATAATTTCACCAGACAGTACCACACAGCAAAGAAATCCTTGGTGTTCCAAATCTCACTAGTGTCCTGTTGTTTGTAGAAACAGGCAATGGTGTTATTAACTAAGAAAGATCCTTAGTAGAGAAATGAGACCCAAGAGACTTCTGAAGGAGTCCCTGCTCCTTGCATCCCCAGAAACCATCCCTTAAAGACATATGGGAATTCTCCCCATATCTACCAAGCATGGAAAATGGAACAAAATCAGAGCTTGCTTATTAAGGTTCACTCCTTTATAAATGTTGTAGATAGTCTGGATCTCAAAGTCAAAAGTAATATTCACTCACCTAGACAAGGGCTAGCCTGGGTGACTACAATAATACAACAGAAGTAATGGCATGTTACTTCCAAAGCTTTTGCAATTCCGGATACAAATCCAATTTTATCTTTCCTTTAACTTCTTTTGAAGTTTGCTTCTAATTCAAGTTGGCAGATTAAAAACATTTATCCATGTTCCCTCCCAAGTCATGCTAAAATGACAGTTTAAGATATACATAAGGTATAAACTCCAATGATAAAGACATCTGACAGTAAGAGACTTCAGCAAATACTTAGAATACAGATAGATAATAAGTGGAGGAGTTACAACTCAAGAACATCTGAAGCAATAGATAATATTGTAATATTATCAGGTCTCTGTGCTGCAGAGTCTCTTCCTGAACAGATAATGTCACCTAGAATCACTACATTAAAATACATGAAGAAAAGGGCCTAGAAAACAGAACAAAAAGGCCTAGAAAGTACAAAACATTTATTCAAACCTTCACAGAGTTAACAAGAGCTTGAGCCCAGGTGTTATTTTTATTACCTTTCTACACAACATCACTTAGTCCCCTTAGGAAACTACCTTTTAGCAACCAATTTCACAAAGCTGCTTAATATCTAGACTTTTTGGTGAGAACTCAAGCTTCTGGGATAAGAGCCCCATGTTCCAATTGTCTGATTCTACAGCACTGAAAATATAGGTTACTGGCAACTGACTTAAAAAAAAAAAAAGAAATGAAAAGGCTTGGGGGCAAAACAGAAGTACAAACTGTTTCAAGTCAAAATTGATCTCATCTACCTTGCCCTTGGTAGTAAGAAGCAGCTTTTCATCTCTTTTTAGAACAGAACATGCCTAAAGGTTGGTGGTGTTACATCTGCCAATCAGCTAAACAATCATTTTAAAATGCCAAATTATAGGATTGCCCACAATTCCAATTAGGACATTATAAAGATTCCAGGGCAGTTTCTTAATACAACTATTAAATGTGTGCTATGCCTATTTGCCCCTCCATTCCAACTTGCTACCATTTGAAATTTTGTCTATCACTGCATTAAATAAAACAATACACTCAGTTTTGAATTTGTGGTATCCATGGGAAGAATGCTGGATTGGGAATCACAAGGAGAGGTCTAATTACAGTGAAAGCATGGAGTCAAGCAAACCACGCTTAGCAGTTATAATACTGTAAGCCACTTTATTTCTCTGGGCTTCAATGATATCATATGTAAAAGAGATACAATATCCATGTCAGAGACCACTGTGAAGATTACATGAAAATATTTATTGGGAGCTTACCAGCAATAAGGCTCTCAGCACATGGTATTTCCTCATTATTGATCACTTGTACACAGTAGTACCTCTAATTTAGAAGAATTTAGGGTTGTAAGAAAATGTCTAGGGGTAGACAGGATGTGAGAATGATTACAAGAGAATGGAGTAAAAATACACAGTACAATAAATGCTGTCCCTTCTGTTAGTGGAAAATTAGCCCAGGGAGCTCAAAAGAGAAGCTCTTATCTATGATAAGGAACTTCGGCTTTCTCTTCCTCTTTGGAGACTAGACTTGACTTGATGGGCTTTGGTGCAACCAGGTTTGAGGAAGGTGCTTCCACCACTTCCTGAGGCCTTACAAAACTCAACCTCAAAAGGGAACACAAGTCTACACAGAAACAGTTAAAAAAGTAAATAAATAAGTACATAAAAAGACAAAGTAGGCAATGAACTTGAAAGAAACTAAGCAGTGAGTTAAAGAGAGGAGCTGTAGAACATCTTTGTTACCATGGTAATGGAGGAAGTAAGCAAGAGCATTATCTAATTATCTGAGTTCTCAAAGCTAAACAGAACAACTAATTCATCATTCATATACATAAGAAGAATGAAAACCAGAGAGGGCACTGAGCAGGGGATGCTGGACCTGAAACAATAGGACACTTTACAGCTCAGGTAGGCATTTTCACCTTAATTTTTGAAACATTACTCAGTGAAGGAAGTATTTTTCCTAATGAAACGTTTACTGTGAGCAGTAGTGATAGTGGTAGTGCTAGCTACAAAGCACTTGCCTTACTACTCAAGGGAACAATCCTGAAGCTATACCCTCTCCTTTGAGAATGATCTTACTAAATTGCTCAGACTGGCTTGAAAGTTCTGAGGTTCAGCAAACCTCTTGCCTCAGTCTCCTGAGTAGGGACTGTAAGATTTTTTTCTTAATTATTTAATTGTGTGTGAGTATTCACATATGCCAAGAGAAGCATGTGCCACAGTCTGCATGGGAGGTCAGAGAACAACTTTCAGGAGATAATTCTTTCTTTTACCTTGTTGAGACAGGTTTTCTCTTCTTTCTACTGCTAAAGTGTATATTCCATGTTAGTTGGCCCATGAGCTTCCAGATGATCCTCCTGTTTTTATCTCCCATCTTGATACAGGAGTGCTGGAATTACAGATGGTATCTATCTTCTTACATGAAATTCAGGATCTAGAAGTGAACTCAGGTCATCATGCTTAGATGTGATTCTACCCACTAATTCATCTTCCTGAGCCTCAGCTAAGATCTTCAAGGCATATGTTTGTGGTGTTTATGCTAGCTATTATTGCTTTCCTTTCTAGTACCATGGTTTATACCAATATAGATAGGTAGGTAGGTAGGTAGGTAGGTAGACAGACAGACAGACAGACAGGCAGGCAGGCAGACAGGCAGACAGACAGACAATTTACCCTAAGGGATAAACAATGTAGCTCAGTTGGCAAAATGACTGCCTAGAATTACAAAGTTCAACATCCCATAAACTAGTTGGTGGCACATGCCTGTAATCCCAACACTAAAGAGATTGAGACAGAAGAATCAGTGAGATCGAGGCTAGCCTGAGCTACATGAGAACCTCTCTCCCAATAAACAAAAATTCATGGTGAAGACTTATGCTTCCCCAGGTAACAGATGTAGACTAGTGTACTTAACAGCTTTTGTCAGCTTGACACAAGCTAGAGTCATCTGGAATGAGGGGACCTCAATTGAGAAAAATGCTTCCATCAAACTGAACTGTAGGCAAGTCTGTGGGATATTTTCTTGATTAATGATTGATGTAGGATGGCTCACTGTGAGCAAATGACCCTGGGTACTGCAAGAAAGGAAACTCAGCAGAGTGGTAATGGTAAATGCTTTTAATTCCACACTCAAGAAGAGGCAAAGGCAGGTGGATCTCTGAGATTTAGGACAGCCAGAGTTAAACAGAGAAACTTTGTCTTGAAAAATGAGAGAGAGAGAGAGAGAGAGAGAGAGAGAGAGAGAGAGAGAGAGAGAGAGAGAGAGAGAGAGAAAGAGCGCTGAGCAATCCATGAGTAAGCCAGTAAGAAGCATTCCTTGAAGGCCTTTGCTTCAGCTCCTGCCTTGAGTTCCTGCTTTGACTTCTGTAAGATGAAATAAACCATTTTCTTCCAAGTAGTTTTTGGCCATGGTGTTGACACAGCAATAAAAATCAAACTAGAACAATTAGGCAACTGTCAATATCCTCATCCAAATGCACTACTCTTTTGAGTCTTTGACTCTTCAATGTATCAATCATCCAATTAAAAAAATACTATGTGTCAACCTCTATCCTGAGAAGATGAAACACAAATTTGAACCAGACAAAATCCCTGACTTCACAAATGCCGATTCTGGTACCTTTCATAGGCAAGCAGCCATAACAAAGTGAAAGACAACTTAGTGGTTAAAAGTCCATGTGAAAGGCACATAACTGCCTGTAATTCTAGGTCCAGAAGAATCCAACACCCCTCTTCCGGCCATCTCTGGCAATCATACACACATGGCATATACTCATACAGGCATATACACAAAATCTTAAAAAGTAGTTTTAAGAAGTAGATTCAAGCCAGGCGGTGGTGGGGCACCTTTAATCCCAGCACTCAGGAGGCAGAGGCAGGCAGATCTCTGTGAGCACGAGGCCAGCCTGGCCCACAAAGCAAGTTCTAGGACAGGTTCCAAAGCTACACAAAGAAACTCTGTCCCAAAAAAACAAACAAACAACAAAAAAGGTAGATTAAAATTCCGGGTCTACCCCTTACCAGCTAAAGCAAATAATTACTTTTATCTAAATTCCAGACTCCTCATTTGCAGAACTGAAGACAATATCATCAATCTAACTTAAAGTTACTTGTAAGTTCCTGGTGGAGTAATATATTTAAATCACCCATGAGAATGTCAACTCCAAAGGCTGGAGATCTAACTAATAAGTATAAGACCCCATGCTTGATCTCCCACCATATACACATAACCCCCCAAAAGTCTGAGCTATAATACAGAGTACATACATATTTATTCAATTGATGGCTTGTGAGACTATCTGGGAAGGTAGAAGGGAAGAGACAGCATCTCAGCATTGTATTTTCTCATCATCATGGACCCTCTAAGGAAAGTTGTTAGCCTGAAAGTGAAATTTCATGTTCTGAAGCTCTCAAAGTATTAGAATCACAAACTCTATCCTCGAGTTAACAAACAGCAGGTCACATACAGTGACTATGAATGAAGTAAGGAGCTATCTGGCCTAGCCATGATAGCAATAAAAAATGGCCATCAGACAAAGCCTAAAAACCCAAGACCCTAAACCCTTCATTTCTTCAGGTTGAAGATTATGGAAGTCTAATTAAATACAAATATCTCTGCAACTGGGAGTGTAAGAGATTAGGGCCTCACCAGGATTAATGAAACCCTCAGGTCCTAGGTATTCTCTACTTCAGACATTTTTTTAATAAAAAAAAATAAAAATATACCAGCATATTCACTGTGGTTTATATATTTAACAAAGAATAAAGACATTGTTCCATCCTTTGAGACATTTATAGTCACAATGCTTTTCATTTCATTTTAATTCTCAAAGATTTCACCACTAAGTACTGACATGAGCTCTTCAGTGAGCTACAGACTGGAATAACCCAAAGAAACAATACTTTTCCCTTTTCTAGTCTCCTTCCCAAGTTTATCAGATCCTAAAATAATGCCTCCTCTTTCTCAATCTATTTACCATAAAACCTATCTTCATGGCTGGGTTTCATTGTTCATAATGTAATCCTAGGATTTGAGGTAGAGTCATTGAGAATTTAAATCCAACTTCAGCTACATAGTGAGTTCAGAGCCAATGTGAACTCCTACCCCAACCCACCCCATCCCCAAAGAAAAACATTATTTAACAGCCCTTCTCACAGAACAAGAGCTCTGACTATAGGCCACTAGAATTTAGATGGAAACCTAATAACCAAACCCATTCTCACTCCTGGTACAGCCTCTCGGAACTAAACTCAACAAAAGAGTAGGAATCAGTGGTTATCAGTAATGGAATACTTACATAACATGGACAAGGTCTTGGGTTTGATTCTCAGTACTACAAAACACAATTAAAGTTCAGGGAGGATAGTTCAGCAGACAAGTCACTAGCCATGCATGCCTGATAACCTGAGTTTGATAAAAGCTGGATGTTGAGGCATGCACTTATAATCTCAGCATTCCTGCAACAAGACAGGAGGTAGAGACAGGAGAATCATCCAGAAACTTACAGGTTAGCTAGTTCGGTGTATACAGTACAGCAGTATAAATAATGGGCCTTGTTTCAAACAAGATAGAATCTGAAAATCAGCCCTACAAGTCATTCTTATCTCTCTGAATTCTATGTATATGCACATCTTGGTATGGGTGAGCCCCTCACCCAAAAAAAAACACAAATTAATATAAAACCATAGAAAAACAAGTATTGTTATCTCTAAGATTTTTAAAGGAGTAATTCTAAGAAAACAGAATTGTCTTCTAAGAAATTCTCAAACACTACTACATGCCAGGTACCATTTTAAATGCACTTTCATAGATTTGGTAAATCTATAATTTATTTAATTTAATAAACCAAAATACGGTACCTTTGTCATTTGAGAATACAGTACAATCAGGAAGGTCAGACTCCCCTTTCTTTATCTTCTCCAAGGACCCTAATTCAAGAGGTAATCCACACATGGAAAGAAACTCTTTGTAGTGATATATTGTTTATGATTTATTAAAGCTTGCCTGAGAGAAACGTCAGTCACAAGCCATAGAAGCCAGGCACACACCTTTAATCCCAGCAGCCAGAAGCTAGGAGGAGGTGGTACACAGCTGTAATCCTAGGACTCAGGATTAAAAGGTAGACAGATCTCTGTGAGTTCAAGGCCACTTAGATCTACACAAAATTGAATCAGTCTATAAGAGAATTATAGCTCACACTTTTAATGCCAAGACTAATGAGAGGTACATAAGTCTGTAACAGGATTCAGTAGAAGGCATTCATTCTCCAGCCATGCTGAAGAAAGGTTATAGTCTGAGGCTTGGTGAGAGTTTGTGGAGACAGGATTCAGCCTAATTAGTCCTAGGTAGAGGTAAGAAGCTAGTGACCAGCTGCTTTGCTTTTCTGATACTCAGCTTGAAGCTTGAACCCCAATATCAGTCTCTGAATCATTTATTAATTCGTGTTACAACTCTTCATCTCTGAATTCACATGGATAAGAAGAATCCAAATAATCTGTGCAAAGGTTCCCCTAATTTATTACCATTAGATCATATACTTTGTCCAGTAACTCACCACTTCAACAAACCTAAATATAAAAATATACAAGAATACCTATTTTGAGGGATCTTGATTTCCTTCTAATGGTTCTTATCACCTAAAACTTGTACTAAAGTCTATATGATTTTCTCATATCGATCTGCCTTTTGTTATGGAAGCTTCTCTATGAACCCAGCAATAGGAAGAAAATATATTGCTTTTCCCTACATTTACTCATACTAATGTCCTAAAAATGACCCACTATTTCATCCAAGGAGAAGTTGGGGGAAAAACCAAGTTTGAAAAAATTAGGTGACATTCTCAAAATCAGACACTAAGTGGTGAGAAAACTGAATGTATAAACAAACGAGCCGCCTCCAATCTAAACTGGCCACTTCCACTGCACTTCACACTGCAATGCAGTAATAGCCTTGTGGGGCAATTTCGAGAAGGAGCAGCATAATCCCATTTTACAACTGAGAAAACTAGTAAAGGAAGTAATACTGCTGTCTGAGAAACACATCGGTAAGTGGCAGAACTATGACTTACATCGGTAAGTGGCAGAACTATGACTTACATGCAGACAGATCTCCTGCCTCCAACTCTGTGCACTTTCTGCTGTTCTCTTACATTTCCTCTTAAACAATGCCTTGAAGGAGTCCAACAGCAATGTACTCAACAAGGAGGCACAAGTGCCAAAATGTGGTCTTAACTCCAACTTCTTATGTTTTTCTTCCCCAGTTTTTTCATCCATAAAATTAATATTTGATTAGCTAGCCCCCAAAGTCTGGTAATCTGAGTTTTAATTAGTACCAATAAGTTTACAAGAAGCAGTTTATTTTATTTCCTTTCTATAAGGAAAATAACAATAGTAATTTTACTTATAGTTAGTGAAGTATTCATCACTGTACTTTACAATTACTACATGAAATTACCCATTAAATTTCATGTCTCTTTTTTCCCCTCAAACACTTTAGATACAAAGAAAGATCACATACCATCCAGTAACCCAGTACTAGAATATCTAATACCAAATATGTGAGGGTAATAATTTGTCCTTAGTGAGGGACCAGGATCCTTTTTGCTCTCTGCTGGATTTACATTTCTATTCACTAGCTAATTTCTCTTCCTAGGTTAAAAATCAACTCTGCTTCATTTATAACAGATAGTGTTGTAACCTAAGCCAAGGAATTTATACATAACTTTTGAGAAAATAATAGACTTAAGACTACAATTGTGGGGCTGGAAAGATGACTCAGTGGTTAAGAGCACTGGCTGCTCTTGCAGAGGACTCAGGTTCAACTACCAGCACCCACGTGGTTCCTCATAACCATCTGTAACTCTAGTTCTAGAGGATCTGATGCTTTCTTCTGGGCTCTGCAGACACCTCTGCAGACATGTATGTATGAAAGTATGTACGTATGTATGTACGTACATATGTATGTATGTATGTATGTATGTATGTATGTATACATACAGGCAAAACACCCATACACAAAATAAAATAATAAAAAAAAAAATTCAAGATTGGGCTTGTGTAACCCACAGAAAGAGCAGACCTGAACAAGGGGGAGCTCTTGAACCCCAGACTTGATGGCTGGGAATCCAGTATGGGACTGATCCAGACCCCCTGAATGTGGGTGTCAGGAAGGAGGCCTAGGCAATTTATGGGGCCTTGAGTATTTATCCCTGGCATACAAATGGACTTTGGGTGCCCATCCCACAATAAGAGATGTTCTCTCAGCCTGGACTCTTGGGGGAGGGCCTAGGCCCTGCCCTGCATAAAATGATAGACTATGGTTACCCCACCGTGGAGGGCCTCACCCTCCCTGGGGAAAGGAGTGGGGATTGGAGGAGGGGGAGGGGGGGTTGGAGGGAGGGTGTGGGAGGAGAGGAGGGAGAGAGTGAGGGACCTGGGATTAACATGTGAAACAACCTTGTTTCTAATTTAAATTTAAAAATTTCTTTTAAAGTTTAACCTCAGATGTAATTTTTTTCTGACAAGAAAGTGAAAAGAGAAGTACCAAAATACTTAAAATTTTGGGTAAATTCCTTCTGTTTTGGTTTCATTAAATATAGGTATGGAAAAATTCAATTCTAAACACCTTTCCCACTGTAACCTAGAAAATATTCTATCTTACAAAATGTCAAATGTGTAAATGATAAGAATTTGGAGAAAAGGGTATAGTGGTACAAATTAAAAAGGAATGAGATGCAATGCCAAGGCAGAACATAAAATATGTATGGTCACATTACCCCTAACACATATTAGTTGTAAGAGCAGAAAGAAACCTCTATATCCCTAGGACAACTAAATTAAATAGTTCACATAACACCAAAGGATAAGATTGCAGAGGCAGAACACATGTTCATACAGCTAATCCAGAGCTGGCTGGAGAACCTGATCAAATGCCCAATGCCTGAAATAATCAATGAAAATCAGGGAATGATCTTGAAAGGAAAGATGCTTGATCCTAGCCACCAGGAGGCTAAAACAAGAGGATGGCAAGTTTGAGGCCACACTAGGCAATATAGTGAGTGAGACCTGATCTCAAAAAAACAAAAAGGAAAAGAAGTAGAAGAAAAGGGCCATCAAGATGACTCAGTGAGTAAATATGCTTACTGATGAGCCTAATGAGGTGAGTTTGATCCCTGGAGGAAGTGTGTGCTATTCATTCAATTCTCCCAGCATCCTAATGGTCATATTCTGTTTACAGAAAGAGAATTTAAAGCTAAATGAGAGAAAGAACCCAGAATAAAAATCTAATCTCATGCCTCCAAAATCATGAGTTTAATCTTACCCTTATTATAGTCTGTCTCCATCATACAAGTCCTCAGATATACACTATCCCCTTTATATTTTACAACTTTGTAAAATACACATTCATGATCCTTCATAAATTCATCCCTTCGGAATTGAAACTACCTAGCATCTACTCTTGTCTTCCTCCTTCTTCAGTGCCTCCTCATGTTTTAGCATCCCTCATTGGCAGTGAGCCAATCTGAATCACTTGGAAAATTTATGAAAACAAATTTAGGCCCCACACTTAAGAGTTTATTACTTAGGTCTCGGATGTGGTTCAAAATTTCTATTTTGCCAGGCATGATAGCCCACACTTATAATTTGAACACTCCAGAGGCAGGGGTAGAAGGAATTAGAAGCAGGGTTATCTGGAGTCATCCCTGGCTACATAGCAAGAATTCAAGGCTAGACTTAGGATTATGAGACCTTGCCTCAAAAATACCAAAAGCACAAAAAAAAAAAAAAAAATTAACCAGGTGACCACATTTTGAAAACCACACTATCCTCAGGGGAAAGTGATCTGATCTCCAACTAAGAGACAATTGCTGGTTATATACCAAACCAGGCCAATTGATCCCATTCTCCTTGCCAGGGCTTAGTTCCTGAATAATGACATGTGCTATGTCCCCGGAAGCTTTGGAGGCTGTCCTGGAACTAGCTCTTGCCTGCTCTACAAGAGCCTCCAAAGCCACAGAGAAAACCCTGCCTTGAACCTCTTCCCCCCAAAAAAGGAAATTTATAATTCAGAGATAGAAAGTATAGTTTGACTCTGTAGAAGATTAGGGGAGGGGCACTTTAGGCGGTTGAAGAGATGGCTCAGTAGTTAAGAGCACTTGTTCTTACAGAGGCTCCTGTTTCAATTCCCAGCACCAGACCAAATTGGTGGCTGGACTGCAAATATTCATAATTTCTACTCTGTGTATGTGTGGGGGTGGGTCTGTCTGTCTCTCTCCTCTCTCTCTCTCTCTCTCTCTCTCTCTCTCTCTCTCTCTCTCTCTCTCTCTCTCACTCACACACACACACACACACACACACACACACACACACATATCCATTATCGAACAAAGCAAGTTATCTTTCCAATAGCTCCTATCAGTCAGTTTACTATACCAAAATAGGTACAAAGGTAACATAAGCATGATACAAACTTCAACATAATTTATAAAAAATTTAAGATTTTGTACTAACAGAATTTCAGATTTGGTACTAGAAAGATGTACTAGTACCTGAATAATCTCTGTAACCAATCTGTAAACTAGTTTTCTCAAATCTATTTCAATCTCATAAGTACTATATAGTTTAGAAAATAAAATTAGATTTTCTATAGTCTCTTATAAGTATGACTTAGGCTTTGCCAAGTGTACACTCTCAAACTAGATACCAATTTGGAACTATATTAGATAAAGGGTAAGACTGGACACAACATCCTTTTGTGGGAGCAAACTACAGCAGAGACAATACAATTCTAAATCTAGCTGTCATGACAACAGCTTCCAGCAAAAACTGCCATCCTTGGGAGCTCAGTTCTCTAATGCAATCTGAAGAGTTTGTTCACATAAATTCAACCTGGATGCTTTTCTTCAGATTTCTTTTTTCAGTGCTGACAATTAAGCCCATGATCTTGAGGATGCTAGGAGCATGCTCTATCATTGAGCTGCATCCTTATCCATCACAAGGAATCTGTAGACCCCCCCTCTCATAACCTATAATGAATCCATGCTGCCTGAAGTTGCTAAAAATTGACTATTTTACTGCCCTCTATTAATTCGTAAGGACTCTGACAAACAACCCTCCAGTAAAAATAACATACAATATATACTATCATATTCCCATAACATCTGGCCCATCTTTGCATCAACTCTTTAGTGTAGTGGCCTCCCTCATAATCAGCCAAGCCAGAACTGATAACAAAGGAAAAGAAGAAAAGAGACTTGGCAAAAGTGACAGCACTGAAGAAATGACCAGTATCATTGTGCAAAGGAGAGGCAGGAAGTGGTTAGCTCAGGTATAAAGAACAACCTTCATAAAGGCAATATGGCACCCCATGCCACTGAGGATTACACCTACAATTCACTTCCTAGAGTTTGGAATGATTCCACAGCATGTACTAGCTTTTGTTCAATAAATTAAAGTTCAATCCAAATAATTTTTATAACCAATTGTTTATACTTACTAAATCTTTACAACTGTACAAAAAAATAGCGTACTATGAGCTATGGGGGAAGATTCTTACAACAAAGATCACAGTTCCTTATTTTTTTGAGGGGTAGACTGTGGGGGCTTTGTTTTTGTTTTTGTTTTTTTGAGAGAGAGACTCAAGCAGCCCTAGCTGGCCTAAACCTCCTGATCCTCCTGCCTCCACCTCCACTGGGATTACAGGTGTTCACCACCACCTCATTCTTGAAGACTTACAATACAAAGGAAACAAAGATACATGAAATGATCAGACATAACACAATTTATTTTCTGTGCATGGGGGAGGGGGACACACAAGTATCATAGCATACACTTGGAAGTTAAAGGACAAGTCATGGGAGCTGGTTCTCTCATGTGGATCATAGGGATGAACTCAAATTGTGGGGGTTGGCAGCAAGTACCTACTGAGCCATCTCCCCAGCCCAAACCTTTTTAAAAAGTACAAATTTATGCAAAGAAAAAACTAATGACAATGCAATATCTAAACCTACATGTTACTGAGAAAACATTCCTTCAAAAAAGTTCACTGAGTTGTGAATTTTTAATCCCAGAATTTGGGAGACAGAGGCAGGTGGATCTCTATTGGGTTCGAGGCTAGCCTAATCTACATAGTGAATTCCAGGCTAACAAAGGATACATAAATCTTGTATTAAAACAAAAGGGGGGAAGAAGTAATTAAACATCTATGATTACACTAAAAATTGTTCTTTAAAATGATAGGGATATAATTCAATTGGTAGAGGCCCTGCCTAGAATACATGAAGCCCTGGGTTTGATACCCAGAATCATATAACCTGAGCATTACCTGTAATCTCAGCACTTGAAGTTAAAGGCTACACAAAGAGTTCAAAAATAGTCAGGCTATATAAAACTATGGTCGCAAAAGAAAAATACTTTTTCTAGTTGCTAAGGATACTTCAGGGTAGCAAGCAGACAAGGTCCTGGATTTCACAAGGCTTGAATACTAACTGAAGAATTAAGAAGAAAGGTTTCAAGCACAGAGCTATAAATTAAAGCGCTGTTTTAAGATCATTACACCTGCTTCTTTAACCTAGAATGACGGCCAGCATTTGTTGAACATTTGTTATGTGTGCATTAGGATTTCATGTAATCCTAATGCAAACCTATAAGCAGGTTATTATCAGTACAATTTTAAGGGTAAAAAAATAAACTATCAAGTTACATGTAGTCAGGAAATGGCAGCATTACAACCTTCAGAGTTAGGTAAGGGGCATAAGTTTAACTGATTTATAATACAGAGAGGATAAAATTTAAGTCAGACATCTTTGTTGAAGTATGAGATAATGGAATAAATTTGGCATGAGCCCTTGTTGGGTTTTTTTTGTTGTTGTTGTTGTTGTGTTTTCTTGTCTTTCTTCTTAAATAAAATGAAGAGTTAAGATTCCCAGATCAAACCAGCATGTTCAACTTATGGTTTTAAATACAATATGAAAAGGTTTTCAGGTGTCTAGTCCAACTGTTAGTAAAAGATATTTTGAAGGCTGCTACTATGGAGCCCTTACCCGAAGACTGGGACCATGTGTGTCCATGGCTTCATTAAGTGGCACATTAGCATTACATTAATTGTTAGAAACAGCTGTAGCACAAACCTCCAACAGATAAAAGGCCAAAGGCACAGAGAACAAAGGGAGAGCAGGAAAGCAATGATTGGCTGACCTGGTACTAGCTAGGTCAGTCAAGGCATTTGGTCTCTTTGCATTTCTAAATTCTCATGAATGGATATCCAGGCAGCAGCCCAAAGCCTTTCTCATTTCCATCTCAATCTCCAGGAAGAATTACAATGAGACCAAGAGCTACTAAGGCAGAGAGCAGATTCTGAATATTAAAGCACATACTAGGCAGGAACAAAAGGAAGAATAAGAAGTTGTCCATTTGAACCTAACAATGTTTAACAGTCAAAGTCTACCATACTCCTGCCATACACACCCTAGACCAAATCCCTTCAGTTATCTCTCATTTCTTCCTTGATCACTATGCACTTAGCAGGCATCACAGGAATACAACCAATAAAGAATATCCAGTTCCAGAGAACTATATCTAACAGAACCATCAAACACTACAGGGATTCTTGCTATCAAATGATAACTAGTACCCAAATTATCACTAAAGTTAACATACCTCCCTCCCCCTGCCTCCCCCCAAAAAGAAAAGAAAATGAAAGAAAGGAAAAAGAAATTGGAAGAAAAGTTCTTTTTTAATAAACTATCAAAATTTTTTTCATCATCATTACTAAAATTTAAGCTATAATTACCACTAACAAAAATCTTAAAGAACATCTGTCATTTCACATCTAGTTTCCAAAATATGTGGATAAGATCAATTTTGTAAAAATATTCAAGAGCTTCACCATTTTTCAGAAGGTTCCTCTTAATCCTCTATTACTTAAGTAGATATCTTCTGAATCGCCTGTTATTTTATTACCCACATTAATCTGCCTTCAAGTTGTATTCAAATTTTTAGCTTAAATATGTTAACTGTACACAATCTCTTCAACTTCAAAGTGGTCTAACCTTATCTAATTCTCATCTGTCAAGGGTTTCTGTGTGTGGCTCAAGTCATCTTCCAGAATTACTATATTTCAACTTCTCAAAATTCTTCAATTTCCACTTTAGAATCTGCAATATTGTTAGACGTTAATATTTTGCCATTAAAAAAAAAAAGCACTTGCTGACAAAAGGAGTGAGAAAAGACCTAATGGTGAGCAGAAAGGAATACATGAATGCTGATCTTTTTTAAAAACAACTGATCTATAATTGAATAGAATAAACAATTATTCTATATATCTAACAATAATGCTAAAGCAGGCCTTCAACTTTTGGGTTCAAACAACTCTCCTGCCTCTTGCAAGTAGCTGGGACTATTAAGTGCACATATGCCATAACACCCAGCAGAGGAAGGCTATTTAAAATTATATTTTATTTACTTAGTGCATGTGTGTGTGTGTATCTTCAGACTTGGTAGGAAGCATCTTTAAGTACTGAGTTATGTGGCTAATTCAGGAGACTTTTTAAAAGAAAGAACTTAACCAGAATGGCAAAGGTTGAGAGGTCCAGTAAGTAGTCTTAAGAATGAAAAGAGAATTCTACAGCTATCAGCATCACAGAAAGAAAGACATCCAGGAATCATGAGCCTCTTGATGAAAGAACACACCAATAACAATGAAGTGGCACTAGTTCAAAACAAACTTGAATCTGACCAGGTTTCTGGGGATGTGACTCAGTGCTACAGCTCTAGCCTAACTAATATATGAGAGGTCCTGGTTAGAGAAGAGGAAGGGAGAAGGAAAAGGGAGAAGAAAAGAGAGGGTAGAAGAGGAACAGGGTAAAAAGGAAAGGAGAGAGGGAGGAAAGGACAAAGTTGGGCTTCTAGACCCAGGTTTGGATTTGTAAAAAATAAAAAAAGGGGTGCTAAAGTAATGGCTCAACAATTAAGATCACTGGCTACTCTTACTCTTCCAGAGGACCTGGGTTCAATTCCCAGCATCCACATGGAGATTCATAATCAACTGAAGCCTCAGTCCCAGGAGATCTAACACCTTCTTCTAGACTCCTCTTATACCAAACACACAGGGGGGACACAGACATACATACATACATACAAGAAAACTACATATATAAATTAAATTAAAATAGGTTTTTTTTTTTTTTTGGTTTTTTCGAAACAGGGTTTCTCTGTATTGTTTTGGAGGCTATCGGTCCAGCCTGGCCTCGAACTCACAGAGATCCGCCTGCCTCTGCCTCCCAAGTGCTGGGATTAAAGGCATGCGCCACCACCACTCGGCCTAAAATAGTTTTTAAAAATACATAGGACCAAGGAAGTTGTTTTAATAATAGGATACAAACCCTGAAGTGAATAACCTTACAGAATAATGTGGTTTCTTCAACAAATAAATTGAAAGGATGGTCAAAGAGGTTGAGAGATATGATTTGAATAAAAAATGTCCCCCATTTGAATGCTTGGTCCCATTTGGTGGTATTGTTGGGGAACTCTTAGGAGGTGTGGCCTTTTGGCGGAAGTGTGTCACTAAAGCAGGATTTGAGAGTTAAAAGATTCTTGTGATTTCTAGTTTACTTTATCTGCTTCAAGCTTGCAGTTCTAGATATGAGTTCTCAGCTTCTTGCTCCTGCTACCATGCCTGCTGCCTCCCCTCCACCATTGTGGACTCACCCTTTGGAACCATAAACCCAAATAAACTTTTTTCTATAATTTACCTGTTCATGGTGTTTCATCACAGCAACAGAAAAGTAACTAACACAAAGGGAAACTTAGAAATGATGATAATAAAATAATAATAATAATAATAAAGAAATGATGATAATACATCAAGAAAATAAAAACAGCATTGTGCAAACCTTACCTGGGGGAATGGGGAGGGGATCAACACAGGGTCTCACTATGTAAAACAGACCAGACCTCTGCCTCTCCAGTGCTGGGGTTAATGGCATCCATTGCTATACCCATCTCCTTTTCTAGATTTTGAGTCAAGCAATTTAAATTCCCAGTAGTAACAAGACATAGTTTGGAAAACAGAGCTCTGATTTTTTGTTTTTTGTTTTGATGGTGCTGCTTATAGTGTTCTGTTTGGGATTTTTGTTTTTGTTTTTGTTTTGTTTTGTTTTGTTTTGTTTTGTTTGTTTTTTTGTGGTGCTGGGGACTAAACTTGGTGTTCTACTTATGCTAGGCCCCAGTCCCATATCTTTTGCTTTGTTTTGTATGAACATTAGTGTTGGTCGTGTATGGGTGTCTGTATGAGTTAGTCAGATCCACCAGAGCTTGAATTACAGAGAGTTGTGAGCTGCCATATGGATGCTAGGAATTGAACCCTGGTTCTCTGCAAGAGCAGCCAATGCTCTTAACTGCTGAGTCAGCTGTTATTTTTAACAGAAGAAAGCTAGTAACATTAAGCCAGGTATGGTAGTATCTGGCTGTAATTCCATCACTCTGGAAACTAAGACAGTAGGATCTAGATTGTAAGGCCAGACTGAAATACACAAATAACTTACTAAAAGGAAGGGAAAAAAAGTCCTTTAAAAGAAACAATACTTGATACTAATATAAAAGAACATCCAATTTTGAAGACCTGCCTTGGGATAAAAGACTGGCCCTCAGAATAGAACTATAAATGCAGCTGTAAGGTTCCTATCTAGCATATGTGCAACCAAACAAAAACAAAACAAACTTGACACCTAGAAAACAAACTTGATACCTACAAAAGCCTCAAAAATACGTTAATTCCTCAACTCAAATGAAGTAAAGAAACATCCAGATGACAAAATAATTGGAGGTAGCCTTGAAATATTTTTACTCTTAGATGTCATCAGGAAAGCCTTCAACTTTTACTCATGGCAGAGGTATTTGCACTAAACAGTCATCTATTTAGCAATCCCTATCATCTTTTAGACAAATATTAAAATAACCTTTTCTTAAGTAGTGTGACATAGATTAAGGAGAAATAAGAAAGAACTTGAAAGCATGGGGGGGTTACAAGGGAGAAATACACAAGAATTATTTTATGCTTGTTGAGCTGGAGAAACATTAAACTAATGTTCTTACTCAAGAAGTCACGTGGGCTAGTGTATGCTGGTTTCACTTTCATTTACTCAGTACACAAAATGTTAATAAATACCTACTATATGTCAGGCTCAAGCACAACAACAGTCAACAGAAAGGAATCCTACTTTTTATTTCCAAGAAATGTCAAATGCTTGCTGTAATTCCAGCACTCAAGAGGCTGAGACTGAAGGATCAAGGAGTTCAAGGGTCATCTTTGGCTACACAGCCAGTTCAAGGTAACCTAATAAGATTGTCTCAAAAAAAAAAAAACCAATAAACAAACTACCCCATTCTCTTTTATGTAGCCATGCTTTAAAGGAACTAATTCTGTGAGCTTAGGTTCCAGTAGGGTAGATAACCATTAATCAAATAAAACCACAGATTAGCAAATGAGTACAGTTCTGTGAAAACAAATGATGATATGAATACTAAAAGTGTCTATTTGGTAAAATACCAATGTTTACAATTTATTTTGAAAGGCTTCAAAATAATAAGGATATGAATAGTTTGAGAGATGGACAGGCATGCAATAAGCAAATAGAGTGAAATACCACAGAATTTAAGTAATATGTTAGGTATACGGGAGCTGTGTGTAAAGTTTCCTCTAAGACTGAAACATTCTATCCTGCAAGACGTTCCATAAACTAATCAAAATGGATTCAGGAAGTCCCTGAAACTGATCAGATTCATTAGGTCCCTCCCTGCCAGAGTAAGCAATAAAAGCTGAGACTCCCCCTAAGACAGAAGGAAGCTGAGCAGCAAAAGGAAGCTGAGCTGCAAAGAAGACTCTTGAGATCAGGTCATCTGCCTATAAGAAGGAGAAAACAGCTTGCCTGGAAGAGGTTCAAATCAGAGTCTCTTGGAAACAACAATCTCCAACCGGTTGAGCTGCCTGCAGGCTGTGCAGGGTGCTCCAAGTTTCCCAGCTTTTGTGACCTGTCACTGGTGCTGGGGTGGGCCTTGGTAATGCTGCTGTCTTTGAGTCATTTCTGCTCCTGTAAAGAACCCCTCAATCATAGTTCTCTAAGTAACTATAAAGGTTTTTCCAACACAAGGGCATCTTGGCAGTCAGGAGTCAAGGAATACAACAGTCATATTACAAGAAACAAACCTCACACAAGGGATTTATTGAGGAGAAACCCAGAATGGCTGCTGCCTCTGACTGGGAACAGAGATAGCTGAGGGCTGGATGGAGGGGAAGGCTTTTATAGGGTTTTTGAAACATATGCAGTGAGCTTGATGGGAAAGTATTGAACAATAGGAAGCTCTGGATAAAGCCAGGGACATGGCGTTTTTCTTTGGCCTAGGTCTTGGGTTTGGGGTCAAGTCAGGAGGAGGGTGTTCTTGCTCCTTTACCCTACAGTAAACACAATGAAATTCACTGGTTCATCAAGTTGAACTTCGGTGGTATCTGTACTTTGTTCTGTCTGTGGGATCCCTATGTGGGGTGAGGAGACATGTGTTGTGTCTCCCAGGAAAAGTTTTGTATCACACAACTAAAGCTCATGAATATACACATATGTATGCCTTTACAAGTCCATGTGAGTGAGTGAAATCTCTACACTGCTGAACAAACTTGGACTTTCAAAAAGTATATCATTATGGATTTTTCCATTGTGTCTATCTGGCTTTTTATTTACTTTTATGTTACCACTGTATAGGTAACAACTTCAGTAATTCAAGCAAAGTATATTCTGAGAAGCTGAGATTATAACTCATGGTAGAGCAAGTATTTGAAGTCCTGGATTCAATTACCAGAACTAAAGAAAATTCTGGTGACAAAACAAACCCCACAAATTTGGGGCTAATCTAATTCCAGGTGAGACTGAACACTTGTGCCCCAATCTGACTTTTTTTTCAGGGTTTTTTTTTTTTTTAACACGGGTCTCTCTATGTAGCACTAGTTGGCCTGGATCTGGTATATCAGACTAGCCTTACTTACAGATATCCACCTGTCTCTGCCTCCCAAGTAAGTGCTCAAAAAAGCAAATAAATAAACATTCAAAAAATAAAAACAAAGGGGGCTTAGGTAAAGATACCAAAACTGGAAGAGTAATTAGCTGACAATATTTCACCTTTTTGGATCCTGGTTAGCAACTCTAATGGGGGTGGGGGGGGCTTGGAGATTAAGGAGAATTCTAAGAAATGCTCTCCAAATATGAGTCAAAGGAACTTTAAATCGAGTTGATGGCCCATGCCAGTAATCCTAGCACTTAAGAGATGAAAGCAAAAAAGTTGTGGATACATGAAACCCTGTCTCAAATAAGTAAAATATAAAATCATTTTTATTTTTATAAAAAAAAATCCCAATCACAAATTCCCAACTAAGAGCCAATACCAGTCAAGTATTGTGTAGCTCACAAACTGCAACTACCTATGGTGCTTTCCTGATCCTCAAACACTGTAAGGTGTAAATCAGCTATGGTACAATGAAAAAAGCACAAGCTCAAAAGCCAAAATGATCTGGCTTCAAATTTTAACTATGTGATATACAGCCTTAGGCAATTCAATTAATTCCCCTGCTTTCTCTTCTATAATGATAAAACGACACCTGTCCTAACTAATCCAGAGAACTGTTCAAAGAACAAAGTGAAGCCATATTATAGTGAAAGTACCTTGTATATCACAAAAGGCATTTCATCATCTGGGTCCTGTCTCTCTCTGTTCTCACCATTCCCCGTCTACAGCTCTACCTACTACACATACTAACCTACTCAGTACTCACCATAAAAGCTTTTTAGATATGTGACCCTCCTAACTGCTCTCCCTTTCAGAAAGGTCCTTATTCTCCCCTTTCCACAATTCCTGTGCTATTAAACTTTGCTCATATTTCAAACCTCATCTGCAGTGTCACACTTCCTTTAACGCAGCTTGCCAAGCCTCCCCATTTCAAGTGGAATAGATCCCCTTCCTGACACATAGTACCTGCACATATCTTAATGTGTCTGTTTCCCCCTAAACAATGCCTAATACATAATGTGATTAGTAAATGAATGAATTCAAATAGCAATAAATCACTGATTTTTATGTAACAAGTACCTAAGACATTTACAGCATATATTGTATTTGCAACTATGTTTGCATATTAGAATCATCTATAAACATTTAATTAGAGCTAACTAAATAAGGTATATTAGCACAATCAGTAGGTAGAGGCAAAAGGATCAGAAATTCAAAGCCATCTCTGCTACACAACTAAAGGCCACCAGGGCCCACATTAGACCCTATCTTTAAAAGACACACACAAACACACACACACACACACACACACACACACACACACACCCCAAGAGAGTTAAAATAAACTTAAGACCGCTGTGTTTTTATTAATCTTGAGAAGTAATTCAAACATTATCAAAATTAAAAACCTTTATGTACATATAAATTATATTACTCTAACATCTTACAGATCAAAATCTTACAATTCATTTGCACAAACATTAATCTAACTTTCACAAAAAATATGTCCATTAAGAGTTTCTTCTCGGGGCTAGAGAAATGGCCCAGTGGTTAAGAGCACTGGCTTCTCTTCCAGAAGACCCAGGTTCAATTTCCAGGACCCACACAATGGCTCACAGCTGTCTATAACCCCTGTTCTAGACACCCTAACACAGACATACATGCAGGAAAAACATCAATGTAAATAAAATACAAATAAATAAATAATTTTTAAAAAAGAATTTCTTCTCTTTTCTAAATGAAGAACTAGAGATTTAAGTATGTAAGTTGCTTCTTGTGTAACTTTAAATTTGGTGCTCTCCTTTTTATTCCCAATTCCTTCCTATAAAATATTTCAACAACACACAAAGAACTATGGAGACAAAGGTTTAAATAAGTAACATATAAACCTCAGCTTTGTGGGAACCAGGGTGGGAGTAAGGAAAGTTGAGCCTGAAGATGCTGTGTACACAGACAGAAGATCATTGTGGAAGAGACACATACATTGGCATTATCATTTATCATAACAAAAGATTCAAAAGGCAGATTCTGTAAAAGAGAACAAGCATTCTTGCCACCCCTACTTGGAATTTACCCAGCCTGAAAGGGAAATAGAAACTTGAGAGAGCTGGAAGCAGAAAGGGAAAGAATGAAGAAAGCTCCATAAATAAGAATGGTTTCCCAAGGCTATATGCAAATTACTTACCCCTGACTCATGAATAAGAGCCAAGATATAATGGACTTTTAGAACTTAAGAACTTGGATCAATTTTAGAGAATTAATCAATACCACATAAAATCATATCAATGAAGGACTGGAGAGACTGCTCAGAGGTTAAGAGCACTTGTACAAGAACCTAACCTGGGTAAGGTTCCTAGCACCCACACAGGAGATCACAATGCGCTATAACTCTACCTCTAGGGAATCAGTCAGAATCCCTCTTCAGGCACCAGACACACCTGTGGAGCACATGCAGGTTGAACATTTATATGTGTAAAATAAAGATAAATATTTTTAAAACAAAGAAAACTATTTTAAAACTCTATGATTTGCCTTTAAAAATAATAAATGCTAGTAATGAGGGATTAAAGAACCTCTAGTTATTCCTAAACTTAGTACTTCAAGATCCTTGACAAGGAATAATTTGGTTGGTTGGTTGGTTGGTTGTGATAGGGTTTGTGGTCACCAGGCTGACCTCAAACTCAATATGTAGCCAAAGATGACCCTGAACTTCTGATCTTCTACCACTCTAGAGTGCTGGAATTACAGGCATGCACCAGCATACCTGGCTTTATGTGGTACTGGGGATCAAACCCAGATTTTTCATATATGCTAGTCAAGCAGTCTACCAACTAAGCTCCTTGCCAGTCACAAAGGATAGATTAGAGGGTAATAAAACAAGCATGACATCAAAAACAGAAACAGGAAAAAATATTTTTAAAAACAGAGGAGTTCTAAGAAAGAAGACAAAATTATTTCTGAGAGAAGGCTTAAGACAAGGCAGTGCATAACATTAATAAACATATGAGGCAGGGACAAGAAATGCCATATTCAAGCTGCTATTACAATCTTTTCTACTTCATAATATTTATGCTATCATAAAATTTTCTCTCTAGCTCAAACTCTGTTCTTTGGTTAGGGTTTTCTTAAGGGTAAGAAACTGAAATTAGGAAATAGTGTCCCAGAGTCTAGATGGATAAAGTTCAAAGTCAATATGAAAGTCAGGTACTATACCTAGAATTTCAGAATGTGCTTCAATCAGCATCCAGGCATTTGCTGATGTGCTTTTTAAGCAAACCAACATTTCTATGATTCTCAGTCTCCTGTGTGTATTTCTCTTATTGGTGATGAATAAAACATTGTGATTGGCCAGGAAGATAGGCGGGGCTAGGAGACAAGAAGAATGCTGGGGAGAGAGGCAGAGAGAAGAGATGCCATGTAGAGACCAAGAATATAGGATATACTAGGCGTTCTCTGGTAAAGATAAGGCCACATGGAAACACACAGATTAGTAGTCATGGGTTAATAATTAAGGGAGTGCTAGCCAGTAAGAAGCCCTAGCCAACAGTTTTATAATTAATAGAGCATTCATGTGTTTATTTGGGGCAAAGCAGCTGTGGGACCAGGCAGGACAGAAACCTCCATATTCACAGGGCTACTATAAAAACTGAAGAAAATAGCACCCAGGAAAAAATCTCTTCCCACATGCATGACAAAGTCTACATGAAATAAATCTGTCTTTTTTTTTTTTTTTTTTTTTTTGGTTTTTCGAGACAGGGTTTCTCTGTATTGTTTTGGAGGCTGTCCTTGAATTGGCTCTGTAAACCAGGCTGGCCTCAAGAAATAAATCTTCCTAATGTACAAAAAAAAGGACAGGCTAAATGAATTTTTTAACTCCAACAACCGTATACTTATTTGTAAAATATTCCTATTCCCCCATGCATAAAAATTTAAGCAGCCTGGAAACTGGAAATAGCCCATGGTTGCTGGGGTCAGGTGGATATGGATTGGAATTGAGGTTTGTCATTTACCACTACAAGCCTCTGCTTCTTTATCTCTGAGATAACAGCAATTATTCTGAGGGTTGGGGGAAAAAAACTCACCTTCCACTTGCTGTAATTTAAAAATACTGGTCACCACTCCCAGCTTCAAAATGATTTTTGAAGTATGTTTATTAAAACACTTGCTTAAAACCTATGCATAAATTGGGAGGGGAAGGCACCTCTACAATCAAATCCCCCTGTTTATCCATCCATTTCAATATTTCCTTAAGAGCTTGGGCTATAGCCTATTTATAGCTGGATATCTATCCCAGAAAAGGTCTGGTACGTGGTACAGATGAACCCAATTATTGTTTATAAGGTAACAAATGAATAAATGAAGCCACTTTTCCCAGAGGGATGTTAGGAAAGGGGAAAACTGGGCATGTTGTGGTAGGCTAGTAAGAAAGGTGACAAAAACACTTGGCTGAAGAGATGACTCAGTAAAGTATTTTCCACACAAGCAGGAGTACTTGAATTTGGTTCCCCAGCACCTATATAACAAATGGGAGCAGTAGTATACCTATAATCCCAGCACTGGGGAGGCAGTCAAGAGGATGCCTAGAGTTTGCTGGCCAGCCAGTCTAACTGAACTCTTAAGTCTCAAAAAGTACAGAAGCAATTAAAGACACCCAACAGACATATGGCTCCACAAATGCACACACAAACCTACAAACATACAAGAAAAAATACATACATACATATACACACACAATAAAAAAAAGTGAAACAAAACACTTCTAGAGCCTCATAAGGAAGAGAAATTGTTGTGTGGAATCAAGTGAGCCTTTATACAGTTTTAAACATCACTAGAAAAAGACAAAAAACACAGGCAATCTAGAAGAGACACTTTCAAGTTCAGACTCAAAAGTTGGAGTTCTCATGTTAGACCTGCAAAACCAAGTTGCAAATTCTCAAGAAAGAATCCTGGCCTACGATATTTCAGCAGTTTTCAGGTCCTGTCTAAACCACTATTCTAAGTTGGAAAATCCTGTAGGTTTTTTCTATTGTACAAAGACAGCAAAGCCATGAATATGCCTATCTATAATCTCAGCGCTCAAGAAGCTGAGACAGGAAAGCTGGCACAAATTTAAAGCCAGTCTGGGCTACACAGCAAGACCCTAGTTTCACATAATACTAAGAAATAAGAATAACAAAACACAGGGAAGGAAGGATGGCTAAAGCTAAAATGAATGCCCCAAAATGTTAAGATTCTTCTGGATTTGCAAATTGGAATGTGATTACTCTTCACTCAAACTATTCTTCAACAAAACCCCAATGTAGCAACTGGCAGTAAATAGGACTAAATCATATTATTCATCCAACAAATATTTGAGTGTCTGTGCTAGTTGTGGTTAGTTACTCTTCTAGGCACTGAGCTAAGGCAATGAACTTGAACAGAAAAACTTCCAGCCCTCAAGAAGCTTTCATTCCAGTAGAAAGAGATGGGTTGGAGGGAAGAAGTATACACAGAAGGAAATGTCAGAGTCTAAGTACTATAAAGAAGAAAAAGGGGTGGGGGGAGAAGGGAAAATGGAGGACACTGTTAGTTTTGCCAAAACACAGATCTTTAAACTAAATAGTGAGTTCTCAAACTTATTAACGAATCAGGATCATTAGGAGGGCCTTAATAAAGCACAGATTTCTGCTTTATTATTTTGTAGGTTTTATCTTGTAGGTTTGGAATAAGACTCATTAATATACTGACAAATTCCCAGATTATGTTGACACTACTGGTCCAAAGACTGTATTTTTGACAACTAACTGTTCTATCCAAAAGATTAGGTAACCTAGCTCATGAGCCTTACAGGACTTGTTTCTTTCATCCATTCACATTATTTACTCATTCAAACACTTATTCAAAAGTACAGGAATATTTCTAGACACTAAATCTAATTATATCCTGACCTCAAATAATTCAGAGAGAGAGTCAGGCCTAGTGGTATAGGCCTGTAATCCCAGCTCCTCAGAAGTTACAAGCAGAAGGATTCCAAGTTCAAGGACTGCCTGAGCTATACATGGAGTTTGAATGCCAGCCTGAGCAACTTAGGTAGGTCCTGTCTCAAAATAAAAAATAGAACCAATGAAATGGGTCAACAGGTAAAGAAGTCCTTGCTTTTATGCCCGAAAGTTCCACCCCTGAAACCCACTATGAAAAGTGAAACTGAACCAACTCATGAAAGTTGTCCTCTGACCTCCACAAAACTCCCACTCACACAATAACAATAAATAAAACTTTAGCCGGGCAGTGGTGGCACACACCTTTAATCCCAGCACTCGGGAGGCAGAGGCAGGCGGATCTCTGTGAGTTCGAGGCCAGCCTGGTCTACAGAGCTAATTCCAGAGCAGCCTCCAAAGCCACAGAGAAACCCTGTCTCAAAAAAAAAAAAAAAAAAAACTTTAAATATACAGGGCCGGCAAGACAGTTTATCAAGAAAGGGCGCTTGCCTCCAAGCCTGATAACTTGAGTCTGATCCCCAGGAAGAAGAGAACCAATTCCCAAAAGTTGCCCCCGATCTTCATACAAGCTACAATACCTTGAATGTATGCACTCATAACACAACAAATAAATATGTAAAGAGGGAGAGCCCTAGGTTCAAACTTCAACCTGTCAAAAAAAAAAAAAAAAAAAAAAGAACCACAGTTCATTTCCTGAGCTACAGAATGAGTTCAAGGCTGGTCCTGTCTCAGAATTTTAAAATGTTCAGTGTGAAAGGGGTTGGGGATAGAGCTAAGCAATAGGACACTTGATCCCTAGTACCACAGAAAGGGGAGGGGGAGGAGAAGAGGGAGGGAGGGAGGGAGGAAGGAAGAATGCAAAGGCTAAAGGGAAAAGGTGCAAACTCTAACTGCAACTGATTATCAGAAGGACTTTAGAAGAGCAGTTCATCCCAAGAGAAGAAAGGAGAGAAGAGGGACTGTTTCTCAGAGATCCAACAAAGAACTCTCTACAGGCAAGTAAGAGGTAGAAAGCAGCACTCCAGGTGGAGCAGCAGGAGCAGCACATAAAAAAAGAGATGAGAAAAAGCGAGTGGAGGACACCACACAAAACGTTTAAGGCTGCAAAAGCAGGTAACGGTCTGGGCTCCGGTTTATTTCGTCCTAAAAAGTCTGATCCTTCAACTGTGAAAAGAGAGGGGTGGGGGTAGGAAGCACTGATATGACAAGTTTTGTTTTACAAAGAAGCCTCAAGATGCATAGCTTCCTGCAAACCTAGCACAAGGCCTCAAAACAGGTACTCAAAAAATACATATTGAATTGAACTGGATAAGCTTTGTATCAAATGCACTTATAGATAAGGGGCCAGTCACTTTCCCTAAGGACTTGCTTTGGCCAGAACGAGACTTGTAGGACAGGTCCAGCAACCTCAATTACTGCACACTATTCCCTGTACAACTGGAGTCCCCCAGAGGGCTTTCATTGTTTACATGTCTACCTCACCCACTAAACTTTGAGCTCTTGGTCTTGTGAGCACAGACCGACTGTATTGATACACTTGAAATTCACACAGACCTTAGTAGACAGCTTGAAACACTGTAACACTCCATATTTTAGTACTAATGTTGGATAAGCAGATGAATAAATAAGCAAGTTGATCAGGTCAAGCCATAAGTCCATGTAGTAGGTAAGAATATGAAAAAGTTTCAGGGAGTGTTGCCAAAACTCTTTGAGAGGTGGCTTCTAGATGAGGTGGGTTGTGTGTTCAAGTGTGCATGGTGTAGAATAGGGTACCAGTGCAGTCAGAAGAAATCCCTGTGGGCCTCTGGGAGCCCCAATAGGGAGAAGTGTGATCCACCACGAAGGAGGCAGAATGGATGCCAGCGAAGACTTCACTGTGGGGAGTATTCTTCAGTGGAATCTTGAAAGCTGAGTGGATGATTGCTAGCTACTTGCTTATTTCTGAAGATCAATAGCAAACTCCAGGAACTTTAAGGTTGGAAGCGACCTGTTCAAGGTCACACAGGAAGGGGGTGATGCATATCTATGCTGCTGTTTTCTTCCTGACAGGGAGGAGAGACCCTTAAACACCGGGACAAAGATTTTTCCAAAGAACGATTCTTAAAAGTAGTAACTTGATTATTAACCTTTTCTGAAAATATTGTAAAGGCTAATTATCCAAGGGGTTTAACATAAGGAACTTAAGTTACAAGATTTTTTAAAGTCACCCAATAATTGTCAAGTATTCTTCCAAAACACTCACAGTATTGTTTACCCTTAAAAGATCCAAGATAGTTAGTGATGGTTGGGAATAATTCTGCCTTTTGAAGTAGGATAATAATGGGAGTGAAAAAACTATGATTCTCATTCTCCTTTTCCAAGTCTATGCGGAACTTCCAAGTTACGGGGTATTCCTGGAGTGGGGGAGGGGCGGCACAAGTCATTTACTACGAATCTTTATTTTTCCAGACGATGAACCCGAAAAGTGATTCCCAAACCGGGACCGACCACGGTGTATAAAACCGCACTGCTTTCCTAAACGTCTGCGTCGCGGACCAGTTTCAGCGTCCCAGGACCCCGAAGTTCCGGAGGGAGTCAGTCAGTCCGGGACCCAAACCTGGGGGCCTCCCACGCCAGAGCCCGCCCTCGGGGTCCCCCAGTGTCCCGGCTGCGGGAAGCCGCGATCGCACCGGAGCTGGCACAGGGGGCCTTTGTTGGCCCGAAGGGAGTCGGCCTCGCGGGGCGGCGCCCGCCTCTGCTCACCTGGCGCCCCCGCCCCCGCGCCTTCCCCAGCCCCGCGCCTTCGCCTGGACGCCGCGATGCCGGGAGCACCGGGCGGGGGCCCGGCTCTCACCTTCTGCGCTCGCTCCGCTCCTCCTCCTCCTCCTCCTCCTGGCGGCGACCGAGCCCGGAGAGAGCGCGGGAGTGTGCGCGGGCGGCCGCCCCGCGTTCTCCTCACACAGCTCCCGCCCCGTTCCCTCAGGCCCGGGGTCTGGAGGACGGGCCGCTGCGGGCCGCGGGGAGCGGGAGGCGCGCCGGGACTCCGAGGGGGCGGGGTGCGCTCGCTGAGGGGAGCGTTCCCTGAGGGGACTGTGGAGAGCGCGGGCTCTGAGGGAGCAGAAGCGACTGCGAAGAGCCGGTGATCGCGGAGGGGACCCCGTGCAGCCTAAGGGTGAAGCGGGACGGGAAAGTGTGGGGAAGCGGGGAGGAGCGCCCACCGTGCGGCCGCACCTTCGGCCCCAGTCGCAGCCTTGCTATTGTATGCTGCCCGACTGGCTGCCGCCGCGCCCTACAGCCCCGCCCCGGCCCCGCCTCCTCCGGCTGGGACCCGCCCCCTCCGCCCGGCCTCCGCCCCCCGCAGGTGGGAGGGGGCGGGAGCGCCGGACAGACCCACGTAAACTAGGCCAACAAGGCCAGGGGGAGAGGCCCAGCGCCGGGATGACGTCATCAGCGCTTGACGCCAGAGGCCGAGGATCACCTGGCTGCCACGTGACGTCATTGGGGCCGGGTTTCTGCTGTGAGTCCAGACGGCCTCCTGTTTGGAACCAGTGGTTTTCCTTGAAGGTCTCGGTGCTATAAAAGATGGTTAGAGTGTAGTCAAGGTAGAACGCAGGTAGCCCCTTGGTTACAAAGCACCTCTGCATCCCTTCTCTCTCCAAGAGCTGAATGTGTGAAAACTCGAGATATCTCCGAGGTAGACATCTACTCTTCTGTCTGTCTTGGGGCTGGCGATCTGAGCAGAGATAGACAGGGTAAGGGTGCGGGAAAATCGCGGAGACGTTTAAACTATACTGAATTCACGTGGGGCTCTTTTTCCCGCTTTTCTCCCACTTTTGACGACAGCTTTTCTCCTGAGCTCAGATTCTGTATTTCTCAATACTTGTAAAACGGCATTCATTGCTTGCACGCCCTACTGTACCTTGGATTCGGTGAGTTCAAAACCGAGACAGTGTTACTCTGAGCTGGAACTCAGAGCCTTATTTCACACCCCAGATGTTCAAGTTAAGACTTCGAATTCCTAACCCATAATTTCTTCACAATAAACAACACCTACCTATTCTAACTTGGCCTCTCTAAGCTTCAGCTTTACAATAGTTAATAATAATAATAATAAACAGTAATAATAATAGCCGCAGCTCAGCATGCATTGTGCTTGAAAACAATGGGTATTTCTGGTGTCCTGTTCTTAGCCAATGAACCACCATGCAGCAGCCCTCTAAGTCAGATTCTCATTCTCAGCATTCATTTCAAATTGGGCTTCCGGTTTGGAAACGCTGTCAAGCCATTGCCTTATTCCCCATCATCACCTGAGCAACAGAAGCAACCTTTAGTCTCTCAAAATCTAACTCACTGTGCTCTCTGATCTCCTGAGGAGCTTTATAAAGCTATGGAAGTCATGATCTCCTTCCCCGTTTAAACAGTCTGAGAGACTTTATTGCTTTTAGGATAAAGTCCAAACTTTAACACAGCACGAACAGGCTGGCTGCTTAGACCAGTCTTCCTGGCTTCATCTTACACTCTACCTTTGCTCCGGCCTGTCTTTCTCTTTCGGGATTCTTGCCTGGCTAGCCTAGAACCTGGGACGGTCCACCTGCCTCAACCTCCCAAGTGCACCACCTCGCCTGATCCTTTATCCCAAACAGTACAAGGTGTAGTAACTGTAACTGAACGCCTGACTCCATCAGTTCCACAAGTCGTATTCCTATGTGCATCTCCCAAAGTCGGATCAGTGCTTGTTACATAGCATCAGTTGATCTGTTAAAAATATATTTCATAGCCTGCGGGTGGCATAGACTTTAATCCTAGCATTCAAGAGGCAGGGTCAGGCAAATCTCTGAGATCCAGAGCCTGTGTATGCAAAAAAAATGTAATAAATGCTTACTGTGTGCTACTGTTCTGGACACCTCATTAACACTATCTCCCTAGACAAACCTCTCACAACCCTTTGATGGAGAAACTGAGGCATACACATAGAACATAATTTATCCTAATCTACGCCATCTTTGCACTGTCTCCACAGCAGGCAAATAGGAACTCTTCCAAACTATTAATATTCTGACCACTGGGAATAGTAAGTGTGGTTCCCTCCATGGCAAAGCACTTGGCAGATAAGATTAAATAAGGATTTTGAGATAGGAACTGCTTCTCAGACCAGATTTCAAAAGATGCAAGAAAACAAATCCTCCTTTGCATTCTCCAGAAAGGAGCTCAGTCCTCCCGGCACCTTGGTTTCAACCCACATCCATTTTGCACTTCTGAACTACATCACTGTAAAATAGCAAATGTGTATTGGTTTAGGCAACTACGCATGTACTAACTTGTACCCCAGTCAAAAGAAATGAATCTCCAGTCAAAAGTAGGGCTCATCTATTTAATAAAGTGGAAGGGGGTGTTTTCTAGAGGTAGACACACTCTAATGTGTCTACCCCAGTTGTTAGATACCACTTACTATGCAGTCCCGAAAACCCTGCCAAAAAGCAAATAATCAAGACATCTCTAGTACCCTATTACATCGTGTTTCTTTGTTTTTGAGGCAGTGTCTTGCTATATAGCCCAGAGCTAGCCCCAAAGTCAAGATCCACCTGCCTCAGCACCCTGAGTGCTGGGACTACAGGCATGGTGCTTCACACACAGCTAGCTCCTCACTCAGAACATCACTCTCATCACAGTCTGCTGTCCCAGCTGCCAAAGAAGACGGGCTTTCTTGTATTTCAGTCTTCCATAGAGATTTTCTGGATTTCACATCATGTCTTGATTTGATTGGTGAATGAGCAACCTGAGCCTGAATTTTCTTCAAGACTCTCAAGATTGCTAACAAAACACAACCAACTACATGAGATTGTGACACTGTCCCTATATAACTCAAGTACTAGAGAACCCTCTCAACAGTACTGAAATTTCTCTATGGCAACCTGGTACACACATAGGCAGAAAAAATTTAGGTATTATAACTCAGTACTGTTTGATAAAGATTCTATTATTTAATATTTAAATTATCTGAGTAGGAAGGCTTTTGTAGCAGGAATCATCTGAGAGGAGGGAACATCAATTAAGAGACTGCCTCCAGAAGATCTGGCTATAAGAAGGGCATTTTCTTAATTAGTAATCCATTGTGGAGGTGGACAAGCCCATTGAGGATTAGGTCACCCCCGTACAGGTGGTTCTGAGTTCTATAAGAAATAAGGTTGAGCAAGACATGGAGAACAAGCCAGTAAGCAGAGTTCCTCTATGTATGGCCTCTGCGTCAGCTCTTGCCTCCAGGTTCCTGACCTTGAATCCCTGCCCTGACTTCCTTCAGTGATGGACTATGATGTGGAAGTGTAAGCTTAAATAAACCCTTTCCTCTGCAACTTGCTTTTGTCCCTTGTATTTCATCACAGCAGTAGAAACCCTAACTAGGACAGATTTAATTCTTCTTTCTTCCTATAAGAACAAATGAATAGAAGATTGAGAATCCTGTGCTAGGCTAGGGCTATGAGAGGACTGAATTTTTTTTAACGTTTGCTTATTTATTGTGTGGGGGGGGCACATGTCACAGTGAGCATGCGAAGGCCAGATGACAACTTTCGGGAGTCACTTCTCTCCTGCTACATGTGGGTTCCATACATTGATTCAGATCATCAGGCTTGGTGGCAAGCATGTTTACCCACAGCACCATCTTGTCAATACCTATGACATGATTTAATGTCTTCCTTCCACTTGTACTTCCAGAACTGGCATCAGGCAAAGAGTCTTAGCCCTTGTGTTGATACAGTGTGCCAAGCAAGGGCTTTATCACTACTCAGCTATCAACAACGGGACCCTTTTTGCCATCTGATCAGTGACTACTAGGTCACTTCCAGGATTTCATCTAAGAGTAAAGTCATTTTGGGTACCAATTATCTAAGCCTGAGTTTAAAAAAAAGCAGAGCCTTCGATTAATACTTGGAAATTCTTCATTCACTTAGGAGGTGATTCCAGAAAACAGGAGTGGTGTGGGAAAGAGGGAAAGCCAATGGGGAGTGTGTGGGAACCTTGGAGAAACATGCAGAGGTGCTTCCTGGAAGAGACCACCTGAAAGAGGAAGCCTTATCTACTGCAGGAATTCCTCATCACCTAAGGGCTGTCGCCTAGGCTGTTGATGCCCCTAATCTTAATGGCTTTCTTTGCAGGTTCCCCTTACAATCTGATATCAGAGAATTTCCTGCAGGAGAGTGAGGAAGGTGTGTGGTGGACAGTAGGTCAATGTCACAATATACAAAGAGTTGGAACTGCCCAAAGCTGCAGCTGAAATCAGAGTCTGCCACAAACTGCTTAGGTTTCATGTATAGGTTCATCTTATAAGCCAAGTAGCTAATGTCTACGTTGTTTACACTCCTATCTGGACGTTTATTACTCCACAACCTCAACAATTTGAGATTAGCAATCTTTACTATTTTATTTATTACAGGCAGTATGTTGTGTGACAGTGTGTTCATGCTTTAATTTACACTTTTTATTGCTAAGGTAGTTGAACACCTGTGCATATGTTTATAGCTCTTTGGGTATGCTTTTTGATGGTTGCTTGATTGGTTGTTTGACTGATTCGATTTGAGATAGGGTCTCACTATCCAGATATGGCTGACCTGGAATTGGCCGTCTAGATCAGCTGGCCTTGAACTCACAAAGATCCACCTACCTCTGCATCTCAAGTGCTGAAATCAAAGATGTGCACTACTGTACCTAACTATTTTTTTCAAACTGGGTTTTATGAAGCCCAGGCTGACCTCAGATGTACTAAGTAGTTGAAGCTGACATTGAACTCCTGATCTTCCTGCCTCCACAGTGCCCAGCCTGGGTACACTCCTTAGTAAAGAATCTTTTGTCCAAGTTTTTTAAACTATCAATATTGAGATAGAACTTGCATAAAACAAAGGGGATACATTTTAAATATTTGCCTCATGAGTGACAAATGTTTATCTTCATAAACACCAACAAAGCCCATCTGACCTAGAAAGCTCCCTATGCCCCTTTGCAGTCAATCTAACTCCCTACCCCCCACTCCTGCAATCAATGACCAGTTTACTGTTACTAAAATTTCACTCTGTAAATACTTCTTTGTGACCAGTTCTTTCATAATATTTTTGCTTGAACACAGGGCCTTGTACATTATAGGCAAGCACTCTACCATGAACTATATGACTAGCCTTCATGTTTTTGAGATTATCCATGTCTTGCCAGCTATGCTTCCATTTATACTGTTAAATAGTATTCTATTCTACATATTTATCACAATATGCTTATCCACTTAACCATCAATAGACATTTCAAATATTTAGCTACATAAAATCTATAATTCTTCAAGTACATATATCTTATATTTTATTGGATAAACACCTAAAAAGTAGTATAGGTGTGTTGTAGGTTAAGTACCTACTTAACTTCATAAGCCACACTATTCTTCAAAATAGTTGTAGAATTTTGTGTGCTTTTAGTAGATGCCTGTTATTCTTTGAGTACTTCCTTACTTTCTGGTCTGAGATGTCCTAGGCTCCGTTCTACTTTCTTTAGCCTGGTGCACAAACTGCCATTTCTCAAAAAGGCTTGGATGCCTTTCATTGAAGAATGGCACTTACTTATCAAGCCCTGGGTGAGTTCATTATAAAGGATACAGGTGCTCCTGGGTCTTCTCTGTGGACCACACATGGTCCAGCCAGATGGCTTATCTGGTAAGGGCGCTTGTTGCCAAGCCTGACAACCTGAGTTCAATTCTCAAATCAACATGGGAGAAGGAGAGAATAAACTCCGGAGAGTTGTCCTCTGGCCTCCATCTGTATGCTGTGGGAAGTGGGCACACACTCACACACACACACACACACACACACACACCAAATATAAGTAAATAAGAGTCCAGTCATTCTGGCCTTTAACATGCATGTGTCTATGAGTTCTGAGGCTGTAAGGAAATGATCTCTGTAACAACCTGAGGGAGCTTGGAAACCTTTGAAGACAGTGCTGCTTGCCAGACTTGTGCAAAGGAATCTATGGACGCCATCATCCAAGACCTGACCCACAGAAACCATGCGAATAAACAAACGTGTCTCAAGTTGTGTTTGTAACTAATAAATAGAAGCTACACAGGAGAGCAAGGAGGGAAGAACTCTGGGCATAAATTCTGTTTCCTAGTAGAGTCTTCCCTCTCTCCCTCCTCCCTCTTTCCATAGAGGCAGATGTGGGATCTGGAGCTGAAGCTGCCGTCCTGAATCTGTGAGGAAAAGGCTGAGAAAAATCACAAAGATCTTCAACTGAGTGCTTTTGAGTCATCAACCCAAGGCCAGCACCTCCTGTCCCCAGCTGTCCTGTGAAGGGAAAGAGAAGAAGGTTGGTTTGCTTTTGGTGTTTGTGAGCTGTGTTTTCTCAAGACCCTTTTACTTACAGTTAGGTGCTGTTCTTCAGCGGTACACTGTGTTCTGGGAGTTTCCAACGTGGGTTTCACTTTGTTCGATTTTGACAGCGTTGTTCACTGCTGCTCCTTGAATGTGGCCAGAACTCTGCTACATCTACCATCACAGTACTGTTAATATTCACTCTAGGAGATGGAGTAAGAGGATCACAAGAAACTCACACGCCCCTCCCCTGGGATTCCAATCACCACGCCCTCTGGCCCCGGCTGCACTTATTCTTAAACTTGCTAGAGTGTATGAGGGAGAAAACTGAGCAGGGCTTGCCTGAGTGGCACTAAGGCTTCATTCAACCCCAAGCAGCTCAATTATTTGCCAGGCTGGACTTGTTTTGGCCTCTTGGCTCACTCCCTATTTAGGGTGAATGGTTGTTTCTTTTACTTCTCCCCAGAAAAGCCACAGAACTATGAAATGGTGTCACCACTGTGGAAAACTACAGAAATGTTTTCTTCAAAACGTAAAAATGAAGCTGGACAGTGGTGGCACACGCCTTTAATCCCAGCACTCAGGAGGCAGAGACAGGTGGATTTCTGTGAGTTGGAGGCCAACCTGGTCTACAGAGCGAGTTCCAGGTCAGCTAGGGCTACACAGAGAAATCCTGTCTTTTAAAATAATTTTTTTAGTGAGGCTGGATTAGTGTTGGAGAGATGGCTCAAGAGTAAATAGCACATACTGTTCTTGCAAGAGGTCTGGAGTCCAGGGAACCCTCAGAGCAAGCAGGTTAGCTAGACTAAAGCCAAAACCTCATGCTCTGGAGTCAGCAGGGGACCCTGCCTCAAAATATAAGGTAGAGAACAATACTCAAAGATACCCAGTGTCAACCCCAGGCTTCCATGTACACACATACCCTTATACACATGAACACACACACATACACCACACATACATGCATACCAAAAAAACTTTTTAAATTATGGAATGTGGTGGCCCTCTACTTTAAATCCCATTAATTAGGAGACTGAGGCAGCAGGATCAATTTGAGTTTGAGGGCAGTCTGAGCTATACAGCATGTTCTAGGCCAGAGTGGGCTACAATATTAGACACTGTGCTAAAACAAAATTTTGAAATAAGAATACCACATGACCCGGGCATTCTACTTCTGGGAGCTGCAAGCAGAGTATCAGGGTGACATCTGTATGCCCATGTTCATAGCAGCTCTGCTCACAGTAACTCAAAGATCCCTGTGGTGGTTTGGATGAGAATGGCTCCCACAGGCTCCTGTCTGAATTGGTGGTCCCCAATTAGTAGAACCCAGGCCAGGTCTACTCTGTCTTTCTACCTCTAACCTGCGGATAAGATGTAAGCTCCAGCGCCATGCCTGCTTGCCTGTCGCCATGCTACCCACTACATGGTAATAGACTCACCCTCTGAAACTGTAAGCAAGCGCCCCTCCCCACTAAATGCTTTCGTTTATAAGTTGCCTTGGTCATGGGGTCCCTTCACAGCAGTAGAACAGTAACAAAACAGTGTCCATCCAAAATATCCATCCAAGTATTCATCAAAGGATGAGGGGAGAACAATGTGCACCATAGACACACTCTAGAATATTTGTTACTCAGCCTTAAAAAGGAAGGGTGTCGAGATAGCTTTGTGGGTAAAAGTGCTTGCCATCAGGCTGGGCAAACTGAGTTTGAGCCCCAGAACCCGCATGGTGGAAGGAGAAAATCTTGACTTCCAAAAGTTATCCTGTGACCTGTACATGTGTACACACATATGCAAAACAAACAAATAAATGTAATAAAAAATTAATAATTTTTTTGTTTTTTGAGACAGAAGTTTCTCTGTATTGTTTTGTAGGCTGTCCTGGAACACACACTGTAGACCGGGCTGGCCTCGGACTCACAGAGATCTGCCTGCCTCTGCCTCCCGAGTGCTGGGATTAAAGGCACCAACGCCCAGCAAAAAATAATAATAATAATTTTAAAGGAAGGAAATCCTGACATATGCTAACACACCCATATGGATGGACCTTGGCAATACTATACTATGTGAGATACAACAGCCAAAAAAAGATAAATTCTATATTATTTCACTGATTCGAGGGAAAGTAGTCAGATTCCGAAAGACAGACAGGAGAATGGTGGTTGCCATGAAGAAGGAGATCGGGAACTTTAATGGACACACAGTTTCAATGTTGTAGATAATGTAACCCTGTAGGTGAGTGGTGGGGCTGTCTCAGTGTGGGTGCACTTGATATCACACAACTGGGGCCTGGAACCAGCAAGATGAAAGTTTCCTCCTTGTATTTTACTTCACTTGTTGTTGCCGTCTATTCCGAGAGTGAAGGAGTCTATAAGGTCTTTTCTGAGAACAGGGCTTCAGAGAAGGCAGGATAATTGACTGCACCAAGGCACTGTCTTCCTGCCAGGGCAGCAGACCAGGAAAGAAGGAAAGTCAGCGCAGGAGCTCAAACACCTGGCCGGTGCACGATATCCTTCTCAGCCTGTCCTGGAACTCAACAGCTGGAAAACAGGCCCTGGGGACAAAGAAGGGTGGGTCCAAGTGTCTATTGCTTTTTTTTTTTCATTGCTGAGAAGAAAATGCAGAGCTCCATGCTAAACAAGCTCTTACACTGAGCCATCTTCCTAGCTCAACATCTTGGCGTGTTTGTTTGGTTGTTTTGTTTTGTTTTTCAAGACAGAGTTTCTCTACGTAGCCTCAGCTGTCCTGTAACTCACTCTATAGACCAGGCTGACCTCAAACTCACAGATTCCCCTACCTCTGCCTCCCCAGTGCTAAGATTAAAAGTGTGTGCCACTATGACCCAGTCAACATCTTGGTTTCTGTTCTTTCTTTTTTCCTTCCTTTCTTTCTTTTTATTTTTTGTTTGTTTATTTGCTTGTTTTGTTTTGTGTTTTTTGAGAAAGGGCCTCCCTATGTGACCCTGGCTGTCCTGAAACTCTCTATGTACACCAGGCTAGCCTCAAACTCACAGAGATCCTCCTGAGTGCTAGAATGTAAAGGCATGGACTACCATGCCCAGCTAGTGTTTGTGCATGATTGCGTTTGTCTGTGTATGAATATGCAAATGTGAGTACAGTGCCTGAAGCATAGAAGAGGGTGTGGGATCCCCTGCAGCTGAAGTTACAGAGGGCTGTGGGCCACTTGGATACTGCCAACTGAATTCTAGTCCCCTGCAAGAGCAACACTTACTCTTAACCTCTGATCCATCTTTCAAGTCCTTAAACCTTTTTAGGGTTAATCTCTATTTTTAAAGTAGAAATAATTCTGATGAAAATAGTGGTTAAAATACATGGGGCTGGGGCTGGGGCAATGGCTCGATAAAATGGCTTGCTGCATAAGCATGAAGGTCTGAGTTCAAATCTCCAGCATCCACATAAAAGTGAAGGGTAGTAGTATACATTCGTGAGTTTTAATATTCATTTAAAATCAGGCATGTGAGGGGTATGTGCATGTCTCGGTGACTTCTCTATTGCTGTGACAAAGCACCATGACCAAAGCAACTTATAAAAGAAAGTGTTGGCCTGAAGTTACTGTTTCAGAGGGTCACAGTCTATGGTGGCAGAAATAGATGAGAGTTCACATCTCAGCAAACAAGTAGAAGGTAGAGAGAGAACACTAGGAATGGTCTAGGCTTTGAAACCTCAAAGCCCCCCAGTGACACATCTCCTCCAACAAGGCCACACCTCCTAATCCTTCCCAAACAGTCCACCAACTGGGAACCAAGTATTCCGACATATGAACCTATGGGGAACTTTTCTCACTCAAACCATCACAATGCACATGAATGCAGGTGTTCATGAAAGCCCGACATGAAGTTATAAGCCATTAATGAGCTGCCTGACATGGGTTCTGGAAACAAAGCTCGGGTCCTCTGCAAGAGCAGTGTGAGCTTTTAACCTGTGAGTCGTCTTCCAGCCCCTGACACATTTGTAACTTTAGAGTTAGTGAGATGGAAACAAGGGATCCAGGTGGTCTTGTTGACCAGTGACTCACTTGAAGAGAATACCCTGGGTACACCTTCATATGTACACACACAAGTGTATGCATCTGCACATACATGTGCCCACATGAACATATCACATGCTAAATAAACAAGCTAAATGATTTTTGCAAGAATGGAAAATAAAAACATACACTCTAAAATTAAAAATAAACACTGATGCCGGGCGGTGGTGGCACACACATTTAATCCCAGCACTTGGGAGGCAGAGGCAGGTGGATCTCTGTGAATTTGAGACCAAGCCTGGTCTACCAAGTGAGTTCCAGGACAGGCTCCAAAAACAATACAGAGAAACCCTGTCTCGAAAAACCAAAATAAATAAATAAAGACTTATATGGATTGTTTGAACCCAGAACCAAATCCTTTAGCCTCTGAGGAGCCTCTTCACCAAGCAGGCTGGTGGGTACCAGGTCTTCACTCCCATGGAGCTGAATCTGGGGCTGGAATAGAGGTACAGAGATAGGTAGCAGACAACTCACAGTGCAATAATGCCTTCTTATGTGGTCTGTCCCTCTCCCACCTGGTTCTATGAGGAAACCAGGCAAGGCAGGTGCCTGTTATACTTGGGAACACCAAGACCCAGGAAGATAGTGACTCTCTAAAGTGCTTCTGCCAATTGCATTTTACCAACAGCAGCCACAGCTGGGCCTAGGAGAGGACCTGGGAAGATAATAGCAGCTGGATCAGAGGCTCTGGGGCCCTGTGAGGCATTTCTACCCTATGATGTGTCCAGTTCAGCAGCTGGAGCCAAGAATTCTGCTCATTAGTGCATAGGGAGTGAGCTCTGATCCACTGCAAAAGACAAAGGCTCTCAGTACATTAGCACAGGGAGAGCAACAGGACTCTCACTTGCTCCATCCTGGGTTCCTGCTTAGTCTGATGGCCCATGTTATGTTTGACTTTCTGATGTAGTGTTTGTGCTCTGGTTCTTCACCAGAGTATAAATCTGCAGAATGCCAAGAAGAGTTTTTTGTCTGATTGGGTTTTAAGACAAAGTCTCACTATGTAGCCTAGGCTAGCCTTAAACTCTAGCTGTTCTTGTCTCAGCTCCCAAGTGCTAGGATGACAGATATGTTACCATGTCCAGCACTTTCATTTTTTTCCTTGCTATCTTTGATCAGGAATAACATTTGCATATATGACAGGAACAAAGAACAAGTTTCAATGAATTGCTGTGAATCCTGGACCCATACTGCTCTTTGAAACACTGAGTTGGCTTGTGTTGCTCATACACACACACACACACACACACACACACACACACACACACACACACACCAAGAAAGATTTTTTAAATTTTTAAATGATTTGTTTATTTTCATTTCATGTGCATTGCTGTTTTGCCTGCATGTATGTCTGTATGAGGGTGTGGGAGCCTCTGGAGTTACAGACAGTTTGAGATGCCATGTGGGTTCTGGTATTTGAACTTGGGTCCTCTGGAAGAGCAGTTGGTGCTTTTGAGTGTTGAGCCATGATTGGTTGATTTTTTTTAGTGTTTCAAGACAGGGTTTCTCTATGTAACAGTTGGCTGTCTTGGAAATTTCTTTGTAGACCAGGCTGGCCTTGAACTCGCTGAGATCTGCCTGCCTCTTCCTCACAAGTTCTGGGACTACAGGTGTGCACCACTACCACCTGGCAGATTGGTTGATTTCTTTTTTTAATGAAATACAGTAAAGGAAAAGGGAATCAAGAGATGGAAGAGAACCAGCACTGCCCTGTACTCTGTAGACCCAGAACATCAGCTGCTGGTGCAGAGATTGGGGTTCACCTGAGTCCAGGAGTTCAATGCCATCCTAGACATCTGGAGACAGAGCTCAGTGGTAGAGCAAGTGCCCAGCATGCCATGGACCATCAGTACAACTCAGTGGATAAAGGTGCCTGCTCCCAAGTTCAACCTGAGTTTGATCCCCAAGACCCACATGCTAGGAGAGAATACCCTACTAAAAGTTGCCCTCTAACCTCCAAATACGCACCATAACATTCAAGTATGCTTGCACACACACTCACACAAAAAAGCAAATAAAGTTTTTAAAATTAATTGTTCTTTTGCCACACTGTTAGTGAGAAGACCCTGTCTTAAAAAGAAGAGAGAAAGAAAAAGAGAAGAGACAAAAAGGGGCGGGAAGAGAAGGGCAGAGTTCAAATAAGGATGCCAATGTATTTGGATCCAAGTATGTCTCACCAGGTACCTAGCTCTTCATTGGTTTTCCAGATTGGGTTAAACTTCTTTGAAACTGACGATTTTGAGAGAGCCTTGAGTCACAAGGCCCCCCTTCCCCTCTTTTCAGAAGCATTAAACCAAATTCCTGTCTTTGCTTCACACAAAGCAGTTTCCAGCCCTCTGGGTGTATAGCTGCCAGATCTTTGTCTGGTCATTTCTCAGTGTCTTCACAAAGACAGCATTCTCCTGGTGATATACATTAGTGGCAAAAGTTTTCAGGGATGCAGATATGACTCAGCAGTTAAGAATGCTGGCTGTGGCCGGGCGTTGGTGGCGCATGTCTTTAATCCCAGCACTTGGGAGGCAGAGGCAGGCGGATCTCTGTGAGTTTGAGGCCAGCCTGGTCTACAAGAGCTAGTTCCGGGACAGCCTCCAAAGCCACAGAGAAACCCTGTCTCGAAAAACCAAAAAAAAAAAAAAGAATGCTGGCTGCTCTTCCAGAGGACCTGAGTTCAATTCCCAATGCCCACATGATGGTTCACAAGCATCCCTAACTCCAGTCCCTGAGGATACAGTGCCCTCTCTTCTGGCCTCTGAGGGTACTAACCAAGAACCAAATACATAGACACATATGCAAGTAAAACACTCATACACATAAAATACAAATAAATGAAAAACATTTTAAAGATTAAGTTTTCTTTGCTTTGTCTCAAAATATTTACCTAATAGAGAATGTGGTGTATGTAGGTACAAATTCTTATCCTTATGTTTTTAATTTTCAACCAACAAATATTTATGCCAAGTTTATAGGTGACTACCAATACTCTACATCAAGAATTTCCCTGTGCCATTAAAGGGAATGTCTATTTTTCTTAGCCAGCATAGAATATACAACCACAGAGTTTTGGAACCTTTTATGATGAACACTTAGTTTGTTTCCAAGGCTCATGAATAATGGTAGACACATCATGCCGTCTAAACATCTCATCATTTCCTAAGGACCGTTAATTGGAAGTAGAATTCCTAAAGGAATTTCAGATTTTACCATAAAGAAAATACAGTAAGAAATGTATGGCCCCCTACCTCAGGAGCCTGTGTGTCCTCTCTGATCCTTTGGACAGCAGCTGGAAGAGGCTTTACACATCTTCTGATAGCCAAACTATACTTCCTCCTGTTTCTTCCCAGGGTTCCTCCTTGGCTTCCCTAATTGGCCTTTAGACTGACCAGCAGCTTCCTTGCTCTGACATGCAGGACCAACCAATCCCTAAGACCAGGGCAGAGTGCTTGCTGGAACTTTCTGGAAAGAGAGTATGCAGGGCCACTTTAAAAGAGAGAGCTGCCAAGATAAGAAAGTCAGGACTAATCATGATCAAGTTTCCTTTTCAAAGCACTTTTTAAAAAAGAAACTTTCCTTTAACTTTTTAATGAGCATGTACAATTTATAACAGAAAAAGTTAACTTACAGGAAAAAAAACAACGACATAGGTTTCTCAGATTTGGGAAGAGGCAGGGATTAGCTGGTTCCTGGAAGCAGCTGTGAGTTCTCTGGCTCTGCAATACTGCCTACAAATTCCTGGCTGACTCAGAATGAATCTGCTCCTGAGTCACTAAAAGAGAGGATTATTGATTCCCTCTAGGGACACTAGTGAGGGCAATAGATGTTGTCTTCCAATTCCAAAAGTGGATCCTGAGACCAATTGCTGGGGACCAGGGCCCAAGAGACATATTTTTGACTCTTGACCAGAATTTCTCAGCAGACATAGTGGACCAAAGATAACCCAGCTGCTCCAGGAGTGACCATTCCATCTCAGAGTCCACTGGAGTCCCCGGTCCTGGAAAGGACTGTGGTGATTCATACAGAAGGCAGGGAAGCAATTCTCAGACTCTTTGACCACAACTCCTAAACACTACAAATCCTGAAGTGTTCGTGTGGCTCCTAACATTCAAGAGTCCCCGTATTAAAAGTTAAAGCCAAAAAAGCTTTTACATAGTTATTGATTTATTTTCTAAAAAATCTACTACATCCTTTGTAATTAATAATATGAAGTAAATCTTGTATGTGTGTGAAAAGTGACTATATTTTCTAAACCAAAAAGAAAAATAGCTAGTAGACTTGCTTGTGTTCTGAGATCTTCTCTCTGTCTAGACTGAACTTGCAGCTGCAACCTTACATGTTCCTCCACACTTGTCCTGTTGCAAGTCTAATGGAAAAGAAAATGCAACCTTTTGTGTGTAGCTGGGAAAGGAAGGGGTATTTTAACTGCCTTTGCAGACAAGTGTGGATAGTTTTTTGACACTTTATTAAAACTTGACAAGGGGGGAGGGTTAGACTGTATTGTTTGGTTGATTGATTTGTTAGTGTCGGTGTTGGTGCTGGTGCTGGCGCTGTTATGAGAAGCGTTTTCCTTGTAGCCCAGGCTGGCTGGCAGCTTGCAGTCTTCCTGTCTCATTCTCCCCACTGACTGAGTTACCAACTTGTTACTGTGGTACAGCACACATCAGTAACCATTTTAAATGGACTTTCCAGTTGCATTAAGATTTTCCTGGTAGTCTGCAACCGTGCTTCTGCAATTGTGCTGTTTCTGTTCTAATGTCATTTGTGTGGCAGCACGTGATGCAATTTCCTTCCCTTTAAGGGTGGAACTTGCTGCATGCCTATTCTTGTTTTGTCTATCCAGTCTTCTGTTGATTGGGGCATTTCATACTTGAAATAAGCAGTGATAAGAAATATGGAAAGTGCTGCGATGAGGCCAGAGAGGTAGCTCAATCGTCAAGAGCAAGGCTTTCTACTGCTATTGTACAGGACCTGAGTTTGGTTCCCAAGACCCTGGACCAGTTGCTCATAACTGCCTGTAACTCCAGCTCCAGGTGATCTGATACACTCTTCCGACTCTCAGGAGCACCTGCAACTATGTGTACATACACATGCATACCCCCATGTCATATAATTTTTTAATTAAGAACTCTTAGCTCCTTCTCCATCACCACATCTGCCTGTATGCCAACATACTTCCCGCCATGATGACAACAGACTAAATCTCTGAACTGTAAGCCAGTCCTAATTAAATGCTTTCTTTTATGAAAGTTACCAGGTCATGGTATCTCTTCACAGCAATAGAACATTGATGAAGACACCAGGTAAAATAGTTCTTTATGAGTAAGTGTGCAGGCTAGGGATGCAGCTCAGTTGATAGAGTGCTCACCTAGTATGCAGGAAGCCCTAGGTTCAAACCCCAGTACCACATAAACTGGGCACGATGGTGCCTGTCTATACCCCTAGACGTGGAACAGTGGAGGAGGAAAGATTAAGCGTTGAAGGTCATTGTTGGATTCATAGCAAGTTCAAGACCTGCTAGGGATATATGAGAGACCCTGTCAAAAACAAATTATTTTTAATGAATGGGCATCTATGGAAGAGTCTCAATATTACACCAATCAGATCCTAAAGTTCATAATTTTTTAAATTTTAATTTCCACTAGTTATCAATTAATGAATGTGGTCACTACTGAATTGTGACAATTATAAATGAAAAGTGAGATATCACTGGACTTTGTTTATAAATGTCAAATTTTAGTGATTCCACTAAGAAGCCATGAGGCCAGGACAACCATGGCCTCCCCCCAGTAACCTCTGGCTGCTTAGATGCAGAGAAGGGATGGCTTTAGTTGGGGAGCAGACTCAGCTAACAGGGCATCTAATCCTAGCTATTTTCTTGGTTTATTGTGATTTTACTTTTTTTTTCTTGAGACAGAGTCTCACTATGTAGCCCAGGTTGGTCTGGAACTCACTATATAGACCTTTCCTGTCCCTGCCTCCGGGTGTTGAGATTATCTGTGTGAGCTAACATGCCCAGTTTTCTTTATGACTTTAAATTGATAATATTCTTCTTGTTTGATTTTACTGACTGTTGGACTGGCTTTTTTGTTTCAGTTTGCTTTATTTTACAGAACCTGCTGTAACATGTTTGCACCAATAGCTTTCTGTCCCTTCATTTTCTAATAAGTTATCTCTAGGAGAAGCAAGACTCAGTCATACTCTGTTGCTGAGATCAGTGTAAATATTATTTCTCTAAATTCTGCTTGTGTAATGGCACTTTTGTGGTGATGTTTGTAGCTACCAGGACAGTAGTGCTATCTAACTAACTCACAACACTATTTATAATTCATTTCCATGAAATTCATGTTCTCCCATTGCAGAATAATAAAATTGTGAGTTCAATAATATGTATACTAATACACTGGTATCCTTATAAGTGAAAACAAGGAAACTTCCACCCACCACCAGGAAGTGATGACATCCTATAGTTGAAGATGAG